>NC_054741.1:14659485-16006360 GCF_018143015.1 Lytechinus variegatus | reverse complement strand
AACATACGGAACATGACGTAAGATACAATCATCATATAATATTATTTAATAACCACCATTGTCAGTTAAAAAAGAAAGATGAATAAAAATAGAAATGAAATGAATTATAAATACATGAATAAATAGATAAATAAAATTAAAAATGAATAAATAATGAATAGATAAATAAACATAGCGTGTGTGGCAAAATGTTTTCAATGTCCCGATCGAACGAAGTGAGCTAGCAAAACAAAAATGTTTTTTTTTGTTAATAGAAATTCGAATTTTGTAATATATTTTAATTTAAAAGTAAAGAATTAACTCCTTTCTTCTTACTTTCCCCATTTTTTTTTTGGGGGGGGGTGGGGATGGAGCATTGAAACTTTGTGGGGCAAAGCTCCTTCTACCATTTGTACGCCGTGGATCGTTTTAATATCATCATAGCAAATCATAAAAACAAAATAAATCATCATCGTTGTGGTCGTCCTCATCATCACTGTCGCTGTTATCATGGACCTAAGTAGCTATTATGAACAGTAACAATAGTGAGTCAACACCACATCACCTAGTGGTAATTATATGAGTTTTAATAAGCAAAACCATAAACCAAGTCAAAATCTCTGCCAAGGGCTTTCACGTTATCATCTGCTGATTTGATGCGACGTATGTTCAATCTTTGTGTTCATCCTGATGATGTACTCGCCATTGATGACTCGACGTGCTGAATGATTTTGACAAGTCTTGATCCTTTGCTCTTTTGGTTTAATCATCAGCACATGACATGCATGTGTGATGGGACCCGTCATCAACTTCCACTTTACCATACGATCGTAGCCACAGTTTCGTACTCCTGTCTGTTCACAGATGCGATGCCTGGTTACACTTGTCCGTCATCCAATGAGCACACTGCTAATTTGACCGAGAAAGTGAAAACAGGATGTGCCCGACTGTCCCGACAGCTGCCCCCTCAAACACCTTTCTATTATGATTGCCAAGATTTCATGTTTAATGGATCTCCTTGTAGAGGCCCATGGGGATAATTATAGGTCAAGGAAAATCATTTCAATTCAGTTCAATTCAATTTCAATTTATTAGTCTATTATAATTATTCACAAAGAAACATTTTCTACACTGGCTTTTACATTGCTATGACTATAAATGATATATTGAATTAAACTTAAAAGAAAATTACACTCGTAGACATAATAAATAATGGGGCGATACGACATACCTATACATATCAGAAGAAACAGCCAACCAAGGAAGGGCGCAAGTAAAGTATAAAAGCTCATCTATTATTTGGCGTTGCTATTTGACATTGGTCCATGCTATTGAAAATGTGAATTGAGCGCTATAGCACACACCCTCATTTGCAATATATAGTAGGTTCATTATTGTGATATCGCTGTTTACATTTAAAAATAAATGCTTAGGCCTAGAAATCAACCTATGTCTTGTCGCCCCCCCCCCCGTTTATAACATCGCAGATTTGCCCCTGCCCCACCCTTCGTCATCCAATCCTGACCCGCTCTCTGGAATTATTAGCGTGCATTTTGAACTGACCCATAACCAATTAACATGATTGATGAAAAGTAGAAACGCAGACGTGTATTTTCTTGGTACACAGTTGCCATGTCTGGCATAGTTTGATGTTAAATTCGTAGGTCCATGGTATCATAGTCCAGTCCTAAACTAGTCACATGTTTTACATATCTATTTACATGTTGTCTGCAATTAAGAACATATAAAGCACGATGTTAAAATGATTGGAATTGCATGAGATGGTTTATAAAATTCGGAAATCGCAACTGACGTATGTATGTTTATTCAATTATTTATTTATCTATTTATTTATTTATCTATTTGTTTATTAATCATTCAGGTCGCCCCAAGGGCACAAATACACTTCTACTCTTGACTGGAAGTATGTAGAATAAAGTAGCAGAGTTTAAATCGGTCGCTTTAGACCAGCAAACATCATTCTGTAGAAATTAAATGTTCTTTGCACTCACTCCCCGACAAAGGAATGAGTAAATAGTTACATTATCGCAGTAAATGGTCATTTTATCTAAAATACGGTATTTGCAGAGAAATCACCTCTCAGACAGGTCATTTCAGTAAAGGAAATTATGTTTGTCAACTCTTGAAATTCTTTACTAAGCTCGAGACGATGATTTATCCAAACATTCAATATTATTGGGCAATCGTTGTTATGTTCCAATCTTCGAGGGAGGAAAGTCCGGAGAAAACGAGATTATTTTGCGGAAATTCGCGAGATCTTTATTTTAAGCCTGGACGTGCGACAGTCTCTGACGTCAAATATTGATCAGTAGTTCTTATTATCCGCATACTAAACAATGAAAGTCATTTAATAAATTGCACCTGTTTGATGAATATTGTCACTGCCATCGATTGTATTCAGATTTGGATGTTTAAATTGTTGCAACACGATTTTTGACAGTCGACTTGCCGAGACGTCGGGAGCTCGGGTAGCTTGGGTGACGAATGCCACAATAATTGAGTCCCGTCATTTGCCCGTGACAAAATAATTGATTTCTTTTTACATGTTTTATAATACAACTTACCGTTCAATAGCTTACGTTTCTCTATAGCCTTAATGCCAATTATTTGTTTTGTACGTTGTCTTAAATTCACAAGTTAGGCCTTTTGGAATAGAAGGATTTAGTGAACATAGGCAGACGATGACGTTGACTCTAATAATCATCAGACGATTGCTACGCCGTTCTCGTTCACTGCTCTATTTTTCAAGAGTTATAAGACGAGAAACGCTTAGTAAATTTGGCACAGTTAAACGAGTAGACATGCTCCTAAGTATGGTGTTCCGTCAATAAGAGAATGAAAAGAAAATAATAGTCATAATCAGGAGAAGAAAGACATGGAGTTTGAAAATACAATCCATCATATTGTGGTATTTTATTTTCTCACGAAAATATATTGTGTAATTTACAATTTTGAATGAATGGAATAGGTGTTTGGAGATATCACCTCATTTCGACACATACAAAAGAGACGCCACAAGAATACCATGTACACTTCATCTGTCACCAGAGTTTAACAAAAGTTGCTAGCACTAACGGAGCGTCTTTGTCTTCAAATAGTTATTCCATGAGTGGTCAAGTTCAAATGCATTTCTTTTGTCATCCAGTTGAAGGAAACGCAATAAAATACTCCCAGGAATATCGCCTACTGGAAAAAAAATCTATTTGAGTTCTGTGGTTTTTCATCATTTCTTTTAAACTGAATAATAGCTTGATTTCCATAAAGTGGAGCAACAACAAGCCGGAACAATTATGGAGTTCACGTTTTAATTGGAGCCCATCACCCCCCCCGCAAAAAATCCCTCCCCGTACTCTTTTCTCTCTCACTTTTTCTTTTCGCTCTCTCCCTTCATTTACCACTGGCGTACAGATAGGGGTGCCTCGGGGCCATTCCCCTCCCCCACAAAAAAAACACAAACGTTCACGACCAAGAAAAAAAAGGAAAAAAAAGGAGGAAAATGGAAAGAATAAGACAGAGAAAAGGTTTAAATATGATAATGGTATATATTTTTTTGATATGTCAAACTCTATCTTAAAAGTATAATTTGTATTTAAATTGTCATTTTTTGGCCGTAAACGCCATGTGTTGTCCCTCAAAATTTCCCAACCATCTCAACCCCACGCCCATTTCTCCACCCATCACTCTCTTGTCTGCCTATATATAGAGTAAAGTGAAGAAATACAAAATACCAAATGCCATAACGGTTTAGATATAATTATTCATTCTTCTTTCTTTCTTCCTTCATTATTATGTTTTTGCAGCAAAAGCGATTTTTTTTTCTTTAAACTGATAGGTGATAATATAGAGTAGGAATTATCGGCTGTAAGGATTGCTTTCCGGGGAGGGGAGGGGGGGGGGCTGATGATGTGTGTTATTAACCGGACTTGGGTCATTTGGGTGAATTACGTATCCTTAATCTTGTAATTACGATTAGGCTTGGCTCATGTGGTTTTCAAGTAGTAATTGGTGAGACTCATCATATTGGATTATGTCGGGATAGTTTCCATATTGATTGTACATCGCAACTGGGGAAATAATTTTGTTTGAAAACATGGGATACGTCTGAGTACACTAAATCGATTTCATTCATTTAATGGCGCAGTTAGCCATAGTAGACTCGAATCGAAAGGAACAGGTTAAAGTAGGCTTATATATGGTCGTAATAATGACGCTCCTAGTATCGATTTCATCATATGAGGTAGATGATTTCAATCATCTAGCTATATTTTAGAACATAATTATATATATCACAAGGGACCCGTTAACCACTTTGATACTACCATAGTATGGATTTAATAATGTGACCTATTATATTAAAGCGGCACATAATACACGACGAGTACCCCCCCCCCCCATGCATCTTATTGGGCTTGCAACTCGTTCGCGACCAGTTTGCCAGTTTTCCCTGAAATATTTTGAGTCAAAACAGTATTGCAAAGACGTTTCCGTGGCGTCTCTGACACATCTCCTAGAAATAAAGGAGCCTCTGAGTTGTTGCGACGTCTTCAAGACTATAATCTCCATTAGTTGCAGATACGTCAGGGAGTTAGAAGACATCGAATAGACCTGCAGGAGACAAGAAAGTCTGATGAGACGTGGTAAAGACGTCTACCTGGGGCCCGTTGCAGAAAGAGTTACAATCAATCGTAACTATAAAAATCATTCGTAACTATAAAAATCATTCGTAACTTGATTTTCAACCAATCAACAGCGCACATTTCGGACTTGCGATTGATTTATTTGCTTGCGTTTAAACGCAATTCTTTCTGCACCGGGCCCCAGATGATTATTTTTGACCTACTTCTCACCAATGGAGACGTCTGTTACGGTCTTAAACGCGACTGTGACGTCTCGGAAACATCTCTGAGACTCCTCAAAGACTGCTTGGAGAGATTGCAGCAACATCTTAGCGACTGACTGGCAAAGTAGTTGTCACGGTGTCTTGTGTTCAGACATTTTCGAGACGGTATACCATGAGACTTCACAGCCTCGTCTCATTTGGTGAAATAGTGCTTGAAAGAATCTAAACATCACACCGTTTGTTGCCATGCATATCTGAACAAGCCTACGACTAGCTTCTGTGTGGATGAGAATAGAGCTTTTTTCAAGATGTAATGTGCATTTTATGCTTGCATGGGAATAAACTGTTTCAGAGGAAAAGTAAAAACCTGTGTCATTGTCTTCTCCCAATAACGCGATCATTTCAGAAGCCTCTGGTTCTTCAGACATGACAGCTGTTTTACCATGTGATTTTTATCACTATAAAACTGCATTAAAATAAATAAGTACAGGTTAAAAACAACTATGTTAAGTTATATAGGACTATTCATTTGCAAAGAAACAAAGTACATTTAAAATCACCCCCCTCCTAAACAAAAGAATGTTGCTTATATAAAACACACGCATTTCGTGCTCACTATTCGAACAAGCAGGTCCATGGAACAAGCATACAGACATTACTTTGGCAACCTGAAAAGAGATGGGTCGATCTCATATTGCTCATAATTTCATATCGGTATGACTGTCATGAAAACGTGCATTTGAATGTTTACACTCGTCGTTGATTGACACGAACGTACGTGGGCCTATTGTTCAAATAAATCTGAAAAAGGTGGAACGAGGAAAAGGGATGCTCGAGGAGTGAGATGCATGGGCGAGGTGAGGTTGAGGGTCGTGTTTCTTCAGTGTTGCTGTTTTTTTTTTCATGAATAAGAAAAGTTGGGAGAAAGAAGGGGAGGGGATGGATTGCGGGGCAAGTACTAGAATGGAACTGGGGCGAGGATTGAATGGGGGAAATGCCCAAGGCCCCCCTCTGACTTTTCCCCATTCAAACCTTTTGTCTGGTGTTCATCCGTCCGTTGAATGTACTCAAGTCCTAATTGCTTGTCATTACCCTGGCTTTGCGTGTACGCGGTTTTCTTCATTCTGATTCCAGCGAACAGATCGACAGGTCACTCGTTCTTCGCCCCAGCTCGGTCTGGTCATGTAGTAGGTCCATGGTCTGGTCAGGTCACCCGGCCCTCAATCCTATTCCTTATTAATTGCCTTGGATTATTAGTCTGCCGATTCATCTCTTATTACCTGGCTATAATCCCTTTAATGGCTTTTGTCCAGCTTATTCTTCAGCAATTGAACTCTTCATTCATGTGTTGACCACGCGCAGGGATTCGTTGATTCGCTTGATCAGATGCTCGAGTGGATATTGAGCTGAAGATTGAATACCATAATCATGATAATCACATCATTTCGAAGATTTGTTGTGAAGTCCCTGGTTGTACCGCATCCCTCGCATGGTCTTTGAGTTTTAGGATTGCCCCCATCGATTTTTGGAAAATCATCGATTAAGGTAAGTCTGAAATTAAAGTGGTTTTAAACATTCCCATGACAATTGAATTCCCGCTGGAATGTGTCCTTGGATTATCTACATCAATATAGCTGGGTGTCTAATTCAGGCATTACTGGAGTGGACTGGAGTTTACTGGTAACATTCAAATAATCGTTATGCAATTGGTGCGTTGATGATTGTTACTGTTCTGTTTTCGAACTTTCGAATATACATTATTATACTTGAAACATATAGCCATGGACAACGTCTACACAGATGTACATATGAATCATAGCAGGTCTAAATAGGAAACAAATAGGTTCTAGTAGGCCTATTTCACATTGCTTGGCCTGGATGACTGACCAATGCCTAAAATATAAGCGGTTGTAACCTGTACTGTACAGACACGTACTTGAAAACAAAGAAGTCTTTTTCATTGACAATGTGAATAATGTCAAAAAGATCGTAGCTCGGAGATTTTAGACGTGGTTTGCGATCAGAACATAATTATCCAGAAAACAATATATTGTGTATCATGCCGAAACCCAACCAACTCGTCAGCCACATGGCTTGCCAATTAACGGAAGGGTTCACTTCTTCATCTACCAACACAATTTTATTAACCATATCCGTATTAAATATACGTCTACGAAACGTGGGAACCACAATGGAAACGCTTCCCAGATTGCGTGCAAAAACCAAGGAGTCTGGCGACTAAAACAGGAAGCACAATACTCCGGTGATCATGAAAAAAAATTATTTGAATGATGATTTTAGAAAGAGCTGCTGTTGGGTATGATGTATGCAGTACATGTGTTTCCAAGCGAGAGCACCTGTTTAGAATTAAGTGTTTATGATCATTTAACACGTTGAATCTCATAATGGTTTCTTATAATAGGCCTGTATGGATGGATAGCCGTCAATGTAATTATATGTATATTATTAAATTTGTTGAGATTAATATAATTGCTACATCGGATGAGAATTAAATAGAATGTTATGATTCTATCATAATTTGAGGTATCGTGTGGTACACCACGCTTCTTAAAGGTCAAGTCCATCCCAGAAAAATGTTGATTTGAATAAATAAAGAAAAGTCAAACTAGCATATCTATAAAATGTCATAAATTTCTTATTTTACATCCGATTTTGATGAAATTTTCAGTGTTATGCTTGTTGGATTTTTCTCTTTTTATTCAAATACGAACTGTTTGGGTGGACTAGTCCTTTAAGAAGCATCGGCCAAAACTACAAACCAATGCGTTGGTGAGTATTATGCCCGACCGCCAGAAATAATCAAACTCAAACTATTTTGTTTGTTTCCAGCATAACTTTAGTTGATATTTACCATTTTTATCGATCGGGCACATATTCACTAAAAGAAAATTACGACCTGACCTGGAATCATGTATTTACCACTACCATTGGAAATTAAGAGCATTACAAGCTCACATAGTCCAGTGTCAACGAAAAGGTGTGGGTTCACAAGGAACACCTATTATTCTAGAAAGAAGATTATTTTGCGAAAATGGAAAAAAAAATCGGGAAAGGTGTTTGTTCACATGGGATTTGTATACATTTATGATCATATAATTCACAAAAATAGGCCTATATTTTTGTTCTTAGAATGGATGGGAGAACGAATGACAGATTTGATGCCATATAGGCCAATATAGGGAGAGGGATGGGGGAACGTGGTAGGGTCGGTTGGTTTCTAATTAACCACTGACTACATGTAGTTTCATTTACAGAGTTTGAAAAAAAAGATCACGTTTGAATGTTTATGTTAACCATGGTTTGATCATAGATCTCACTAACAATTCCATGGTTTAACCATTCACCAGGCCATAGTTAAAGCAGGAACGCATCTGTGTTTACTGGATTTTCCTTGGAGGGGGGAGGGTAATTTGCGGGTGTGCAATATTTGTTGTATGCGGTTTTTTTCCTTAGGAGATCCAATCGTAGGAGATTGATACAGTTCTGACTGTGTATCGACAAATGTAAACGATTGTTAATCCTCTGAGCAAATTGTTGATATTTGAACAATTGAGGATGGGATGTCCCAATTTTGTTGGTAATGTCAGATGTCCATCACTAGTAGTCCTTGGCGGTATTTACCATATTCAATGAATGGAACAAGACATTATTTCAGTGCTATTGAGAAGTATTGTTGGAATGACAATAGACTGTGTATGGTGGTTAGGCAGGTCACCAGACCTTGAGAGTGAGTCTTTGCCCGTGGGTGAAAGACCTGAAGGTATACGGACCTGGAACTGGTTTGGGGGTATCACTGCAGACTTATCGTGCTTTTGAAATTCGAACAAAATCGAAAAACCGTGGATTTATCGCATTTTTATCTGACACTGATTCGGTTCCATATTTAATACTTAATCGCCATTTTTTTAAAGCCAAAAAAAAGCGAGAAAGTGACGATTGGTGAGGGGAATCGAAATCCCTGATTAGTGAATGAGTAGAAAATTGTAAAGTGCGTGTACACTATCTCTTCGTCTTGACCGTCATTGTGTTGTTGAGGATTGTATAGTGTCTAAAGCGGTGCATGCTATGGTATAACAATTAAAAACTATTTCATATACATGAGAATGATTTTGGGAACAAAGTGATGTCGTCGCACTCCACAAGGTAACTTTTTTTGGTCGAATAAACCGAACATGATTCTACTCCTCTATCGTCAGTATCAGAAGGATACGAGAGTGGCTATGCCATTTCTAGAGATTTGTTTTAACAAGGACCAGTGGGGGGGGGGGGGCGACCCACCATCGGAAGTTATGTTCCTTGAAAGTATGAATATCTTTTTGAATAATTGAAACCACTCACACAGCGAGCCTGCATTATGATTATTATTACTCTTCTATATGCTGCGTGTCAAAAGCCATATGGCAGAAGGTCCATTTTCATAAATCTTTTGTAAGACCATGATATGACTCGGCTGGGAATTGAACCCATGACTTCCCATTCCGTAGTTTGTCGTAAATTCACATAGTGCAGCTTGGTCCCTTGCGAGAAGGAAGCTACTTTCATCAAAGACCCAAATAAAATGAGACTCACATAAGTCACATCACCCCCCCCCCTTGTGTTTGCTGCTACTGATGTGGACTGGGGAACTTTTGTGAGTCTCCCTTTGTTGGGTTTTGAGGAAAGTAGCTTCCCTCTCACATGGACTACACGAGGAACTTTAGCCCCCCCCCCTCATCTGCTTCAAGGTGTACATGTATGCTGTAGTGGTTTGGGGGCCATCTCTGTAGCATCACGACGTGTCGAGATTAATGTTTCATGATTATCTCATTGATCTCAAACACGTGACACGGAAATCAATGACATCCGATAGGTGATGACAAATGACGCTATTTTAAAAAAGATATGACATGTTATAACAACAGTCCAGACAATTTCAAGTTGAAAGAAAGGACACTTTTCCAACTCGTCAACCGAGTCGTTTCTCCATCCATGATCACCACGACAATTGATTCAAATTTGGGTTCATAATTTATACAGGATCAGCTTCTGCAATCTTTTTTTTATCAGTTCAGTCCGTTAGACTTTGTGGCCCGTGTTCTGAAGTCGGTTTAACTTTTATTTTAACTGGTTATACTTGTGGTTTAACTATGGATAGCCAATAGTGACATCAATCTCTAACAGTATAATTTCAATGTGTCAGCCCACTTTTCTCTCAAATCAGACTTAACTCTTTCAGAAGGATATATAAGATGGCTTTCTTAAACATTAACGAGTTAGGAAAGAGCACAGTTGGCATGAACTGCGCATTGGCTTGAAAATCAAGTTACGCTTAATTGCAACTTTTTCTGCATCGGATCCCAACTGTCATCGTTTACCTGACAGTCTACCTGTCTTTAATGCCACCATGATTCTGACAGAGAGATCATGGACGGGGCGTGTTCAGTTCACGTCGTGCCAGATTTACCACATCCATGGCCAATTTCCCTTTCAAGTTTACCAATTCATATGGACGCCGATCTGCAGCTTCTCTGAAAACAAAAGATATGCTACATAACAACGAGAGGATCGGTAGAGACCATTCAATGTATTGTGTTAAATACTTCGTTTTTTTTTTGATAATTCAAGATTGCCATTCACGCAGGTTTCCACTTTCCACATGCCACATCCCTCCTCTATTTCTCTCTCTCTTCACCCACCCTCACCCCTTACGTAGAAACAACTTTCAACCAGTTCTTGTACTCGTGTAAAAGTACTGAATAAATAACTATCATGTTAATTTACACTCTGAAAATAAGGAAGTCAGAATCTGATATACAGATATAACAATAAAACACGTTCCAATAGACTTATAGTAATTTTGATAACTATTTCACGCCTCTTCCCTTTTACGTTACAGATGGCAAAACCTACATAGAGATCCTTGAGACGCCGACGAACCTTTTGAATCTCCACCCTCAAATTAATGGAGTCGACAATGATATTCTCCTCATGATTCGAGAACAGTGTACGACTTGCTGATGTCCCGGGACGAGCCTGAAAGTTGAGTGCATCATTCCTCCTTTGGTGCTTTGATGTGCGTTCCTCCTTCAAAGCTCAGCCCAAGCAGTATAACTGGAGACGGTTCAGGAAAGATTGTCGACGACGACATCATTCTCTTAGTTCAGATCTGATGATCTTCTAAGATGCGGCGCTGGTTTCGACGTCGACGCAGTACGGTGGTGGCAGTATTATTTACGGTGTTCGCTACCGTGATCCTCTTAGCTCGTGTACACGATGTCGATGACCTCCAAGACGAGACGGATGAGCACCGGGATATACTGGTCCGGCAGAAGCAGAGACATGGCGATTATGGACGGTGGGTATTAATGTTTGAATAAATTGTTTCATGGGTTCTCTCCAAGATTCAAATGTGGCACATCCGGACCTGTCGGGAAAGGACTTGTCGGACGTATTCTTCCTCAATTCCTGTTTTATTCGGAAATTTCCATAGTAGCAGTCCTTCTCGGCCAGTTAAATTTAAGGAAAGTTGTCTTATCTGATGTTGATGAAACGCTCCCCTGTACATTAGGAATTTATTTTCTCTGAAAACCCATATACACTTGCACCAAGTACAAAGGGTTTATTTCCAGTTGGTTCAATGCCATTTCGTCCAATTGCCATCTCGTCTTCTATCATTTGGTCTACCATCAGTTCGTCCACTATCCACATGGTCTATATAATTGTAATTTCGTCCACTTACAATTTCATCGAATAACCAGCTGGTCCAATGGCCATTTAGTCCATATACCATTTGGTCTAATTAGACTAAGTGTGCAAAATGACTGAAAAGAAATTGATATTAGACCAACTGGTTTTGAGACGAAATGGTCATAGACGAAATGGTGATTAGACAAAGTGATGATTGGACCAAATGGTTGTTATTTGGTCCAAACTAAATGTTGATGGACGGAATGGCATTAGACTAAATGAAAGTAGGCCATGTGGTAAGTGGACGAGTTGGCAGAAGACGAATTGGCAATTTACCGTACAAAGTGATATTTTCTTAGAGGTAGAGCTGGGCTAGGCATGCCATTGGTCAGTGTAAAATAGTCGGCAAACCCTGACTCATATTTGACACGTTGACCAATAACAGGTCTAGAGCGGAGACTAGACTCCAAAGACTCTGTCTGTCCAATAGCCAGCCACAGAACATAGTGAAGCTAGTCTCACTACTTCAGACTCTGCATTATGCACTATGCGAATTACGAAAATCAAGGGTCTGTGCTTGAAGACTAGTCAGTGTACGGGTTTTCCGAAAAAAAAGAAGAAAACTCGTGATGTCCAAATCAATACTGAGGATTTAAGCTTCTTTTCGGCGTTCTTTATTGAATGTCTATTCCCTCCCAATATTTGAAGAAAAAAATCTCAAACTTCAAAACAAGTTTAATTGGATGGACATCTATACAATAATTTGTCTCCATCTTTGCATGTACGAGAAACTTGCTGTACAGATTATTCCAAAAATCATAAATATTCTTTTAGTCAAATAAGTAAAATGACTGAACTATGAGTAGACTAATTTCTTCAAAATAATGATAAGCTTGCGCATAAAAAAAACAGGCTGATGAAATGAACTCTCCTCACTTTTTTGTCTCGAATAATTTTTAGAAAGTGTAATTAAATGGCATAAGGTATAATGTAATATGAAATTAATAACTAAAGGAAATAAAGCCACTGAGAAACATGATTTGATTTGGGGCATTTCAGTAATTGGCTATTTCGAAACCGTTTTCATTTGAAATTGAGTTATCCACCAAAAGAGATTCGAATTGAAGGACAATTATCTTTTCAAACATACAATCACTTGATGATAAATTGCCCTAGATTCGATGACACTACAGTGGTATCTGACGGTTTTGCGATGCTCAGGGGAAGATAATAAGGTATATTGATCTTTGCCGATTTACAAAGGAATAATCATCAAAATGGTATATTCTTGTAATGAGGTTCCGAAATAAAGTCGTAAAATATGAGATTAAAAATAAAATTATTACGAGGGCTCTGCGGTTTGGAAGGTCAATTGTGTTGACCTTACAATAGTGCGCCCAATTATGATTTATTTTCATACCAACTCAAATATACAATCATGATTTCGTCTATAATATCACAAGGATAAACTTACGATGGACTCGGTAGATGATTTTATCATGAATGCATTGTCTTTTGGGGACGCTGCTGATATTTTGGGGTGCAATTTTTCTTCGATAAAAGCTAAAATAATTCTCGGTCAGGGTTTGATTATTGAATCATCATCTCGGGTCACACTAGTTATATCCATCCCACTTAAAAGTCATCCAGCTGGTTTTGATAAAGTTTTTTTTTTTTTCCTTATTTCCTCGCCATGTGAAAGAGGATGATTGTGTAAAAAGTGAAATAAGAGAGTACTCTCCCGGGGGGGGGGGGGCCACTTCCATTCACGAGTGGATACCATGCGCGACCATGGGGTCTCGAAAAGCACCCTAAACACGTAATTTCCATATTCTGAAAATGCACCCCTTAACAAGTATTGGCGTGTGAAACCTTACCCTTTACAAGTATTGGAAACAAAACGATACTCTTGGCAAATATTCCCTGAAATGGACCCCTAAACAAGTACAGGAATGTTTTATTGTTACGGGTCCTTCGGTCGTCGGCTTTACCTTATTTGGTTTAGTACGAACCCACCTTCTACACCTCGCGCAAATAGGACTCTAAACACGTAGTGTTGGGGCAAAAAGGACATCCTTTATAAAACATTTTAATTTTGTTTTATCATCCCCGCAAATTCGACCCTAAACACGTAATTTTTCTAGCGAAATTGATACCCTTTTTTCATTATTTTTGTGTTTTTGACACCCTTATCACGTTACGTACGTAACGTGCCCTATCGCGAAAAGGACATCCTTTTTACGTGTTTTTTTGGTCGCGCATGGTATCCACTCGTCAATGTAAGTGGCCCCCCCGGGAGTACTCTACTAAAAAGAATAGGCCTACGAGGTGCATTAATCATTTAGAGCATGGCAAAAGTATTCACATCAATTCCAACCTACGTCTTGGAGATGTGAATTGAATGAAGGATCCAAACCGGCCTTTGGCATGATTTTAATAGGTAATTTCGAACTTTATTATTAATGTTTCTAGTTTCTGGTTTGTTGTTTGTTCTGTTGCGCATTGTGATCGTGTTTCATGCAACCGAAGACTTATGAGGGAATACGAGTAAGTGCTGGACATTGTAATTGAATATTTACTCGAGAAGCCACCATGATTTTGCCGTGTTGAAAGTTAGAGGGGTTCAAAACAGACGGGTCCGGTTTCATGAAATGGTATTCATTTACCGTCCTTTTTATATACGAAACCAAGAAAGTCCATATAAACGAACATGTTCGTACGAATCTCACTGTCCGTAGGCCTACAAATTCTGGAGTTCGTAGAGATTCGTAGATGGGGCATGGGGGCATGTAGGCCTACTAGTATATTTACGGCCTTCTCCAAAATGATTTTCGATTATATGCCTTGAGCTATCATTTTTCAGACTTACGGCCAACTTCGAATAATCTGTTGTGACAACAGGATGGTCATATGTGCAACTCACGGCACTCTCAATCCATTCGTAAAATATTGCACAAATTGAGAGTCGTTCTTGGCGCCGCACGACTCAACACTGTAAAAACTGTGGTGTTAAAACTGACACCAATTGGTGTTAATAGAGGACCACACCCTGAGGTGTTAAAATTACACCCTAGAGATTGAACATAAAACCAAAGAATGTAAATGTAACAACCAATGGTGTTGTAATAACACCTATAGGTGTAAAACTAACACCACCAATTTAACACCGGTGTAAAATAACTGGTGTGGTCCTCTATGTACACCGGTTAACACCACAGTTTTTGCTGTGAATATCAGTTCGTAAGGCGCTGTATAGGACGCTGCGAAAGTCCTCTATATGAACATTTTAGGGCATTCTTACGATCATCGTAAGAATTCAGGGCTACTAAAATTGTCTCTCGACCCTACAAATCTTACATGGTTCTTAGATGTTCTTGCGATGTTCGTACGGCCGCCTTTGGAAGATGGGGGTATCGCACGATGTTAAACAAAATCTTGGAGAAGACCAAGCTGTAAAGTTACGGACAGTCTGCGAACTCTAGTTTCGTATACGACCTTCTCAGGAAGATCTTATAGGAAATGCTGTAAAAACGTTCGTGCGGCGTTCGTAGCTGTTCTTAATGATATTTGAGACCAAGCCATTAATAACAGATAATTATGATACAGAAAAAAGATCTATTAGAGCTTTATTTTTCACTGGGTATCAGATGATTCCTAAAAAAGCAATTTAAAGAAAGTATTCCTAAACAGCTAAAAGTCACTTGGCCTGTGGTCAAAAAAGAAAATTACATGTCCAAAAGTTCAAGAATGTTTCATCTTTGAAAGTTATGTCATGACCCAGGGGCACGTGTCATAAAGACCTGTTATAACAAGTCGACATTTTTTTTATAACAAGTTTACTATCGGTCAATCGAGTGATTTCAGTAGCATTAAAATAATTATATCGAGCTGATCTATTAGTTTATAAAACATTTGAATAATCATTTAAATTTTAGGAGGTTAAGAAAGTAACAACATTTGCCTCCTAGCGGTACACTTTGATTATTTGATCATTTTTGTAAATTGCCAAAATGTACAATTTACCAAAATGTGTCGTACTACATATCATAATGAATCGGTGATGCGAATTTTACTGTCCGTGCAAAGATCATTATCTGGGATAGAGGAAAACACATTTAAAACTTTGACTTCACTGTGATAAGAGTGTTATCAGGGAGAATAACAATATTAAAGATGGTGACACAATGATCAGTTCGTTTGGGAATATGTGCCTGACCTCGAAAAAAAGTATAAAAAAAACAGTAATCATGGTATATTTTGTTCACTTACAGATTGGTCACTCTGACCATGCTCTGTCCCTATGTGTCCGGTATTATATCATTTGCTCGACAAACATCCCCTGGTATTCCACTGTTAATATCGTATTTAACCCCATTAATTCTTATCCCCCTCCCTTTGTGACACGCAACAAACGCCATGTCGTTGGCTTCCAAAATGGCAATCAGATCTCTTCATAGAGAATAAATGACCAGCATTACTGCACTCAGACATTGTTCAATATAAACTAGTATGGTTTCTCTGTAGATTTTCATGATTGCGGTGTGCTATTGTAAAAGGGGCTACTCATTGAAGACAGCCGAGGGGATTTTTTTTTCATTATGGATTGATTAAAAAGTCGATCTGTTATTGCGTTCCTGAAACCCTACATCTCACAATCAACGTTCCAGGTAGTACCGGGCAGGTATCCTATAAAATGTCAATTTAGATATTGATAATGAAGTGGCCTTCGCCCGAGAATGAAATAGGATAGTTGTAATAATGAAAATGACAATAACTTGTTTGTTGTTACCCAAGGGAAAATATTCAGGGAATGATAATAACGCGAGGTAATGAGATCAGGGGATCGTTAGATTACCTCCTTAATTGGTAGTATTATCAGCAGTGGTGACCGGTGATGACCGGTGTGTTGGCTGAGTTGGTAGAGTGTCCATGCCTTTACCGTGAGGTCGGGAGTTCAAACCCCGGCCACGTCAGACCAAAAGACGATAGAAGATTGGAGTCGCTGCTAGCCTGCTTGACGTTAACGATTAAAGGGATAGAGTCACGTCAATCTGGCGCTGAACAGTGGCTGCCGGGCCCACGATTTTCGGAGTATATAATTTCTTATGCTATTTCGATCAATAATATATGGATTTACATTTTCAGTAGATCATAAGTAACTCACATTTTTTTTTGTTCTTGCCCCTCCCCATGGTAAGCTACTGGTTCTTCCTGTTTGTGGAGACAAAGCGAGACATATTGTTAATAAATATTCATTGAACCGTCTATCACTTTTGTGGATGAAAATGGCGATAATTATCAATCATCAGAGGCATATCATTGCAGTCATTATGCTTTAGAATCATTTTTTTTATCTGGACATTCACTAGTTTAAAAAAAAATCAGTTTCTATACCCCATGTCACAATTTGCCATTGCACAAGGAACCATTAGACAGAAAAGGTATGATAGTGTCAATATTTTACGTTTTCACCTGTTGTTCTTGGCCGTAGAACTTATGCCCCCCCCCCTCCATATGCCATTGGATATATAAGTCATTCGATCAGATGTTAACTTGTAGTCCCCACTCACTTGACCAAACTTTGCAGATTTTGAAGTTTGTTAATGTCACCAGGAGGTGGCGCTGTTGAAACATTGTCTCAGATTCGATTTATCCCATTTCGGTTCTCCTCTATTGGATAGTAGTAAATTTGAAATATTGGTATCACTTATCATGTCGTAGTATAATCGTTTCCTCTTTCTCTTTTCCTCCTCCCTCCAGAAAACGATTGCAAGCTCTTCCTGATGATCTTCTTCTATCCCAAGACAACCAGGAAGACACTCCACCAGTCATCTTCAGAGCGGATAAAATTCCTCAAAAACCTTCTTTCTTGGTCTATGTCTACGACCTTCCATCGAAGTTCAACACCAATCTGACAAAGTGCGTACAGTATGGCGATCCCTGCTTCAAATTCGACTATTACGGAATGGGTCCGGAGCTTCGATCGACAGATAAAATGAGTTACAGAGAGACATATGGCCACTCATTGGAAGTGGTCTTCCACGAAAAACTGAAGGCAAGCTATCATAGGACGTTTGATCCAAACGAAGCAGACGCTTTTTATATACCCTTCTATGCTAACCTTGCTTGTTTGTGTAGGACGTACAGTCGGTTAGATGTGTCAAAGCTTCATGATGAACTTTGGAAATTCTTAAACAACGCATTGCCATATTTCAATAATGGGAACACGCTAAGACCTCACTTTATGGCTCTAGGTCGGATGGAGCGGGAGCACTGGGGTAGCAATTGCCCGTTGCTACGCGACGAGGCGAGGACCTCTGCCATCACTTTCATTGGTATTGAGCAGGAGCCGAGCGAAAAGACTCGCCGGTACTTCCATCGAGATGGCAAAGAGATGATCATTGCTCCGTTTCCGAGCTATGGGCATTTTGATTCAAAAGACACTTCCGCTCTGGTGTCTAGGGTCAGAAAGCGGCAGCAGATCAATGTCTTCCCGCTAGACGTTCGCGAAACAGAACGCGATGTGTTTATGCTTCTCGCTGCGAGTAGCAGGAAGGGCCATGATGTACGAAGTATCCTCAAACGTAGGATGAAGGCCACGTCTGATCGTTACTCACAGTATGCTTCGCTTGCATCTCTGAAAGATATGCAAGCAGTCTGGTTCAATACGCCAGAATGCCATCAGGACATCCACTTACCAATCATTGACTGGATGCGACATTCTGTATTCTGTCTTCAGCCACCGGGCTACTCAAACATTCGCAAGTCTTTCTTTGATTCAATCATGAGTGGCTGTATTCCAGTTACTTTTCGATCTAAACGAAGCCATGTCATTTACCCGTTTGAAAGGACGCTGGACTATCGCCGTTTCACTGTAAATATCCCGATAGACGAAGTCTTATCGGGAAAGACAAATGTTACCAATATTTTGAAAGGTATCACCAAGTGGAAAATTGCCGAACTTCAGACTGAACTCGCCGAAGTGGCGCCTAAATTACAGTATTCCTACCCACCAATACGGGGCCCCGACTATGATGCCTTTGCCATGATCATAGAGGAAATGAACAGAATTGCCGAGTAAGAAGGAGAAAAGAGGCAATTTTTTTTATTCATGTTGTTGCAATATTAAATGATTATCTGCACAACTATTTTTTTTGGCAGAAGTGTTCTTGCTTGCAGTGTTCACAAGGAGACGGTTTCCTAATTCCCCATGTTCTTTATTCTTTATTTTCCTTCTTTATTCTTAAGCATATTCGTCAATATTTAGTTTCTTCTCGAAAGAAATTGCCAGAAAAAAGTTGCAAAACCATGTTATTCAAGAAACAGAAGACAATGTAATCTTGATATGATTTTTTAAGACAACCACATGCCTGTTCCCATCAAAGAGTAGACACTGGCGATAATGTCCCGTATTCTGAACTCTTGTTTAACTTAACCTTATTAAGACTGGTGGCTGATCCTCCGTTAGCCAAAATAGTAAAAAAATTGTCAATTTTTTAGAATCAAATCATGGTTATGGAAACTAAAAGTGACATATCAATCTCTAGGACTACATGGTTAATATGGTATTCAAATCGAAACATAGACCAATTACGATCAATCGTAACTATGGACGGCCAGCAACGTCATTGTTTATTATGCATGTTTGTTCCAAATATTTTCTAGCCATGATGCATTCATTGTTTTCTAAAAAAAAAAAAAAAACACTGCTCTTTTCTTTGCATACAGAGGACATTGTGCAAGTTTACGTAGAAAAAAATTATGACACTGATGGATTTCCATAGAGTTAAGATTGATCGGATCAATCTGTAAGACAGGGCCCAGAAAATGGGTCCAATTTGGTCGTCGTCTCGTCCGTCCCCTGTTTGCTCTCTTCATAAACTAAGAAACAATTTGCCAAACAATTCTAAAATGGGCCCATGTATCTTGACTTGTGTATGCAAACGAATGTGAGTTTTGCAATATCTTTGCGGTATCTTACAAAGAGTTATGATCGATCTGATCAATCTCAACTATTGGAATCCATCAATGTCATAATTTCCCTGTAAGAATTTGGCACAGTGCCCTCTTGTAAATAAAGAGGAGCACATTGTCATGATTGCATTGTCAGAACAATTATGCTTGGAGGGAATACATGCATGCATGAGCAGTGGCGTAGCTAGGATTTTTTTTCCTGGGGGGAGCACTGGGGGGTCCTTGCTTTTTCAGGGGGCACCGGCCATTTTTTCCGGTGTGTGTGTGTGTGTATGTGTCACATGGGCGGATCCGAATTTCGCCAATAGGGGACGGGCCCCGAAATTATTTTCACCTATATTTTCCCTGATCAGTCACTTCGTAGTTTTATGTGTGATCCTGAACAAGATTCGTATGTAGCTAGATGGTTACTGTGAACGCCAAGCACGAGTAGAAATTTGTTTTAACTGTTC
The DNA here is from genome assembly GCF_018143015.1 of Lytechinus variegatus. NCBI lineage: Eukaryota > Metazoa > Echinodermata > Echinoidea > Temnopleuroida > Toxopneustidae > Lytechinus > Lytechinus variegatus. The sequence goes on along the minus strand of NC_054741.1, from coordinate 15,986,407 downwards.
TAGCATTATCGAAAAGGGACCTGTTAAGGACTGCTTACATACACCCACGAAGACGGTATATATTTCAATAATGCGAGCGCGAAGCGCGAACGATTTTTTTTACACTCCGACCTAAAAAATTGTCATTCTAAGCAATTTTTGTATTGATAAATGGGATAGGTATGTAAGTAAACAGTAGATGCGAGCGCGAAGCGCGAGAGGAAGAAAATTTTGATTTTAGACCTAAAAGCAGGACACTCTATTCATATTTTGTAAATCATAAATAGGATATAGTTAATTGGGTATATCGTGAAGCGTGAGCAAGCAATTATTGATATTCTGATGTGAAACTGGATAATTTAAGTACATTTTGAATAAAGAACATGCAGGCTATCGCGCATGTTTTAGATTTAGACCTAGAATCTGGGCATTCTGAATACATTTGTTTAATGGAACATTAAGGAATACACATAGACAATATGAACTTGGCAAATCATGTGACCACGCAGCGTGATATGTAGACCATAAAACGGACATTTTACAGAGCACTTAAATTTGTAAATGAAAAAAAAATAAAGCTCGATGTCCGAGCTAAAATATGTTTTGTATGTTGATTTCAAAACTTTCTCGATATCAGCCTATTGAGCAAGATATGGATCTCATCGAACAGGCAATTCTGGCGCGAAGCGCAAGCAAAAGTTTTATCTAGCAACATGAAAGATTTCTTTTTGCAAGTCTTCCCCTCACATTATTTTATCTTCTTCCTCCTCTTATTTTCCTCTTTTTTTCTTGTCTTTCTTCTTTTCCTTTTCTTCTTTTCTTCTTTCTCCCATTCTTTGGCTCTGCCAATTTTTTTCGGGGGGGGGGGGACACGTGCCCCCCAGCCCCCCCGTAGCTACGCCACTGTGCATGAGTAAATACATCATAAATTTAGAAAACGGTTTTTAAACAGACATAATGTGTCTTATAAATTATGTTTCATTTCCATAGTTGATTGGAAGTTATTAAAAATATATCTGTCGATGGCGGTGTGTATATTTCTGTTCTGTGTGCATATTTACATTATGTCGGTGTAAACGAAATGCTTGTATAAGGTCTGAACGGTTCTTGCAAATGAGTGATCATTGAAAACAGACAATCATCGTATTGTATCTTTGTACAACTTAGTGTAAAATGATTAATCAGAGTAAAAATGACTAAAGCAAGGAGAGGGTGTATTATTCATCTAGTTCCGTGTGGACGGTGTTTTACTGGAGCATTGTGGCCCAGTGGACTTTGAAACTGAGGATCGTTGGTTCGAATCACGGCTATGGTGTAATTTCCTTCAGCAAGGGTCGATCCACATATTGTTCTGCACTCGAAGTAAACTGGTACCTTATTCTTCAAATAATTGCAATGAGTGCTATTCAAGGATTGCCAGACTAAAGTCAGGTTGATAATATCCAAATCCCTTTTCTGATAATTTGTACTCTACATTGAGTACATTGATAGTTTCTTGAGATTGGCATGTCATCCGTGCTGTGCATTATAATGACATTATTTTGTGAAAATAACTCTGAAATGTCAGAACTTCATTATTTTAATGAGATTTTCAGCATTGTGTTTGTACGCCCTATGATTTTTTTTTATTAAATCAACTTCTTCTGTTTTTGATTGGATGCATTCCCCCTTTAACGACGATGATCAGTCAGAGGGAACATGCCTAACACCTGAATTTATATTACTTTATTTGACTTGTGAATAAAGAAACTTTATTTATTTTATACAACCTAATGTAAGAGTCAGCTGTCAGATTCTTGTGTTTATTATTATATTCCATGTCCACAATCGTCATCAAATCGAATATTTACAAGCCTATATAGACTTCATATACATACGCCATCCCATTCTTTCTTTTTAATCCTCGGCAACCCCCCCCCCTTTCTTCATTTTCCAATTTATCTCTCCCAGCCTTTTAGATCATTCTTTTCTTCCCTCATTTCCCCTTCTTTTTTGTTTCTTTCCCTTTTCTCACTCATTTAGTAGTATTTCTGGATGATCTGTTTTTATCCTCTCATGTTCTTCTTTACTTCCTCTTCCATCCTTCGTTTTTCTTTTCTTTTATTTTCGTGCCCTTTCTTTCTTGTTTTTCCCTATCTCTCATTTTCATCGCTCTTCCCTTATGTATGTATATTTTTTAAACTTTTTTTTTACTTTGGCAGATACAGGTAGAGTTGCTTGGTTTTAGGGCCTTCATAAGAATTGTCCTATTTTTCACATAGAAAGTGATACATTTTAATCAGGCAAATAAAATTTTATTACCACTCTCGGTTAAAGGAACAAAACAAATCCATTAGGTTTGATATATTTGGAAAAGAAAACGGGGAAAAAACGGCAATTTTTTATTCTTATTTTGTGTATTTTTGCTAAAGACGAATCCCATTCAAACTCCTTAATTAAACATATTTTTCAGTAACCCACCATCCTCTATGTCATGTCCGTTTTTCTCTACATCTATCCCTCTCTTCAATATTCATCTTTACTTTCCCTATTCTTTATAATAATTACCCTACTTCTGTTTAAAGTATATAACATGGGGCCGCGGAACGGAGGGGGGCTAACCTTGCAAAAAAAAATCACAATTGTATGGTAATTTTTACATTTTGTCTTGTTCCGCGGCCCCTGTATAATTACCACTCTTTGATAATGTAACAAGAAATAAAGCCTAATGTATATCAATATAAGAAGAAAGAAAACAGAGGGGGGGGGAGAGATTAAAAGAAAGGAGAAAAAATAAATTGGGTGAATAAAAGAAAGTTATATTTTAAACAGATATTGATGTCAAATATTCTGCTCAACATCCTTTTTTTCATGACACTCCACGCTTTTTTTCATGATTTCTCTTGCTAAAGCCTCCCTTTCGCACTCCATAATCACCTCCCCCTCTCTCTCTCTCTGCCTGTCACTTATCTCTCCTTCCCTCCATCTCCTTTGTAGTCATCTTTAATTTTCGAATACTGGTACTATATTGGTTCACCTTTTCCCTTTGCATGCAAAACACTAATTCAGTGCCCTGTTTATACATAAAGCTTAGCGACTGATCTTGGGGCTGACTTTTACGATTGAGCATACACAATTATAAATAAAAGTAAAAATCAATTATAGAAATCAGCCCCAATAAATGCAAGATCGATCACTGAGCTTTAATGTTAAGGGCTCCCGATTGCATTGATATTTTAAATACTCTTAGCTGACAAAAAAAAGATGTCCAAGAAGGCCAAAGAATATCATTATGTGCAAATATCTTTTTTGTTCTTTTATTTTTAATTACGATTTTATAAATCCAAGATATTATATTATACCAAGAATGATACGCAAATTACTTTTTAAAAATTCATCACTACTAGACTACAGGAGGCATTTGGTCGTTTTTTTTACAAAGACATGAAAGGATTTAAACTGCCATATCCTTCATGAAAAACAAAACCCACATTCATTGCCAGAAGTTATTCTGCAAGAATACTTAAAGACATTATGCACTTTATACCAATGATGGCTGAAATATGACTTAAAGACTTCACAGGTAAATGAACAAATACATGCAATGGAAACCTAGTTTTCATGTATTTTCCAAAGAAAAATATAATAGTGACATTAAAAATCATGAATTTCAAAAGTGTACATCTTATTCTCATTCCAATGGTACCTTAATTGTTTCTGTGACCATGCTTCCATTGTTGAGATACTTTGTAAAATTGTGCTTGGTTTACTTGCATGATCAACAGTTCAACACATTGGATGCAATGAAAATTGATATATCAAGAAACATCAGACTACTTCTTTCTGTCCCCTAATCTTTTTTTTTTTTTTATCCCCCCCCCCTTTAGAAACTGCTACCATTTAATAAATTTCAATATAAATGCTTATTTATCTAAGCAATGTTGTGCTATCATGATGCACACTTCATATGTCTATCAATTTACAATGCAAATCAACCAATTGTTTTTTTTTAAGAACAATGGCATTGAGTGATGCATGGTCCTAGAAACCTTTTTCAAGTATCTTTGGAATGACGATAAATCATTTTTGGAAGTGTGGAAGTGATATAAACTTTCAACTGATTTGATAATTTTGCCTCAAACAATTGCAAAAATTGGGTTTCTTTTTCATTGAAATGCCCTGTACAAATAGATGTCAGTTAGGGTGTTTGAAAGTGTATTTAATTGTGACCATAAATACGGGAAAGAAATTTGTTTATTCTTTTAATGAAGTAATTAGTCTTGCCCTTTCATTGAAAAAGTGCTACCTGTAGTGCAACATAGATAATGCCCCTACATGTTCTTGCAATTTTGAACTAATAGTATTCTAGAATCTGGACATCATTTCTCTCCTTTAGGATAGGAATGTGATTCTAATCGAACTGCCGAAATGTTATCATAAGAGACCATAAATGAGATGAAAATACTCCAGAGAGGGGATCCATGATGTCTGTACTAGTCTACCTGCACAGGAAAAAAAAAACAAAAACAAATGTTATCATTAATAAATAAAATAATGGTGTATCACTACTAAAGATATAACATGATATTGTTTGTTTTTGCTGTTGTACAAACACATTTTTTAAAATGATTTTGTTTGTTCTTCCTGTGTTATATTTCTCTAACTGCCCCTGGAAAATAGGTACCTGGGTGAAAACAAAAAAAATCTCTGATAACAAAGTGTATGTTCAATGGGAAGTTGTCCCTGACACGTAATATACGTACCCAGTAGTCAATTAGATATTTACATCGTCTTGGGATTAGGCTGAGGGATCTCACTTTCAAATCAGCCATAACTTTCTTATTGGGCTTGTTCAATTTTCTTCAAACTTCAGAGAGAAAAAAAAGTGAAGGTGAAGGAGAAAGGGGTAGAAAAATATTGCTGCCCCCCTTAAAACAAACAAGATTCCTTGAAAACTAAACATAGGAACACAAGAAATCAAATTAATTGAGTGCATGGTTGGATATTAACAATAGGTAATGGTAAAAAGATAGATGTAGTTTGTAATATTGAGAGTATGATCCTTTAAAAAAGTGAACGGATTGACAAAAATAAGAAAAAATATCTGAAGTTAAAAATAACAAATAGGGTTTTGTACAAATGAACAACAACTACAAAACACAAATGTATTATTTAACTTGTAAACTTAAAGAGAAATTATGTACCTCTAAATAATCTGTGAAAACAAAACTTCCTGCTTAAGCACTAGCCAATGAAGTTCATGACTACTAAATGAAGAATTACACTGGCAAAGATGAAATCTGCAAAGGCACGCTCTGTTGAAATTCCCTGAAAACTGGATTTATTTGCTGGGTTGACTTGCAATCTCAGACATACTGTATCAGAAAAAAAAATGGATGAATGGAAAATTAATGACTGAAATCCCTAGCAATGTCTCCGGGGGTGGGGCTCATATAATTGGTGGTACGGGGATGTGCCGCATTGATGATCATGATCCCATTTTTCAGACCTAATCTTCAATTCTCTAGATACTCTGAATGACAAAAGTTCCATTTAGAAGCCACCCTGCCCCATTTGCATGACCCCCGTTATGAAACATCCCAGTTCCCAAGCCCTGCCAAAGTTGTCCAGCATGAGCATCGCATGCGAGAGCTGCATACAAGTCTTCACAACAAGGCCTCCACTAGAAGCTCCATGCACCGCGCTAGAGTGCACCATACCTGTCCTACATATTACCGTGATCCTGTTCAGTAGACCCTACTTTTCACACCAACCGGTATGTACATGTAGTCAGTTCCTAAGACCCCAACTTCAGGGTTTCACGAGGCACATCCCCATCAAAATATAATTTGAGTCCCCCCCCCCCCCGGAATGTCTCACACGTATCCATGCAAGTGGATGCATACTTCCAACATTCAGATTTTTATGCAAAAAAATAACTCCTCTCATTTAATTGTACATGTTGGGTGTTCTCAAAGACGGTCATGACGGTGTGTGGCTGTATCGACTCTGACATGTATTGGCTTGGCTTTGGTCAAAGATACTACAAAGGCATAGTACATGTATGCGTCAGAAAATAATTTCATACGCTCAAAACTTTGCAACATCCTTCCAAAGGGAACTTGATTAGAAAGATGCTAAAAAATTAATGGTCAAATCACATTTTCAAAAGTTTTTAGATTAAAAAAATCATAAAACATGGTCAAAATAGCTCATTAGCGATTTTTCTCCCAACTTTTCCCATAGAAATCACAAGTTTGGTAATATACCATACTTTTTTTCCAAGTGATCAAAATATTTCACATGCGAAGAGCGCTCTGATTGTAAGCTTAAATATCGCATTCGCAAGATGCCAAGAAAGAAAAATTTTTACAATTACATATTTGTATTTTGTAGGCAGCGTTCTCGCCAGGATTTTTCTTACGCGTGTCGCAAACCCGCCGATTCGGTGGTGGCCGATTTTACACGTGATGTTTTGATTTTCACATGCGCTTTGATGATTTGATCCCGGTAAAGTCAAGTTTCATTGCCAATCCGCGAAGTTCACTGTAATATTGTTCTAATCGGCGGCGCACACCAATACCTAACTTAGAGTTGATATCGGCAAAATGTTGAAATGTTAAGTTGCTGTTTATCTAAAAATGTATGGGTCTTTTTGTCTGGAAATGTTTTAAAGTGTTTTGAGCTGTATTGACTTAAAATATATTTGAAATACCTTTCGTTATGGACTCCCGTTCTCCGAGAAGAAATATAAATCACGCATCTATCAGGACATGTTTTAACATTGTTTTGAGGTGCTTGAGTTGAAATATATTTGATATGCCTTTCGTTACGGACTCCCGTTCTCCAAGAGTAAATATAAATCACGCATTTTTCTGACAACCGCGGGAAAGAAAAATAAAAGAAAATAGAAGTCACAAATATCTCAGATTAATGAACGATCTATTAGGAATGTTTTAAAATTGTTTTGAGGTCCTAACGAGTTAAAATATATTTTATATACCTTTCGCTATGAACTCTCTAAGAATAAAAATTACACATTTATTCTGTTAACAGCAGAAATGAAAATAAAAGAACAGAAGTCACAAACATCTAAGTTTAATGAACGATCTATCGGGACATGTTTTAACATTGTTTTGAGGTGTTAATGAATTAAAATATATTTGATATATCTTTCAGTACGGACTCCCGTTCTCCGAGAGGAAATATAAATCACGCATCTATCAGAACATGTTTTAACATTGTTTTGAGGTGTTTGAGATGCCTTTCGTTATATATGGACTCCCGTTCTCCAAAAATAAATATAAATCACGCATTTTTCTGACAACCGCGGGAAAGAAAATAAGACAAATTAGAGGTCACAAACATCTCAGATTAATGAACGATCGATTAGGTATGTTGTAAAATTGTTTTGAGGTCCTAACGAGTTAAAATATATTTCATATACCTTTCGTTTTGAACTCTCAGAAATAAAATTCACACATTTATTCTGACAACAGCGGAAATGAAAATGAAAGAATAGAAGTCACAAACATCTAAGATTATTGAACGATCTATCTCAGGACATGTTTTAACATTGTTTTAAGGTGTTGATGAATCAAAATATATTTGATATATCTTTCAGTACGGACTCCCGTTCCCCGAAAGGAAATATAAATCACGCATCTATCAGGACATGTTTTAACATTGTTTTGAGGTGTTTGAGTTAAAATATATTTGATATGCCTTTTGTTATGTACTCCCGTTTTCCAAAAATAAATATAAATCACGCATTTTTCTGACAACCGCGGGAAAGAAAATAAAACAAAATAGAAGTCACAAAAATCTCAGATTAATGAACGATCGATTAGGTATGTTTTAAAATTGTTTTGATGTCCTTACGAGTTAAAATATATGTTATATACCTTTCGTTTTGAACTCTCTAAGAAATAAAAATCACACATGTATATGACAACAGCGGAATAAAAAAAAAGAACAGAAGTCACAAACATCTAAGATTAATGTACGATCTATCTCAGGACATGTTTTAAGGTGTTGATGAATTAAAATATATCTGATATACCTTTCGGTATGGACTCCCGTTCTCCGAGAAGAAATATAAAACACGCAATTTTCTGACAACCGCGGGAAAGAAAATAAGACAAGATAGAAGTCACAAACATCTCAACGATCGATTAGGTATGTTTTAAAATTGTTTTGAGGTCCTAACGAGTTTAAATATATTTTATATACCTTTCGCTTTGAACTCTCTCAGAAATAAATTCACACATTTATTCTGACAACAGCGGAAATGAAAACAAAAGAACAGAAGTCACAAACATCTAAGATTATTGAACGATCTATCTCAGGACATGTTTTAACATTGTTTTAAGGTGTTAATGATTCAAAATATATCTGATATACCTTTCGGTATGGACTCCCGTTCTCCGAGAAGAAATATAAAACACGCAATTTTCTGACAACCGCGGGAAAGAAAATAAGACAAGATAGAAGTCACAAACATCTCAACGATCGATTAGGTATGTTTTAAAATTGTTTTGAGGTCCTAACGAGTTTAAATATATTTTATATACCTTTCGCTTTGAACTCTCTCAGAAATAAATTCACACATTTATTCTGACAACAGCGGAAATGAAAACAAAAGAACAGAAGTCACAAACATCTAAGATTATTGAACGATCTATCTCAGGACAAGTTTTAACATTGTTTTAAGGTGTTAATGATTCAAAATATATCTGATATACCTTTCGGTATGGACTCCCGTTCTCCGAGAAGAAATATAAAACACGCAATTATCTGACAACCGCGGGAAAGAAAATAAGACAAGATAGAAGTCACAAACATCTCAACGATCGATTAGGTATGTTTTAAAATTGTTTTGAGGTCCTAACGAGTTTAAATATATTTTATATACCTTTCGCTTTGAACTCTCTCAGAAATAAAATTCACACATTTATTCTGACAACAGCGGAAATGAAAATAAAAGAACAGAAGTCACATACATCTAAGATTAATGAACGATCTATCTCAGGACATGTTTTAAGGTGTTGATGAATTAAAATATATCTGATATACCTTTCGGTATGGACTCCCGTTCTCCGAGAAGAAATATAAAACACGCAATTTTCTGACAACCGCGGGAAAGAAAATAAGACAAGATAGAAGTCACAAACATCTCAACGATCGATTAGGTATGTTTTAAAATTGTTTTGAGGTCCTAACGAGTTTAAATATATTTTATATACCTTTCGCTTTGAACTCTCTCAGAAATAAAATTCACACATTTATTCTGACAACAGCGGAAATGAAAATAAAAGAACAGAAGTCACATACATCTAAGATTAATGAACGATCTATCTCAGGACATGTTTTAACATTGTTTTAAGGTGTTAATGATTTAAAATATATTTGATATACCTTTCGTTACAGACTCCCGTTCTCCGAGAAGAAATATAAAGCACGCAATTTTCTGACAACAGCGGAAATGAAAATAAAAGAACAAAAGTCACAAACATTTTAGATTAATGAACGATCTATCAGGACATGTTTTAACATTGTTTTGATGTGTTGATGAATTAAAATATATTTAATATACCTTTCGGTACGGACTCCCGTTCTCCAAAAATAAATATAAATCACGCATTTTTCTGACAACCGCAGGAAAGAAAATAAAACGAAATAGAAGTCACAAAAATGTCAGATTAATGAACGATCCATTAGGAATGTTTTAAAAAAAATTTGAGGTCCTAACGAGTTAAAATATATTTTATATACCTTTAGGCTTTTGCTATGAACTCTTTAAGAAATAAAAAAAAATGAAGCTACAGCCAAAGCAAGTGATACCTCCTTCGTCATATAAGGTACATTGCGTAATACCTTGGGTGAAGCAGCTGGGCTAGATCTGTCATCAGGACACTCGACAACAAATTTAGATAATCTGCCAAGATTTGCTGAACCATTAAATCAGGTAAACATGAGATGAAAATCGTTTCTCTTGGGTATCATTTGGGCAGCCACTGAGGTCATTTTAAAACATGAGCCATGAGAGCGATTGCTTTGGGTGGTGACGGACATTTCATTGATTTTTTTTTCAATCAGCGACTATACAAATAAAAAAAAATTATACAAATTCTAATAACTTTTAAAATCTTTGATGGATTTTCGTAAAACTTTCATCAATGCTTATCATTATGTTTAAGTTCTGCTATGTTTACAATAAACTTTTTGTCAGGGTGAACTCCCGCTTTAATGTTTGGTCACTTGAAAATGACACCTACGTATCACGAACGTGTGTTTTCAGTAAGTTAATTTTCAGTTGGGAAATATTGGAAATATACAAAATCACTTATCATTCATTTTTACCATGCTTTATTTTTTTTCAGGTTGAGACTTCGAAAATGTGTTGACCATTTTCATCATTTTGCAATTCAAATTCCCTTTAGAGAGATGTTGCAAAGTCTTAGGCATATTTCTGATCTGTACGATGCAGGATCTAGGGGCGGGGGAGTTGGCATGACATATCGATTAAAAATACCTAAACATCGATCTCACGCCACCCCCCCCCCCCAGAACATCAATCAATAGAACTGTACACACATGTGAAAAACAATACAATAAATTATAGTCTGTTTTACATGAAAGAATGAAAAATAAATGGTGAATCCAGCAATTAGCTGTCATACAAATAACATTAACATCTCGCTCCCGGGATCTCGCTTTTTTCCTTTCACAAAATCATCCACATGTATATCGCAAACCGTTTTAACATTCATTCACATTTTCTAAGAAATTAATTCTTGATATCAAGGTCTTCATTTTCATTTCTGATTTCGTGCATCAATATATTGCAAGAAATAATTCTGATTTTTATTCAGAAATGAATTCTTGATATCAAGAAAATCATTCTGATATTCATTCAGGAATCAATTCTTGATATCAAGAAATTAATTCTTGATATCAAGAATTCATTTTCATTTCTGATTTTGAGCGTCAATGTATTGCAAAAAATCAATCTGATTTTTTTAAAGAAATGAATTCTTGATATCCAGAAATTATTTTTTTATATCAAGAAATGAATTCTTGATATCACAAGAAATGAATCTTTGATATCAAGAATTCATTTCTGAATTCGATCGTCAATTTATTGCAAAAAAATCATTCTGATTATTAATCAGTAATGAATTCTTGATATCAAGTTAGAAATTAATTCTTGATATAAAAATAAATGTTTTTTGGTATCAAGAATTAATTTCTTGATATCAAGAAATCGTTTTATGATATCAAGAAATGAGTTCTTGATATCAAGAAATTAATTCAAGAAATTAATTCTTGATATCAATAAATCTAATAATTTTTGATATCAGAAAATGTTAAAATAGCTTGCCATACGCACGTCGCTGGCCAAGCCTATTACAGTTCATACATCCAAGAATTTCAACAATTATTTCGTTGTTACATGACAGCAGAAATTGAGAATGAACGTTAAGAATATACTTAGCAAGTAATTACCAGGAAAATTATATGGAACAATTCATTTTAAAATCAAAATTTCTTGAAAGTTATCAGAATACGGTATCATGTAAAAATGAAAAGTTACGTCGCATCGCGGACAATTCACTTCCAGACATTGCGTGCAGGTCCGGCTCTGGCTCAGCTAGCTAGCCGCGCCAGCGGGCTGGCAAAGCTAGCGTGGCTGGGTGGCTGGCTAGCCGGCTGGAAGTGGAAATGCGCCAGTGTCTATGCATGGATATTATCCGGTCAAGTGATAAGATCGTAGTTTGTCTGTTGCCGAAATGATTCTGAAACATTCTATACTTTTGAGGATTGATGATGAATGATGCAACAATTATTTTCGATGATTTTCCCTCACTTTTTATAATTTTTTTTGCCCGTGTCGCTCACTTTTCGCGCGTGACGCACCAGGAGCTTGTGGAATTTGCGTGTGTCGCATGCGACGCGTGTGTTCTACACTGGCGAGAACGTTGTTTGTAGGTAATTGTGTATTTGTGATGAAAGTTTGGTGAATTCTTTGTCTTTGAGAATGATAACGTGTTTGATATGAATTCATAAAAAGTGTTCAGTTGATCAACTGCACCGGCTCGCTCAGGCAATGATTGATGACGCCAACTAAGGCAAATTGGGTTTAATTCACAACTTTAATTCAAATACAAAAGAATGCTTCCATTTTTTAAAACTGGACAGGCGGACATCCAACCCCGCTAACCGTCCCCATTGATCCCTCATCCAGCCCCCCCCCCCCCATCCATCGTTCTCCCCCGGACTTACCGGCGAGCACGAAGGATCCGACACTGGAAATGAATCCCGAGAGGAAAGAGTTGAACGGGAAAGTGCCAACAAGTGCACAGTAGACAAATTGCACAACCCCAGTCAACAGAATATACGTCAGGTATGCATCAATTATTTTCAACTTAAGTGGCGTTCTCGTCGTGTATTCATCATAAAATTTGTTTATCACGGTGAACAGATTTACAGACATTTTGTATTCTTTTTTGGTTTATGCAGAGAAAAATTGATGCTCGTGCGTGCTAGTGTCCTACGTGTCGTCGCGATCGCGTCAAAATATTGTATGATGGGAAGGGTCAGGAATAGTTAAATTAACAAATATTTTAATATTATTTTTGACTATTTTAATTTATTAACAGTCGAGATATATTATTATTAGTTTTTAACAATAAATTAAAATCTTCAAAAAATTCATTATAAATTATCTTAGACTCAATAGTAGTGTTTAAAAAATAATATCGAAAGAGCCTATAAATGGCGTCTGCTATTGTCATATTTGACCTCGTGTGCTCATATGTAGCGTACTCACCCGCCTATAATCTTCGACTGATAGGCCTAGGTCTCCGACGTGACTGCGCTGCCTGCATTAACCCGCTCGAGGTCGAGAGCGGGCTGGAGACTCCAATCTTCCGACAGTAGTACGGAGACTAATAAAGCTGATGTCTGTCATTCAACTTCAAGATCAAGATCAATGAAATATAGGGTAAATTTGAGCCAAGAATTTGAGTTTTATTTTTTTGATGGAATAAAGGGCATGATTAGGGCAATTGTTGTGGTAACTTTACGATCTCAAGACTCAAGTCAATGAATTACAAACAATGTCAATGTAGTGAATTGTCAATTGTCAAATGAGTTTGATATCCAAAAATGAAATTAATTAATTAGATCTAGGCCTCTAACTCAGGCTTGATGTATGTCGTACTTTTAACTTTATATGTATGAATAAAAATGAATGTGTGCCAAATAGCTCAGCTATGGAAGAAAATATAATTGCTGAGAAATAATTAAGCACAGAATTTTATCATACAGCTCATGTCCCAGACTCCCACATTAGACAGCTGGCAGTCGTCGGTTTCAAGGAAGTTTTTGAAACATTTAAATTTTTCCTTGTACACAGAGACAGCTCGCGATTCTTCTTCTTCGGGTTAAATCTGCCTCCTTCAGGATTGAAGATTCTTGCAGATGGTTTATTTGACATGTGTGTATGGCCGGTTTAGGTGTGCAGTGCAAAATATATACAGGTGCAAGTAAAAAGTCCCATCAGATTTAGCTCTGGCCTTCCGCCAGTCTCAGGCGGAAGGCTTTTGGAGAAGAGGCATTGATTATGTTGGGAGGAAGAGTATTCCATGCCTTGTCCTTGATCGTCCTTGGAAAGAAGGATTGACGATGGTGCTCTGTCCTGCAGTGTGGTAGCTGGTAGCCATTCCCTTGTTGCTGTGATCGAGTTCTTGTTGATCCAGTGAGTGGGGTGATGTATTCTTCCACTGGGAAGCTGACAAGATTGTGGTGCAGCTTGTACATAAGGACCAGTCTAGAATCCTCCCTTCGTTTCTGCAGTGTGGGCCATTTCAGTTCTTCGAGCATAGATGTAACGCTAGAGGTGTTGTGGTATCTGTTAAGCACGAATCTAGCTGCCCGCCTTTGGATTATATGCAGCCATCATTAGGGGGTTAACAAAATAAAATCCCCCTGATGGGGCTCATTTAGACAAATGTAGAACTGGACCAAAATAAAGATTATTATTATTCTGTTTTGGCCTGAAATGCACCAAAACGGAGAAAAATAAACTTAAAAGGACCAAAAAAAGCTGACTTTCTTCGGCTTTCGTGCAACTCTCATTCGTTGGTTTATCCCAACTTAATACATAAACATATGGCCATTGAGTCTGGCCCTGTACAGATCGAATTAGGACTTCGGTCTCTGTATATAGTGAGTGGAGCCAACTGAGTTCAGGGGCCCGTTTCTCAACACCGTCATAAGCCTAACTTCTTGACTAAATCGGAGATAGTGAGCTACTTGTCTGCTAATCGTTTCACGAAGCCCTCTTTGCCAAGATCAGGGACAACAACCTGACTAAATATTTGTGACACCTCCGAACCTGTCATAACTTCTTTCTTAATGACGTAGTGGCATCACGTGGGTAGACTATGACATGCAAAAGTGCATCAAAATTTGAAAATTGTAATCTTCCGTCATCAATTTTAGAAGTTGAAATTACATTGCAAAACAGGTGTGATAAATCATTCAATAATAATTGTAATGCACTAGAACTATAAAAACTGTTTGTAAAATGCAACAAAACCTTTCCATTTGAAGTAGTAAAATAATTAAAGGGGAATCCAGCCTTGGCCATAAAATGGTGTGTTGGGAAGGAGAAAAATAAATCAAACAGAATGGTGAAAGTTTGAAAGAAATCGGACAAGCAATAAGAAAGTTATTGCTGTTTTAAAATTGAGATCACTAATACTATGTAGATTTCAAATTGGCAACTGGGTAAGTAAATTATGACAAGGGGCAAGGACAACTTTCCCATAGGCCATGTACTTTATTATCAGGGATTTGTGGTTTTTGTCTCACCTGCGAAGCAAAGTGAGACTATAGGCGCCGCTTTTCCGACGGCGACGGCGGCGGCGTCAACATCAAATCTTAACCTGAGGTTAAGTTTTTGAAATGATGTCATAACTTAGAAAGTATATGGACCTAGTTAATAAAACTTGGCCATAAGGTTAATCAAGTATTACTGAACATCCTATTAGAGTTTCATGTCACATGACCAAGGTCAAAGGTCATTTAGGGTCAATGAACTTAGACCATGTTGGAGGAATCAACATCGAAATCTTAACCTGAGGTTAAGTTTTTGAAATGTCATCATAACTTAGAAAATATATGGACCTAGTTCATGGAACTTGGACATAAGGTTAATCAAGTATCACTGAACATCCTGCATGAGTTTCACGTCACATGACCAAGGTCAAAGGTCATTTAGGGTCAATGAACTTTGGCCGAATTGGGGATATCTGTTGAATTACCATCATAACTTTGAAAGTTTATTGGTCTAGTTCATTAAACTTGGACATTAGAGTAATCAAGTATCACTGAACATCCTGTGCGCGTTTCAGGTCACATGACCAAGGTCAAAGGTCAATGAACTTTGGCCGAATTGGGTGTATCTGTTGAATTACCATCATAACTTTGAAAGTTTATGGATCTGATTCATGAAACTTGTACATAAGAGTAATCAAGTATCACTGAACATCCTGTTCAAGTTTCAGGTCACATGATCAAGGTCAAAGGTCATGTAAGGTCAATGAACTTTGGCCATGTTGGGGTTTTTTGTTGAATAACCATCATATCTCTGTAAGTTTATTGGTCTAGTTCATAAAAAAGGGAAATAAGAGTAACCATGTATCACTGAACATCTTGTGCGAGTTAGAGTAGTATTCAAAGTGAGCACTGCTGCTATATTGAACCGCATGATGCAGGTGAGACGGCCAGAGGCATTCCACTTGTCTCCTTTAAGTACCCATTCCCCTGGGGCAGTAATCTAATTATAACCCAGATAGTATATTGTTTATGTCCTCATGAAAGAAAAATATAATTTGAAATAAAACTTTTGGGAAAAATGACAATTTAGCCATAATATGTATTGGAGTACATGGAAGAGTAGTCCTTGCCTTACATCACTATGACATCCCATATGTGGCCAATTTGAAGTCTCCATGGGTATAGTGATTAGCAATATTTACAACTTTTAAAAATTCTTAACTTTCTTGTTGTTTGTCCAATATTGTTCAAACTTTCAGCTATCAACTTGTCTGATTTTTCTTTTCCTTATAAAAACAAGTTTTTATTTGGGTTGGATTCCCCTTTAAATCGATAAAGATTCTACCACGTCAGGTCATCCATAACTAGTCTCATATTTGTTCTCTCTTATCAACATTTTGATATATTCTATCCCTAATTTATGCAAAGAATTTTGTCAAATCATGTGTTTTGGTATCTAAAGATTTAAAGAAATTATTTTAAACTTTATTTTGATGATGTTTGGAACCATAAATAAACATATAATTATCAATATTTTACAAAGAAACTATTGTGGTTTACTTCCATTATTACTATCCCGGGGGTACCCATCTCAAAGTCCACATGTGATTTTTCACTTCCAGACATTGCGTGCAGGTCCGGCTCTGGAAATGAGTTATTCATAATTTCATTTTCTCAGCAATCGAATATTCCATTCTTCATAGTTTGGGCATGCATGGTACATATTTTGCCTGGGCTAGTTTGACTAGATGTATTTCTATATTCATCATAATAATTGCAGCTTTATCATATTTTTGCTTTTTAAAAATTATGCTATTTTGTGACTACATTTTTGTAAGGCTGCTCTTTCTACCGACGGTATCGATATCAAGGGATTTTAGTTAGGAAGCATTTCGTGAAACGGGTTTAGTAAGATTGGAGCTAACTCCATGGTTGGTGGAACTTGATGGATAAAGATATGACTAACTTGTCCAGGTGTTGAGAAACGGGCCCCAGCAGAACAACCAATATAACAGAGACCAAAGCTTTGGTCTAGTCCCACATGTGCTTTTCTGTGTTGGTGATGATCAGAATTATCGATTTTGAGCTAAGATTTCACGATTTTTCAAAGATAAGTTTACATTAATGTACCAGATGCAGGTCGTTATATATTTTTAAAAATAATGTTTGTGTTTTTATACAGTTCTGGAAAAAAATAAGGGGCTCAAGGCTGGCTGCAAGCTCAACAACTCTGTTATTTGTATACCATATATCTAGTCCTTACTAGTTATCTACAGTAGACAATCAAGTAGCATGATCCATAATACGAGTGTCTGTTCACAGTCAAAAGAGCTGAATGATATTTGTCTTTCTTTCATTCATCTCGTACATAAAGGTGTGTATTTCCCTACAAAGTATCACTGGGGTAGTTCCTTAAAAATGGAATCGGCTGTGACATCAAGCAAATCAACTCCGGAAGAAGACCATCCAGCCAGGTCCAAGCTTAATCTCTTGAAGCAGGGAGCGGAAGCTAGGATTTACAGAAGTACCTTCATGGGTCGTAGCTCCATTGTGAAGCAGAGATTCAAGAAAGCCTACAGACACCCAAAGCTGGATGCTAAGCTATCACAGAAACGAACTGGTCAGGAGGTCAGGACTATTGTCAAATGCAGGAAGGCTGGTGAGTGGGAGAATGTTCTAATCAGGCCAATTAGCTTATTCGGAACAATTGCATGATTGTGTGAAATATAACTTTGTGCCACCCAACCTACAGTCTCTCAATTTCTATTTTTCAAACCTCATTGAATAAATCTTTATGATTTTATCAAATTTCAAGTTTACAAAAAAATTAAATCCATTTGAAATATTTGTACTTCATCAACAGATTAGATTACAGGAGGGATCTTTAGGTGGTCTGTCTTTGACAGATCACCTCTTAATTTCGTCAGAATTTTCTTTTTATTTCTTTATTACTTTATTTATTTTTACGGATTTTCTTGTCGCCAAGTTATCTCAAAATGGACTCAGTCAATTTCATTGAATTTCATGTCATTTATAGGATCTGTCATGGACACGTCAAAATAAGCTTTTCAAGGTCATCAGGTCATGATGACGTCATCTAGGCGCCATTTTGTAAAATCACATTATCAATCATATCTTCATAATCAACTATCAAAAATTATCAATATTTACATCATATCAACTTCAGGTCAAGGGTCATCAGGTCATGTCATCAAAGGTCACCTGGAGGTCACGACGCGCGCGTACGCGTGCGTCAAAATTTCAAAATGCTCAAAATCACTTTTTGACCAAACGAGAGTACGTTTTAGGTCATTTTAAGCATTTCAAAATTTTGTGCGCGCGCACATATGCGCGCGCGTTTCCGCGCGTAACGCCTATACGCAACGCAGAAACACCGTTTTTTTTTACATCATTGCATTGATAATAAAATTCTGAACAATTTGATACCTTGATCAACCTTCTACGACCATTAATAACGAAATTAACACCCGTTAAAGTCTGCAGCACGTGTGCGCGCGAGCTCTCACTATAGGCCATATATGGGCAAAAACATGCCTATTGAAAATTCACTGTAGCTCTTTAAATAGTCCATTGACCCCCAATTTTTTTTTCATATATCGATAGAGTATGAGTTGTAGATTTGAATTCATGTCATCAATGTCCCTAAATTATATCATGACGTCATCAAAATGGCGCCTAAACTAAAAATTTCATTTTTTCAAAAATGACGTCATCAAATTTATGCAAATTTGGTTGTAACTTCTCGAATATAAATCGTTTTTCGCCCAGATTTCGATATGTTGTAGTTTAGAATGTACTCTTTCTCCTTAGTAAACATGAATATTCGTTTTGAGAAACGCATCATTGCGTAAAACAGCGATGAAAAGAGGCATGTCATTTTTCCTCATTTTGCGTGTAATCTCTATGGGACATGACTTTTTCTCAAAACCAGATTCGACATTCCTCTATTTCGTGAGCCATATCTCCATTTTTTCTTGTCAGTTTTCTTTAAGCTTTTAGTATGTTGTAGCTGAGATTCTAAGCTTTCGCAAGTGTGCCCTTTATTTTTTGATCAGATGCCGAGATCATGCCCGTATTTTACTTGCAAAATTGGACTTGTAATTCTCAAAATTGCTTACGTGTATTCTCTATGGGGAATATCGTGGCTTTGACTGCTTCTTAAAGGGCGCGGGTTCGAGTCCTGGGGTGAACAAGATGAATTTTTTTTAAATTTTTTTTTCTTTTTGCCACTTCTTACATGATCCTTTATGATAATTTAAAGGTATAAAAGTTAAAATTTAGCAAGATAAAACATATTATAATTACTTTTTTTCATATCACATGTATTTTGCGTGTAATCTCTATGGGACATGACCTTTTCTCAAAACTAGATTCGACATTCCTCTATTTCGTGAGCCATATCTCCATTTTTTCTTGTCAGTTTTCTTTAAGCTTTTAGTATGTTGTAGCTGAGATTCTAAGCTTTCGCAAATGTGCCCACCATTTTTTGATCAGATGCCAGGATCATGCCTGTATTTCGCTTCCAAAATTGGACTTGTAATTCTCAAAATTGCTTACGTGTATTCTCTATGGGGAATATCGTGGCTTTGACTGCTTTCTAAAGGGCGCGGGTTCGAGTCCTGGGGTGAACAAGATGAATTTTTTTTTTCACTTTTTTTTTCTTTTTGCCGCTTCTTACATGATCCTTTATGATAATTTAAAGGTATAAAAGTTTAAATTTAGCAAGATAAAACAGATTATAATTACTTTTTTCATATCACATGTATTTTGCGTGTAATCTCTATGGGACATGACCTTTTCTCAAAACTAGATTCGACATTCCTCTATTTCGTGAGCTATATCTCCATTGTTTCTTGTCAGTTTTCCCTGAATTTTTAGTATGTTGTAGCCGAGATTCTAAGCTTTCGAAAATATGCCCTCCATTTTTTGATCAGATGCCGGGATCATGCCCGTATTTCGCTTGCAAAATTGGAATTGTAATTCTCAAATTTGCTTACGTGTAATCTCTATGGGGAATATGCTAGCTCAATGGATAACGCATTTGACGTGTTCGTCCGTATTGCTGACGTGTAGGTCCGTGTTGCTGATGTGTTGGTCCGTGTAGCTGACGTGTAGGTCCGTGTTGCTGACGTATTGGTCCGTGTTGACGACGTGCTCTGCCGGCATGATCCATGTAGATCCGTGTGAAGCTGCCGTGTTGATGCCGTGTTCACAGTCATCTGGGGCAAAACTATCCCGGACCTCCCCGGATCATGCCGGCATTGCCGTGTTGATCCGTGAGGTATAATCATCTATCTTGTATGTATCTGTTTGAAGATGTATGTCTGACGATTGTCATCACCACATCAATAATCACATTTAGCAATGGTCAAAACTTATTCTTAAGATGTCTACGATCAAGATTATCAATGATATCTAAATGATTCATTTCATACATCAGCCGACACTGAATGACAAATCATGACAGACCACCTAATTCGTCCGCATGACAAATTAAATTCTAGTTTGATTTAGAACAATGGCATGATTATGTAAAACCGCATAATCTTGTGATCCAACTTCCAGTCACAATTTCTCATTTTCAGCCATCAATGTTTGAATCTCTACATTAATTAACTAAATGAAGATTTTTCATGATGTACATGACCATCAACTAGCTGTGTGGTCTTTTCTTTGGTCTTTTTATTATGC
This sequence comes from Lytechinus variegatus, assembly GCF_018143015.1. NCBI lineage: Eukaryota > Metazoa > Echinodermata > Echinoidea > Temnopleuroida > Toxopneustidae > Lytechinus > Lytechinus variegatus. The sequence continues at coordinate 15,965,890 of NC_054741.1, read as the reverse complement.
AGTTGGATCTGCCCTAATATTTATTGCAGGTGGAGAGAAGAAAATTTAGCTTGAACAAGAATTGCACACATGATATGATTTTTGTACATGCACAAATGTAATTTAGGCTAAGGGATCGATATAGGAAGATTAGTCAGGAAGCAACATATAAGAAAATAAGACATATTTAAGATTTTTTTTGGAGACAGGGCAAACCAGGGATTGTATCTTTGAACCAACTTTAAATATTGTCAAACATGATTTTAAGTGTACAAAAAGTTGCATAAAAAGTTATCTATCATAAATATGAATTGTATCTCATTATATTACACCCCAGATATGACAGGGAATTGATAGAAAATAGAGTACAGACATAGCCTTGTGTTTTTCATTGATATCTAGTTTCGTGCCTATATCTCTTTCAAATTTACAGGAATTACTACACCTGTGGTATACTTTGTCGACAATGAGACTCATTCTATTCACATGGAATACATAGAGGACTCCCTTACAGTCCGCGAGTACATCCAACAGATTCAGAGCTCCGGAGCATCTATCGACGACGAAAGACTGGTATTACTTGCGTCTAAGATCGGAGCAACCCTAGCATCTATGCATAGTGTGGATGTCATCCACGGCGATCTAACGACCTCAAATATGCTTCTACGTCAGCCGTATGAGGAATCGCATCTGATCATGATCGATTTTGGACTAAGCCAGATATCACATCTGTGGGAGGACAAAGGGGTGGATCTGTACGTGTTGGAGAGGGCTTTTCTAAGCTCACACCCAAACACTGAGGAGCTGTTTAAGAGAGTTCTTAATGTCTATACAGAGAACTACAAGAAGTCTGGTGATGTGATGAAGAAGTTGGAGGAAGTAAGGCAACGCGGCAGGAAGAGGGTGATGGTCGGCTAGCAGCTATAATCAACTGCAGTTTATCATGTTGTACATATATTTTATTTTGTTAATGTAAGAGATGTCTCGAGAACGTTGGATCATAAATGTGACTCGTACAACCCAAACCAGCAAAAGTTGCCCAAAGTTAATTTTGAGATTTTTATTTCAACTTGAAGAAAAAAAAACACATCCTAAGTTTTTTAAAGTGAGATAGATATTACTTTTCAAAGTTGACCAACAATATCACTCTTAAGTACTTTATTGAATGTAGAAGAAATTCGATGACACTGACTGACTTTAAAGATTGAGAAAACAAGATTTGAAGTTTGGGGTCCGGCTCACTCTAACATGAGATGTGCACACTGCACAATCTTTGTGAAACATGTGAGCAATCCGGAGAAAAAGTTGTGTCAAAGATTGTTGTATGCCTCATCTTCTATTTATATTTACAATTTTGACAGTGAAGAAGCACATTTCTTCAGATAAGCTTATTTTCAAATTTTACCTTTTGAAGAACAAATTACCATTTTGGCTATTTACAGATAACCTTCCCAATCGACTTATTTGGGAGTGGTGCATTATTTTAGTACGAATAATGGTGACACAAAGTTTGCTCCAACAATAATCAGTAATGGCTCCTTTATCAGAAAACGGGGGTAAGGATGGGTATAGAACTTTGATGAGATAAGGATCAGATGTAGGTTAAAACTTTTAGCGTAAGTTAAATGAAAGAATTATGTGGAAATGAGAATTGTTGTTTAGCATAAATAAAATACATCAAAATCAAGAACATACTTGCAATGAATAAATATACTTCTGATTGAATAACTATCTCATCCATAAATAAACAATATCTAAACCTTTCGAAATAAATGGAAATTTAAAATGGCAACAAATAGATACACTGCCTAAGAGCACCCAGCTGGCAAACCATTTGAGTGGCTCAATGTGTCACATAGAAACCAAGCCCAATAGTATTGGTGGAACCTTTATCACCAAATCTTTCAGGAAATAATTTACCACATGGCTTGAACAACTCTAGTCCTGTATGACTGGAAGGATTGCAATTATAATGGAATTATTCCCGGTAACTGAATCAGTAATTTTGATTTCAAATAAAGTTACTGCCTGCCTTTATTTCCATTCGAGTACTAACAAACACTTTTCATAGATGGAATCATCATTGGTATTTTGTTAGTGAACCAATGTCATCAATCATGTATTGCAAAAAAAAAGAAGTGATTTGAGAAATGAAATTGATATTTTTTTGGGGAGGTTTTTGTGCCTTTATGATGGAAGTTCGATGAATTTTAAGAAAATACTGCGTTTGATATGACATAATCTATGAAAACTTTTTGGTAGTATGATCCACTGCATTAGCTTTAATAAGTATAACTTCAAACCCTTGTGTAAGAGTCTGCATTTTTTTCTATGTTGAGTTATAAAAGACAGGACTTTCTAATGAAGATGTCCAATTGCAGAAATATCTAGGTTGAATTTGCAATTCAGAAATGTACATTGTACATTGATTCTATGACTTAACCCACCACAAAAGTTTTTTTTTTCAGTCAGTCTGGCAAGGCTTTCTTCATAATTAAAAGTTTATGTTGTTAAACAAATACACAATATCACTGATTCCATGCATTTAAATTACCTGTATGGTGTACATTATCTTAACCTTTTGGTGACTCTTTTGTTTGTACATTGTAAAGTGTGATTAAAGTTTAAGATGAATGTGAAATTTGGAAATGATTAATACGTTGATTGCATTTTGGGCCATATTTTCTCCACTAGAATTTATTTTCTTTATGTGGATTGGCTAAAGGCTGGTATAACACTGATCATATACATACTGGACACCTCAAATGATCACAGAAATATTACAAATTGGGTATTTTCATATAGATTTACATTATATTTCTGATCATGATTCATTACAAACAATCAAATACAAGATGCATACATGTATACAATACATACTGGCTCTCGAACTTCAAATATGACACGACAAAGTTCTTTATATTTCGTAGTCCCAAAGTCTATAATATATTTGGTCCATGTAGAATACCTTTTCTAAAGTAAAGGCATTATATATTGAATTAAATTATTCTATATTATTACAATGTTCTTTAAATCACAAGTTCTGAGAACTATAAAAACATTGCAGCATTGCATGGCATTGAAAATATTATTTCAGGTATAATTCAGGCATAACCAGTGTGTTGGCTTAGTTGGTAGAGCATCTGTCTCACAATGGGAAGGACAGGAAAGACATTATAAGATGGTGAAAGAGGATTGCTGCTGCTACCTTGTTTGGCATTCAACAGTTAATTAGGGATAGAGCAATATTGATCTGGCACTGCTCAGTGGCTGCCGGGCCCAAGATCAATTTATTCAGATCTCTATTTTGACCAATATGGAGTTTCTACTTCTGTTTTTTTTTTCATATGGTTTATCTTTGAATTAGCTTCAATGGTGTGACAAAAGTTTTCTCATGATAAAATATAACCTCCACTCTAACAAGAAAACTCAAATTAATTTGTTACTTTTCTTTATTCACATATTTTGTACATCATTTAAATCATCTTTGTATGTAATTCAATGTACAGCACGATATTTGACATAAAATGGCTCCTTGGCACAATCAACATAAAACCAAGTTAGAGTTGTTTCATTAAATATCGTATTCGTAATCTATCTTATTAGAGGAAGGAGTTTCATGAATCCCTCAGTTTGTACATTACGTATGACTTTCACACGACTGGTGACTAATCTTTGGTTGGTACCAAATCAGATTCACAATCATTTGAATTCCCATCAGCTTAGCTATTTGAAATACAAACTATCTAGATAAATAAAAACTCATGTTCTTAAAATCAGATGGGCACCTGCTTTCATGGGGAGTATATTGTTATATGCTGACCCCAGACTCTCACGGAAAGCATTGAAAATACAGAGATATCTTTGGGGAAATCTACATGTAACTTGGCACCGAGAAATTCTACAGCAAAGCTTCATGCAATACCAGGTAGAGTGATTTAATGAGTTAAACCAAAAGGCATTTTCCAGTGGCATTACACACTGTCTACGAGTCATACATCTTGTTCGACTCTGGGTGATCAATATCCAAATGGTGTTGAATTCTCCATAAAAACACGTGTTAATTTCCCTATCAGAAGCATCTGAATACAAAGTATATCATTACTCATTTTCAATACTCCCACAAAACTAAAACACCAAATTTGAGGTATCTCATTTCGGGCGCACTGCATCATCATCAACACCCTCCCTACCTGTGCATTATTTGTACAATCAAGGAGCTTTAAGTGAAGGAGAACAATCCAACACATTCGCTTTAGAGCCACTTTGATGCCGCAGGGATAAAATATGTCAGGCATAAGTTTCATTGGATTTTTGTAGCAGATTGTAGAAAAAGATTGCTACAAAAATAACAGACTTATTGGCCAGATCAAATAGGAAATATGCTTTCGTAATGATAATTACTTTTCACTGCCTTTGGTCGGATATTACAAGCAGATACATTGCTAACTTTTACTGGGGAATGCAAAAATTAATGTTGCAATATTGACTGAAATATGATTTGAAATTACTTGATTGGCCGCAACTGTGACACATTACATCACAAATAGATGTATTTCCTCAAACTAAATTCAATTTTTTTGTAATGTGGAAGTGTGTGGAAATTTGTAAATTATGATGATGTGAACATTGTCAAATTTTAAGGGGTTTTCACATTTTGAAAATGTTAACAAAATTTTGCCCTATTTCAGTACAGACTAAGGCTTTGAGCCGAGATACATTTTGTCATGTGTTCAATATCCACATTTTTGTGATCAAATAAAATTGGAGATATACCCACTTATCCATTTTCAACCACAACCACTTTTCAGTTTCCCCATGAAACTGGCAGCATCACAGGTCATCACCAAAGGCTACAGTGTACCTGTGAATTCTTTTGTACCTCTTTAGAGATTGGAAGCTACATGAATTAATTTGCATTTCATTGTCTCCTTGGTACAATATACAATACAGTATTCTTGTATAGACTAAAGAGTGAAATTGGATTATGGATATAATCAAAGTTTTGCAGGAGATCCTCCGGCTACCAGCATGTTTTCACCAGTGATGTAGCTAGCATCGTCAGAAGCCAAGAAAGATACTAACCCCGCAATCTCATCAGGAGTACCAGCTCTGTAACAAATGATAAATGAATATATTATAGAATCAATACATAAATCAATAAAGAGTAATAATGATAATTAACAACATAATAAGAAAAATTAATGATTATAATGACGTCACTTGCATTTCATACATAGCCCAAGGACCTACTTTATCAGATGCACACATCACCCTGGCTTTAGCAGAGCAGCTGCCAGTACATGTATGTGCACTGCTCTTTAAGGAATATATTCCTGCAAGGTCCCTATTGACCTCACCTGGGTAGTGAGAGTAGTAATGTTTTGCATGGGGCAGTCTATGTATTGACTTGAAAGCCCTGGTCACAATGTAGACATTTTGGTTGGTTGAAAGATTGATTGATGATTGTTGAGTGATGAATGATTGATTTGTTGATTGATTGATTGTTGAGTGAATGACTGATTGACTGTTGAGTGAGTGAATGACTGATTGACTGTTGAGTGAATGATTGAGTGATGAATGATTGAATGATAATTGTTGAGTGATGAATGATAGACTGATTAATCAAATTATTAATTTGATATTACTTGATTTTTGACTGACCGAGTGACAGGCATTTGGTATTCATGCAGAAGAAAATTCAATCAAATCAATGAAAGAAACGGATATAATTGTTACAGAATAATTCAGAAGTAGGAATTAAAAGCTAAATTAAACCTGTCTATGAAGGCCATCCAAGGGAAACAGAAAAAGTGGTCACTGAAGACAGGTGGTATTTATAGACAGGTTCTACAGGCGACACAACATTTGCTCCTGCGACATTTGCTCATGTCTTAATATCTCAGAGGGGATAGGGGTAGAGTTAGGATTGTAATAGAGTTTTTGGTTCAGACTAATGTAAACATAGTGATTAGGTTTTATTTAGTTTTGAATGTTTGATTTCATGTTTGGTTTAACATGCAGATTTTCCATCGGAGCAATTGTCGCCAGAGCAAATGTCATGGAACCGAATTCTACATTCCTTTCAAATGGGAGATAATTCATGTGGCAACCAAAGACAGATTTTTACTACAGACAGGTGGATGCTAAGTTATATTGACTGTCTTTTCTAATATGGTATTCAAGCTATTATACACATATATAATCAGTCCATGACCTTTATTCATCTATTATGCTAAGGTTATAACAGTGGTCTGTTTCCAAGACTAACAATCCCTTTAATACAAGTTGGACCTTGGAATTGACACTACTTGGAGAATGCAAACATTGACTTGACTACTATGTTCCCTTTACCCAAATTCTTCATACATAGGAATACATGTAGTTCATCAAGTAATGATAAGGTCACTCTCGTGATTGTACAGAAAATATAGATTTTTCAAAAAATATTTCAACACTTAATTGCATTCATTAGCATATACAAAGGGACACGTACAGAAAAGGGGAAAGAGTATTTACACTGCAATCTGAATAAAGAAAATACCAATGAAGGAAAGAATCATCAAAAATGTTTAAAAAAAATCATTTTTAGCTAACATGATGGAGAAAACAATTTGTTATGTAATGCACTTAGTACCTTTTCAAGAAAAAGATGCTACAAAAATATTATTATGATAATAATAGCCACACCTTTGGTGCAACACATATGTTGTTCTTTATCTGACATCAATACATTATCACTTGTATTTTGGCATATACTAAAGTATATGTGATAAGAGTGATAAGAGATGAATACAAAATAAAACTGTTTTAGCTAGGTGAAATTCTTCAGATACTACAGAGTTTTGAACTGATAATATTCCTTCAACATTGTTTTTGTCTAACAAATTGTCAGATCTGAGATCTCCCCATGATTTGATTGGCTGAGAAGCACAGCTCCTATAGAAACTGTCAGATAATATTCTGTCAGATGTTTTATCCAACAGGTACCATTATAACAATGCTTTCTGGCCAATCACAATCAAGGAAAGTTGTACTTGTCAGACAACATATACTGATATAACACTCCCCTGGTGTACATAGATGGAATGCCTCTGGCCGTCTCACCTACATCACGCGGTTTAATAGCAGCAGTGCTGACTTTGAAAACTACTCTAACTCGCACAAGATGTTCAGTGATACATGGTTACTCTTATGTCCACTTTTTATGAACTAGACCAATAAACTTACAGAGATATGATTATTCAACAAAAAAACCCAACATGGCCAAAGTTCATTGACCTTACATGACCTTTGACCTCGATTGTGTGATTTGAAACTCGCACAGGATGTTCAGTGATACTTGATTACTCTTATGTCCAAGATTCATGAATCAGATCCATAAACTTTCAAAGTTATGATGGTAATTCAACAGATACACCCAATTCGGCCAAAGTTCATTGACCTTTGACCTTGGTCATGTGACCTGAAATGCGCACAGGATGTTCAGTGATACTTGATTACTCTAATGTCCAAGTTTAACGAACTAGACCAATAAGCTTTCAAAGTTATGATGGTAATTCAACAGATACCCCAATTCGGCAAAAGTTCATTGACCCTAAATGACCTTTGACCTTAATCATGAGACCTGAAACTTGCACAAAATGTTCAGTGATGCTTGATTACTATTATGTCCATGTTTCATGAATCAGATCCATAAACTTTCAAAGTTATTATGGGAATTCAACAGATACCCCCAATTCGGCCAAAGTTCATTGACCCTAAATGACCTTTGACCTTGGTCATGTGACATGAAACTCTAATAGGATGTTCAGTAATACTTGATTAACCTTATGGCCAAGTTTCATGAACTAGGTCCATATACTTTCTAAGTTATGATGTCATTTCAAAAACTTAACCTCACGTTAAGATTTGATGTTGACGCCGCCGCCGTCGGAAAAGCGGCGCCTATAGTCTCACTCTGCTATGCAGGTGAGACAAAAAACAATATAAACCCCAAATCTTTTAATGATAAAAGGCGAATTACCGTTTCATAGGAATCTGACTCAAGGCTAATTTAGTATTCTCCTCTGTTGCAAATAGCTGTATGAAAAAAATGAAACAGAAATCATTACTTAACAATAACGATGGTACTTACATAATTCTCTTCCTTTGAAATATATAATACATGGCCATCAGATCTCCTCATGTGCAGACAAACTTCTTTGATGGATATTCAAACTTTCAATAACAACTTATTTCCTTCATCATTTCATGCTACACTTCTATTTTAATGTAGGCCTACAGTATGCTTATTGAAAAGTGTTGAGCCTTTTGAAATCGACTCTACTGAAAGGGCTTAACACTCAGAAAGAAAAAGCAAATTACTAAATTACACATTAAAAACACACATGTAGTTTATTTCCAAATATTCATTAGTTTAAAGACCAGAATGACAGTTTTCACATGAGTATGCCATTATGAACCCACTAACAATCAGGAGCCAGTAACACAACTTCGTAATGATCGTAGATCATTTTTCTATGATCGATTTTATTGACTACTTTCGAAGGTTTCCATGGCGAAGAAGAATAGTGTAGTAGGTTTCACGGCACACCATGTCTTCCTTGGGCAAGTGTTGGTCCTGAAAAGGACCACCAATCTCGACGTTTCGACAAGTGTGTTCTTGTCGTCCTCAGGAGATACATGGTGTACCGTGAAACCTACTACACTATCCATTGACTACAATGTACAATCAATCGTGAAAATCAAGTACGATTAATTGCTAACCTTTGTGCTACAGGACCCAGATGTACTACATGTACAGAGGGTTATTTCCAATTAATCCAAATTGCCAACTTGTCTACTATCATTTGGTCTACCATCAGTTCGTCCACTATCCACATGGTCTAAATGTCAGTTCGTCTTCTCACCATTATGTCTAATAACCAGTTGGTCCAATAGCCACTATGCTCATATACCATTTGGTCTAATTGGACTAAGCATTAATTGTGCAAAATTAATGAAAATGAAATGGATATTAGCCCAACTGATGAGACGAAATGGTCAAACACGAAATGGTGATTACATGAAGTGATTATTGGACCAAGTGGTTTTTATACAAAATGTTGATGGACGGAATGGTATAAGACTAAATGAAAGTAGACCATGTGAATAGTAGACGAATTGACAATTTACCGTACAGAGCGGCCGTAGAGGCAAATCCCCCCACACGAATGTTTTTTTATTTTCCAAGCAATTGAAAAGAAAGAAAAAGGGTATCAAAAGAGAACATCTTGATCAAGTAACTATTATTTACCCCTGTTAATCATATTTAGGCAATTCCATGCTGCCTCTGCCAACTAAAATATCTGGGGTGCCCCTGCTAGCAATTTGTATTAAATATTTGCAATTGTTACAGACTCTTGAAATCAGATACTTAGGCCCAAATTCACAAAGATGGTTTTGAAAACCATCGGTTGAACCCACAATTTATGAAGATTTCCTGTATAAATTGCGCTTGATTTACCACGTATATAGAAATAAATGTCCAGTGCAGACGCATGCTTTTTGTCACAGCCAAATTGATGCCTGTTGCTATGGTTTAGCATGCAATTTTATTCATGAGTCCACATTATGAAAAGTGGACTCATTAATTCAAAACACTGGAATCATGAATAAAACACCGTATTTAACCAAGGCAATAGGCGCCAATTTGGCTCATTGTGACAAAAGCTCGCATCAGTATTGTATATTTTGTAATACATGCGGTAAATCAAGCATATTTTATACAGGAAATCTGCATAAACCATGGGCTTAACCTATGGTTTTTAAAAGCACCTTTGTGAATTTGGGCCTTAATTATAGATGATTACCTATCGACAGGTTTTCACCATCTGAGATTCTATGGCTAATATGCTACATGCTATTGATGTAATTTTCTCCTCGCCTTTAGCGAATTGTATCAACTTTTTATTAAATATGAAGATACACTCAGTGCCCATATCCTGAAATCTGGTTAATTTCAAGTCATGGTCTAATTATCTGTTTAAATTAATGGGAAGCGGAAAATATCGAAATTCTATTATCATTGTATATTTCTTATGTATACTGTGCCCTTTCATCACGCAACAATGGCAAAGGAACTCAGTCATTTACTATTCCTATGATATGTGTATAACACAAACTGATGAATTAAACCTGTACTGTTTTAATAGCGATTAGTGTCGCAATTTGCTATCCATAGTTAAACCACATCTTTAGATAAATAAACCAATCTTTTGATAAATATAACCCGAGATCAGAAGGTAAATTGCCAATTCGTCTACTCACCACATGGTCTACCTTCATTTAGTCTAAATGCCATTCCGTCCATCAACATTTCGTATAACAACCATTTGGTCTAATACTCATTTTCTTTTCATTCATTTTGCCCAATTACTTTTCCAATTAGACCAAATGGTTTATGGTTGTTAGATGAAATGGTCAGAGGACAAAATGGCAATTAGACCATATGGATAGTGGACGAATTGATGATAGACAAAATGATAGTAGTCGAGTTGGTAATTAGACTAATTGGCATTAGACCAATTGTGGAAATAAACCGATCAGAATACAGGCAGGAGACTGTAATTTTTTCCCCACAAAAATCCATTTCAATCTCTACAGATAATCATACTTACAGCAGCACTAAAGTTGGTTTTGACAAGACCTGGAGCAACACAGTTTACCCTGATGTTCATCTCTGTGAGCTGTGGAGTGAGTGCTTTTGTTAGACCCAAGAGGGCGGTCTTACTGACTGAGTATGGTCCTAGTAACTGAAAAAAGAGACAATATGATATATAAACATCAAATCATCCATACCTCAAAATTATATACTGGGTAGATCATTGTTTAACCCTGACAGGACTGTTGGGGGGCCCCTTTTAAGCTTTGCATGATTTTTCTAGACCGCAAAAAGGCAGCGTTGCAAAATTAATGCCTACTTTTTTATGACTATTTATTTTCTTTGGAGACCAAATTCAAAATGTATAGGTATAGCATTGGGACACCACATGATTTTTTTGTGTGTTAATATCATGCCGAAAATGGCAAATTTTCATACTTTTACCCAAGGATCATTTGTACCAAGTGTAAACATAATTGACACAGAAATAAAGAAATGAGAGCAAGTTGAACAAAAAATTGCACATTTTCGTAACAGACCAACATGAAAAGTGATCACTAGGTCTCTTCCGAACTTCGTTCAGGCGAAACAAAAACATGATAATAGAAAAAAGTCAATTAGTTGGTTTTTGTTTATTATTCATCATGTCACTTACCTCAAAGGGCATATATCCTGCTATTGATGATACTAAAACGACAGATCCTCCTCTGCAAGAAAAAATATAAATAAAGGTAGTTAAGATTATTTATGATAATGAATTCCATTTCAGACTACAAAACAAGAAATTCCTGAACCTCGGGGAAATAGGTGGGGCTAATGGGAGGTCTTAGCCCACCAATTTTCCTAGGGTTAAGCTCAGCACTATTCGGCTTCAGACTTAATATGCTACAAACCGGTTTGGGTGGTTAATTTTGGTGCTATGGTATAGTCTGACCATTGAAACTGACTCAAAACCAACAGATGCTATGTCATATAGGTAACAGTGCAATAGCTTTTGATGGTCTGGAGTCAGTTAAGCTAGTCTCACTGCAGCACTGCACTATGTATGAGCAAATGTGAGTACTCATTGAAGATGGTTGAAGAAACTAAGGTCTGCATTCTCAGCTCAATTATAATCTAAACCATGGTCTGAATCTAGGTGTCAATTATGAAAAGTGTCATACACTTTTTGCTTCTTGTGAGGATCTTTCCTTTGATATAATGGTGAAGAAAACTATTGAAATTATCATTTCAAAATGGTTTGTATTATTTTAAGTGCCAAAACTGATGATACTTTTTCATCTAGTTATAGAGATTTGCATCCAATTTGGCTTTTAACATTTAAAGCAATGAATTTCCAAACTGTGCTTAATAGTTGCATCTCATATCGTCATGGAGAATCTTTATCTGCTGACATGTATCCAATCAAGATCAGTTTCAAGATCCCCTTTAACCCTTTGCATGCTGATATTGCAATTTGGACATTTGTTTAATTCAATAATCTTGTTTATTACTTTTCTCATACCTTTATACTGGAGAAGCTAATAAATGTACATAGTAGTTGGATAACATCTATACAATAATTATCAGTATCTATGGTGCAAAATGGAAATCTAGATTCAAATAAATTATCATAAAAGCAATTGTAATTATCATACACCACCGCCAATTTAATTTGACATGCAAAGAGTTAAATACACTCACCCTCTTGAGACCATGTGAGGAACACTTTCCTTTACCAGAAGAAATGCTGATTTCACATTGATTTCAAATATCTAGGAAGAGAATATGAAGTCTCTAATAGTCATCCATTAATATGGAGAGATTATACATGTAGTCTCAACTAAAATTTTCTTTGACTCTGTAATCAATTAAATTTACAATAATTTTTACTAAATGATTCAATTTACATAAATGGGCCTGGTTTGTCTGTTATTATTACCTTGTTTATTGTTTTGCTATCCTGTGTTTTTTTTTCTTCATGATGTACCATACCATATACTTCTTGTGCACTGGCTACAAACTGTGCTTTAAAAGTTGTCACCTCCATTATATCATGAGCAATACAAATACCATAATATGAATAATGCTTTTGAAATAAATGTTGACTAGAATCTTGAATCATAATTTTCTTAAGGTCCAAGGACTTTCTTAACAGAATATTTCTTTACATACCAGTCTCTGGCCTCATGTAGTCTAATTAATTTAAATATTTTTGAACATCTCAAGAAATTTACAAGGCATCTTTACACATACACTGAAATTATCATTATTTTTTTCATATTCTACGCTCACAAATCTAATGTGACTGAGATTTACAATAATTGGTACGTGATAAATTGTAATCTAAATATTTCGTGAAGATTTCAAAATAAAACCTACCTTATCCCAAGATTTATCATCACACTAAAAGAAGAAAAGAATGGTCAAAACATGATTATTTCTATATAAGCAAAAATACATTGAGTAGAAAACACACACCAATACAAGTACTTACTTAACCCTTAAAACAGTGGATAATATTTCCATAGTCTGGTCTACCACTTATTATTTTTTTTCTGAAAACTTTATTGTATATCAGAGGCTCACCAAAGGAGCTGTGATTTCTTGAGCGCATTACTCAACCATCTTTATTGCACAACTTCAAATGATACATCTCTTTCATAAAGAATTTCTTTTTAATGAAAAAAAAAGGCAAATGCTATAGGCTACTACATTTATGGAATAACAGGAAAAACCAGTTTCAGAAAAAAAGGTAAGAATTCCTACTTCGTCTAAACATTTTTGGGCACTGAAAATATAAATTTTATTTAAATAGATTGCTCTTCTATATAGATGAGCATCCCTGTATACATCGTCACAAATGAAATGAAAGTAAACTTAATGTTCTTAAATTCTATATCATGATTAAATTGAATACATTACCAGTGATTTTAATATAAAAAAAATTAAAATGTCTAACTTACATCTAATATTCTACCAAAGAAGGGATTTGCTGCAGCATTTGATACCAATATATCTAATCCACCATTTTCCTTGACAGCCTGAAAAAAAGTTAAAAAGATATTTGAAAAATAAACATATATTTGATTATCTGGAATTAATAATTACCCAATACAGTAACACCATCATGATATGATTTTTCTTCGTAACTTTCCTTACGATGCTTGTACTACAGGGCCTATGGTGAAATATAATGTATTGCATTAAATTGAATTTGTTTATTTATAGTTTGTTGAAATATGTATATTAAAGACTGGAATAAAATTTGACAATGAATAAAAAAATCTGTGAAAATCGGCTTTGACTGCGACAAATTTGACAAACACGATGATGGGTTACATTGATCCCAGGCCAAAAAAAGGTGAAGCCTCATTTGTGCTAGTCTTGTGTGAAGACCCACTTGTTGATCACAGTTTATATCAGGGTCTGTGTTAAAGATAAATTCCAGTTTTGGTAACGACCTCAAAATGACTTTTTACAGAATCTAATACAATGACCACTGAAGTGTCTGTTTGTATTCAAATATGTACCAAAGGATTCTGGAAGAAATTGTATAATTGCTGAGAAATAAGCAAAATAAGCGCGGATTCGGTCACTTCCGTCGGGTCTTTATTCCAGCAATATTAATACACTGTACCACGTGTGCCTATCTGTGTTGGTGATCTTCAGTGTGAACATTTTTCAGCCTAGATTTCAAGATTTCACAAAGTTCAGTTTATGCAACTGTACCAGATCTAGATCCTCGATATACTGACAATTAAGCCTGGTTTTACAGACTTTCTCATGAAATCAGTTTTCACTGCAACTACTGGAATTTCTCTGTGTTAATACCAAGCATTGATCATGAACTGAGTAATCATCTCACCATCTCTATAAGTTTGGCCCTATCAGACTCTTTGCCTACATGGCACACCAGACCTGAAACGCTGAGATTGGCCTCTTTTAAGCTCTTCAATGCCTTGTCTACATTGGCCTGCTTACGACTGCTGATAACAACATGAGCACCTTCTTCACCTAGTCTCTTGGCGATGGCATAGCCGATTCTGCATGGGGGAGAGAAATAAGGAACGCAGTTACAGACTATCTTCAGTTTGGGTAAATCCATAAAAAGTCAATTTTAATTCATATGAATGTGTGTGCCATAAAACGGTTATGATGTGATGGATTTGTTTATTGAAAGAAAATACAAATATCATATTAAAATTATTTTAATTAGGTGCCCGATCGAAATAAAGTATTTGACTTTTTTTGTCCTTATTTATAAAACCCCTTCTAAAGCATGGAACGAGCTAAAAAAAGTAATCTCCATTTTTTTTAGCTTTTTAATAATAATAATATCCAATTAATAAATTTGTAAAATAAGTGCTGTAAGAATGTGAATAATATTTCAGTATCATTCAGACATGTAATTGCCAAGAATGTTATTTTTTTTTAGAATTCAAAATTGGCATTTTTTATAGTTAGAATTTGAACTTTGCATCTATGCCACTTAGCACGGCTTATTTCCAATTCGTCTAATGCCAATTCATACAACTGACAACTCGTCTACTATTATTTGGTCTACCATCAGTTCGTCCACTCACCACATGGTCTACTTTCATTTAGTCTAATGCCATTCCGTTTAACAGCCAATAGGTCCAAATAATTAATCCATATACAAAGTGGTCTAATTAAAGTGTAAACTGTGCAACTCCCTACATATAACTAGTAGCCGCTTCGTGCATGCACAGCGCTATAGCGCCGCAATCCCGTTCCGCCTGTTTTTCACACACCGCGGTACATATTTTAGGTATGTTACAAAAGCGCCCTCTAGGTGCATTCTGAATGAGGCATTGAGGATAATTTTAGAACGGGGGCAGCATTTTATGTTCCTCAGTATAAAATAAAAAAGTATTTCAGATTATCCAATGTAAGTATCATGAGAGCAGAACTCATGGCCATTTTAATGGCACTTGAGTGGTTAGACTCCTTTGATAAACCATGTTCAGTTGTAATTTTTTGCGACTCTTTGTCAGCACTGAATATGATTGATTCTTATTTCATAAAATACACTATTGTTAATGAAATTTTATTCAAAATTCATAAACTCAGTTTGAAAGATATATGTATTCATTTTGAATGGATTCCCTCACATTGTGATGTTAACGGCAATGAGATCGCCGATAGAGCTGCCAAGAAAGGAGCTGCAAAAAATTTTATAGACCTCGTTTAACCAAACACTATAAATAAACTTACATGCTCATGTATGCATTTTATAAAGGTGTCTGGCAAGCAGATTGGAATGCGTCTAGAAATAGTAGTTTTTTATATGCTATTCATGATAATGTTTTCAAGCAGGTACATAGAAAAGGTTTTTCTTGGAAAGAGGAATGCCTCCTTCATCAAATCACAGTAGGTAAGTGCAAATTAAACTATTATATGTTTCAAATTAAACAGCACTCTTCAGGCCTCTGTGAGGTGTGCAATGTATTTGAGACTATTGAACATTATATTTTATTTTGTTCAAAATATGTAAAGGAGAGACGCATTGGCCCGAATTCACAAAGGTGGTTTTGAAAACCCACGGTTGTACCATGGTTTATGCAGATTTCCTGTATAAATTACGCTTAATTTAGCGCATATCGGGCGGGTGTATGAAAAATGTCCACTACTGATGCGCGCTTTTGTCACAGTGTGCCAAATTGACGCCTGTTGCCGTGGCTATCAACGCTATTTTATTCATGAGTCCACTGTTTTTATTCATGAGTCCACTCTTCAAACAGTGGACTCATGAATAAAATTGTGTATCTAACCATGGTAACAGGTGTCAACTTGGCGTACTGTGACAAAAGCGCGCATCAGGAGTGGACATTTTTCATACACGCGCCCGATACGCGCTAAATTAAGCGTAATTTATACAGGAAATCTGCATAAACCATGGACTCAACCGTGGGTTTTCAAAACCACCTTTGTGAATTCGGGCTATTATGTTTAATAAACTTAAGAATGATCCGAATCTAAAACAATTGTTAATTAAATTCTGATTATACACGGGAACTATTACGTTTTATATATGCCACTAGCCGTTGAAAGTTTAAGTGTGTATCATGTTTTTCAAACACAAGACATGAAAGAAGGATTGATATTTCTTATTCATAAGAAAAGAAAAAACAAAATAATAAGGACGTGAAATTGTATGTGATTTCACATTTGAAATGTTATTTAACGAAGATTTTAAGAATTTCTCTAAATATATAGTAGCCAATTGGTTAGCTGATGTGATAGTGAGCTACTTGCCCGCTAACCGTTTCACGAAGCCCTCTTTGCCAAGTTCGGGTAAAACAACCTCACTAAATATTTATGACAACTCCGAACCTGTCAAAACTTCTTTCTTAGTGACGTAGTGGCATCACGTGGGTAGTCTATGACGTGCAAAAGTGCCAAGAAATTTGAAAATTATAATCTTACCTGATCAATCATAGACGTTGAAATTAAAACACAAAACAAGTAGGATAATGCATTCAATGATAATTGTAATGCAAAGAACTATAATTTAAACTGTTGGTAAAACACTACAAAACAATTCATTTTGAAAGAGTAAAATAATTTAATTGATAAAGATTCTACCATGTCAGGCCATCCAAAACTGAACTCGTATTCGTCATTTTCAGACCACTATATGGCCTATTATTAACATTTGGATAAATTCTATCTCTAATTTATGCATAGAATTCGTCAAATCGTATGTTTCGGTATCAAATATTTAAAAAGTTTGTTAAACTATATTTTGATGATGTTTGGAATCATAAAATACTGTATAATTATCAAGTTACAAAGAAAGTAGTTATGGTTTACTTTCGTAAACTATCAAAATTGAATATCTGGGATACCCTTCTCAACGTCCATGGACGGACGTTGAGAAGGGTAACCCTAACCGCCACACGTATTGCACGAGATGAATGCGATCTCCTTCACATTCGGCTTTCACATTCATTTTCACGTAATGTAAACAAACATTTGTGTACATAATCATTAAATACGAGCTCACCCTTCCGTGGAAGCTGTAACTACTGCAACTTTTCCTTCCAAACGCCTCGAACCTGTAGCAGCAGCACTTGCCATCCTGAAATGGTTGATTGGTCTAGCTAAAGACAATAATCGTGTCAAGGGAAACATTCTGTATCAATTGCAGCGTAGATCAGATTAACGAATGTACTCGATATCTTTCGAGTTGGAGCTCCAAATCCAGGCTCCTGCGGCACGGTGAGTCACATAGTCTTAAAGCGAAGACCCTTTTTCGTAAATTGGATGACACGACAATTTATTATCATTATCATTTATTCGGCATTTCAAAATACATGAATTACAGTCAAATTAAAATTACATAAAAATACGTGACATAATACAAAGAACCAGGAATAGAGATGAAGGTGCTGCCTGGGTTTGGAAAAAGTTAACTAAATTCCATGACCCACAAGTCTTGCTAAATTCTCACAGGTCACACGAATAGACCCTACCCCTAATTTACCTCCATCCAGTCAGTATAAGAATATAAAATGAAACATATGAATTAAAAGTATACAAATGAAACTGGCAACAGTTAATTTGGAGAAACAAATGTAACATTTAGATCTTTTCATGTGTATATAATATTTTCGTTTAGTTTTAGGTAACATCTGTACAGTATCATATTTTATTTGTTCTGTTTTCCATAGTTAATTATGCTCATTTCATTTCATTTTTTTTCTCAATATTAGTATTTATGCTCTATTCTTTGTTTATATTTGAATATGTTACCATGTTTTATATTTGTGTTTGTTCACGAAGGGCCTCAACGAAAACCAGCTTGTTGCTGGTTGAGCTACCCTTCTTTTAAATATTTGAAATAAGTAAATAAATAAAATAAATAAATCTTATTACTTACTTTAATGCAACAATGCTTTTAGGACTAGATCAACTTCCTCCACTGAGGCAGGGGCACACCAGCGGTCCTCACATTTTATGTATCCCCTCCCACATGTTTCGTTTTCATGAAAATGACCCTATTTGTTTAACAATGTGATTTTTATCTTAAACTAAGGGAGGGAGATGACTAGACACTGATGAAACCTATATGATAACCTAATATTTTCACTAGTAATCAAATCATTATCGTAAAAACGACATAAATAAATTGAATTGAATTCGACTGGTGATCATTTTCTTGTGGGGAAGGATATTCTTGTTCATAGGAGGGGGCCACGTGTGGCTCGTCAGAGATTAGTTATGACTCGTCGGGGGGGGGCATCCCTTGCATGGGTTGTGACTCGTCAGGGGGGGGGCAGTCTACCCCACCCCTGGCCCTGCCCCGCCAGCAATAAATAACAATAGGCCCTCAGTTGTCAATCCACTTGTTTTATTTTTTAGGAGAAAAATTTGTAATATACCTGATTTTATAATAAAAAAGAACAAGTGGGGATATTAGGACATCATCAGCCCAGCACCTATAATGAATATTCTTTAAGACATGCCTAGAACTGCCTCTTAAAACAAATCATTCAATTTGACTAGACCAGTAGTCAGCTGGGAGCAAATGATATGACAATCACTGATATTCACATTTCTGACATATATTCTAGTCAGAAATAACTCTGTTCTAGTAAAATATGACTAGAAAATAGTCAAATATGACTGGAATAACAGTTGCTCCCAGCAGACCCAATTAACCAGTCATTTTTGACTGATTTGTTCTTAGAGTGTGATGTTTTACCGGAATAATGCAAATCTTTAATATTCAATTGTGATTAAATTTTCAGCATTTTGCTCTGTGAATTTTACTCCGTATCTCTAGCCTGCATCCCTTTAACTTACGAACAGCTCATGAAACACCCGCCTTGTCGCATTTATTCTTTTCAAAAAGTTTTATATTCATGATTATTTTTTTTCATCAACACATAAAAAAGTGGTCTCCGATCGGTTGATTTTTTTTAAATTGAAATAAGATAATTCAATATGCATAGGCACCTATGTTTGACTGGCGAGGGGGGGGGGGGCTGGGCGCGCAATTTTGCCTAGAAGTTCACAGAGGCCCCCAAATTAGGTCGCCCCCGGGCCTGAATATGATTTATTTATTTCATCTTCCTACAGTAAACATATCAGCTTTATACCCCCTGGAAGCATAAGCTAGCTAGAGCACTTTGGGGATGCAATTGAGTTTAACTTCTCATCAGAATAGGCCCGAATAAAAATTAATTATGGAAGCGGGAGCTGACATTTCTTAACCAGGGGCGGATCCAGCTTTCGCTAAGGTGGATGGGGGATATTTTCATCTGTAAGTTTCCCAAATCGGATATTCTAAGCACCTTTTTTGTAGCCGTGAACATGATTGGTATATATAGGCCTATATAGTGAGCGCGAAACACGAGCTGAAAATTTTGATATTCTGTCCTGGCAAATTTAGAAAATATATATTTTGGTAATATTAGAACAGGATGGGTATCTCAACATTTTATGCAAGCGCAAAGCGAGAGCTGAATTTTTATGAATTTCCGACTCAATACTGGATGCTCTATTAGGAGCACTTTTTGTGTGAACAGTATTTGATGCGCGCGAGAAGCGCGAGCTGAAAGTTTTTTTATATTCTGACCTAAAATGTGGACATTCGAGTGGTAATCATTCAAACAGAGTGCGAACTGAAAATTTTTGACCAAAGTTGGACATTCTAAGTACTCGAACCGTAAAGGATCGTTGATGTGAGCACGACGAGCGAGATGAAAATTGACCTAAAATTTGGATTTTTAAGCACTTTTGGTGATCATGAACAACAAACGGTCCTTACAAGTCAATCCATGTTTTCGATGATCAGGCCAGAACGTACGTAATTTATATAGGCCTATAATAAAAATTTTGCAGTAAAAATATAGTTACATACGCATACCTTGCTCAGGACTCACAAACATTGCTAAGAATTATTATTTCAGGACAAAATACATGAAATTTCCCAAAAATTTAGCTCGTGCTTCGCGCTCATTTATAGGGCCTATATGAGATTATATAGTATTTTATATGAATGTAATAATAATAATACATGAGATTTATAGCGCCCTGTCCATCTTGTTTAGATGCTCAAGGTGGTTCAGAGCAGAACAACGAAAACTATTTACATATAATACATTTGTCTGAACAATAAGTCAATCGGTCTACCAAAAAACCACTCTTATATAGATATGTTTTCAGTTGCCCTTGAAGGTGGTCACTGAAGTCTAGGATAGCTAAGAAGTGTCTGTTATGGCTATACCCCTTCAAAGAAACAAACAAAAAAACTGAAATCAACTTTGAGCAGCCGATCGGGGAAAATGTGGGTAAATTTTTCCGCCCCCCCCCCCCCATTGGCGAAAGCTGGATCCGCCCCTGCGGATTGACAGATAAAATCACAAGAGATGTAAAGTATCCTTGTGTTGTGCACGTTTCATTTCATATTATGTCACAGGCCCTAATAATTTCATTAGGAAAAAAACCCATTTATTATGTTTGAAATAATTATAAGCTCGAATTGGAAATGCAATTAATGTTAAGCATACAATTTTGATGATGAAAAAAGATCAAAGCTGTTCTTGTTTTATTTCATCATCACGGCATCATCATCATCATCTACTGCAATCCTCAAAGGGCTCTGCAGCCTATCTCGAAGATAAGCCTATCTATATTCAGCTCAATATATTTGGTTA
The DNA here is from genome assembly GCF_018143015.1 of Lytechinus variegatus. Lineage (NCBI taxonomy): Eukaryota > Metazoa > Echinodermata > Echinoidea > Temnopleuroida > Toxopneustidae > Lytechinus > Lytechinus variegatus. The sequence goes on along the minus strand of NC_054741.1, from coordinate 15,944,599 downwards.
GAGTACGTGGACTTGACTTTCAAACTCTTTTGACAATTTTGAGTTCTTTATGAGTTTGTTTTGTTCTGCAGATAATAATATCGCTGAACTGTATGTGGTCGCACAGAATGTCACTCAGAGTTCAGTAACTATATTTAATGCCCTTCATGGGTTTATTCTAAGCACGAAAAAAATATATTATGTCCACTGCTCCGTTTGTCGGAACATTGTATTCCCCCTTCTGCTGAATAGCTCTCAGTCGCGACACTGGCGTATAAATCGGGGGGGGGGCTAGGGGACTATGGACCCCCAAACTTTTTTTTAATGATTGATAGAATTAAAAAAAAGAAAGAGAAAGGGAAAGTGTTAGCTGAATATTATGTCAACACAAGAACAAAATTAGAATATATGTCCGGGGGGGGGGGGGGTGCCGGGAATCAACCCCCTCAGATGTTTGTGATTTTTTTTATTTATTTTTTGCTTGTCAAATTTGCATTCCACTTTAACCCCTTTCAGAAATCCTGCGTAGCTAAATGAATGATATATTCAAAATAAATAGAGTTTGAAAAATTATGACATTATGTATGGAGTCAGGCCATGTGCGGCTGCTTTATAATACATCCAGGATTCGCATATTTACAGGCAATCTGCTTTTAAAGAAAATCCTTCTGCAAACTGTAAATGCTAAAATTATTTGGTAGAAGCAAGGCCGCAGCCCGCAGCAAGGGTGCATCTATGCTTATATAGGTGCACTCGGATCATAGAGATTGACTCCCGAGTTACATAAACTCGATCTCCCGAGCGCCGGTACCGGTACGTATAGCCAGCTTGCTCGCGCTCGGCGCCGGCGCCTCCCGCGCCGCGCCCCGGCCCGGCCGGTATATTGTACCGGTACCGGTACTTAACTCCTTAGGCTATACATGTACGCGAGTGACACAGTCGATCTAGTCTTAAATATACCGTACCCACACACCGTATACCGTAATTGACATTGATGACGGAGAACCGAGACGGAAAATCATGATCGCAGTTCCTACATTTAAGTGATTTAACATTAATTTTGGTCCTGAGTTCTGGTATGTTATCATATGTTCTTGCCCTTTATTGCCAGCGTGAATTACTAGTGATAACTTAACGTATTCCGGGCCAAAAATTGCACAGCTGATCTGAACAAAATTTTTTGTTGAGGTGCTAGGGTAATGGGGCCTAATCGCCGAACAGGCCATCTTACACGCGACTCGCACGGGCCAACGCCGGCCTAGCCTGCCAGCAGTTGCATGCCTGTATTATTATGACTAGTAATTTTTATTGTATGAGTATGGTGTCTGTGCTGTGACTTGTGTCAGTGATGGTTGCTATGGCCTATACATGTACCTAGGCCCTAGGGCCTACGCTATAATAATGATTATGTCTGGCGATTTGTTTGTGTTTTGATTGAAAGTTCATTTGCCTTCTTTTTGTACTATTCAAGTTCAAAGTTATCAAAAACGCAATTCACAAATTTTGAAGAAAAAGGGTGGTTTTGAAAGACTGGTCAATGGTCAATCGCCGGGTCAAACGAATTTAAGGATACCGGTATGATTTTTACCCAAAACAAAGTCAAAAGCTCTTTTTTAAAGGCCAAGTCCACCCCAGAAAATTGTTGATTTGAATCGATAGAAAAAATAAAACAAACATACATGTAATGCTGCAAATTTCATCAAAATTGGATGTAAAATAAGAAAGTTATGGCACTTTTAAGTTGCGCTTATCTTTCACAAAACAGTTAAACCGCACAACTCAGTGATATCAGATATGCAAATGAAAGAATTGATGATGTCCATCACTCACTATTTCTTTTGTTTTTTTATTGTTTGAATGATACAATATTTCAATTTTTACAGATTTGAAAATAAGGACCAACTTGACTTAAAGGTCAAGTCCACCTCTGAAAAATGTTGATTTGAATCATTAGAGAAAAAATCAGACAACCACAATGCTGAAAATTTCATCAAAATCGGATGTTAAATAAGAAAGTTATGACATTTCAAAGTTTCGCTTATTTTTAACTAAATATTAATATATGAACGAGCCAGTTACATCCAAATGAGAGAGTTGATGATGTCACTCACTCACTATTTCTTTTGTTTTTTATTGTTTGAATTATACTATATTTCAATTTTCACGAATTTGACGATTAGGACCTCCTTGCCTGAAGCATAAAATGTTAAAATAATGGAATTCCATGTGTTCAGGGAGGAATGAAACTTCATTTCACATGACAATGACGAGAAAATAAAAATATTTCATATTTCATATAATAAATTACAAAAGAAATAGTGAGTGAGTGATGTCATCAACTCTCTCATTTGGATGTAACTGGCTCGTTCATATACATGTACATGTAACTATTTTTTTGAAAATAAACGAAACTTTAAAATGCCATAACTTTCTTATTTTACATCCGATTTTGATGAAATTTTCAGTGTTAATGCTTGTTGAATTTCTCTTTTTATTCATATCAAGTTTTTGTTGGGGTGGACTTGTCCTTTAACCATAAACTGTTCCACATGTTCAGGGAGTAATGAAATTTTGTTTCACATGACAATGGGGAGAAAATTAAAATTTTTAATATTACATAATGAAATACAAAAGAGATAGTGAGTGGATGACGTCATCAGGCTGTCAATTTGCATACCGTCCAGGATGTGTACATAACTTTTTTTGTGAAATTTTAAGCGAAATTTGAAAATGTCATAACATTCTTATTTTCAGTGTTTTGCTTGTTGGATTTTTCTCCTTTTATTCAAATTAACTTTTTGGTGGGGTGGACTTGTCCTTTAAAGATTAGCCAAACGTGTTTAGGGTACATGTATGTTTTGTCCCCAAAGGCCAAGCTTTTCCCCCGAGGTCATATTTTGGTGACAACTTGTTTAGGGGCCAAAATGTGTAAATAAAGCCCGCAAAAAACTTGTTTATTAGAGGGCTATTTTTCACACCTGTAGAGAAAAACTCGTTTAGGGGTGTTTGGAAATTACTTGGTCATGCGTGTGTACAGCAGTATATTTGAGTGGCCCCCCCAGACTAATGTGAAGAATCGATGGCGAGTCGACTTCTAGATCTAGCCAGCTCTGTGCTACGTAACATTTTAGAAATTAGATTAATTTTTTTTCTTTAATTTCAATGATTTTTCTTTAATTTCAATAAGATTTTTAGTGGCAATAATGTTCCCTACATAGAGTATGTATGATACACAGCGTGTGACACTATCGCCGGTCCGACGGTCTCAGACTGGTAAAAATCACTGTCAGGCCAGTAACTTGTTGCATTCAAAGAACAAGTAAATTCTACGAGCACATGTTTAAAATGGTGAATTATCAAGTTTTCAAGTAGAGTCATTTCACATGTTTTTTTTACTGATCTCACTACAACAGGCTGGCAATTGTTATGTTGAGACAAATAAAAAAAATTCTCTTTTTTTTGGTCATAAAATACTTTTTTTTTCCTTTTATTAAAGAATATTTTTTTGGTAGAAGTTTGGCAGGTCTGCATTTTACCAACAGTTTTTATAGCTTCTTTGCATTATAATTATTTAATGATCTATCCCAATTATTTTGCAATGTACATGTAATTTCAACTTCTGTGATTGATTATGTACCTTTTAAGTTTAAAATTTTGTGTTGCTTTTGAAGTTGACTGGATTAGAGGTGGGAGCCTGGGAGGTGTCTTAAATATTTAGTCAAGTTGTTGTCCCCGATCTTGGCAAAGGGGGATTCATGAAATGGTCAGCGGACAACTACAATGTACATGTAACTCACTATCTCTTATTTAGTCAAGAAGTACATGTATGATGGTATTGAGAAATAGGCACCTCATGATCTCTCACACACACTTTGTCTAACATTAATTAATAAGTCTGCTTGGAGTACTACAACTACTTACATGTACTTACAGGATATTTGGACACTCCAGCTAGCAGCTGGAATTCAAATTTTCATTTTGTCCTTGTTGGTGCTTGAGACTTGATGACTTTATCTCGATTATTTATTAACCAGATTTTGATTCAGATCTACTCTCCAGATTCTTATTTGATCTAATCAATAACCAGATTTTATTTTCTGCATCAACAGGGATCTGGAAGTCTCGTACAGCCACATTTTGGCCTAGAATTAGATATTGATGACTTCGTTCAAACTCTCAAGACTTACATAATATTGTGGCTGTGCATGCCTGTACATACTGTACATGGAGGCCAAATTGAATTGTTGAAATTTCTAATGTAAAAAACAAAAATTATTGCATCCATTGTTTTCTTTGGAACTTTTGGGTTAGTGTGTCTGCGAAATCATACATGTACATGTTTCAAATACAATTTACAAAGTGGTATCGAAATGAGATTTTAAAAAAAATCCACACATTTGAAGTGAAAATCTGTGAGCCATTTCTGGTGAGGCCCCAAAATGCAGAAACAGATGATGGGTACAAACACGATCTGCTTGTACATGTAGCTCATTACTATAGTCTATCTAGAACTTGATCTAATAGTAGGCCTAACTTTATTCTTCTCTTGCCCCCACTCCATGTAGGTCCTCCAATTAATTGTGATTTCAATTTCTCTGCAGAGTTCACAATACAACTTTTAGTTGAATTACACACAGTACACTGTAGGTGCCCTGTATACATGATATACATGTACATTGTACTTCTAATCATGTCTCATTCATTTATGAATGAATGAGCAGCAACAATCGGGCACAAGACACCTTTGGTGTCTGGTTACTATGTACTACTTGGGGGGTGATACAGTATAAATTAACTCATAATTTGCTAGTCACTTATTGGCAGTGCATATGAATACACATGGTACATGTATAGAGCTGAACATTTTTGTAATGCTGCATAAAAGTTTGTCCTATTAAATGAATTTCTCTAAACCGTTGAGTTGGGAAACTACATGTAGACAGATATAACACTGGTAAGTTTTTATTGCAGTGAGTCAAGTCATGATTTGTCTAGTTTGGGATGCATGTTACTGTATGTTGCCCCAAAGTGACAAAAATTTATACCTCAAGTGGGTCTGTTAAAAAATGAATTGATTTAATAATTGTAATACAGTATATCATTCTGGGTAAAACAGTGCTTTAAGAAGGTACTTGACCCCCCCCCACCCCAAAAAAAGTGTCAATCAATATCATATATATATATATACCTTCAAAAGTTATCGAATATTTCTTATTTTCAGCAATGAAAATGTGACATTGTGTTCATATATTCATGTACATCCTAGTTTGTACAATTTTTTTTCTTATTTTCTCATGCAGATTGAAGCAATATATTTTAGAGACTGAAAATGACATAAGCACATATATACATGTATACAATATATGGAGTCCAAGTTGAACTTCAAGTTAGAATGAGAAGACTAACCAAGTATGGTGGATGGGGATTACCATGATCTACCCAGGCAGTTGATTGCTGCCTGTGAGTGCGGGGACCTTGATGCTGTCCAACAGATTCTGGACGATGATGCAGCAGCCATCGAGGTGGACTGTGATGGGGGCGAAGGCTTCACACCTCTGCAAATCGCAGCAGCCAATGGGCACGAGAACATTGTTCGTCTTTTGCTCATGCGTGGTGCCGGCCTAGATACCCAGAATAGCTATGGCTGGACAGCCCTGATGCAGGCAACCTACCATGGATTTACCAACATCGTTGTCCTTCTCCTGCAGAACAAAGCCAATCCTTCCATACGGAACAAGATGGGCGCGACGGCCTTGACACTCGCCGCTTTCAAAGGACACTCGGACATCGTGAATATATTCCTAGATCTATCGGGTGTTGACACCAACGGTCAAATGACAGGTGATATCTATGGACCTGTCTTGAAACCTACGTTGGCAGCCATAATGAAGGGTCATCAAGCCATTCTCCGCCAGCTCATGAACAGGGGCGGTGATCAGTTCTTCACAGACCCAGGAACTGGTTGGACCTTGCTAATGGTTGCAGCATTGAGTGGACATGTTTCTGCAGTGCAATACTTGGTTGATTCAGGATGCAATCCCAATGCCTTAAATATTAATAACATGACAGCGTGTGATATTTCTGTCTTGTGTAAAAACAAGAGAGCAAAGGAGTTCCTGGAAAAGAAGACTATCAACAGACCATCTGCAGGTAAATGAAATAATTATTTTTTCTGATTATATAAAATATGTACGTTCGACCCATGATATATGGGAGTAATGGGACCTTCATGAAATTTTCTGTCTCTGATTTCTTGTTCTTTTGACAGTCTGTAATGTTCTCAAAGAACCCTAACTTGGTCAGTTTATGAAGAGAAGTAAGGCTTGAGAAAAATGTGGGTCGGACGTACAAAAAGGTTGATCATTTTATGGAATTGCCCTGAATTGAAATTTAGCATAATGCACCCTGGTTTGTCTACTCTGGTCAAACTTTCAATAATGAGCACACAGTCTATGAATTATGCATTGACAGAACAAGTGCACAAATATTGTTAATAATGTGCAGACATTCCTAGCAATATCTCATGTCATGATTTCTCTTTGTGTTTGTTTTAATTTGATTTACAGGATTTTTGAGTAAATGATGGTTAAAGCAATGGTTTGGTTTGATTACTGCAAACATAGTGATTCCATGGAACATCAAGAAATATGTGTATGATATCTGGGGATGTTCAGCCAATATGGTCATTGAATATTATTCTTTCATTATGAATTGATAAGAATAAGAGGCATTTGAAAATACCAGAAAATGGATAACATTTAATACTTGTATTTGTTATGATATTCTCTTTTTTATGATATTTTCTTTCGTTTTGCAGGGGACGATAGTACAGAGTCTCAAATCATTGAAGCCACTGAACAAGGTACATGTAATTAATAATGCAACTGATGCTCAGGAATGTATGCAAATTCCTGAGATGCCAGCATTGCCATTTACATCATGAAAAAGTGTGCATTATTTGTTCCATTATGTGGATTGATGATGATTTGGTATGACTACAAGGCAGGAGATTTTGACAAATTTTCAAGAATGGCATTGTTAGTTGATTAAAGCAAGGCTTGCCAGTAGATATCATTTTTTTTTATTGCCAAAGTAGGCCTATATGTGCACCCCTGGCATATTGAACCCAGTGTATTTTTTTGTGCAATGAATTAATTTATTTTTTTGCTTTGCACTTTTTGCACTAGTCTTGTACTTGTAAGCATCAAGATAAAGAGTGCGCATACGACCCATTTAAGCACTTGTTATTGGCTTTATTAATAATCCATTTTTTATAATTCTGCATACTTTGCCTCTATTAGTGACTATTTTCGACTGATGATACTCTGCTGTAGATTATCTTATTATAAAGCCTAAAAAATTGCTATGTTTCCCTCATAAGCCCCAAATCCGAAAGTTTAGTCGGTCGGTAAGAATTCATAAAAAAAATTACTTCGCTGCTGCTATGCACAAAGATAATGACACTTGGGATGATTTATTCATGCAGTTATACATGTCAAAATGCATTTACCGGTAAATTCTTTTCATTCCATTGAATACATGTACAAATTGTCAGATTCTTTGCCGAAATCTGACATTTTCTCATAAAAACATTGCATTTGTATATTTTGGTTCTGCTAAAAGAAAAAAATGATAAATAGCGACCCTGTATTTTGCATTTTACTGTTGGTCAGATGAGGGCAACGGAACAAATTTTAGGGTCTTATTTCTTCTGTTTATCTGTGTACTGTACAATGTAGATGGACTTTGAAAATATATTTTAAATTTGACTTTCCATTTTGATATTGTAGGAGACCTGAAGCTTGTCCAGCGTATTCTTGACAAGGACCCCATGCAGAGCAACTACACTTCTGTAGAAGGTGCCACGCCCCTCATGATCGCCGCTATGTTGGGCAGGAGGGACATTGCCGAGACCTTGGTCCAAAGAGGGGCCGAGATCAACCGTCAAGATGTCAAGAGCGGATGGACAGCCCTCATGCAGGCCACATTCCACAGGTAGCTGTCCTCCGACCTCTAATCATGCAATAAGACACGCCAAATGAATCGATCATGATTTCAAACTTTTTAACAAAACATCATATTTCCCCCTCCACACCCCACTTTTCGGCAGAGGGCGGATGACTGGGTAAAAATTTAGAGCTTTTTTTTTCTCCACAATAGTCAAATGTAAAATAGAAAGTGCAAAAAAAAAAGATGAGAGACATGAAATCCCCTAAAAATGTCAATGTTGTTGAATGATGAATGTTCTACCCCCACCCCCGTACATTTACATTTTTATTGTTAGGAAAATGGAAATCCGATGGTAATTTTTCTTCTTAATTTAAAACATTCAAGACAAATAGTACCACATTGTTTGATAAATATCTAGCCTTGCATCTTTTAATTCAGAGCTCTACAAATTCAGGCAAAATACATAAAAATAAAATAAACCTATTAAATACAGCCCTTTTTGATTGTATCAGTATCTTTTGTTCGATGCTTATTAAATAACAATGTTTTATGAGGAAAATAACTAAAATCCTAAAATTGGATCTTCTGCATAAAATGACTACTTTTAATGCAAACTGGTAATTGTCTTACTTGAGATACATCCTTTATAGATAAACTTGCAAAAGACATGTTTCTATAGATCAAAATTACTTCAGATGTCTATATTTTTTAGTTAAAATTGATCAATAGATTATGTTTCAAATGATATTTGAGTCCTGGATGAGAAGGTGTTAATCAATTTTGTATTCCTCAAGGAATAGGCAAATATAACAATGGAGGCTATGATATAGATTCAATGTTCATGTGTTACTTGTAATTTACTTGCTTATCAGGAGAAAAGACGTAGTGAAGTACTTGATCCAAGCTGGTGCTGATCTCAACATTCAGGCCCGGGACGGCTGCAAGGCCCTGGATCTTGCTCTGGTCATCGTATCAGGTAATGACACCCATTCAAAGCAGTGCTAGAACATTGTGGTTGTGCTTTAGCAGGTATCTCACTATAGAATTTTCTTAAGGATTTTCCTTGCATTCTCAATCATTAATTTAAAAGTTAGGATTTGCAATTACAAGAAGCCTGCGTGATTCCTTCATGAAAGATGCAGCAGTGACTTTTACTTAGTATTGTTTTCAAATTCTTAGAAGTGCTGGTTAAAAGTTTATCTAAACTATATTATATCTTATTTCCATTTTATATACATACATGTAGTCCCAATTTTTTAGGTGGAAAGAAAAGGGGATTCTAGAACATATTTAATGTACATGTACAACTTCTAATAATTCCCAGTTTTAGAAAACCTATATGTACATTGTATAATGGTAATGCTTTTCACTTAATATAGTATGGAAGATGTTGATCATTGTGGTGGTAGAAAATCGCTGTAGGAGGTGATCTGTTGTCTCAGGATAAAGGTCGACAAGACTGAATACCGTAGACCAGTTTGTTTGATCATGAGGCAACTCCTACAGCAATATTAGTAAAATCAGTACTTTCTATCATTTTGATTGTTTGTTCAGATGAAACGGACAAAGTTGGCAGTGAATTGACCCGTCTCCTAGCTCCTATCACACTGCTCTCTGTTGGCAACGATCAAACCACTCCAGAGGTCAAAGTTCAAGAGAACGGTCAGATGTGGTCAACGAGACTGAATAGCGTAGACCAGATGGAGGACCAGGAGGATGCCAAACAGTCTGGTCTCAAGGTGATGAGGTCAAAGGTCAATAACGTCACACGGTCTGGTCACCATCATGCGGTTGCAGACTGTTTTATACTTTGCTGATTTTACAATGGCTTGTGTGACGTTTGCTGTGCCTTTTGCCAATATCTACCCTTTTTAAGAAAAAAAATGTCAAAACATATATATGTTACACCCAAGAATGAATAAGATTGCATGTTGGACCTGGTTGCAGTTGCAAAAACTCCTTGTCTTCATCTAACAAAAGATAAAAAAATGAAAATTGTCTTCCAGGTGCACATATAGTATCTACAAAATTGCAAAATAGGGCAAAATATATATAACCAATTCAATAAAAAAATATTTACCAACAAATGAATGGATACTCATCAATAATGCTTGCCAGGCAGTGACTCAACTGGTCCACAGCACATCCATCAAGTATGAGAGAGGATTATAAATACCTCAGACTCACTGCTTTGATACTAGCTTGTGAATTCCTGGTCCACCATGGAGATTGGAATTGAGTTTTAAGGACTAGCTCGGAAAGGTCTTTTTTTTTAACTGTCTGATCTGCATAGCAGAGCGAGGCTATACTCTGCACTTTTCCGACAGCTGTAGAAATAAACCTGGTAAATTGTGCTGACTCGACATTTTCGAGCATCTAACAAACAAACTTTTTGTGTGGACTATGAGCTGCCAAGTAGTACTGATTTTCTGTATTTAGTACTGAAAATAGAGAAGAATAGTGATGGTTTCATGCAAAATACTGATTTCTAAAGTTTCAGTTTATGTGTTGTCCTATTGTATTCCTGTGAAAATACTAATTTCCTCACCAGAATACTGATTTTCAGCCTTGAAAATACTGAAATGTTTTTGTTCAGGTTGGCAGCTCTGGGAAAGGTTCAATTGATCTGTCTTTTTGTGTGTTTATGTGTCTATCAGCAAAAAACAAAGCATTCTTTTCTCTCTTGGTCTTTGTATGTTAAAAAAGACGAATTTCAATTAAATTAAATTCAATGTATTTGTTTAACCTAGTACTAAAATGCAATGAGGTGACCCCAGAAAAAGTAAAGCATATAATTTGACCACCAGATTTGTTCCGCCCTATCCAATTTTTTTTCAGCTCAATGTATATCTTGTTAATAAGGATAGGCAACGACTTTCTGACTTCTGAAGAAAAATAATAAATTACCTTTGCAAATTTTTTTTTTTTTTTACTTTATTGGGTTGATATTAAGTGAAAGGACCAGTTGAGAAAAAATATACAGTATAAGTGGTGTTTTTTTCTTTTATACAGAAAAAAATCAGTATTTTTATTTGATTAAATAATGTTTGGATTTTTGTGTTGAAGATTTGGCTAAGCTTTGGTGAAGGTTCAATAATCTAACATGGCAATCATGCTGCACTCAACTCAGTTGAGATGAATGGGTACTCGGTTTGAATTCATTCCTTGAATGCACAGTGCTTCTTTATGAAAATTCGAAATTCCATCAACGATATTATTATTTTGCTAAAAAAGAAAACCTTGTGCCCATCAAACACTTGTACATATTGAATAAATGCATAGTAGAAAGTTACAAAGATTATCATCCTGACATATTTTCAGCCTATTTCATCTGTGAGAAATGTTTTTTTTTAATATGCAGTCACTTATTTTGGTTTTGATCATGTTATATTAAAAATGCATCCAAGACTTTATTATTTCATATCTTCCACACTTGAACAGTTTTTGAACATGCGCATTTCTTATAATATAAGAAATTGGAATAGTATTCAATCACTTTTGGGATTTAAAAAAAAAATTTATGGATGCTTTATAAGGCCATAAATTTTAACATCAACAATTTTTTGTTCTTCCTAGGCATGGTGGTCTCGAATGTCGAACCGGTTCCGCAATCTGAAGCTTACTCGCACATTACGGGGAGGGCTCGGGTCCACCACGAAGCTCATCCCCTTCCCGGATGAGACAGCCAGACCGGACGAAACCCTGAAGAGCATGGGCAGCAGTTCATACGTCAACGGAGGAGAACCTTCGCCAGTCAAAGAGGTCAGCAAACATCAAAGAAGGAAATCCAAGGAAGGGTCTCGTGTTTCTTTCTCAAAAGCAAGCACCAGTGAGTATTCATGTTTAAGCCTTACGGATAGACTGCATTTAATTGGAAACGGGATACTCATATCCAAGTCCTGAATGCATATTTCTGATTCTGATTGTTTGCAAATGAAGTTGAGTTTGATTTTTTGAGTTGCAATTGATTGCAGCTCTTTATGCAACAGACCCCAGATTGATATCTCTGTTTTTATTTCACTTTGGCTGTGTGGATTGGTGATGGGTAAAATTGGAAACTTATATATTTGTTGAGTTTTTTGTTCGTTTATTTCTGCGTGTATGTGTTATTTGTAATATATTCTCTTTATTATTTTGGATGGTTTAACCTCAGCATGTTTCTAAATTGTAGAATTTACTTGTTGGATTCAGATACCTCATGTCATGTGCTCTACTATCAAATAGATTGTGTTATTTCAACGTTTATGTATTTCATTATTGTGAACTGTTTGGATTTGATTCACTTTTTCTTTTTGTTTCATGAAAGGTATGGTATTACTAATAGAAGAAATGGTACATGGAAGTTCTTGATACATCTGGCTCTGTAACACAAAGCTTGGCTAAATGAAGTGGAACAATTTGTTACAATTGATTACATTAACCTCAATGTACAATCCATCATGAAAATCAATTGTATGATCAGTCATGAAGCTTGTGTTGCGGAGCCAAGAACCTTGTTACATAAAACCTTGTTATCAATACATGAGCTACCATTTGGTTGGCCAAATGCAACTATTCTCTATAGGTTTCTAGCATTTGTCATTGATTACAAGTTTTATGAAACATGGCTCTTATCATATGTGAAATATTGTTTTAGACTTATGTGGTACTCTAATAAATTGGGTATTCTTTTCTTTCATGTTCTCTGTTGTGTGTTTGAATCAGAACCCGAACCTGTTCAGCCATTGGTGAGTACGGGTAGCTGTAGATTCACATTTTCTTCTCAGTGTCAATCTAAAATGCATATACATGCAAAATAGCATGATGTTGGGTTACTTTCCAAGGTTCAGTATTACAACTTTTTTGAAAGGTGATGGGTCATTGTCCAGAGAAGGTTAGATAGGCTAATATGAAAATTTTGCATTAGTTTTGAATGTTAACCAGTCAGATGAGTCTGTTCAGAAACCCGACGTTTTGGCATGGTTACCATGTCACAATAGCAAATAACACATCTGTTTTCAAATTGAAATATGGAAGGATATTGTCGGAAAAGATGTAAACAATGATCCCACCCAATAAAATGTGTTTATCTTTTTGTTCTACAAGAGTTTTTTTTAGGTCTGTCCACTGTACTGTTCATATTTTTACTAATTTTTGGAAAAAAGTTTTTTTTTTTAAATTGCCATTATGACATATTGAAATGTCCCATATACATGTTCTCTACAAAGTTTTGTTTTCCTTATATCTCTTGCTAACAGATTGATTAATCAATGAAACAATGTTGTGTACAGTAGAAGACAAAAGGCAATAGGAATAATTTGGTATTACAAAACAGAATGAAATATATATTTTTTAAAAGTTAAATTGGGGGTAATATTAGGGGTATGGTTAGTAAAAGAAGTTTATAATCATGAACAGTCCTCCCCCCAAAAAAAACATGTATAATTATAAATGAGTTTGATGTTTTTATATCTCATTTATGATCTTATTTTGAGAATGATTGAAATGAAAAAAAAAGCCATATTTTTTGTTATAAAAAAATTATCTGTATCTACTCCTGAGTTTCTGCATGAAGAGCTCCTGTAAAAATGTGTTTTTGTTTTCGGACATGTTTTCTTCTTTATTTGTTTTAAATCAGGACATGCAAGCACCTCATTCCAAGAATAATGACAAACTACTCCCGGTAATTCCACCCTTTCTACCTCCTCCGAGCTTTGAGCTTCACAATGCAGACAAGTCAAGGAGGTCACACTCCAAAGCAAAGGTAACCTTGGAGAAGTTGGTGTTACAACACCAGTATTTTTAGCCAATCTTCATTTGATCGTCTGTTATTCTATCAATTACCAATATCAGTGATTTTTATTTCATTTCTACATATTCCTTTTATATACCAAAAGCTTTTATATCATATATCAGGCTCAAATTTTCCATCAAAATTTATGGAGATTAATTGCAAAATAATGTTACTTTGTTATGAAAGTCCTCATCTCTTCTACTTAAAAAATATATATTTGGATATGTTAATGGGTCTTTCTCTAGGGTATGGGACCTGGAAGGCCAAGCACGGCACTATCGAGTAACACCACCAGCACCACCTCCACCTCTGCCACCTCGACCACCAACACCAGTCGCATGCCACGCCCCATGTTTACCACCCGTAGAAGCACTGGCATTAGCCCATCTAATTCTGCCCATTTCAGTAGCACCATCAGCCCCAGTTCATCAGGAGAAGCATCGGCACTCAGCAGGGGTCTGCTATCGGCCAGGAAGCAAGGACATTCTTCATCGTCCGGAGTTCTGTCCAGTCGGGTGCTTCATGGGTCAACGACCAGCAGAGCAGGTATTGTACTTTTATTTCTTTACCTGATTTTAACAATTGCTTTATTCTATTAAATTGTTTGCTTACCATTTGTTGAATTTCCTCTTTGCCTAGTTGCTAATTGTCTTGCATCCAGTTGAATTAATCCCCCTTAGTCAAAAGAAAGTAAGCTTATCAGCGTTCTCAGACAAAACTGCAGTTAGACACCATAGTAATTGAAGCACTTGGTAATTAGCCCGTGATCATTAGACCTGCTTGTAGAACATTTGCCAGTAAGACTATGAACATGGACCATGAGAGTTTAAGTGCTATTAATGAAGATAGCCTTTTTGAAAAGAGGAAATGGGTTTAAGACCAAGCATGCACAAAGGTCAATGTCGTAAAATCCATCTAACTTTTTGTACGTCAAACCCCCATTTTCTCCATTCGTACTTTGTACCGCTCAAGTCATGATGAGTTTCAAGCATTATGCCTTTTCCAAACGAAGACAAATAATAGAAAGGTGCCAGTTACAGGGTTGAGACATACGATTTCATGGAATGGTGCTAAACCTACATTATCTGAATCATCAACTTCCCCAATTATTTTTTGCCATTCACCAATCTCTATTGATACATGTATGTTTACACTACAGGTGATAGCTATGGGTCTGTAGCTCCAGTAGAAGACCAACTTGGATCCAGGAAGCGATATGCTTCAGCGTCATCAGTTCCATCTCTAGCACAGTAAGGCAATCCTTTAATTATGTAGTCTGTTGACTACAGAGTTGAAAACTCAGTCTTGTATGCCACCAGCCACTTCATAAATAACAATAAATTGCCTAAAATGAAGTAATATATTTTTATTGAGTTAAAAAAAACACATCCAAAGCTTTAAAATGAAGTATAACTTGTAAAAATTGATCAATAATAACCTAAACAAGTACTTTATTGAATGTAGAAAAACAGTAAGCAAGAGTTTTAAAAAATTAGTAGAAAGCAAGGAATTATTAATTAAGGCTGGGGTTCACTCAGGCTTGAAAAATGCACACTGTGCAAATCTCAATGAAAATTCCAAGCAGTCCATAAAAACCCTCTTTATCTTTTCTTATATCTTTTCTCACAGAAACTCTTACATTTTATTTCCTATTCAACTTTACAACTTGACATTATGTCAGTATGAAGAAGAATTACTTTTTCAAAAAAGCTATTTATTTTTCTTTGGATGATGAAATTACTGTTTTGGCTATGTTCCCGTTGACTTATTGTTGGTTTTGGGGTAGCTGGTCACATTTGATGTTAGAGACACAAGTTGTTGGAAAGATTCAATAGTTGTTGTGAGCTATTACAATTTCTTGTATTCATGTACATGTATTTTGAAAATGTGGTCCACAGCAGAGGATTTCAACCCCTCCCCATCTTTTGGTCCAAAGTCCACAACACCTTTGCAGAATAAAGTATTTGATAAGACATTTCCCCATCTTCTAAAGTTAAAGCTTGTCCTTATTGTTTGTGATGCCTGGACAATCATTGCAATGCTTTTTTTTAGGAGATAAATGTCATGTATGTATATTTTTTCCTCCTTTTTTCTCCCATTAAGGATACCGTCCTCACCCCCTTCCCAGCCTAGCAACGAATCTCACACTCCCACCTCGAATCCCCCAAACCGACGCCACTCCGCGAACCTCACTGCCGCAAACATAGGCTCCAACTCATCTCTCCACCGTCCCAAGACCAGGTCCCACAGCGGCAGTGCATCGACCCGTGGGAGCACCTCCTCCACGCTCACCCCGACCCCATCCCCCATTCCAATGGGGAGGGGGAGGATGAGTGGTGGAGGGTCCAGTCACAGTGGAGGAGGGGGGAGTTCTGGGGGTGTCCAGAGGGAAGCATTCCAAGGTGGCAGGAAGACCAGTGCTGGTAGTAGCAGCATCAGTGAAGAAGGTGATGAATTCGTGATAATAAAGCATAATGAATACTCAATTCTCATTGCACTTTACAATGTATTGAATCTAAACCCATCCCAACTTAATCTGCATGTAGTACAGGAATTGATAACTAAAGAAAAAAAACAAATTATTTATAAGAAACCTACTTCTAAATAACAAAAAAATATGTGTATGATTTTAGGAAATAAACAGGCAAGAATGCTCTTAAATTGAGCAAGTAAGGACATAATTCTTGTTTTTAGGGGCAGAGCATTCCACCATTATCTTCACTTTCGGAATACATATATGTACATGTACATTACTTTTTGTATTGTTTAGATAAGCTCCTGATAGATATTGCAATGTGTTAGTTTGATTTTAGAAAATGGGCATAATGATTGTTCAAAACACAGATCATTTATGCTCTCCAGACTTAATACCCTATTGCCAGGCATTATTAGTGAGCTCTTTGTCACATTTCACTTTTTTACACAATGTAATTGTCCGTACAACGTAAACTCAATCAAGGCATCATCTGATTTATGTATCTATTTCTTTAAAGTAATCTTTTTGTTAGAAAATAGTTAATGCATGCATGTTGCTCTGTTTACAGTGTATGACTCTTTCTTATTTCATAACAGATGAATTATCAAGCCTGCTAAAGAAGCTATCATTAGAGAAATATGCACCGATATTTGAAGAACAAGAGGTAAACATGGCCTTCTAATTCCTCTGCAATCTTTTAGCCTTGCTTTGTGTAATGCCATAGGGGACAGTGCCGTAGTAGGCATGTTAGTGATTTTATCCAATTGTTCCGCTTTGTGTTAAATGTTCAGATGATCATTTTTTTTCTGCCATTTCCCCCTTATATTTATCTAATTCTATTCCATATATATTTTCGCTCATCTTGCTTATTGAATGATATTTAAAATGAACCAAAAGTTCATAAAGACGTGCAGTTCTTTACTCCATAAAAGACAGTCATGGTGGGGCAAATAATATCCTACTTATTTGCAGGAATAAGAGAAACACCTTAATTCTTTATAGGAAAAAGTGTGGCATATTTTGGGATAACATCAGTAAATGGCAAAGGACATGGGGGGGGGGGGGGGGGGAGGAAAACAAAAAGATGGCCTCCTTTCTCATTTGAAATATTGAGGAATTATCAAATTCATAACAAAAACCTTTGTTGATGCTCTTTATTTGTATTTTCTTTTCTTTTTCTCATTTATTCCACTCCTTTCCTTTTTTCTCAGTCTCTCCCCCTGCCACTCTGTTGTACATATAGTTTGGTTCTTACGAAATTTAATCACACAGTAGGTGTCCTTTCATAGGCCAATGTACTGCTTTGATAGTTGCGATACATATTCCTTTTACTTATGGATCTGCACTGTGACATCTGGCTGAATACAGATGCTCAGAAATATAATGAAATAGATGAAATAATTATTGTTCTGTTTTGAATGCTATAAAGAGGATAAGTTCTTTTAATAATCATGCTGCATGAAATTGGTGTCAGTTAGGGTTACATGATCAAAACTGCATATACTGTACTTGGAGTGGCTGCAACACTTTGGCTTTATTTGTTTGTAATGTTTCTGTCTACCCAGGTTGACATGGAAGCCTTTCTTGCTCTCAATGACTCTGATCTCAAGGAGATGGGTATCCGGCATAAGGAGCCTAGGAATCAGATACTTACAGCCATTACCCAGATGAACTCTGGTAAGCATCAAGATGACCATGACAACTATTCACCTTCTGTGACGAGGTATGCCTTTCAGAGGTGATTCAGAACTTGATAGGAGACCTCAGAATCCTCAAATGAAATCTGGTGACCAACACAATGTCCATGACAGCTATTCACCACTAGGTCTGCCTTTATTAGGTTAGTCAGACCTTGACAGACAACCGATGGAACTAGGAATTGGATAGTCATTGCTTAGATTGACCCTGTTAAAATAACAAGATGGCCATGACAGGTATTCATTTCTTGGTACTGGTATGCCTTCAAGAGGTGATTCAGACCTTGACAGACAACCGATGGAACTAGGAATTGGATACAGTCATCGCTCAGATGAACTCTGAGCAACGATATGGCCATGACAACTGTTCACCGCTAGGTATTTCTTTCTGATGCAGCTCAAACCTTGACAGAAAACCTCGGGACCTCAGAATCCCTACAGTGTAGATGAATCTTTTTAAGCAACAAGATGGCCATGAAATATTTTCACCTTCTATGACTAGGTATGACTCAAAGGTAAATCAAGAACCTCTGGGTCTCAATTATTGATACACATACAAAGTAAATGTCAATAGCAAAATAGCATGAAATATTTGAATGTAGAATATTTGAAATTCTAAATTTATTAAAAAACTAATTCGGTTTGGATTAACAGGCCTACTTGACAATATCATATCCAAAGAACTTGTATCTCAAACATCACACCAAATAAGGTTTTGGACAATCAGAATTGTACATGTAAATACTGCCTAATTGAAATGAGGCACTGGCAATTTAATTGTTCGCTATTGCCCATTTCAATATCACTCATGGCTATAGTGTTATAAACCGTGAATGTATTATCGTCAGTCATGTGCTATCACCTTTATTCAGCCTTTTAAATGTCATATACATTTATAATAATGCTAGAATATGGAATATTCATCACTTGATTAGAGCGTAATGTCTTCAACAAAGATGGCTGATCTATTATGCAATACTTTACAAAGCTGATAAGTGCTATTTTATTGTACTATAGTTATTTTAGTTTCATGAACTGTGTTTAGATGGAAGAAAACTAATGAATTTTACATTATGCCATTTGTACTTTTATGCTTCTGCCCATGGTAGGTGGTTGAAGTAACGTTTTCGGGTTGTCTGTCTGTTGGGTCCGAACAGTTACAAGTTAATGATTTTGGAGCAGAAATCAGTGATATCACCTTGAACATCTTACACAATAGGGCACAGGATATGTTAGCTTGATAATTGATAAAGGAGTGCTATTTCAATGCTATGCAAATATACTATTATATAACCTTAAAAAACAGGGTCAAAGTAAATTTCCAAAACCATTTATATTGAAAAAAGGAAAATGTTAAAACATGTTGGAAGTTTTTATTATGAACGAATATGAACATTCGTAGTATAAATGTATGTAATATTCAAATGACATTCTGTGTCATTGTACTGTAGTTATTTATTTACTTTTTTCTAATTTGCAGAGTTTAAGATCTTGGCGCACACCTTGAAAGTAGTTGTGAATATCAGTAATTTAAATTTTACCAAGATATGTAAATAATGTGTGATTCGTAAACAAATACATAAATAATGATTGGCATTGTTTGACAAGAAGGGGATTTTATTTTCTCTGGGTGATGGATTTGTGAGATTCTTTTGTCTGTTGCAAGGTAAAAATACATTTTATCTCGTTTTAAAAAGCAATTTCCTCTCCTCCCCGCCAAACTAATTTGATCAATATAAGTTAGGGAATCATCATCACCCACCCACATATTCTTTTGTATTTTACTCTACAAAATATGACATACATGTATTTTAATTTTCTCCTCACTGAGATGTGAAAAAAAGTTTGAATTTTACTTGAACATGTTGATTTGTCTTGTGAAAACTCATAACTCTCATTTCAAATCCTATTTCAATGAATTTTTCAGCATTTACTGTTTGATTTTTCTCTTTACATTCAAATCACCTTTTTCTTGGGCTGGACTTCCCCTTTGTGATCTTTAAAACAATATAGTTGTGTTTCCTTTGAATGAATGTGAATGGTATTTGGTTAACTCTTTGTTTTTTCCAACTTGAAAGCAACTCAATTAAGTATGGATGTGAATGGTAAGCAATCTTAAATGACATTTTGTTCTTGCTGTAAAATTAAGGAATGTATTGATTGTGAAATTAAGATATTGGCATCCACCAGACACCACAATACCCATTACCCACTTACGCCTCGATTTCAAACAAGATGTGTATGCAGTTTTATAAATTATATCAAGCATAGGAAATGTGTTCCCTACTAAATTTTCTACATCTACAATGTACATCATGTGAGTACAGAAGTATGATAAATCCTTACCATAACTCATTGCAGTCCAAGATACAATTTTAAGCCCATTTGGCCTTTCTCTTACCAACCCACAGGTTTGAAGTCAGTATTGGTATCCTATATTCTGAAGAATTATCAAATTTGTCTGCAGATTTGTCGTGTAGTTTGTGGTGGGCTGTATAGACCACACATGTTAATATAAGATAATGTAAGAATGCAAAATTATAGGTCATGATGCTGTGGATTTGTTAAAAATAATATTTTCATAATTTTTTCCCTTTTATAGGTATGTTTGCAGGTGTTCCAGTCAATAATCTGTTCACCATTTCAGATTGTTTTTTGTCTGCAAGTACAGTATTATCACCATTATTCTGGGTTACCTTCTAAACTATAAATGATCATTCTGTGGAGAACTTTAATTTTTGATTTAGGAATTTGAACACAATACTAAATGAGCAATGAGGTGTTTTGTTTATTAACGAAATACAATATATCCCTCCGACAGTGATTTTTAGGTCATTAGGGAAATAAATATAAATGTTCATGTATTTATTATTTGAAACCTACAATGTGCTTCCATTATCACAATTGACTCAGTACTACATGTATTTTGATTGTATTATGTTTATAGACATGTATTCATCCTTGACAAGTCTGTCCATTTTGATAAATAAATCGGATGCTATTTATTAACAAAAACTCTCTGAGGTTGCCTGATTATTTTATATTTACTTGTCATGTAATTCAATTTGAAAGAATTATCTTCATGCTTGCTCCATGATGAAGGATCGTTCTTACTAAATTCCAACAAATTTGTTGGAATATAGGAAGAACGTCAGAGAAAATGCCATTTTAACCGTTTCTGACGGCGGGGGAGGCATTGTTAAAGACCCAGTCTGGAGCTAAAAGTGATATTGACAAAGCTACAGAGTATAACAATGCAAGTTTTATGCATATCCACAGCTTAACACCCGAGTATTTTGCTTATGAAAAACTGAAATCTAACGGGTTTCTCAGGGGATTTCAACTAAAGGCTTTCAAGTGCTTTTCAATGGCCTCGTTTGTTGGAAACGTGATCCAATAGGTTTGAAAAGGGGTAATTTTTTTCCAATTTGCAGCAAATTGTTTTGTTGATTTTTTTGTTCGGCTTTTAATGACCCTAAATTGCTGTCAGGATAAGTTTTTACACATAATCTGAATGCAGATAGAACTGGAAGCTGCGCCTAATAAACGAGAAATGAAATATTAGATTCAGATTTTTGTGTACAACTCTATGGAATCAAAACAACAAACATGACATCCAGTCTCGAGGCTTGTGAAAGCAAGTACAAGAGAGTCAATTTTCAAAGCCTTATAATGGTAGCTACATGTATGAAAACGCAGAAAGTTTGCATTTTTGTGTTAAGTAATTTATAAGCTTTTGGTTGGTATAAGATTTGTCAATTTCACTTATGGGCCCGGGCTGGGTCTTTAACCAAGGTTAAGTTTTTGAAATGTCATTATTAGGAAGTATATGGACCCACTGAAAGTAATGTATTTCAATATAAGCAGTTACACACAAGTCAGGATGATAGTGATATTATACTACGCATCTCTTTTCATCACATTTCATAACCCTCATTACTGAAATCATGGAGCTATTAACACATGTGTTCACACATTTTATATTTCTCTTTCTTTTTCTCTCTCTTCCAACTGACAGTATTGTGTAACATAAGTGCGCGGGGGGGGGGGGCATTTCCATTGACGAGTGGATACCATGCATGAAAGAGTTTCAAAAAGCACCCTAAACAAGTATTTTAGATGTTCTGAAAATGCACCCCTACACAAGTATTGGCATGTGAATCCCTACCCATAACAAGTACAGGAAATAAAATGGTAGCCTTGACAATTAGTATTCCCTGAATTGACCCCCTAGACAAGTACAACGATATCTTAATTGTAATGTCACAGATGTTGGCTTTACCTTTACTTTCATTGGGTTTAGTACCATCCCACATATCATGCTAAAAACGTAGTGTTGGGGCAAAAAGTACATCCTTTATAAAGTATTTTTCTGTCTATACCCTCGCAAATTGGACTGTAAACATGTAGTTTTCCTAGCGAAAAAATACCCTTCTGTTTTTGACACCGTTATTATGTTACGTACGTAACGTGCCCTATCTTGAAGAAGAGATCCTTTTTACATGTTTTGGGGGTAATGCATGGTATCCACTTGTCAATGGAAGTGGTCCCCCCGGGCATAAGTGACCTAAATTACAACTTCAAAAACATGTATACCACAGTTCATAAAAGACCTAAAGCAAGAGCAAGTTTGTTTGAAATTAATTTATTCATATGGTTGTTGACAACCTGTCAGAAAATATAATTTCTAATTTACAAAATAAAATATCAAAATCCATGTCCATGTTCTAGCTTGATAAGAGCTTAGACTGTAGTCGCAGGGAACAGACAAACAATCTACTCTCATTTTTAAATAAAATAGTTTTGCTTATTTACATTTAATATACATATTAACCTTTTAATTATCTTTACATATACATGTATGTATGATATAAAACAAAACTATTGGCACTTTTCTATATGATACAAGAACATATGAACTAGATGTCATTTACTACAATTAGGAACTTGGTATACCTACATGTATACAAGATTAAGTGTATGAAAATACATTATATTCAACAATTTTGAAGGCTACGAGTAATAAGGAAACAAATGTTGATATTCTCAATTTGTTTTTGAAATGGAGTGTTACTTTGGACAGCTAAATAATTGTCGATCAGAATAATTTAGATAATTGTAAATTTACGAAAATTACATGCTGATACAAATTATGACTGCATGATGAAAAACAAAATTCTTTTGTTTAGTATACAGAAGACAAATAAATGAAGCAAACTAAACTCCATAGGCTGACATTATTCGAGTTATACTGGGATGAAATATCCCTCTTGCAGCTCACAACAGCTAAATGTGGGTGAAGACTGAGGATTGTGGAAGCATTTAAATGGCTGGTAAGATGGTTGTTCTCTCCCTAAAATTGGCTTGGAGAGTTTGTATTAGAATCAGGATCCAAACAACGTGTTGAGGATGGCATCAAGCACGCTATGCTTTATCTGTTGAAAAAAAAATAAAAAAAAATATATAAATATGGTTAGAGAAAAAGTATTCAATTCTCCTATCATTCAAAGTCAGACAATGAGAACTAAAGGGACTGTATATGTTAACAGATTTCATTAGCAAGATATATCCACTGTCAAACAAATTGCAAGCTTTAAAACTGAAATTCAATATCTATTCTCACACAGGGAAACCACAGAATGAATGGGAAAAGAGATGCATGTTGAAGATACTTACATGAAGGTTTAGCAAGTTGAACCAACTCCAGCTCCTCTGGTTCTGGTGTCTATGTAGGATACAAAATGAAAAAAAAAAATCTTAAGAAATCATGCAATATTTTACTTTTAAAATCTCTTGATGCCCCAAATCTACATAAGGATAGTCTCCCTCCCCAAAAATGGTATACAAAGAAACAAGTCTTTCTCGGTCAAATGATCAAGTAAATTCCACGATATACATGTATAATGTAATGACCCCTGTAAAATCATTGAAGCGAGTCAAATCCAACTAAATGAATAAAATTTGAGTTACATTACTCCTCAGCTCACCTCATAATTTGTTTTAAGTCCAAAAAATTCTACCTGAAATTTGCACTAGATTTTTTGTATTCATTCAGATGACTTCAGAATAGCTTTCTAAACTGTTGATTAAGAAATCTTTTCAGACATCATATGAATGACTTGAAAGGATCTAGTGTAGAGTATTTTCTTAACTATTACGATTTTAAATAAATAGACATGGCAGATGGGGGGGGGGGGGGGTGAACTGTCGCTCTTCCCATTTGTTATGAGCAGCCATGACAAGTTATTCTGCACAAGTATAAAACCAACTTACCACTGTTCTTGATTCTTCCACTTTAGATAATTCCACCTGAAAGTCGGCTCCCATGAAGGCAAGGCGTACCTATGTGGGAAATTCATACACATAATTACAAATCCCTTCAGTTTGAGAACTATGAAAGGAGCAACAGAATTTGAACAGAATTCAGGAATACATGTCATAAATCTAAAAATTTTTTCCAGTTCTTGCTGGCTTTAAGGGTCATTTCAGTTATAAAATAACCAATTCATGGAAGTTGTATACAAAATGTCATGTTCCAACATTTACAACATAAGTAATCGACCAGCTGGGCTTCTCAGCCAATTAATATGGATAGTTGTCTCACAACTATCGGACAACTTACGTTAATGATACACTTGCTCTGATCATCAAATAGTAAAAAGACCACAAATATGACCCATTACAGTTAATTCCATGATATACATGTATAATGTAATTATTTTGATCATTAGTTATGGTTAAAAAAGGGATGAGGAGGAGGAAAAGATAAATAAGAAAAATCTTACCTCTGGATTGCAGACACCATAAAATATTGCTATGAAAAATCCCTGGAGTAAGAAGAATAAAAAAAAGAAGAAACTATGACTTTTAATACATTAAATATGTAAAATAATTACTTGAAGAAAACAAATTGATTCAAGTTGCTTATTTGCTGGTTTCATTTTTTCGCAGGCTTTACAGGCAGGCACTAACTTCGAGGCAACAAAGGAGCCCATTTATTTTATGGCAACATGGCACATACATGTAACAGATGTGGAAAATTATTCAAGTTGAGAGAAAACCTCCAGAAACATTCATGCTATATTTGCTGCAAATGTCAGAAGGTGTTTCCTAAAAAAAAAAAAAAATTGCAGTATAGATTCCTTTTCATGTCAGTACTTCAAGGTATCATATAGCTCTGAAATTGAACTGAGATTGAAAAGTCATTGTTGTACATTTTGTACAAAGTGTAAAAAGCAATTCAGTTCATTTCAAAGAGAGGAAAATCATATAAGTGGTGATGTAAGGCTACTGATGTAGATACAAATGAGTCATGTTATATTTGCAGCAGATGTGGGGAGAAGAAATTTTCTCCAAAAAAATATTGCGGTCACATTCTTGTATAGATTCCTTTTTGTCAGTACTGCAAGGTATCATATAGCTCTGAAATGAGATTGAAAAGCCATCGTTGTACAAAGTGTAAAAAGCAATTTCAAAGAAAGAAAATTCATATATGTGGTGATGTAAAGGCTACTGATGTAGATGCCCATGAATGATGTGAACAGGCTTTAAATGCAATATTGAATACCAGTATTGTCGGGTGTTGATCTATAATTCTGAATTTTGCCTGGCACAAAAACATGTATTGCAGTTTCTTGAAGAACGTTTGACTTCAGTTTGTATCCTACAGCACAAAATACTCAGGTACAAAAACATTTCAGCACTGATGTCAGACAAGGTGACAAAAATAGTGTTCATTTAACAGCAGCGGCTCAGAGAAAGAGAAAGAGTGGAAACAATCCTGTAATAAGGTTGAGAGAACAAGGGACCAAAAAAAAAACACTCAAAAGGTCATGTCCTAACATGAGACATCAAGAAAGGCAGTCAGACTTAACAAGGAAATCACTCAGAAGGTCCCATCCTGACTTCAAAGATCAGGAGAGACAGAAGCAAAAAAGAAATGATCCAGAATACAGACAAACTGAGAAAGTGACCATGAATGTGTAAAAGCGAAAGGATCAGAAAATACCTCAAACTAACAAACTTTCACGCAATCTGAAACCACCAATTGTGAGCTGTATCACTTCATGTTTTAGCGTAAGAATGGACACCTGTAGTCAGGGGCCGCTGAACGGTGTACAAAAACATAAAAATTACCATATAATTGTGATTTTTAGCATGGTCAGCCCCCCCCCCACTTTGAAAACCGTTCCGCGGCCCCTGATAGTAAGATGAGATCATTCACCCTCCAACTAAGTGGAGTGGTAGCACGAATAAGACATCACCACCAACAGCAGAAGACATTGATCAACCGAATAATAGAAGAAATGGATGGTACCATAGAAAGAATGGAAGGAAGAATTGCAAGACTCAATAATTCTCTCCAAAAATCCAATCACACCAAAGCTATTATAAAGAACTTCAAACTGTCCTAAAAGAACTACAAAGAAGTCCTCACAACTACGCGCTATGTGCGTAAGCCAGGATTTTTTTTTCTGAAGAATCATCAATGCCCGAAGACACAGTTCCATCAGCTCCTGCAACAGCTATTCCACAAGGCACTACAGCACAACCATCACCACAAACATAAGACCAAAACTAAAATTGAGCTTGCGCTTGTGAATGTTTTCGATATACGATCGAATGGAGTCAAGTGGAGTCACGATGTTTGGATTGTCATAATTACATCAAAGTGAGATCGTGTTTTGTGGCAAGTAAATATTAGTATTTTGTTGAGATTTTTGAGTAATTTCTGTTGCTGTCCTATGCATTTTGAGGAAAAATATGTTTTCCGATATTTTCCGTTTGAAAAGCAACTTTCAAAGGTCGTTTCCGTGAATTCTGTGAAATTGCGGAAAATCACTGTCATGTCCCTACATAATAGCAGGTATTATCAACAATGTGAGAAAGGTTATCGATATCGCTAAGTGGCAAAAAATAAGCGATTATTGACAAGACTAGCGATAAAGAGGTTATCGATAGCAGCCTTTATAGTTAATATGTTTTATATACAATATACAGAGGTCAATGTACTGTGTATCGAGTTTCAAAGCACTCTAAATATGTTTCACTTCTTCACTGATGTTTATTTTCTACAGTTCATTTACTTTTCTACTTATAGTTCACTATATTTAAACTGATGATATACTGTACTAGACTGCATATTTTGTGCTGTATCTACTTTTTGAATATGAAAAATGATTATAGTCTATGTATGTATTATGTTACAAAGAAATAGAAGATTTGACATTCAAAGAACTCTAAAATCAGTGCTTTTTTTGTTACTAATATTTAATTTCTACATAGTGTTTCAAGTGTTCTAAAAACAAACTCAAAGTTAAAGCCACATGGCACATTTTAATACAATATTCATGCAAAAAGGGCAAACTTATTAATAAATAACTTCTGAAAATAATATGATTCTTCATCCACAGCCCTATCAATGTGCCTGGCAACATTTTTTAACTTAAAAAAAATACATATATAACTTTTCTTCTTATTATTGGTATTTAAAACTGTAGGTGAACAGCCATACGCTAATAGTTAGTATATTTTTTTTTATAATAGTTATACTTCACTACATTTAAACTCATAATACACTGTCACAGCCAACAAACTGTATTATGTGCTGTTTTTTTTTTAAATAAAATCGATTATATACTACGCATCCATTATGTTAGAAGAAATGAACATATGACATTCAAACTGCAATCACAATGTGTTTTTTTCCCATGATGTTTAAGTTTAATATCTACTTTGTGTTTCAAGTTTTCAAATAAAAACAGGCTCAAAGTTAGAGCCCCATGACACCCATCATATACTTCACAGCAATATTCAATATCCCAACGTTACTATCTATAATGTACTACTTCAATCCATCTATCTATTCATTGATTGTCAATGATTATCATTCAAAACATGTAAAAAAATATTGCCCGAAACACCTAAGAAATATTAACAAATTTCCTTTAATTATTCTTGTACAGGTGTATAAAGTATAAAGATTTATTACTAAACAACAACTGCTGTGAGTAATATGATTTGTGATCCGCGTCCATGTCAAGGGTGCCGGGTAACATTTTGCACTTGAAAGAATATTAAAACTAGACATAAATACTCAGTGCACAGTGGCTGAGGGATCACAATGTTTTGTGTTCTCTTTAATATTATGCATGATTTTTATTGTTACTGTTACATTCATTATTCAATTTCCATAACAGATTATAGTCACTCAATCTTCTTCTTAACAAAACAGCATTACTGTTCTCATATTTTTCCATCTCTAATTATTAACCTAATTATTAACTATATCATCTAAACCTCTCAGCTAGACTACAACCACAAACACTTTCACACATGAAGAATATCATTGCTATAATCCATATAAAAAAAGACAATAGATGCAGGTGAAAATGCAGTGGCATTTTATCAAAAAGCCCATTCCATATTTTATACAATGTTATTACATCCCATGTATTTCACAATAAACTTCTGATACAATTCTGTTGCATGCCGTCGCAAATCGTGATAATTCTGGTTATTTCAACAAGTGAGTGAGACACAACATCGCTTATGCCTCTTCTAGCTATATTTCTCCAATTAAATATCAGCCTTTGATGTAGGCCTACTCTTTATACTACCCCCCCCCCCCCGTTCTAATGAGAAGTAAAATAATTAAATACAAAGTTTTTCTGTTATTCAATCTAGACACCAGAATTGAGTCAACAAAAGAAATATCTACATTTTCAGGCCCAATAAACCATTTCACGCTTTTCAGAGAAATTAACGTGCGATAGGCTGATAAAGAAAATGAAAGACACATGACTACACCCACAGAGCGAGTTAAAAAAATGAAATCCATCTACTGACCTGCAGTGCATGCAATGCAGTGAACACGTAGGTAAGTTCAATGAGACCATATTTGACTTCAACGACGGACAGTGACCATGTGATACCAAGTAGGGGTAGCATGATGGCTGTGGCTCGTGAGCTTGCCCTGAAAAATAAAATGATGATAATGAAGGGACATTTCTATTGCGCACAAGGCACTTTTATATACCGTAACTGACTGGGCTAGGTAACTGACTGACTTCTGGTGACCTTTTAACTCATCTCGGTCAAGTGAAGATCGATAGGGACAAATTTCTTGAGGAAATTAACACCATGGTGAGGATTTGAACGCATGGTTCATGAGTCCGAACCACTAGACCATGACACTTCCACAAATGAAAGATGGAAATCAATGTTGGCCCAATCAAATAAATTCAATCTATTAACTAGTTTACATTTGACTTTTCAATGAACTTTGATGTTTGGGAGTGAATATTCAACTGAACACAAAATGAATTGAGTATGATAATACAAATTAAAGTAATAACTTTCCTATAAATACAATCATACAAATCCCAATTCCATTTTCCATGGCGAAGAAGAAAAGTGTAGTTTTTTTCATGGTACACCAATGTATTCTTTTCAGGACCAACAAAACTTAACGATTGGACAAGTGTGTTCTTGTAATCTTCAGGAGAATAAACGTTGAGTTTGGGTGGTCCTGGACTAGCGTATGCCCACGAAAGAATACATGGTGTACCGTGAGACAACTTCACTCACTTGCCATCATAATAGGCTTGTCTATAATTAATTTCCTTCTTATACCAGTATGAGTTTTACTGCAATAAATTTTGGTTTTCAAATAAAAATAACTTGCCTGTATGTAACTAGCTTGTCTATCATTAGTTTTCATCAAATACCAGTACAATGAGTTTCACATGCATTATTATTTTGCTTGTCAAATAAAAATAGGTTGCCTGTTAGTTTACCATCACAAAGGTCCCAATCCAAAGAAGGACAATCCCCCAAATCTCCTGATAATAATACTGGATTGGTTAAAATCGATTAGAAAAGGAAATCTGGGGAGCATTTCATGAAACAAATAAATACTCAGTGATCTTAACTGACAACTGCAATAAGCTACCAAAATCCTTGTATCTGATTGGCTAAGAACAAATTAGCCATTGGAAATCATACATCATGAAACACTACTCAGATCATGTACCCGCATATTACATCCAATGGTAGTAAAGCGATTCATTTTCATTTCTCATTTTCACCATAAATCAAGCATGATTTCCAAGTTAAACTCACTTTCTTGCTTTCAGTGGGTCTGAACGTCTTGATTCTTTCGAGGTCGTACAGTAAACAAACACCACAATAATCATGTTGATCTAAAGAAAGAAAAAGAGAAAAACAATGAAAGTTACAAATGAAAATGATGATGGGGCATTATGTAGGATGAGATAACAAGAGGCTACCTAATTTATTGCTCAATAAGGATGCAACATTTTTGCAAGCCCTTAAATTTGAATCATCGTTAACTTTAGAATGTCTCTGACATAAGAATTGTAGCATATATATTAAGTAGACAGTAGATGTAATTCAAATTAGTGCCCACACATGATTCATGCCTATACCAAATTTTTTGGGAAGGGGGTTCATTTGTCAAAAATTTGGTCCTCATCGACAACCATGGAGGAAGAATGGGTTGGTTTTTGCCTTGAAGAAAATTTAAGGGCGAAAATTGTCTAAAACTAGCTGATGTTTGCCTCAAGAATTAGGCAAGCAAAAAATTAAAGAAAAAGGTTTCAATTAGATTCAAAACAATGAATCATTTGCATTCATACTTACAAATATTATTGACAGACTTGTACCCAGAAAGATCCATAATGCATTATTTTGAAAAGTCAACCAGCATCTAGATATTGCAAAGGAAAATAAATTAAAAGGTTTTCATACTGAAATAATTATCATGGGAGTTATGGAAGCAGATATTTCACTTTATAGTACCGCTTAAAAATCGAAATTCCTTTTTATATTCTCTTCTAAAAAAGTATTTTCATGCACATTACATCACATACATTTTAATAGTATTTCACGTCCTTTCCAAAGCAAAACACCATCAATTTGTAGATCTTAGTCCAGTATTTGATGGGCGAATCATGTTTCTTTAACAATGAGAAACCACATTACAACCTCAAATATAAACAGAAGGTATGCAACCATAAATGGAAATGTTACTTTTTATTGAGATCGGTTGTATATATGGATAAAGAATTAATTTTGTTTACAAGCGATACTTCAAGAATCTGCTTACTGATACCAAAAGGCTCATTCTATTGTCCAAGAAATGGGGTGATGATTTTTTTTTTTTTCAAATAAAGAGATATAGACTTACTCCTCTGTTGTACCATAACCTTGATGAGCCAGGGCAAATGATATACCAACAATCATGAAGGGAATACCTGCAAGATAAATATGTAATATTTGATTAGAATATATTACAAGTATTTTATCGATCAAGTAGCATATCAAAAGCTTGGCAAATATGTAGTACATCTTAATAAAATGCTGAACTACTACCACCACAATAATGTAATATTTGATTAGAATGCATTAGTCTATGTTATCAATGAAGAAGCATATTAAAAGCATGACAAATATGTAGTACAACTTTAATAAAATGCTGCTTCTACTACCACCACCATAATGTAATATCTGATTAAAATGCATTAGTCTATAACTTATCGATAAAGTAGCGTATTAAAAGCATGGCAAATATGTAGTACAATTTTAATAAAATGCTACCACCACCACCACTATTACCCTACAAATTTCTTCTTTTTTCCGCCACTATAGGAACAATGAATTGATGATAGTGATTTTTATCCAAATTATATTATTATTAAAGAAAATATGATAAGGGCTTTGATGGAGATGGGATTGTAGTGGTAGTGATAATGTAGACGGCATATAGTGCTAACACTGTTGTTGATGATCACGATGATGAATGAATGATTATGATGATGATATTAGTAATGATGACAACAATGAAGAATGCAAATGATGATGATAATAGTAATACAACATGAAGACGATAAAGAGAGAGGATAAAGATAATGTTAATAATGACAATGATGATGGCGACGATGATGATGACAATTATGATGGTGATGACTATGGCGGTGATGATGACAATAATTAAGGTGGTAACTCCATTTCATAAATAGTCTCACCCCATGCAACAAGAAAGTAGTATCTGAACTTCTCTTTGTAGGGGATATTCTTAGGGTTGCAAGTCTCCACCAAAAGATGTACACCTTGGATCAGCATCCAGCTGAATACACCTGTATAGAAGAACTGCATCACACAGGCAATCGCCTTACAGGTAATCTGGAAAACAATAAGAAATATATTATATTATATCATAGTGTAAAAGTATGGTGATGTGCCTAATTGTTCTGCTCTAGCTCTCTCATTTTCTTCTTTACCCCATCTCTCCCTCATCATTTATCTTTTTTCCCTATTGCTTTCCAATTGCAATTCTGGGTTACATTCTTATTCTCAGTTTTATATACAATTTTCCGTTATTAGAAGTACACTTGAAAATACAGGGCCCCAAGTACAACAGTATTTGACTACTGACAGGGCTACCCTGTTTAAATAAATAAATAAAAAATATTTGAACTCACCCAATCTATTGCAGAGGGGTCTAGAAAATCAAGGACTATATAGGTGACCTTGGCAAACACCATTGATAAGATCATGTTGACGTGGATGGAGTTACGGATGTTATGGATATCTCTGTGAACAGAAATGAACAAGAGTGGAAATTATATAAAGATATTGAAAAATTGATGTCACATATGATGTAACTGTATCTATCTGTTAAACCTGATGAAGACTGAATGATTTTGCTAAATCATGTTTTTCCACAGACTCCAGGCCATGCGCTCAGTCTCCAATGAATTAAGTATATGCATGTATCATTTACTAAGCAAATTCTTAAAACAACCAGATTCATATTTTCCTTCAGCGCTGCTCAGTTCGTGAAAATATAACCCCTCAGGAAAATATGAATCCTGCAGTCCAATTAAAGCCCCATCAGTCAATATCTGCATATTATCAAACACATTAGGCTTGTACTATGGAAAATATGTTCAAAGATTGTGCAATCATGAAAAGGGATTGATTCCAACATAAATATTTCTAACGTCATCAAAATACCTACATTCCAAAATATCATTGATAAAAGATAAAGAAGAATTTTAAATTGAAACTCATCAGGTGACAAGCTGAAAAAAAACTGTAAAAAAGTTCAAAGTTTGATGAAGTAAATTATCCACAAAAAATTAATTTCTAAAAACATGCCACAAAAATAACTGTTGCACGATTTCCCTTGAAAAGTAATTCACTATGAAATCTTATATATTGACTATTGGCCATAGATGAGAATTGCATTAATGTCTGAGGAATTTACAGATTCACAGACTTGATGAAAATAAAAATAAACACCCAATTAGCACTTAGGTAGACTTCATAAAGAACTACAGATGTTATACGCAAGTTGGATTATACAGTGTACACTAAAGATATAATTCATATCTTTTAAGAATAGAATAGAACTGTACACTTTTTTAATTTCTAGATACTTACCCTACAGATATGAAGATGAGTAGAAGAAGGATAAGGGCAATCAGAGACAAGACAATACCTCCCCATGTGATATACTGCAAGTACTTAGCATGAATGGACACAACCTGAAAGATGCATGTAAACCATAGCCCAAACAAGTATAAGTACATCATATAACCAACTTTCATTTTCTTATGCAAATATAATTCAAGTGTTTCACATCTCCATTTGTATAGGTGTTGAGGTTCAGTGGATAAGTCTCCGGACTTTGAACCACAAGGTCCGGGGTTCATATCCCACCGCAGCACTCTAGTCCTTTGGCAAGATGTACATATATATATATATTTGCCACTCTCCACCCAGGTGCAGTAAATGGGTACCCGTTAGGAAGGAATTCCTTGAATGCTCAAGCATCCGATCAGGATAGCTATGCTTAAGCCGGGGTAATAGTACGCAACGCTTTACAGAAATGTTTGTATTAAGCGATATATAAATGTTGCATATCAAAATTATCATTATCTCCCAAAGAGCACAAGACAAAAGTGAAAAAACAACCTTGTATGCATGTCATGAAGCATCTTATCAGTCATTTTAACAGATTATATTTTGTTCTGGGCCAATCAGATTGACGGAATTCAGTATCTTGTAACAACTGCCGGTGAAATCACAGACTATTTGTAATAAAATGCTCCCCTTATGACCCACATCTAACAGAGAGATAGAGAGAGAAAAAAAATATAAACAAATATGCTTTTATATGGTAGAGAACAGCTATAATTATGATAAAAGCACTATAAACAACTTCATATCAAAACACATCTATAACCTTGAATAACAAGCACATGATGATTCTTATAAAGCACAATAGAATATATACGTAAGTGAATAGATTCTGAACTCTATAAACCTATATTATAATTATTATCAGAATAACAGGTACATGTCATCATGGTTTAAAGACATATTGACAGTATGACGCTCATATGTTACATAATTTAGGATTGGACGAGACACTGGGAGCCTTCTATATGAACAGCTACTGTCAAGGATAGTATCACATGATACCTACCACAGGGTCTCTATCCTGTGTCAGGATGGCAAAGTGTGTCAGGTGATCACAATGACATGTGGTATGAGTATCGTTACTTTCTTCCAGTGTGCATCCTCTCATACTCCAAGCCCCCTCCTTGGTGTACCTATTGGCCAGTGATAAACGATCAAAACAATTCACACACGTCTTTTATGCCACTGTACATGATAGTTCGAGACTCCAACTGTTTATTTCATAATTCAAATATACTGTACAAAGCTACATCTTTTATCCCATTGAAAGCTAGATCTTATCCCACTGAATATAATAGTATTACATTTCACAATCGAAACGTCAATTCTAGATTTAATATTTGAAGTTTATAATGTCAGGTTTCAAACATCATATTCACATTTCCAATGTCAAGTCGCTAATTTCATATTTTAAATTGTCTCCAAACCAGTGGCCATAGTTCGGAACCAATTGATGTACTAGTGTCCTTTAATCCGTTGAGTAATTCAGATGGCTACATTTATATCTTTGTACCATAAGGAGCATTGTGGACTAGTGGGTTAGTCTTTGGACCTTGGCACAAAAGGTTATGGGTTTAAAGCCCAGGCATGGTGATATTTCCTTTCGGCAAGAAATCACTCCTCATGTGCAGCAATCTACTGAGGTGAGGTATATGGATACCTCGCAGGAATTAATTCCTTGAAATGCTTTTGCACTGTAATAAGCTTTGCAGACTAAATGCAAGTGTATTAATATCCAAAGTCCCTTTGGGAATGCAAAGTTGTGTTATATAGTGACGACGTGGTTGTGCAAAAAAAGGGCTGAATAGTATCAATACAACAATTTTAAATTCCTATTCCAACAGCTCTTAATTCCTATATTTCACATTTCAAATGTAAAATTCCAGATTTAAGGCTCCTCTTCTGTTCTGGAGAATCCCCCAAAGGTGTAAATTTTGTGATTCTTAGTCATACACCAAAATATCTCTAGACAAGGTTTAAGATTTTGAATTCAGAATTTTAATTTCAAACTTAGAATTCAAATTACAAAAAAAAAAATCAAATTCTACATCTAAGATTTCAAATGTGTAACATTCAACTCTTTGATGGTTCATTGTTAAGGCAGTATGCAGTCTGGATTCATAACCAATGTTGTACTAGTGTCCTTTAGAGTCAATGACTGTTTGTGGACTTGTAACATATCACTCAGGTATACCCAAACAACAATTTCATCACTGATTCTCGTAATAGATTCAACAAGATGCATTGATGAGCAATCTACAATCCTTTATCATTACCAGTCTTTCCCATGTCAATTGGAATATCTGTTGCATTGAATTTCTTTAAAGTGTCTGCCTTCTGAGTTTTTGTTTTGTTCATTTCGATATCGACTAATTCTCATAAAAATAAAACAATTTTGAGATCTTGTCTTGCTTCATTTATTATCACTTAGACTTCTATTTGTGTGCTTTCCATGTGTTTTTCTTGTTTCATGATTTCTAATTTTTCTTTTTGTTACTTACGGAACACTAAAATCCCAAAAGACACAGTATGGTTCATCGCTGTCAGTTAGAGGCTGCAATTTGTAAAGAAAATATAGAAAGAGGGTTAACTTCTATTAGCTATGCAATTTATCAAATATATCTGGCAAAACATTTACAACAGCTTTTAGTTTAATGAGGATCATGAGATTTTCAACAGGTTTGGGTAGGATGATAGGATGAGTCATTTGGAAAAATATCATTCGCACCATTTAACAGTGACTATCCATGTTTTAACACAATATCACACTTGTCAGTGTAAAGAAACAAGTAAATTTAATCATTTTAATCATACAATTTTGCGGATCCGATACATTTGAAAAATAACTCACCTTCTTATGTTCAAACTGCATGACAATCTTGTTGTATAGACTCTTGCGGAGAGGAGGATTAACTCGAAGGAATATGATGCGACTATTTACTTTCATAGAATCCTTATAGATTTCACTGAAATAACACAATCGTAAGAAATCAACATGAAAAAATTTGTGAAATATCTAAGTAACTTATTTGAAGTTTGAAAAAAAACCCAAGATGAAGTAGTGTTGAATAAAAAATTGACTGTAGACTTATATCGAACAGACTCACCCCTTTGAAAAATCTCACTGTACAAACATGCTGGAAATGGTTTTACTTCAATTTAATCTTAGGAGAAGAATCACAATTGCGTTGTTGCACTTTCTTTTTCCAGAACTTTCTTGAAATATCTTGGTCTTTGTGCACCCTCTTCGGTCTTAGGTTTTTCTTTATTACTAAAACTCTTTATGCAAACGTGATGCAATTCTTTTCCGAAAGGTGGTGGACATTCACGTTTCTGGTTTCTTTATGTTTTCCCATGAATAATAACACAACTGGGCATTGTGACATGCACCTTTTAACCGAGCTACATGGGGAAAGCTGCAGATGTATGCAGAGGTTCCATTTCCATGCCTTGGTCACGTCTTTTGGGATGGTGACGTTAAAGGTCGGTAAATAAGATGTTAATAATCATACCTAATTGATGCATATCTGCAAAAATACAATCACACAAACACATACATTTTATTCCAGGATTATTTAAAAATTGATGAATTACAAAGAGCAGGATCAGTATATCTCTGCAATATCACGTAGAATGTACTTACTCTTCACTGCTTATGACTGGGAGAATCTCATCCAAGGTATGGAACATGATACCAACCATGGTAATTATTCCATTGTTATCTGTTAAAGAAGGAAGAGATTTCCAACTTTTGTTCAAATTTCTTCTAAATAACGGCATAACAGATTGTAAAAATATACAAGGGACAGTAACACTGAGCTTTATAGTAACACGCAGTTTTGATAGTGACTAATACATTGCAGACTTAAATTACATGACTGATGGCAAATAATATTCAATGCAGTATATGGTAAAAAAATAAGCTATACGATCAGCCGATAGGCTGCATTTACAAGCATAGAATACCATGCCTTCTGTGCCCTAGCTAGCGTGCAATAATTATATCCTGTATTCACTTTTATGATGAATTTGTCATTCTTTACAAATAAGAGTAAGAAAACAAAATAAGAGTATAATCATTTTAAAGGAAATACAAGTCGGATAAAATATATCGTAAACAAAACCATAAACAGCCATATACTAACCTCTCTTTGCTGGGATGTAGTCATACACATTCCTTGGTAAGGTAATCTGATCTGTTGCGAGGGGTATGGATGAACTATTTGGGCCTGGATCATACTGGAACTCTGATTTGGTATAGTCAGGGAATTGATAGATGGTGCCCGGAATGACATCATCGGCTCGATATCTGTCCACCTGAATGACTGAAAATTGAGAGGGAAGGTGGGAGAGAATAACATAAGACTGGAATACAGTGTTAGGTCATGGAACCTCCCCAAGCAAGACAACATCGTCACCCCAGTCACATTTGTCAACTTAATTAATTTTCATCATCTCGGTCACATTCGTCACCCAAGTCACTTCGGTCACCCCAGTCACTTTGGTCACCCTAATCACATTCGTCACCCCAGTCATCTCAGTCACCCTGTCACATTCATCAGGCCTTGTCTGTCACATTTGACATTCCAGTCACATCCAAATCCTGGTCACATTCGTCATCACCCTAATCATCGTCGTCATTGTTATATACATGTATCAGTAGTCATAATTTGTAGCATCCTCATTTATCATCAAAGTTCCTGGAAGTCTAGGCATAATTGAATTTCAATACCTTGTCTCCCCTTTCCCCTCTAAATGTCATCATCATCATCATCACTGCCATTATCATGATAAAAACCATGACAAAAACTAATTTCTAAACAGAAATAAGATCCTACCAATGTTTTCTGT
Source organism: Lytechinus variegatus (assembly GCF_018143015.1). Lineage (NCBI taxonomy): Eukaryota > Metazoa > Echinodermata > Echinoidea > Temnopleuroida > Toxopneustidae > Lytechinus > Lytechinus variegatus. Next base: position 15,906,363 of record NC_054741.1, on the reverse strand, counting down.
AGAGATAGTCATATTGACTCCGGTCCAAGTCCCGTTCTCCCCTTCAACAATCTTGGCCATTTCCATGAGATATTCTTCGAGTTTAACAGCAATTCCCATAGCACTGTCTGTTGTGAAGCTACTTCGACGTCGACGGGCCTAGGGAGTTAAATGACGTTGAATACTGTTAGCATCATCATATATATATATATAAAAAACAAAACAAGTGGAACACCTCAGATACTTTGCCTGCATTATGCAATTCAATATAGCAGCAGTGCTGAATTTGAAAACAACCTTAGAATAATTATATTCACAATAATGCCATTCATATGATAATAAAACATATTCATTTACCCTGTTGGAAAAGTGGTGCCTACAAAAACTAGATGTCTCCAAGTTAGATACAATATATTGATACAAACTATTTAGGTTAGGGAAAGGATAGCTGTGATCAAATACAAATCAAGTAGAACAAATATCACTTCATCAGGAAAAAGATAAGATGGAAAATATGAGGAACAACGTACCTCCAGTCCATATGATTATTCAAAGCCACGAAGGTTTATTTATATTCAAATCTACAATTGTTACATATGATTTCATCTTACTCAATAGACTTCTGTATGAGACTTAATCTTTCATTGCATGTGCCACTGGAAACTAAAACACCATGCTTTTAGGTTATTCATTATTTTAAGAAAAGAATTTAAATACCTGATGAATAGTAGTCCAGCGCCGCTGACGTTCCTCACTGAATAAGTTGCTTGTCACAGTTAGAAGATCCTGAATGAATACAAGGCAAAAACATATGGCATTACTGCAAACATGGGCACTACGGCACACAAGTTCTTTCAAGAACATGAATGGATAAAAGATGGCGTTGAGGCCTAAATTTTTTTTTTAAGCAAGAATCCTGCTCTAAGGGTATTATGCATCTTTTCATAGCGGCTTTCCTGCATTCCCCATTGCTTGGCTATGATCAAATTAAAAAATTGGTATGATACAACTCCCAAGAATGTTCTGTAATCTGAATGGTTCGAATCGGATCACGATATTCAGCGAACTGCACTATGGCATACAAAATCTTGCACTCTGACGTCAGAGTGCAGGAAGGGGCGAGATTTGGAATTATCAAAAATTTACATAAAATATTGCATTCGGGGCAACTCAGTAACATGGGGGGTGTATAAAACAAACAATGCACACATTCTTGTGCATAGAGGACCTAAATAATGTACTCTGTGCTTGACTTGCCAAATGGATATACCGCACTCGGTCCTGCGGACCTTGATGCGGTATATCCATTGGCTCTTCTCGCACATTATTTGGCCCTGCATAAGCGCGCTTACGAGCATCATTTGTTTAATGAAAGGTCACTTTGTGGATTCTCCTGTCAAAGACTCTGCTCTGACTTTTGAATAGGTATCTAAACAATGCACCTACACAATAGTCAGTATTAGCAAGGAGGTTTCAAATGAGATGGAGTAACAGCAAATAAAATCTCTTTGAACAAGGTTAAAAGCCGCCAGCAGAAAGTATGTCAGGCATGCACTTTGCTCAACATCTCTTGCAATTGTGTAGACAAATGATTCCCACATGACTCTGCAGCTATAGGTCATACATAAAGGGAAATATGCTTTTGTGATAATAATTACTTTTTCGCCGCATCTTGGTCTAGTTATATAATTATGTAGTACATAATTTGGAGGCATGCGAAAATAAACTATGCAATATGTCCTGAAATATGACTCAAATTTGCTCGTCTGGGCATGTGCGGGCACTCATCTGGCATATACAATAATGAACAACAATATTCCACCAACCACATTTGAAATTTTCATTCGCCGCAAATGATCGGAAAAGTGTTAAAATCTAGTTTCAATAAAGGTCAAATTCTTTTTTTTTTTTCACTAATTAAAGGTTGATTGATATAATCTGGGAAAATATCTCGTCGTAATGGTGCTTGGTTATTGATGTTATATCATGCATTCAAATTTCAGTTTGTTTATTAATATGAAAGATGGAAAATTGATACAAATGGATATTCGCAAAATTTCATCCCTCGGATTTCTTCACTGAAACTGGCGGCTTTGAAGTCGGACATCAAAAGTTCCTTATTGCCGTTCTCTCTTTTGTGCTTCTTTAGAAATGAACAGCTACTTGAATAAATTTGTTGCCTGTTGGAACTCCAGTCACAGAATCTTCTTGGTATTAGTATCATGCATATTTGATTTAATGATGACACAACATACGTTTATTCTGAAAAAAAATGGCTGACACTTAACAGAACAGGGGTCACCAAATTAATCAAACATCTTGCAAATGGGTCACTGCTCCTATGCTTAACATGATAATGTTCCAGCACTGCTGATAAGCACTATCTCAAAAGTACCGATGAAAATATCTTAGCGTATACTGACCTCCATATCGCTCTGTGCTTCCTCAGGCAGCATCGTCTCAGGCAAAGTCCTTGTCAGGGCCTTCTCTAGAAGAACCGTTGTCATCTTGATCTGATCTACTGTCATGTAGGTACCAGTATGGGTATAGTTCTTCAGACGAACCTTTGCAATCTCATAGACGGTCGGGTCTTCAAACGATGCCTTTGAGATCTGAGGTGGTGGTTGATGTATAGCTTTTCATTTAATAGCAATACTGATTCTGGTGATTCATGCTTTTTTGTTTTATTCTAAGGTAATTGTCTTGTGCTAAGGAAAAAATATTCACTTCTTATACCTTACATCTTATCTTTCTTTACTTTATGTAGACATGAAGGTCTTTGAAATATGAAAGGTTGATAAATGGATAAATAGCTTTTATGACAAAGATTCTGATTTCTTAAAGTACACATTTTAATGTTCTAAAATCTATACATGAGGCAAATATTTAAATCCAAACAAATTATATAACTGTCTGGTAATAGTTAACACTTATCAACCTCTATTTTAAGGATACAAATTGAAATCCAAAGAGAAGCAACTATCACCTTGTCAGAATGAAACTTTCTTATATTCTTTGGAGATTTATATGACACATACAGAATTAATCACAATTTAATTATTTCAAATCATTAAACAGAGCAAGAAAAACCAGGGAAGAAAATTATAATCAATTGGGTTGTTCATTTTCTATTAATCTAAAAAAAAAATATATACCTCTCCAATCTTTTCAATTTCTTAGAGACATTTCAAGAAATCTTCAAACAATCGAAAGAAAGTTGTAATCAATAAAAATTTAATTCAAGTCAGGAAAATGTGCACACGTCTTGAAGCTGATTAAAAACGAGTGTTGGCCTGCTACTTGCAACACTACGTATAGCACGATATGCTGAGGCTTAGAATTGATAGATTACTAGCAATTGCAATGTTTCTGTTTGCAATCACTTCACCGGCTTGCAACACCCGCCTAGACGACCTACCACTTCAAAGAAACTGTCAAGGTTGTCGGTGCAGTCTGCAAGATGGCGGTCATCGCATTCAATGGTGCCAGTCCATACTTCATAACCTGCTAGTTCTTCATGGTTGTCAGTCACCACTGTGGATGATAGCAAATTGAGGGAAGAAATTAAAGCCAATTTTTGACAGATGCAGAAAATTAATGGTCAATGTGGTGAGGTAGACTTCATCCTAGTTTTTAATGGTGCTCATTTGCATCTGATAGTTCCAGTTCATGCTTCATAACCTACAAGTTCTGCTTGGTAGTCAATCACCACAGCAGACATGCAAACGAAGTACATTCAAAATGTGACCCTTAACAACAATGCAACAGACAAGTTCTAATTGGAGCATTAGTGTACATCCTATATAGATGAGTAGGGATGAAAAGTAAGTTTTTGGTGCATGTTATTTCTGAAAGATAGCACTTCCATTATCTGCCAAAATGTAAAGGTCAATTATTGCGTACAATTTACACTTTTTGGGGGTGTTTAACAAATTATGTGCTTTTCCATCTATACTCTCATAAGACAGAAATTAACAATACAATGTGGAGCGTTGTGGCCCAGTGGATTAGTCTACGGACTCTGAAACAGAGGGTCGTGGGTTCGAATCCCAGCCATGGCGTAATTTACTTCAGCAAGAAATTGATCCACAATGTGCTGCACTCAACCCAGGTGAGGTAAATGGGTACCTGGCAGGAATTCATTCCTTGAAACGCAGCGCGCGTAACAGCTGCACTGCTAAAGCCAGGGTAATTATGCTGCATATACTGTAGAGCGCTTAGATACTTCTGACAAAGGAAGTATTAAGCGCTATATAAGCAAGTATAATTATTATTAATACTTTGTTGATGAACTTAGGTTTGAAACAACTGACCATAAGATGGAAATGACACATATTCATAAAGTAAATTCATATAATCAAACCATTAATCAAGCTGTAGACAAAAAGGGAAATAATTAAATAGTGAAAAATGATAAAGGGAGAGATACAGAGAAAAGAAAGAAAATCAAGTTACCTATGATTTTCAGAGTTGCATTTGATTATATATATCTTTCTGTAACACGCATCTAACCCTAATACCTACCGATTTCATGACATTCTTGCCCCATGACCATCTTAGCCAGCTCTGGATTTAACATATCAATGGCATCATACCAGACAGCCAGATCGGCAAACTCCGCTCTGGTGTAACCCTCGTTGAGATCATTCCTAGCCCCAAGCACCAGATGAGAATATGTGTCATTCTCCCGTGGACTCCATCGATAAGGCGTGGTCCAGATGGGCGTGGTTGTCACCTCCAGTGTGGTTTCCCGCTCAATGAAGGGCGTGGTGGTTTGGTCGGTGGTGTATTGGAAAGTTACATTGCCCGAAGTGGTGCCGTTGGTGATGTTCCCTACAGTGGTCATAGGTTCAGTGGTAACGACCGTTGTTGTCGCTTCGGTGGTCGTTGGGATGGGTGTTGTGGTCGGTGTGTCCGTCGTCGTGGCATTGTACGTGGAATTGTAGGTACTGATCGTCGTTGGGAGATCATATTCATCTGGAAAAAATGAAATTAAGAACGAACTGTGTTTAATGTATATTTGTTGAGAGAAGTAGTAACCAAAATATAAATTTATGCTTCGGAGATCGTCTTTTGAATAATTGAAAGTTTTCTTTTGGGAATATAATCTGGAAACTCAAGGATATAAAATGTAATATTCATGTGGAAACGATGATTTCAAATTATTGAGAATGCTCCTACACAGTACCTCAATAAAACCTCAACATTTCTCTCGCTATTAAGGGATTGTACTAAATAGCAGACCAATTTTGCCTGGTTCCTAAAATGCTCAACAAGTTCATTAATCATATTCTTAATAATAATACATAAAATTTACATTCCTAACAAAATTGAGGAGGTTGATTATTAACTCTTCATGCGTTACGTTCGCATTATTGCACATCCGTAGGCGTGTTTCGTTCGAATTTTTGCACAACCACACATTTCCCATAGACGTCCCCTGTCCCATTGTTTTTGGAACAATTGCATGCCCTGGAGCGTGACTAGCTACAATGTATAGCCTGGCGTTTGTGTATACCGTACATGTGTAGCGATCGATCTCGCGTGCGACATTAGTTTAGCGTTCGACGGATTATCGCAGTTTACAAATTACAGAATCGTTGAGTTTTCCCCAAAAATCAATATATCCTGATCAGAGCCAGGAAGTTCATTGAAAAAGGAGAAGAGAAAATCAATAAAAACCCTTCTCACAAACAATACCATGGCCAGGTTTATTGTTAGGAGTCTGTGACTCACGGCACGAATTTTGTTGGAAGTATTAGGAGAAAGCATTTAGAAAATGTAAATTACTATACATTTTTCCATAATTAATTTATATACAATAAGAAAGCCCAGGAAACACTCTACAAGTTTGCTACACAACATTTTCTTTCAAAATGATCAGATAAAAAAAGTTACGGCACTCTAAATAACAGAGTGTATTATACTGCGTAGAGGGGATCACGTTAAAATAATGCAACACACAGGTGGTTTACAGGTGAACGCATGAAGAGTTAATACATATATAAAATTGCCAAAAATTCATCTTATTGAGAATTTTGTTGCTTTCTCAGTTGAAAGTTTTTACACATCACATATTCAATGTGATCCAGTAATCTTGTTAGATGTCAGCAGACGAACAGTCTGTTGGCTGAGATACATGTAGGCCCTCTGCTTGAATACATATTAAAACGAAATGAAATTCTCCATGGAATTGAGTGTATTAACTTTTTGAGTAAGTTAAACATGCCCTTCTTAACCCCCCCAAAAAAAATACTCAGATCCTGTTTTATCCAATCATATACTATATCTATGATAATGTAAACATAATACTGATCTATGCTTACATTGGTATTCTCCATTCACAAAGAAAGATAGTCCATCTTGCCTACTCCACGTCAAAGCCAGGTTTGTCCACTCGTTAACGAAACCGAGCAAGAAGTGTTTCTTCCAATGACGATGCTCGGTTCGAACTTCAACCGTGGTCGTCTCATTGTTTGTCAAGATGACGAAGCCTGTGGAATTGATGTCCTGCGCGCCAGAACTGCGTATTCGAGAGATAATGAATATAGAGCAATATTGGTAGGGTTATAGTAACTGATTTCCATGTCAATTTTGAACATATTAAATGTACAAATGTACATACGCATTTAGTAATTCTTTAATGAGCCTGAGCATTTCTTATCACAAACCCTATTTATATTATAACTGTGGCCCGAATAATCAAAGTGACACAAGACAGGACTGGAAATATCAGCAAATATATTTTAAAAAAAGGAAGTTTTAACATGTATTCTCAAGTGAGGCAATTATATTTTTTTCAAAGTAGGATAAAAAAAAAACCTATGCCTAAAGCAAAAGTGCACTACAACACACATTCCGATGAGTGATGCAAAAACGATGTAAAAGCAAATGTTTGTAAACCTTGCATAAAAAGACATAATTTCTTAAGTCTTCAGATAATTTTCAAATTTGTTTAAAATCAGAAGCTTTTTTAATTATAAGAGAACTACTTGCAGCTATAGTGCCAAGAGTATCTTTGGACGGTGTGTACAGTCAACAAATCTACACTATCATAATTATAGCTATTCTAGTGAATGTCTACGTCACATCCATGTAATGCAATATGTACCTGAGAATATAGGCCTTTCTTTGTGGATTAAGAACAGGATCATCAAGGTTGTCAATGTTCAGAAGTCTCATCCAAAATGAGATGGTCACCCCTCTGAGACAGCTAGAAGGAGAGCTCAAACAACCCTGTCGGAAATCACCTGTCACAACAAGAAATAGATGGTAAAGTGAGTATAACTGCACGTCTTTAATGTAGAAGCAGTAAGGTTAAAAAAGCCTTGACAGCTGCACCTCATGAAAAAGTTTATTTAAATCAAAAGAAAAACCTCAAAACTAAAGAAAAAATTGAAGGCGGAAAATGTCATCGACATTGAATGTATAATAATAAAGTTATAAAATTTTAAAATATTGTTTTAAAATGGTAACTGTCAGGGAAGCAGTAACCAATCAAGATCAAGTATTACATGGTAGATAACGTAATAGCAAGTTACCATCACTACGAGTTTTTTACGAAGCAGAACCCTCTAGGGAGACCAAATTGGCAATGTTCACTTTCCAATAGGGTTATTTCAAGTTTATATCATTAGATGAATGAGAACTTAATATTAAAAGCTAAACAGAATATTATAAATGCATGATGTACTTACCAACATCTATTAAGCCTCGACTGGTGGACCTGTGGAACAACGAAACACCTCTCTTGTCACCTCCATACTTGGTGAATCTCTTGACAGCCTTGGTATCATAGAGCGTCACTCCACTATCGGGTGAGGTCAAGTTGAAATAGAGATCAGGGGTTACATATCCAGTACAGACTAGAAAAAAAAGAAGAAAAAATGTTATAAGTTTTGGAAAAGCTTATAATTTCTATATTGATAGGACAATGTGTGTTTTTTTGTGTCTCTCGCTTACTTCTGAAAATGTGTTTACACTTGCTACAATAATTAGGATTTTTATTTGTGAAGATAAAACGCTTTCATTGCGGTATCAAATTGCGGTATTTTGTGTCACTCTCTTACACCATAAAACTTCTTATTATGTTGAGTTTCAAAATTAAAATCAAACGGTAGATGTAAGATAGCATTAGTCAGAAAGAAAATGCATTCATTTTGCATATAATACAAACATGGTTTTATATGCAATAGTGCATTTCCAATTTATTGCATAAGCCAACATTTTACAGTAAAAAGAATATAATATCAGTTGCAACTTTCTTGGCATATTATCTGGTTTTTCTGTTTGTGATTTGATGTCTCAAAGCATGCAGCAACACGATAGCCACTTGCAAACATGATTAGATATCACGGTAGTTGGTTTGGGAAAAAGTTAAAAACTGCAGCCAAAATTTCAGGAAAAATTGTTGATGACCTACTTGGATCACCATGGAGCTCGGAAGCGCCGGGCTGTGATTGGTCAGCAGATGGTATGATGATAATGACATCATCGTAATGTGCCTCGAGGTAGCCATTAGATGAAGCACTGTAACTACATCGACCAAGAAGAAGTTCCGTCTGGCTCAACGAAGATCGTTCATCTTCTATACCAGACTCCTGAGAAGGGGATGAAAATGATTTTGTTTATGAAAGGATTACAAAATGAGCACTATAAAATGATGATCTTTGAAGGATGGGCAGTGTGGCTTGAGGTTTTGATTTAGTAGGAAAAAGAAGAGGACAGAGAGGAAAGAATAGAGTATTCTTTTTCCACGGTCGCCCCATCATGCCCATCCTATAAAGTGTGCATCTCTTTAGATAGACAGAATTATACTGAACATCTTTACAAATATTTTAGAAATTTGCCAGTCTCTAATTTCAACCCAGTTGTTTTCAGCAATGGTGTTAGAAATATATATTATGGAATTCATTATAAAACTAGGGTGATTTAATGAGAAACCAATCAAGATGATTGCCATGATAAGATTATAAGCAGTGTAGTATAAAGATTGTATGTACTGCAGAACAGGTGCTTTTATTGAAAGTCATAGGTAGTGACAAAGTTTGCCTTGTTTAAAATCCAGTGATATTCAGGTTTCAAAAGATTTACTTTTTACAATATTTCATTTTTCAAATTACAGCATCTATTTTAATACCACTCTATCCGATTAATCATGTTTGGTAGCTAGTGAGTAGGAAAAGCATATTGGTACCACATTTATTTTGGAAACATTAATTGAATAATTACCTTTTCGCCTTCATTGCGTCCATTGATGAACAACTTAAGACCGGACTCTGGATGCCACCGGAATGCAAGGTATAGCCATACGCCAAAGAGATCTTTGTCTAAGAACTTCTCCACCAGCCAGGAGAGTCGGCCATCACTGACCATGACCTTGAGATAGTCCGGTGTTTGGATGAAGGCCACACCACGTTCTCCTAAATAAAAAAATATAAATTAAAAAAAACGCATTCAATGTGATTTGATCTAAGATCCTGCACAGATCTTCTTTGAAAATATCCTTCCATGTATTCTTCCCAGACACCAATTATTTCAAGCACAATGAAAAGAGCAATGTGACTTCTTCAAACTGACTTGGTGTGAATTCAACCCTGTATTTTTGCATTGACATGATTTATTTTAACTTTGATAAAGGCAAATGGTTTTGACCACCCAGCTGAAACATGTACATCACCTCTCCTATGAGGAAGAATAAAATTTTACTTAACTTCATTGCTTGGTGAAAACATGGACCTAAGGTGGAAACCAGGGGCGGTATTCTGAACATTGTCTTTTCTCCATCTTTTATCTTATCTCAGAGATATGACAAAATCGGTATTCTGGTGGATGTCATAACTTTTGTCACAAAAATTGTCATAAATTTTGTCTCTTCTCTTTAGCGCGCAGCAAAAATACGCGGCTTTAAATGCGCGTAATCCTTTTATACAAGCAAAAGATATGACAAAAGTTATGACAGGGGGGTAGCAGTCATAAATTTTGTCATATCTTTTAGTACCAAATATCCCGATACCCTGCCGACTGAATGTCAAGCAAACAATTAAATTATTTTGATTAGATTGTGGTATTAGTTTCACTCATCTTCCATGACAATTTTCAACATTATTTTTTCATGCTAAAATTCTTCACAGCTCCCTGTCTCTCTTTGTAATTAAGCGCATCAATATACGCGTAGTTGCGCGATGCCAGCAACTGTTTTGGGGATACGCCCTACTTGCCACGGGGCTTTCCTATTGGCTAGAAGGGCTCCAACTGGGAACTAACGATGATTTTGATTGGTTCGCTTCCGAAAAGATGGGTGGGAACTTTGAGAGATATGACAGGGAAAAGACAATGTTCAGAATACCGATTTGTGACAATCATAGCGGTGTCACATCTTGGAGAGAAATGACAAAATTTAAGACAAAAGTTATGACAGAGTTACAGAATACCACCCCAGGGGTATAATCAAACTACTATTGCTATGTTGCGTATATAGTGCTTTATAGTGTTTATATCAATAAAATCAATTTCTAAGCACTTTACATGAAAAAGAACAAACAAATAAGAACTGTTCATTCAAAGTTCATTTCAGGGTGGAGTAATGACATTTGAGTGCTTTCATTCATTTGAAAACTAAACAATACTCCACTGTCTTCCTTTTATTTTCTCAGCTGGTTTCATTTTTACATCATTTGCTATATCATTGGGGAGAGGGAACAAAGGTCTCCCTGGCCTGGTCCTATCACGCCTTGACTATTGCAACAGTCTTCTTTACGGCACTACAACTAAAAACATCCATCGTCTTCAGCTACTCCAGAACCATTCAGCACGTCTCATCTTTTGTCAGCCCAAGAACACCCACACTTCACCTCTACTTAGCACTCTGCACTGGCTCCCTGTACAACATAGCCTCCAGTTTAAGACCGCTACTCTAGTTTATAAAGCCATCAATGGTCTCTCACCCTCATACCTGTGTAATCTCATTCATGTAAAGCAATCTAACTATAATCTAAGATCTAATGCCAGTAGAGTTATCCAGATTCCAAGAAGTCGAACCAATGCTGGCAAGCAGGCGTTCCTAGCTACTGCTCCAGGAACATGGAACGATCTCCCCAACTTTGTAAAGAATTCTGTTTCACTGTATTCAAGAACAAGTGGAATGCCTCTGGCCGTCTCACCTGCATCACGCAGTTCAATATAGCAGCAGTGCTGACTTTGAATACTACTCTAACTTGCACAAGATGTTCAGTGATACATGGTTACTCTTATGTCCACTTTTTATGAACTAGACCAATAAACTTACAGAGATATGATGGTTATTCAACAGATACACCCAATTCGGCCAAAGTTCATTGACCTTTGACCTTGGTCATGTGACCTGAAACGCGCACAGGATGTTCAGTGATACTTGATTACTCTAATGTCCAAGTTTAACGAACTAGACCAATAAACTTTCAAAGTTATGATGGTAATTCAACAGATACCCCGATTCGGCCAAAGTTCATTGACCCTAAATGACCTTTGACCTTGATCATGTGACCTGAAACTCAAACAGGATGTTCAGTGATACTTGATTACTCTTATGTACAAGTTTCATGAATCAGATCCATAAACTTTCAAAGTTATGATGGTAATTCAACAGATACACCCGATTCGGCCAAAGTTAATTGACCTTTGACCTTGGTCATGTGACCTGAAACGCGCACAGGATGTTCAGTGATACTTGATTACTCTAATGTCCAAGTTTAACGAACTAGACCAATAAACTTTCAAAGTTATGATGGTAATTCAACAGATACCCCCCGATTATGCCAAAGTTCATTGACCCTAAATGACCTTTGACCTTAATCATGAGACCTGAAACTTGCACAAAATGTTCAGTCATGCTTGATTACTATTATGTCTAAGTTTCATGAATCAGATCCATAAACTTTCAAAGTTATGATGGGAATTCAACAGATATCCCCAATTCGGCCAAAGTTCATTGACCCTAAATGACCTTTGACCTTGGTCATGTGACGTGAAACTCAGGCAGGATGTTCAGTGATACTTGATTAAACTTATGTCCAAGTTTCATGAACTAGGTCCATATATTTTCTAGTTATGATGACATTTCAAAAACTTAACCTCAGGTTAAGATTTCGATGTTGAATCCTCCAACATGGTCTAAGTTCATTGACCCTAAATGACCTTTGACCTTGGTCATGTGACATGAAACTCTAATAGGACGTTCAGTAATACTTGATTAACCTTATGGCCAAGTTTTATTAACTAGGTCCATATACTTTCTAAGTTATGACGTCATTTCAAAAACTTAACCTCAGGTTAAGATTTGATGTTGACGCCGCCGTCGCCGTCGGAAAAGCGGCGCCTATAGTCTCACTTTGCTTCGCAGGTGAGACAAAAATCTAAAACCACATCTTTTCCGCTAACTCCCACTTGCCAGCACTGGTCTTTTATTGTTTAAATTTTCATTTGCATTTATATGCGTTTCTATGTTTTATTTCTCCTCTCAATATAATGCGCTTTGTATCTTGTATTAGAAAAAGCGCTATAAAAATGTATTATTATTATTATTTGTGATGCTGCTCTTATTTTCTCTGATAGTCATTATAATGATACATATTCAAGAAACACAGAAAATAAACACAGAATTGATCTAATCATCATTTGTCTTTTACCATGAAAAATTAAGTTTCCCAAAATATTGCTACATTTCATGTTGCTGAGATGAACCGACAAATATGATAAAGGAACAAACCTGCAATGTCTGCACCGGAAGTGAGGAGGCACTTCTCGTTGCTGGGGATATCCCTCAACTTCACCCACATGCCCATGGCCATGCCGTTGACACACCTAGATGGGTTTGTCACACAATGCGACCTGCCGAAGTCGCGCAGTCTCACATAGTCGTTCTTGCCGTCCAGGTAAACGCTGCGTCCGAAGTGATGGCGGTCATCCGTCAGACGAGCTCCGCCTTCAAAGCCAAGCACCGGGAAGGGGAAATCCGCAGGTGGATCAAAGGGCCAGTAAAAGTCAGACAAGTCCATGTAGTATTTCTCTGTACCTAGAATAGGGAAATTAATTGAAGAAATTAGCAGATGATTGATGTGTTCTCGCCTCACTATTTCTTGCTTATTCCCTTTCTTTAAGCTTGAAAGCAAATTTACAATCCTTGTAAGCCCTTCTCATTTGAATTAATCTTCGTTTCTTAAACATACAATTCTCACATCAGATTTTATTGGATTGATGAAAATATTGTCTTTCGTTCGAATCTCGATCAAATGATGGCCATTTTATAATAACATGGTTATCTGATAATTGATAAATGAATGCAAAGAAATAATCACACAATAAAATGTATGCTTGTTTTTCATTAATTTGTATTTAACCGAAAGTAATAAATCTACAAGGTAATTAAGTTATCATTAATCAAACAATTTGTACTGTAATGTTCATCATATCTTTTATCATGCATTCTATCATATTTTATTCTGATGATTTACAATTCAGAGTATATGACAATTGTAAATATTAGCCCTCTTTTTGTTTTATATGGGACACATCAAAAGAAAGTTGAACTGATGTATGCTTACTAGTCACTCCTAATAGTCTTTGCACATGCTGCGGATGTATGTATTTTTCCCAGATCACAAGATTATGAAGTTTGAAGGTGGCATATTCCGAATTCTCCTTCATTCCTCGTCCAATGGTAAAGAGTGTCTGGTTGCCTGGGCAACAGGAGGACACATTGACAATGGTATCGGTTGGTGCGATTTCCTTTCCGTTGATGTAGATAATGAACTTCTCGCTTCGATGCCACGTGAAGGCAATGTTTGTCCATGCATCAGATGATATCGTCTTTAAGATACAGATAAATAGTTTTATATTGTAAGCTTGAATAAAAATTTGACTCTCAGACTGAGTTATCTTGTTGAAATAAGTAGCTCAAATCAACTTCTATTCAAGTCATTATAAAAAAATGCTACTTTTAATACAATCACTTCTGACTGGAATTTATACAGGCATAAATGTTGCACCCAACTGACCCTAAAACTCGCCATTGCAGATCGCTTCCTTTTTAGAGTACATGTATGAGAGCATCATAAATTTTGGTTATGGATTCCAATGGTAAAATTACTAACTTTGTTTTCCTACAGTAATTTAATGTACTTGCTAATTTCCTCTCATAAAACGAGAGAAAACGAGAGGCAAAATTATTGAAAAACCAAATGACAAAGTGAAATAAAATACATTTAATTTCTAATTCAAATTTACTATTGGAATGGAAAGTTGGGCACACCGTACCCGAAGTCTGGAAGTCAAGCACACAGGTCATAGATTGTCTTCAGCTGATCAGTTGATGGATATTGATACATACAAAATTGAAATCAAAGACCTCAAATCAAAAGTCTGCAATCTCTTTAAGAAACTACAGCATACAAATTCAGCTATTGAAGACCAGGAGCAATAAAGCTGATGCAATAGCATATGGTTCTATGGTATCTAGGACACAGGATAGCGAAGACACCACTTCGGAAAGACCAAGAGGGATCATTGTAAAAATTTTGCCACCTACAAGGCCAGATGAGCAGTCTTCAGCAAGAAGCTGAAGCTCAATCGAAAACCTCTGCATTAACAAGTCTCTTCATGTACTTCTCTGAGACAGTATCTGATGAGTACAGCTTAAGAGAACCTCATCAATACCTTGTCACTCCTCAAGTAAATTGTTTTATGATGTAGGAGTATCTCAATACTGTCTGAGTATAGCAGTTCATGCCAGGTTCATATCCCTGTCTGGTGTGTCATCGTGAATTAAAGTGAAGAGCAACCAGAACGAATTACTAAGCATGATCTTTAGAGCCACCTGAAAAGTACCCCCTCTGTAGACCAAAAGATTTAGTCTCTGCACATTGGTTGTTCTGCTGAAATACATTGGCTCCACTCACCAATACAGAGACTGAAGTCAAAGTGGCCTGTATTGCAAAAACAGTGGTTTACCAAACTAACTTTTTTTTAATTTTGTAAACTAAATGCTTTTAAGTGAAATATACAATCCCATAATTTCCATTGTTAGGAGAAATACAAATACCTTAATAAGTAATTGCGTACCTTGGACCGGAGTTGCTGAAAAAAAACCATCTGGATGATTGAGAAATTTCATATAAGACAATTTCACCTAGGTTAACAGTCTTTCTTACAAGTTGCCATATTCAATTATGTCATTATCCTTGTAAACATTTTATGTCCTGATATATCGCAATTATAATTAGTATTGTTTGTCTTCATATAGTGCCATATTTGTAATGCCTTTGCATGGGTTCTGAAATTGCATGTTGCTCACATGATTGCATTGTAGGGTTGAAGAAAATTCACCAGAGCTTTGGAAATTTACAGGAGAGCATAGGAGACTGAAGTGCAAGAGTTTATCATTTTTGAAGTGTACAAACGGTCATGTTACAACTGGTGGCAGCGGTGGGATTCAAACCAACGCCATCGAAATGACTGGTGCTTCTATGATCATTAAATTCCCTTAACTTTAGATTTATGCAATTTTTGTTTATTAAATAATTTTGTATCAGATTGATCTATGGAATAATCTTTCCAAATGTATTAATAAGTTCTATTCAATTGGTTATATATAAAAACGATAGATATTTACTATAATAGCCAAATTCTAAATTCAAATAACTATCACTTTTTAGATAAATTATGTATCCAAACTGATCTATTTCTTTATATACCGTAAAAGGCATATGATACACAAAATTCGTTTAAAAAAATAATACTAATTTCTCATCAAGATATGATTTCTGTGATCATTAAATTCCCTTATTGGCTTTACATGCACAGAGATATAGCAGACCACTGTGAGACTTGCATGGCATGTGAGTCGTTCAGAAACCCAACTCCCTCTCATCAAGCGCCACTACGAAGTGTTAGGGCAAGCTACCCATTCCTGATGGTTTATGCTGATATTGCGATGTTTCCCCGCACTTCCTCTGGTTATTCCTACATCCTTGTAGTTGTGGATCACTTCTCTAAATTCATCAATCTCTTTATTTGCGTCTCAGTTTCACTTATTCCCCTTCAGTTTGCTGATTTAGAACTTCACTTATTTTCAACTCCAAAATTATAATTTTCTTCAACCCTACAACTGATAGCAGAGTGCACTACCAGACTTCATCGAGTTAAGTTCTATTTTGTTCCCGTGTCTTTAGAGTTAAGTTCCCTCTTCTCTCTGTTTGCTTCTGTTTGATGTGTGATCGAGTTTATTTTAATCCCATCTTCAGTTGAACATTTTATTTCCCCCATATACTGTATCATTTTCAACCCCACAGCATCAACAGGGTTGGCGGTAGGGACACTTTTTGTTAATTTAATTCATCGATTTCTTTCAGTGACGATGGCTGACTACTGATGTTGCAATTGTGACTGTCATTTGAATGATAATATTAAAAGAAAACTTTAAATGCCAAAATGAAGCACAGAGAATTTACAGCTGCAGATGCAATCAAATCATTAGGCATTGAAATGAGCCCAGATCAAGGATTAAAAAAATACATTGGCGTTAGGTGCTCACGGATAATCTTAAAATTAGCAGAATGTAATTCCAATGTAATAAAAAACAAATCAGCAAAATAAATGCATACTTAGGGAGGAAGGTGAATAGAGTTCATGCATCGCCTTATCTAAGTAAGAAGAGAAAAATGACTATGACGACAAGTCCAAAGACACCTCTGCAAAAAGATGTTACTACACAAACGGGACCACAGAAAAGGCGATAAGTCTCTGTTTAAACCACACCTTTCGAGACTTGATTATCCATAGGCCGTAAGGAACTGGCAATGGGACCGATTACCACAATGCTACTAAAAGGGAGGAGACCACTTTTGCTGATAACATGAATAATCTTCATATTAGAACAGTCCGTTTAAATTCATCACTCCAAAAGTAAAAGACAAACCCATGATCTCCATGCTAAGGAGTCTTTCTTATAGAGGGGTCAAAATCTGGAATAGCTGGCCAACCCTTGAATGTTTTCCAACTATTGTACAGGCTACTGAAATCTATAGTGTGTGCATGTCTTTGTGTTGGGTATTTGTGTGTATAGTTCCCCCCTTTTTACTTTTTTATTAACATTGTATATTTGTCCACAAATTATGCATTTCCTTCTTTAGTTTGTTTATTAACCCAATTATGTATAATTTTTCTTATTTCTTGTACTTTTATACTTTAGAAAAATTAAGTTGTTCTTTGGTTGTGATTATGCTTTTTTTAATGACTTCATATTGTCTATGTCCATTAAAAATAATTGAGAGGTCTGCATATTTCTCCTTTCTCTGTGTTTAGATAATAATCTTTGCTAAAGATTTGAGGCATAATAATTCACATACAACCTGAATGAATGATCTATTTGATACAATTTGTTGACCCCATTTTAGTATTCCAAACAAAACTCATCTTATTAATCTCTTGTCACTCAAACATCAAGGAAGAATTAATGAAACTCACATCTGTGTTTATTCGTTTCCATGACATTGTCTCACCGTCGTCGATCACAAAGTTCAAGCCCTTTCCCTCTAAGAATATGTTGAATCCTTTATGGGAACCTTGTCCCCCGGAACTGTGAAAAAAAGAGAAAATAGTAACAATTTGAAGATAACACATTTATTGTGGCTGCTTAAACAACATATGTATGCTTTGGGTAGCATCAATAACCTATCTAAGGCATTTGAGGAGTTTCCCAAGAACCTTTCTAAAGTTAAATCATATTAACAATGAGAGAATATATCAAAATATATTGAAAAGGTAATCATGCTCTTTGAAAGCAAATCATTATCAAGTAATAGTTCTTGGAATGGATTTTCTTGCTCGTGTAAATAATTATTCATTAAATGAATATCCATTCACATGAAATAGATGTACATGTATATGGCTTTCATTAGTAAGATTCAATATTCATTTAAAACATGAACGAAATATGACATTTCAAATATCCTCTTACTGACAAATAAAAATGTTAGAACCAGAATTACTTATTTCATTTTCCACACACATCTTTTCCTTTTTTCAAAAAGTGATTATACTTCTTAATACCTCAGTCACATTTGCTCTACGGCAGCCGTACAGCGAGTGGAAAACAGCCGTTTTGATTTTTTTTTGTATTAGCTACATATAGGTGGTTTGAATAAAACTTAAGGAATTGGCTGTTTTCGACTCGCCCTACAGCTGCTGTAGAGCAAATGTGACGAAGGTATAAGCAGTATAAAACCCAATTTTTTAATGCAAAAGAAAAAAAGGAAAACATGTACACAGCCATGCCAGCATAAACTTTTACGCATGATACTAATGTTGTTTTTTATTGTTGTCAATGTACCCACCTCATAAGATACTGCTTCTCTGCTGGCGGGGATGGGGTTGTGGGCGGCGGCAACGTGGTCGTGTCATTCTCCGATGGTGGGTTGACCACCACGTTGGGTGCATCACTTTGCGATGGTTCGGCTTCAAAATGGAGCTTGGCCCAGAATGACACGCTGAGACCTTTACCGGTAGGTTTGCTGACGAATGTGTCCCTAAAATCGCCTTGGGAAAGAACCATGATGAGAGATACGAGTGAGACATGACACAGGAGATAATTATCAGACATGCATTTTATAAAAGATGAAGTTGGATGAAATGCTTTTTTTTTTCTTTTGTTAATTGTGTTTATTGGTTTCTGTTCATCCATAAAATTTCCCACGTACACAAAGAAGAGTGTTGTGAAGAAAGGTTTGAGTCAAGGAATCATGGAAACATATGCCCCCTTTTATTCTATATTGCATTGGTAACAACTTACATGGAATTATCTTAAAGGACAAATCCACCCAAATAAAAAGTTGAAATATTGTATAATTCAAACAATAAAAAACAAAAGAAATAGTGAGTGAGGGGCATCATCGACTCTCTCATTTGCATATCACTGAGATTTGCATAGAACTGTTTTGTGAAAAAAATAAGCAAATTTCAAAAATGTCAGAACTTTCTTATTTTACATCTGATTTTGATGAAATTTTCAGTGTTACGCTTGTTTCATTTTTCTCCATCATTTCCAATCAACAATATTCGTCCCTGTAGAATTCAAATGACCATCATTAAACCATCACATCAGTACCTTTTAAAACTGGAAAAAACATGATTGAAAGATCAAATACATGAAAATGAAAAAAATCAGAAATAAAAAAAACCAAATCAAGAATTATCAAGTGCCACTTACCCAGTGTGATGCAGTCTGGGTATCCAGGCAGGTTGACGGTCCAATCGTCTTCAAGGGTTATATTTGAGGTTGGACCTACGTAACCTTGACGTGGGTAAGCGGTGCCGTTAAAGACAAAGCCTTGTGGGAGATTATGAGTACTAAGAACATGAGGGTTTCCACTGATGAGATCTAGGGGAGTCCATTTGTATGATGCATCCATATATTGGAGATTGTCTGAATGAAATAAAGACAAAATTTTAAATAATAATGTTGTGCTGTCGTTGGATCGTTATTGCACTTTTGCTTTCAAAAAGACTTTAATGAGACCAATCAATGCAAGATGTAGACTTCACATAAATTCATTACAGATGATAACTTGATGATGATGATGATTAATACATGAGTAAGTCTGATGGTGACTATACTCTGAAGATGTTCAATAAACTCTGCAGTATAAAATATAAACTCTTCTGTAGCTCTGAACTCGATCTCTAATACATCTGCATGCTGGAGCCAATCTAAAACAGTAATCTGCTTTCTAAACTCCAATCTCTATTCTGTAATCTCTATTCTGTAAAAAATTATTCTGTTTTGGGTTCAGAAGTGAACCCCTTTTATATTGGTCTGGTCAAGACTCTTTACAACCAAACAGGTGTTTGTCAACCTTGGACACTTGATCTGTACGTCATAACTTCTGAATTGGGGGAGTTGACCTTTTAGTGAGAACATGAAATGTAGTGAATAAGAAACCCATAAAATGTTATGTGTGCGTCAGAATTTTAGCTAGAAGAATGAGTAATCCTTTTAAAGAGAGTTGGAATTGGTAAACATTTGATTTCCTGTTTTACTTCCTATAGAAGTATTGATAAATGTATTGGTATATTATTAAATACGTGAGATAGGTCTTATCATCACATAACAATAATCATGAATTTGGGATATACTGTATAAATTTATCATACAAATAATCATCCTATGGTAATCCATGACGGACCAAAGATGCATAGATTAAACGCATATCTTAATGGTTTTAAGCCAGACTGGGGAAACCAATATAAATACCCCAGTTTTTTGTTTCCTATTATACCATTTTCATTAGTTTTCATTAACACTTTCATTGCTGGTAGTTCAGATGACATTATTCAACAGTCGTCAAAATTAGCTAATTGTTTCGTCTACAAGTAAAGGTGTAACTTATGACAACTAGATTTGAATTGAATGCAGAGAAAGAACATTTACCCATTTTGGCAAAGGTATCGCGGTATTCATAAGGCTCCATCTTTCTTTCGGCGATGACCAACTCATCAAAGGAGATATTGCTTGCGTGGCCCAGGAAGTCGTTCCTCCTGCCCAGGATCAGTAAGGTCTCAAAATCACTGTTGCGGAACTTCTGGTAGCCGATGGGATCGTGGGACACCACCCGTCCATTCATGTAGAAGAATAGACCCTGCTCTTTTGTCCAGGTCAAACCAAGGTTGGTCCATTCTCCCATGAAGTCAAACATTGGTGCATCGGTCACTGTCATGTTGTCTGCGGTGGTTAGAGGAGTAATGGAATGAAAAGAAGATCAGGTGTTATGTAGGGCAGGGCAGACTGAGTAATTTTGGAAATATTAAGTTTCTATTTTTCTTGTACGTATCAATATTGTAATCATCACCAATACCAGCCACATCATCACCATCACAATCACCCTACTATGGTCATTATGAGCAGCATCATCATCATCATCATCATCATCATCATGACCATAATAATACCATAATTTCTATCTTCATTACAAGCATCATCATTATCGATACCAACAGTATCACAATCATACTACTACCACCATCATGATTGCACTAGCACCATCACCACTACCACCAGTATCATCATCATCACCATCATCACCATCATCATCATCATCACCAACATCATCATCATCATCATCACATCATCATCATCAACATAATCATCCGCTTAATCATTATCATCATCATACGATGGAAAAGTACTTTTCATACTTCGTTTTTACCAAGCTATAGTCTTGATCAAGAGATGCGGCTTTAGAAAATGAAAATATCCCTTATCATGGACCAAGTCCTTACCACTTACCAATAACACATTCTGAATGATACATTATTTCATTTAAACAACTATTTCATAAAAATAAAAAGAAATGATTCTCACCTTCGTACTGGATAAAGGGGATGTGAACAATCTCTGTCACCCATCTGGTGAAGCCGTCAGTGACAGCCGCTCCAAGGCGATCCACGTCTCGCTGGTAGATTGAAAATCCACGGGTAACCTGCTCTCCCGAACTAATCAAGAAATGAGTTTCGTTGTCGAATACTTGTGAGAGTCTAACCCATGTCGATACCGAGATCCCATTGGAGCATTTGTGTGTGTTACTCAGGCACTGTCCAGCAAAGTCCCCTGAAATGCAGAATCAGCCAGGAATACTTGAATTTAGTTATTTTAGTCTACAACTGTCAAGAAGAAACAATTCATAAATGTATAATCAAAGCTTACCATATTCTTAATAACATTGTCCAATGAAAATAAATAGGAAAACATGGCATAAGCCAGAATGCGTCTCGCCCATCAGCGACTAAGATATTTCAGTTTCCTCAAGTACATCCATAACCAAGTTGATTTCACAAGTATGTCTTGCTGCCAAACTTAAATATCTTACAGAAAATGACATTTGACCTCACCATGTGACCTCAGCAAGTATTGCAACATGATGTCTCATGGGCGAAACAAAAATATCAAAGCATTCATGTGTCACACGAGAAAAAGGAACATCACAGATTTGATTGTTAGATGCCAACAATATATTCCAAAACAGAAAACAATTTAATTTAAAATATAAACTGCGTGGAGAAAAAAAAATTATCAAGCATATTGGATGATGCAATTGATATCACAGTGAGGGAAAACAAAGACATATGGATAGATTGTATGGTTAATCAATTGATGGAAAGACGATTGGAAATGAATAAATAAATGAACCAAAGTACCGAAGAACAGCCAGCCGTCTCCATCGCCTAGAACCATAACTGACTGTCCCTTTTCATCTCGTCCATGTCCCAAGATGACATCAGCCTCACCGGCTCGGTCCATGGGGTGGATGTTGGCTGCATACTCCGGCATGTAATCGGCAAGCGTCGTCCAATCACGCCGGACATACCCGTCACTCGTCCAGTAGTGGTTCGAAGTCTCGATCATTGCAAACTCTCGATCTGTGACAAGAATAAAAGGGCATAGTTAAGAAAGCAGGTTTTCATTAGAGAGTAGAAAACAGCCACAAATCATTTCATGATGGTCAAATGTAAAACGTCTAAATTTCCAAACTTTCATGATGAGGAATCAAATAACTGTTGGTTGTTATAATGAATTTATGTCACATTTGCTAGCCTAAATTTTGAACAAAGAGTTAAAATCAAACCCTTTCATCGAGTTTATATGTATTTTCACTGCAAAAACACCCATTGTCATCATGTTTGTTTTTCTCACACTATCTATTTGGTGAAGTGTTATGATCAAACTCCATTGTATATTTCAACACTTAAGCGTGTGGTCTTCCCAGAACACCAAAGATATTTTTAACATGTTACACACAATGTTTGATACAGTAGTTGAATACACAATGAGAAGCTTTGCACTGTTCTTATCTTCTCTTTTTCTCTTCTATCAATCTCATCTCTTGCCTTTTCTTCTCAAACATTTTGTGCAATACATACATGTATGCTAACAGTTATGATTGTTTGTCAAATGTATTAATATGTATGTCAATGTACATGTGGTATTCACATTTTATATGCCCAAATTCAAATTATGTCTATTTTTTATGCATGACAATAAATCATCTTGAATCACTTACGTGTCATTCCAAAGAGAATGTGTCTCTCGTATGGTTTGACCGCACGACCCCAAATAACTAGATCATTGAACACTACAGAGACCGCTGAACCTTTAGAGCCGAACAAGGAGCCAAGGGTCATGGTGTCGTACGTGTTATCTGCATTTTCGCTCTGTAGAGATAAAAATATCAACATCCGGCAATAAAAATGGGTACTCAAGTCAATATGGGAGAAAGAAAATTCGGTGGGAGGACGGTGAAGGAAAAGAATTGGGGGAAAATTGTCGGAGGATGGATTGTGATGAATTTAGGCAAAGTGGAAGAGGAGGAGGGCGATTGTCGAGAGTGTAGGGTAATCTCGGTGAGCATTTCATTAAATATATCCTCTGAGCTTTTCACTGACAACTGTAAACCCTTGAATCTGATTGGCCGAGACCTTTCTAGTCAGTGATAATCACTGGTAAATTTTTCTCATGAAACATTCATAGAGTCACCCAATCCATCGATGAAATAAAATTGAACTCAACACACATTATTTGTATAACTGTTTGTTAAGATGGAGTAGTTCTTAAAATGAAAAAAAGTTAAAGTAAATAATTTTGGAGAAAAAATGTTGAATTTATAATGGATTTCTAATACAGGCATCCCATTCTATTCTCCCAATAGAGGTATAACCACAACGCAAGAAAGAACTTCAATTATGAAAAGAGATCACTTGCTGGTTTAATTATGATGTCATTTAAAGGTATTGGTATATTGAAAAGAATTGATGGAGACTTGGTTAAAACCTCTATCAAATTTCAAATCATTTTTCTAATAAATTTGAATCCCTCTTACAATTTTGCATCCTTTTTATATTGCTTTTGGTGTTGTTTAGGGATACATGGATCACATTAACAGTATGAATATTGAACAGTTGAGAAATAATAAAATAATGAAATAAATCAGATCAGAGTGATTATTAAAATCGTCAATCATCAAAGACATCTTACAGTTACTGTCGGTTCTGTAGAATACGTCTTCCCACCAAGATACACGATCAAGCCCTGACTATCAGACCAGGAAACCCCCAAATGAAGCCAGTTCTTGAATGCGAGAGCAGTCCTGGGTATTGTCACTTTACTGAGAGTTGAGCCATCGCACACTGGTGATACAAACATAAAATATCTGGTAAAAACAAACATTGCAATAACCATGGCAACATGACATTTTCTGAAATGTATTTAACAACAATAATGTCTAAAAAAGTAGTTTTTAATTAGGGGACAGTAGTGGACACTTAAAGCGGGGTGATGAATAAAAACATTGAAAAGATTTCACTGATAAAGTTACAATTATTTAATCTTAGGATAATGAAAAGTACTTCATGTCTATAATAATTATAATAATGATAATAATAATAAATACATTCATACAGCTTGCCAGACATAGCAACAAAATAAGTATATACATAACTGGATTCTAAATACAGCGTAATTTCATTATTAATTAAGTTGGAATCCAATAGGAATACAAGTGAAATTAGAATCAAATTAAAGTCGCAATTATAGCTTATGCCTCCTTATCATTAACATATGTTAAGGGAGTACATCTGTTACCAAGTCCCCAGAAAGAAACACCTTTGAATGTAATCACTTAGCAATCAGACCTGTTTCACAATTATGACATTGGAAAAAGCTAAGCAATGTTGCTGTTTTTCTTAAAAGTGAACATACCCTCTATAACAACCTCCTTCTTGCCAGAGAGTGCAATGTTGATCCCAACCCTCTCCCCGTTGACCGGGCCAGCAGTGGAGAATATAATTCCTTCCTGCATATCTGTCGGCTTTTCATTCATGCGGAACCAGAAGGCCAGCGTGAAACCAAGCGGGCATAGGCTAGGATCGCTCAGGCACCCGTCTGTAAAGTTCGCGATCTCGATGTAGGTGTCTACTCCGTCGATGGATGGGTACAGGCCTAGCTCAGCACGTCCAAAGGCAGCAGAGACGTTGAGGCCAGTGATGTCCAACTCACCAAGATTGTTGAGGGGAAAGTAGTGATCAGCTACCGTCGCGTAGTACGGATTGATCTCTGGCGTGATCACTAGAAAGGGGAAAGAATGCATTTACAGCGATTATGATTTACCAGTGATCTGGAATTATTGTAATAATCATAACTATCAGGAATCAAAAAAATAAATTACTATATAAGGAGGATAATTTGTACCTTGATGCTGTTAAATAATATTTCATTTAAGTACATTTGACATCAAATTACACTTTTCTCATACTTAGTTTTCACTGATTTTGCAACAAATCAGCAAGTCTTTGGAAACATGCCAATGACTACGTTCTGAATAACTTGCAAATACAACAGAATAGTGTTGTAATGATTTGCTCTGGAAAATGCAGTCATATACTTACAAAGAAATTGTGCTTTCAAGCTCTTGACGTTAGAATAATCGTAGTTGGGAGACAAATCTGCAGACAACCAACAATAAAACAGAAATATTGTGTTACAAGAGAACAATGTCAAGAAATGCTGCTGCTACATGCACTACTGTTACTACTACTACTACTACTACTACTACTACTACTACTACTACTACTACTACAACTACTACTAATACTACTATTACTACTACTACTACTACTACTACTACTACTACTACTACTACTACTACTACTACTACTACTACTACAACTACTACTAATACTACTATTACTACTACTACGACTACTAGTACTACGACTACTACTACTACTACTACTAGTACTAGTACTACTACTACTCCTACTCCTACTACTACTACTACTACTACTACTACTACTACTACTACTACTACTACTATTACTACTTCTACTACTACTACTACTACTACTACTATACTTCTACTACTACTACTACTACTAATACTACTATACTTCTTCTACTACTACTACTACTACTACTACTACGACGACGACTATACTACTACTACTACTAATACTACTATACTTCTTCTACTACTACTTCTACTACTACTACTACTACTACTACTACTACTACTACTACGACGACGACTATACTACTACTACTACTACTTCTACTACTACAACTACTTCTCTGTCATGTACTACTGCTTATACTACTGTCGTCATCATCACTAACACAATCATCTAAAAAAATCTTCCTATCACAAAGACAATCATGGCCTCATCTCTGAAAAGTACAAGCTGCTTAAAAAGGAATTCTTGTTCCGTACACGTACCTCCACACTGAAATAGCCTTTTTGATAATACCATCAGTAATGTCCATCAACTTTAAAATATTCAAAATTTCAATTAATCTCAACTTATATTTTGATATTGCTTGTTTGTTTTTGTGTTTATTACTGCATTAAAAATAATACAATACATAATATCAAAACGAAATATTGAAATGGAACAGTTATACCTTTCTCACAGCTATAGCCAGTGTATCCAAATGCACACTCGCACGTGTAGTAGGCTACCCAGTCTGTGCATGTTCCTCCATTTAGGCACGGGAAGGACTCGCATTCATCAATTTCTAGACAGAAAATAACACAACATAATGAATACAGCATACATGTAGGTATCTTGATCTGTGTGGTTGTTCAAAAAAAATCTGGTTTAGATACACCTTGCAATGGCAATTAAGATTTGGAGTATTAAGTATTGTGAATATTTTGAGACTGGTTTATATGGTCTGTATTGGCTGTATGGCTTAAATGTCTTAAATGGTTATGGCCTGTTGGAAGAGCAGTTTTCTAACTGAAGTGGCTACCCTGTGAAAATAAAACATTATCTTCATGGTCAGCACAGATCAGAGTCTTGGGGAATTGGAGCATTACAGAATCATGCATAAAACTTTTATACTTTATGAATGGTGAATCTGATATTTCGTAGCTAATGTAGAAAATATTACAAGTGGTTGCAATTAGAACATTATAAAGTTGGTCATTCATTTATAAACAGACACCATCTTCCTTCTGCAAATCATGGATCAAGTATCAACTTGGTCTCAATTCCTACATATATTAGGGTGTGTTGCAAGAAAAATAGTCAATAGGCGATCCATTTCAATATCAATTGCAAATTTACAACTGTAGCTCAATTTAAACCAAAGTAAATCAACAATGTATTCTTAATACGGGGAGCAGACAAGCGGGCAATCAACTCCAAATTTTCAAACAGTGGGAATAATTGAGATTAAATTTTGAACTTGAAATTCAAGTGCAACTGATATAACTGAATGCAGTATTCTTAATGCAACTTAGACTAGGGACACACAGGTAGGATCAATCTTCAATTATTAAACTAACATTGTAAAGCATCATAACTCTGAAAGATGAGCCCCAAGGTGTATTAATATGACTATCTGGAAAATGCCCATTAATATAAAATGACAGGAACTATATTCTGACATGGAAACATTGTTAATTCAGTCAGAAAACCAAAGTTTTTAATCTGGTTTTGTCATCATGAATGGGATGGCTGGATGCTTCATCAAATTCTTGCCCCTTTCCAACTTTCCACTCCGCCTGATTCAACATATTCTCCAACCCCAAAAGAACTCTCCTACCCCATCCAATACTTGGCCCCCATGTCTTCTTTGGTTGCCCCCCCCCCCATTCACTTACCCGTATCACAATGGGTTTCATTGTATCCAGGGAAGCAGTCACAGATATAAGCAGCCATCCCCGCATCATAGCAGTCGCCATAGACACACGGCTCAATCACACAGTTGTCCTCATCTAAATGCAAAAAAAAGGGAAAAAGGCCACACTTTATCATTATTTCATTCTAAATGAACTTCTCAGTATGAGTTTATATACCACTGACATATTTTCAAGAAAATCTTTATTTTCTTGCATGCTTGTTTTGACAATTCTTTGATATATGTGTTCTAGATATGCAAGGAAATTTTGTAAATCATTTCTCAGGGCAGATACACATTAAATCTAACACATCGTCTCATTTTTAAATGTTTTTTAAATTTCTAAGGAATAAAAGGTAAAATCCTTTGAGATTACATTGTTTCCTATTATGGTCAACCAAGAATTATTTCAAATACGTGAAATTTACATTGTGCTACTCTAGATAATGTCGAGTTTGTTAAACCCTGCAATCGAAGTCCATGATCATTCATTTGGGCAAAATCAAGAAAACAAAATGATGTTCACGTGTGTTCATTGAGGATTTGGTAAGGTAAACATTCACTTAGGCAATTCTGGGTAGAATTCCAATATCTAAATTACACACAAGATAGGCTCAGGTAGTAACTCAATTTTCCAAGAGATGAACGTGGATTGTTCCCGCATTCATGCACATATTATCAGTAGTTTGAATTAGATTGCTTCTACTCACCCCATCCACCCATGAGCCAGATAAGTTCATTTGTTGTATTGATCCATCTCGGGAGAAGGAAGAGTTCATCAAACATACCGGTGGAGTGAGCAGTAAAGGCAGCCCCGTTATACCGGCAACCCAAGGTCATTGTGTTGAGAACATCACTCAGACCAGTGGAACTACCAGAGGGGTCATTTCCTACTCTTGCTCTATCAAGAAACACCTGGGTTGACAAGATGTGAACACAAATAAAAAAAATGATAGAAACATGGATTGCTCAGTATCACTAAGACCAGTGAACATATCAGAAGGGTTGTTTCCCATTATTGTTTTTATTTAATTTAATTAATTTATTTAAACTATCTTATTTATTTCTTTCTTTCTTTATTCATTATTTCTATTATCTATTTATTATCATTTTTGTAATTATTTATTTATTATTATTATTTTTTTTTGGGGGGGAGGGGGGTTACACATAAATATACAGTGTGACTTACAGACAAACCGTGGGTAGAACTCCAAGCAAATCCTAAATTCTTCCAAAGGTCTGCAGGCATCAAGTTATTTAACTCTACAGAGAACGTGGTGGATCCGTCATTGACTTTTACTGTTATCTTCCTGGTTTCACGGTAGATACCAAAGCCACGAGCATCAGGCATTCCTGGAGTGAAAAATTATCAAAAGTGATAAGTCGGCACTGAACCACAATTCAATATTATAGCAGTGACTATGATATCATGCCTTTCTCCTCCTCTTCCTCCACCTTTAAACCTGAACTAGATCTTCTTCTTCTTATTCCAATTCTGACCCGAACTAGTACCTTTAAATTTACCTTTCAGTGATGAATCCTTATGCAAATTAACCCTGTATCAATGGAGGAACATGTGTGGAGGATTGACATACGGTAGGTTCACTTCTGTATTTCTTCTTGCGACCTATCTTCACGTTGCTCTTTCTCTTTTATCAAATATTTTAGCACTAATATTCTCTTACATAATATATATGTGCAAAGGGGATAGGGATAGATTCATGTGCATGTGGCTTCCTAGGTATGGCATGCCAAAGAGGGTACGTATTACTTGGTGTAATGGTGGAAGGGAACTTCTTTCCTTTTCGCCTTCTCTTAGCTTAGGGTCCTTCTTCCATGCTCACAGTTCTGACAAATAAGTTTTAATGCTCTCAGAATATCCAGTTTTGAGCAATTCATTAAGTGAAACTAGAATGGAGAAAGAGGGAGGTTGGGTATACAAAAAAGGTAATTCTTTACGGAATTTTTTCTGGACTTTCTTAATTTTGTGTCTTGTTTATATGTGATGAAAAGTGATGAAAAGAAGTTCATCAGAAAAGGAAAGGATAAATGGTGAAAAATTAAAGTCATGGAGAGAAGAAATTATGAAGGGGAAAAAGAGAATGATCAAAAAGGAAGAGCCATGAATGAAATGATGATATCCAAGGCTGCTAGAAAGCAATACATTGTTTGAAGTGTTTGGAAATTCCCAGCTTATCTTACCACTGCTCATGATATATACTGGTCCGGATTCCTTTATTTCATCCTCGGTTAGACGGATCCAGACTGACATGGCAAAACCTTCTGTGCAGAGACTAGGATCGCTGTAGCATGAACCGGTAAAATCTCCAAAGTCTATGCAATCGTCGGTGCCGTTAAATCGGGTGCGAATGGAATTACCCGAGATGGAATAGTTCTGTAGTACGGCCAGTCCAGGGAAGGCGTTGTACATGCTCATGTTGACATTTTGGTTTGGGTAACTATCATCGCCAGTTTCATTGAAGGTATCAAATGACCAGTATAGAGAACCGGAAAAATAATTCGAAGTATAGAGGTAGGCCGCATCTAGAAAGGTAATAATCAGGGGTAAAAGAAAATGAGCATGCATGTACTACTCCTTTCTCTCAGTCGGACAAATTGTTACTTTCACTGTATTATGTGACTTTGCTATCTAATGATAGTTACTATGGTATCTATGCTCAACAGCATATCAACAGCAAGGATTTCATGAAAGTTACCGTTGGATACCATAATCATAAAAGTGACCATAATGCAGTGGGGTAATTAAAGGTTATAAAGTATATGTGAAATTAATTTAAACCATCCAATAGGTATTATTAAATTGAAGAGATGTATTATTGACAAAAGTAAAATAAAAATAGATCAAGTTATATTGTGTATTTTCTTAAAGTAGAATCAGCTGAACTTAACTACAACAAGTATAATAAGCAGCCAATCCTTTAGTAGTTTACCCTACAATGCAATGGGAAAAAAAATCCATGAAGTTAAAAAGCTTATAAAATGTTTACTGTCCAACAATGAAGCCTTCATTTAAAATCTTTCACATAAAAAAGGAAATCATCTACACAAACATGTTATTATTGAGGTAGATTTCACTGTATACCCTAAAAAATATTCTGGTCAGGAAAAGTTTGGCCTTTCTGGTTTATAATACATACCTTTGTCGCAGTTTTTGTCCCAGTAGCCATATTCACAATCACATATGTAGTCATCGATGAGATCAATGCAAGTTCCCACAAAAGAGCATGTCACGTTGTAATCTATGCATTCATTGATCTCTGCAAAGGAAACATCAAGAAGTAAATCACAGAATGTCTTTCAAAATATATCAAGTTTGCCCAACTTTCACTTCCTCCTCAATTCAATTCCCATGGACAGACAAAATATTTCTTTTGTTTATTTTGATCAATTGTTTCTTGAAGACACATATAAGGAAAATAGGCATAATCTAATAATTCTGATATTCAAATTTGTTTGTTTGCTTTCTATCAACTTTACGCATCAATCATTGTCTGTTTCTGTTTCATAAAAAAATAATCAAATAAAAGGACAAGTGAATTCAGATCTAGTGTTGGTATTAGATCTAAAATTAAGTGCAGAACAGAGGTAGAATACAAACTTTGGATTCAAGTTTATAACTTCATTATTGTTCTGAGGTTATGTTCTTTGTCCCAGTACCTTCATCAGCTTTGAACACTTTGATCGCTAAAGAGTAGTTATAGCTAATTTTAACAGCAGCATTAGTTCAAGTTTGGTATTATGTTTATTTGCCGCAAGAATCGCACCAGTCCTGTGTCCAGCAACATGCTTGAAATCATCCACGGTAACATGTAAGTAGTTTTGACATACCTACACATCTGACTCCATTTCCAGAGTAACCAGCAAAACAGGTACAGATGAAGTCTCCGATGGTATTGGTGCAATTGGCAAAGGTTGGATGACAGTTATCGGTTTCTTCCACACATTCATTAGTGTCTTTACAAGAAATATACAGAAATATGATCAGGTCAATAAGATAGTAATACAGGCATCATCATCAAATTTGAATTTTTCTGATAAACATATGAAATGATAAATTCATGGACATCATAATAATCATCATCATGGACATCATCATCATCATAGCTGGCATCACATCATTGTCACATTTTGTTTCATAATTATAAAAAAGAACATCAATGAATATCATCATCATCATCACTACCATTATCATCACCACCACCACCATCCAATCCATCGTTATCATACTCAAAATTTTCATAATCATCAAAATAATCATTATCATGATTGCATAAGTTATTTTCATACTCAGTTTTTCTTTCTATCTTCCCTCTCCTATCTCTGCTCATATTGCCTTACCATTGCAGTAAGTGACACCATCACCATGATATCCGCTATTGCAAGCACAGTCAAAGGATCCGTATGTGTTGGTGCAGTTCCCAGTATTGTTCAGACAGTTAAGAGTACCTAATGTACACTCATCGTTATCTGAAAAGCAAGAAGTCATACAAGTCTTAAAATATTCAACTCTAGTTTGGCCATATTCTATTTCTGGAGTAAGAATGATTTAATGCTTCAAATATGCTACATGATGAGAATTAGTCTTGCTTCACAGGCCATTTAACAAGTGTAAGGAGATAGGGGGTGTTGCGGAAGGCCTATTACATAAACCTCTTTTCAAAATACAATGGTACCTTTTTGCACTTTATAATAATTACATAATTAAACTGGCTAAATTTTTCCTCTTCACCTTAAATCTATTACAAAATTATTAACTAATTGAAAAACACACACAATATTTTGGTTCTCTAATCTCCCTAAATATACTAGCATTCCTCCACATCCAAGCATTAGTCAAAATATAGGTCTTGCCAAGCTATGCCTATGAAAGAAATAAACCATAATAACAAACATAACCTACTTTCAACAAAGTATGTGAACAAAGTACATTAGCCACATTATCCCACACATAAGTTGTTGGAGAGTTTAAGTAAAATGAGTGAAAACATTCTTTTCAGATATCATTTTTATACCATTATGATTACTATTCTAAAACAATTAAATTGTGGGACTCATTTCCAACCCTAGTATATGAACTATGTCACTTCCTGGAGAGTGAAAGCAGAGTGATTATAATTTGTGCTGATTTTATCCATTTTTTTTCTGATTTTATCAATGACAACTTCTTAGTAACCAATCTGTTACAAAATAAAACCAAGTAGTGAAACGGCATAAAATGAAGAAGAAGAAACTCACCGTTGCATACCCAGCCAGATCCAGAGAAGCCATCATTACACGTGCAGACGTACGAACCGATCGTGTTATTACACATGGCCTGGGAGTGGCAGGAATCAGTGCCTCCACCACATTCATCGATATCTGAAAAATATATATGGAAAATGATGAAGGGGATTTACAAATTAAGATTGAACTTTAGGAGAAAGTAGCAAGGTTCTGATCGAACCCCCCTCTAAAGAAAGGGGGGGGGGGAGTCATTAGTGCTCATGTTTTTTCTAGCTTCCATGACTTTAACAATGATTTAAAGGTAACCGTAAAAGACAGTAATTGCAGCAAATATTATTATTTCAAGAAAAAGTCTTTTAAATCAAGGTTAATTGTCAAAATATTATCATCATACATCTAGATCTGGTACATTAATGTAAACTTATCTTTGTAACAAGTGGAATGCCTCTGGCCGTCTCACCTGCACCACGCGGTTCAATATAGCAGCAGTGCTGACTTTGAATACTACTCTAACTCGCACAAGATGTTCAGTGATACATGGTTACTCTTATGTCCACTTTTTATGAACTAGACCAATAAACTTACAGAGATATGATGGTTATTCAACAAAAAACCCCAACATGGCCAAAGTTCATTGACCTTACATGACCTGTGACCTTGATCATGTGACCTGAAACTCGCACAGGATGTTCAGTGATACTTGATTACTCTTATGTACAAGTTTCATGAATCAGATCCATAAACTTTCAAAGTTATGATGGTAATTCAACAGATACACCCAGTTCAGCCAAAGTTCATTGACCTTTGACCTTGGTCATGTGACCTGAAACGCGCACAGGATGTTCAAAGATACTTGATTACTATAATATCCAAGTTTAATGAACTAGACCAATAAACTTTCAAAGTTATGATGGTAATTCAACAGATACCCCCAATTCAGCCAAAGTTCATTGACCCTAAATGACCTTTGACCTTAATCATGAGACCTGAAACTTGCACAAAATGTTCAGTGATGCTTGATTACTATTATGTCCAAGTTTCATGAATCAGATCCATAAACTTTCAAAGTTATGATGGGAATTCAACAGATATCCGCAATTCAGCCAAAGTTCATTGACCCTAAATGACCTTTGACCTTGGTCATGTGACGTGAAACTCGTGCAGGATGTTCAGTGATACTTGATTAACCTTATGTCCAAGTTTCATGAACTAGGTCCATATATTTTCTAAGTTCTGATGACATTTCAAAAACTTAACCTCAGGTTAAGATTTCGATGTTGATCCCTCCAACATGGTCTAAGTTCATTGACCCTAAATGACCTTTGACCTTGGTCATGTGACATGAAACTCTAATAGGATGTTCAGTAATACTTGATTAACCTTATGGCCAAGTTTTATTAACTAGGTCCATATACTTTCTAAGTTATGACGTCATTTCAAAAACTTAACCTCAGGTTAAGATTTGATGTTGACGCCGCCGCCGTCGGAAAAGCGGCGCCTATAGTCTCACTCTGCTTCGCAGGTGAGACAAAAATCATGAAATCTTAGCTCAAAATTGATAATTCTGATGGTCACTAAACACAGAAATGCATATATGTAACAGTGTATTAATATTGCTTCGAAAAGTACCTGACGTTTGACAGAATTTGTGCTTATATTTTCTCAAATCTAGGCAATTACACATTTTCTTCCAGAGCCATTTGCCACATATTTTTTTATTCATACATACAAACATATTGGTGATAAAATCATTGGATGATCTTTTAACCAGTGTCTCACTTGAGATAATTAACAAAACTGGTATTTATCTTTAAAGTGTGTGGTATATTATAGAAATGAGAAACATGTATGCTGGTGTGTTTCAGTTACATCATTAGTTTAGATTGTCTCCCTTTGCCTACAGAATGAGACCACTTCTCATGTGTGATCATCATCATTATGATTTCACTTAGATCATCCATTTATTGCATACGACAGTATTCGATAGAGGTGATACATTCATCATTCCTACTTCAAATAAGAATGAAATCAGGCATCTATCAAAAATAATAAATTGAGGTGGCCATTTGCTTTGACTTCCAGATGTTAACTGAATAATGATTTGATATCATTAAAGAACAAGAAACAAAGAACTAATCAGATACCTGTACAATTGTTGACACCATCACCCTCGTAACCGTTGACACACGCACATGAGAAAGTGCCGATTCCATTTTGGCATTGAGAAAGACCAGACAGGCAGTTGTCAATTCCAAGACTACATTCATCCATGTCTGTTGAAAACAATATCATAAAACAGTTATTGTTGATTTATTGTGGACATTAAACTGTTTCTGTGGTTGCGGCATCATTGCTGTTTATTTTCAATCACCCATAAAATTGTTGATATCTAAACATAATCATCAGTGCCACTGTTGAAAAATTGTGTCTTCCTTGAAACCACAATCACCACCATTATCATCAGCAGCAGCATCATCGTCATCATCATCATAATCATCATCATCAACATCACCATCATCATCATCATCACCATCATCATCATCATCATCATCATCATCTACAAGTGATTATTACCATAATTATTGTTGTCATTATTATTATTAATTTATCATCGACACCACTGCCAACACCTAACTACCACCATCGAGGCATCAATACCTGTTCACTACAACCCACATATCATAACAATCCTCATGACTATCATCATCATAGGTCTCATCACCATCAGTATGATTGAAATTGACATTCCCAGCATGACCATCTTCATCATTCACTAGAGGTCTTATAATCATCATTATTGTTATCATCAGGATTGAAATTAACATCACATGATCATCACCACCACCTCAAACGCTATCATAATCATCATCCCGGTGGGTGTTTCATAAAGCTGTTTGTAAGTTAAGAGCGACTTTATGAACGACTGGTGATTCATTCTTGTGGTACATGGTATATTGAATTGGCGATGGTTTAAGAGAAGGGTTTTGTAAGAAGGGTTCACCAGTCGTTCTTAAAGTCGCTCTTAACTTACGAGCAGCTTTATGAAACGGGCCCCTGGCCATAATAACTATTCCCACCAGCACCATTAACCTCATCATCACCCTCTTAGTCATCATCACCATTAACATCACCACCCTAAGTTTCGTCACTTACTACTTACCACTACATGATTCACCATCCCCGGTGTATCCTGCATTGCATACACATACGTAGCTCCCAACGCTATCTGTACATGTCGCTCTGTAGTGACAGGTATCTGTTCCATCAGAGCATTCATCAATATCTGACAGGAAAAAAAATCATTCATAAATAAGAAACTTTTTTTTAACCCAAGATCAAATTGTGAGCATGTGATAATGCAAAAATAATGTAAGGATGAAATAATGGAAGTTTGAGGTCTACTGGGCATAGTTAAAAGTGAGCCTGGCTCATAAACCAGTGGCAATGAACCTCTAAATATTTCAATGATAACTATATCAGGATCATGGCAGGGTAGATTTCCACAACAAAAATGTGATTCAAATCATTTAACCTTTATTTCTTATTTCGAACTTTCACAATTTTAAGACAACTTAAATGTCGCTTTTTAAATTGTGTCCTCTTCTATTTATGCACATAAATAAAGTTCAACCTCATCTATCATAGTAAAGATAAAAAGTGGTCAGATGATCAAATTAACAAATCTACAAATGAATGAATGAATCATGAGATCGAAATATGAATGAATTATCAGAATGAAAGAATGAAACTGAACAACAAACTTACTGCTACACCCGGTGCCGCTGTTACGGCCATCTCCCTCATAGCCTGCGTCACAGTCGCACGTATAATTCCCCGGGATGTTTACACACGTAGCTTGTGAAGACAAGCAATCGTCGGTTCCATCAGTACACTCATTGATATCTAAAATGGTATGATGAGAAATTATTTCTTATGGATGTAAAAACTTTCAAATAGGAGACAGAGTGGAACTAAATCTAACAATAAAAAGAAAGGTGTAAAGAGAAGAAAAGATAAATACATTTCAAAGGATAGAGTTAGAAGAAGGCCACAAATGAAGAACTTTGACAAAAATACATTTATTATGATTGCCTTGCCTTCATATGACTTAAATTGAGAGTAGAGGGATGTCGTAAGCACACGTTTGTCCAAGGCAAATGAAAGCCAAAACTGGAAAGGCATATTTAAAGAGTAGATTGTCTATATTTCTTTGTAAACAGTCACTCTTTATCAAATGACTTTTGCTTTCATAAGTACATGTATACATGTTATATTCATTCATATATCTATTCACACTATAAATTTATCAGAAATGAAATCATTCATAAAATTCATTGATTACGGATCAATCTCTTACTGATTAATAAATACTCAATTTACCATCACAAGTTCCACTATTATCTTCAAAGCCAGGTGCACACACGCAGTCATAAGAACCGATTGTATTTGAACATCGCTCTGAGACGGGATCACAGGAATGGTCATCATTTGCGCATTCATCGTAATCTGAAATGGGATACAATTAAAGTTGCACCGTAAACATACTGGACATATCATAGGCATTTACTATAACTTGTAAAGTAACATAGTTTAGCCATTCTTTGTACATGTATTAGATACTCTTAAAATCAAATATTCAATATCGCAAGTCACAAGAACATGATATACAGTATCTTCTTCAAGCATGACTATCCATCAAAGATTCATGTTTAACGTGTGTGGTCATAGCTTGACTGAATATGACTGTGAAGAAATGAGTCAAATTTCAAATAACTCAACCTTAAAAGTGCAAAATTTTAGAATCATTTTCACTCAAGTTACAATAAAAAGTTGGGATTTATTTTCACTTAATGGCATCAGGTGAGCAAAGGAACAGTTATGTGACTAATAATGTGAGATGTGTGGTTGTCTGCTATGCTGACAGAGCTATATATATATATCAATGCAAAAGGCATGGTTCATTATGGGAAAATGGAGTCTGGAGTAGGTGTACAGGTTGCTGCACCGCAGGGGCCCACAAGCTGGAAAGGGAATGAAACCTCTCTTCATGTGACAGCTATTTGGGGCCGCAAAGGATAGCGTAAAGGGAGTTGGGAGCATCTTAAGTAGATGGCAAGTTGTTGGATGGTACTCATGGTAGTGGTCTGGTAAGACAACATCTGTTTTGGGAGAATCAGGGAATGGTATTTGGTTTTTGATGGAGATATCTTTTATGATTGTGGGTACACGTTATCAACCGTGGCCGAGTGGTCTAAGGCGCCTGGCTATACATGGAAAGTCCGGGGTTCGATCCCCGTCCGCGGCACCTATGCATGCGTGAGCAAGGCATTTAATCTACAATGCTCTTTTATCCTGCTTTCAAATAAATGGAAATGCTGTATGCATTGTTGGTAACTAGGTGTGCACTTGTTTTGTTTAAAAAAAAAAAAAAAAAAAACCTACATGTATTGTAGCCAGTTGGTGATGAGCAATCGGGTGAACATCGTTACGTTGATGTGTGTTTAAACTATGTTGGCAAGATCCATCTGCAATCAATTTGATGGGGATCGAGTACCAAATGGGGCGAGGTAGTTGAGGGATTATTACAAAAAAAAATCAATAATTTATATGTCAAAAAGTGAATGTAAGTTTGGTCTCTCTAGACGTAGAATTCTAATCTCTATTTCTCTCTCTCCATTCCTTTGACACTTTAAATGAGACTGAGAGACTGCATTACTTTAGAATGACAGCAATTACTGTCTTGATAAAAGATGTCACAACAATCATCCACAAGTGATGATTAATTTAATTGCATTCTGACACCATATTCTAATTGATCTCTGTCCTGATAGGATTCAATGGTTTCTACCTGGAAGTTCTTTCAATGGCCATGTTTATAACAACTTCGGATAGAGAAGAAAAGTGGAAGCTACACAGATGCTGAGAATGAGACAGGCCGAGGTAAGTCACTGCTTTTGTTCTTTAGTTTTACCATGATTTTTGATTTTGTTTTAGTGCATTGCCAAGTCGGTATAACAATTTTTTTTTTATTTATAAATTTTCCTTAGATTTAATTTCGACAAAAATCGGAGAGCCTCGTCGGGGGCTTTTGGTGTTGTTAACCCCGGCCCCTCGGACAACGTCAACGACAACGGACCCTCATCGTCATCTAGGAACATGAGGAAAAAAACGTTAAAATCGAGGCCAAGTATTGGGAGCCCGGGGAAACGGCTCCACGGTAAAACCTCCCGCAATTACACTCTTGCCACGCTCCCCGGCCCCCGCTCCAAATCCAAAGGTTCAGCCGCACAAAAGGCAAAGCCACCTGACATTTAACGTTAAACCTTGATGAAGCAGCTCCTCTTCCAAGCTAAACAGAAGTGCCGTACCGTTATCAAAATATGCAAAGATTACCTGCAGAGTCCGGAAAGCTTTTGGTGACCAAAGCTTAGTTTTTAGGCATTAAGTCCGAATCATCCGCCCGGATCATCCGTCAGGGAACTACGACAGCCGCTAACTCAGTTCTACAATGTTTACGTTCGTTACACCGTCGCACAGTGGGCCAGAATGAACCCAAAGTGCGACAAAACCCTTTTTTCACATATTTATACGATTAAATTTGGTAGATAGGGGTAATTTCACCCGTAGAATTCAATAAAAGTATTTTCAAATATTGATGACGTCATTAAAATACTGTTTTCTGATTGGCTGTTAACATTTGAGAAGAAATTACATGTTTCTAATTCTACAATAATTTTCAAATTTTCAGAAACTAGTTTTAGAGAAATTTCAGCAATAAGGAAGCATATTAGCAAACAGCAAACACATAAACAGGCAAACAAACAAAAAAAAAGTCTGTGCTCGGGGTACAAACAATTCAATTTGTGACTTGAGTATCGCTTAACCCTAAAAAGACTGGGGGCTGATTCAGCCCCCCCCCCCTCGACATTTTTCGCGATAAATCCGCCGCGCAAATTTTTTTGACCGCGTCGCTCACTGACTTTTTACTTTCAAGTCTCGGGCAACTTTTGAGACCAAAATTGTGACCCCCGGGTACTCGGTTCCGAAATTACGCAACATTTTGTAAGTGCATGCAGACCCCAAATTACTCAAAAACGTGAATTTGTGTACAAATCCAATGCAAATAGTGTTTTCAGCCAAAATTCATAAATGTATCATTATTTTTCCTTTTACTGCTTAAAATCAATTAATTAAGCCCCTGACAATTTACATTGAAAAAACAATAAAAAACAAAAATTCGAAAAACAAAGAAATACATAAGAAATTTAGAAAACAATAGAAAACATAAGAAAATAAATGTGATGTTGAATTTTTTTAAAAATAAATTTGATCAGATGCCTATCTAGAGTATGTGAAACAAAAATAAGCAATTCAGGGGCATTATTTTATTAATTAGAGCAAACTTATGGTTTTACGCATAAATTAGCATCATTAATGAGACATGATATTTTTTGAAGAATTTGATGTTATAGTTTTGTAGGTAATGCCAAGGGTAATGCGTGTGCCAATTTTCGTCGCGATCGCGCGATCGACGGCCGAGATCATAAGGGGGGGGGGGGGGGGCTGAATCAGCCCCCCCCGTCTTCTTAGGCGTCGAAATAGCCCAGTCTATTTAGGGTTAAAGAGGGCGCCCTACCATGAATCCGGAATTGTAAAATTCAAAGTGAAATTGTAAAAAAAATGCAAAGGGGTATTTTTATTCAATGGGTACAATGATTAACCACACCTACATGAATTAAAATGGATTGATGCCAGTATTGGACAGTGAAATCTTTAAAATAATTATCCCAATGATAAATAATAGAGGCCGGGTCCTCTGCAGGTTAATCGGTACAAGGCCTACCTATATATTTCACCAAGAACAGCGTATACAAAGTTATTCCGAAACAGAGTCTCTCTCTGTTATCTCAACAACCATTATGTCTTTGGTGAGAGGATCTTTTAGCATACATGTACTTTGAACATCAGGAGGAAGAGGCTGTGCTTGTTGTACTCTTAAAAATTTGCTACTAATCACAATGTCACTTGTTACCATTAGTCTGTGGAATACATATAAAGTCAATAAGAGTCATAGACCAATTAATCCTTGAAATAATAATATGCACTTCCTCCTTGATTGATTTTAACAATAATTTATAGCAAATTTAGAATGAGCCAAGAGATAAACGAATTCATACGTGTACGGTGTATGTGAAGTTACAAACCCTTCATTTTTTTTTTTTTTTTGGGGGGGGGATAAATACTAATAATGATAATGCAACTTTATACATGTATAGATCCCACGTATCTGTCATTTTCATTTTTTGGCAGAAAACTGAGTGAAACCAATCACATCCCTAGTCATGTGTGTTATAGCGATATACAGTAGGACTTGGTTTATGAACAACAAAACAAATTAATAATCTTACCCGGGAATCTTACCTTAAGAATTAATCTTCTCAGAATGACAGCATATATGCAACACGGGATGGAACAGTTTGACATCAAAATGAAGTTGTTTTACATGTATTACTATATAGTTAGTGGAAGTGGAAATGACAGCTTGTCTTAACGTATGTTTAACGAAAATATTTTAGGAAGATACCAGTCTAAAGAACCAGACACCTGAGCCAGACCCCCCCCCCCCCCTCTCTCTCTCTCTCTCTCTCCCACCACGCGACGGTGAGTTTCACAGAGATACGGTCTTATACGGTCCCGAAGGGAGCGGGGAGTTTGTTTAATGTCACCCGCAACGTTCGGCACGCGCATAATGGGACACTAACTTGGAACGACTTTTTGTGATAAATACGGCGAACATGTGGTTGGAAAATTGGTTATATCTCCAGAAAATGCACGTATCTGCAGCTAAATTTGGTATCATTGTAAAGCATGAACTATAACAAAGACCGTCATGGTATTTATAGCGCAGCAATCGGCAGCAATTTGTAAAAGAAATGCTCATGAAAAAAAAAATTGCTAAAACTCCCCATTGTCAAATGGTTTCGTCCAAAATTACCTCTGAAGGGATCATCATTTTATCTTGAAAATTTTTGATCACTTAAAACAATCATTCATCAAAAAGTACCGTGAATTAGAAATAAATTAAGCTATCCGTTTTGTCGAAACAGTTAAATATCTAAAACGTGTCATTTTCACATGCGGTAGCCGTAAAGGGTAATTTTTCCGGTAATATTGAATAAAATGGGTAACTAATAATCAATTTCATGGAGAAATATTGTATGGAGACATCCTACAGGTTCTTATCTTTGCTTAGAACATGAAAAAAACAAAATTTGTTTCATGACCAAAAACCAGTTTTGGCGCACTTTTGCTCTCTCCTGGCCCACTGTGCGTCGCTCGGCGCGGCGCGGCCGGCCGATGGGCGCGGCCTGGGCTGGGGCCTTCTGCCACATAGAGCTGCCAAGTTCACATTTACACAGCTCGACGGCATTGCGTACCCCCCCCCCATTCACTCACATTTGAAAAAAAAATATTCTCTGTATATTATGAATACATGTAATTGTATTTATAAAATGTGGTGTTGGGGATTCTAATTTGATATTAATTGACTATTGATTCTGTTTTTAAAGTAAAGTTATATTATCCAAATAGACAGTGGCGGATCCGGCCCAGTTGGCCCCCCTATTTTGCG
Organism: Lytechinus variegatus; assembly: GCF_018143015.1. Lineage (NCBI taxonomy): Eukaryota > Metazoa > Echinodermata > Echinoidea > Temnopleuroida > Toxopneustidae > Lytechinus > Lytechinus variegatus. The sequence goes on along the minus strand of NC_054741.1, from coordinate 15,863,806 downwards.
GCCACATCAAAATTGTTGTGGGAAAAACATACGGTGCATACGCAAGTGAGGACCTTTTTGACATTTCTTTTTTTTGGGGGGGGGGTGGGGCGGCTTTTCACATTTGTCCGGATATCAATCACACTAATTGGAAGTAAGGACGTTGGTTGTCAATTTTTTTTTGACAAAAATGGCCTCTTCTGGAAAATCCTTGACAACCTTACAAATATTCATAAATATTATTTCGGCGATGTCCTAAGAATTATTTGTCTTTATTAAAACGTCATCACATTTTCATGAAAATTATTGATCAAGTATAGGGACCGGTAGTTTTTAGGGACAACTATAGCGAATAATAAACGGTTCTCCTTCTTCATTACCCTCTATTTTTCCGTTTTTTATCATTCTTTTATTTTCGGTGGAGCAGTTTTATCACTTCATTTTTCACATTCACTTTTTTCATAGTTTATTTACTTTTCCATTATTATCATCGCTAAGCAGGTGGAATGGGTGCATGATGGGGACTCCCATCTCACACAAATGATGTTGATATAAGGTATATAAGATCTTAGTTTGCCATCTTAATTTGGCGATCGACGTACTTCAAACTTTCCAAATAAAACCACTGAAAAAAACTTTTAATTTCTAACCTGCATGCTGCTCCCTTTGAACGTTACAACGCATCCCATCACTTGAAACGGTATATCCAAAGAAGTTAATTATCAAGTCGGTCACAATAATGGGTTTAAATCAGAAAGAGGCTTAAAAAGATAAAATGCAAATTAAAGTTACGTTACCTATGGTGCAGTTGATTCCTTGGTAACCGGTCCCAGTGCAGTCGCATTGAAAGTCATCTGTCCCGAAATCATCACCGCTACAAGTACCGCGCACACACGGATTATCCAAGATGCAAATTGGCGGCCCTAAATTTGGCGGGAAAATACACGAGTGTATGAATTTGCCTCTCCTTCGTTGCTTTCACAAGTAACAAGAACGAAACTGCTCATATTTTAAAAAGTATTTAAAAATGAATCGAAGCCATGTTTTGTAACAAATTTGTCGACTAGATTAAGATAGCAATAAATTAGATTACATGAATTAATTTGGTATATGAATTTTGGTCATTATATTCTACCGTATTTATATTCTGTAAGATTATAATTTCATAATTATGCTTTTGTTTTGTAATCATTTTTTATTGCCAATTGTAATTCGTAAAAAAGAGATATCAAAGGAAAAGGAACGATGGAATCAAACTTACCGATTTCGATGGACATAGTTAAAAGTCAAGATATTTGTTAAGAGATAAAAATTATGAGCTACGCAATGTAAATCGACTCTCGCATGGATGACGCAATGCAATATTTTAAGCAGCGGGATTGGGAATGGAGAATGGTAGGGGTAAAGAAAGAATGGTAAAAAACATAGAAAATAAAAATAATGAACATAATGGGTCAAAATATAAAAGTTATAGTAAACAGCCAATAAATGTTATGAAAATATTATTAAGATGAATAATATCAAAATGACAAAATGAATAAAAACCACAATGAATAATATCAAAACATTTTCATAACTTGAAAAAAAAATAACAAAACTATAATGCAGCAATGATAATGGAAACGTAATAATCATTCATAAGATGGATTGGGTGGATGGGATACTGTAAATGAGAGGAAAAAATGAAAGAAAATGATCATCATCAGCTGCCAATGCAGAAAGGATAGGTTGCCATGCATCGCTTGGGTTGGTCAATGGTCGTCAACAGGGAACGATCATCTGCCCATCTTCAACATCGAGAAAAGTCGTTTGGGTTGGCTTTCCGTCGTTAAATCACAGTCATGGTACACCCTAAAGAGGAAGTAAACCAGATTTATATAAAAAGATAAGCATGATTAATAATATAAATGAGAGTTTTCATTCTAAATCTCAAGAAAACCACAAATCTTGTGTATTTCATTTATCCATCGACGTAGCATAAAGAGGCCCATAACAACAGTAATTATAATAATAATAATCAATACTTATGTAGTTACATTATTATATCGATTCGAAGGTTGGTTTCTAAGAGCTTTACTTTCTAATTATTCCCCTGGTCATAGGATTCATCACTGTTCCACACAAAGAGTGCACCATCTCCACTCCCTGGGGAGTATCCTGGCCATGCAGGCAGCCGTATATCGGTGCACTCATACCAATTTAATAACATTGACGTTCACTTCCTACCGAGTACCCATTTATCACATTGATGGAGAGTGACAGGCGTGGATAAGTGCCTTGCCAAAGGAAACTATAGCGCCGGGTGGGATTTGAACTCTCGACCCTTGGTTTAAGAGTCAAGTAACTGAACCTCTACACCACAATACCTCCACAAAATGTGATGACGGCAAGAATGATTTTTTTCGCCAGAGTTAAATTATTATCGCTATTCATGTATAATTGAATGAATAAGTTAATACTCCTTGATATAACATTGTTTTAGTTGTTTGTACTGATTGGCGAAGTATGATCAACCTGATGGATATAATATGAATTATTAATGCAAAATACTCTCAGATCATTTTTATTTCATTTTTTATGAGATCCGTATTTCAAGATTCAAGGGTGTAAGAGAATATAATTATACCAGTTGGGAAAATGTTAACACTCCCTGATACAAACAGAGTAGAGCCTATATACCTCCGAATCCCCAAATCCAACATTGCATGTAACTATATTTTTTCATTTATTTTCATAGGATGGCCTTTTCAGTAATATAACTGATTTAGGAAGGGGTCTTCAATTCAATCTAGATATCTATATACAATTTTCTGAAAATTAAAACCTTCCATTCCAGAAAGGGAAAAGGGAGAGAAAGAAGGAAAGAAAGAGAGATAATTATATTTATAATAGATAGAAAAAGACGTAAAGAAAGATAAATACATTAGATAGATAGATCATGCAGATACATAAACAAAATTGGAGAAAGGAACAAAAACGACAATGAAAGAGAACAAAAGACAATGCATAAGAGCTAAAAGGAAATGGAAAGAGACAGACAGACAGAGGGGGGGGGGGGGGGTATGATTCATGAAATTCACCATACTCCATAGGGGTATTCCAGGTTCAACATTTTTGTCTTTCAGTTATAACCCAGAGCTAAACCTCAAGGTGCCGAATATAAAAGAGGTGACCATGATGACGTCAGTCTAACAAAAATACAATATTGTTGCAGGCCTAGCTGCACCCCTCCCCCCAAAAAACAAGCCGTTTTCAAAGTTGACTTGACAGCCCGACGTACATACTTTTTTAAATTTTGTTAAATATTTTCGTCGCATGGTAAGAATTTTAAACAAACAACTCTTTAAAGATCAACCCGTTAAAAATAATATGAAAGTCTGAAATTCAGACTTCTACTCTGAATCATGTTTTAAAAAATGGACGAAAAAATATTTGAAACACGACAAAGATTCTTACCTTTCCATTTCAGTAAAACTGGTTAGTCTGGTCAGATTTCACCAATCTTGCTCTCTCAAAGAATAAAGAAAAAAGTCCATTCTCCATTGCATTCACGAGGCCAATGATGTCAACTAAACAGATATCATAAAGTAGAGTCATTGTTTTCATCAGGTAACTGTCCAACACGATTATTTGTGTTATTTTGTCTTTCTGTATATAAGATGGGCCCTACAAACAAAATGGCGACTGTGGTTGTGGTGTAAGAGGTTTTATCAATACGATTTAGTGTTCAGCCCCTCCTCGTAAGTTCTTGAACAGATCGATATTCGACGACTTCGTTTCCATTGTTCAACACCGGGATAAGGGAGGTGAAGGATACCGGGTCCCACTGACCGATGGACACAAAACGTATGCATGAAAGATACAGCGGACTAGCAAAATTTCGGGGGTAGCTCTATCCGTTTTCATCCACTCCAGAAAAAGACATAAGTGGCGAAAATTTGCCCAAAACAGAACAGAAAACTGACTTGAGTTGTATGTGGGGGGGGGGGGGGGGTGTTAAATGGATGTTTATCGGAAGCATATAGAGGATGAAAGCGGATGGAAGTGGGGTTACCGGCGGGGGGGGGGGGGGGTAAATACTTCAAATACGAGATGCATATGCTTATACATCATTTATATTTCCACCATTTGTTGCTCCTATATGTCGCGGATTTACATCGTACACGGCGGAGAGTTCATCCTTTCTAAAAGTTTTGTGCAGCTTAAAACTTTTTGCGCGGATTAATTCAAAGTGGACGGATGAAACACGTACGCAATGAGTACACAACGGATGGAGAGCGTTTGCCAACGGATGACAAGATTTTTTTTTACGTTTTACATTTGCATTCGTAAGTGCAGTGGGACCGGGCCGATCCATTCTATTCCGTTACTTCCAATGACCCGTCATCATTTCGTATGGAGTTTGGTTTGTTGGCGTGCCTGCATGGGATTGGATTTGTATGTCGATATGGTCGATACTAGGGAATACATCAGTACAAAGAAATCAAGAGCGTTAAAGGGGAATCCAACCCCCCAAAAAACTTGTTTTAGAGGAAAAAGGAAAATCAGTGATAGATGAAAGTTTGAACAATATCGGACAAACAATAAGACAGTTATGAATTTCTAAAAGTTACGAATATTGGTAATCACTATATCAATGGAGACTTCAAATTGGCCGTATAGGCCTATGTGATGTCATAGTGATCTAAGTCAAGTACATCTCTTCCATGTACTCCATTACATAAAATGGCTAAAATGACATGTGAAAGTCGTCCTTGCCACTTGTCATAATTTACTTACCCAGTTGCCAATTTAAAATCTACATAGTCTTAGGGATCTCAATTTTAAAACAGTCATAACTTTCGTATTACTTGTCCGATTTCTTTCAAACTTTCACAGTTCGGTTTTACTTATTTTTATCTGTTCAAATACAACATTTTATGACCAAGGTTGAATTCCCTTTTAAGGAGGGAATCAGTCAAATAGTATCTCGCTGAACGTGCTGAAGGGAAAAATATTCTCTCTTCTCAGAAAAAAAATGTCCTTCAAACTTACGTCAGATGGATATTGATTTTACACCGCCATTCGTTCTCAAACACACCCTCATACACACACACACATACCCACCCACCCACATGCGAGTCCTGAAACATGACAACACGACTGATCTTCTACGTAGTACGAGGGCCCATATCGATTATTGGACACACGGATATTATCGATCGCGGTTATTGACTGTTTCCTCGCCAGACCTAAATTGAAGTGGTCGTCAATTTGCCTAACTCTAAACTATTAAATAATAAAAGTTAGGCTGTAATTTATGAAAACTTTTTTTGTTTCGTTGTTTTTACTTTGTTTTTTTTTACCTTTTGGAGTGATTTAATCATAACCATGTCGTTACGTGCATTTAGTAAAGAATTTTCAAGTTATTTACATAAAGGGAAGTTTATCTACAAGCATTCTGCTTGTAATATTTCTTCCACTTTATTCACTTCTCATTCGCGCATTAAATGTGAATGCTTTTTAATTACATTTAATATCATCATTATGTATGTTAATGTTGTTTAGCATAATTATGTTATCATATCAAAGCTCTACAACGTTACGGATTTGTGGAAATAAAACCTAAATGAAATCAAATGAAGAATATGTGCATGCATGTTTTAATGAATGATAATAGATACTAATCCGGGAAAATGTATGCCTGTGTTCAATACGCACTCAGCGATCTTGGTGATGATGCACCAATTAATAATTGGCCACATTGTTTTGAGAAATGTCTCAAAGGAATACCGGCCCTAAAATTTACAGCCAATTGATACTGAATTGATATTTGGAGATTGTGACATTGATGGTCAATGATACCAAATACTGTAGTTTGAAAACATGATAAAGTCAATGTAGTCCCTTCAGGTGGCCAGTTGGAACATAATAGTTATATATTGACCTGAAATTGGCATGACATTATTACCATCATCACTTCGTATTGTCATCATCGCTGCCATCATCATCACTAGTATCATCTTCAACTTCGCTATCATCATCATCATCATCATCGGTAGCAGCAGCAGCATAATAATCATTAATATCATCATCACCACCACCATCATCATCATCATCATCATCATCATCATCAATCATCATCATTATACGCCAACATTGTCATCGTTTTTTAGCCAGACGCAGTTCTACGGGAGGGGATTCTTTAAAAATGCCCCCTGCTAAATCTTTGACCCGCTCTTGTTTTCGCCAAACTATACCGGCAATATCACCTTCAATACCATCATCCGTTTTATATATTGAATTTACTCCATCATTAGCAATTAAAATGCGTGTTTCGGGGGTAGAAAAAGAAAATAATATATGGCACTATTCTTTGCACACACTTTATTTTTATTAAATGCTTTCGAATTAAAGATACAGAAAATGGCACATAGATCGAAGTCGGAGTTAATACAAAACACCTATAGAGGAGTTGTTTCTTTTCATATACAAAAGAATCTTGCTATAAAAGCTAAATCACGTGATAGAGTAAATCGTTTCCCTATATATCATCATGAACGTACCGATTCAATGCTTAGTTGGAAAAGGGAGAATACACGACACAATATTACATTTTTACCAAATAGTCACTTGTTTCAAGTTATTCATAACTTAAGTGCAAAATAAAATGAATCTCTATTGTTTGAACTTGGGTCACATTTAGCTACCCATACACTGTAAAATAATGAAGTGCTGATTTAGCACTTACAGTGCTTGTATAGTGCTGATTTTCTAAGTTTAATTTTAACTAGAAAATCAGCACTTTTACAGTGTACAGTTTAATGTACATTTAAACCAGAGTTTTGGATACAGGTCTTATTATCAAACTTTTAACTTCGTGATTTTTGCTCCCTAAAATTCCACATGAACACGTCAATTATATTAAATTGAATTGAAATTCATCCTCTTATGAATAAATGTACTTATTTTTTTTTTAAATCAAACAGGTATTGTCGCCTATAGGTGTAATGAATACAATATAACTAAATATCAACCTAAATAGAGAGAGAGAATATATTTCAGTCGAAGAAAGTCCGTATACTGTATGCATAAGATTAAAAATTTGTATCTATTAGAATTATTAGATAATTAATTTCACTTGATTGATAATAATGATAAAACTGAAAATTTATGTTTACATTTTGAAACAATTCCATTAAAGAAAGATAATTTAAAATGAAAAAACACCAATTTAACGACACAATCGCCATTTTAATGGTTGATCTTAGGATCTCTCGCTTTACGCACAGGTTGGGAAAATCAATTGCACGAAGTAACGTTTCAGTTTATTGCTCTTGACTGGTGACAATTTCAATAGGACTTATACAGACTGATTATCTCCTAGGAAAGGATAATTTTCTTTTCGTTGTCAGCCCTGGGTTGAATCCTAACCGAGGCGTTTGTTCTGCCAGGTAGCTTGGACGAGTCGCGTGACCAATGGTCCTTCCCGCCAGGTACATCTGAAGAAAAAAAAAACATAATCAGTGAAAGATAATGTGCAGAGCATTTCATCAACATTTGTAATCTGACAAATTGTCTGAACTGTCAACTTTCCTGGTTTTAATTAGTTGAGTAGTACGGATAGATCTAAAAAAGAAGGGTTTGAACATGTGTGGCGGCGTGCAGCAACCATGTACATTTTAGATTAGTGTACACTTGTGTCAATGAAATAGAGTGTGATTGAAAACGGATCCACTTTCTAATAGTAAAACAAATTTATTATGGATAAGGTTGGTGTGCGATTGCATTGCATCCTTAGGGTAGCAAACGCTTAAATATTGTGCATTATTGTTTCACAATTTCCCAGATGCGAGCCAGTAATAGAATTAGTTTACTCAAATCATGGGCGGCGCATGATAGGGTGAGGGGGCAAGGCCGTCTGTAAGATGATCGATTTTTTCTCAAATGAATCATAGGTTTAATAAAGAGCTACAGAATCGGAACCTTCTTCTCGGTACTCTTCTTTCTTCATTCTTTCTCTTTTCTGTATGTTCTCCACTTTCTTCAAAACTTGAAAAAACAAAAACAAGGAGTGGTTGCACTCCATGCTCCCAGTATCATCACGTGACTATAAGCTTTACTAGTAATAACCATTGTATTGTAGCAGTTTTAAAACTTACATGTGACTGGCTTCTTCCCTTTCTTCTTTTTCTTCCTCTTCTTGCCCGTATTGTCATTGTCTTGTGTCTGTTAATATCAATTCAATCATGATATAAAATATGTACTTCATTTTACATTTGTCTAAACTAATTAAGTACATCACCGTCAAATAATGTAAGTACTAGCAGACTGGATATTACGACAATTAATTATTAACATCATAATTATAATGTTAATATAAATATATTTATCATGTTTATTTGCTATTTTACAGATTGAACGTGAATTTCGGATGAAGACTTTCTTTCGAATATTTTTTTTATTACATCCATCAGCATAAATGATAGACTGCTACCAATTAGTCTTAATTACCAATTAATTACAGCATTTTACAAGCACATTAAAAGCACCAAATGCAGACATGATTCACTTGGGCCATTAATGAAATATCAAATTAAGTTGATATTTTGAATGAGATACGAGGGTGACTGAAGAAATATTCGGCGAACTTATTCTGAAAATTGTTGTCACCCAAAACCAACAAGCGTAGAAATCAAATTTCAAAGCAAAATTATTCTTAAAAAATAAGAGATTAAAGTATCATTTACACTCACGATAGTAATCTTCTCAACAGGGGTGTTTCTCCCATTTCCAATGCCTCTGATTTTACGATGCCCCTTGAGCATGTTGAGATTCTTCCCAAAGATGAGCTTTAACTGATTCGGTAATTTATAGAAATATCATCAAACCGAAAAAAAAGAAAGAAAATACAACAATAAACGAAAAGAAAATCAAGACCAAATGCTAAACAGACAGTGTCGCTTTCTTGATACGCTTTCTTGTAAGAAAATTAAACCAACCAATACGTGGAAGTGCGTCAGGGCTTTTCAACATCTTTTTCTTTTTCCCGCAACTATATTTTGATAGCGTATCCTTTGAACGATAACAATTGGCATCATCCATAGTGCCATTTGCATGAGAATAATCACAGTTAGTGCAATTTCGACCGATATTTTCCTTCCGGGTTGGTTATGTTGGGCCTGTTTCAGGGGAGGAGGCGGGATGATTCAAAATGGTTGATTATCAGGATTGGGGTATGATGGTTTTAATGTCTGCATTAATGGTAAAAATCTAAACGAATCTAAAATTCATAGTTTTAGTAAGATGACTATACAGCCTTAGGGATTATGATACATGGAAATTATCAAAAGCGCGAAGCGGAAAGGGAATCTTTAAAGGAAATTGTTGATTTTACCTGTCCAGCTTTGATTCCAAACATCACAAATATGAAAATCCCCTGGATAAGATGTTGGAAAAGAAGGGAATAAACGAAAGTATAAACAAAATATGTAATTCATAGTAACACGTAATACATAATCTAGTGTAAATATCTTGACATTGGTGTTTTGTTTCATTTTGTTTTCACTAAACACGTATATCATTCGCGACTAATTAATCTTAAATTTAAGCAACGGGCAAATAAACGTCATTATGTCACTATATAGCAAAGAGAAATAAAAAGTATATATACAATATGCTAACATAATATTATGATGCCTATATATGTACACTAATTATAATTTTTTTTTGGGGGGGTGGGGTATAGGGTCTTACAAAAAGGAAGAATAACTTCAAGTCATGAGATAGATCATGCAATTAGTAAGCTAAAATAACTCGGAATTTAATCAAATTACTATCAATTTCAAGTTGATTTAAGGTCCAAAATTAATCATAGGTCTTGATATCAATAGTAGTCTGCAATTTAGTCTTGACCTTTGCTTGTAACAGGAATAATCTAGATTGATTTCTTATATACATGATCATGATGATGATCATACAATCCAATCATATTGCGCCATATTGCTTTATATTTGTGTTAAAAACATTCATAGGCGCAGGCACATCCAATTACAACACTAATTACTAATTAATACACTACTGCTAAAATTAGTAAGTTTTGAGTAATGATTTGAAATGTTCAATGCTATCGATTTGAAATCAATTACAAATTGCTCTCTCGGAACACGCTTAGTCTTAAAAATTTTAATGAAAGAATACATAATTTCGTCTGATTCTTTGTTGAACAATGTGAATTGGGAAAACCTTTGTAATATATGAGGATATTCATTTCATCAATTTACTTGCTTATCTTTAATATGGCAAAACCCCCTTGCTTACATGTAAATTCAATTATTTACACAGGTCTTTACTACGCAATTATGGTAATAATGGGCGGAAATCCCAGGGGGTGCATGGAATTTTTATTTGCTTCTCAAATTTTACAGGCCCTGGTCTCCCCTATCTTTAGGGAAAGATTTCCGCCCATGATAGTGATGACTACAAATTAAAATATGTCAAGGTTGTAAAGTGGCAGCATTCAACCAGTCACAAAATTCCTTAAATGCTGAAATTTGTTAGAATACTGTACAATGATCAAACACATACCATGGAGGCATAGGTCAGGAGGTAGATATAATAAGCAACGATTGTCGGTCCGTAAAAGCCCAAATAACCAGCCGCCCAGGCTCCGACGTTAACTATGGAAATGACACAAGTCGCAAGCATACTTGAACTGTAGGGGAGGACAGAGGGGTGATAGATAGAAATAATCAATGATACATTTTAATCGACTTGTTTCTCGAAATATGAATGACAAAGACAGTGATATGATGTGATAGGGGCTTTCGCCCCCGAGAAAAAAAAATAATGAAAAAACAAAACAAAAGAATAAACGATCTGAAAATAACAATCCAAATAACTAAATACAAAATACCCCTTATATTGAGGCAATATGGATGAAAAATGTTGTAAGGCAAGTTCCTCTTCCCGTCAGAAAATTACAGAAATCTAAATAATAAAATGGGGAAAATACACATTCCCTTACTCTAGCGCTTTATCGGTATCGGTCGAGCAAGCAGAACTTATTTTTGCTTTGTCTCCTACAAATCGACAAGATATTTAATTCGAATCCTATAGCATGATATGGGCTAACATACTTGGTACCTCTTTCGGAGGAAGATAAAGGAAGGCAATATAAGAAAGCAAACAGTTATGTAAAAAAAAATAAAATGATAAAAAAGAATATATCAAATTCTTACCTGAGTGTCTCTGTATTGAAAAATTTGTCCACGCCGCGTCTTACGATGAACATAAACAACATCGTGAGCTTTGAGGAAAATAGAGTTAAATTTTAAAATAATAATTATACGTATCAAGACTCTTTGAATATTTGTTTTGCAAACGAATATCGACAGTTAAGGTAATTTTTTTTTGTATGCATCATGCTTTACTTGATTTTGGTTTGTGGGGGCCAAGCATGGCGTATACAGCTACATTTCAACAAGAACAAAATAATCTGCGAGAGAGCGACCAAATAAATTGACCCTTATGATACAAAATATAATTGTGGGATATATTATTTATACAAAATGTTCAGAAAATCATATATTTTATAATTGCCCCTTTCCTTTCTTTTTGTTTTTGAGTTGTGAAACATTTTTTTACTGTGGGGGGGGGGGGGGGGGGGGGGTGGCTATGCCCCCATCTTTACACCAGTGCTATAAATATAACATGGGACAGTATATGACAAGTGAATTCAATATTACCTCGAAGGTAGTAAATCGTTAGATCCGGGGAGCGTTTCATGAAGGGACTTTGTCTGACAAGTTCTGTTTTATCCGACAATTACCATAGTAACAGTACCTCTCATTAATTCAGAATAAGGGAGAGATGTCAGATCTGAAAACTTGTCGGACAAAAATGTTGATGAAACGCTCCCCCGGTTATATCAAGGAATTCCCTTCGACCCGTATTTCATTGAGATAATAAATATTACATCCATATAAAAATAATGATGCGCTTCGGAGAAACTGTATTTCTTGGATATGAATTTCGACTACTGTTTCTTTAGATAAGTCAAAGGAGTGCCATTATTTGGTACTTGAATTATTCAGTAGGGACTTTATAAGTTGCCTAAGAATAATTATCAGCCCTTTTGGTGCGGCCAAGGTTCGGAGTATTCTGTGCTTCAGACCCCCTACTGGTAAACAGGCTGAAAAATATTGTCAGGCAATGAAGACTGTTTGGTGTGCTACTACATAACAAGGGTATAAATTGTCTCATCACCAGTACTTTTGTGTTTGGTGACTTTTTTCCCCAAATTTAATTTTTAATACTTAAGTGTAATGATTAGGAGTATGTGCCCCTAATTCTCAAGCATGCTAAGCGTTTTTCACTTACACCGAAGCAAACACCAAGCGGTCCATAAAATGACAGGTACAGGTCATGTTCATCAGTAACCCAGCATCTAGTATTAGACATAAAATTATCAGAAAAGAAATGATAAAACATTCTGGTAAATATAATTTCATACGTTGAAAATATATTTATATCGAGATTCCTAGCTAGTGGCACATACAAAACATATCAAAGTCGAACAATATTTTTTTTCCTTAACCAGAGCGAGTGTCATTTACAAACACAATTTTTTCGAGTGTTAATCTGAATTGTATCATCGCCCCGTTATTCATAGTTACGAATAAGGTTTAATTGATGACACAGTTCAAACATGGTAACACTGTAAGATATTCATTGAAATTAGCTCATTTTTATAAAGTAAACTTCACAAGATATTACTTTGTTCGTTTGTAACGATGTTTCAAAATGCTGAAGCATGCTTAAGTTATTTTCTCACGACCGGCCTCAACGAAAATAGTATATCTATCTTAGAATATTCCCTTTCATAACAAGTGCATTTTATTTTGAAAATTATCTTTCCATTTTCATCTGATTTAGCTTGCTTGTCAGAATATTCTTGAAGAATCGACACACTTAAATATTTTTTTTGTGTGATTTCACCTGATTTTATGAAATTCCTTTCCGCCCCTGTCTATAATATACTCACAAACCACTGTTGAGTTCTTGGAATGCATTAATGTTAATTGCTATGGTGACACCTACAACAAGGCCGGGAGCACCTGAAATGAAAGAAAAAAAAAGAACAATGAATTTCGAAAATGGCAAACACCATTCGACTATTTTTTCTCAAACCTTGATGAATACACGCTGTAATACTGTATACTGATTATTAACAAGTAAAATCGAATCGAAGAAAAATGTGAGCTCTTTTGGAAATATCATAATGGAGTAGCGGGTTTTTGAATATTTATTTTTGGGAAAAAGATATGTGTTGAATATACTTTTTTTTACCCGATTGCTAAAAAGGATGAACGCCTGTAAACAAGCAACAAGACGACCGACGTCTTGAGGTCATCTTCGATTAACCTATTAATGAGGATCAATGCCTTTCCAAACATGCCAAAGGGCACTGGTGCACAAAGTGGGAATCGAACCCGGGTCACTGGAATCGGAAACCCCCGCTCTACCGACTGAGCTATCGCGCCGCCAAGATTTAAGATTTATTCAGTGAAGAACTCGAGTGATTGCAAAAAAAAAAGAACACACTATAATTATTATTGATAAAATTTAACATTATATTTGTGTACACACCCCATGCAAGGCACATGTACCCGTAGTATCTCTCTGGCACTGGGCACGAGGTAATGATGCGGTCAGCTTGTCTGTAGCCGAAGTGGACATCGCTCAGTCCTTGGATGGACTCGATTAGAAGCCAAAAGGCAAAAGCAAGGCAGAAGTACTCAAACAATGCACCCATCACCAGGCAGATCAACTGAAAAAAGAATGATCAAAATCAAAATGATATCGAGAAGCGGAATGTCATTATTTTCAATTCTCACGAGTTTTTATTCAAATGGTGAAAAACGAAAAGGGGCTCAGTTTCCATAATTTACGAAACATGAAAATTTGACCATCAGAGAGAATTACCCCCAAACCCAATAACTACTGACATTTACCATAACCATTGTAGCGAAATGGGGGAAAAATAAAATGACGTAGAAAATGAACTAGTTAGGTGTGGATACAGAGCATAATTTCTGACAAAAAAAAATCGAGGGAGCATAAATATTTGTATTTTCAAAGCTTTTTTCATGCATTAAAAACATATAACAAACTGATATAAAATAATCTCACCGGTGTCCACTCGAGTGTTGCCAAACACAGAAACTGGATTGATAACATGCATGACAACGCCACGTGTGCGTGGATCAGATGACGAAGTGAACGAACACGACTATAAGGGGGAAAAAGATGAGTTCATTATTATGTTATCAGCTCGTAAATTGAAATCAATCCATTTTCAAATGTTTCAATTTAAAAAATGCTTAATAGTGACAGAACACTGGTTTCAACAAAGATGAAGGATTCTGGGGTTGCATCTGAATAGTGATAATGAATTACAACAGTTGTATAAGGCGTTGTTTAACTAAACAAAATTTGTTAAAGAAAAAGTCAGGTAAGTTTAGATTGCATATTATTAGAGAGGTTTGTTTAAAAAACGTGAACCAAGAGTTTACAAAGAATAGAAATTAGTACAATTGATTTTATCAATCACTTCATCCATTTGCGGGACAGACCAATTATCTCCATGGATGGGCAGACTGTCGTTTCTGTATGCTTTGAAGATTTTCAATCATTTGTTGATATATGTATGTAATGAATAACCCTTTCGGAAAAAACACAATATGCCACAGTATGTCTCACAATGTGTTGACACAACGTGAAATCACATTCGCAATGTCAAATTGAGCATTTTCGCAGTGCTGATGACATTTTCATAGTCCACCATGTGAACACACTGGGTGATTTCAAATCCGGTGTTGGCCTTGGTGTTGGTGTTAAAATTTGGTTTGTTTCCCCTAGCTTCAAGACTTATTCAGAGTTTGTAAAACTGATCCAGATCACATTATTGACATCTCAACAACTAGTGAGTGACTTTTCGGGACCATCTTCATTTTATATTTGGTGTTATCATCGTGTAAAAATTGACCAACAGCAAAAGGTCAACACTGAACTTGAAATCACCCAATGTGAACACACCATGAACATACTGCGGATACAATGCGTGACAATGTGTTCGTTCAAATGCTAAACATACGTGCAACAGACGAAGACACAGATGAGAAGAAACAGCAATGTTTCTGAGACTCCAGCTAGTGCTCTCGCAGACCAAACAAACACCATATCCACAATATCAGGGGGCTAAAAGAAATTAAATGAGAAATTGTAAATCGTTATTATAACTTATCATTTGTGGTGCCAGGGTATTTCACGACAAGGGGAGGGGAAGATGGGGCTGGGTTGACGACCTAAACGCGACGTCATTTCTATCTGCGACTGGATGACTGGGGTATTATCATAGAGTTAAATGACCCAAAATAATGTACTTTAATGATCTTCTTTCTTCTTCATTACGTTTCTTCCCCCTTTCCATGCTTTTGTTACTTAAACAATCATTGGGGACAGTTGTCGTTCTGGCCCTATAGTAGCGCTGCCCCATTTTTTGTTAGATAGGCCTAATCTCATTTAAATGGTGGTATAAAAACTCCATCATCATGATCATAGTGGACTTAAATAACTGAGACACAAACATGACCAATGTTGCTTGCAATATTCGTAAAGCCATGTGCAAACTATGAAACAGCCTTCGCGTTTGTTTTGTTTCATTGAACAATTGATCTCAGACAACTTTCTTTTAGAAAAAGACCCCGATTGCCAAATTAATTTGAATTACACATGTAGTTCTACCTAAATAACTACGTCATGTATGTAATGACGTATTACTCAATACAGTGACACAAATTCATTTAAAGGTGTGGTGTTGAATTGTAGGATAGAAATTAATTCAGAGCTATGCCGTGTGGCTACTTTTCATTTTAAGCCTCTTGAACCTTTTCCCATCATAATCACAGTCATAATAATATTCAAACTTATCCATTGCCATCTGTACCAGAAATACTAGTCGCAGCAGTATAATAAAAGCTTGTTCATGGTTGTGCACTCACTGAACCGTAAATTTTGTCCAGATTGCCCAAATGGATTGGGACACAAGTATTTGAAACTTACAATGAGATAAAAAGATCAAGACAAACCGAATTCGAGCTGAAAAATAGCGGTGGGAAATAACTTACAACGTTATAAAAAGATAAAAATATATCAAATTCGAGCTGAAAAGTAGCGGTGTGAAAGTTTACCGGTGGAGGCGGTGGTTCCATAAGGATAGCGAAGTGAGTAAAGTGCACACATTCGCAGGTTGTATGAGTCCTATTGGTGGATACCATTTGACAACCTGTTTTATCCCAAGATCCTCCAATTGTGTCACTAAATAATGAAGAAAAGAGATGATAGCTATAGTAATGATGATTATGCATGCAATTTTCTCCTTAAGCAAGCAATATTTTTACAGGTACATATCGACAGATTCATAAATCTATACAAAATATTCACGAAACCTTATATTGCAGTTATGATTTTGTTCTCTATTGCGAAGGAAATTGATTATATTGCAAATGAGAAGTTGCATGCCATTCTCAAATGGATTATTTGTCGTCATATAGGCCTGCCGCCAAACATTGGTTGGCAATATATGATTTTTTTTATTAGCCAGTGAACTTTCAGGAGTACATATAAAACGTCACTTACGGCAAGTAGTAATTCCAGAAGGCACAAACAGGAGTATCCACATCTTGCTCGGAAATGCCCTAAAATTGCCAAAAAATTTATGAATATTTGTTGTTTATATGTAACATGGAAGCTTATTGAATATTTTACCATCATAGATAAGCAATTATATGAGATACCGGAATTGAAAAGGGCGTTTAATTATCCATAATGAAAACATAATTATGCATCATAGTCGGCTAATAGTCGCAGCAGTAGTCATTCGGTATACTAGTGTGGGTGTACACATTTTCAGTTGCATTATTTTATGACGTAAATGTTAAGTTTACGCATTTTCACATTACTTAAAAAATATCTTCTTTTTATCCAATGTCAGTTCTCTAGCATAAATGTAAGACTTATGGAATACGTGTCTGACTAATCGTCAGACTTTAGTTTCCGACTTATCCTTTCATTTTTTCTTATCATTGTAATGTGTGTATTTCTCCATGTACCATATTTTTTTTACATCTCCCTAACATGTTTACATGGGTTACAATATGTGATCATTGCATTTGTTCTCCGTATTCATATTGAGGTTAGAAATATATATATAAAAAAATCAATCCATTCAAGAATCAATGATTCAATCGATCAAATTATCACCAACTAATCAATCAATCAATCCATCCATCCATCAATCAATCAATCAATCAATCAATCAATCAGCCAATCAGGTAGCAATCAAATAATCAACAAGCAAACCAAGTACACAATCGATTCGGTCCCAAATCAATAATTAATTCATCAAACGGTTATCCAAAAGGAACATACCCTGTTGTGTACAAACACCATGCTAACAGGATTATAGAGGTCTCGACGTAGTGATGGGTAGACTTTCAGCGATATCACACGACTGTTCACCCAAGGCTCGTTTGTCGACGTCGAAACAAAACTGTCCATTACGAATAACAAAATATGTTTTATTATCATAAATAAGGGTGGTAAGTATAAGATAGTAAGAAAATTACTTCGCTGTACATTGAATTTAGACTTCGTCCAGACCGCCAAAATTTCGTAACCTCCCCGATAGGCATATACTTGACTGAATTAGAAAAAAATACAGATTTATATCTACTACTAAATCAAACGTTTATGACATGAAATTATAGACTTAAAGTGAAATGAATATATCAACTCTCATAAAGGCATAGGCGGCGGAAGCGGGGACAAACCCCCCTAAATTTGAGGTGGGGGTCCCCCCTAACATTTTTGCTGATAATTGGTTTTTTTTTTGCTTGTCATTTTTTTTACCTGTATTCATCACAAAATTTCAGGCCAATGCATAAAGGACTTAGAGAAAAGTCGGAAAGCTAAATAACAGACCGTGAAATAAACAGGGTCTTTGTACTCTTTTTAGAAAATCTCCACAATTAGAAGATCGATTTTTTCATCACATTTGGAACCCATAGCAACGCAAACCATCTTGAAATAATAAATACATCATAATTTTTTTTTCACCATTAACAAGTGGAAAGGTCAGAATATCTCACAAGAAGCATACCGTATAAACAAATATTTGACACTTCTAGCTTCCTATCCTTACAGTCCAGACACTGACCGTGGTTCAATTACAACTGGTGTTTAGAATACGAGCCCTTGTCTTTGGTGTCAATGCCTTTTATCGTTCGAGACTATATTGAACCATACACTGCAACCACTTCACAACGTTGTTGTTTGAGCTTATACGGCGCGTATCATTCAGTAGTGAATATTTGAGCCAGGTGTAGAGTGTTTGCGTAGTATTTGACAGATGTTAGATTAAAAAAATAAATACATCATAAAAAATAATCCTTTTTTTTATAGCTTACTCTTCAGATGCGTTTCGGGGAATGACCTCATCAAGTGCATCATAGATGGAGAGAACAAGGATTCCCTCATCTCCTATTCGTGACAAAATGAAACAAAATAGACAAATGAAATGTCGAGATTTGCAATGCGATATTAACCTACGAAGTGGAACGCCTATAATATAAACACTATTGATTCACAAAGCAACTGAAAAAAGAAATACCTGTTTCTAATTTCCAATGACTGGTTAATTTTGAATATTCGACATGATAAAAGAATTTTTTATCAACTGACTGCCAGCAACACGATCAAAATAAAACAATAAAAGACTGACTTTAATGGTCTAGGTAATAAATGATAATTGAGATAGTGTTGATATCCGACTTGCTGTATTGCAAAATGAATCAGTCACTACCCCAACGTGAAATTATGGTACAGGCGTATGGCCCATGGATATAACCCAAAACATGTACCACCATTTGGTAATGTTTTGATTTTAATAAAAAATGATACTTTTATTAAAATTTATTTAGTTGAAATTACACTCATGCAAATATAAGAAAAGAGCAATAAAATATAGTAGCGACAAAAACAGTACCATCACGAGTAAAATCGAATAGATTTTGGGGCAAGGTGACTTCTTCCTTGAGATTGTTCCATCTTGCTTCTACTCCACTCCATTCAGATTCGTTCCCGTAGATAGGTAAAGTAACAGGCCCGTCAGAACCAAACGAATCGGCCATGAATTTATCAACACATGTAGCTAAGGGACAAAAATGAATTTCGAAGCTTTTTCTTGTAATTCCATTGTTATTGTTCAACAAAATACAAACAGAAATCAACAAAGTACTATTAAGTTGACTACAAAATAATGATAGGCAGTCTAGCCATTAAGAAATATAAAGACCAGCACGAAACTTCAGAAGGCAATTTCTTTGACGTTTCATCGGAATTGATCGTTTGATGCAACAATGTTATACATGAATTACCGAAAAATATTAAATTTAATACTCTATGAATATAGAAGGAGCTTATCTGGTCCCCAATCACTCCCCTTTCAGAGAAAAGCTATCTCATTCCTTTTTAGAGTGACATTTAATTCTTTTGAGAGTGGACTATATCTCTTTTTGAAGAGAAAATGTCTAAAAAGATGCGTAGTTTACTCCAGAGGAGCTATAACATGTATAATGCAGTTTAGAAGGATGTATAATTCAGTCCAGACTGGTCCAAACAGTATCACCCCTAGAAAAATGTGATTAGGGAATCTTTTCATCATTAACAAAGACAAGGGATGTAAAATGTCAATGGCCTCATGAAGAACGTTGGGAATAATGAAGCTTCAACTCATTGAAATTAATGAAATGTATCCATGATAGATAATCCTTATCATTCTCATTGCATTAGTCTGAGAGGTGACCATTTGTCCTCGTTTAATGCCATACATCCATAAAGCAAAATAGGAGGTATTTAAAGCATGTACCAATGTTTGCTGTTTCATAGAATTCCTGACATCCTAGAAAAGTGTCGCTTGTTTCTAAATCTCTGGCAGCTTGGGCGATGTAGTCTTCGAGACTATGAACCAATTCAGTCGATCCTGGTTTAGTCTGGCAATAAAGGGAACATCATACAAATGTTATCATCAGTATAAAACCAGCATTATATCACGAAAAGTCCGTCTAAAAAACATTCCGCCCCTTTGTCATCCAACATTTAAAGTATGTAAAGTCTTCTTCCTCTTCATCCTCATCTTCTTCTTTTCTCCTCTTTTTTTATTCATCTTACACCCCTCTTCTTCCTCTTATACTCAAATTTCACGTCTCTTTCTCCCATCCATCATCCATGAACCTATGTAGCAATAAAACCCTGTAACAATAGAGATATATCTATGAAAGATGAATGTAGGTTATCTATTTCTTCTTCAAACCTATTTTTACAGCTATTTTTGGTATCTACTGGAGGGCGAAATTCTAGTAGTCCTAAACCCTGTGTCAATGGAGAGATGTGTATGGAGGATGGATAAAGGTCCACTTCTTTTGTTTCTTCTTTTAACAGGTTTTTACGCTTTTTTCATGGTATCTTTCAGTGGTGAATCCATGAAGTAATAAACCTTGTATCAACGGAGAGACGTGTATGGAAGCTTAACATAACTTGTATTATTTAAGCTCACTTGTTTTCCCTATTCTTACACATTTTCAAACCTATGTGATTTATCTTCTGGTATTTGCCAATAGTGAATCCACGTGCTGGTAAACCCTGTAACAATGGTGAAACGTGGATGGAGGATAGACATACTACATTTGTGTGTGATATTTATGTTTTCTTCTTAGTTCTCTCCTATTCTTCCACTCTTCATCCTTGGTCGTTTCGATATGCTTCTTTGGAGTCGGAATCTTCTCTAAAAAGTCAATTTGAGTATATACCTTTTGTAATTCTTGCCATTCTTCTTTTCTCTCACTATCCAAAAGTGCGTCTACGGTCTCAAGAAATTCCTATATCAAATAAAAAAATGACACCGAAGGCAAAAACTTGACCAATCATACCCGAAAAACAAACAAACACAACATGACGTCACGATCTCGTGGTCGGTGAAAACATGTACAAGAAAGCCTATTTTTAAAGCCAGAGAATTGGAATTTTTCTTAAACAAAATACTCACCTGGAAGGCAGTGAAATGACATAAAGTTTGCATTTCTGTGTTAAATAGTTTCTAGGTTTTCGATTGCTATATAATTTGTCGATTTCACTTTTGGGTCTATTCTGAGTCTTTAAAAGAGATGAGAAAGAAATTATATAATTTTTAACTGTTGTAAGATATATTATCAGCAATATTCAAGTGCTTTTTCATTAACCCCCTAATATTCATGATGTTCATATACATGTTAAATATTACAGCTGGAAATGTTTCTTCTACCTTCATACCTCTATTGCATTTTCAGCTTGAGTTTTGTTGTTGAATGGTTGGACAAACAGAGCTAGGGTAGAAGCAACATTCACTGCAGCGGCTAATTCGTTCTTTGACAATGAATCTTCTGTTTGTGCCAGATGGAGCATTCGTCTGCGCATGCTCGTGGCAGCGTCAATACCGAAAATGAGCTCTTCATTAGCCTACAAAGAATGATAATAATAGTATATGTAAATTTGGTATAAATTTTGTCTCTAGTGTCCCCCGTGATTCCCCCTCTCTTCATCTATGTCACAACACGCACACACACGCGACACATAACCCTTACTCACACACAGACCCTGACAGACAGGCTCCCTCTCCTCCCTGCCTCCCATTTCTCTTCAGTTCTTCCCCCTTTTCAATTTATCTTTAGAATAGGACTTTTCTTCACTCGTCCCTTAAAAATGAGTATCCTCTTGGGAAAGCAATATGACCTTCATATTCACCAAAAATGACACAGATGATGGACATTGCGACAATGATAATGAAAATTCACTGCTGGTAGAGTGTTCACAGTATTATGTTGATAATAGTGGACTATGTGCAAATGTGATCCACACTGTTTGAATTAAAAAGTCTAGGAATGATTTTACACTGTGGACACTTAGACAGTGTGAATATTAACAGTGTGTTAAAGTAGAAATTGTTAAAATGCAATGCGCACTGTGAAAGTTTTGGAGGTGATTTCAGACCGTCTTCTACACTGTAGACATACTGTGGGACATTGTTCTTCACAACAGGAAACGACAAAGACAACGATTCACTTACAATATCCTCAAGTTCCATCAGTGATCTAGCGCAGTCCGCTTCATGAAGGACTCTACATTCTTCCTTTCCTGTAGTGGGCCCAGAGTTTAGCAATTGAGTATAATCATCGGTGATAACTGTGAACAAATATCGATATCTAAAATATTTACTAAGTAGGAATATGTAAGATTGCAGGGACACACCGCCGTCCGCTCCCTGCCTCCCAAATTCCAACATTTGGCTCATTATCTCGGAGCGACAATTCTTATACTCAATAAACTGCTGTCGAATCAGTATCCAGACTGACAAAACCTATTGCCTCATAGCTAATGACACGCGATTGTTAGGTTTCGAGTCGATTTCGTTGGTATCATAAGTGAGTATCATAAGACACATACTTCATGTATTTTACTCTTCACCTTCAATATTTCATCACGTTGTACACTAGATTGTTTTACGTATGATAAAAAAGGAGAAGTTTGTCTTCGTCTGCATATCCATACCTTAAATATGAATTCAGAGCATACCAGTATCACACTCTGATAGATCTTTCTTTTTGTAAACGACAGTTGCAGAGAATACAAATGAGCTACATGTAAATGATGAAGGTATCATTTAAAGTTAACAAAATGTTAAAGATTTAAACAGCAATGTAGACTTTCTGATAATCATTGCCTAAACGTGTAAAAAAGTGTTTCAAACCTCATTCATACATCAAGGAGCGCAAGTATTATAGTAAATCAGATTGTGTATACATATATGTTGTTTAACTTTGACTTTCTTTTACTGTGACGGACTCTTCTTGACTAGTTAAACACTCCGCGCCAAAACCAAACGAAACCATGTAGATTCCCTTCTTTTTCATCACATTTACGAAGAGACAGAACCGGAAAGATGTATGTTGATAAAATAGACATCAAATAAAAAGCTTACAAATGTCATCAAGTCCTAGCTCGCCCATCAACTGACTGAGCTCATCGTCGTCCTCGTAATTGATTGTGTATATCCATACGGCGACGTCATCGAAGGCGCCTCCAAGGTACCCGCTGTCTTGATCGTTACGTTTGCCGAGATGAACAACGGTGTGTGTGTCCGTTGTTGTACTAGACAATGGCGTTCCAAGTGCGTCAGTGGCTAAATGGGAATACAACAATAAAATATATATGATTATAGTGCTGGATTTATAAATGATCTCTTTTTGCTTATTATTTTGCCTTCATGGCAACTACAACAGTGACAGGATTAAAACAACCAATCAGAACCAATGTTTACATAAGTCAGTGGCTATGGAAATGGGAATAGAATACACCCTGTGTAATTATATACTTGTTTCATAAATGCTTATAGTGTTTTTCCTTTCTTTTTATTGTAATAGGAACATGATTAAAGAACCAATTAAAGTCACTGTTTCCATTGAAGTTACGATCTTAACAGGGGTCTGTACGGGGCAGGGGACCGTCAACCCCTATGATTTTCCGAGTAATGAAAAAGAAAAGAAAAAACCCAAACAGAGGTATGTCATCGTATAAATATATTGTACCCGTGTACTCCAAATGATAAAATATCTATGATCGTCTTGCCTCTCTCGGCATTTACTACGTGGCACATCCCATGTATATTGAAAAGGCTGTGATGGTAAGCAAAAGTTTTCATTACCTCTGAGTTTGCCATCAGTTAAGATTTCAAGACCAGAGACCGAGCTCCAAGTTATGGCGAAGTTAGTCCAGTTTCTCCCAAAATTAGCATCGTCGAAAGATGCAGTCCACATTATGGTTGAACCAACTACTTCAGTAGTAACTGTTTCGCCATCGTAAGTGACTGAAAAGCCACGGCTATTCGCAACCTGGGCACCAGAGCTGCATAATATTATGAAGACGAAAAATACCACGAAAGAGAGATGCTCATTTTGGGGTTTGCTCGTCTTATTGACCGCCATTGTCATAATATCCGACCCTGGGAACTGTACCTAAACAAAATGAGGGGTCGCTTTGAATAATTAATTGGCCCTATCAGAGTTAAAATATCATCACCGATCATTTAGCTTCATGACGAATTCTCTTCCAAGATTCATCTTTGCTTTTATACTAATCCCGACAGTCTGATAAACTCAAAGTGAAAGATTATTCAAAGAAAGACCTACAAAAATTCATTATTAGATTTTGGCCTAAAATTCAAATATACATAATGCATACGAGTAAATAGACATCACACATTTACAAATATGATGAAAGGTTACTACATTGAAAAGATGGAAGAGTTTACTGAAAATAAGCAAGGAAATGAGAAACTTGGGAGTTTCAAGAAAAACTTGGCATACCTTTTTTAGTGTGACACAGATCGAATTATTTAATGATACATTAGCAATTTTGATAAATCAACTATATTAATCTTGTCTGTCATTTTATGTGTATATACAGTACTTTATTGTACAGGGCCCTAAGGGACAGCAGTTTGTCAACTGAAGAGGCTACCCTGTTGAAATAATACTGTAAATAGACAAATAAATAAATATAATCAAATAACGCATTAATGGAGTTTACATGACAGATTACGTTGAGGTTTGGTCACGATATTCGGGCAAAATATTGCCTACACTTTACGAGGAAGGTGCCGAGTTAGCCCCAATCTTTCTGAGGCGTTAAACATTACATTAATGGTTCCTTCATCATTCTTCATCAATCTCCAATAAAGATCTTTCCGGATCTTTCGTTTCCACGACGAATATATATTGCGATTAAACAAATATCCATGCGCCAACTCTACGGTCTCACCGATCCTCCCGTTCTTACGACTATTTTCAATGTCACTTATCGTTGTGTTGTTAACGGCAACTTGACAATGTGTTTTGGTCACGTGGTAAATACGTCACCTCGAGTATACTATCATGTCCGTTGGAAATTCGTAGGACGGAAATACTCCAGCACCTGATTCCGATCGTTTCTAACTGCCGTAGAAACACTCGTCAGTTCAAAAAGAAATTTCCTACATATCGGTTCCTTACCTGAGAATATACCCAAGTCCTTCGGGGTTGGTGGCTACGTCTTGAAAATGGTCGATGGTACCGAGTTCAATCCAGAAACTGACTGTCATACCGGCTGGACTACAAACGGATGGATCACTCAAACATTTACCCGCGTAATCACCTGATATCAAAGAGATAAAAATACCCAACAATATCACATGGATTATGATCATTTTGAATGTTCAATGAATGTTGTTGGTACGCCAAGCTGCTGAATGGGGGCATATTGAACGTTTCTATGTGCACTCCCGGTGATGACGTACAAATATACTCCCAACTCCCTGAATAAAGCATACTTTTTTGAAGAAGGGATAGTTGCAACGCTCGGTAATAACTGACGTCTATTATGATGTCTATCAGTATGCGTTTGACCCTCTTCAGTGCTAAGAAATGTATAACTCCAATATAATAACGTAATATTTTTGGTTGTGCTATGATACAGATTTTTTAAATTTACTTCATTGTTTTGGCAGCTGGA
This sequence comes from Lytechinus variegatus, assembly GCF_018143015.1. Taxonomy (NCBI): domain Eukaryota; kingdom Metazoa; phylum Echinodermata; class Echinoidea; order Temnopleuroida; family Toxopneustidae; genus Lytechinus; species Lytechinus variegatus. The sequence goes on along the minus strand of NC_054741.1, from coordinate 15,838,147 downwards.
AGTAAAATCATGCAAAGTTGAATAAAATCGATTTAACACACCTTTTTTTCAAATAAACAATACAATAAATCAAAGATGTCACAATCACAATCTAAAAATTTCCATACCACTAGTTTTGCAGCAGAAGTTAATATAAGATTTATATCAAATTGATGAATATATATTAATACATATGTACATACATGTATATTTTCTCACAAAACGAATGAGATTTAATACCAATCGATACGTATCCAAAGTTGTGATTTGCTGGGTTGCCTGTGGAAATAGCCCCATCCTCAGAATGGAAGCGATCCTCAACCAGTGATGTGTTGACTGCTTCTACCGGACCGCTCGGGTCTGTCACGTCGAAATACTCATCAGCAGAACGGTAACGTACGCCTGATACGATGAAGACATTTAGAGACAGTGTGTGTGAGGGTGTGTGAGAAGGGTGTGGGGGTCGAGAGAACATTATAGAGATCGAGGGAAGAGTTGGAGAGAGAACGAGAGAGAGAGAATGAGAGGGATAGGGGATGTATATTGACTGGATCTCTTATATTTAACGTAAGCCAACATAATATTCATATCTATTCTCTCCGGGTGGGTGTTTCATAAAGCTGTTCGTAAGCTAAGAGCGACTTTAAGAATGGCTGGTGAACCTTTCTTATGCGCTAAATAATCACAATGAACATTGATGAATATCATTTACCAAAAGAAAGGATCACCAGTCGTTCTTAACATTGCTCAAAGTCACTCTTAACTTACGAACAGCTTTATGATGGGGAATGGAGGAGGGGGGCTTTGTCAGTTAAGTAAGTTTAAATTGTGTTTACTCGGAAACTAATGACTGGAAATACAAATGAATACTTTCGCTCTTATTTTAACCTATTCATCTTGTTAATTCTTTGATATCTATTTGTGATTGAATCATATTCTCATTTGTGTTTTCTGCACATTTTGCGTACTGCCGGAAAAAGAAATTGTGTTTCTATGTTCGGATGTTGGCGGAACCTAAATTAGATAATCATGAATCTTTAAGCCTTATCAATAACATCTGTACAGATACTTCGATGGCCATCGATGGTTTAATGGTTCATTTTATGACAGATGGGACGATTCGAACCGACAAACTCCTCAATTATAAAAATAAAAAACTTAAGAAGCAAGCGAAAATCATAATGAAATAATGTTATCCGGTGAAATTATAGAGGAAAAATGGCTTTGGTTCTAAAACACAACTACTAAACTACAAAACTTGTTTTGTTTAATAACTGTGACATCCCCGAAAACTTACTTCCTACGCCATTCAGGTCTTCTGGTACTGGGATATCACTGACTGTTTCTGGTACAACTATCATAATGTCATCGTATGCTCCTGCTTGGTATCCAATAGGATAAACTGCTGATTTACCCACGGTGATGACAGAGTAGGCCTCATTGTTTCTTGTGCTTACCGTTCCCGCTTTCTGCATCATATGAAAATGAAAATCCAATGTGGTATTAATTTTTACTTACGTTGATATTTTAATGCGAATTGAAGGATTTTCCAGTTATATCACTTGTTTTGGGGTCCACTTTTTGAACATGACCAACCTTGCGTAATTTTACATTTTCTAATAATATCAACCATGATTTTAGCGGAAAAGAAACCCTTACTAGGTAAGTAAAGTAACTACAACAGCATGCAATTGGCACTTTGGAACTCTGTCGCTCTCTTATACGGTGCATTATTATGTATTTTTGAGAGAGTTTTCCCCTTTATGCTCTTTGTCCTTGAAAGTATATGGATTTTAATTGGTGTGATTTTTGTTTTACCCAACACTGATAAATCCTACATCCCTTTATTTTAAAATTCTTCTTCTCACTTTATCTTCCCTTCTTTTCCCCGCTATCCTGTCTAGTTTTTATCCCAGATAGAAGCAGCATACAATCATGGACCCTAGGTCCATGATACAATACACTGAATTTATGTACCTTCTCTGCCGTTAGTACCCCATCGAAGGTGATCTGAAGTCCGTTGGTTGCTTCCCAGATCATCCCTATGTACATCCATTTGTTATAGGTGACGTTATGATCCAGGGTGTCGACCTCCCATCTTTTTGTGCCGTCTGCAACAATAGCCCGGATGTTCCCCTCTGCGTGTATAAGAGCCATACCCCTCTCTCCTGCCGGAGGAAGTGATTTTGTTTTGTCAAAAGGTATATTTGTAGAAGCAGAGCTCAGACATATAATCCACTTTGTTCAATTTGTTTGTTTGCTCACATGAATAATGTCCGTGTCAATGTATTGGCACACGATCAGTGACACTAATGTTTTTTTAACATGATGAGCTTTGACCTGCATGACCTGCTCTTCCTTAATTCCTTTACTCCTTATTCGTGAGCAGTAAGGCCAATTTGATAAATCTAAATTTCTTTAAATAAAGCCATATTCAAAGAAATGTTGAAAATTATGATATGGATGTATTTCAAAGTCTAACCAAATGTAGAACAAACCTTTTCCTCGTCCGTTGGGTCTGTGCTCGAAAGAAAGTACACTCACCATTTCTGTCAGCACCAAGACTAATGATGTGCTTCACAGAACTATCCACAGTCTCCGGGGGTTCCAAGTTCACCCACAACCCGAGTGCGAAACCGTGCTCGCACTCCGATGGATCGCTTGGACACATGCCCGCGTAGTCGCCGAGTGTGAGGACGCCTTCCATTCCGTCGGTGACCACGGATTTCCCGGTGTAGTTCGAACTCGTAGTGTATGAGACGCCCGTTTCAGATGGCACGAAGGGATTGACGCGATTGAGGGGTGGTTGGAATGTCCAGCAGTAACGACCGAAACTCTGACAGTAGCCTTCGGGATCTATTCAAAGAGAGGAATGCGAGTTTATTATAATTGTATTTGATTGCTTATTCATGTAATTTTGTATTTATTTAGAGGAATTTTGGAACAAGTTTTTTCATATCTGTTAATGAGCATGGGGTAATAGGCCTAATCATTAACCGGTAATTCCTTGGAATTAATTGTTTAAGAAAGATATTTAGAAGTTCTGGACAAATTGCAAAGTCGAAGGGAAGTCCCGAAACAGGGGCAATGCTCTTTAAACCGAAAGAGAGCAAAATATACAGAAATAAGATTCAGATAAGCCTAAATCATAAGGATTTTAACTGAAAGACAATTAACATTTAAAGGTCCATCCATAATCTGTTCCAGTTTTGAACGTTTTATTTGGGAAATCGGGGCCTTAAAAGCTTTTTCAACTGAAATTGTATCAATGAACTTGGATCCGCTGCATCCATCCATCAATATACATCCATTGATGGATACTGATTAATTATTGTGCAATCATGGCCCAACCTTCTATAACATATAATTTTGAGTGTACATGTTTTACGTCTCGGTATTAATTATTATACAATTCATATATTACAATAAATAAATCACCTGTTAATCCCATGAGCGTGAAGGCTTTCCGAGGGTACGTAAACTGGTACCAGACCGCGAGATCCGTGATTAACGTCCCTTCCGTTGTCGAGCTGATACCGACTTCCGTCACCGATGAGGGTTGCACGTCCAGGTTCGTTTCTGTGGTCGATGTGGCCCCTTCCGGCTCGATCCCATCCACGTACACCGCTAATCTTTCAAAGCGGTTCCACGTCATGGCGATATTATACCAGGACCCACGTTTCTGAATAATATAATGATTTGAAATGCTTAATATGCTTAAAGTGTAAGTTGAACTTAAGGGGGGGGGGGGGTGGGAAGAGACTAACTCTCCAAAGTAAAAAAAATAAAAATAAAAAAAAAAAAGATTCCTGACAATGATCCGGCTTATTTTTTTCATTGTTCTTTTTAAAATACCGATTAAAAGTAAAACTAATGCAACAGAAGCGTTTGATCGGCTATAAAAAGCGAATTTATTATAAAATTAGGAATATGAACCTAAATTTAGTCAAATGGCTTACCTTGAACCATCACGGAACACAACCTTTCGTCAAAACATCCCACGTCAGTTACTAAAGTTACGTGGGGGTGAGGGGGGGGGGGGGTTGAAGGATGTGGAAAGAGTTTCATTTTTTGAGCTTACAGGGATGCTCCGGGCTGAAGATAATTATCACTAAATAAATAATGTAAAATTCACAGAAGAAAATAGTAAAAATATCATCAAAATTGGATAATAACGAAACTATTGAATTTTAAAGATTTTCATTAATCCGGTGAAACAGTTCTAGGCATGTTTTCATGAATTTTCATTAGTTGCAGCAATAAACAACTAATGCACTTAATAAGTTGTCAATGCAATTGTTTTATTTCTTGGTAGAAAATTTTCGAATAAGCCCAATTTCATATAATAAAATACAAAAGAATAAATGGGGATATGACATCATCATCCCACCTAATGAATATTCATGAAGACATGCCAAGAACTGCTTCACCGGAATAATGCAAATCTTTAAAATTCAATAACTTTGTTATCTGTTATCCGATTTTCATCAAATTTTCAGCATTTTGTTCTGTGAATTTTACACTATTTAGTGAGATATAAATATATTCAGCCTGGATCATCCCTTAAGTTATCATTTTTTTCTGATTGGTTGAAAATCAGACCCCGTTTGATTTTTAAAGACGAGTGATTGTAACTCCCTCTGTAACGAACCCGAGGTCCGACGACCCGATCAATGGATGGGAGAAATTCGGAATGGTTGATAACTTACTTCAATGGGTACCGTTGTTGTCCAAACCAGGTCAGAAGTCTTCACTATGGCAACGGCTGTGTAGTACGTCACAGTGAGCGTAAAACTGCGAGACCTGCAATCGATGAAATAAAATAATTAAAATCAAGTTAATATGTCATCTGTGTAAGTAAACTAGTGCTTAAGTCAAGGATGCCATCGATCTGTATAGAATAATCGATCTTTCTTTTACGAGATGCTGCTTGGAGAAGCTAGTGCGTAGTGTCTTACTATGATAAATACCCCAGAAATTACAAATACTTTCAATATATTTTCGTCATCATCATCATCACGTATTATATCGAAAAACTATTCATATTCAAATTTTGAATTCAGCGTAAAGTAGCATGAAAAAGGTACCATACAGCATTAACATGTTTCAAATGTGCAATTTCAAAGGCTATATTTATCTGTAAATAAATAAGATAAGACAATATTAGTTTTCTAGCACCTTCAGTCTTTGTCTGTTTCATCTCTCGGCATAAGACCCCTGCTGGTATATTACATTCTGATTTGTGGTCCTTTTGTTTAGCACACACAAAGTGTTCATTATTCATTTGGTTGGGGGGGGGGTGATGCCCCGTCATTCGTCTATTTTTAGATGAATTTGATTACATGATTTGTGGAGAAAACGTGAATGAATAATTTTCCGTGCATGGGATAACACTTCAATATGATAGAATCACATGTACACATTACATCAATCTTACTCGATATTAAGATGACTCCCAGTGATGGGTGCATTGATAGGTGTTTGAAGCCAGATTGAGAGCGAAAACCCGCTGAGGCAGGTGTCTGTTTCGATTAGACAGGAGGCTGGAAAGGATCCTAAAATCAACGGAAAAAACGCAATATTACAATTTCCAAAGTTCAATAAAAATCAATTTCGTTCATCAGGTTATGTTTCGTTACCTACTTCTTGTTAGTAAATCAAGGTATCTTGCTACCAAAATGCCATTCACTTCGTGAAGTATGTTTTGGTCGGGACCGGGCAAAATAAAAATGACTATATGTTTACCACTTGTATCAACCATTTTTAAAGCAAGGAATAGGCTGAAATCTCAGGGAATTGATTTGTAGCCTTTGGATATACGATTTTCTAATGAATAAAAGTGTTCCTTTTAAAATGAGAAAAACAATAATATTAGCGATTTTAATTTGTATGACGGAACCTTTACTAAAGCTGTGGAAGCCTTAATACCACCATTCCGCCCTTATCTTGTTTAGATGTGAAGCTGTTGATACAATATGCTACGATACATTCTTTTGACAAAGTGGATGGAAAATCACCATTTTGGCATTTTATTACCATAGTCAAACATACCGAGCGTTAGGTAGGAATTGGGATGTAATTCAACGAATGTATCATCATCTTCTGTTGCTATGGTAATATCTAAGTTTGGGCCTGGTATAATACCATCAGTTTTGCCGGTCTCAAGAAGGTCAAACATACTCAAAATCAATGTTTCACCTGCCCAATAGATATCAGCTTTACTGTACACAGAGTTTTCTGCAGAGGGGTAAAGAAAGGTAATTGTTTGATGAGAACATGGATGGAATGTTATTTCGAAAATATCAGAGACGTGGTAGCGTAAACCATTGATCTAGTCCATTTGCCAGTTTATCAGAAATTTCTTTAATTTACAAGACCTTTATTAGTTGTGTAATCAGATCTTTATTGTCATGAGTTTTGTGGCAGGACAAAAAAGCTATCAGATACATACCAAACAAATACCTGCATCCACTCACCTACTGTATATCCGCCCCAAACACAAATTCACACGTTCGGTGTCAGTTTACTCAATTCATCTACTTTCTCTTCATGTACATCCTATAATATCACTTTGGATTGAAAAAAATTAAAAAGTCTCGACGGTGGGATATCAATGAAACAAAACTCCACAGAATGACAAGGGATTATCAATATCATACCGAACAAACCAAAGACATGTCTGGCTTCCCACGGCTCGACGAATCGTTCCCAGATCGCAAGTTCCTCGAATCCCAATCTGGCGAAGTCGCTGAGGAAGTCGTTCCTTCTGCCCACGATGAGCTTGTTGTCCAGGTCTGCTTCACGCACCCTGTAGACACCCTTCAAGTCAATACCACGGGTATTTCCGTCTAGGTATAGGTACAGACCGGTCGTTAGATTCCATGTCAGGGCGATGTGGCTCCATTCTGTTTAAGGATTCAGAAAGGATTGAAGAACAATGTCAGCAGTATTGATGATAGGCCTATTTCCTTGTCTTGTCTCAGTTTGAGTTACTTCAATTCCATTTGCAATTATCCTTCTGTTTTCGCAAAGGCAGCGCTGAGGCAGAGGTGACCCCTCCCCTCGATTTTTCAATTAACGAAAAATAAAACCGACGAAAGAAGAGAAAAGGAGGAAGAAATCGGAAGAAGATTATGAAAAAGAGAGAAATTGATTGCATAACCTTTTTAATACTAATAGCCCTATCATTCATTTCAGAAAAAAGGGCAACACCTCTAATTGTCTTATCCCCGTTATCAAATTCCCCATATTGCTATGCCTATTGTAAATATTAATGTATATGCACTGATTCAGTATACAGACTAGTTGCGCCAAGCCGCAGCAAAATAGTTACCACCAAACTGTTCGAAGGGAGCCTCGACAATCCATTGTCGTTCTCCGTTTGCCACCATGGCGCGTATCTTCTGTCCGGTCTGGTAGATAGCAAAACCTCGTGTCGTCTGTCCACCCGAACTCAAGAGGCAGTGGAACTCGTTGTCATGGTAATCTGTTAGCCTCATCCATGTGGCAACAGTGATGCCATCATCACAAAGGCTGGGATCGCTGATGCACGTTCCGTCATGATCTCCTGTTTATTAAAAAAGGGAGATAATCATAATTGAATGGATGATGGGAAAACGGGACATGAATAATAGATGGGCGGAATCAGAAGGAAATAAGGCATTAACTCCACTGTGGCTCGAGATTGGAGTACTTTGATTTTTTTTAATTTGGTCTAACTGATAAAGAATATCGTTGAAGATTTAAAATGAATCTCGCATTTTGTTTTACTCTGTTGATATATGAACTTCTATTCCAGCAAAGTAGTCAACCTTTATTTTCTGTCCGATCCCGATTTTCCCAATGCTCTCTTTGCTTCCCTCATACTGGGGATCGGACGTACATCCTTAATGGAATTGTCCTCTTATGTGAATATTAAGCGTTACAACGTTTTGGAAAAATTGAGTGAATGAACTTTCTCTGAGAAAACGAACGATAACCTTTCCTTGTTGGACTTAGTATTTTTCGAAAATGGCTAATAATTTTGATTTAAAATTTTGCCTACCAAAATATAACCAGAATCCGTCCTCTCCGTTGACATCTAGAGCCTTTCCCTTTCCATCTCTTCCAGTCGTCAGGACGACCACTGCATTTTCGTCTGTACGGATGGGCGTGGTCAATGCAACTTGGTTTTGATAGTCACCCAATTGGAGATGATCCCTGCGTGTAAAGCCGTCTACAGTCCACCAAAGATCGGCATTGAAAAGCAAATGCTTCTCTTCATCTTTATAGAATAGCAGGAGAGATAGAGGAAGTATTTTTTTTTTATATCAAATAGTTTGTTTTATCCGACAATAATAAAAGGTCTGTCAATTAGATGAATTACAGGGATCAGTGATATCTTAATTCATCATACAAATATGACATAATATTGATCCATTCAACTTCTGAATATTCATTCTACTCGTCAAAACCTGCAACTAATCCTCTACCTCATCATTATGAATACATATCAGAACCTAACCTTTGAGACATGTGTGGAGGCTGAACTTAACCAGGCAGGGAACCAGGGTGAATATGGTATTAAGGACATGTAACGCTGATTAGAACGATGAATAAAAGGTATGATTATTATCATCAATGATAAATATTGATGGCTTCCTTAAGATTCAACAACAAGCAGCATGTAAACTAAATCAAATGTAATCACATTTAGGGAAGTATTATGATTGATGCAAATAACAATACAGTTTCAAATTGAATAATTCATTACCGGTTATTCCCAGGAAGCGATGATTTTCAAACTCAAACAGGAAGCGATCCCAGTACACAAAATCGGATACTGTAACAGGCGCCGAGGAATCCGCGGTTTCCTGTGAACCGATCCACACATTCCGGTTGGTTGACGTGTCCATGGGTTCTGTGACATCACTCTGTGAACTTTGACCTCGAGGTTTAGAGTTAATGAACAAGAGAGGGACAGATCCCGGTTTCCAGCTTGCACCCAAATTAAACCATTGATTCCATCTAACCTTTCCCGCAGAAATTTTTGACCTGAAGATGGTTGTTCCATCATTGACTGAAATAAGACAGAAATAGCTCTGTGAGAAGCGCTTAAAATCATTATTGAATTTTTTTCCGACAAATTTCTAGACTTTTCATAACACACATACGCTATTGATACAATGTACTTTGACGAAGTAAGCAGTTTACATGAAATAATTTCCTGATAAAAATTGTTTTGACAAATGACAGGTATGAAATTATGATCCGAAACTTAAAAACTTATAATAATATATGAAAGCTAAGGTTTAGATATTTCATATCTGGATGTGTTAATCAAAGGACATTTATTAAGTGGCGTATAATGCCTTATAGAAGTTTAAACTGTCTCTCTCCAAAGACTTTTTATACATGATGAAGGCCGGAAATTTCCGAACATGTATCATCTCTAGATTTTAAAGTAAGAGTACCTGAAAATTCTATAGCTCGCTGGGCAGTAATCATCAATCTGACATAAGGAACATTGAGGGTTCCGTCTTCGACCGAGAGAAGCTTGGAAGGTACGCCATCAATTGCTTCTGTCTCCAGGAAGAGCCACAAGGATATGGCGAACCCTTGAGGACAGTTCTCGACCTGATGCAAACAGGTACCTGTTATCGACGTCATCGGATTCAGTCGTGACGTAGCCCCTAAAAATAATGAATAATTTGCCATGTGAGAGTGATGGTGGATTACGCATGCATTGTAATTGCTCTAATACCCCTCCAGTTTCAACGAATATTTGCCAATCAAACTGAAATACCACAGTAAACATAAAAAGTGAACAATGTATACAAAGTTTCAACATTTTATGTTTGCTTTTGGCACAGAATTAGACTATAGCATAAATTAATCAGTCTTCAGAAGACGGGCCGGTATATTTGACAATAAGCTGAAAGAAATATTTTATAATTATATCAATGAATATATAACAAACCAGTAAGCTTAATGCAGTCCATCATGTTATTGCGACAAGGTTCGTCGACAATTTCTTGATGATCGTTTGCTTGCTTCATCTGTAAAGTATTGTAGTGATCTGCCAGCATGTAATAAGGCTGAGGCAAGCTTCTATCCACACCTAACCATGGTAAATAAAGATAAGGGTAATGGAGGTGCGGTAAAGAAAAAAGAGGGATGGGAAGAAAGAGGGAAGGAAGTAAAACAAAAACATGCTCATATTCCATAATCCTTTCATTAAGAGAAATTGAGATATAAAGAGCTTAAGACTTAAATCGTTACTTTTGGGGGAGAAACCACGATGTCCATTAAACTTCTGTTTATCTTGTCTTTTATTTCGTGATAATTTTAGTCAGGAACTGGTATTCACACCGGTGTGAATGTGTGCAAGAAAAAGGCACGAATGGTAGGGATTGTTTTAACGCGAATCATTCTTAATTGATATTGGAATAAAGAAACACAAATTATTCAATTTCGCTGATTTATAGTTATGATCGTTTAAGTGCAAAATAAACCTGTCAAATTATCTTCTACACTAATGCGAACTCAGATGTCTCTGGTTGGGATTGCCATGGGATAACCATATAAGGATTATTGGATACGATCGTTCCCCTTCTCAAGGGTTTGTAGGGAATCATGGAAAATTAATTTAAGCTACAATAAATTTTGATAAACCATCTAAAACTAATGATACCCTTATGGTCAGATAAAATGCTCATTCTTAAGCGATCAGGCTGCACTGGACTTACCAAAGTCAGCGGGTTCCAAGACACGTGCTTGGGAGAAATTGAAATTCGGCGTCAAATCTGGAAGACAGAAAAGAACACAATCAAATAACCGATCTGCTATTAAATGATCACAGACTGAGACAACTTTGCCCAGGTTTCATCCCCCAACTGACAGAATAAGATACATCATAACCGGTATCGAGTGCGTCTCTCGGTTTCTGATGATTAGTCGACTGTCGGCACCAAACCATTCCTGGCGGGTATTTCATAAAGCTGTACGTAAGTTACGAATGACTTCACGATCTACTGGTGACCCTTTCACGTCCTTAATAATCCATTTTGTAACTGTCTTAGCACTTAAAGGTCAAGTCCACCCCAGAAAGATGTCGATTTGAATCAATAGAGAAAAATCAGACAAGCACAATGCTGAAAATTTCATCAAAATCGGATGTAAAATAAGAAAGTTATGACATTTCAAAGTTTCGCTTATTTTCAACAAAAAAGTTATATGAACGAGCCAGTTGCATCCAAATGAGAGAGTCGATGATGTCACTCACTCACCATTTCTTTTGTTTTTTTATTGTTTGAATTATACAATATTTCAATTTTTACGAATTTGACGATTAGGACCTCCTTGCCTGAAGCACAAAATGTTAAAATAATGGAATTCCATGTGTTCAGGGAGGAATGAAACTTCATTTCACATGACAATGACGAGAAAATAAAAATATTTCATATTTCATATAATAAATTACAAAAGAAATAGTGAGCGAGTGATGTCATCAACCCTCTCAATTGGATGTAACTGGCTCGTTCATATAACTATTTTGTTGAAAATAAGCGAAACTTTAAAATGCCATAACTTTCTTATTTTACATCCGATTTTGATGAAATTTTCAGCGTTATGCTTGTTGAATTTTTCTCTTTTTATTCAAATCAAGTTTTTGTTGGGGTGGACTTGTCCTTTAAGCACACATCCAAGTCTTGCATAAAGGTGTGCGTAACCTTACAAACAGCTAAATGAAACAGGTACAACGTTATGATGTAAAGAACAATCAAATCGCTATCATTGTGGAAAATTATCTGAAAGATGGTGGTATCACAACATCACGAACACTTTTAAATCCATGTTGCCTGGTTTATCCGTTTGTTTATAATGCCTTTTTGGTGTAAACCCGGATGGTATTTTGGCTCGTTGCACAAAAGAATCACGTTTAAAAACAGTTTGAATATATTGTGGAATCGAAATTGCGTGCATCTGATTTCAGTGCCATGTTTGATAAAGAGTTTCGATTGATCCGATCATCCACAACTATGGAAAGTAAGCAAAGTCAGGAAATAAAATGCATGTTCGTTAGATATGTTTTCTAGACAATAACTAGTGAGTTCGTCTTTGTTTGCAAATGCAAATTGGCAAATTTCCTTTAAGAAGAAAATATCACATTAATGGATTTTTATAAAGTTGAGATTGGTCGGATTGTTCACAACTCTCTGTAAGACGGGACCCGGGACCAAACGTAAAAAAGGCCAAATTGAAGGTAGACAGATTTTGTACCTGTTTCACAATGAATTCCCTCGTAACCAAAAGGACATTGACATATGGCTCCTTCTGTACCCTCCTCACAGGTTGCTCCATTCAGACAGGTGTGACTGCTACAAGAGTTTACCACTGTCACAGAAGGAAGAGAAAGAGAGGATAAAGCAGAAAGAGGGGGTAGAGGGAGAGATACAATAAAACAGGAGAGAGAGGGAGAGAGAGGGGGGAAGGTTATCTTCAAACTTTGAATACACCTTTACAAATATCACATGTTTCTATGATATCAATTTTACTGTCATAACTTGTGATAGTTTTACCGTCATCATCATCATCATCATCATCATAAACAATTTTATCACATTTTCTATCTTTTGTGGATCAGCTGTTTGAAACCCTCAAAATAGTAAATACGAATCATGACTGCGAGTTTTGTTAGGAGTAGAACCTATATATTTTTCATAAATTTCTCGAGATTTATAGGGAATCAGAAAATAAATAAAACAGCTATCTTGGAGACCAAGTAAACCTATACACATACCTGTTTGGCACGTTGTACCTTGGAAACCCGAAGGGCATTGACATGTGAATCCTTCTCCATCTTCCACACACGTTCCACCATTGGTGCAGGGATTATTGAAACATGGATGCACCACTGATAAAGATATAAACGTGAAAATAGGTTGGAAGAAGTAATAAAAGGAAACGAACTAGCCATTCTTCAGACCTGTCTCTCCTTTGATGTTGGGTTTACTAGCACGTTCGCAGATTCACCACTGATAGATAAAATAAGAGACGTAAATTTAGCAAACAAGAACGTTGAAATGAGGAGGAGAAAAAGAAGAAACATAGGAAAAAGAAAAGAAGAACGAGGAGGGGAAATGAGTAGAAGAAAGGGGGGGGGGGTGGCGAAAAAAGTGGTAGCATACACACTAAGAAATTTTTGAACCCTAAATGAAACACTTGTACCAGCCTTTAGGGCTGGAGTCTTCCACCCTACGTAGAAAAAGGAAAGGAAAAAAGGTGTGCAAAAATGCACCTTTTTATCATTATCTGCACCAATAAATATTCGTTTGCATCCTTAGAGGGTCATATTTGAACCTTTTACGGTGTATGATACTTGACATAAAGAGGTTCAATTTTTAATCCTTAATACACGGTTCATTTCTGCACCTTATGGGGTGCTTAATACAGCTACATTGCACCCGCACAATTGAGCAAAACTGCACTCGTTAGCACCCATAGGGGTGGTGCTACTGTACAAATCCTGAGGGTTCGAATTTTAACCCTTATTTCAGCAGCAGAAGAAAAAGAACAAGAAGTAGAACAAGAACTAAGTAAAACTAAACACTAAATTCTACAATGATTATTCTTTATCGATATCCCGAGGACAATAGAATGTACAGAATTACAAGACAACCATTAGCGGGTAAAATAAAAATAATATTATCAAACAGATAAAGAACAGGATACACACGAAAGCTCTCACCTTCTGTTGTCGTTTGGCAAGAACCGTTGAAGCAGGTCGATGATGTCGATATGGATTGAGTAGAAACCATGGTCACGGGAGGAGTGGTTGGAGACATGGTAGTAACCGGAGTTGTCTGCAGGTCTTATAGTATTTTGATCAATGAAATTAAATCTCTTTGTGTATCTTTAAAAGAAAAATATCTTACATCAAGAGTTTGGCGAAAAAGGAGGTTTACACTAATCAACTTTGGCACTAAATGCTATCCGACTAAATACTTTTTTTAAAAACACCTAGTACTTCTTTCCTATTTCGCCATCCAGCCATATGTATACACATAAATGTTGAGGCAAATGGGTACCGGCAGGACCTCAAAAGCTGTGATCACCGGAATCGGTATTCTATTGAATTTCATACTTCAAAAAACGTATAACAAAATATAATAACACAATACAATACATTAGATTATATACTGAATACAAAAGATTATGACAATGGAAGTAAATGAAAGTGAAATATGAAGGATCCTGCATACAAAGCAGAGCTTGTAATGTCTGCAGGTTCCTTGAGAATAATTAGGAAATTAGCAATCAAGGTTGACTAACTTAACCGGGGTAATATAGGCGAGTAGGAGCGCCCAAGGCCAAGGCGCCCAAGGCGCTCCTATATATATATATATATATATATATATATATATATATATTTGCATTTTGTTCTTTTACCATTGTAATGAAATGGTAAAACAAAACTGAATTACAAATATACCTTTTGTTGTCATGCTGCAAGAATCGGTACAAGACGATGTCGAAGTCTGGTCAGTGGTAACCATGGGTACGGTAGTGGTGGCAGGAACCGTTTCAGTAACTGGTGTCGTCTGCTGGGCTATCAATATTTGATCAATGATATTGAGCAATTTTGTTTCATGATATGAAAAGGAGCATATTGACAGCTTGGAAAAGTAAGAATAGAAAATATTTATCATCCGTGTGCATTCTTATGAAATAGACATATGAAACAGAATGGAAACCTTAATGTACAAAATCATATTTTATATAAGCGTTGTTTTGTAAAATAATGAATTTTGATCATTTCAATTAGAACTCCTCCAAAACATGCGTCCAAATAATTACATGTCTGTAAAACAAATTTTGTTTTTTTTTACGACCTATCGACCGCGGTCCAATATTGTCTGGTGAAATCCATAACCTTAACAGTGACACGACATTTGCTCCTACGACAATTGGTCCGGGCTTTATTTCGTCTAAGATATAGGGTTAGGATAAGGATTGCAGTAGGTTTTATGTTAGATTTATAAGGTAGGGAACGGTGTTAAATTTGGCGCTGAAGTTATTCGTTCGTTTAGTGTGTGGAATTTATAGCGGAGCGATAATGAATTTTGATGTTCTTAACATCGCGGTAAATTGGGTTATGAAAGGCAATACCCCAACCCCTTTTAATCCTAGTCTTGTATAAAACAGCGTAAATGCCCTCGTAACATCATCCTTACATTTTTATCACTATCTTATTCCATTAAAAATGAAAGTCATTCATAAACTTGCAACTGTAATGCATATAAGACTTATCACAGAAGCACATACAGAATGCAACATAATACAGTCATTAAGGTAACACGATGTCATAACGAATTACAACCAAACAGTTTCGCACCGCGCGCCTCCTGGTCATCAAAACAAAACGCAATTATCATTAAGCTATGAAGTATTAAAGGAGACAGAATAAAATCAAGGAATACATAGGCCTATATCGCGTATCTGTATCAATGACACTTAACAGATGACCACTAAGCGACGTAACAAATGAAATGTTTCAGGCATGGGTCATAGATACTATGGATACAATTATAATCCCCACATTTTGTAGGAACAAAAGATAAATTTAATATACTTATCTCTACTGCGTCTTAATTTTTGTGATGTCATACACAGTGATACATTGCATATAAAAAGGAAATCCAAATTTCGATGGCCAATATCAAGAGATTTCAATTCAATTCTAATTCAGCCCAATTCAATTCAAGTCAGATTATTCGATATAATATATAAATCATATTTTACCTGATAATAACAGGGTGTTACTGATTCCCATGCTTGTATAAATGTTACACCATCCATGACAAATCTAATTGTTGAAGTCATGAGGTACCAATTCCCTATTTTCTAATATTTGTTGAGGCTGAGATGAAATTTTCACTGATGCTTCAGCTAAGTAAATAAATTTAAATAGCCCTTTTGTGTAGGCTATGCTAACGTGTGCAAGGCTGAAATATGATCCCCATGCAATGCCTTCAAAAATTTTACCAACTTGGGGAAAATTGGTAACTGTACCTCATGTCTTCAAAATCAATTCATTCAACCATGTATTGTTTCAGTAAGGTATAGTAAAATTTATGATGTGTTGCTTTTTCACATTGAGCTAGAGTTACACCGGAACCGAATTCATCCGAATACACGTATTCGGGTGATTTCGGGAGTAGCAGCTGTTCTGGAGGGATTCGGGAACATTCGAAACCATCCGAATCGGGCTGTATTTAATTCGGGAGAATTGTTTTTGTGTAACCCTAGCTTTATGTGAAACCTGTATTGCAACATTTATTAGTTATAGCCATTTTTATACACGTTGCATACTGAGGTGAATAAAAAAAATGATGTGAGAAATTATCAAATCATCAAACGTTGCGCTACACAATTATATTCCCATAACTATCATCATCACCAGTTTAGCTCTCAGAGGTTTTCATATTTTGAATTAATTTGGAATTATTTTTAAAGAAAAAAAATGTAATGATTTAATGCACTTACCTCTCAGAAAGCTAGGCAATATAGATAAGCTTCATGGACAAGCTGCTACGGAATTTCCACATTCATTCATCCTCAGTACCGACAACAGATCACCGTCATCGTCATTATTATTATCATCGCCATCATCTTCATCACCGCAACAATCATCATCAGGGAATTTTCACTGTAAATGATGTTACAAGGCACAATTTTAAGGAAACTCCATCATTTGTTGTTTTAGAGATAATCATACACACAATGAAAAATGTGTAAAACTGTGCCGTTTAACGTCAGTTACCGTGAAAATGCCCATCAGCATTATTGTCATACTACAGACATTATCATAATTATCATCATCACCAACATCACCTTCATCATCACCATCATCAGCAGCATTATCGTCATCATCAACTCCACCACCATCACCACCAAGAACATCATCAATCATCCTCCTCCTCATAATCATCATCATCACCATCGACATCATGACGTAATTTATAACATGAAGACAATGTCAACATCTGCAGTGCCGAGTATCGAATATGGGTGTTTTCATGGACATTTCGACGTTGTCGTGCATTCCGATTGGGCCTTCGGTCATTTCCATCACTAATTGAACCATGACATTAAGAAGTCGAAATTCCCCAGCATATCCTTGGCATTTCCAAAATACCTCACTTTATACAATAGTTGACTTTACAATAGAAAATACGGAATTCACAGCTCCATATCTGCAATGACTTGAAACAGCTCAGGGTACAGCACGCGACGAAAGGAATATGGCTAGTTACTTGCAAGAAAAATACTTTGACAAACAAGTAATTTGTTGCTTAAAGATAATCATCATAAAGATACAACCGGAAAAATAATGGAACGATAACCATCATGGCAATGAAGAAAAATAATATCCATCAACGCGTTTGGAAAGGCTTGCTCTAAATCGTTGTTATGTATTATCCAACAAAGTATAAAGATACTTCTATCTGCAAATGATGTATCCTGCGGACTGGTCTCCTCTACGTGTTGTTGTGGGTTTCAAATATTCGAATCACCTGTTAATTGAAAGGTACACCCACCACGTTAATTTGTGGTACGAACAAAACGAGATATTTGCGCGTTGAATTCGTGCTTGGTTCAAACGTGATGAAGTATCTGGGTGTTTGTTTTATCTTCACGCTTTCCATACCCAAGGTTTATGATATCAAATGATAAGTGGAGGAAGGGATATTGATGGCAATTATGTCATGTTTTCGATCAATAGATTAATTTTGAAGAAGAGCACAGACGTGTTGCTGATTGATTGTATTCTTGAAGATCAATGTCAGTTTTTGCTTATAATGAGGGAAGGTCTGAGCTAATAGACGCACGAGGAAGAAGAAATATAAATAAGTCATTAAAATCAATATATCCCTGCATCCAGATATAATTTGTCCTAATTCTTGTCGCTTTGTAAAGATGTATTTCACCGAAACGTTTGAGAAATGTATGAGCTCATCACTAAAATTTGATGAGGAGAGTTTGGGATATGTACACCGTGTAAAGAAAGTGTTAGGTTTGTTATTATTGCAAACGGTTGTTTGATATTGACCGTTCTATGTGCATTATTTGTCAGGAAACTACAATACCATCTTTTTTTTAATTAAAGGGATTAGTTATCAATACAGGCGTAATGAGGGAAAAAACGAGGTCGCCGAATTTTGAAAACTCTACTATGTAGGGAAATTGGAAGCAAGCGAGGCGAGCGAGCCAGAGCTTCTACATCAATGATTGCTTAGGCGTTCAAAATAAACAACCACATATCAAATTAATTTGTTGAAAACTCATGAAAACGATTTCCATAATTATTACCAATTATTATCTTTTTTGTATCGGAGGGGGGGGGGCAGTCCCCACATCTTTCATGTTCATCATTAAACCAGTGAATATTAGACGTCTAAATGCCACCTCAGACCTAACAATGGAATAAAAAGTCGTAACATTTGATGCGAATATTAAAGCAATGTTCGAAACATGACCCTAGAGAGCGGGAGTGTTGTAATACTTAGGAAAAAAATAGTTGTATTGGAGTAGCCCGCCCCATCTTTAGGCATCCCCTACCCAGTGTATTTTTAAGGAATGTTTTATAGTATTCTCTCAAATCAAAATACACATTCACATTCCATATGCAAGTTGTAAAAATTATTAAAGCATGATTATTAATATACGAGCCACGAGTGGCCCCCCTCCTTTTTCTGCTTGTCAATTTTTTTCTGGTGCGAAATGTCCTTTAGAACCTGTTGAGGACCTTTTTTTTCCTTGTCAATTTTTTTGGGCGGACGATTTGCCCCCCCCCCCTGTGTGGAAAATCCTAGGTTCGCTACTGATTACGATCCTACTGTCAAACCAATCTTACGATCGGCTAAGTAATGCAGTATACCAATGACACATTACCAATGACACAAATACAAATAAAATTTCGCCTGAACTCCAAAGCTTTCGATTATCCAGTCCAATATTTCGAAATTACTATTCATACAATAATTTGGATTTCAAATGATAATATTCTATCCATTTATATTGCCACGAAATAAGCAAACTTTGTTTAAAATGGGATCGTTGACCGATCACACGGTAGCCTTAAAACTTCTTCTGAATTCAATTTCTTAAGAATGAGGAGAGAGAGAGAAGGATAGATAAAGAGATAAAAGAAAAAAAAAAATATATATATATATATATATATAGGGAAAAAGCTACAATGTAAGAGGGAGGGGGTGGGGTGGAGAGAGGTGGAGAGAGAGGGAGAGAAACAAAGAGAAAGAAAGAAATAAAGAGAGGGGCCTGGTTAGAAGGAAAATAATGATTAAGATATTTTGAGATTCAAAGGATTATTGCATATTTATTTGCAATGCCAAAAGGCCCTGCTTGATATGGAAATGCCCCATGACCTGCCGGCCTTCAGACCTATACCATATGACGCTCTTCCCATAACAACTGAGAAAGAAAATATTCATCTTAATTAAAAGTAGATCATCCTGGTGTGAGTGAATGTGTGGTAGTAAACGGCCCGATATAAAGGCTATAGACATATTGAAATAATACATATTACTTAAATTGGAGACTATGAATATATACGTTGTAACAAATTTAATTTCTTTGCAGTGTATTCGATGAAAATGTTGTAGTTTTTTCTGACTTCTGCGCTTAAGCTACCGCACAGCGTCATATTATTATTGATGAAATAGATGATGATGGCGTTGGTGATGCTGATTCTGGTGATCATGATCTTTATCATCATCATCATCAAAATCATTAATCACCATAATGATGATCATTATAATCATGAGTCATGATGATGATGACGGTACATTTTAGTTAGACCCCTTTTCCGAAAAATATGCAGATCGTACATTTTGCAAATATTCATCTATATTATTGAATGTAATTATACCGGTATGTAATTTTACTTGTATGATTTTTTATTATTATTTTCTGATGTAATTTGAAATAAATTTGACTTAATGATGATGATAATGATGGTGATGATTTGAACGATGCGTGTGCCTTCATTTATGTCACAATAGTAGATAATGGCTATCTCTAACAGAACCATCATTACAATCATTAAGATCATCATCATTATGATTATCATTAGCCCCAACACCAATATATTCATCATCCCCATTGCAATTAATATCGTTAAATTCATTATCATCACCACCATCATCATCTTCAGGGTCATAGCCGTTATCATCACCACCACAATCACCATATTCATCATCATCATCATCATCATCATCATCATCACCATCATCATCATCTTCATAATCATCATCATCATCATCACTCATGCATATCACCATCGTCATTGTCATCATTTCCAGCATCATCGTAATCATGAGCGGTAACAATTATGACTGCACATTTTTTTTCAGTCTCATAAACTCCTTTTATCTAGACTGGTTTGGATTACATCAACGAAATCACATATCATCAGCATTATCATCATCGTCGTCATCACCATCTCCACATCACTAGTACCAACGGATCACGGTTGCCGAATAAGCAACACGAGTCACACATCCCTCAGATTGCTGATGTTTTGTCATCACATAGAAACTATTGATAAAGCATGAATTACAAGATACGGATATTGTCATATTCAATTTTCGTCACCCTCCTCCCCTCCTCATCATCTTCATCAACGGCATTCATTAACCGTATATCACAATCAACGTCCCAACTAACTCTCTCAGTAAAAAAAACGAAATGTGAAGGCAATTTTTAGTCAGTCTTAAATTCTATATTTACACTTATATGACTTTGGCATTCTCACATGAACTCTCAATATGCAAAAGATAATCTATTATATAAATGATTAAAAATGACATTGTACGCATTAAGCACTTTGCATCTTAGATGCTACCGCACACCTTACCGATTGGTCTGCGATCCGATGGTGGAATAGAGCGGATTAAAATTTGCTACGAATAAAGAGACATGGAACATCTTACTGTTCAAAGCTCTAAATCATCGTAAAAGTCTTACGTTCAAATATGTGACTATGCTACCATCCGAATTAGAACAAACGCGAATTGAATATCTAGTCGTAATGACGTCATTGCAATCGTACGAATGGCTACGATTTGAAACCAAACTGGCCTTTATTCCAAATTGCAATCGCCAAAATTTTTATACTCATATATTTATAGTTGTTCGAACTTCAAATGTAAATTTCCATTTACAATGTCAGAAAATAAGCAAAATGCTATTTATTCCAAAGACGGATCGTGGATCAGTCGTAGAGTGTGTGAAGGGCTTTGGAATAATCATGGTACCATCGCCATGCCACTTTTGAGTGGACGAAATGAATATTCAAATATTACTTAGGATGTCTTTTCGATAATACCCTACTTTCTTTATTCATGTAGAAAGATAAATGAGCAAAGAATAGGTCTGTCTGCACATTGAAAAACATTTCCAACAGACTGGGTAAAAGAAGGCGTGATTAGAACAGAGGTGACTTTCAAGTTGAATTCGCTGAATGAAGTATAAGTCATTCTTTCTCAAACAGCAGAATTTAATATTGGCATTTATTTCGAGTTTGGAGTCTAATATCTCAGGAAGACATAATTATCTGTGATTACTCTTGGGGTAGATCATGACATGGTTTTTTCATTATTCTAAGAAAACATTAACATAATCCACGGCGATGCACACTTAACATTTTTAGTATTCTTCCTCATATTCCCCGTAATCGTCATATTCTCCATCTTCATAATACTCGTCGTCGTAATATTCTCCATTCTCATCATACTCGCCGTAGTCATCGTAGTACTCGTCATCGTAGTATTCCCCGTTCTCATCATAGTATTCGTCATCGTACTCGTAGGCATCATTTACCACCGCACCTTCGGGTGACTTCCGATCTCCAATCGGACTCGACCCATCGCCCTTCTTTCTCGGTGGTGGCGCCAGCAAGGCGCCGAAGTCTTCCTCGGGATCGTCGGGTGCGCCGGGTAAGGACGGACTTCGCGGTATCGGGCTCTTTCTCGGGGTGGGGGTCTTCCGAGGGGATTTCTTTCCACTCGGTGTTCGTCTTCCGGGCGTGGTTCGACCAGCGGGTGTTCTTGAGGTCGCGCTCCTTGGCAGTGTTGCGGCGATCTCGCTTGCGGTCTGTTTCGTCCTATACGGAGACTGTTCATCGAGCTCGGAGTAATCTGTCTTCATGAATCCAATCTTGGGTTTGCTCGGCGGCATCGACGGCGGCGGAGGTTCGGTGGAGTTACGACCACGGCTCTCGCCATCGGCTTGCTCTCGGACCGCAGTCTCTTTCAGAACTTCGGTCGGGGTTTCGTTTGCCTTCTTCTTCTTCTTTTTCTTCTTTTTGTTGCCTGTAGTCTTCGTAGCAGTTCCACCAACCATTTGCGGCTTAGCGTTCCGGACAGCCTTCGCTAGCTTGATTCCTCGCATTGAAAGCACCGACTGTTGGTAAACAGATGGGAAACAAATTATGATATATTGGCTTGATATTTGTACCATCGATATTTTCAATTGATTTCTAAAGTTTCACATCGTGGATAAATATTTTCATGCTCTCAAAACTATGCATGATATTCATGATGCAATATCTAAATTCTCATAAGCCTAGTCTCTTTAGAAGAACTTAACTTAAAAAATATGGGAAATGATATGCTATTCAGAAAAAAAATTGTTGTAAGATTTTAATAACATATGGAAGACATAGGTCTTGTCGAGTCTTCAACAGCGTGCAACCCACTATTTATATATCTTATTCAATATTCACGAAAGTCTCCAAAATAATTCATAGAGATTCATTGTACCCTCATAAATCTTCTTCTCATTATCAATCAATAGTAAGAAAAAGAATCATTCTGGGATTCCCCCCATCACTTTTAATCAGTGATATTCAATCGGTATCATTTTAGACTGATCTATCACAACTGGCGATTGATAGCCCTTCATATCGCGATTGGCAGTGACGTGTGAAGGGGGGGGGGGGGCATGTGGAATGTTTCAAAATGCTTACCGCTTTTGACTTCCTGCCACTACTGAAATATTCTTCCTCTTGTGCCAACGCTGCAAAGAATATAATGAACGATGAAGAATATTAAGATATTAAGTGAAACTAAAACCTCATCGTATTGATGAAGGTACCGCACATCAATGATCCGATTTTGGAATGAAATTGTATAAACTTGTATGTGAACTTTGAAGCATGGAACTTCCGACTGTACAAATCTTTAGATTTCAGGATTCATATCAATAAACTTTGAATTTGAATTTACATGAATACTTAAGTTCAGGTGCATGTCTAATCTTCCTTATAGATATAAAAGCGAATAGATATGTGGTAGATACGATATAAACAAACGGTACAATTTGAATACAGATGAACAAAACTTACAAGGGTCGCCTCTGACGGCATCATCCAATTCCGCGGCCTGAAAGAAAGTTATGAAACAAACAAAAATGTGAAAAAGTGTCAAGGCGGTGTTATTTTTGTAGTAGGGGTAGTGATCAGTTAAATTCATTTTGACAAAAACGGGGAAATTGTATTTCGTCAAAAGATTTTTTCCCCTCACTCTCCTTGCTATTTTTCAAAGTCCTTGTCGAACCCTTTGGGGCTGCTCCTCCATTAAGTTGCCCCTCTCTTTCCCCGTGCCTAAACCAAACAACATATACAGGACTTTAGAAAAATTGACGCAAGGTCTTAATCTGTAAGAAATGATATAATTAAAGTGCCACCTACTTGATAAGATGGCGAGTTCCTCAACATCCCATATCGACTAGAAAGAAAGTTATCTGTCGTCATGGTCAGCTACGTTACCATGGTGAGGTTATCTACTAAGTATCTCGCCATGACGAGATTATAAAGCTATTGTGTAGACATGACAAGACGCACTATCTTGCCATGTCGACAAATGACACTATAAGTCGACATAAAACATCATCTCCAGAGTCAGTGAGCATGCAGATGACATTTTAAAACTTCTTTAAATCTTCGTTTTCCCATCTATATTCCACACTTAAACCATAAATGTTGCGATACGTTACTAATTCATTGCAGGACATTGGAATTTTAATGATTTGTGTTGTTGTAAGTTTGTAAATATTTTCAAATAAACATAGATTATATAATTTTTATGGAGCACAGTGGGATACTTCTACTATCATTTTATGGAAGGCGCTTTGACTGTCTGTTCTACGAAGTGGCGTTTTTACAACGTAAATCGGTAAAGATAAAGAGATGGAAAAGATATCTTACCCAAATATCATATTCATCCTTTAGTTCTTCTGGAGGATTCTTCTTTATCTTATATGCCTCTTCAAGCTGTGAATGTAATCAAAGTGAGATGATATTGAATTTAAACGAATTATAGGCTTACGTTTCAATCTTTATATTATTTAACACAACTTATTTGATGTATGTTTTCATACTTAACCGAATGTTTAAAATAGATTGTAATGGATTTTATTCCGTAATCTGACCATGGTAACATCTTGTATTTTCAAATGAATTTTATCTGTATGCCTGATATTTGTCTTTGTAGTGGAATTACTTTAAAACTAGGACGCTTCGAATGCGGATTTGAAATTTAATCAAATTAATTCATGGCCTTACAACTCGATTACAAATGATAAAATTCTATGTCACATTGACCCACATCACATAGATTGTTTTTAGTGGTTATGACAATATCTTTATGATATTGTGGCTTAATCAAACATGGAATTTGTTATTTTGGTACACTGTGCCACTGTGGGCGCTGTTTCTGTATTAGTAAGACCAAGACATGTTGCAGGTATATTGTGTCTGTTAGATCAGTGGCCATTAGTATGAATTACAACTTACCTCTTTATTAAAATGCTTCTCAAGAAGAACCACAAGGAGACCCTGCTCAGAATAAAAAACAAATGTTTAAAATAATTATTGACAGATAAATGAATTGTTGTAGACTATAATCATGAGATCTTTTATTATTTATCATGGACTTGGCTAATAAGGAGTATGCAAAAAATACTGAAGAAGAAAATGGATTTTGATTGAAAAAATAACAGATAGTCCTTAGTCCGAACATGCGCACTTCGATCTCTATTTAAAATCTACAGTGTTTTGTAGATGAAGGAAGATGCTACTTCATTTTTATTTTATTTGATTTTTTATTCTCTTATATTTTCCTACTTTTGGTAATAAAATATTATTCTGTTTTGTGACACTACTCTATGGTATTTTGTGTTTTACATAATCTTTGCCTTCGAATTATCTAACCTAGCAACTAAAGGTTAAAACTTCAGATGACGATCTTCCGTATTTCTGTCATAGCTCGGTAATTATCGAATTAAATATTGCGTTATTCCCAAAGGAAAAAGGAATGGACTAAAACTTCATAGAAGATGATAATCAAATATGTTTTTTGATAAATGTTGATATCTGTCATTTCGTTTATTTATTTTATAATGATGTTTCAATGATTACATTAAATCGATAAAACATGGAACAAACGCCAATTTAATCGATCAGTGTCGCAGTCACACTAACAAACGATACCTGGGGTCCGTAACACAATGCTTAGCAATGATTGTAGAACATTTTTTCTACGATTGATTGCATAGATTACAATGTACAGTCAATCCTGGAAATCAAGCGTACGATCAATCGCTAACCTTTGTGTTACGGGACCCAGATTGATCAAAACTATTACGTTATTTTTTTGTTTTAAATCATATTTATTTCTTCCTCATATCACATGTAAAAATATATATATATATAACATGACATCATTAAAACTTAATTGTTTCAAGTTTACACATAAACATTTTAACATGGTGAGAAAAGGAATATCTATGAATTTCAAATGTAAACTTAAAATTAATCTGCTCACATTTCTTTAACAACTTATAATCACGAAGGGATAAATACAGAACAGAATCCGGGTACAACAGCAAAAATCTAAATTACGGAAATAAACTTATAATCTGTATATAAAACTCAAGTTAAGATTCTCCATACTCTTCAATCAAACTGATTAATGAGGAAGTTATATTAATAAAAAACATACACACAACTTAATCATTCAGTTATTCACACTGACATACAATCGGTTTGTGGTTAGGTTGGTGTGACTAGGGGCACTACGAACCTGGAAGGGCATGAGACCACCGAAGACATACCCAATCATCGGATTGATAAAAGAAAAATGGCCGCAGAAATAAAAGATGCTAAGTTCAGGAGACAGTGCGAGGAAGCACAGACATGTTGCTCTAGAAATGGGGAAGAAATAAAAAAAGATTAATAAAAATTCAAATGTTAGGAGAATTTGCTTTGTGAAACAATTAATATTCATAATCGAAAGTATTGAACAAAGGATGTATCATGCGTAGGCCTAGTGGCGTGTCTAGATGGTGTAAGGAGGAGGGGGGGGGGGGCATATATCCCGGGCGCCCCTTTCATGGGTGTAAAAGGGAAAGGGAGTTCACACAAACAAAAGGAAAACAAGAAGTGAAGAGAAAAGGCAAAGGAATAAAAGCGCAGAGAAGGGATACTACTGAAAGTGAAACCGTCCTCTGCTTTTACCATGGTAATGCAGTTTCAAACACATTAAAAAAATGAATCTTGCATACATTTTTCCAGGGATGAATTTACGTACCAACCTCTGATTAGTGATACACTTATTTTCTTCAAGAATTCTAGCCAACAGTCCTTTGAATATTCCTTTTTCAAACGCAAATATCATAACTTTTCACCTTTAGCTGCGGGTTTGTATTTGAATACGCTAGTTTCGAAATACATTCTGGCTTTAATTGTCAAAGCTTTTAATCACGCGCTAATTTGAAAAAGGAAGATATCCTCCTTATTAATTTTTACAAACAATCATTAAAATGTCTTTTTAGGTGATTTTGACGATACTGTGTATTTTTATCGCTCTTACATCAAATACTTCTGCTCAGCCGGATCCCTGTAAAAACTTACCTTAATTTCAGCAGTTCTTCTTTTTCTCTCTCAAAGAGGGTAATTTTCCCTGCCTGTACAATAGCTCGTATTGATGCCAAGAGAAGTAATATAGTTAGCTGCGTAATAGAAAATAAAACGAAAATAATATTCCCAATCAGTTCGGTAAAATATTTATGGTAAACTAATTGTGTAAGCTCAGAGAGGAAGAAGGGTATAATGACGATGAAGATGACGATGATGATTATGCTGATTAAGTGAAAGAGAAGAAGAAGATGTTGATGATAAATAATGATATTGATAAAGATGATGATGGTAATATTTATCATGACGATGATAATGATGATCATCATGTCGATGGCGATGATGATGTTGGTGATGACGTGCATGATAAATGTTATGATGATATGGTTTATGACGACGGCGATGGTGACAATGATGCCAGTGCTGACAAATATGATGAGGATTATGATAAGGTTAATAGTGAAGATGATGATTATAATGGTTATGAAGATGATCGTTATGATGATGACAACTAATAGAGACATAGTTCAAATAATTTACTACTTACCACACTGTAAACTAAGGTGGGTACCATGAGTGCCATCTTAATCTTACTGTTATTATTAAACCAGCATCTAAAAGGAAAGGAAAGAATTTTAAATACAATTTGTGAACGACACATACATAATTGTGGGAAAACATAACATTATCCATAAGAAAAACAAAATCAAAGTTTCAAAGGGGCATTTAATATAATTTCAATAAAAAAAAATGACGACCTCTTATCAGAAGAACAGATATCTTGTCATTGAAATATGAAATAAGTCTTCTCATTTCCAAAATAAAGATTTTTTCTATCAACTGCCCCTCTAATAAGATCAGGGTAGATTTGATGGGCTTATTTTCTAGTGTACATTTAGAAATAAGGTACAAAGCACAAAAGAAACATTTCGAACCTTCTGATTATTCTATTTTTATTTGTCTGTTTAGAGTGAGAGTAATTATATTTCCAGAATATAGAGTATACGATTCGTAGAGTTCCTTGCAAAATTGAACCCATCCGTAAATGCCATAAAAATCAAATTTGGTTAGAAACGGCTAAAAGGTCAGTTACTATTGGTTTGTTGAAATTGGCTCTTATACATGATTAATCTTCGTTATTTCTCCAAGTAAATTAGGGTAAAACTGCTTACCGCTCATATATGATTTACTTTTGATTGGTTATTGACTTTAAAATCTTTCACCAAGCTATTGAAAACACTCGAATATTTTCCATAGATTGCAATTTTTTTATCACCTTTACATGAATTAAACGGTTAAATGTTTTATATATTCAGTTCATATCTATGTTAATTAAAATAATATGGAATACTCACCTTGGCCCTATTCCGTATTCTGTGTAGAGCAAGCTACCGGTCACACCAACAGTTAGGATAGGAGTACCTAAGAAACAGAGGATACAAAATGAATAAAGATTATGTCGACTAACAGCTATCAAAACCTCAAAGGAGCGTTCCATCAACATTTAGTCTGACAACTTGTTAGATCTCACAACTTTACTTGATTTTGATTGGCTGAGAAACATTGTTACTATGGTAACTGTCGGATAAAACAGGACTTGTCGGATATTAATGTCTGACATGTTCTTTCATGAAACGTTTCCCAGGTGTACATAGATGACTGAAAACAAAATTTCTGTATTTCAATCCGGATTTCAATAAACCGTTCGGTTAGTGCAAAGTATAAAAAACACCTTTTTCTTCAATTCTAGGAACCATACTGGACATTCAAACAAGTCCAGTGCAGCTAGCTAGTGTAGCACATAGTTTTTTGAAGGATAGTAAATTCGAAAGAATGGCACTCATTGCTCCACGATCAGTGATTTTGAGTCAACATCCATGTTACAACGATCTTGACAGGCCGTTGCTACTATAGATCAAGTGATCGTGTGTGTTGCGGAACCCTGTTGGGAGTTCATGAAGTACCACGTGACTTACCCCATCCAATCAGAAAGGCCAACCAATGCGGCGCCTCTTTACTTGTGAACTCTGTGACGCGTGTGAATAGAAGAATACTGATGACAAACAACCATGCAAACGTGGACGTAGTGAAGAGATGCATGGCTATACCGAACCCCATACATGCATAATCGCTCTGTATGGAGATGAATACAAAATTAAAATGTACAAAATTTAATTTAAAAAAGACAGTTATTCTGACTAACATAAAATGTGAAGAAGTGGACGAAATCACAGTGTACTGGAATAGCGTCACAACAGCCATTTGTGATGGTGGTTGGGCGATTTTACTTGTCTAAGAATTTCGATATGACCTTTGTAACTAAAAACACCGATTTTTTAATTTCTAAAGATTTTTAAAAACGAAATTTAAAACTACTCGACTTTGATATATTTTTTTATTCGAATTGCTATCATCAAAACGTTTTCTTCTCTAAGTTTTTCATGATCGATATATATATATTTACAAATAGTAGGTTCTAATTGTAAAAAAAGGTTTTGAACCGATTGAACACACTTTTAAAAATGATCCTAGAGACCCTTTTTCTTCCTGACTCGAGTTTTTATTATGAATGGTACTTCCTTCATTGTGTTTAAATGCATTTACACCTTACAATAATAAACAGATGATACGTAGATATAATAATGAGGATTTGGTCGCATATATCTGTTGAGTTATTAATAGGTTAATTGTTTGTTTGGCCCAAACATATAAAATATAATTGATGTTCAAAATATTTGGCCAACAAAGGCATATCACAGATATGACTCTCCATTCTTACTAGATGTATGCCATTTTAAGATGCAAATGTTTGTATTAAAATCTCACTATAGAAAAGCAAATGTTATGTCAAATCTCACCTTTTGCCACTTAGCGACCTCATTTGTAGCTAGCACGAGTAACATCATGATCAAACTGAAAACAAAGTTGATTTGTGCCGACCTACGCTTTGAATTAATCGTCCTGTAAAATGAAAAAAATAATCGAGAAAAAGGATCATAGCATCACATAGCATCAGAAATCGCAAATATGAAACAAGTAGGCTTTAATGAACAATAAAATCAACCATCAAGTTATGGTCTTGGTATAACATTATAAAAATGGAAATGCTAATCGAATTCTTACTTGATTTTTTTTTTCTAATTTCGTCTTTTTAATGAAGTATAACTTTGAAGCTCAAAACAAGTTACGATTGTTATTCTTATCAAAGTAATAGTTTTTTTTGTAAAGTCTTTTTCAATTTTCCAATATGTCTGTTCAATGTGTACTTATGTGTAATAAGTATTCTTTATCAAAATAAATGAATATGTCCTGTGATAAATATTATTCATGAAAAAATAAAACTTACGTTAGGTAGATGAGGAATCCAAAGAAAGGAAATAATGGCAAGACCGAGACTCCTGCTGCGATGGACCATAGCCAAGTTTGGATGATGAAATGCCAATCAACGTACTAATGATAATACAAAACAAAATTAAATAAATCGCAGTTGTGTTTGAGAAGGAAAGAATGTATTTGAAAACAGTGATTTAGATTAGACTACGTGAAGCAATGAAAACCTGAAGATCATTTATTCTGCTCTATAAATGCAAAAAGAGCTAATCTATTGGAACTAATCTCTTTGGAGTGAACTGTACAGTGCATCACAGCTCCTTCTACAAAGTGTGCACCTTTTTCGACATTTTCACTCCAAAATGAGGTACAATCCACTCTCAAAAGATGCAAATTTCACTCCAAAATGAGTGAGATCGTCTAACCCCGATAGGAGAATTATTAGGGACCAGAAAGGCTCGTTTGAATGTAGTATAGCTGAAGTTTGCACTTTGGAATAATAAAATTTAGGCCTTGAAGTAAGGCCTATGTCCAAAACACGATAAGGTTTTCTGTTAAACGAAGTAATTCTAAGAACGTTTTCAATTTGTGGAAAGAATCCAACATTCCATCACTATTTTTCGAATCGAAGTTTTACGAAGTTTTCCATCAATAAATAGGAAATTCTATGCCCTCCGATTTCATTAAAATGTATTTTCTCATGGCATTTAGTTTCTTTTTAATAGTCCATTGGATGTAACGTAATATTATATTTGACTGTTTGTGGGAAACATTCTTAAATAGTGTTGGAAGAGGCTTATCAGCAATCAATTTATTTTTTTTCACTTGCAAACTCGGGCTTAATTTATTCATATGTAAATCTACACTTTGGCATTCAATTATAAATCTACAATATTCTGCAAGACGTGCCATTGACCTTGTTCTAACTTCGATCTGCAACTGTATTGCAACTCTATTTAAAAATCATAAAAATCCATATTTTATTGTTCGAAATAGACACCAGAAATGGAATACTCCGAAAATTTGTTTTGCCGATTATTCGTGGGCCCGGCAGCCGCTGTGCAGCGCCAGATCGACGAGGCTCTATCCCTTTAATTGTTGAACGCCAAACAGGGTAGCAGCAACTCCATTCTTTTAACGTCTTTTGGTCTGACGCGGTCGGGGTATGAATCCCCGACCTCCCGGTTGTGAGACGGACGCTCGATTCCAACTGAGCCAACACACCGGTTCATTTGCGACCCTTTTAGATTATATAATGTAAAATCCTTACCTCGGGGTCGTGTTCAAGAAGAATCAAGCCAAAATTGGTTGTGTGATTACAGAAACATTGGGTTGACCAGGCAGAGGAGGATACCTCAATCACTTCACACCCGGTATCATCCCAGACACCACCTTCATCAGAGCTGGAGAATAACAAATACATCAAAGTACACTGTTTATTTTACAGAAAAAAAAGATTTTGCAGAAAGCAATAACAGAATCATTCTGTAAATTCATAAAACAGGATTTTTTCTCCAATTTAATTAGAACAGGTCTGTTTAAAAAGGGGAAAATGTGTTTTATTGAAAGAAATGTGTAAGATTCCATACACCAAATACCAATTTCCTGTAAGATTACGCAATCTGGTAAGATTACAGGTGTTCTCGAGACTCTACTGCAGGAAATTCTTTTTTTTTAAGGATAAATTTTCTAATAGTGTAAAGCAGTCAATTATTCACTCAAATCATATGCTTCTAAATTAAACCAAAACTTACTTTTCAACATAAGATGTACAAGCTAATGTAAAATACAAAACATACAAAATATAATGATGATTTTGTACATGACATTTTCTGAAAGGAGTAATGTTTAGGTTATATTGGATTAATTCACATCAAAGAAAACTCACCGAGGAGCTGAGCCTGATAATTTTGAAAGGGGACGGGGCAAGATTGTCTAATGATGACGTCATTATTTTGAATTGAATAAAGGGGTACAATGTAGAATTACATGTATTTCATCCAAATAGTTCTTTCTTTTCCTGTTCCTTTTTCACATTCATTTCCTCTTATATCACTATTAAAAAAATCATGAACATTTCCATCAATCTTGAAGTTGTTTTTTTTTGTTAATACTCTATCATCGTTGTGACGGAATATTTTCGCTCCGATATATGTCATTTAACATAGGCCTTGATGTGATTTGCACATACATAGATGTAATAAAACTTTACCAGGAAACCAAATAGTAAAACAAATATTGCACGTTACTTAGTATACTCTACAATCTACTAAAGCAATCAGATCAAAGAAACTTACAATTTATCGAAATTCCAAAAGGCACATATAACGTCCCAATGCTCGAGTTTCTGTTTGAAAAAAAAAATGAATCAGATAGAATCATGGAAAGAAAAAATATAATTACGTACCCTCATAAACTGGGCCTAATTTTCATACCCGGTATAAGCATTAGGTACACATCTTAAAAATGAGTGCCCCTGAGTGCTTTTCAAAAATATGATATATTCTCATTATCATCATCACATCATTGTAAGACTTCAGTTTGTTTGATTAACACCGACTTTATCAACCCATTTCGACAATTTTCTTACAGTGAATCCCATTAGTAATGCATGGAAAATATAATTCGATCAATCAATCAATCAATCAATCAATCAATCGATCAATCAATCAAAACGAGTAAAAAAAGTTGATATATAAATGAACAGATAAATGAAAGTATGAATAGATTGGCCTACATTCATGAAAAAAAATAATCTGACAAAATCTATACCTTTTCTATATGTGACATCCTATATATTACTGGTATACTCGTACTACTGAAGTCTGGAACACGGATGGCTGTCATAGAGATCACATCATTGTTTAATATCCTTGGATTATAGGAGCTGGAAAAAAAGAATGAGAATTGAGATTATGAAATTTGCTGTATTTAAAGTATTCTTTTCAGGAAGTACATATCAATAAAAACAAACCGACGTTACATTCGTTAGCGATTTTTCTTCTATTTTTGCCCATGAACAATATGGAGAAAAAACGTGATTAAATGATCCCCCTTTTATGGGAGGGTTTGACAATCATTTTCTCCCTAGTAGAGAATGTCCCCAGTCTCGTAATACCTGATTCGTCATTTACATTACATAATACTCTCGCGAGAGAGTTAGTTCGTCTTATAAGAGCATGTAATTGTTTTAATTCTCAGAAAAAAAAAATAAAAAGGTACTTTCAGTCAAATAAGAAAAGAATCATACTTTTTCCTTCAAGAAAAAATATTTTTGAAGGAGTTTCAATTATCTGGTTCATTTTCGAGATAAATACACTCTCATGAGAGAGCGAAGCAAGCGAACTCAGTTGCTGGCATTACCTTTAAAGTTTTATCGTACCTTTGTTCTCTGATTGTCGTTGATACTGAAACACGGGTCTTGTTCTTCCCCATAAAGTCGCTTACGCCTTTATACTGCACGCTCACCAATGCTACTTCATCATAATCTGCAAAGATAGGAGAGGAAGTTATTTAATTCCACACTGGTTACAGAATATGGACAAAAAAAGCCAATTCATAATATGTAAAAAGGTGGTTAAAGTATCAAGAAGAAATAATTCTCATTGATTGCACGAAAAATAAATGAAAGGAAAACTACAACCAAATTTATTCGTCATCAAACCCTTGAATAAAACGAAATCAATTAAATAATAGCACCCTTTTCTTACTTGCTTTCCGTTATTCATATTTTAATGGACTTGTTATCGTGTCGGTTTGAAATGCCTAACTCTAATAACTTCGTGGGTAAATGTTGAATTCTGCCTAACTCTACCAACTGATGAATCGGGAGAGAAATTCTACTCAGCAAAAAGGTGACAACCGTGAAATAACTTTACCGATGAGCACCAATCTGAACTACCACACTGCACAGCTAAAACTGCAATTTTTAATCATTCTAATAGAGGACCACAAAATTCACTTTAATCCAGTGTTACATTTATAGCGCTTGTGGAACACCAACATCTTTGGTTTTTGTTACTTTTAACTCTTTCTAGGGTTTTATTTCAACTCATCGTATAGTAGTCGTCAGTGTGTAAAACCTTCAGTGCTAAAACACCAGTCGGTCTTGACTGTCCACGTTACAAAGAGAATGACACCAATGGGTGTTGAACATTGGTGTAAATGTCTGACGCAGACCTCTTGAGACACCGACCGGTGTAGTTCTTACACTTCTGTTTTATTTATTTTTTTTATTATTTATTTTTTTTTGGCAGCGGATGAAAATAGAGACTTGGAGCCCGTAACACAAAGCTTAGCAATGATCGTGGAACAATTTTTTACGATTGATTCCATTGAATACAATGTACAATCAATCGTAAAAATCAAAAGTACGATCAATTGTTATGCTTTGTGTTACGGAGCCTTGGAGTATACTTACAGTCGAATTCTGCCTGCTCAAGGTACAGTTCTGGGATGAGGATACCCTCGTTGTCGCTGACCTGGAAAACGTAGTCCTGATACGTCTGGGTGAGGTTGTACCATGAATCCTTGACGAGAAAGAAGTCTTAAGAAAAAAAAATACAGGCTCATAATTATTATTCGTTTATTTTGTGACATGATCATTAATAGCA
Source organism: Lytechinus variegatus (assembly GCF_018143015.1). NCBI lineage: Eukaryota > Metazoa > Echinodermata > Echinoidea > Temnopleuroida > Toxopneustidae > Lytechinus > Lytechinus variegatus. The sequence goes on along the minus strand of NC_054741.1, from coordinate 15,803,245 downwards.
TACACCTGAAAAGCCTGTCGATTCTACAGAATTCAATCACGAGAAACTAAATTACCCGATTGAAAAAAACTACGTCGGTAACTCGGCTAAAATGCTCCCACAGGGAGAGGGGTGTGTATAGTCATTCAATGCAGGGGAAATTTTACTTAAATCAAAAGGCTGGATTGATTAGAACATCTACACCTCGGGAGTGATGATAGTACTAGGGAGTGAGCTCTAAAAATTGTAAATTGTGGAAATCTTTAGTCTATCATGTAATTTCGGTGTTTGGAATCTGAAGAAAAACAAGCTAACAAACCACAATGCAAAATAAGTAAATTATTGAGGGTAATCCTATATTAGGTGATGTCTGAAGCCCTCCATAATGGTGTGGATAATCAAGTAGAAGGTTAATGGTAAAATATTATTGAGTCATAGATGGACTGTGAAAAAAGGGATAGAGGTAGAAGTGAAATGGAAAGGTGAGAATCAAAGAGAAAAGTTGAAAAGTAGAATATTCCTTTCTGAGATTAGTGTAGTAAAGACCAGAAAAGGATAGAGAGTTAGAGGGGTAGGTAGATGAGAGAAGGCTGGGTTGAGCCAACGGGTAGAGTCATTAAATGGGCCTATATTCATATTTTGACATTCAATGGTAATGATTATTATTTTTCTGGAATGACTTACTGATGTTCTTTACGTCTGACTTCAGCGTTCCCGGGGACTCGATCAGGTTGGCGATGGCCAACGATGCAACGTCGACGGTCTCAATCACCGCAGCATAGACAGGATAGGCCTTTGATATAGAAAAGGGAAATTAGTTCAAACATTCCTTTGACAAATTGAAAAATTCAGAGGACGTAGGTAAGAATTCAATTTATTTGATAAATAACATCCTAAATGAGGCTGTTAGTGTTTTCAAATTAAAGCATATTTTTGGTTTAAATCATGGTACGCCAATGTTGATTTGACATGTGCATGTTCATAGGGTCATACACATGTGAATCAGAAAAGCGAATGATATTGGTCTCTGAGTGTAAATTATGAAATTATGGGGAAAAAAAAGAACATCAGCACAGGATCGGGGGAATGAAAGGCAATCATTTCATCTTCTGTTTATTATGAAAAAACCCCACAAAACAACGGCGAGGCGTCATGAATTCCGCGCAAGAGGTGAATTTTGAATAGCTCCAACATAACAGAGCCATTGCCGAGTGCACTTGGACTCCTTTATATGAAAAAATGTGTGTGCCATTATTTCTTAAGCCACGTCATACAAGATAGTTATGTGATGCTTTTAAGTTGATTAAGCACCCTCATCTCAACACCATGACGGAACAGTAGCATGAATAGAACTAGTATAACAGTCATTAGCAAATATTCTGTTCGCTAAACTAAATGACTTATCATAATGATTCATTTCAGCCAATCATTGATTAGGATCCATATCACCATTTGATAAAGCATTTTTCGTCAAGATTGTTATTGTAGTATCATTTTTTTAGTCCGCAAAAGCAATTAATAAATATAATGTTTGAAAGTGTTAATATTTACTCTCTGAATGTCCAACCACAGATCCACGTATTCTTCGTCCAGTAGGATATCACATATTTCAATGATATACTGAAAAAGAGAAATTTATACGCATTCAAATAAATGGGTACTAACAGAAAATACAAAGAAAAATCCAATAGAGGGAAGAAAGGAAAAAAGAAAGAAAGAAAGAAATAAAGAAAGAAAGAATGAGGGGAGAGGGTGAAAACAGACGAATGGAGCCAGAGAAACAAGAGAGTGAGAGAAGAAGAAAGCATTCAATCTTGAATAAAAAATAATAAACAATTCATTTAGATTCAGAAATCGGGGTTATGAATGAAATCAGATAATAAAGTAACAAATTCAATCTAAATATTCAGATTACCAAAAAAAATTTTATTACGCTAAACAATGCTGCCCAAAGATGGGTTAGGATCATTTTGTACACGGAGCCCCAACATTTAGGGGGCCAAACATGCCGTATGATCCAAAATGTATAAAATGTTTGCCTTTTTGATAGGAAAAACTAATTTGTTGATATATATATTTTGAAAATATGTCTATATAAATTATCATTTCATCATTTTCCCGCTCGTTTTCTTTTTCTTGGTAGTAGATTTTTTTTTCGGAAGGGGGGGGGCACTGCTTGGTCCATGTTTGGGTCTCATGAATGGCTGAGTGGGTTGGCATTTCAATTAATTGTAAATTTGCAAGTGCAACAAGATCGAAGTACCAAATACATAAAGTTGTAATTCATCTCTCAGATGCAAATTCCAAATTTGATTTATCAATTGATTCCAATTTATATTATTTGAAATGCCATGTTACATACTGAAATGAGAACAAATGAAATAGACGACATACCGACATGACACTCTCGAACTCTCCGAAATCAGCGGTGAGTTCGTTCTCCGACATCTCGAGGAGGATGGTGGCCGTGAGGTCTTGCATGAAGGCCGTGGTCACCAATACCTCCCTGGTCGTTATGTTCACGCTACTGTCGTCGAGTACGTCGATGACCACGGAGAGGATCTGGAGGAGCTCGTCGGATGATAACGTTGTCAGGTCTGGCCGCGTGGTCGTGTTCAACATGTAGTCACTGTTGAAGTAGGTATCCTCAATGACCTGATAAATGATAGAGGGTCGACATCAATTTTACACGAGGGTGAAGTATTAAGACTATTCACTTTTAAAATCATTATGTCATTGACATATCATTGTTTCTGTATAAAGCTGGATGGATAAAAATTGGACTTATGATCTTTTGCATAAAAAAATGATACAACATAATTTAAAAGTGCCAAATATTCTCCATAAATCGTGATGACATAAACGATAGTCAATTCAAATTAACGAGATTACATTTAACAAAAAAATACACATAAGACAAGACTGGAAAGTTTTTTTTAAAGAGCAACATAATTTATGAACACCAGGATTAATAAATAGAACCACACTTTCGCAAGACTTTCCTGGTCAAAACAAGGAGGGGGGGGGGGGGGTCAAATGCTATCATCTTTTTCAATTTTTCCGGCAAAGATTTTTGTCGACAAGTAAAAAAAAGGCATCACTTCAATGAAAAACACCCCCTCCTCAACGCTAGGAAAGTGAAGGGTCGCTTTGTTACTTTTTTACTGTCTCTTTAAAATAGAAAAAGAAAATCATATTTTTTCTTCAGGAGGAAGAGGAAGCATGCCCCCCTTACATCCGCCACTGACAAAGACAGCCACGACTATCCTCTTCAACGACAGGCGGGGGGGGGGGGGGGCGACATATGACTACTAAGATCATACGAACCCATGAGGTCTCAAATGGATATGTCTCTATAGTTTGAAAGAACGTATCATTGAAACTCTGCGACTTCTGAGCCATGAGTTCGTCCACGATCGTGAGCCACCTGATTTCCGCCCTGCTCGGGCCTTCGTATCCCGACGTCGTACTCTCCACGATAGGTGTGACGGCGTCGCCCGTGATCGTCCCGCCTGGTGTCTCTTCGGTCGTGTTCTGTGCTGTACCTGTTTTAATCATGATCACCGATAATGCAAATAAATCTCTCGAGATACAGTGTACATTACATTATATATATATATATATATATATATATATATATATATATATATATATATATATATATATATATATATATATATATATATATATATATATATATATATATATATATATATATATATATATATTATATATATATATATATATATATATATATAGATACAAATGCTTAAAAAAGAACCGTCGTAAGATATGATATTTTGTTTGTATAATTTTTTCAAGATGCCGTTTTGCTAAAAAAAAATATATATATTCGCAACATTTTTTCTTTTCAATGAAATGATGTCACGCCAGTGATATCGTTTCTTTTTTTATCATATATAATACATGTCCTTATCATTTTTTTTCGTTTATTTAAAACCTCCAAGAGTATAGATTAGAAATATATTTCTTTCTCTATTCATGATTGTGAAACTTTTTTTTTAAACAAAAAGATACAGGGATGGTCTGATAAAATTTCCAATATTAACTAAATTCCATAGATTTTAGGCCTTTAGATTTTTAGGACAGCTTATCCTTTTAGGTGTATCTTAAAATATTGACGAAAATAAAGATATTCATGATAGTCGCTTCGTAAATTGTAAATAACTTCCAGAGGAAAAACTAATGTTGAATCATTTTTCAATAGTTTATATGTTATTACATATAAGGTGGTAGAAGCTGAAACTTACCATAATTGATGATGTAGAGTAAGAGAAAAACACAACTGAGAATTTTCGTCCACATCTACAAGAGAAAAATAAATAAAGAAATGAGAGTCAAATGTAGTTCGAATTCACATAAAAATAATATCTATAGACATTTTTAACCACAAAAACATACTAATACTAATTCACCGTGTTAGGTGCAAAATGCCCTTCTGTCATAAAAGCGCGTTGCAATTTGAGATGAGCATTATTTTTTTTAATTTGTTTGTGGTAATTGCTTGTTGATTATATACATTTATATTTATTTATCAGTTGAATGTTCTTTTTGTATTTTTTTTTGTCAATAAGGATAGAAATCCAAACAGACGGATTGATTATACACAAAATAATAAATATAGGAGAATTGCGACGGTGTATATGGAATAGGATAGTGACAAAGATACCAATCGTGTCATTTATTAATTGTGTTATTTACATGTATTTTAAACAAAATTATTTAGACCCCTGTATTGAATGTTGCAATAATTCAATAAAAGGAAAAGATATGAAGGCGAACTACAGAAATTGAAATGTAGCGGTACACGTTTTAAGAATCAGGGGGAATATTTTTCAGGACAATGGGATAAACACAGACCCAAAATAAAGAGAGATGGAGGAGTGAGATAAAGAATAGGTTTCGAGGAATAATTATTTACAAATGATAATATGTGAAAAAATATAATGTGGACTGGATGTGCATGGGGTGATTACAACTCGCATAGTTAATAGTTAGGCAAAGCGCTTACCTTGGAATAATGGGCCGTCATATTCTCTTTGTGGTTATCATCTTATACGACTGATTTAGTGGTTCATGGAACATATTCCAACTTATCCAATCCTAAAACAATAAGACCTGGTCCAAACTAATACTCTAACAACGTCGATGATGTAGTTTATTCTCGTAAATTCTACATTTCGCAAGAAATTGCAAGAACCCAACGTCTGATTTAGTCCACGCAGTATTCCAAGATGGCCGATCGGTCAATATATCATCTTGAAGTAAGTTTTGAGAAACTTTTGTTATCGACGCAAAGTGTTGATTCTTCTTTATGACAATTGGACATACATTTCTTCATACCACATCGCATTCCGATTTCGATTATTGCGGTGGACAAAGTGATTATCGATTTCGCACCCCTTTCGTCTCGGTCTTATTCTCCGATAACAGACACAACTCGAAATTCGAAATTAACATAACATTCACCGGCATTTATAAAAAAATATAACTTTTATCTAATTCCACTGAAAATGTGAATTGGCCTTGTTCATGCTGTTATGCAAACTTTGCTACTTCATAGATTACAATATATACGTTGAAGTCATTATTTTACTCGATTACGAAAAGGTAAATTGCCTATTTAACAAGACTACACTCCTTTTCGTTGCCACAACTCGATCGTCGAAAACCACAGGGTAGCTATATACAACCAATTCTTTTATTTCCGATCGATATTGGGGACGATGCAATTACAATATACAGATATAAAGATATATCGATCGGCACTCGATATGAACTACTTTGCAATCGGTCTTAGAGTCTTTACGTATGTAAATCTTGGCAAGGCAGATGTAGCACTGCAACAAATTAACAATGGTTACATGCGAGGCACCTAATTGAATAATTTATGACGCTAATGCTTTTACACAATTGATTTAAATAATGTCTTTTGTTTTACTTTGGAAGGAAATTGTAAAAAAAAATCAAAACAGAACTCCGACTACCCTTTGATAATATATGATTTTACTAATCAAGACGTGAACTTTCATTTATTTCATATAGAATATCAGATTCATGGGAAATATGAAATTGGGAGGAGATGGGGAAGGATGGGTAGAACTCGATATAACAATACACCAGACGATATCCATATCATATTGTATATAAGATTTAAAAAGGGGGAATCTCAACCCACCCTCTTGATATCAGGACAACTGCAACGTTAGCATCATGATTATTCTTTATCATGAAATATATTTCAATATTAGGCGTAGGCCCTATTATATAAATTGCTCGTCACACCATTCTGTTGGTGATGTAGACATCATGACACAGTGATGTGATAAAATCAGATCAATAATCATTGTTCCTCTATATGGTAGACGAAAGTAGAACGAGAGATGGCGGTAGACTACTAACAATAGAAGTCGTGACGAATGTCCATCTCAAAAAGGAACTGAATCCTGACATCAAACGGTTTTAATAAAAGACGAATTTTGAAATTATCATATTGATGGTCGTTTTAATGAACTTCGAAAATTTCTTGAGTATCTACCCCATAGGCCTATAAAGTCAAAGCCTAATATGAACTAAATGAATTCTCATTTCTAATTGGTTCAACATGACTGAACTCTCATGATTACTTGCCACATTTGTGGTGGTGTTGATTTTTTTTACCTGTTTGCCTAGAAAGCATAAATGCTTGTAAGTAAGCAACCAGAGTACCGACGGCTAAAGGGCTTCTTCGAGGGCGGAAAGTTTCAATAGTTTCAACAGAATGATGACCAAAGTCGTCTTGTGGCGAGTGGGCGTAATGAGCGATTCTTGAAAAGTTGCTTCTGTCGTTTAAACTAGTATGCATGTATTGCAAAAGATGATAAGGGTAAAATTATCAATGACGTAGACTTTTCATTTCTTTTCGTTTATTTAAATTTTCAACAATTACAGTTTGTTTTGTACATTTTGACATATAAATAACAAAACACATTTCAAGTATCCCTGTACAAAAATTATATTCAAGATGATTACATATCAGGTTGGAAATGGAGAAGGCTGCTAAAAAGCGGAGCTTGTAGAATGCAGCCTCCTAATAAATATTCTTGTAGTTGCATAGCATATAAAAATCAAAATAACAACTTGAGAAATAACCAGTTAAATTAAAAGGAAATGGGGGAAATTAAAATAGAAAATGAAATAAGAAAATGAGAGATTAAAGGTCTCCAGAATCCAGCCCCAGCACTCACAGACGGACCTCGCTTATCAACAGGAAAACGAAAAAGATGGAAAAGTGCACGTGACATGATAATCTTGCTTGATTAAAAAATACAAGAATTTGAGTGATGAAGAGTAAAATTCAATTGTTATTTTGGAGAAATTTTTTTGAACTTATATTTGAAAGAATTAAGGCTTGGTGATTCTTTGATGTTATTTTTAATAGTTTCCCAAAGTCTATAAGAAAAGAACAATCAAAATTTTGCTCAATTAAACCCATGTGGAATGATTATAGGCCATCACAGGCCACAATATACACCTTCAAAACGTAGAAATATAGTACAAAGATGCAAATAAAAAAGGAAAAGATTGCAGAAAGGAAATATTTTGAATAATCTTCCAGATTGTATTGAGAGGTGATGCAACATTCAAAATTTGAGAAAATTTCACATTTGAAATATTTATTACACTGTCATGTTAAATTAATGAGATTTAAAATCTCATGTAAACGGATGAAATTGTAAAGTCTGTGGTAATATTGATGTGTGTTCCTTTCACGACAATGGTTTGGCCAGTGTCATCAGTAACTCATCGCTAGGAATTTAGCATTTTTATAATGCAAAATTGGGTCAATTTAAGCACTTTGACTGTATTTAAAGATGAATACACGCGTAGTAATAATCATTTTGTGATAAGAACATCTTTTTTTTTTAAGTTTTGGGAATGGTTGAATATGCCACCCCTCTCTGTGTATGGGATAGATCCCCCACACCCCCGGGATTTACGCCCATGCTTTTAATCTATCAAAATAGTCTTAGAACAGATCTAGCATTAAAAAGAGAGCTTTATCGGTTACCACTTTATGATTTAGATTTTTTTCATGTTATCACATTAATTTCTATTCAAGGTTGTTGTTTTTCAGCCAAAGGTCCCCAAAGGTATGAAGCCTAAATATAAAATATATTGGCATCGCTTACATTCGATAGCTCATTAATGATGAAATCATTATTTGCCATAAGAACCCAACTAGATATTTGGAATATTATACAAACTAGATTATCAATTTGTCTTATAATAGGAGGTACCAAAAGGTATTTCCTCCCCGTTTTTATTCAGATTTGTGTGCTTGGCACAGGTCTAAGGGCAACAATTTAGAGGTTTTCATCTATCGGAAAGTTGTCGACTACCGCCCTCTTTGTTCACAATCGGGCAATTATTTCCTTGTCACCTTTCTCCCCACAAAATAATGGCAATTCATACAGCAATCGTTACACTTGGTTAGATTTCTTTCAGAGTGAAAAAAGAAGAATATTAGAAAATGAATATTAAGATATACAACGGTTTTCCCCTCTAATTTCATTTTACTCATATAAGATCTGTTCATACTGGTTTATTTCCTATTTTATTCAATTCAAATTCATTTTATAATTTATGGACAAAAAAGGAATAAAAACTATACAATATAATAACGACAAAAGATGTAGTCATCATCAAACAAACAAACAAACCAACAAATCTAACGCTGACAAGTTTATTGTAGATAAGGACAGCTATATATAAACATTTTGACACAATTATTATGCTCGTTCTTTTCAAGATTTGTTTTGTTGAAAATTTGAAGCAAAACAGCTTTTCTATAAAGAATGTTATAAAGAAGCTCGAAATACAGCTATACAACTATCATGACTATATATACTACTAATACGAGTTATTTATACTCTTTGAAACACGATTTCAAAATAAGCACAAATTTAGGATAGAATAAACGTATGCACCGATATCTTTAACTTAATTTTGGCATCTTGCATCAATGACTCCCTTTTACCCCAAGTGGCATTTATTCTGTATTGCTTGACCCTTCTAAATTCGAGTAGACATAATTGCTATCGTTTCAATGTTTCTGTACCCCACTCTTTAAAACGATTAGTCAAAATATCTAAGGTTATGCTTGACCAGATACATTAGATATTGTTTTCTTCTCTCTCTCTCTCTCTATTTTCTCTTTACCTCCACCATCGCTCAACACGACTTTCTCATCATTTTTCTCATCCTCACATATGAACAACCATTCACATCCCTGCTTCACACCCCTTTCTTCCTTCAGCCTTTCTCCCCTTCTGTCTTTCTCTCTCTCCCTCTCTCCTTTATCCCCCTCTCTCCCTCCCACCTCTTCTCCATTCAACCTTCCAATATGCTAACCCTATATACATGTACTTCACAGCCTGTTTCTCCTGTCACTCTCTCGACTTTTAATCTTCTTAACCCATCTTCCCACCCATCCCCTCTCTCTCTCTCCCACAACTCTTCACCTCTCCTCCCTCCTGTAAGGCGTGATATTGACGTTTCAGTCAAATCTATTTGAATTTACTCCGTCCCGTGCTCTGGTGTCAATACGTATGACGTCCCTCCGCTGCTAAATATGACAGTTAGACTATCAGATTTATTCAATTTTCCTGGAAAGTGTGCATCCGCAGCAATGCCCCTGTAATTGTTAAAAGGCTGCGTGTCATGGACCCGGTCGTCTCTCCCGCGATTTCACCTGTACTCTAAGAGGCATTTAAGTCGAATTTGCGCAAGATATGAATAACGTTGACCTCGGAATGGAAATAAGGCGCCATTCACGTTCACGATTTGTATATGAATTGTATTCCATAATATTCACATATTACAGTAATCGAACGGGAAGTGTGAGGTTTTGGTTCAAAAGGGAATTGCACTACTTGACCATAATTTGTTTCACACAAGGATGTATTTTTAGATGATAAACTCGCATACAGAGGCCTATATACATGATGTCAAACTAAATGACTGCAAACTATTTCAACTTAACGAGGAAATGCGATAATGTTGAATAGATTTTTGTAAGCTTAATGTAATGATCATTCCCTTTTAATCGCTTTTATTTTTTGTTATTTTGTTTTGTATCATTATCAAAATGCATAGAATCGAATCATTTTTCGTGGTAATAGAACAAGAGTGATTTTATTGGAAGGATTTGCTTTGATTCGAGACCATTTTGTAACGGAAAAAAATCTAAGTTTATTCAATATTATGGTCATTCCATTCAGCGGTTATCTGCCATCTACGTTTAAATCTATAAATTTTCTTCATTTTCCTTCAATGATGCTATATCGCTTGTCGGAGTCGTGGTATAGTAAGCAGAACACCAAAAAGTGATACCCGTTAATGATTACGTTTAAAGGGTCATTTTGACTTGAAAGATTCTACACAGATATTGCCTTTCTCCACAGTAACAGCAGCAAGAACAAAAACAACGACAACAATAATGATAATCATGATAATATTGACATTTATCTAGCACTTTTTAAACAATATTTCAAAGCTCTGGCATCATTCGCCTCTATCAGTAGTTATTTCTATCATCACTGATCTCAAGAAGTATATACTTTTATCACATTTAAGGGTTCAGGGGCGCTTCAAGCTTTTTTTTCCGGGGGGGGGGGTGACTAGTAGGACCATCACCCGCGAGCCGGCAAGCGAATTTTTTTTGTTGCTTTTTTGAACCCCCTTAAATGATGTTTTTCTCACATCTTCTAACGCGATGGAGAACATAAAAGGCATTTCATGATAACATCTTTTAAAATCAACTAACAGTTTGATACACAGTTATATCCATGTATTTGGTTCGATTATTAACTGAAGTAAGTTACAAAAAATCACTTATAAACTATCTGTTTTATTATAAATGACATGGAAAGTTACATACTGTTGTGAAATTTTTCATGGTGGAAAAAATTCCATAGACATATGCACTTAAACTGTTGTTTTATTTCAATATACTGACTAGCAGTGACTCATGAGCAGAAGACATATCTTACCAATCAAATAATGCGAGCGCGAAGCGTGAGCTGAATTTTTAAGATTCTGATTGAAAACTGGAAAAGTTAACCACTTCTGGCAATCATAAATATGATGGGTATTTAATTAAACAATTTATACGAGAGCGAAAAGCGAGCTGTTTTTTAATACTTAGATTTAATTCTAAAACAGGACTCAACAATCGATGCAAGCGCGAAGCGTGAGCTAAAACTTTTTATTTTCCGACCTGGAAACTGGACACTCATCAAATCACCTTTTGGTAATCATGCACATTATTTGTTTTAATTGGAAGCCAAAGGGGGGATTTAACCCCCTAATTCCCAGTAGATCCGCCATTGGGGTTACAGAACAAATAAATAAAACATTTAGCAACACGGGCAACTAATTTTTGTAGTATCCCAACGAGACCGATGATCCACTAGGCCAAGGATTTGTTTGTTTGTTTACATAAAATTTTTTTTGTCAGTATAGCCGATTAAAAGCCGAATCTTATAAACCGTGCTTTGGGTTCCAAGAAATGCCCTGAAGGTGCATTATTTGACTTCTACGTGGTTAAAATGACTATGGTATTTTTCAGTTTACATCAGAATAAGCGGAAAACCGTTTGACATGTTTGATGTAAGCCTACGTGACTTTGCATAGGCCCATTCGTAGGCGAAAAACTTAAAACTCGGCCTCGCGGACCCTTTCCAACTATATAACACCGATCCTTAATTGTCATTTAATTATCATGAACAGAAAATGATCTGGTTACGGTTTAATGCACTAATTACCTTTACGGATCAAGAAATCTTCGCTTGAGCAATCAGAATACTCTTTCAAAGTTCATCCTTAGATAAAAATGATTGATCTCTTGGAAAAATTCATCATACTTTTAAGAGAATGATCAGGTATATATATACATGTATATAATATATGTATAAAAAGATTGGTATTGACGAAGATGTGTTAAACAGAAATGGGTGTGTCATTCAAATCAATATATATATATCCTTTTATCCTTTAATAAAACTATTCTTTGAAGGTATATTAGAACGCTCGAGATACAGAACAGTTGAGGCTGCACGTTACGTAGTATGAATTATCCTTTGGAATATAGTGGTCACCTTCCCATTTTGGACGATATTCCTTACATATTCTTACCATCCAATTGGGAATCACACCCGAAGGGGTGCACTAACACCCCTTCCCCCAAAAAGAAGGAAAAAGAGATAAAGAAAAAAAAATAGAATGAGAAATCATCTCCACATTTTAACAATGTGAATCGCATCTTAATATATTCCAAACGAGATAATACAGGCCTTTAAAGCAACATGGTTGCGGGGGCGAAATCTCCGGTAGATATTAACATAGGTTGCAACGGATAATCTAGTTTAATCGGGCAAATCCACATCGTGCCAACAAAATGATGCACTTTTCCATGACAGAAACAACGATATATAATAACACACAAGTGCAATTAATATAATTAGATTCCTATAATTAGAATTCGGGAAGGACTATGCAATGTAGAATGACTTTAATGTAGATAAATAGCAGACGTGACATTATCATTGTACGAGAGAGGGAAGGGTGAGTTCATTTGGGAAGGGGGAGGGCGGGCGTGTGTTATAATTTTCATGTGTATTGATATAAATGATATCATTAGATGTATCATGATGAAAATTATAGATGTGGAGCGGAGACTTGTCTGTAGTATGGTGCTATAATGATGATTTATTCTTACAGGAGTGAAAATGTAGGAAGAAAAATAGCTCTAGACGAATTTAGTAGAATTGTCTCAAGCTCAACTCTAGCTAAAGCTGTGCCAGCATAAACGACTTTAACCTTGCCACTGCAGGAGTAACCACCGCCACCCACATAATTACAAGTTTAATTCACACCGTGAATGCTAGTATGATAACCGATTTATGTCTTTATTATGTTTTCCTTCTGTTTCTCTCCATTTCTCTTTCCGTTTTTTACGTCTACCTTCGACTTTATTTTTTTTATTTTTTTATAAACTGTAAGCAGGAGACGTGCAAACGGATCACCGCACCCGGTTTTTAAGGCGGTTGTCATGGCAATGCATTTGCATTGACGTCACAGCTAGCGGGCAGGCAACTAACAGTATATAAGAAGCCTGAGATCTGGGAGCAGGGAGAGAGAGAGAAAGGGATAGCGAGAGGAGGAGAGAGAGGGGAAGAAAGGGATGGAGAGAGAGAGAGAAGGAAAAGGGGTGTTAAGCCGTGTAACTGAAGAATAAATGAGATGAAGAGGAAAAGTACTATCAGAGATACGAAACAGAATGATATAGGAGAGAGAAAAACAATTGGAGAGGGAGCGCGAGAGAGAGAGGGGGGGGGGGGGGAAGAACATATACCAGATAACAGGATGCAGGTATCATCAAAAAATGGAAGAAGAAAAAAAGGGAGGCAGAGCGAGACAGAACAACAAAGGACATGTGGAGGAAATTGATGAAGGGGAGGGAAGTTAAGGGATCGAATGGGAAGAGCGTGAAAATGGATGAAGAGTAACAAGAGAGAGAGTTGGGGAAAGAGGGGGTGGGAGGGCGAAGGGGAGCCACGTTAACAGAGAGTGACGGAGAAAGAGGGGGTAGAGAGGGGGAGAGGTGAGGAGCGGGCGAAAATTAGGAGCAAGAGATCAAGAATTACAGATGAAGAAAATGTGTGTCAAATTTAAAAGAAATTGAAGTATGGTCAGGCATAAAATACTCGAAAATTACGAGAAATAAATATAGAAAAATACCCTATTTATAGATAGTTTGTAAGTGGACTTATATTAGCTACTCTTGTGGCAATCAGAGCAACAACGGCATCAGGGGGCCGTTGCAGAAAGAGTTGCGTTTAAACGCAAGTCTAAAAATCAATCGCAAGTCCAAAATTCGCGCTGTTGATTGGTTGAAAATCAAGTTGCGCATGATTTTTAGAGTTGCGTTTGATTGCAACTCTTTCTTCAACGGGGCCCTGGAGAGACAAGTAAAATAAAAGGCATGCAGAAGAAATTAATGTTCTTTCCTGATTTTGAATGAGAAAGAGTGGTTTTTTTCAAAGCTTTGCCACCCCCCTTGCCCCCACTCCCTTCGCCCTCTGATAATTGTGCATCCTTTCCAATGCATTGTAATTTTTTTTAATTGTGATAAAATAGAAAGAAACACGCTAATTTTCGCCTCTTTCACCGAAAGACACAAGCAAGCATATTGAAGGAAGCACATGACTTGTGGCGGGAAAAAGGCATTTTCACAAACCTAATTATTCATTTACCGCCCATTGGGTCAAAGATGCGCTAAAAATAGTGTGTGCATGCATTAACGGGACTTTTCATTGAAGATTGTACGACCGACATATCGAGGGAAAAAACATCAATAATTAGCTGGTTTGGTTTGTACAAATGGCTGGACTCTTGCTGTGTAGGTACATTTCATTGCCATTTCATTCAATTCCATATCCCTTGTTTCCAGTTCAAAATATGTCATTTAGGATAAAATTGGGATACAATATCCAATTATGTTTTAAATTGACTTGAGAAACAAATTGCAGGTATGATAATCAGTGTACAACAGGTTATCATTAAGGTTATTAGGTGTTGATAGAAGTGAGTTTGTAATTCTAGCTTTTAGATTTTATATGACAAGAAGTATAAAGAAAATACGAATATGCAGAGTTAAAAAGAGAGAGAGAGAAGGGGGGGGGGTGTGATGTAGGCCTATAACAAGAAGAAAACGTCACTGCCTGTATACCTGTTAAGAATAAGCGAAAAGAAACAAGTATCCCATGGTGAAGGTCATGAACCATGAGGTCATGAGGAAGATGGATGAAGAAAGAAAGATAGGATGAGAGGGTAGTAGTAAGGAAAAGAGAGAGGGAGGGAGGGAGGGAGATAAAGATGGTAGACAAGTATGAATGATACCATATGCACACAAAATGGAAAAAAAATTATAAGACGGATAATTAGAAAGTCGATAGAAAGATTATGGAAAGAGATGGGTTTTCAAGGAGAAATAGAAAAACGGGGAGAGGGAGAAAGAAAGAAATGCAGAATGAGTGAAAATTGAGAGAGAGGGGAGAGAGAGAGGGAGAGGGGGGGGGGGGGGGAGAGATTTGCTGCTCCCTGGATGCGTGGGTGGTTTAATGGTACCCTGGTTCGGGTTGCGTAGCAGCACATCCTGATAGGGCCTGCCTCATTGCTAGTCTAACACTCAGACCTTTCTATCACAGCCATGCAGCTGCTTAAGTATTACAGAACTATTTAATTTGAATTCAGTTAAAGGAAATGTATTTAACTTTTATCATATTATTTTATCTTTTTAAGTGAGAAAATTAAGATAGATTTACCGGAGTCCAGGGGCTCTGTATGCTATACTATGTCAACATCTAAAGCTGATAACAATATTCTTAAAAATATGCTCACTTTTTTCACTGAGTGTCTTACCTACCAGCCGAGAGATTGTTCTCTGAAATAAATCGACCTCTTTCACACGTCCCGAGTCAAAAACTCACTGCCACCAATATCAGACTTTACGGAGGTACACCCGATATAGCACCATTAGGCCTATTCATTCCACAACCTGCTTTCAAAGGAAAATTAACCAAGTATCATTTCTTATTCATTTGGATAGGTTTTTTTTCCAAAGGAGATGATAATGTAAGCCTGCCTACTATACCAATCTTCGATATTCAACCCAAATAAATGAACCACTGCATCATGTGCATGTATCAGGTGAATTAGAGGTTACATAATTATTATTGGGGAAGCCACTATTACATTGTTCGCAGCAAAATAATTAGCTATGATCTGAACAATTGCCAAATACCAAACATGACTCAGCACTTTGTTGTTGTTCTTTAAAGGGGATAGAAATAATATTTTAAAATAAATATTAATAATAATGATCATGGAGGAGGAGGTTGATTGCACTATGAAAACACATAATGGCTTATAGGATTACCAAGGGTTAGTTTAGGATCATAGGAGACAATCCAAGTATCATCATGATTATCAGATTAAATGAAATTGAAAACAATTATAATATATATATAATGTATATAATATATATATATATAAATATGATCTCTATTCTCCATAATCAAAATATCTCTATAAATACATTATGTCTTGAATTATGTGTTGAATCAAGGTATTGTTGAATTTCCACATATACTGTTGCTCCATTTCGTCTGACAAGCCGAATTTTCCATATTGTCCGTATTTAAGAACAATTATAGTTAATAAAGTATGAAGAAAATATTTCAAGTTTTTACTCGGGGTGCTGATGTAAATTTTAAAATAAAAAAGGGTCTTACTACGAAATGAAAGTTATTTCGGTCCAGGGAAATTTGATAAGCAACAAAAAGAGAAGAAAAAGGTTTTTTCTACAAAACGTACGTCATGTTGGTTAATTTTTTTTCATTTCCCCCCACACCTACCATAATTCCAGGGGGTGCTGCCTATAAAAAATAATACACGAAGCACCCCCCCTAAGTAAATCTTGTGGGTGCATCAGCGACCCCAGCACCCCGGCTTCTGACGGCCGTGTTGAAATCTGCAGTTATTCACGAAATTTTGATTTTCATAAAGGTAAAAGGCAAGTAAGAAAGAGAAAGAAATTGTGGATTACTTTCCAATGAATTGAAATCAAGATCAGGTATTAAGGCCCTTATGGTAAATGATGAAAAAGACATAATTTGCCTGTTAATTTTGAATTTGTTTACTAATATATTTTTTTCTGACAATATGTGTATATGAAATGAAATTCAGATATTTCTTTCCAAATTTGTATTTTTGTTGAAATCAGTGTAAATTAACAGAGGGCTAAATGAAATACACTTATGCTCTCTTACCTATTATGATGCACTCTGTCATCCACTACGCACCGTATACCCAGTCAAGCAGAAGAAAATCTGGGGGGGGGGCAGGCGGGTGGAAGCTGGGGACACGTCCGCCTTAATAGTCTTACGTTAACTGTTATTGGTACCCTGCATAATTATTAGATCCTCATCTTATACCCCTGAAAGTTGTTTTTCGTCCTATATCTAATCATTCATTTATTTTCTTATTATTCGTTCTTTACTACTCACTTTATACTTCTTTGCCATCATTATCATTTATTGCTTGTGTGTGTGTGTGTGTGTGTCGTGGGAAGGGGGGGGGGGCTTGTTGAATCTTTTTTATTTTGGAAAGTAAGCTGTGTTTTAAGTGAAAAACAGTGGCTTGCCAGGTTTCATCTTGATAGACGAGATTGATTTTAGGGGGATTTTTATTTTTGACAGCGAGTAAATGGATCACTCCCCCTGATTTTAAAAACCCAAGGCTCGATCCATCCCTGCCCAGACGGTTGCCTGGATACACCCCGATGATGATTCTGCAGTGGAGACTTGTCTTCTACCCACCTGCACCATCTGAGCCAACATCCAACCTCCATTCCTCCCTCCTGAGTTTGCAATCTAATTATTATCCTCCCTACAAAAACATCACACGATCGCCTCGCACCCCATGATGCGCCTGGTCCTGCTCGCTTGCCCACCCGTCCGGCAGCGCTGGTCTGTAAAGTATCCGTCACCCTGGCTCTGCAGCCAGAGCCTTAATCAGATGCAGAACCGATTTTCCGCCGATTTTTTTTTCTTCTTCATCTGTTTAAAGCCACCATCATGTCAATAATTTTCAAATTGCCTCGGGTAATTCGTCGTTATCATCAAACTTTCAGACAAGTAGCCTCGGCAGTCAAATATAGGGAAATAAATTTCGAAAAGAGCACAATTTGTAATATCTTTTCCAGATCATGTGAACGTCCTTTCAAAATAACAAACTAGTGAAATGATAGCAGAATTGAATACAACCAAGCTAACTAAAATCCGAATCAACGAGAATGTTTCGATCGCTCTCTATCATTAAAATAGTCTGTACTACAGGCGCTTTAACACATCACTTGACTGAAGTGAATAAGGAGACTCCTAATCAGAATAGATAGGCAATTTGCAGATTCAGTATGGGTTTTTGAAGATTTGAAGATGAAATTCCGATTTTTCATATAGACATTCGGGTATTCAAAAACCACTGAATCAGCTGTCAGCTAATAAATTCAAACTGTAAAAGCAAATCATATGTGGACAATGTGGTGAACAATTTATTTATTCATTCATTTATCGAGATAAACATATATTTTCTTTAATTTTCACGAAACCAGACTTTTGACAAAGTTGAATTCGAGAAACGAAGTTGAGAGTCGACTATAGAGTGTGTATGGAGAATGTGAATATACGGAGCAGCAGTACACAGTCAATTTTCTTGAATGGAAAGCTATAATCAAACAGTCCCTTCTTTGAAAATACACTTGTAATGTGTTCAATCTTAAGCATTTATAATCATTATATATAAGAAGACAGGTAGATGTTCCTTCACTGGAAAACAAAGCGCTTACATCGCAAGATATCACCAGTTCTTTTCCGATGATTAAATTGCATCTCACGCTATAGCTGACATACCCCCTTAACATGCTGAAGGAGGTGGGGGGAAAAAACGCGCATTCTAATCGCATTTCACACTTTACTTCCTCCCGAATGCACGTGACGTCACAAAAATCACTCTATTTCAGGATTAATTGATTTGATATGCACCGTAATGGCGGCGACAAGCCTTTCAAAATATCATCACATGACCGAACAAAATGGCGGATGTTGTGAGCAATTCGCCATCCCTGACAGCCCATCCGCTGCAAGTTTAAGCCGTTTCTTTCTCTTATCAAATGCTTATTACTCGCTAGAATGGAATCATCTAAGAGAAAGTTGTCTCTTGCATTGCAATCAAGGTCGGGTGGTCTTTCCATCATTTTGTCATCAGGTTTATAGAAGCATGAAGTTTAAACGCTAGAATATAAGAACACGAATTAGTTTCATCAAATTGTATTACTGTTGTGGAACTGAACAGCCATGAAGATTTCGAATTTGAATGGCAAATAAACAAGTACATGTAACTTATGATGTAGCGTACTTGAATGAGATATAAACAAATAAAAAGAAAATTAAGACCAAACAAAAAGCAAAAGCGAATTCTCTCACTATATGGAAATTTGTAGTAAATGCATGAAACAAGTTAACAGTCTGCGGTGTTTAGCCAAAAGGAAACTCAAAAGCCTAATCCTTATATCCTTATGAAAGTTTGATTTTATGGAATGATTTTAGTCACCGAAATGATTGACTAGTCCTTAAAGACCTAGACCTGACCCAAAAGAGAAATTTGCAAATCATATATACTAATCGAAAGCCTGTAAAATACTTAACACAGAATGCAAGCTTTACTTTCACGGGCCTCGAGACCGTGACGCCGTGTTGTGTTAGAAGTGTTGTGATTCCATTGGCTTGTATACATAAATAAAAGTTAATATTTCTGCTTTTCAGATTATGAATTCGATATTTTTTCAAATTGCAGAAAAATTAAATTGTTGGGAACATGGAACTCTTCATTAGAACTTTTGTGATCCTTTGTTTGGCTCTTATTGGGCCTAAATTGAATTGGAAAGCTGCGCCAAAATCAGCAGAAAATAAAATATGGTAAAAAAATATTCAAATGCTTTAGATTTTATCAATTCCATCTTGCATGAAAGACATTTATGACATCTCTTTGTGATAGAAATGAAGAAATTAAAATACGTTATTCTGTTTATTTATTTTGTCTACAAACCTATATCACAACGCTTCTAACACAACATGGCGTCATGGTTTCGAGGCCGGTGAAGGTACGTGCAAAAAACCCCTTATTTTCGAAGCTCGATATAATTGGACCTATTCTTAAAACTGAAACCTTTGAAACAAGATAGCTCGTATGAAAACAGAAAAATCAAAGAAACGGATCAACAAAAGTTTGAGAAAAATTGAAAAAATAATAAGAAAGTTATGAGCATTTGAAGTTTAGATTATTATCATAAATAAATGTAGATCCTCCAGTTGGCAATGCGACTAAGATTGTGATGTCACAATGTGAACATGTATTCATGTATTCTTTCTCTAGAAGGGCATGTAATACAGATTAAAAAAAAAACCATTATGGATAAAAACTTTGTATCACCATAAGAAAGAGGGGGGAGGGGTATTTTATAGTCCATCGCAGGAAAAGTTGTTCACATGTAACATCACGCATCTTTGTCGCATTGCTTATGGGACTAACTCCATAACGTTAATGATCGCAATATCTAAATGCTCATAACTTTCTCATTATTTGATTTTTCTTAAACTTTCTTTTATCTCATTCTTTGATTTTTCCTCTTTCCACACAAGCCCACTTGTTCCAAATGATAAATTCCCCTATAAGCAAAACATTCAGCTCGTAAACGGTGAATATACACAAAGTTTGCATTTCTGTGTTAAGTAGTTTTTAAGGTTTCGACTGGTATATGATTTGTCAATTTTACTTTTGGGTTCCCGTCTGGGTCTTAAGCACAAAATACTTTCAGATAACATTCTTCAATTTAGTCAGTTCATCACACTTTCTGAAATATAAAACAGAAGTTAATAGTTATCATGAGTAATGGAACCTTGTGAAATAAGTTTTTATCAAAATGCAAAGTCATGTGTACCTGGATATTTTTCGTAAGTGGAGAAAAGGAAATATATTGCGTTAATAAAGGTGCTTAAATAATATAAGGAATTTCCAACATTTTCATTTACAATTAATATCCATCTCTTACACGTATCCCCTAGTGTAATAGCATTTAAACAAAATCTTAAGTCGTTCGTACAGCTAAGTTGTACTCAAGAATTTCTTACAAGTTGACTCGAATTACTAACGCCGAGTTATAATGTGACGTATAAACCTCTATTATGTCGTGGGAATTAGTAAGCTCAAGTTTGGAAGGAATTCACATGACATGGATGATGTAAACAAATCAAAAGAGGAAACGAGTTGTTTGTGATAATCGTACGGTGACGTACGTTTATTAATTTGCTGTTTATCATCTTCTGTACAAAAAACAATTGGTAAGGACAAGTCAAACAACATGTAATAATTATGCTCAAATGTGTTTCCATGACTACCGATTGGTATCTAGGTATTTTAATAACTAGTAAAGAGAAAACATCGCGATCAGTGATATCTCCTTAAAGGGATATAGACCAAAGTAGTCAAAATCTATGTACGTCTTTGATGAAAAATTAATTAATTGACTAATTAATTAAACGATCAATCGACCACGTAAATAGGAAATGAGTGAATCCTGAATGGATGTTTGTCGCTGTTACCATGGTTACGTAATCATCACACAACATAGGGTCTCATCTGAGAATATATGTGTATATATAGTCTCTTTACCAGACGCACTTGCACCCTTTCAAAGGGACGGACATTGTTTTCCCTTTTTCATAGAACAAAAAAAAATGTAGTCTGAGATAAGGCTATTGCGTTACAAATTTTCTGATTTAAAACATTGAATATAATATGTACGAGACAGAATTTTTTTCACCCGTTGCATTAGCATAAGTGTTGATAACTGAAAGAAATAGTTTAAATTCGATGAATGCTTCATTAAATAAAAACCGACATATATCAAACTCAATTTATTACCTGGAGCACATTTAAAATGGCAAATACTTTGGATTCAATACTTTTCATTCCTTCCAATACTGAGTATTAGATAGTATACAGGTTGTATATTTTTTTAATATATTCGTTGTAAAATTTGTAATTACTCATAAAAGTATACCTCATTAAGTCTGATGCAGCAAATTACTTAACAGCTGCAATAAGCATTTAAATAAATCATATTTTTTTAACTTCATAAAATACAAACTTATCATTCTGCAGTCATCAAAATGCCCCCAAATGTGTAAAATATACACCATCATTTCAGGCCTATAATAAAATGGAATTGGTTTACATACTGAATTTTCCCCAACGACCATGTTTATGGCTGAGCCTTTGACTGTATTTATTCAAGATGGATGCAAAGAGGGTCATCTTATGTTATCACGTGTTTTCACGAATTGTAAGGAATTCAGTGACGTCATAATACCATCCACACCTTGTCCAAAAAGTGCGTTTAACAATCGCTTGCCTTTGATTTAGATATGAATATATTGCTTCTGCTTTTAAATTAAATTGCAGAATTGTCGGCAAATTTAACCATTTTTGAATTTTAGTATCCATTATTTCATCTGAAAAATTAAGAAATAACACTCATTCAAGTATGTAGTCTTTGGGCTTAAATAGATCCATATGCACGGTTTTGAAATTACTGGAACAGAATGCCACAAACCACTGGTCTAAAACTTTCCAATGAACAACCTTTACGGCTAAAACAAATTTTATAGATGGAGCCTATGCACAAACGTATTTTCTTTTAGAAAAAAATAAATCAACTCTCTTGAAATGCTGTTTTTAATTTAACCGTATCGAAAATAATACTTCAGTACCCTGTAATAGTTTTATATCAATATGATAGCATTGTCTGTTAACATGGGCGTGTATACCCATTTAAATAAAACATTAAAGCCGAATAAATTCGACTAGAACAAAATAAAATTTCTTTCGTTGCACCAATGAAAATCTTCAATTTTCGATTTCTGTCTTCATGAATCAAAATAGAATATATTTTTCTTCTTTTATTCTTTCAAATTCACTATTGAAATTCAAATAATCAAAACGGCAACAAGCATTATATTTTTTGATATACAATCATGACTTAAGTTGCCATTTCCATCAACGAACTGATAAAAAAATCTTTTATCAAATCAAAATGAATTATTTTGCAGAAGAAAAGGACTTAGCAGTCACCATTATAACATACATTTCATAGCATCTTGTAAAATATACCAATATCCGCAAAGTCGAAATTTAACTTTTTAACTGTCTCGTTTTCAAGAATGTTTGTTATGGGGGCTGGAAATCAGTTTTAATGACAATGACAAAACCAACATCAGGTTTAATCAGGTATGAAACGTACGTAAGTAGTTTTCAACCGGAATTGAAAAAAAAATCAGTGTGTATCTTCCTGACACAATAATAGATCTCCCAATATGGCTTGAAAGAAGGTACTTAACGTATGGGGATTTTAAATACCATGCAAATGCAGTCTTTTTGTTATTGTTTAAGGCTGGGTGTTTTTCGAGGAATATTGGGTGGTGTGTTCTTCTGGTTTCATTAATAATAACTTGATATTATCCTCTCGTGAACGATGGGATATATTTAAATCAGCTCATGAAGTAATGGACACAATATAGAGGTTTGGTGTGAGTTATCAGGACCATTTCAATCTGCCGGAAAGTGCTAATACATGTATTTGGAGGCGATCTGTCATTGCCTTGTTCTTAAAAGGGATGGTCCAGGCTGGAGATATTCATATCTCAATAAATGAAATAAAATTCACCAAGCAAAATGCTGAAAATTTGATCCAAATCGGATAACAAATAACGAAGTTATTGAAGTTTAAAGATTTGCATTATTCCTGTGAAACAGTTCTAGTCATGTCTTTATGAATATTCATTAGGTGGGCTGATGATGTCATATCCCCACTTGTTCTTATGTATTTTATTATAAAAAATAGGTTAATTCAATTTTTTTCTACTAAGAACTAAAACAATTGGATTGACAACTGATTAAGTGCATTAGGTATTTATTGCCGCAACTTATTTCATCATAATGGAGACACATCATTTACACATGTATGAAAAATGAAACAATTATGATTTCATGTAACAACATAAGTGGGGGATGTGACATCATCAGCCCACCTAATGAATATTCATGATGATGTGCATATAACTGTTTTCACAAATTATTGATAAACTTTAAAATTAAATAAATTTGTTATTTGTTATCCGATTTTGATAAAATTTTCATCATTTTGCTCTGTAAATCATTAAGATGTAAATATTTTCAGCCCGGACCATCCTTTAAGCAACATATTAATGGAATGAGCGTTGTAAGGTTTCAAGCTTACAAATCTGATATAAATCTATCAATGGGTACATCACTATGAGATTACACTATCAGAATGTTGTATTCTGGGTAAAGAAAAGGGTACTCAGCATTAAAGAACACAATGGGTGATTTCAAGTTCAGTGCTGACCGTTTGGTGTTGGTGTTAGGTCAATTTTTACATGAGTATAACACCAAACATAGAATGATAATGCTCCTGATAAGTCACTCATTAATGTGATCTGGACCAGTTTTACAAAAATGTCAATAATGTGATCTGGACCAGTTTTACAAACTCAGAATAGGTTTTGGAGCTAGGGGAAGCAATCCAAATTCCAACACTAACACCAACACCATCGCCAACACCGGACTTAAAATCACCCAATGTCCATCAGTGTATTCACAGTGTAGAACACATTGTGAAATCTTCTTCACACTGTTGATTTAGAGCATTCTTGTGTTAAAGGGGAAGTTCACCCTGACAAAAAGATTATTGTAAAAATAGCAGGAAAAAACATTCCCGAAAGTTTGAGAAAAATCCATCAACGAATTAAAAAAAAAGTTAGTAGAATTTTAATCATTTGATTTGAGACGTCATATGCCAGCAGCATTCCTACATAGCAAATGGTAAAAAAATCAATGAAATGTAATTCTCTCAGAAGTCATCAGGAACCATAAAAAAATGAAATTTATGCATTTTATATTACATAACATATGGAGCAGCTGCTCGTTTATGACGTCACAAATCCAAAACGTTCTAATAACTTTCTTTCTTCAAACCTTCATCAATATATTTTATTTTCCTGCTATTTTAACACCAAACTTTATTTCCCCTATAAACACATCATGACTTTGTGAACGGATTGTGAACACTTGCACCTAACACACCTAAGAGGTATCCTGAGTGTGATATAGTCTCAATGTTGTGTGATACATTGTGTGATACCATTTTCTTTCCAGCGGGTCAAGTTGATACACTCTAAAAAAGGTTTACCCATTATAGGGTAAAAATGGGAACATGAATGTTAGTTGGAAAAAAAGATACCAAATACTTTGTAAATTTTACACAATGCTGCGTTGAAATTTACCCTTAAAAATGCTTTCATCGCAATATGGGGTTTAAAAAATATACCCAGCAAACATGTATGTTCCCTTTCTACTAAATATTGGGTAGAATTTTACTCAGTGTTTTAGAGTGTACCATTCACCGTGGAATATTGGCGTTACGAAATAAAAAGAAACTATTTTGTGCAAGTCGGCACTAACTCCCAAACAAAAATGTTTTCGAATTCTCCATTGTTAATCATTAAGGCTTATGGGAATGTTGGAATGATGACTACGTAATATAATTGCATAATGTCGAGAACAGCAGATCACACAATCCTTTCCTAACTGGAATAAAACGGATAAAGAATCGTAAGTTGTTCCTGCTGGAGATTTTTTTATGATACTTTTTTAATGGAACCATAAATCAATTAAATTACACACGATTAATCAAGCATTTACCACTTTATAACATTCTTGTGAAAGTAATCACTTAATATCAAGAAAGTTCGATCAATAATGATGATGACTCTTTTTTGCAATCGGAATGTGCAATTCATATAAAATTAACAAAATACAACAGCCACAATAAAGATTGATTTGGTAAAAAAAGAACATATCCACTATGTCGATAATGATATAGTACAGAAGTACAGGAAGGGTGGATTAAACCAAAGAAAAGGAAGAGAATTTGATGCGACTAACTACAGTTTTTAAAATAAGTAATTAGGTAGTTAAAATATCGGCGAAACAGAAGTAATTACAGAGAATCAGACGCTTGGATATCACAAGTCCCATTGCAAATGCACCTTACGAAATAGCTTACTTCTCGAAACACAATGTGTGTTTTACAATAATAACAACACCAACACTTATATATTACCCAACCACTCAACAAATAAATGTAGTTCGTATTTTTTTCTCACGAAATAGTCCTATATTAAGGTCCTTCTGCGTCCTCAGTAGTAGTAGTAAAAAGCGAAATGATCAGATTTTCAAGTCATCCTCTTTCACGATCTAAATGTTGTCAGGGGACACGACTTTGATGTAATTATGAAAAGAAGCAACTAATAACATTGGTATTAATCAGGTCATCGATTTTCTCCTTATATGGTAGTGATATCCATATCTCAATGAATTGTGGGTAAGATCAGCTAAACGTCACGTGGTTGCGTTGTATTTCAATGACTGAGTGATCTCCGTAGAAGGCGTAAACGTTATAAGTCGTAGCAAAATATATACACACTTTTTTCTGTCCGTGAGATCAAAAACATGATAATGGTCGACACGAATACCATAGAAATAATCTTAGAAAAGTTTCCCAATATTTTATTCTTACTCTTCGTTACCACCCTCTTTTTCACCTCTCTCTCTCACACACACACACACACACGCGCGCGCTCGCGCGCTTAGCATTTCACAAGCACCCAAGTATTCGGAATTGACATCATTGGCTAAAATGATGCAGACGAATGACACCGTTATCCAATCAGCACAGCATATATAATCACGTGACTGATGATATCCAATCGTAACTTTGGACAGGGCATGGTGATCAAGCAGGAAAGTCGTGATGGTTTCAATTCCGCACAAAATCCACATGGTTAGAGAGAACGCACTATATGATCGCTTCATCCCACGGGTTAGAAATCACAAAAAAGTGAGAGTGGTTTGATCACATGAAGGAAAACAACATGGCGTCATTCATCTCCAGCTCCAGTGTCACGTGATCCACATCGCACACAGCGCGTACACAACATTCTCCCGAGCGTGCGCACGAACAAACAAACATTTATTATCTCCACTTGTGTTTGTACGAGAGAAAAACAAAAGAAGAAACTTGTTTGGTTGCCATGAAAAAGAGCAAAACCATCGAAATTCTACCTACTAGTCTCAATACAAGCCGCACCCTCGTAGATTGTTGGCTATTATTGTGTCAGTGACCGCGTCAAACACAAATTGAATATTGTTGGTGTCCGTTGCACACGTCATATGTGTATAGATTTCCTTGTTGGCGCTTTTGTTCAGTGCTTCAAATTGTAACTGTATGTATCCAGCAGCAGGTAGATACTCATTAGCACCTGTAATAAAGATTTAGAATGTATCAATCAGAATGTATCGATTGGATTGACGAAGGCCATTGAACGCTCTCAATAACAGAATTATCATTCCTTTCTTAAAGCCACCCTTAGTATGATCATATTAATATCAGAACCCACAGTTGACCATACATCTCTGATAACCAGGTGTTGCTTCACACACACACAAATAATCAATGATAATAATAATGATAGTGATAATAATACTAATAATGGCTAAGTCGGCACTAATCAAGATTAGTGCCGACGCTCACGACAAGGAAACCCACGATCTGGCTGATTAATACACAGTACGTAGCGCGCGTCCTCTGAGCATGATGTGTTATATTCAGCACTCAGCTTTGAATTTAAGTGAGACTTTAAGTCACACAGAAATATATACCTATATATATATTCACACTGTCGACACCAAGAAATTCATGCTGCAAGCTTCCAGTGATCATAGTGATAGCGGTTATCTTAGTTATTAAAAAAAGCGAGCTAAAAATGAAGAAGTTAAAACTTCCTTGGTTGTGATTTCTTTATTGAAGCTTTGAGGCATGACGTGCAATTTTTCTTTGATCAAGGTACATGGTCATGCACTGATCAGAATGACAATACTCCTATACTAGTCTCTGCCTGTAGATATGGCAACTATTAGAAAATGGGTATTTGTTAGTGCTGGCAACTTTCATGATATGGCCTAATAACTATGATCAAAGCACAAAACCCAGTCTTGAGGTACTAACTGAAGGGTCATACCAGAGGACGAAGAAAAAAGATTAATATCCAGGGCAGGAACATAGAGATATGGAAATTCTTTTTTTTTAATTATCCATTTAAGAATAGTAAGACAAGGAAAAGTTTAGCCAATTAACTTATCAATACCCTAAATGTACACAGTTTTGAAGTTGTAAAAACAAATGTTGGCAAAATGAGCCCATAAAGTTTATCTATAAAGCCCTGTTCTTCTGACGTGACCCAGTCATCTTAAAAGCGATTAGGTAAATACAGAGGTGTATATCTGCTTTTTAGATTCTTCCATGGGTATTCCTAGGTATATTAGGAATCCATTGGCACCCTTGGTATCCCTGGGCACCCTTGGTTCTTCCTGGACACCCTTGTTATAGCTATACCCATGATAAAATCTTACCTTCATATTCTGGAAAGCAGATGGTCAATGGTGACTTCTGGATCTTCTCTTCAAACAGGTCTTTCTTGTTTAGGAAGAGAATGATGGAGGTATCAGTGAACCATTTGTTGTTGCAGATGGAATCAAAGAGCTTCAGGCTTTCTTGCATCCGATTCTACAGAGAGTCACAAGATAACGAATGTGACGTATTAAGTTCATATCTGAAAACTGGAAGTAGGGTGCAACTACAAACAACCCAGTGTCCCATTGTGGACACACTGAAGGAAATCACCGTCACACTGTTAAAAGCGTTTAACAGTGTGAATCACAGTTACACACTGTCAAAACCCGCACTAAAAACATGGATCACATTCACACAGTCCAACCTTAGAACACTCATCGTCATGACCGTAGAGGAAATTTTTCATTTTGTATTTAGAAATAAAATTATTTGTCAATATTTTTCATTTTCATTTCTATTCTGATATTAATCACAATATAAGCTCTGGTCACAAATACGCGAACATTTAGGGAATACTTGTACAATCAAATTCTTCTGTATTCATGGAATTGCATTTGTATATTACATAATAATCACACAATATCAAGTATTTCTAAAGTTGTTTTGCATTATTAGCGTATTTAAGCATACACTTTGCAGGCGATTTATGCAACATTCACAGTGTACTTAAAATACCCGTCAAACCACCATAGACAGGTAAGAGGTCATTGCCAAAATTTAGTGGAACGGGACAGCACATCGTCTAAGATTTGGACTAGACAAAAAATTGCAAATAATTATGTTGTCTGTCCAGATTCCAGAACGACACTGCTGTTTTCATTCAGCAGACTCAATGGTTCTCGACAAAATCTTCTGGGTTATGAAGGGTTTTGATAAAAGATTCTCATACAAAGCGTCTGCGAAACGATTGCTAAAATGCCCCACTCTTCTAGGGCCCGTTGCAGAAAGTCAAAATATCAATCGCAAGTCCCAAATGCGCGCTGTTGATTGGTTGAAAATCAAGTTGCACATGATTTTTAGAGTTGCGATTGATTGCAACTCTTTCTGCAACGGGCCCTTGATCAAATAATATAAATGTATATCATTTAAAGATAAATTCCAGTTCTGGTAACGATCTCGAAATGACTTTTTACAGAATCTAATATAATGACCACCCAAGTGTCTGTATGAATAAAAAATATGTGCCTAAGGATTCTGTAAGAAATTGTGTAATTGCTGAGAAATAAGCAATATAAGTGCAGATTCGGTCACTTCCGTCGGGTCTTTATTCCAGCAATAATAATACACTGTCCCACGTGTGCCTATCTGTGTTGGTGATCTTCGGTGTGAACATTTTTCAGCGTAGATTTCAAGATTTCACAAAGTTTAGTTTATGTAGCTGAACCAGATCTAGATCCTCGATGATATACTGACAATTAAGCCTGGTTTTACAGACTTTCTCATGAAATCAGTGTTTACTGCAACTACTGGCATATCTGTTTTTTTTTCATTTATAAAGCATATACAATTTATATCAGTATGCAAACACATAAATGTGAACTGATCTTCTTAAATAGGAATTCTCATTTAATTTCGCCTTTATGAATGCTTTGCGAGAAATCTCAAGAAAACCGGATATTATTACTTCCTTTTCTCCCTATTCATCATGAAGACGCCTAGGGGAAAGTCTCCCCACACTGGAACAAACGTCATCAAAAAGCGCGTTAAATACCACTGCAAATCGCATTGATTCAACGTGCTTTCTTAGGAAGATGTGAAAGTAGTACAGTGTCTTGTTCATCCCGATACGTCCAACATGTGAAAAGACTTTATAATGAACCGAATAAAAAACCGCTCTCTCTCTCTTTCTGTAATACGATTCTTTGTGAGCTCGTTTTACCCGTGTAGCCATATATAACTTGCTACGAAAAGAGACATTTGACGTGTTCTAAATAAGGAAATTTATCAGACTACCAACCCGGTCAGTCGACTGAAATAGACTGTATCTATTACAGCTGACACTTTTCATATCCTACAATGAATAGGTACTTCGCAAATTACGACAGATTTAGTCGGAATTAACACGCTATATTTAAAATTTACATCGAATTCGAGCTTTGGAGTCTAAATACGCTTCGGTCACATCCCTGCAATGGGCCCAACCTTGCCTATAAAACTGAAATCCACAACCACCTGCTAAGTACAATTTCTTTTCAAGTTAATACGGATCTTAAAGATAAATTCTTGTTGTAGCGATTTCAAAATGAATTTCATAGGGACACCAATAAAATGACCACCCCAGTGTCTGTATGTAAGAGTAATGTAATGTAAGTGTCAAACGATTCTGAATGTGTAATTGCAAAGAAATAAGCAAAACATTTGACCCAAATGTCGGGTCTTTTTCCTCGCAATAATAAAACACTGCCCCACCAGTTCTTGTCTGTGTTAGTGATTTTTAGTGTAATTTAGTGTTATCGTTTTATTAGCTTGGATTTCATAATTTCAATTTATGTAACTGTGCCAGATCGAGATCTAGGATATAAAGGTGACAATTAAAATGGTTTCTTTCAGGAATTCCCATAAAATCAATTTTCACTGCGACTATTTTCCTTTATCTTTAACATCAGTTTTTATCTGAGCGAATTTTATAATTGCCTGAATTAATTTCCAAGAATGCCAGTCGAAATTATTACCACCAAAGTGAAAATTTTATGAAAAAGTGTTACCCTTGCTGGAACAAAAACAAAACTGAACACAAATACGTTCATAGTGTGTTCACAATACGTTTCCACAGTCACTGACTAAGCGATAATTTGATTGACACTTTTGATATGGTCAAATTTAAACGATTGAAGGTTATTTTACACTGTGGACATCTCTGCAGTGTGAGTATTCACAGTGTATACCAACAGTAGACTATGCGAATATGGCATTCGCAGAGTCAAAATGGCCAAAGTTGAAAATGTGAAAATAATTTCACACTTTGGACAGTTTGATTTTCCACAGTACATTCCCAGAGTGGACTAAGCAACGAAGTGATTCACACTGTCAGAATGGTCACATTCAATTTCATTATTTCATGTTGTGGACAAGTCTACAGTGTGTTTGTTCACAGTATTCTCACATAGTACTCGTATCCAACTGCTCCACGGTGTGACCACATTATGAGACACATTGTACGACACTGCTTTGGAGTTGTTATATGTAAAAAGAATTGTGAGAGCAATTACATTCATCTATTTAGTTATTTCCTCTTAAAGGTTGTTCATGGCATAGAATGATTGAGAATATTCTATAATGCTTACACCTATTTAAAGCTTGAGGAATTTTGTTATTTCTGAGTAGAGAAGGCTACACAATACACTTGTATTAGCAGTGAAAAGAACAAAAGGCTTAGCTATTTTGTTGACATTGTTAATTCCCTTGAGGTCATTCAAGTGGCTTCTAAAATTAGACGGTTCTGGTAATTGGCAGAATGTTCTTTTTGTAGACAACACTAGAAGCTTCCAGAATTGTGAATTTATATATAAGCTGGCAGTTTCTTCAAAGATTACATCACATCACATCGTATCAGATCAGAACTCAGAGTTTCACGCAAGACTTTATGTCAGAGCATAGATTATTTCCAACTGGAATACCACATTTATCTTCCGTGGAATTATTTGCACGCCATCAATGAACAGTCTGCAGTTACTTTGAGGAATTCTCAGTTCTCATCGATATTATCGACCTGTTACAATTAACGCTTTTCAACCCATGGATTGCTGAAATCGACTGTTAATCATCATCAACATCGTCTTCACAGACATTTCAACTCGTTACAGTGACTCTTGTTATTCATCGTGCTTCGACATCAGTTTCATCATCGCCATCTTTGTGAACTTTAATTTACGGAATCTTCGCCAACCACCTTGGATTTAATTTTGGATTATAATCAGCACTTCACGAGATGTAAGACTATTATTATTATTGATTTGTTCAATGTATAATCAATTTCCTGTAATAAAACAAAAGGATATCAAATTCAAAACTAAATATTTATTGTTATTTGTTGCAGTATCGTAACAGAGCTGAGACGTGTTTGGCATCGATGTTACAAAAGAGAAAAGAAAACATTACAGATGGAATAGTACAGAACAGAGCTGGATCTTGAATGAAGGGAAACCCCTTTATTGTATTTTATTGTATTGTTTACATAAAACCCCTACCCACACCATATTAGACAAATTACCAGCAACATTTTCCAATCTTAAAGAAAGAAAAAAATACATACAGTATGTCTGCTAACGGGGGAGGCGGGTTGGAGGTGAGAGGGAGGAATATACCGAGAGAGAGAGAGAAAACCCTGTTTTTTTTAACATACCGTGACATCATCTTCTAGAAGTCGCTGGTCATATCCACTTAAAGCGACACAGAATATGATTGCTGTGACGTCTTCAAAACAGTGTATCCACTTTTTTCTTTCTGATCTCTGACCTCCAACGTCAAATAACCTGTGACAAAACAAATTAAGAAAATTGTGACATCAAAATTTGAAGCATTCCATAAACATAGCAAGCGTGACCTAGTAACTGTTGCAGGGAGGAACGCGATCAATGCAACTGAAGCAAACCCAATCACAACCAAATTTTAACCAATAGAATATGCATATCAGGGACGTGTGCTTGATTTTTAAAGCTGCCTTTAAACGTAAATCTTTCGACAGCAGGCCCTTGAATAATACGGACATGGTTGTTTACATAACGTTATTTTGATTTAAGTAGGATTGTCAGATCTTTCAAATCTTTGTGAAACACTCCCAGATTGGTTTACAAACAATTTCAGGGAAAACCTATTACTGAAACAGCAACAATAATAATAACAACAACAACAACAAAAACCACAAAACAACAACAACTACTACCACTATTACTACTACTACTACTACAACTACTACTACTACTACTATTACTACTACTACTACTACTACTTCTTCTTCTTCTACTACTACTATTACTACTACTGCTACTACTACTACTACTACTTCTATTACTACTACTACTACTACCACTATTACTATTACTACTACTACTACTACTACTACTACTTCTACTACTACTACAACCATACTACTACTGTTACTACTACTACCACTACTTCTATTACTACTACTACTACTACTACCACTATTACTACTACTACTACAACCATACTACTACTGTTACTACTAATACTGCTACTACCACTATTACTACTACTACTCCTACTACTACTACTACTGTACTTCTAATTCTACAACCACTCCCACCGCCAACATTATTATGTCTACATCTACAGACTGCAAACACCTGTTGAAAACCAGCCCTTGTGAGTCACATGACACATTAATTTGTGTCAAATGACACTGAATGTGTCACTAATTATGCATGCCATGTGACACATAAAGAGCAAAATATGAAGTGTATGTCATGTGACTGAGCTATATATATATATATATATATATATATATATATATATATATATATATATCTTAAAGTTTCACGTATTATCTTCAGCATATTTTGTTATATATGTATATACAATTTCAATCAATAAACCAGTTTGACTCACGTTTATAATACAGTTGACCATCTGGGGACATGTTAGTAGATCATTCGACCGAGAACGTTTTCTGTTTTTCTTCTATTTTTCTCTTAAAAGGTTAAAATGTTTTGAGAAAACTAAGTCTTACCTGAAATGTAGATTTTTGAAAGTGAAGTGTGTTTCTACAATGCCCGTTGTTTTAACGCGTGTTCTCAAGATATCTTGCTCATTAGGAAGGTAGTCAGGAGACCCAATTCTATCAAGATTATCTAGAAAACTGGAAAATGGGGACAGAGATAAAAAAAACACCATAATAATTATTGCGTTGGATGATATTCTTAACTTAAATTATTGACATGCTTGGTAAAATTTGTTTGTATTTGTTAAGAACTATTAAATGATTGCATATTTATGTGTGGAGGGACGCTTTCAACCTATGTTCTTGTTAATAATACTAACGAATTCTGGTTTTTTTTTCTTAATCTTAAATCTTTATAACGGATATATTATCATTTCGTGTTTGTTTAATTGCAGTTAATGCAGTCCAATGCTATGTATTTATATGAAAGGAGCACTGTATCTTTCGATTTTTTTTTCAATTCTATGGAATTGAAAAAAAAACTCGAAAGATACAGTGCTCCTTTCATATAAATACATAGCATTGGACTGCATTAACTGCAATTAAACAAACACGAAATGATAATATATCCGTTATAAAGATTTAAGATTAAGAAAAAAAAACAGAATTCGTTAGTATTATTAACAAGAACATAGGTTGAAAGCGTCCCTCCACACATAAATATGCAATCATTTAATAGTTCTTAACAAAGTAACTTACGAAAAAGGCATACAATATTGGCAAACTATTTGTAAACATTGAGAAATCATGTTGTTACAAACTTGTAAAAGAGAAATTGAAACTGAAAATCTTCCAAAAAGTATATTAACAATGGATTTCAAGTTTCATCCGCGGCCGGAGGTCATCACAATCCCACCCCCCGGACTGCCGGAGCAGAAAACACGTAAAATGTTCAAAAGCAAACGTGGATGAGGGAGAAATAAACGCTGATAAAGCACGTACATATTAAATTTTACACATTGATTTGCTATGACCTGCGGTATGTGTTGTATTTTGATCAAAGCCAATGATTGATTACTCCTTCTTTTTTTTATCCCTGTAGTACAGTGTATGTTTGATGAAATACATTGACACACTGAAAAAACAATGCATTCACAGTGCGTAATAGATGGCTTTGTGCAGTTGGTGTGGTCTCATCACGCCGAAGTTTTTTTCTCTGTAAGCAGGTCTGATGAATATATTTGAGTGGTCGATTAAGGATTGAATTTGCTTCACTATATTGATGTCTGCGGAAACTATCACCTAATGCTGTTCTCTCTAAAGGTGTCAAAGTCTTCTTGCATTTTGTGTCAAAGACTTATTGGAATGAATTCTTTGATGTCTGCAATTCGACAGACTCCGGTGTTTAATATCACTTTCAATTAAGCTCCGCGCTCCAGCCTTCTCTTTAGCATTTTCGCCCTAGATGAAGTGGATGCATACTTCCATTATGCACGCCTTTCAAGCCTTACACTTCTAAGCTGTTTAAGATTGACGTCATCGAGAGTTGGATGACGTCATACGGAAAGATTATCGCCATTCAGCGAGTTCATCTCTGTTTTTGCCGCGTTTTTTGGCCGGCAGGTGACGGCAACGAGAAGGGAAAAGTTGATTGAAAACGAGAAATCTGATCGAAGGGGACGTTTATGGTTTTATAGAAGAGGGTGCCCTGGTAATAAGGTTTATGAAGGCTGCTAGAACTCCATCTCCCGATCCCTGTCCAGAAGGTACATGATGGACAATTTCAAATCAAGATAGAAACTTTCATCACGCAGACAATTTATCGACAAGGACCGTCTGTTCTAATGAAAGTTAGCGCAAAATTAATTAGATTTATTTATTTAGACGTCCGTAGAAGATCAATACAGATTTTGCCGCAGGCAATCCCTTTTTAAAGCCGAAAACAAAAATCGATTAATGTATTTTACGAAGATAACAGGAATAATCACCAATTGATCTAAAATGGTGTCAATGTATTATGTAAAAGACAATTCTACATTTACAATATTATACAAGAGGTGAGCCGAGGTATGGCCATTGCCCTTTTTAAGGGATTTTGTGGTACTTAACACATACTAATTAGGTTTTACATGTGATCAATAATTACGCATATTCGTATGGAGACATTATTATTGACTAGTTTACAATGGCGGACTCGCAGGGGCCAGTGGCAGACCCACCCATATCCCTCCCACGAAGAGTGTCACTATAGGCAGGTGGCCCAAAACGATATGACAGAAGTAATACTCCCCCTCCCCCTTTCGCTACAGCAAACAGAGCATACCGGGTACACACAGCAAAAACTGTGGTGTTAACCGGTGTACATAGAGGACCACACCAGTTATTTTACACCGGTGTTAATTGGTGTTAGTTTTACACCTATAGGTGTTATTATACACCTTTGGTTGTTACATTTACACTCTTTCGTGTGATGTTCAATCTCTAGGGTGTAATTTTAACACCTCAGGTTGTGGTCCTCTATTAACACCGATTGGTGTCAGTTTTAACAACACAGTTTTTACAGTGTACGCAATTCTTCGTTTAAACTTCTAATAAGGTACTGCAATTATCCTGTACACATCAGTCTGCATGGGGCTATATTTTTAAGCATTGGCTACGCCATTTGTTGCCATGTATGAGTCACCGACAGAGCTGGGGACAGCGGTCGTGACCAACTACGGGTCACGTCGGAGTTGCATTTCACCCCGCCGCATTATTCAAAGACATACATATAACACGATCTCCAATGCACTCCAGAGTTGCAGCAAGCCTTCTATATCCGTGTGGTAAGCTACAATATAACCCGCCATACATGCCCTAATTATGAAGAATCTTCGAGAAAAGAGCTCCATGTGGAGCGAGAAACCTCTTCGACGTTTGGGAGAGGAATTTCAATACTCATGTCCTTCTTGTCAATGCCATTGATGCATTTGATGCAACTGAGTAAAAATTCTTGAGGAAAAACGCATTGGTGTATGAATAAACATTTTCTTCAAGTCATATACCGCAGCTACCTTGAGCTGATGAAACTCTATGATATCCATAAACCTCAAACAATGTAGTTTTAAAAATATTTTGTTTCCAACTAAATTCGATTATATTTTGTACCTATAAGGCTATGTGTTCAAATGCCCATAATTTTGATACTCGATTAAGAAACCAAATATGCATTCCTAAACATAGAAAAATGATATTTCAGTACAATATCCGCATACTGGTCCAAAAATATGGAACGATCGTCCTGAAAAGGCTTCCAACGTTTACTCATGTAATCACGTCACTGTGCGTTATCACGTGTTGAGTACTTTCGTAAAAACGCGTCCTCTAATCATCAAAATGCAGGGTGTACATTTTGTTATTTTGCACGCCAGTAAATCACGAAAAGTCAGTTTATATAATTATGTATCATGAGTCTTTACACACTTTACCCAACAGTTTTGCAAGATTTGTTTAAATCAACAAGCGCTTGTTAACGAGCCTAATCATGACGGCACACACCAAAATGCACCCGCACAAAGATCGCAACATTGGTGTGCAACAAAACATGCAAGTGTGAAAGTTTCACCATTTAACTAAACTTTCCTGTAGGCAGTTTATTACGTCCGACAAGTCCTTTCATGAAACGCCCTTCTGGCCTCTAATGCAAGTTAAAAAAATCTACCTATATCTGAATCTCTATCAGTCTACATGTCGTTTATATTTACCTTGTTGCGTTACCAATTATACAAAACAATAATAACTTGTAAATTTGCTGTTTCATTACTTAGTAATATCGATACATGCTTTATCGTGAAGTAATTCACGCTAACACTTCCACTTGCTTGCCTCTCTAGCTCCTGTTTTCCCCACTTTCCTCTTTTCCCCCTTCGTTTTGTTAATTATTGTTTTACCGACATAAGCCCCTGCTCATAATTTTGGGTTCTCGCTTACATTACGCGATTCAATATATGCTGGCTTTAAAAACATCTGTTGAACAAAATTATTATTCACAATAAACACCATTCATATGATAATAAAATGCTATGCTTACTGACCCTAAATGACCTTCAATTTTGATCAAGTTACCGGGAAAAGACTCGTGCAAAACGATAAGTTGTTTTTTATTACCCTTAAGCTCACGTCTCATTAACTAGATCCATAAACTTTCAAAATTATGAAGGCAATTCAACAAATACCCAAAACATATAGCCAAAGTTCATTGACCTTAAATGACATTTAGCTTGGTCATGTGACCTGATAATCAGGCAGGATTTTTACTGATACTTGATTTCTTCTAAGTCCAGTTTGCATGAACTAATGTAGATCCATATTCTTTCAAGTTATGATGAAATTTAAAAGCTAACCTTGGCTAACATTTCAGCGTTGATTACCCCAACATGGTTTAATTTCATTGAATGACATTTACCCTCAATTGTGTGACCTGAAACTCAAATAGGATATTTAGTAATACTTGATAACCATATGTCAAAGTTTCATGAACGAGGTCTGTATACTTTCCAAGTTATGATTACATTTCAAAAACTTAACCTTGGTTAAGATTTCAATGTTGAAGACGCCAGCGGCGCCTACTATAGTCTCGCTCTGCTATGTGCAGGCGAGACAATGAAAATGTAAAATGCAATTAAACACAGTGAATATTCTAAACCTAAAATGTAAAAATGTTAATCATATGATAAACAAATGAATAATGCAGAATATGGGCTCGATGGACATACTATTTGGCTGAATCATTGAGTTGGTACTCCCGGGCTCGGTTGAAGATTTCTTGGAGGCCACTATCTGTCCAGAGTCTTTGGAGTGCAGCTGTAAGTGAAGGAGTGTAGGGGGCTGAATCCTGGAGCTTGCTTACTGTGTCATATACTAACTTGGCATCTTCCTATGGAAGCAAGAAATAAAAGAGAAACATATATTTAGATTTTTCTGAGTTTTCGGGTGGGATAAGGCTCGTGAAGATTTTAAGATTTTCAAATCTTAAAATCTTCATGATCTTATCGGATTTTATCTTTGACTTATGATCAGTTCAGATCAATCTTTATTTCTCCTATCACTTTTTCACCTCACACCATAGGCGGTGGAAGCGGGGGAGGGGTGACGATCCCCCTTAATTTTTTAGTTGATAACCTTTTTTTTGGCTTGTCAAACAATTTTGGTGGTCCTTCCCTGAAATTTTGGTTGATCCCCTTTTTTTGCTTGTCAAAACATTTTGGTGGTCCCCCCTAAGATTTTTGGCTTCCGCCGCCAATGCCTCTCACTGAAAAAAGGTATAAGGCGGCTATTGACCCGGCTATACGGTAGGCGACGGTTGACTTCCCGCCAAGCTCCCCACGTGATTAATGCATTCCATTTCGTGTCCTCTACAAGGAAAAAAGAAAACCGCGCGCTGATCTGATCAATGTTAAGGTCATGAACCCAAGAATTTTAAATTGAGGGATCAGATCGGTTAAGACGAATGACTCACAAACTATGAAACAACACGAATACAAAGTAGTCTAAAATGACGATAGAAAGCCTGGTAATAATTTTATTTGGTGCAATTGAAAAAAGTTTAGATATTTTATTCTGATAGATTCTCTAAATGAAATAAATGACAAATAATTAAGTGAATCATCTTTAATGTTTTTTCAATCTAAAATTTTCAATATGAAGTGACAAGTCCCAAAATTCTTTAGACCTATGCTTACTAATTTCAAATAAAATAACCTGCTCAAAACTGTCAGAGTATAGTATATTTTTATCTTTTTTGCCACTCATATATCAACGACATTTACAAAACAAATGAAATCACAGGTGATATTGAATAACTATTTTTTTAATGGATAATGGATCTCATATAGACATATAGGCCTACTAGCTCTATTTTGAAAACAAAATCAGGATCTCATAACGTAGGACATTTTTATCATATTTTCCCTCACTCATGAAAAGGAGATTCATTTACACATTAAAGATGAACAGTTGTTGCACACAATACTGTCATATTTACCCTACACCAATGCACAATGAAAATTTAATATTCAACTGTAAGTTATATAATAGACACCATTCAATAACTATCAAATGGTATGGCTGCTATTTCGTTCCTAAAAAATAGGCTTGATAATATTATGGAGTGGAACATGCATCCGACTCCTCCGATGTATATTGGAATGTGTGGGGAGGGAGTAGATTTTAGAAGAAACAAAACACGTGAAAAACGGGTTCCATATTGATATTGATCGTGCCCCTTCATATCGAGTCTTATCACACATATTGACGTCATAGAATAAAAGCAAAACACACAGGAGAATGTCTAGCATTTACGTCACAATAACCTAACTATTTCGTCACTATGTTTACATCGTCATAAGATAACCACATGAATTAGGGCGACACGATCGCATCTAAAAGGATATGCCTCAATTCATTCGATTTTACTATTTTTGCCTTCATCGAATGTGACCTACGGTTTCAAACAGGGCAATGTGCATTACACAGTCTCTTACACAATTTAATCAGAATTAATGTAGTGAGACATATGCATTACCGCTGTGGACGATGACAAAACGCATCTTCGTCCATGTTTGTACTCGCGATGAACCCCTTGCTCCACATATACACAAACACACGGAAGACACACACACCGTGCACACTATGCACTGCTCACAGGGGGACAACATCCCGATGTGCTATTTTTATCCGCAGTCACTTATCAGTGCGCAGTAAAGTCTGCAGTGATGATGGATTGCCTACTACGTTGGATTTGTGTACGGGTGTGTGGGGGAGAGCGTTCGACTCGGTGTGAGGGAGAGCGCGCGCGTGTGTGTGTGGGTGCCTAGTTTGTGTGTGTACGTGTGTGACGTATAGTGCGTACAGGCTATTCTTGGCCCACATTGATGGGTAGAGAAAGAGAGCAGGAAAATGCATTTTTCTCTCCCATTCTCTCCAGCTCTCCTCTTCGCGGAGTTGAGCGAGAGCAAAGGTGTGGTTACACACCATGCTATTCTTGACTTTGAGCAAATATGGGCATCATCGATCGTCGGCTGAGTACACGTCACATTATGAGGAGAAAGATTGAAACCAGACTGTTCCTCTGTAATCACCGAAATCTTCGTCGGAGATCATTTTCTCAAGGTCATGTACGTGGAAATGTTTGCATAAGGCTGCTCAATGATTCTGTATCGGCCAATACCCTCTACACATGTACATGCCGCTATTTTCTTTTCCAGCTCTTCGTTCCACTTCCTATCTTGAGGATCAGGGTTAACTCATTCCTACCCGATTTATCTATTTATTTCTACTGAAATAGTAACATCCATATGAACAATATCATAAGAAGTTCTTCTAAAGCTTTTTTGACTATAGGTGGATTATAATACATACATATGAACATTCAATTACCATTTATTTTTAGCATTAAAATGTTCAGTAATGACCATGTTGGTAGGTATCATTACAATGATGAATGCAGTTGAATTTAGCTATACATTGTTGGGTATAATCAGTTCCATAACTCTATCATATATACATTTCAAATTAGGGTGATATTGCACATTATAAATATCCTAAAGTAATTTCAAGACCGTTAATGAGCAACTTTTATAGATACTTTTCTTACAGGTATCGATTCTTTATACCTATAATAAAACTCAAGTAATCTTTCATATATATATATATATATATATATATATATATATATATATATATATTATATATATATATATATATATATATATATATATATATATATATCAGTGTGGTCAAGGCTCAAACCTCCAAGGCCAAGGCTTTAATACCCAAGGCCAAGGCCCGAAAACCTCAAGGCCAAGGCATTTCAATTGTACAATATATGGAAAAAAATTAGACAACATTGCTTAGGCGGCATACATGACACACAGGACCAAATGTATAAAAGGTGTGAGCGAGCAAAATTTTTGACCCTTGTACATTTAAAACGAAAATAATTTCATGATAGATCATGGAAATTTAGACATAAAAACATTTAATTATTGTTCTAGGCGATTCACATTGCAATAATTATTATTACCAAGGTGATCTGATCCTGGCATGCCCATTCTCAACATATGTCTTTCTCCTCTACCTGGTACAGGGGAGGCAGAATGAAGAGGAAGCTGTTCTGGACTGCATTTAGTGACTCATAAATAGGATACATAACTCACCAATCAAATAATGCGAGCGCAAAGCGCGAGCTAAAAAAATTGTAATATTCCGACCTAAAAACTAGACATTCTAAGCATTTTTTTGTGTAAATTGAATGCAAACCTTACTTAACAATAATTTATGCAAGCACAATCCAAAATTTGTTTATTTTGAAACCTAAAATTTTGCTCTGAATGCCATGCTTGGTCCCTCAATTTTTTTTTTTGGCTCATCATGCCATTGATGCCATAGCCCATTTGGAAATGACGAAATTGAAGTTTGTGTTCAAGTTTACCGAATCTTTTCAGAATATCATTAAGACTTAAAACATTCTTGTTGGTCAAAGAAAATAATACAAGGAAAACCTAATGGAATAGAAATCAACCTTGTTATCATTCTTTAGAGTAAGCTATTTTTAAAGTATGAAAATTGTTGTCAAAATTGCAGTCAGATCTGTCAGAATTATTCCTGTCATAAAATCACTATAATCAGTGGCGTACCGTGGGTCACGGCATTGGGGGGCACCAGCAAAAACTTGGAACTGCCTAGTGAGCTCGCGAAGCGCGCCCAGTTGCCAGGTATACTGACCTAATAGAGATATTTTTATAAGGACAGTGCCAATAAACAGACATGAATCTCACTAGTCAAATAATGCGAGCGCGAAGCGCGATCTTAAATTTTTTGATATTCAAACCTAAAAAGGGACATTACAATCAATCTTTTGTAATCATGATACGTACCTGTCTCGCTAAATAATGCGAGCGCGAAGTGCGAACTGAAATTTTTGTAAATATTGACCCCAAACAGGAAGATTTTAAGGACTATATTTTAGGAATCTTTTATCTATTAAGATTATACACATCTCACCATAGTCATTTAATGGGAGTGCCAATAAGCGCTTGCTGATTTTGTTAGAATTACATCTAAACATGCAAATAAGCACTTGTAATCGTGATTAACATACCCATCTCACTAATCAAATCTTGCGAGCGCGAAGCGCGAGCTGAAAATTTAGGAAATTCAGACCTGAAGAGGGGCATTTTAAGGCTTGTTTGTAGGAATTCAAGAAGACCTTACGTAGTTCACTAACCAAATGATGCGATGCGCGAGCTGAAAATTTTTGATATTCAGATCAGAAAACAGAAAAAGGGACATTTTAAGGACTCATTCTAGGAATTGATGGAGAGCAGACATCTTTCACCAATTAACTACTGCGAACGTAAGCACGGACAGGAAATGTTTCATATTAAGACCTTAAAGTGGGATAATCACTTAAAGTATTCATGAAAAAGAAGCATAATATTGTACATGTTAAAGAATAACTCGAAGTGCGAGGGAATATATTTGGTAGTTTGGTGTATATTGACTTGAAAACGGGAGGTTTTAGTATAACAGGATTATATATCTCGGTAAACAGACAATGGGAGCACCAGGAACAATGAAGACATATATGCCCATAGCAAATTATGTTTCATTTATATGAAAAAATGTTTATGTACTGTAACATAACATAATTATAACATTATAATGAACATTAATGTCTTCTTTCCCACTACGTTTCTCTTCCTTTCTCCCTCTTTTCCTCCTTTTTTTAGTCAGCCGATGGGGGGGGGGATGCCCCCCTGTAGTTACGCCACTGACTATAATCCTAATCATAATTATTATCATTATTATTGATATTGTCATTATCCTTATTAGTCATGATTACATCATATTACCAATAAATAATATTAATTTTCATCACTTCTCTTTGTTACATAATTATGTGATGATAATTGCAATTGATAGCACTGCTAAGTACACTTACTGCTTCTGCTGCTGCTGACTGGTAGTATTTAGTGTCATTAGATGTACAGAACAATTGAAACATTTATAATTACTTTTATAAAACAAATGAAAGTACAAAATACAAAATGCCTTGAAAAAGCCTTGAAAATGCCTTGAAATTTCAAGGCTCAAAATCCTCAAGGCCAAGGCCAAGGCCCTCTCAAGGCCAAGGCTTGAATGTTCAAGGCCAAGGCTTTGAAAAAATAGGCCTTAAGGCGCCTTAAGGCCAAGGCCGAGCATCAAGGCACTACAACACTGATATATATATATATATATATATATATATATATATATATATGAAGGATTACTTGAGTTTTATTATTACCTGTAAGAAAAGTATCTATAAAAGTTGCTCATTAACGGTCTTGAAATTATTTTAGGATATTTATAATGTGCAATATCACCCTAATTTGAAATATATATATATAAATATATATATACACACATATATATGTATATATATTTCATATATGGGAATAAAGTATCCATGTGTTTGTTGTAGTAAGCCAGTAAAAAGAAATAAAAGTGCACTTACATGTACAAATTTTGGGACAACATTCCACTATGTGAATATAAGCCACTAGAAGGATTTGAGGACTGGCAACGACGTACATGTTTGTTACAGACTTTACCATTTTGGGACAATATTAATATTGAAAATGGTGAGTTATCGATGCATTTGGGAAGTTGTATTTGTAATGAAGATGACCAAAATTAAAACACATCTAAAACTGATGAGTTTCCACATGAAAACTAATTAAAATAGCACATATTAATTACAGAAGCCTACGGAACAAGATGATCGATGTTCAGCATTTTTCAACTCATTTATTTCCATAGGAAATTCTATAAAACTAGAAACCGTCAATGCTGGGAGAACTTTGAATATTTCCGCTATAGAGCAAATTATCTGAATAAAAAACTAAGACTACCAAGTAAAAAAAAAGAAATAGGAGAAGTGAAGATAGTTAAATATGGAGTATTGATT
Source organism: Lytechinus variegatus (assembly GCF_018143015.1). Classification (NCBI taxonomy): domain Eukaryota; kingdom Metazoa; phylum Echinodermata; class Echinoidea; order Temnopleuroida; family Toxopneustidae; genus Lytechinus; species Lytechinus variegatus. Next base: position 15,758,422 of record NC_054741.1, on the reverse strand, counting down.
ACAGATCAAAAATATTGTTGAAATTTTGTACAAGTTTGCAACGAACCTAGCACAAGATGCACAAGTGTCTACAGAAAAATGTTAATAGTAAGAATACATTGTTCATGACTGTTAAACTTTTTTTTTAAGAAATAAAAGAAGAGTATGTACTAAAAGAACATCAAAATATTGATAAAAAAGGCATCTGGGGTTGATGGTCTGCATCTAACATTGATGAAAAAATCTCTTCATATCGCCAAATCGCTTACAAAATTATTTAATATGTCACTCCAAATCGGTCGAATTCCAAAATAATTTAAGAAAGCGAAGATGACACCAATTCACAGAGGAGGTACTTTTGAACCAAAGAATTACAGACCAATCTCGCTTCTACCGACACTGTCAACAAAAACAGTCCATGAACAACTTTATGATTATCTAATTAAACATGACATTCTATGTGATCGTCATTCTGGATTCAGGACTCTCACTTCGGCATCTACCTGTTTGACGTAATTGATTTTATTTTGACTTAAATGAACTCTGGTCGAATAATAGGGGGGGGGGTCTGTTCTTAGACCTACAGAAGGCGTTCGATGTAATTCCAATATATTTTATAACTTGACAAGATGTATTACTTTGGTATAAAACACTCTGAACTACTATGCTTTAAAATGTATTTGACTGAAATACAGAAATGTGTTTTAATAAAAGGAACAACATATTCCCCTTTTAAAAGTAAAAAACAGGTGTCCCTTAAGGGCTCATATTTGGGCCCCTGATTTTTGTTTACATTATTATTTAGGAAACTTACCTCTACCTGATAACACAAAATTCGGTTTATATGCTCTCTTTGATTGCGACGATAGAATGATTAACAAACAAAGAAATTTACAATCCGATCTGGACATAATTGCGAAATGGCTCAAAATTAATTGCATGTATTTACACCCACAAAAGACTGAAATTATATTTTTCGGTAATAAACGAAAATTACAAAATAAAACATTCATAATAAAATTTGAGAATACACCTTTGGAGCATGTTGATAATATTAGATACCTAGTAATAATTTTCGACTCTCATTTAAGTTAGTCTTTGCATATACAATACATCTATTGTAAATATCACATTCTATTGCGTGCATAAGAAGAATTAAACATTTGATTAACAAAAATCATTTGAGACAGTTATTTGCACATTATTGTCATATAATAAACGTTGTTATACAGCGTGTGGAAAATGTTCGAAAAGCAATAAAATGGATTACAGAAATTGCATAAAAGATATACTTGCTCGGATTTTAATACAGATTACTCAACTTCACAATGTTCTTTATCTACACTCAACTGGCAACCTGTTTAACAGAATACCAACAATGTTTTCTAGTATACAACATTTGTATCAATTCTGCACCAACAAATTTGAAACTATTTATGTAAAACGATCTATTGTTTATAATACTATACATTCCGCCCAAAATCGTCCACATATACCAAACCGTTTTTATCTGAATACAAAAGAAGATAATTCTCATTCACTGCAAATTCTGTATTCAATAAATTACAATTGTCTGTACAAAACTCGAAGTCCCTAAATAAGTTTAAAAAAAACTTTGCAAAGCTTTCACTAACATGCTCAACCTTACAACCTGATCCAGTTTGGGAGGGAGGGTAGTATACCACGTGCAGCCGCACTTAATTGCGGTTAATGTTTTGATTTATGTTAAGTTGTTTACATTTCATCATATTCATTAATTTTCTGTTTTTTATTCATTTACCATGTATATGTTCTGCTATTTATTTTATCATGTTTATGTTCTTTTATCCGTGGAGGGCTCCAACATGTCCAATGCAAAGCATAATTTTTTAACTGAACCGGACTACCATCCACTCTTGTATTGATTATTGATTAAACATGAATAAATTAATTATAACAATAATTTTTCTTAATGAAGGCTTTCCGATGATTATCAATCAGACAAATTTAGTTGTTGCGTGAGAGCTATTTTCGATTTTAGATCGTATATTAGGCCTATTCTTAACATTTTCCCAGCATCTTATCTGACGAGAAATTAACAAAAAGGCCCTTTGCAAGTTAAATAAAATCTGAATACTATATTGACTTACAGAAGGCTTAAAACCTTTCAGAAACAGAAATTTCATTTAATACAGTGTGGTGTACACCACAACATTAAAGCTTGTGTATAGTTTTGGTAAATCCACCAAAATGCACCTATCACTATTCCAATTCATTGCTAGCTAATATGAATGGATATGCCCTATAACAGTTATGATGTGGAGGATATGAAATGAAAATGTGTTTTACAGGATAAATTTTGCGAATTTACATGGAAATTTAACCTGATCGGGTCACCCGATCAAATTAAAATATCTGTGTGTTTTTGTCTTTCAATTAAATCCTATTCCAAATCATGGAATGGGCTGAAACTTTCAAGATATGTTCTTTGTCTGTAACTTTTGGATATCTAATCACTAAATTTATAAGATAAGTGCTTGAATGCCCATTTTTTAAATTTAAAACAAGCATCGCCGAGAGAGGGCGCTATATTTCCAAGATTTGAATATTTGAAATTTTCTCAGAGAAGTGCAGTTGAAAAAATATCTAACGGTCTCTACGCTTCAGTAAGACTGTCATATTAGATGATATTCGATGATTAATCACATTATTGACCCTTTACCAAAGCTATACACAGGCTTTAAGGGTTTGAAGAACATGGGCCAAAATGTGAACGATGATTTTTCATTGAAATTCGGGTACAACTTTTAATCTTTATGCAAAAAAATAAAAGATAGAGCATACCATTTTCATTGAATAGCGTGAAGTTTTAACAAACAAAAAACAGTTTGAAAATAAATTATCATCGACAAGTACAAAGAAATCAAATAGACATGTATAATACCAAGGGATGCACTACGAGTAGTTAGAATTTTAGTGATTTACATAATACTATTAAATGACATGACGATTTTTTTTCAATCTTAATACAGTACTTATTTACTTATCTTATTTTCAGTCAAAAGACAACAAGAATATGTACAAGAGGAAGAAATTACCACCGACTAGTGCCTGAGGATTAAAAGGAAACTAGTTTCTGATATGAAGCTCTATTCACGAGTCGGGGCTTATAAAATAAAATCAGTATAAAATGGCAATAAATGTTTAGATGCATTAGGCCTACTTATTGAAACAGATAACTTAATGACAAAGAGCGTTTACTCCCATGTGCAATTATAATATCCAGTCAATATGACATGTTTATACATTTAAATAAACGTTATGCTGTTATCAGATGGTAAAGCCTAGTCAGAAAAAACATATAATTATTATTGACTACATTCAGAAATTATATACAGTGAATGTGCATATATTCCCGAGTGTGCATTAATAAGCTTGACTTGGAAAGATGCCTTATACATCTATATTATGATATCCATTTGTGTTACTGTATACCTTTCGTCGAACCTTTTATTTTTAGAATATGGAGTGGCCTCAATAGTACTCAAATACTAGGCTTTCACTTTCAAGTCGATAAACAAAAATATGTGAATGTTTTATGCGTTTAGTATCCACTTGTAAGAGTTTGACGACACTGTTTAAATTGATGGATTGATTCTAATGAAACAAAAAATCACAATTTCATTTATAAAAGTGTGACTTTCAATGACAGTTTCAGTGACAATTTTCACCGTATGACTGTGGCATTTTCTTTCTCTTTGTTTTGATTGATTTATTTTCAATTTGATTAATACAGTTATAATGCCAATCTCTTTTAGGGCAATAAATGAATTTCATTAATTACTGAGCCTACATTAATCGGTAAAAAGGGCAAGTGTCACACACGATTATTCAGCAATTATATATTTCTGTTACCTTAGACACATGCAAAGATATTTGTCACATTGTGTTACATAAATTTATGAAAATTTGCAAATATTTGCCACTAAAGACATCGTGAGGAAATAAGAAATTTAACCTTTGATTTGAATATGGCAGCTTACCTCTCGTTCTTCCTCTCCGAAAGGAGTTTCGAATTTTTCTCTCGCTCTGAGCATTGAAACCATAGATTGAAGTAAGTTGCTATATACCACGGGTCTATACACTTTAGAGTCTTCCGCCGTGAAACCCTCCTCGTGTATAATTCTGTAAGAAATAAACAATTAAAACTCTCTGTAAATAAAAATAATCATGTCTGTGTATGCTGTATAAAACTTTGACTCGCCGAATAGATGAGTTATCATGGTTATCGCCTCAAGACGAACGATAAGTCACACGCACTGTACACGGTAGGAATGTGCGTTTGTGACCGATAGCGAATGTATAGTCTGAAAATTACAGATGGGGGGGGGGGAATTATTTGAACGTTATAAATGTGAAGGCATTTGAGATGAAAATATTTTTAGTGCACCATTTTCGATTAATATTATTCCAGAAGTGCACTTTTTTACATCACATGGCAATTGACCATATATAGAAATAGAGATAGATAGAGTCAGAAAATATGTCATCAATTTGACGTTGTCCTTTCTCAAGTATGAGCATTCCATCATTGATTTATTGAAATGTCCAGAGAAAGTTATTTCCCCGCCTTATTTTGGTACAATATTTTATGAAGATACAGTATATGCTTGGTTGACCAACTACGAGTCAGTTTCCTGAAGATCGTAAAATTTAAGTTGCGCCAAGTTGCTGGGTGAAGAATGAAAAAAGGTGTGAAAAAAATTATTACTTGTGTGCAGGTACTAATTCACCCACATATCCTTCCACACACATACACACATTCTCACACACACCCTCACACAAGCACCCCACACCTTCAATACACACCTGACACACACAACACATCATATCTCCAATAAACCACCACCAAGTCGCACATCCACCCACACCCAATCATTAAGTGCTCAACATAAGTAACTGTTTTCAAATCAGGCATGTCATTTTAAAGATACATGTATAACAACAGAAAAGGACATCTGTCCGTTGTTCACCAATGAAATTCATAGAGCCCAACCAAAGAGATAAGGGGAAATTTGGAAATGTAGATAATGCTTTAAGAAGTATTAATGAAGTTTTTAGGAAGCGCGTGTGTGTATGGGAGGGTGTGTGTGCGAGCGGGTGGGTGGAATGATGGTTAGGTATCTTTTTGCGTGCAGGAAAATCCACTTTTCACTCTTTGTTCCGTTCTTCACCCAGCAACTTAGGTAAATTGAGATTAGACGACCTTCTGGATATTGTCTCCACGTCAGTCAATCTTGGAAAGATACATGTATAAAAATGATATTGAAATAGATAAATCTACTACGATATATCAATAATCAATTTTTGAATGTTCGTAATTAAGACAAAGACAACTTCAAACTGATAGGATTTGTTTTGCCTGACTCACTGTGCATGCATACACAAATGCGGTAGGGAAAGGGAACTCATGGTTTTCGGTGTTATTATTAAACTCTCTCTCTCTATATATATATACAATAGGTAATGCACGTAAAAATGAAGACCTATTACAAAATTCAGAAGTTCAGCTTATGATTTAGAACTCAGGAAAAAAAGGATGTCATCATAAAAACAGGCTGATGCACAAATTATAGTGGGTGGCGCCGCCATAGCTTGATTACATCAGATATTATAAATGACATAGATAGCTTACCACCCAAGTGACTATTACACGCGTTATCAGTTATGTCCTCATATATCACTTTCTTTTTTTTTATCACACAAGTGAAATGTCCAATGTTAAGAGGTTAACTGAAGTCAGATATCATATCGTCACTTTTATCGGTGTCTTCCCACGTGCTTTTTTTTATTACATGACAGATGGAATACTTTTGCCCTTTGAAGGCGACCAATACAGATGTACGAAGGGAAATTAAGCATTAAACGAACGGAGACGCCTACACAATAGCCTTAAGTTTCGGCTGTAAAAGAATGCGAAGTAAAATAGTCGTTGCTTATTGATCATCTATGAGGAAGTAAATATCCGATTGAAATGTCATGTCATTTTCACCCATTTTTTTTCTCTCTCATGCAACCTCGACAAGAGAAAGGGCAACAAAGCCCTCTTTATATCAAAGATTGCATCCAATACAGAACTGCTTGACTGTACGCCCTTATTGATATATATAGAAAAATAAATAAATAAATAAATATATACACACACACAACATAAATATATATATATATACATATATATTTATTTATAACTTCTACATTATTTTGAATTATTAAGGAGAGACAGTGGGATGATGTGTGTATTACTGTTTTATCTTCTTGTCGTTGTTTTGAAAAGTGCTGATCTATTGATATCTTTATCATGGCTATATAGACAACATGTGCGGGATCCGTTTTGCCACTGTCTGCGTGACTAAGATTTAATAAATAATTTACACTTTGTTAGGCCAGGAACCATCTACAGAATGTATAATCTGCAAAGGATTCGATTGACGGCAATAGGCCTATAGTACTGTTACCGAATCTAGCAAGGTTGGAACTCGATCCGCTGGCAGATAATGGTCTCGGCCGTTGTTGGAACCGTATCCGCCGAACACCCTATCTGCCGCTACACCCCCACGTCCAGACCCCACATGATAACCTCACAGAAAACGCGGGTTATTCAACAACAGCAAAAAAAAAGGGTTAAGGGGTTGAGGGAAGGCGCTTAGGGTCATTTCAGGACCACTAGATCCACCTGCCGCACAACATGGTTAGTTGTCGGGCACCAAATCCCTACAAGGTCCTATACAATCATTTCACACCAAGCTACACACGGACAGGTCTTTCACGCCTTGCACTCGGGCAGAGATTTCTCCAGTGTTAAAGGTAAGGCCTACTGCTTCAACATTGGATTAATAGAAATTGGAGGGTGAGAAAGAGAGAGAGAGAGAGAGGGACGCGAGAGAGGGAGAGGGTGAGATATAAATCAAAACTTACCTTCCTGGACAAACAATGCTTTCTCCTTAGAGGTAGTACTTCTATTTATTTATTTATTTGTTAATTTATTCATTTATTTATCTATTTCAACAGTGTAGTCCCATCGTTAATAAGAATACAGTATATGCGGTCTGCATGATATGATTAAATGCATAAACATATATATATAACTGAAAGCATTAGTTGGTGATATGAAACATCGGTACAAAACAAAGATGGAAGCCACTTGTCTTCGAGTAATAATAAAGAACCAAATATCTAAAATCCAATTTATAAATATATCATACACTCTGTGTATGCAGACAGCTTCAAAATTTTTATAAAATATTGATTCCAATGTACCACCGAAATTAACATGTGCCTTAAAGACAGAATATAGGGTTTACGGTTGCAATCCCATTTTTATTTCTATTGATAGAGAGATCAATTGCACAATCACAATAATCCAATCTTAACTGAAAATAGGCAGGCTGTAGCACTTCGCGTATAGTTTCATCGCATTAAAAACAGTGGCGATGTAACATCTCCAAATGAAAATTATCTTTTTCAAAGGGCATTAAAATGCTTGTTTGTATTGTCAAGCTTGAAATACGTGTAAAAACAAAAGCAAAAATAGTAAATTAGAAATTCACACAATCGAGCGAGATTAAAAAAAAAACATTTTATTTCGTACAGGATTGATGACAAAATTAATAAAATAGAAAAAAGGTATTGAAAACAATTTATCTAGGGTTAATATATATCCTTTAAACAAATATAAGCCCGCGTCGAAAGCATATTTGTAAACCATAATACACTCATGTAATATATGAAAAAAATAACAGATATTTTGAACCTGACAATGACGAGATAAATTATTTTTTAGGAAAGAGTATAACATTGGGGCACACAATATGTTCAAAGGAAAGCTCTGTCAACGTGGGAACACGTGGGTAAAACGGTAATAGCCGTACATGATAACTGGAGACAATACAAGAGCTTTGAATAAAAAGTAGGCCTATACAACGCGAGGTTTAACGAAAGAGGGCACTAACATTTAAGAAGGTTCGGGAGCGGGTGTGATGCGTTTGAAAGAATGGGCGAAACAATGAAGGTATGGAAGATGATTACGACCAAACTGTAAATAAGACTCGAGAAAACTGAAGAAAAAGGTCATAGATGGAGACGGAGAGAGAGGGGTAAAAGGGATGGTGAGAAGAGACTAGAGAGAAGGGGGAACACAGAGAAAGACGCATACACACACGCACACCCACACACACAGCCAGGGAAGAAAGAATGAGAGAGAGGGCAAAGAAGAGGTGAGGACATTTTCTGGTTGAAAGAGAGAGATAGCGAGAGAGACTGCATTTGTCCTGCGGCTACAAACCGTTGCTGTCATAAAGACTCATTGCGTGGGTGTACACATCTCCTGATGATGGCTGAGAGAAGGTGGGTGGTTCACATACATTGACGTTTATGAGTAATGCATAACTTAATAATGCCGACCAGCGTTCCGATATGCAAACCGCAAATTTACTTATCTCGCATCACCATCTCCTTGCCCGGTACTTTAGGTAGGCCGCTTGTTTGGCTGGCTACTTGATTGCCCCCCCCCTCTCCCGCCAATTTTGTTGGTGCAACCAATGAACACATTCACAGTTGTAGATAGATATATTTACATTATAAGTTGTTTGTCCATGCAGAAATACGAAAAGAATTTCATAGCAGTTATGAATACGCATTTTACAATACACAACACCATAAAAATGCCTGTTGTAGGATTTATCAAACTAAAGTTTAACGGATTCGATTCAAAGATCTCTTTCAACTTCCATTCTCTTGAGGATGACACCTTCATCCCACTACATTCGTGTTTTAAACATAGCTTGAATGGAGTTTGCCAATTTACAAAACACTGCATTTACCATTTAATTGGCTTGCCCCATTCCTCCGCTATGTCGAGGTCATGTTGCAGATTTTCATATTCTTCTATGGAGTCAAGTCAAGTAAAGATGATGGTGTCATCTGCAAAAAAAAGCGTAACACCACACTCAACTGAATACATAGATTATTGATGTATATCATAAACAATAGAGGACCGAGAACGCCCCCTTGTGAATCTACTCTGATTGTTCCTCATCTACAACTACTTTCCGCTGTCAACTATTCAGTAATGCCTCTATCCACTTTTTTTAAGATTGGGGATAAATGGCTATTTCTAGCCCATTGTTAGTTCTCTGCGACTGTTTCACAAAGAGTTAGGCCATGCCCCATTGCCGACGCCAAATGTATAATGTACAATCTTATTGATTATTATGTAGCGTGCACTCTCATAGCATGATTTAACCAATGTTGTGATGCCGTTTTCACCGCACGCAACTGGAAATTTAAGGACTATTTTAAGTCATACGAAAATCTTTATAAATCACCCACAGTTACCATCACGAATTACGAAAGGAAGATCCTGACATCTATGACAACACATCTAAAAAACAATCAACAAAGATATTTTTAACTAAGGACATAAAATGCTCCTATGCTTTCAGTGACGCTTATGCATGTAACACTTCCTATGGATAGTTTTCATGACATGATTCATACGAAATAACGTCGGGGATGTCCACGGTTCTGTGAACAGAACATGGCCATGTAATCCAAAGTGGCCAAATATGTCTTCCATTCGGGGAACTTTTCACGCTACATAACGATTCTTGGCTGTTTTCCACTTGCTCTCAGATCCGTTGGCCGGTCGTGTTTCGTTAGCGTCTAGTATTTGCCTGTCGCACATGAAAAGGTGATACTTAAAGATGTATCGTCTTGTACTTTTGTTTTACTCTACTTCCTCAGGGTAAATAAAATCGAAGCATACTGATTCATTGTTTCCATAAAATTTGTACAAGCCCACCCCACACACACATACAGTAAATCCCTCTGAGTAATCTTCCAGCCTATGAAATCAAGATGCAAAGATGCATCTAACATGAAACGTGCTTGTCCTTTCAGTGTGCAAATGTGCACCACAAAGGGGTCTCCTAATCTTTTATTTGAAGAAGGAAAATTTTATCACTTTTTGGTGATGTTAACCCCACTTCTGTGTTCCATTCTCATAGTATACTTTTTCAATCTTAAGCCTTTTCCAAGAGGCTGTAAAACAGTGTAGCACTCTGTAATAAGATTTTGGGGTAATATTGAGCTATCGACCCAACCCCGAGACCAGCGACGATTTTTCTCGCTTAATTTGACCTTGGAAAATATTTTCGCATCGATGTATGATACAGAGGGCAAACTAAAAATTATTTATAGTCATTCTCGGCCTGTATGCCTAATGGCCATGCCTACTGAATGCGTACTTTGGATCGATACTATATTTGATAATCATTCGCTTTCAGAGTAGAACTAAATAGGGATTGCTCATTCATCCCACTTCACCTTTCGATTGCGCTTTTACTGATATCGCCTGTATGATACGTGCGTGAGAGTACGCACGATTGTGTTATAAACCTGTGTTTTTATGTCTTTATACTCACATTCAATGTTTTTAATAAATCATGCATTTATTGTCTTTTTTATTATACATCATAAACATACAACAGCACAATACTGTGACTCATCACAAATATGAATAATTTATGACATATTTGGAAAGGTAAAAATCATGGAATATGGCCTATTTGGAAAGCAGGATGCATTGTATTTCTTGTGACATCAATTTGTACAATACGATATCAAGGTTTGGTTGAATTAAAGAAAAACAAGCAGTGCGCTTATGTCGTCTATAACGCTCAAAGTCTGAGACGAAGCTGAAAAACCTTGAAAAGTCATGACCATGATGAGGTTCAAAGGCCAAGGTGCTGGAGATATTTCAATGCAAACTTCTGCATTTGCACGATTTCGATAGATTCCTTTTTATCTTCTGGACCCCTCAGAAGAACAGCCGTTAGGCTGAAGAGGGCTATCCAGCCCATGTGTTGGAAAATGAATAAATAAAAAAAAAAAATATTCGTTGCTATATCTTGCACGGCTGTCCATTGAAGTAAGAAAAAAAAATGGCCATGGATAGGGTTCGTAGAGTGTAGTTATTTTTTATTCAACGAAATTGTAGCAAAAAAAAAGAAAGGAAATGTGGACGATAAGAAAATTGTGCAGATGTAAGCTTAACTTAACATGTTTCTCATCCCCTGTTAATTTAGTCAATCCAAATGCCATCATTGTTTTTCCAGCAGAATTATAACTTTCACACTGGGATATCAAATATACGTCATTACTTTAAAAAAAATTTATATGCCTTTAACCACTATGCTGCATATAATCTTTATCACGTCATTTTCACTATAAAGCGCACTAAAAATATATAATACATTTTGATGTCAAGAAACACTCCTGGTTCTATCCGCTCATTACATTCATGTGTCACAACATGAGAGAAAAAGGATCTGTATAGCTTTTTTTTTTCGGTTTTAGGAAAAATAAAGAGTTTCTACACTGTAAAAACTGCAGTGGTAAAACGGACACCGATTGGTGTTAATAGGGGACCACACCCTGAGGTGTTAAAATTACACCCTAGAGATTAAACATAACACCAACGAGTGTAAATGTAACAACAAAAGGTGTTGTAATAACACCTATAGGTGTAAAACTAACACCACCAATTTAACACCGGTGTAACATAATTGGTGTGGTCCTCTATGTACACCAGTTAACACCACAGTGTTGCTGTGAATGAGTCAAAGTTGGATTCTCAGAACATGATTTCCTCTGCGTTCGGTCGCACTCTCCAAGCTTTGCTGCAGCCACATCGAGGAAATCGATTACAGAACGACAAATGCTAGAACAAGGACAGACAATCGGACGGTTTGCCCTCGGTTTCGTTGGTAAGACAGTATCATCAATCCAGACCATAGGGGAATCTTAATTCCATCTCGCACCTTCAAGATCAAATGATGAGATATGTCAACGGATGCCTGCATGTAGGGGATGTAGCATGCAGTCACACCAACAAAAAAACTATACCCTACCGAACAAAGTTACTATTTTCATTCTGCATTACATAAAAATTGATCGGATTTGAGCATATAGTGCCATGTGACTGTATTGTATTCATCATTAAGGGTTTAGCCGGAAAAGAGGGCGCCTCGGCAGTAAGAACGAGAGATGATAGATTCTTGGAAGAACGGAACCAGTTCCATATGTTATCGATTGTCAGGATCCAACGTCCCCAGTCTCCTGATTCCCAAGCCAATATACTTGGTATTTTTAAGCGGCTGATTTATGCTGTCGACTAGGCTCAGTGGCGCGATTAGACAGAATGGGCTGAGATTTTTGAAGGTAATAATATTTCCTGGAGATGTGCAAGCGAACGAAGTGAACCTTCCAAACTAAATCCTTTTCAATATTCTCTCAAAGAATTGGCATGTGAATATTTAAAACAATCTAATTATCAAACGGATTGGAAGAGACGTATGATGTACATGTAAGAAGACCCCCCACATGCCCAATACCATGAATACCCCTCCATTGAGTTGAAAAATGGGGGTCTATAGGCCCCACCGCCCCCAAAGATCCAATACGCCAGTAACCATGATCACCTTTAAGGTAATATTTACTGCTTGATTTTGACCAAAGTTGTAGAATATTAATACCTGCGTAAAGAGTGGAAATGATATTTCACCAAGCATCATTGGAAAGCATACTATAATAACAACAATAAGAAATCTTGAAACAAACACCTGACGCAAAACCTTACACTCTAAAAACACCGAGTAAAATTTTACCCAATATTAGGTAGAAAAGGAACATGCATGTTTGCTGGGTATTCTTTTATACCCAATATTATGCTAATTCAACCCATCCTTGCGTCAAATCTTTTTACCCAACCAACATGCATCTTCCCATATTACCCAATATTGGGTAATCCCTTTTTAGAGTGTAAACCTTTCCTATATTGGCGGGAAAAGTGAGGTAACATCATTCTCGAGCACATTTACATAATGAGTAATTTTGAAAATTTTCATTAAAAAAATGGCTAGTATGTAGTTATCTAAGTTTTAATCTTTTACAAATTACTATTGCATTATATCATTTGCTCGATTCCTTATGAGGTAATGATATTATAAGATAGTCATACGTGTTTATAATCTAATTAAGTATGAAGTAAGCTTTGACTACAGGTATCAACACTACTAAAATATACAAATCATATCGATGCATCTTCAATTAGGAGTCGATCATAGAACAACAATGATTATGGAGTGGAGATGCCGTGGAGATGAGTGTAGATGCCGTGGCCGAGTGGTCTAAGGCGCCTGGCTATACGTGGAAAGTCCGGGGTTCGATCCCCGGCCGCGGCACCTATGCCCGTGAGCAAGGCATTTAGTCTACAATGCTCTTTTATCCTGCTTTCAAATAAATGGAAATGCTTTATGCATTACTGGTAACTAGGTGTGCACTTGTTAAAAAAAAAAAACTAACAATATGATAACGTAACAAAAACCATGAAATCGTCGCCAATAACTTAAAATGATGTTTGAGAATGTTCTTAAAATAATTCAGATACCAGTTAATTTATATCTTGTCTATCCGCTAATGGGTGTTAATAGGACAAGAATGTAGTTGCAGCAAAAATTTTCTCATGAGAAAGTCTTTAAAACCAAGATAAAATGTCTCTACATTATCATACATCTATATCTGGTACATTAACGTTGTGAAAGCTTTTAAACAAATCTTGTTACAAACATATAACTTTGAAGATCACTGACATAAAAAACACAATTATATGGGACGTTGTACCATGGAAAAAGACCCGACATTTTAATAAAATGCCTTGCTTATTTTGCTTATTTCTCAGCAACTACGTATTTTCTTCCAGAAGCATGTGATAGATATCTCACGCTTCGGTGGTCACATTATTGGATTATGTACGAACTGATTTTGAGATCGTTATCACAACTGGCATTTATATTTAAACTCTAACCCAACCAATAACCACAATACTACTACACCTTTGCAGGATTCGAACCCGCGGTTCGGAATCCTGCTTCGCTAGACCATTGACACATGAAAATAATGTAGATATTGATCAACCAAACCAAAATGTGAGGTGAACGGTGGTAAAAAAATGTCCGAGGTTTGAGTTATCTACACATAGAACTATGACATTAAAAAAAAATGCTGACGAACAGGATCTTGGGACTGGTGGTTTCTAAAATGAATTATACTTTTTGCGTATTTTCCAAAAGAAGGATTATAAAGAATTCATGATAGTATTTATACACAGGAATGTGTACGTGACAAGGTACACGCACTAATTTTGATAATAAAGTACGGATTTGCTATTGCAAGAAATTAATCACTTTCAATCAATAGATATACCTCTACAATGTCTAAAAAGTAGATGTCATAATGTAAATAAATTCTGCACAGTGCACCCAAATCATTTATATTTGTATCACAAGATTTGTGTCAATAATGTCAAGTTAGAAATTATTTTGCATACTACTTTCTTGTAAACTTATTTTATCGTTTGGCTAATTAGTAAGGATGTGGATAAAATTGTTTAGAATTCGACACTTCTTAATTGGATTAAGAAAAAGTGGTCATGATTATTTTAATTATTCGTTAGACAAATATTACATGTATGTTCATTTTTTTCTCCATTTTTTTACTTTACTGTTGGCTAAGGTGCATATTGGTTAATTTCTAACATAAATATACAAAGCAAGTACGGATCATCAGTGTCCCACTGTGACTTCATAATATTTGTGAAGTAAATCATAATATTCATTATTGTTCTTTGCACGAATTTATCATGCTGACGAAATGATACTATCAGAATGGCCAATAATTGATATCATGCATGTCAGAGTATACATGGTATAACAGAAACAAGCGTTTCAAGCGCCCGATATTCACAACTTGAGGATCGATCCAAACTCAAGATTTTTCTCAAATTAGCGGGGGACACGTCCCCCACGCTTCCGCCACCTATGATGCAATGCGCTTGCAGAAGGAAGCAGAACGCTAAACAAAGAAACCGGGCGCTAATCGGGCACGAAAAGAGCGGTTTTTTAGACCAATTTATCTGATATGAAGTACAGGCAAAGGTAAAGGGGCACTCGTTAAAACATAAAACGGGTCCTCGACAGGTATGAAAGGGGCTCAGAACACGTTCGGGAGGGGCACTTTTCTTTGGTAAAAAGAAGCACTGACGCGAGAAAGGGTACTTATAAGAAGCCAAAGGGACACTTACTAATGGCATAAGACGGGTACTTTTCATGTATGAAAGGGGCACTGAACACGTTCGTGAGGGGCACTTTTATTGGGTAAAAAGGGGCACTGATTCGACAAAAAGCCCTTATATACAAGAAGACAAGGGGATACTTGCTTACACATAAAATGGGTTTTCAGGAGAAAGGGAGACAGAACACGTTTGCGAGGGAGCATTTTTGGTAAATATTGGCACTGATTCGAGAAATGGCATTTGCTAATACATAAAACGGGTCCTTCTCTGGTGAAAGGGGCACAAAACACATTCGAGAGGGGTCAATTCTTGGTAAAAATGGGCATTTAATCGAGAAAGGGCACTTGGTAACACCTAAATCCGGTTTTCCTCAGGTGAAAGGGATACAGTACACGTTCGTGAGGGGGGGGGGGTTCTTGCGTAAAAAGGGCCCCTTGTTCAGTGCTTCAAAAAGGATCGCCACCCTTGGACTAAAGTAAGGTCGACTTATGCAGAGTCTACGGAATACGCTACAACTAATACCTCAGTTACATTTCCTCTACTGCCGCCGTATGACGAGTCGAAAAAAGCCGTTTCATCTTATTCTGTTAAAATGATACATAATGTTAAAACGGCCGTTTTCGACTCGCCGTACGGCGGCCGTAGGGGAAATGTGACTGAGATATAAACAGAGGCGGACCCTTCGAGGAGAAAATTGAATTTGCACCTTCATCTGATGTAATGTCGAATAGTTGACACACACCATACTGCGACCTTTTTCTATATCGGGTGATCGAGGCTAAGAAGAAGAAAAAGAAGAAGAGGAGGAGGAGGAAGGATACAGACCTACATTCCATTTGTTATTGCTTAACGAACTGAAATTAGTTTCCCAACGAGCACGTTCTTTACGACATGTCCGGATTCCCTTCTCTCCAGCAACATAATTGTGGGGCGGAATTCGCGATAATGATGAGCGATTTTGTGACACTGTATTCCATGGGCAATGAAAAGCCTTTTTTTTCATGATTAAACCAAAAGATTATCTCGAATGTCGTAGGTAAGATTTCCTAGGGGGAATCTGAATAAAAAAAGAACACTTATAATCGGACTCTTCATAAAAGTAAACCCCTCTCTCAATTAATATACCCTATGTTGTA
Source organism: Lytechinus variegatus (assembly GCF_018143015.1). Taxonomy (NCBI): domain Eukaryota; kingdom Metazoa; phylum Echinodermata; class Echinoidea; order Temnopleuroida; family Toxopneustidae; genus Lytechinus; species Lytechinus variegatus. The sequence goes on along the minus strand of NC_054741.1, from coordinate 15,742,138 downwards.
CTTGGTAAAGAACGCTGCTATATTTATTTATTTATTCATGTTTTATTTAACAAAAATAGATAAAAAGAACAGTGGAGGGTAGTCCGGTTCAGTTAAAAACTGTTTTACATTCGAGACAGTATCTTTATACCTATTGTCCCCAACAATATATTCTTTAATTTTCGTTATGTCCTTTTTTACTGCTTTTTTTTCTTTTGGGGGCGATGGGGGTCATATTTGATCTTTATTCTTTTTTTTTCGTTTACAAGTATCTTGTCCTCAATACAGGAAATTACGCACACACACACAGAAAGAAATCCGCACCAATGCAGATGAACATTTCAAGAACTACTATTCACTTTAAGAAAAAGTAATGTAATTTCAATGGTCCATACATTAGTAACATTTGACAAGCAAGCCCCCCTCAAAAAGAATAAAAAATTAAAAAAAAAGTAAATAAATAAATGAAATGTTTTAAAAATACAAATCCTCTCTGGAGACTGCTCAATGCGCATTCCAATAATTTCAAAGGATATGTTTTAAGGTGTTCTTTGAAAGTTTTAGAAGTTAAATATTTGTAATGACTTCAGGAAGGCCGTGCCAAACTTAGAGGATGGACAAATGTTTAAACGCAATGTTACAAAATGACATAATCAATGTGCATAAGGTTGTACCCACGGTCAAGCGACGACCATACCACCTTATCACAATGTCATCGTCGTACTCCAAAGTGTGGTCATAATAAGATTTTAAAGAAATACTACTCCTAAAATGGATCAGTATAATGAAAGGCGCAGATCAAGAGGGCAGAGAATGCACCCCCTCATCCCCCCGGGGGGGAGATGTATTCAATTTCTTGTCCATTATGGTGTGTCGATGATCCCCCCCCTGCTTCCATTGTTTTGAAGAGAGATTTTTTTTGAAAGAAAGTCGTACATTTTAAATAGCCCCTTCTTTATTGAACGGTGAATTTATAGACACTTTCCCCTAAAAGAGATAAATCCACTCTTAAAGGATAGAATTTTCACTCCATGAGGAATGTGACATCGTGTCACTCTCACAGGACTGTGATTGGGGGGCTGGGGACCAGATTTGTATCCCGAGACTAAAATTTCCTGTTTTCCCACTGTGGTCAAGTACTTTTCTTTTTCATTTAAAAATTTACTATTCCAGCGTAGGAAAAACGACATAATCATATTCCAATCGGCGTGACATTGACTAATAGAAGAATGCGAATACACTAGATCACCTAGAATAACAGCACGTTATTCTGCGTTTGGCCACACGGGTCGTGTGGTCCAGTGAGGTTAGAGCATTGGACTCATAATCGCAAGGTTGTGAGTTCGAATCCCAACTCTGCCATTGTCTCCACTTTAATAAAAAGGCCCGAGAGTGACATCTGTCGTCTATAACGTCAGCCGTTATGACTGATTAACCTAGACGTAAAATGTTTCATAGGTAATTGGTTATATACCAGCTTGGCGTTTACCAGCAAAATGCTGTCCTGCCGAGTTCCTACGGGAGTTACCACAAACAGAAACAGAAACAGAAATACACGAAACATCATTATCCCGACTCGAAGCAAAAAATAAAACTAGTGCTTACTTATGGTAATTTTGCAATAAAAGTAATTACCACAGTTACTGGGCTCAGCCAGCCAATCAAAACTAAGATTTTCATGGTAGCTTCAACAATGGCAAAGTTAACATAGTTGCAAGTCTTGGATTGCGAATCGATGAATAACATTGGTTACTCTTATAGCAGAATATTCATATCATGTACAATGAAAGTATCATGAAGAAAGAAAAACAATGTATATGTACAAAGGATACTTACTTCATTTGTTTGACTATTGTACTTTTGCCAGACTCCCCGGCACCTGAAATAAGAAGGAAAAAAGACATTATTCATTCAAATGATATTTTGTATCAGATCATGAGGTATACTTAGTATTTCATAAGTGACATGTGATTCCAATTCAAAAATCGAAATAAGAACCGAAAGGTTTTTATCAAGGTGTGAGCTTGTTATAGGCCTATGTGCCCTTGACATCAGAAAATTTCCTCACGCAAAGCTGGAAAAAAATAATGAAAACGAAACGAATGGCATAATCATGTAAACATGACAATTATTAGCTTTTTAATGTTTAGATCGGGTTGGCACAAATTCAAGTTAGGGCGATATATGTATAATATTTAACAAGATGGTCAATGTGAAAAGAATTTCAATGAAATCTTATGAATGAATTAAATGAAATTGAACGACATTTATTCGTCATTGTCACATTTTTGTTATCGTCCTGGGCTCACACTGCAAAGACTCCAGTGTTAATCTAACACCAGCCCGTTGAGCCCGGTATCTATATCGGTCCACACCAGACATTGCCAGAGAAGCGTTGAAACAACACCAGTTAAGAATTAAACCTATATTGGTTTAACACTAACTGGTGTTGCATAAATGCCTAATTGGTGTTAGCCTAACGCCAAACCGGTTGGTTCAACACATCTGTGGTATATGAACCGATATTATATAGATATCAGACTGGAGTTAGATTAACACCGGCGTTTTTGCAGTGTATCGTCGTCGTCGTCATCGTCATTATCATCACAAGTCATTTGCCTCCTCTTCCTCATCACCATTCTCATCATTATCTCAAGAGGGAATTACACATTCTGACTTGCCACAATTAAAGACCACAATGTTCCGAACATGATCGCAACAGTATATATAGTCATGACCAAATGTATGATCCCATTTACATCTCTCACTGGCAATTAAGCAAGCAGGGCGAAGTTGTTTTCAACGTTTGTCTCTATTCTTCGTATTCCGTGATAATGAGCAATAGATCTTTATGAATATTACCCGCTTCCAAGTTATCATTGATAAACCCACCAAAGTATCCCCCTATAATGAACATTTGACATGTATAATTGTATATTTCATTCGTGAAGCACTTTTCATAAGACAAAAAGTACCCTGAATGATTAGCATACACTACAAAGGGGTCTAAAATGTCAAAATTATGAAACAAAAATAAACATATAGTAAACTGGGAATGGTCAGATTTAATACACCTTTTGAATGAGGTAGTTGTTTCTGAATTCTTCAATTTAGACATGGTAGAAGACAGGGGTGCATGTTTTGGGGGCAACAAATGTTTTTTTTGTCTCACCTGCATAGCAGAGTGAGACTATAGGCGCCGCTTTTCCGACGGCGACGGCGTCAACATCAAATCTTAACCTGAATTTAAGTTTTTGAAATGACATCATAACGTAGAAAGTATATGGACCTAGTTCATGAAACTATAAACCATAAGGTTAATCAAGTATTACTGAACATCCTATTAGAGTTTCATGTCACAAGACCAAGGTCAAAGGTCATTTAGGGTCAATGAACTTAGACCATGTTGGGGGAATCAACATCAAAATCTTAACCCGAGGTTAAGTTTTTGAAATGTCATCATAACTTAGGAAATATATAGACCTAGATCATTATACTTGGACATAAGATTAATCAAGTATCGTCAAACATCCTGCATGAGTTTCACATCACATGACCAAGGTCAAAGGTCACTTGGGGTCAATGAACTTTGGCCGATTTGGTGGAATCTATTGAATTACAATCAAAACTTTAAAAGTTTTTGGATCTGATTCATGAAACTTGGACATAATAGTAATCAAGTATCACTCAACATCCTGTGCAAGTTTCAGGTCACATGATCAAGGTCAAAGGTCATTTAGGGTCAATAAACTTTGGCAGAATTGGGGGTATTTGTTGAAATACCATCATAACTTTGAAAGTATGTTGGTCTAGTTCATAAAACTTGGACATAAGAGTAATCAAGTATCACTGAACATCCTTTGCGCATTTTAGGTCACATGACCAAGGTCAAAGGTCAATGAACTTTGGCCATAATGGGGGTATCTGTTGAATTACCATCATAACTTTGCAAGTTTATTGATCTGACTTTTGAAACTTGGACATAAGAGTAATCAAGTATCACTGAATATCCTGTGCAAGTTTCAGGTCACATGATCAAGGTTAAAGGTCATGTGAGGTCAATGAATTTTGGCAACATTGGGGGTATTTGTTGAATTGCCATCCTATCTCTGTAAGTGTATTGGTCTAATTCATAAAACGTGGAAATAAGAGTAACCAAGTATCACTGAACTTCTTGTGCGAGTTATAGTAGTTTTCAAAGTCAGCACTGCTCCTATGTTGAATCGCGTGATGCAGGTGAGACGGCCAGAGGCATTCCACTTGTTTTTGTTTTAAATCATATTTATTTCTTCCTCATATCACATGTAAAATATATATATATAACATGACATCATTAAAACTTAATTGTTTCAAGTTTACACATAAACATTTTAACATGGTAAGAAAAGGAATATATATGAATTTCAAATGTAAACTTAGAATTAATCTGCTCACATTTCTTTAACAACTTATAATCACGAAGGGATAAATACAGAACAGAATCCGGGTACAACAGCAAAAATCTAAATTACGGAAATAAACTTATAATCTGTATATAAAACTCAAGTTAAGATTCTCAATACTCTTCAAACAGATTAATGAGGAAGGTGGCGATAATGAATACCCGATTGCTAAATAGCTTGTATGTGGACTCTTGGAGGGTATGTGGACAGAGGACCGACGACTTAAGGTTGTATCTGAGGGACGTGGTAATAAGGACAATGCCTTACCACAAGGCGTCAACTTGATATTGAATCTGTTTCTTTTAATATAAACTACCTTTAAAATTAACACATACGCCCGTAAAAAGCTCTCTTATTTTGTTTTTATTTTTCCTACACGACAACTGCGATAGCACCCTTTTGTTACATTTCCCCTATATTTTGATTTACAGCTACCAGTGAATGTGAACTATAATTCCGCCATACAATATGTGTTTTTAACACAAATAATATTAGTATTATATGTATCAGTGATACCTGTGATGTATGTCAAAGTGAATGTTTTGAAAAGGAACAATTTTCATCCCTGTAGGAGTGGATTATAGATTGGCATCGGAGTATGATTTTCGCGAATGATTCATTCCACTTAAATTTTGGTGAACATAGTCGATGAGCAACACACACTTTGACACCGAATTCACTCACACACTACGACAAAATAATGTACATTGATTAAGTGTATAAAGTCCCATTGTGGAACCACCCGCCTCCCGCACACACACATAAGTGCGTGCACAACACTTAGTCTTTTAAATTTATGTGATATCCAAAAATAAAAAGCTATATTCGTTTGATGAGAAATTCCCAGGGGTTATTAATTGTGTACACGCCGTGTTCATTAGGCAGAGAATAGGTTGAAGGCTTGTCGTACGTTTTCTCTTCACGGGGGTAATTGAATAATGAAGTCATTTAGAGAAAAAACACGGGGCACACACTACTGTATATATACCGAACACTACCAGCCTGCTTTACGGTGAGTGGATAGTTAATTGTTTCAGTTATAATTCACTTGCTGACTTCATGGAGCTCGCTATATATAAAGCACTGTCGAGATACAGTTGATCATGTGGATATGAATTAATACACACAGCCAAATGTTTTTTTTATATATACAAGAGCATGGTTTATTTGATATTATGTGCTGCCGAAGATATCAAAATGTTTCATTCAAAACGGGAGAAGCTGAGGTCTTCAGGGAAAACAATTTGAATTTGATTGATCCTCGCTTTGTTCGTTCGTGTCCTCTGCAAGTCCAACATTACAAGATATTTCTATGTCCGATAATAATTTTACCGTGTGGAGTGATGTACACACAAATAACATGTCGATATTAAACTATTAGTAGATTTCACAACGAACTAGATAATCAATTTTAATACCAATTCTTCACTTTAGTGAAACAGATAGATTAACATGGGTATATACGTTTTGCTGTCTGTGCAAGGGTGCACATGTAAAATGTTAGGCCAATGTTGAAAGAAACAGGTTGTGGCCAAAAACTTATTGTACGAAGATGTTGTTAAAGTTTCCTTCATATTACGCTATATCCAGAACCAAAACATTGTCCTTGTTACATATAGGCTTACACGTCTGCATAATACTATTAAATAAATTTATCATCATAACATAATAAACCAATATATGTGAACGTAATTAAAGCTGTGGATATGTTGAAAGCTAAAAAAACTAGCTTAAGATACAATGTATGAAATCGACTGCATTAATTACACTGTATTATAAAAATAAATTTACGTAAGATGTGGGATTTCCGTGAATTCCGTCCTAATGACGACTGTGCGTTTACACCGCAAGATGACGTTATAATGAGGCAAGGATATAGAAGGAACTGTCTCAATGCAATTTGGGAATATTGATCAATCTTCGTGATCTTAGAATTAGTGTATGTGGTAAGAATGTGATATCATCAAAGAATTTACTGATGTGAAATTGGTTTTGCTGTGAGCCATAATTATGATAAAATGAAAATGATTTCGAGCAACATGTAATGCACATACAAGACTTTTCATGTTAGGATTATACACAAAATATATCGGCCAGCACAATTTATCTAATCATTGTTTTGGCCTTTTTAATATGTAAAGTGTTATGACATCTGAATCATATAAAGAACAACGAGTTACAGTACACAAGACTTATTTTTATTTTTACTATAATATTCATTTTTAGAGAACGTAATTATTAAGACCTTGAAAACTCGAAAGTAATGTTTCACTATTCTTTCAACAAGAGATCCCTCCAAAGAGTATGCAGAGGAGACAACAACGTAAGGTCATGCTTTTGGTGACATGTGATTGCTCTATACGTCAGTGTGTAAAATAGTACATGTGATCCCATGTTTCTCCTGTAATAAAACGGGCTTTCATGGTGGACAATATCACCATCATGTAGTTTTCTTTATTGCTTCATTTTGCTATACGCACTTAAATGTTGGGTAACATACATATTACATATATATATATTCTGGGAAATTATTATCCAATTTTGGAAATCTATTAGCCAATTATTAGTTCTTACTACCCAATTTGGGCAGATTTTGACCAATAGTTGTGTGGACAGTATGTTGTCCAGGGTAGGGTAAAAGTTGTGCATTTTTTTGCCCAACTATTGAATGAGTATGCCTTCATTGTATCTTAATTTGCACACACTGTGTATCATTTGTGTTACACTATCGCCTTATTAAGAAAAACAAATATGATACAAAACAAACAGTACAGCTACGGTACAATACAGTAAGGCTTTCAAATTACTTTGATTCAAATCTTTTTAACATCACTGTAAATTTTGCACATTTCAAAATGGAAAACCAACTGACTCGGTTACAGGTGTGAATCAAAACTTTCCAAACAATATTAATCCCCTGACCAAACTCTTCTAAAACCCTGTGTTCACACTCAGTTTACCAGTGTGGTAAGTAGTAATGTGTTATGGACGGCTAAACTGTGTATCTTGTAACATCAACATACGCAGTTTTACCACTATAAAATATCAAATCATATATTGATGGGGTGTCACTGATATGCAACTCATAAATTTCATCCCAAAATGTACAGTTATATAGAAACGATTAGTGTAAACAATCAGTGGATTCGGAAATCATTACGTCTGTTACAAAGGGATGAATAATTATGAATACCTTATCTGTTTCATGTTATGAAAATATGACTGAAATAAACTTGACCATCATGACAAACATTTATCATATATATATACATGTATATGTGTGTGTGTCAGATTTCGATGCATTTGTGGTATTTACTGTGGGGATGTGGAAATCAATCACTTTACTGTAGACAATAACTTAAAACATACGGAATATAATATTTCAGTGTAGAACACACTGTGGTAAGACGAAATCACATGCCTTACTGTGGTAAATCACTAACTTATTATTCTCAGCATGTGGCGTGACAAAATAAAACAGTTTCAAAATAGACTCAACAATTGTTTGCCTGCATTAGTGCATTCTACATAATCATGAAAATACGATCATGCTTTATGTTAACCACTGCAATGATTAATCACTGGTGATTATGGTCATTTATTATGGTCAATGCTAAGAGTGTACATGTATTTTTTTCCATTTGTGCACGCTCATATACACAAAGACATAAATGTAGGCTTATTCATGCACATGAAAACACGAAATGGTCACGTGTTCTATTCCATTAGTCATGTTAGTAGACAATGTATTTTGATGATCTTAATTTGGGAGATAATGAGATAAGATAAACATCAACCACGGTTAATTAAAACAAAATTTTATGATGAGCTACTCATAAAACTTTGGGGTTTGGTATGCCTAATGATTCCATTGCTCTATGCACACTCTATCGATTTTGTGTATGAAATGGAGCAATTGGTGTCATCATTAAAAGGGGTCACTGCTATTCTACATGTTTGGTGTTTTTATTTGGTGTTTTATCTTACATCAGATGATTTGGTAAATGAAGAAACATGTGATAAATCTTGGTCTTACCTAATAAAAGAAGCTTGACATCCCTAGCAGCTTGGAGTCCATCTTCCTTCAAATTTTTGTCAATCTGTTTACTCCTTTCCTGCGCCGATCTCTCTTCTGAACTCATGGCACACCCCATCTTCTTCTCCCCTCCTTCCCGTCGTACCGTGTCTCCAACAAACCCAAACACGGCTTCAAAAAATCAACAGATTCTCCTAATCATGAAGAAATTGTATAAAAGAACAAAATAAGAGAAAAAATAATCCTCGGAAAATGTATGTTATTGTTAATGCACTGAAAAGAGGGTCCTTGCTTTTCCCCCTTCTTTTTTTTCGCATTCGGGCGTGCCGAGTTTGTATGACGTTTGTGTATGTAGAGGATGCGTGCGTTATATGCAAGTCCCTGCACACACTCGACTCGTAGGGGGTGTACGGTGTTCGAAATGTGTACTGGCTACCCTCGTGATGCACACACACACACACGCCACACTCGCAATTACATCTGCCGTAGTAGTACGGTGGCCACGGACACACGATTCCCTACAACAATGGCGGCTATACGTAGCGCCTGGATACCGTATTGGGACAATCGCCTTTCACCAGTGCATGGTACGTTGCTGGTGAGAGCGGTCTCTCACTGTTGTCTTCATAAGATGTAGAACTCCTAGTATTAAAGCTATCCAGATGGGGTTCTCTTACTCCCTCTCCACGTACATCCATACATTCCAAACAGGGTCCACTGATACGTAGACGGTAAGCATGCTCCGAATCGACTCTAACTGGTGGTTTGTGCAGGTGCGACTGGAAGAAAATAAAATAATCAAAGCGAGAAAGCTGTGCGTGGCACTCCCATACACCGAGGTCGCTTAGCTGGCTACGGACAACGGTCATACACGCGACGCTTCGCCCAGCCTAGAGAATTCTCGTAACTCTGCCCCTGAAGTAATACAATGGTCAAAGATGAGCGAATGTCAGACCGAAATAATGCATATTTGCTTTCAATATAATGTAACGCAAGTCTAACCTGCTTCAAAGACATTCCACGATACCATATGAAAACATCTTTGTCTTACGCCATTTCATTCCGAAAGGAAGTGGATGTTATAGTGCTTAACTCAAGGGCAGTCCTGTAGACGGCAATTAAGGCATCATCACCTATGCATAACTATGTTCCATATAGACGCAGAAAATATGAATTTCTCCCGAAAACAACAACATCCGCATCAATGAGAATATTTAGTCTTCATGGTAGTCGCCGTTTATAATTCACCGTCCATTGGGTAGCAGATGAGCTATCGAGGACCTTTCTTCCCTCTATCCACAGCTTTTGAAGATGGCCATGAACTGAACTGCTGAACAACGCTACCCAGAAGAGGTTGCCAGACCGCGATAAATAGTCCGATCGTGAACCTGCGAGAATCTCCTAGACTCTTGTACACGACACTGCACTGTTTCTCACGGCTAGCTCGATTTCGATTGCTTTCGCTTCTTCACCGCACCTTCCCCACTACACTCCTCTGCTCACTCAGCGGTAAAGAATCTCATTACGGTGCGTTTCATATCATTCCCTCCAATTTCTCTTCCATGCGAGATAATCTTATGCAAATGGGCCAACCCGACCAGAGACGCATGCGTGGTAGTCTTTTTCTCAGGCAAATGTTCTAAAAGGGCACTATCCTCCGGACAGTATATAGCTGACATACTTTAACACATTATTCTTGCCCACTCATGAAATATTAGATACCAACTATTTACTTTGTCTATTAAAGGTTAAATAAAAGACGTATCTCATATTCGCTTGGCATAAATAGGTCTCACTCGGATAACAAAATGATTTGAAATTCGCGGTCATCAGGCATAATAGTTCAGTTATAAATGATATTATTAGCTTTCTAATACACTGATAAGAATTTTTGCAGGACTTCACCTGAACACTACAATTGGGGGAGGGGGCAATTAATAAAAATCTATCCTACCCCCATTTCAGAAAACATTTAAGGATACGAATCATAAAACTATAATGATGTTAATGCATGTCTATTTATAGCAACACTACTAAAAAAAATATTACCCCTCGATGATTTGTAGAGTTAATGCGGGCGTGCGTTTTTTTGTGTGCGTGGTGGTTAGAGTGTGCGTGTGTGTCGACAAGTTCACGGGGACAACTTACCAGTATAAAACGAAGGGGGCGACATTCTGATACGTAACAAATGACACATCAAAGTACATGTGTAGATCGTTCATACAGGGTTTTCTTTTCATAAAATTGGATATTAGGAACCGATATTAGTAACTTTTTTTACTGTATTATCACCAGGTCTCCAGACATGCGCCTCAGACCACTATAAACTTAGTATCTTGCATATGATGCCAGGACCAGTGGCACAGTGAGCCTCACATCCCCACCCACAATACAAAAGGAGAGGGCACACAATGACGTTTGAAGCAATAATAAAAGGGAGCGAAAATAATATTGTGATCATTTAAATTTCTGCTTGTTAGCAAACCTACCAGATTTCCAGGGGATTGGGGAATAATACACGCAGCACCCCAGCTAAATTTTAGAGTGCTTCATTTTCCAGGGTCATGGTTTCATGTAACCCGAACATGACTAATATACCCATGTAATTATTTTTACAAATGACGTCACCATTATGTCGTATTGCTCACCCCCTCCCCCCCGCAGTTGTGTCGTCCTTGGTGCTGCTTACCCTTTCTCCCTTTGTTTATAAGTGCGTCTCATCAAGGTGTTATTACAAGGCCTATTATCAATTATTGCATATTTCAAATAAAAGAATTAGTGGTCATTGACCATTGTTCAATAATTCGAAATCATCATGTATCTATCATAATAGGCACGCGTGGAGTAAGAATTCAATAGGCCTACAACCATAATTATGATCACTCCGGCCTGCACGACGAACCAATGTCAGTTTCGCTTTCGCTTATCACTTACAGACAATAAATTGAGATTGTTTTAATTTGTTCCAAGTTTTGTTATTAATGATCGGCTTCATCAACCAGGAACCAATCTTTGAAAATACTGTGTGTATAAGGTCTAGGTCAACTAGCATTATGAACTTACACTGTAACGCAATGAATAAAGTAGAATCCCCTTTTAAATATACTGGGTTTTCTAATTTCTTTCTCAACAAGTTGAAAGTAGTAAAATATAAGATGCATGTACTTTCTTAGGAAATATAGTAAATCAACCTCTTTCATTCTATAGTAGATTCCACTACATATTTTCACTCTAATTCACTCTCTGATACATGGACATTAGCCTACTGCCTTTTCATTATAAGCGATAAAAATGACAACAGACAATATAATATAGGATATTGCTGATTTTATATCAGATTATAAAACATTTTTTTTCCTGCATGACCAGCGTTTCCTCCACCCGGATATCATACGCCCATATATGGAAATATCAACATGGGCTTGGACTTCCGCAACTTCTCCTCAAGAAGACATCGTTCGATTGGATCTCTCGATTGACATCAGGACTACATGGCAAGTAAAAGGCACCCTCATCTCCCAAACATACAAACAAGAAATATCTTGAAAGTAAAGCAGTTTTAGAATATTAGACCCATCGCATATACTGTACTTGCTTGGCCTCCTCTACCTCTTTTCTAACATCTCTAATTTTATTGCTGTGTTTTTTTCTTTCTTCTTCTTCTTCCAAATTCTTCTTCTTTTCCACCTTCTTTATTGATCTTCTTATTTATTTTATGTTTTGTCTTCTTCTACATCTTCCTTTTCCTGCATTCTGCATTATCTGATCTTTACTTGAAATTAGATGCACTTCTCTTCTTTTTTTATGCCTTTTACATGTAATCCTGGCTAGGTTCCGGGCTAGGTTCCTGCAGTACCATGATTATGAATGATAATTGAGATTGGTTTTCAATTTCATGTCTTTGGATCTCATTTTATTTCTTATAGCTCTCATTTCTTTGGCATATTATACAGTGCGTATCAAAAAAAGTTTACTCTAGAAAAAATCCTGTAAAATTATACATTTGTAATATCCTGAAGATTTTTCCACATTTTAACATTGGTACAGATCCATTTAAGCAAATGACGATATAACTGTCGAAAAATATTTCCGCTTGAGTGAGCACCACTCACTTTTGAAAAGTTAGTGAAAAATGATTTGCGCAGAACTTTGAAATAGTTATGCGAATAAAAGTAGACCTTAATTACGAAGAACACGTGGAATTTGGGTTGTAAAATTGATTTGAAGATATCTTTTATCCTTTTTTTTAAAACTTGTTTCCTTGCCCAAAACACTTCGAAGAGTGCATTGCGCCACACTCCCACTCCCCCACACACCGAGGCTATGGTGAAGATATTTGCTTTACACTGAGATGTGAATACTTGGAATGGCTTAGGCTTGATTTTCATTTTGTTAATCATTTTCAAGCTTGGGTGAAGTGTGGAGAAAGCAGTATTGAAATGAAAAATGACATGTAAACCCATTTTAAATGATAAAATCTTAGTGAAAAATAATGTTGGAGATGTCTGATATAAACTTTTGTTCAGATTCAGTAATGTCCTCAGATCCAGCTGGCACAAAAAGGGTAAAGGTTGTGCCTAGTATACTAAGTGTTGAAATTTCAATTTTGGTACAAAAATTTCAAAATTGTTACAAAATGCTTGAATGTGTCCGTTTTATTTCAATTTACTAAAAGTGCAAGGGAAATATATAAGGAATGTTTCGCAGGGTAAAGTTTGATTTCTCTCTTTCCCCTTGACACAGCGTGAAAACAAGCATTTCTGCGCAAACAGATTTCTGCGAGCTTTACAAAAATGGACAGTGCTCACTCAAGTGTAACGTTCTGTCAAAACTTTAACTTTCATTGGATAGATGAGACCCAAACCAAATATTATATGTGAAAAAATTACCCACATGTTGTGTATTTTTTAATTCACAAGGCTTTTTCAAAGTGTAAACTTTTTTTTGATCCGCACTGTGTATATGCGTGTATATACTTTTTACATTACAATGCATCTCGTTTTTAATTTGCAGTTGCATTAATCATAAGATAAAAAACAAAATCTTTCAAAACGTGTGAAACAGATGTTCATCGCCCGTGTGTTCGTTTCAATCGCTTTGTACAGTTTACGCTCGCTTTACGGCTTGTGCCATAACAGCGAGTCATCGAGTCTGGTGGGGCAATCACAATTGCGTAACCCGACCATTTGAGAAAAAGGGCCCCTTGCATGCAGACACGTCGGGTCCAGATTACCCGGGCCATAATTCCCAAAAGGTCAGGTTCATTTTACCTGATGTTTTATGAAAATTATAGCCAAAGTTATAGGCCTACAAAGGTTCGGGTAATCTTGATCCGATGGTTCGGGAATTTAGGGGACCCTCTCTCGAATCATGGACCTGTTAGGTCCATGCTCGAATGGTCAGGTTACGCGATTGCCCAACCGGACGCGATTACCCGATGTGACGGCACAAGCTGATAAGAAAGTCAACAGTTAACTTCTATAACTTCTAAGTTATTACACAGTACAACGCCCTTTTACCTCTGTACACAATACAGTGCACTTTCATTTTAGGCATATAGGCATTTAAAAGGGAGTCTTGAAGACGCATGACGGATTCAAGAACATAGAAAATGTATTATCATAATGTGGACAACTAAGAACACGGGTCGTGTGGTCCAGTGGTTAGAGCATTGGACTCATAATCGCAAGGTTGTGAGTTCGAATCCCAACTCTGCCATTGTCTCCACTTTGATAAAAAGGCCCAAGAGTGATATCTGTCGTCTATTACGTCAGCCACTATGACTGATTAATCTAGACGTAAAATGTTTCCAAGGTAATTGGTTATATACCAGCTTGGCGTTTACCAGCAAAAAATGCTGTCCTGCCGAGTTCCTACGGGAGTTACCACAAACAGAAACAGAAGAAGTCTTTGTCGAAAATTGCATGGTAAATCGAAATACCGCTTTGAATTACGTCACTGGACAATTTTTCGTCAGCTCCGAAACTCAAGAAAAAACTGCATTTCCGGTTCACCAGTTTCCGACAAAGACCTCTCAGCTGTTCATTGTGATTTGACGGGCATTGTCAAATGTTTATTGTGTTCTTGAATCCGTCGAGCGACGCGGAGCGAAAATTCCCTGATTACGATGGTTGTGACTCCATCAGTCGCTTTATGAGTAAATTTCCTTCCATTCAAGTTTACATAGAGCTGCATCAAGTACACTCATATACATTCATAAATTTATGTACAAGGTACATAATTGCAGTGGACCATAAACCAGTCGGAAGGTCTGTCAACATCCAGAATCCAGTGTTATTCTAAATTCATAGTCTATTCCTAAGTCGGTTACATAGTCATTCACCACGTTCTGTTATTTCTGTCACCCATCATTCAATATAAAGTACACAATATGGACACTGAAGCCAACAAAATATTACACATGCGACCCAACAATAACAAAGTTCTTGGAAGACCTTCAAATAAAACACGCCATGTTAATGATGAGTTCATAAGAATTCAAGCAACATAACCCTGTTCATTACGTTGGGTTCATTCTTCTTGGGAAATGATCGAGTAATAGATTCTCTCCATTTATTTAATTAATCATTATTAAGTAGACTTAAAGGTGGTATCAGTACTGTTGTAGAAGTAGCGGAAGGGTCGGGCGAGTACAATGATGGAATATATCGCAATGAATACATTTCTAATGCATCGATATTAGTCCATGATTGTTATAAGCATATCAGCCAATGACAATTTTAACTACATGACACATTACATGTAATGTATATCCATGCTGAATCAGATAATGTTCGTCAGAACTTGTTTAATTTGACACGAAGTATACAGGACTGGATTTCCTTGTTGTTATACAGGCCTCACTTTGTAAACCATAACATTGTTGAAAATAATTATAATCCTTAATAACAGGGGCAGAGCGAGGCTATGTTGATGAGGGGGGGGGGGGGCGATCTAAAGATGACATCGATTTTTCAATCGAATTCTAAAGTACTTGTGGAGATGAAAACTGTCGACTAAACAGGGGTATCAAAATGTGACCTCTGCAACGGATCAACAACAGTCCAAATTATCCTATATAATTATTTACCATGTTTATCAGTGTATACTGAGGGACAAAGAGTCATTAGCAACGGTCATGTCGGTGGGTTATAAAAGAAGACAGAGATTTGCCCATTGATCTAATTAACAAAAATCTTCCTTGAAACAATGAAATTTCAAGTTTGTTTGGCACCATTTTACTACCATTTTTAGGACCTCACCTAGAAGCGGATGCCGCTCCTTCAGCCCTGTATCATGCATAATTATCTTCACCTCTTCAACATGCATGTTCAATATCTTAATCTCATTTCAACGGTTGTCCGTTTGTTGTGTAGGTCCATGCTGGTTTTTACAATCCTTATCGCGTGTTATGATGGCAACAGGTCTCTTCATTTCCGTTGTCGAGTTTATGATGAAACTTGTCTTATCAAAGAAAGTTTAAATGGCACAGACGATATAGAACATGTAGAATGAGTATTGAAGGGCTAGCCACTTGAAATCTATCCAAGTAAATGAATTCGTTTGAACTGCGATAGATTTTTCTCGGAATGCGCAGGTCCTCTGGATGATATCGCCAAAGGTCCTTAGGAGAGGACCAAATGCAGTTGGTCCTTCTTTAACTTAAAAGTCAAGTCCACCCCAGAAAAATTTTGATTTGAATAAATAGAGAAAAGTATAACCAGCAAAACGCTGAAAATTTCATTAAAACGGATGTAAAATAAGAAAGTTATGATTTTTTAAAGTTTCGCTTATTTTCACAAAACAGTAATATGCACAATTCAATAACATGCAAATGAGACCGTCGATGATTTTCTTCACTCACCATTGCTTTTGTTTAGGATTGTTTAATTATACAATATCTAATTTTGTTGACAGATTGACAATAAGCTTAGCTTGACTAAACCACATAGTATAAAACAATGCTAATTTCACATGTTCAAGGAAGAATTAATCGTTTGACTTGACAATGAGAAATAAATTTGAATATTTCATAATAAAAAGAATACAAAAGAAATAGTGAGTGGATAACGTCATCAGTCTCCTCATTTGCATACGGACCAGGATTGTTTAGTGAAATTAAGCGAAATGTTAAAATGTCATACCTTTCTTATTTTGCATCCGATTTGAACTTTTCAGTGTTTATATAGGCTTGTTGGTGTTTTCTCTTTTTATTCATATATATACTTTTTGTTCGGATGGATTTGTTCTTTTAAAGAAACTATTATATGCAGGAAAGTGAAATAGCCCCTACACTTCATCACACTGGGATCCGTTAATGACTCTAAAAAAAATATATATAAAGGCGTGGCGATGCAAAATAACTTATTTTTCTCGACAAAGCACTCTCGCCGATTTTCGAAAATCTTTGAGCATCACATCTACGTCTGAATAATCACAAAAAGGTGCAGTATTAACTCGGACACGATTTTTCATTGCTAATCACATTAAAAACATAAAAATATTAGCAAGAATTGACTTACCAAATCCAATTACTGCAATTAAATCCAAAAGACAAAGTATCGAGCAGCGAAGAGCCTCACCCTTTTGGGTCGTTTGCACGCGAAAACGGTAGATTGTCATAGAATGATCTCTATTTCCGCATTAAATGCACACCAATCAAAATAATCATTTATCAATAATATCGCCTGGAAACTGTGGACATAAGAGCTCTGTTTACAGGACGCACGAATATAACCTTGCAACCACATGTAATAGCATAGTGTTCTTGGCCAATGCCACTGCATGTGACATAGTAAACTTCTAGATAAAAAGGATATGCAAGATCCAGAATGGCGAAGTCGCGTCATTAAAGGATTGGTTCAGGGGTATTAAAAGGCATGTTTTTTTATATTGAACCCATATAAACTCCTGCCTGCATTCCATTAGAACCAATAAGGCTACTTTGGTTAGAGATAAGTAAGAAAGGGTTGTAAACAAGGCAAACAGCTCTGAAACCTTTCAAAGTGCAAAGATCTGCATGTAGGTTTCCCGGCCCCTTGATTACTCACGGGATTGTTTTGCCATTGTCTTCATTATAGGCAAGCCTGCTTTTCCACCGATGGTCCACTTTTTTTCTTTTCCTTTTACTGGGGGGGGGATACTTCCCTTAGAAATCTGATCTCAAATAGTAAAACCAAAAAAGCTTCCAACAAGCTCCTTGGTAAAACCTCACGAGTGATCAAATAACTGTACGGGGTTTTAGTAGCTTATAACAGTTATCTGAGTAACCAATAAAAATTTACTTTATGAAACGCCCCTCGCCCCCCCCCTCTCCGCCCCCAAAAGGCAATAACCGTATTCGATCAAGGTAAATCATTTTTTTGTTACAATATTCCTGGCATTACATAGTCGGTAATTTGCATCGGGGAGGGGGGGGGGGGGTGGGGTGAAATGTATTGCTTTACAAATGCGTGACCAAATTATTTCCAAACACCCCCTAAACGAGTTTTCCTCTGTGTGCAAAATAACCCCCTAAACACTGTTTTTCACGGGCTTTATTTACGCATTTTGGCCCCTAAACAAGTTGTCGCCAGAATAATACCCCTGGGGAAAAGGCTTGGGGAAAAACGTACCCTAAACGCGTTTGGCTAGTCTTTAAAAAAAAGAAACCTGTGGAGAAAAAAATACCCTAAGTACGTTTGACCCCGCGATTGACCAGTCTTTCAAAACCACCTTTTTTTTGAAAATCGGTGTTTTTGATACCCTTAACGAGTGCATGCACGGCCCGTGTCCAAAACTAAAAAACCCCACCCCTTTAAACGTCTTTTTTTATTGGGGGGGGGGGGGTCACGCATGTGTACACCGCCCCCCCCCCCCCTGGGTAATTTGAGTACAAATCTCGCGACCTCACTATATCAAGTAGGCCTATTCATTGTCAATCCACTTGCTTATCACTAGCATGGCCAATATGATAGATTTTTCTTTCAAAAATAAAAGCAGGAAATAAATCCGCGTTAAAAAAGAAGGGAAAAAAGGGATGACGAAATACCACAATATTGGTGGGTTATTCAAAATTATGTATCATATCCCAATGCAAGCTTTTGAAATACAGAGGGCGCTGATTCATCCTGACTGGTAGAGCCATTAATCATGTTAAGAGATTAATGGGTCTGTCTGAATGTTACTCGTGATGTTAAAAATTGTATTTAGTCTTAAGATGTAGTTATTTCATATTATTATGTAATTGAATTGTGAAAATGATGTGTAATAAAATTTTTTAAGATTACAATTGTAAACTTCATGTAATTCAGCCTTTGGGCTGCGATATGTTGTTTTTGCCAATAAATACCATTTTACTACTACTACTTACATGAAGAAAATAAGTTCAGAGCAAAAAAAAAATGAAAATAGGTCCATGGTCAGATGTTTTTTTTTATCCCACAAGATTAACACCATCAAAAGACTGATCTACCAACATTATTACCTAAATGGGTCATTTTGGAGACAATGGGCAGATGGGTGATATTAATAATGGACAGTTCTTGTATAGCGCATAACACATTATAATTAACGTCTCTATGCGCTTTCAAAGGACTTGGAAATTATTACCATGGCTTTAGCCCCGCAGCCTTTTACAGCGCTTGGGCATTTCAAGGAATAAATTCCTGCCAGGTACCCATTCACCTCACCTGGATTGAGTGCAGCACAATGTGGATGAATTTCTTGCTGAAGGAAACTACGCCATGGCTGAGATTTGAACCAAGGACCCTCTGTTTCAAAGTCCGGAGACTAATCCACTGGGCCACAACACTCCACTGATAGTCATGGTTTAGTTAAATGTGGGGTAACTTGGACTACACTTTTAGTGTGGTCGGTTGTAAAGTCTTTAACCGATTAGAATTATTATTGTCCTGCTGAAGAAAAGTTGTCAAAATTTAGTCTTGAAATAGGAAAAATAGGAAAATACGAAAATATGAATTTTGATATAAAATTAATTGATATATTATAATTGCCATCAATATGGAAGAAATATAATTAAAAAAACATTCCAAATCTAGTTTAAACTAGGATTAAACCTTGGTTTAATTATCAAAATACCACCCATGACCCAAGATAATTATAAACACATATTTTGTCTATCTATCAAACTCAACACAACATACGTCGTCGTCACATTGACCGGGCACAATGACCAAGCCTGTGTCTTCGCATTCACAGGTAATCCTAGA
The DNA here is from genome assembly GCF_018143015.1 of Lytechinus variegatus. Lineage (NCBI taxonomy): Eukaryota > Metazoa > Echinodermata > Echinoidea > Temnopleuroida > Toxopneustidae > Lytechinus > Lytechinus variegatus. The sequence goes on along the minus strand of NC_054741.1, from coordinate 15,722,471 downwards.
GCAGTTTTTAAATGATTTACGAGTATTACCTTGACAATAATGACAAACCAATTATTCAAATCAGTTGTAAATCAGCAGCTATGAATTGTGTAAACTGTAATGGGCCCTTGGTTTATAGGAGGTATTAAGTAACTGGGTGGTACATGCATTTCACAAAGCTGATCGAAAGCTACAACAAAGTTACGAACGACTGGTGTCCTTTTCTTCTGCTAAATACGCTGTAAAACGCTCTGAAAAATTGTTAGCATGTGATTCAAGATTATCATTTTAACAACTACTGTTAAAACTTTTGAACAGTTGGTATAGAAATTTAACCAATTTATTGAAAATTAAAAAAAAATAGGTTGATAGAGTGACAGGCTTAATAACATGCCTAAAATCATACACAGCCTTTTTACAGTGTATAAGATTCCTGAGTTTTTCCTGCTTCAAGACTATGATTGTTAAAAGAGGGAATTTCTAATCTATGATTAGATTTCCAGATGTCGATGGAGGGAATGAAATAACCGAGGATTCTAATAATGAAGAAAGGTTCACCAATTATGCATAAGGCCTTGTGTAACTCATGATCAGCTTTGTGTGTGGCCCTGTGGCAGGAAAGGAAAATTAGATAAAAGAGACAGGGAGAGAAAAAACACTAATCCTGCATAAAAGACATCTATAAACTGATTTTTGTTACGTCCAGGGTATTTCTTTTTAATTCAGAATACAAAATGGTAGCAATACCAGTACATGTCAAATTCAGTACTTCTTCATCTAAAACTTATTTACATTATTATGCATCATCCTGAATACAAAACAGATTTAAAAGAGAAAACTACTTTTAATTCTACATTGTTTGTTCAATATCTTATATACACAAAACGCTTGTAAATGTTTACACAAAAATACAAATCATATTTTTTCATGAACATGCTTTCTAGACATACTGAAACTTCAAACTTGCCATTAACAATAGTGAATAATTAATGGCTAAAAAAATTGAGGCAGAGTTTGGAGAACTGTTTGCATGATAATCACCACTGACCTTATACAACATAAGTATTAATTTTTGTCAATACAAATTAAAAACCTCTATTACACAATAAAAAAAAAATTACTATACTTAATTTCTATTTAAAAAATCATTTGTACAAGAGGTGGGAAATTTTCAGCCTGCCGACAAGACAGCATGCTTACGGAATTGGCACGGGCAGAAGCTGTTACCATGGTTACAGTTACCAAAGTGCTAATAATCTTAAACTTTGTCTAATTGGTTTGTAAGTTTGGCTAAGTCCATTTATGATCATGTGTCAGGCACACTCCCTTGAAGATATGGTTCAAGGCAAATCAGCATTAAATTACATGATATACGTATGCTCTTGACAATAGACCTTATGTATATGACATCATGTCATAGTTCCCTTTTTACCAGAGGATAATACCCGTTACTGAGAATTTTGCGAGATGCACCAGCTTAAGATCATCAACCATACAAGCTATGGTATTAGTCTCCAAGATGGCGACACGATGACATCAATGCATAAGGTCCATGAATTGTTTATGCAGAGCTATAAGTAAGCATGTGTACATGTAAGTGGCATGAAAATCATCTCTTGTGAGCTTTGAAAATCACAACAAGCCATTTAGATTCCATGATTTTGTCGTTTAATTTGAAATAGACATATCTTTATACCAATGTGCCTATTGGACACTTAAATAGTCAATTTTTTTCATCTTAATAATATCCTTCGCATGTACATTAAATATTTTATTAAAATCACGAATAACATAATCATAATTATTTTTTTTAAACATGGTAAAAGGAAAAAATATCATGGGACATAAATTAATGCAAAAAGGGGGAGTGTAATGTTTCAAGGTCTCAATGTAAGAATTTTTGGTGTATAATAAAATAGTTCCATTTTGATATCAATAAGCCATAAATAACGTGCACCAATTTCACTGTTTTATCCACAGCAGCTGTAGAGTCAGCTTAGTGACAAATGTGCCATACCAGAATTAACTGTACAATGCATGATCTAGCACAATTAAAATCGGAGTTAAATCTAACATAACGATCTCAAAAGGTAGGAAAGTAAACATATTAATGCATTTATAATGAATACAAAACTACAAACAGAGCTTTTTGCAAATCAACTCATACACACACATTGTATAAAATTTACCCATTTCAGTTGAATTTGAGAGTGATGTTGGAATAGGGATTATTGGTACAATACCGCCTTTCTTAAAGGACAAGTCCACCTCAACAAAAACTTGATTTGAATAAAAAGAGAAAAATTCAACAAGCATAACACTGAAAATTATGGCATTTTAAAGTTTCGCTTATTTTCAACGAAATAGTTATATGAACGAGCCAGTTACATCCAAATGAGAGAGTTGATGACATCACTCACTCACTATTTCTTTTGTATTTTATTACATGAAATATGAAATATTTTTATTTTCTCGTCATTGTCATGTGAAATGAAGTTTTATTCCTCCCTGAACATATGGAATTCCATTATTTTAACATTTTGTGCTTCAGGCAAGGAGGACCTAATCGTCATATTCGTAAAAATTGAAATATTGTATAATTCAAACAATAAAAAACAAAAGAAATAGTGAGTGACATCATCGACTCTCTCATTTGGATGTAACTGGCTCGTTCATATAACTATTTTGTTGAAAATAAGCGAAAGTTTGAAATGTCATAACTGTCTTATTTTACATCCGATTTTGATGAAATTTTCAGCATTGTGCTTATTTGATTTTTCTCTATTGATTCAAATCAAAATTTTTCTGAGGTGGACTTGACCTTTAATAAACCATTTCACAAGTTTTTCTGCACTAAAATAACTTGCCAACAGTTTGTTAAAGATACACTGATGCTAACCTTTTCCAACAATTCTTTGAAGTAAAAAAAAGGTTGATTCCCAAAACAGGATTTTTATTTCTTACATTTCTCTCATTGCAACAATAACCCGCCCGTAGCTGTCAGATGACACATAAAACAGCTGTGGTTTATAAGCCCAGAGCGATCCATACGTCTGGTCACTGTGAAGGACGTGCATGCCCCAAACTAATTGAATTCAAAATTGAAATACATTCCCCATACCAAGAGGCAGATAAAAAACCATTGCAAACTTGTTAATGATTTGCAAGACTGAAACTTATTTTGAAACTTAAAATCAATATGAAATGCCACTTGCAAATGGAGCTTAAGCATTAAAACTCCACATAAGAAACAATTACTACGATACAAGAAAAAAAAACCTACGCTCAAAAAAACTGATGTTAAATGAAATAAATAAAAGGGGTAAAAGAAGTCTAAAATGTCAATTTAGAATGTACATATAAAATGCATTTAGTATAGAAGCTGTCATGAGTAGTAGTGAATACATAGACATAAAACTACATGTACATGTATATATACATTGTACAGTATATGTGTAGAATACATGACAAGAATCAATGCTACATAAAATACTGAAGCTTATTTGGCAATACAAAGCATATACACAAAATAACTTGTATATACAAAGAACTATTGGAGTTGGTACAGGTACAATGATTATTGTACTTAATAAAATAAAGCAAGCATAAAAGATGAAAAAAAAAGAGGTCAGACAGTGCACAAATAATCCAACCGTCTTACTTTCAAGAATACAAAAATGTATATTTCTTCATGGACCTACATAGGTCCATGATTTCTGTGACCATCAATTAGAAAGAGGAGCATGCCTGAGGGAAAAATTGCCTACAAAAAGATATCACTTTCACAAAATAATCTAATAAAAAAATTAAATAAGGGCTAAAGGAATTTGTGCACCTTTCTACAATTTGAGAAATCATTTACCTATTTCCTGAATCTTTTTGCTTAGAACTGCAAAAGAGAATTTTCATATTTCTTATCTCATAAGGCTGTTTCATAGGTTATGCAAAACTAATAACAAAAGACTTTAAAAATCAAATGTGATCCTTTCTTTTATTAAATTAGGTCCTGAAATGTTTTTACATAATGAAAGAGCATTTCCTATTATCATATTTTGAGAAATACTGAATTTCACATTATGACGCTTGTTAATAATGATAAACTACAAAGTTTGGATGATTTAGTATACAAGAAAGGATCACTAGTTGAGCGTAAAGTTGTATTATTACAAACAGCCTCATGAAATACCATACTGGCACTCGATAAGATGGCCTTGCATCTAATTAAGATTTGATATAAATTCATACATTCAAGACCATCTAGAAGAAACTTGACGCATATTAGTCCAACAATGTTAATTATTATTGATTAAGAAAAAATCATTCAAATGCAGCTAATGCTACCTTATATAGCTATACGAGCCATAGCGTCGACTTACATGGGGGGGGGGGCATTGGGCCCCCATTGCAAGTCAGGATAAAAAAACTTTGATTGACTTCAACATTTTAAATAAATAAATTAAACACTTCATATAAAAAGGAGAGAAATACACAAAAGAAAATGAAAACACTACAGAATACCAAAAATACATCAAATAATACTTTTTTTAGGAAACATGTTAGTTCAGTCTTTTCAAAAATCATGATGGCTCTTTTTCCCCTCAAGAAATATTACTTTCTTCTGGTATACTGAGACTGATGAATGTAGATACTAGATTTATCAATCAATTACAATGAACAAATATGACAGAATGGAAGACAGATTTAAAACTCCAATTGATTTTTACTGTATGGCCTGTATTCTGAACTTAGGTTTTAATAGTTAACCATGGACTTAGTCTGAGCTAAAATGAAGGGAAGCTCAAAGTGTCAAAATTTGTTTACACTGTAATGCTGCATGTATTTACAAGTTATCTTTCTTACATTCTAATAGAGTACTGCAGTGTGACGTCATCAATTTTCATTTTCCATATTTTGGTAGAGCTTGATGAAAAAAAACTCCTACAACCCAAATTCGGCGGGAATCGGCCCCAAGATATGACCTCATGAATACATTATTAGCCCATCGAAGTCTATGTAATATTGGCCAGGTTCCTAACATTACGAACCAGGCCAATAATACACTTACTTCAATGGGGCTCAATGGTGATGAAAAGTATTTTCATTTTAAAGGCAATTTTAGATGCTGTGAAAGCCAAAATGTGATAAATTGAGCATCTGATCAGAGAGATTTGCATCACAATAGGCTGCCCATAGTAAATGAGAACTTTTGACCGTGATTAAAGAATTAAACCAGAATTCAGAATGCAGGGTCATATTTTCTGGCACCTCACATATAATTTCAACCACAAAAGATTTAATCTCCCAATTGCCTCTCTTCCAGCCCCTTGCATAACAATCAATTTCAGACCAATAATCTAAAAATATCTAATCTCTTGTTAAATATCTAAATTCTCTCTATATAAATAGCATATATACTGTACTAATAGTAACAAATCTAGAACTTTTACTTCTGTAGTATGCAAGAATATACTCTACATTTGTTTGGAAGACATTAAAATCAGTCACTCTTTTATATACTTCAATGGTGCATTACATGATCATAAAATTTAACCTGCTAAGGTGGATAATTTGATGTCATCTCTGCAATTACAGCAAATTTAAGATACTAAACACTAAGATTTTTTGGAGCATATAGGCATTTGGTTTAGTTTAAAATCGCAATCAGAAAGTTTCACATGGTAATACATTCTATGAGCAATGTTTATATAGGGGAAAACTGAGCCAATAAATAAAACAAAATTACCATTTCTGTTCAGGGACGGTTCTTGTAGCTGCCGTTTCATCTTTCATAGAACTTTTTAAGTCTTAGTTTTTACTTTCAAACAGTATAACCAAGCAAGATTTAGTTTAGAAAAGACCAGTTTGAGTTGACCTGAATTTTTCAATAGCAATCATCTCTGGGAGACATTTTCAAGTTCTGGAAAATAAGATCCCACTGATGTAACAATTGTAGACTAATTTCAGCGGGAGATACAAAGGAGAAATCTGTATTTGAAGTATGGCTGTCACTCAAGCATGTGATATACAAGATCAGCTAAAGCTCACAGCGGTCTAATTTTGAAAGTAGGTAGCAAAAGAGTTACTCTTTATTACAGATAAACTAATTTCTATAATTCTTATGTTATATTTTCAGCCCTTATGACTACTTTTGATTAATACAGAGAACTTTGTCTTGTTACTTGGGATTTCGTGCAGGGTGGTAAAATTAAATTTATTGAAAGGCCGTCAAATACAGCAAACAGTTTTGAAAATACACGCCAAATTTTTTTCAACATCTTTCGGAACCTTACTACAATTTCAAGGATGTTAGACTCAACTAGACATTTGGGGTGATGTGAGAAAATATTTGTAATCAATTGCAAATCAACAAGTAATCGCTACAATTTGCAATTAAATTAATTACTTAAGTTTCTTGCATAACTCCAAAAGGCAGCTTGTAGGAAGGATTGCAAATATTTAACTTGTCATCATAGAATATATATTTAGATTTGATGAAATGGTGCAATAGTACTGTTTCAATGTTTCCATTGATCAGTCTCTTGTGAGATGGGAGTGTTTACCTTCCTTCTAACAACATATGGGTCATAGAACAGACAGTGCATGTTATGGGGTGTATAATCAATGTTGGAAATTAAACTTTTTTCAGTTCTGAATGGGCAGTTCATACTAGGGCCCATACATTAAATTGTGACTATTTAGTAACATTGCCATCCAATGGTAATTGGAATGAATACCTTGAAATTTCATCGGCTCCGGAAAACTCTTACCTTGGTAGCCAAGGTTCAGGTGCTTGCTACCATTGCCATAATGGTAACGTATGCTAAAGAGCCCAGTATGCAATTCAAAGTATTGATTGTCCAAATAAATTACTGAGTATTTAATGTGGTTATTGAGCAAAAAGCATATACTTGTATTCAGAGCACTTGTAAGTAAGTATTTTACTTTATCAAGCCATCTTTAAGGAAAACCCTTTCTAATGACCTTCGTGCCATCATAAAAGTCTAAGCCAAATAATGTGCAATGTATGTATCCATCATGAACTAGGTCCATATACTTTCTAGGTTATTATGACATTAAAAAAAACTTAACCTTATGTTAAGAATTTGATGTTGGTTCCCCCAACATGGTCTTAGTTCATTGACACTAAATGACCTTTGACCTTGGTCAGGTGACCTGAAACTCAGGCAGGATCTTCAGTAATACTTGATTTCCCTTATGTTCAAGTTTCATGAACTAGGTCTACATGTATATACTTTCAAAGTTGCGATGACATTTCAAAAACTTGACATTTGGTTAAGATTTCAATGTTGACACAATCAGGAAAGCGGCACCTACATGTACATGTACAGTGTATGGTCTTGCTCTGCTATGCAGGCAAGATAAAAAATACAAGTGAATAGCAAAGACTTTTAGTACACTGCGTGTCTCTTCGTAGATGAGACCAGAGAAGCTGGTATTGATTGAATTCCCGACCCAGATACGCACTAAGTCGTGTGAACCAAATCTTTTGGACATGTTCAATTAAGATCACTCTCTCAAAACGTTATCAGCACCAGATTCTGCATAACATGGCCTTAATACTGTACAAACTCTTGTGAAGGATAATATAGAATCCAAAATTACAAGTCAGTCACCAAGTAGCCACCTAAGGAATTATCACTTTTAGACTCTTGCTCACGTGACCCGCTATCATGATGACTGTTGCGTCTAACCTGCGGGCCAGGCCTGCTACCATACGAGTAGTGTCCAGTATTTGTCTTCCGAGGAGGAGGGTTGCTAGCTTTGAGGGGGTCATGAGGGGAGTAAGGAGGTGGGTCTGATGGTGGTGGTGGCGAGGCACGGTACCCTTGGCCTTCGGTGGTGGAGCTACCGCTGTAAGGAGCTGGCGTATACTGCGGCGGTTCAGATGGCAGGGATCCTGACTTGACAGACGGGTCGTAGGTTGCTCTGCCAGAGAATGAAGCTTCCCGTACATGGTGAGGCGAGGCCGATGGTGGCGATGTAGGGGGGCTGACTACCGGGTAGGTGGTGCTGGGGGAGATCTGGGGGGAGTAGGCAGCGGAGTCCTCCTCGGAAAGAGGGCCAGAACCAGAAAACCCAAGGCCGGCTGAGCTGAGATCAGAGCTAGGGGATATCCTGGCGACATGGCAATTGTAGCATAGAAGTTTATCGGTGAGAGGGTAGCAGCGATGGCCATCTTCATCGGATAATTGTAGGTTACAATCCTGCAAAAGTGATAGAAGAAAAAAATACAGTCATAGTGTAAGCTTGGAAGCTTTTAGTAGAACGCTCCAAAGGAACTGCAGGTTTTTGCTATCTCTTTTATATTTCACGTATTTCTCCCAGGGGATAAGATTTGAAACCACAAAGTCCTGATAATTACTAAGTTCATGACAAAGTAATTTCTACCAGCCGCCACAATTAACTCACCATATGCATAACACAATTTTAGTGATCCTATATTCCAAACATTCATAACTTTCTGGTTAATTTTCTGATTTCTTTCAATATATCACTAATATGTTTTCCCATTTTTCTGCTCTCATGTACATGTTAACAAACCAACTTTACCAAGGCTGGAATCCTATGACACACCCCTCCTTTAAAATTCATACCATTTTATCAAATTTGAAATGAGGCACAATACCTCCATGTACATGCAAATGTACATGGTATGTTAATTAGTGACAATGGAATACCTACCATTCAAAGTGTTACATGAAAACCAAGTTTTGGATGTATGGGATAATGACCGAAATCTGATATGCACGCACCTTCATAAATCTTCATCTAAGGACACAATAGCACAGGAAGTGAGCCTATCATAAAAATATCCCTTTTCCCATGGATTAATATTTAAAATCACCTCTTTCATAGTGATTACAGATTTGAATGGAAAATGAAAGAAGCAATATATCACACCATATAAGAAGCAACCACCCATGAAAACACAAAGAATGGAGGAAGGTTGAATGCCTTTGTGAAGCTCTTCAGGTATGAATCTGTGGTGACCGAATGCTTACTTCAGTGGCACTATTTGGTATGATATAATTGTTCCAACAAATAATGCTCGAATTCATTTGATTTGACAGGATATTTAGTTTGTGTACGTGTAGAGGGTAGTTTCTAACAGTGTTTTTATTATCTTGCTTTTGGCATCATTGCCTATCAGTTGTATTTGTTATCCATGATAAACATTTCAGGGATAAAGGATCACTTCCTTGTTTTTACATTCTGGAATTTGCAGCAAATATAATTAATCTATATCTCCGCCAAATCATTTAAGAATGCAGTATTTGAAAACTTCAAACTTTTATATTCAACTGATAAAATGCCATTTGATTATTAATGGATTATTGATTTATTGAACATTACTTTTATTATAAATTTTTTGTGGGGGGCGGCAAGTAATCATTTAAAAAATCCACAGAAACACCTCTATATGACTCAACCCCCCCCAAAAAAAAGATTTCTGTGACAATTCCGCTGCATAGAATTTTTCGACTATGCCGCTCACTGACTTTTTACTTTGAAGTCTTGCACATCTTTTGAGACCAGATTTTACGATGCCTGGGTATCCGATTAAAAATTATGCAACATTTAAGTGCATGTCAGACCTAAAATTGCTCCAAACCATGATTTTGTGTATAAAGTCAATGTAAATTGAAATTTCTGAATTTATTCATAAAGATGTTATTTTTCAATTTCATCAACTGAAATTAATTGATTTTTGCGTAATTATGCATCAAAAAGTTTCTGCTGTAAATTTGGTGAAAAAACAAAAAAAAAGAATATTGAAAAACAAAGAAATACATAAGAAACTCATAAAACAATAAAATACATAAAGAAATTCATTTTCAAACCAGGTTTTCTTCATTTGAAATTGTTAGCGATGGTATAAAGTAAATGTACACCAAATATGATCATTCCCATATTTGTAGAACAAAACAGATGACATTAATAGGCATAAACTAGCATAATTCATCTAAAAAAATTCTGGTTTCAAAAAAAAATTATCATAAAGCCTTGTAGATTACATCCCACACTATAATCATGCACATTTTCTCATAACTAGCTCGAAGTCCACACAATTTCCACCATTTTTCTTTGTGAAATCCAAGTAATGGATTGGAAGCAAAATATGAAAAGCTTTCATATATGTTGCCCCTGTTGAACTTGGTTCTTAGACAGCCACAATACAAACATCTAAAGGGGCCCTTTTATAGGTATGTACAGGAAATGCAATAAATCACAGAAGTTTACAAATATTTCTCTCATTCATTTGCTCAAACTGTTCAAATACATTTTTTTCAATGTTCTGGGGTCTGTTGCAGAAAGAGTTGCGTTTAAATGCAAGTCAAAAAATCAATCGCAAGTACCAAATGCACACTGTTGAATGGTTGAAAATCAAGTTAGGTGTGACTTTTTAGAGTTGCGATTGATTGCAACTCTTTCTGCAATGGGCAGCAGGTCTTATACAGAGACTGTTTGCCTCAATGGCACCAAGGAAGTATTATAATGATACCAAAATTCAAGTGAACCCAGCATGTGTACACAGTTGAGACAATCGTAGATCATAAATAAAAATGTAAACCAAAATTGTGAATTATTGAAAACTAAGCTGAAAAATGAGAGTACATTCAAATTGCCAGCACAGATAGCCACATATGGGAATGCATATTATTATTGCTGGCAAGAAGAACTGCCCTCTGGTTGAAACATCATGCATAGATTCCTTATTTCTAAGCAATTACAGTAAGCATTTTCTACCATAATCATTTGGCACAGTTTTGTTGGTTATGAAATCATTTGGTTGCATTCCATTCAAACTAACTTTATGATCGTTATGGAATTTGTTAATTCAATACGGGGTTTTTGAAGAAGACTACTACATCCACAATACTTACATGACATCGGTAGCATTCAACATGGAAGTCTTTATCCATGGATACAACTCTCACGGTTTCCATTGTGCCCTGTGGGGGGAGTTAAATAGAACGGAGAGAGAAACAGAGAGGGAGAGGGAGAGAGAAGTGAATAGATGCTCTGGAATCTGGTCTATTCATAATGGATTTTGGAAGCAAGGGTTTCTGTGTAGAGCAGGTTTGGAATAAGGAAAGGCCTGTGAGCCAGGGGTATTGATATACATGTACCTACAAGTATACACCTGTACATATATGTACAACACCTGCATAATATACATGTTGCATTGTACTGGTGATTGTCAACAGAACACGGGAATGAATATCAGAATACAAATCAACACAAACAAGGAAGTACTATATTGTAGCAGTAAAGAACTTTTTGGGGGCATGTACTGCATGTATTCAATTCCATTTTTCTTTAATATTTCAGTTATTTCCTTATTCAATAAAATTGGAAAATTTTCTATATTTTCATTAATTCCATACTTTATACACATGCTTATCTGCCATGTAGATCTCCAAAACAAACCCCCCCCAAAAAAAATTGAGAACCCCCCCATATAGCATGGATACACAGAATCTATTTTTACAAAATGCATAGGCCTACATTAGAAATAGTTCCTGATCATCATACTACATGTACATGCCAGTCCAACCTTGTTTGTCTGACCAACCTTAGCTCAGGACCAGCAATCGTGGCTGGATATGAGGAAAAACACTATACACGGTAGTGACCAGTGGGACACCATTTTGCGGGTAAAAGGGATCTTTTGAACTTTGTAGAATATATTGAGAGCAGAGGGGTGGTGTGGAGAAATACATGTACTGTACATCCCTCTAAATTGTTTTCACTTCACTTCAAGTTTGAAAATCACCAGAAGATACAAACATGCCAAAATCTCCCAACCAACATGTATCAGTTTTAGTAAAGCACTGTTTTTCCCCCTTTCTACCCGACTTTCAACACGTTAGAAAAGAGAAAACATGACTAATGAGTACTGCAGAAAAAAGTATTTCAAGTGTACATATAAACGTAAATCCCTTTTACGTTGTAGAAGAAAACCTACAGAAAGGAGAGGCAAGAAAATTCTTGGAAAACTTGACAACCAAACTTCATGAGAGAAAAGCTGAATAGAAGTTAAAAACCTCAGCCCCATTTCATTAAAACTTGTTGTAATAACATATCTGCACAATTTCTGAATCAAGTTGACTACTAGCCAATCAATTTGAAACATTTCAGTAGCTTTCTGCCGTTATTGCAGAGTTGTTATCATAACTAGTTTTATGAAACAGGGCCCATGGAGATGAAGATTGAAAAGAAAGGAGCTGATAGCTTTCTTACCGGCGTTATGGGCTTGTTACACGCAGCACACTTTGGAGCGTATGTCCTGCAGCGACAGATAGAGAAAGAAAGCAAAACGGAGATAGAAGCTTGAAAAATCTTTCTTGACAAATGTTTCTAATACTAGGAAGAGTATCTTTAAAAAAAAAATCAAGGCTGGTGAAAATGCAATGAGTACAAGAATTTTGAAGACCCCAAAACATGCAAACTCTGCAGGATTTTTTTTCTATGAATGTGTTTTTTATTCACCAAAAAAAAAGACAAAATGGAGCAAGCTCTATCTACAGGCTACATTTATATTCATGTACACGTACATTGTACATGTATGAAGGCCTACTTGCAATCTATAAGCAAACATTTGCAGACCATGCAAAAAAAAAAGGTTTTTACACACAACATTAAGCCTTTAAAATTACAAACAACAGGTTACAACATCAGTCATCAAGATATTGCAAAAACAAATTGTATTAAAATATTCATAAAACATTAAACATGCATGATACTAGTCTGTGGATGTGATACCAAACATGCACAACTACATGTACATGTATAAATGTAGCATTTTTTTTTTTGGGGGGGGGTTGGGATGTGAAAAAAAGAGAGAAAATAAGAATCAAATTTGCCTTTTTTTCAATTTATTTTGAAAGGAAACAGAATTGGAGTGCCAATAGTACCATGGAATGTAAACAGGTCTGAATGAAAGAGTAAAATATGCCAAGCAATCTCCCTGAATATTTCATCAAATCTCAATGATGCTTTTGAATTTCAAATTGAACGATATTCTGTGATAACAATTCTACACACCATCATGGATATTTATCAGATGGGCTAATGATGTCATATCCCCTCTTTCCCTAAACTGTATGTACAAGTAATTACACCTGTACATGAAATCATAATTATCTTATATTTTCGTACAGTATGTGTGCATGATACATGTATGTCTCCCTTGTAACGAAATATGTTGCAGCAATGAATATATAATCAGTTGTCAAGCCATTTTTTTTTCATTCTTGGAAGACAAAATTGGAATTTATATATCATTTCATATTTTATATAATACAAAAGTGGGGGTACATGTACATGACATCATCAGCCTGCTCATAGTGTACATGTATTCATGAAGACATGCATAGAATTGTTATCATCGAAATAATGCAAAACTTTAAAATGTCATATTTTATCGTTCCTTGTCTAAATTTGATGAAATTTTCAATGTTTTGTCTGATGTTTACTCATCTTTTTAATCTTATAACTTTAAGCCTACAGCATGCAGTATCCCCTTCAAACCTACAATCTGTCTTACTATGCTTCTTTCAAATCTTATCATTTATATAAATGGCAGTAGGAAAGATTACACAGTACAAACATTGTCCACAGGAACACACATAAAAGACAATTCAAGACCATCTTCTCATGTCAAAATAAATACATACAGTACAATCCCATTTCCTGTTGATTTAAACATGAATGGGATGCTAATATTTGTCAAAGGGAGTATTTACTGGGGCAATTGTTTGGAAACATGATCGGCAAACTAACCTGAATCTTGGAGTAGAAGTAATAAAAGCAATATGTCTGATTTCGTGAGATTTCAGGGAACCCTACCCAAAATAATGGTGATAAAAATCATTTAAAGAAAAATAGACGAAACCCACCCAAATCAACAGTAAGGTAAATTGGACAACGTTCTCACTACCTTCCTAAAACTAGATTACTGGATTTAGTTTAGTGGAAACTAGTTTATATTAGTGAGAACGGTCGAAGCGATCTTCTAAAATGGTTCAGAAAACCACTTTGCGATGTAGTTTTCAAGATCACTTTGCCTCGTGTTAGAGTATTGAGGACACAACCGTTCTTCGGGAAACAATCTTTGCACATTTTAAGTGCGCTACTCCACACTACAGGTGTGGAATGCCTACAATGTACGGTGCTGTTTCGAATTTCACACATACATGTAACATACCACCGTACTGAGAATGTTTCCATAGCAACAAGATCGCTTTACGTGAAGGGATTTTGAAAACCTTTTTCGGGTGATCAAATGGGAACGCCAGCAAATCAATCTTCCAAACTGGTTTCCTGAACTGATTTCCAGTAAACTAGTTTTAGAAAGTGTAATGAGAACGGTGTCTTGGACCCGAGTCACCCAACCTTTCGGGAATTAAGGGGATCCTTTTCTCGAATGGTTGGTTTAATATGCGATAACCCGATGTGATGGCACATGCACTTGAATCCAAAATGTACATACATGTACATGTAGAATTTAGATACAGATACAGATCATATCCTGAAATTTCCAGCCCATTTTATGCTTGAGCACACACATACAATGTACATGTGCATTGTAATTTGTTCAGGCAACCAAAATTAAATTTTGACGTAAAATCGGTATCCAACGAAACACATTTTCAGTTAACGTCCTTCATATGCATTATTATATGATCTAGTGTTTTAAAACATTTAGTGACACACTTTTGGGGGGATTCACAATAACTGAAGAAAGGCTTTAACAAATTTGTGTAGACATGCAGAGGCAGTGAACAAGGGAACAGCTTGCTCAAATGCTGCATACAAAAATTTAATTTTGACTTTTGGGGGACAAAATGAAATTCAAATTTAAAAGAAGGAAAGGATATTAGGGGGAAAATGGTACACTCTTTTCATGTTGATCAGGACAATGAACAGTGAAGTCTTTTTTTCTAAGAAATTCAGGTTACAGTGTATGGTGAACAGATGAGTAGGTACAGAGAGGAATGAAAAGGGGCATGCTGATTGAATACAATAAACGGGACAATGTTCGTTGTGATTGTGCATTCTAGTACAAAAATCATGAAGGCCTAGACTATACATGCTATGTAACAGATCATACATGTATAGAAATCAGTAGAAAGCATGACAAAAACAACCTTTAATCATGGCCGTTGTTAACAGCTTTTAATCATGGCTGTTAATCTTTTTCATCTCCAATGATTACATTGTATGTGGGCATACAGTGACAAGTAGGGTGCATGGTATGAGCATGCCTGTACTAAGGAAAGTGAATTAGAACCAAGCTCTTTTTTCTTTACGTTTTTCTTTATTTCAATCCAACTGATCGACACTGCTTGATTTGAATGCTACATGCATGCAATTAATAATAAATACACATGTACATGAATGGTCATGGGACAAAGAGTGTACAATGTACAGGCCTCTGCATGCCTTATGAGTGGTCCACAAGATTTCTGATTTTGGAACAAATTGCATTTTGCACTTTTTTTTCTGAAAATGTGAATAAGTACTGTATCTCTTTATTTACACTGTATGGTTTAAAATAACTCTTGGAATACTATAAATGTAATATAACTATTTTGGATGATTGTAAGCCTTTGTCGGTAAAGGCCACTTATGTTTCAAATCATAGACAATTGTAAGATTGCTTTTCTGACGTCATACTCATTACGACAACATATTCAATTTCCCTTTATTCTATTGATCATGTACATGTACATGTAGCATAGTCACAGATTTGATCATACATGTACATGTACATTGAGTGATGATTTAGAACTCTTAAACAGTAAAATGTTCAATTTCTCAATATCATCATCAAATTACTGTACAAGTCTTATTCCAAAATCGGGTTGCAAACCAATCGTAAGGTGTGTGGTAGCCTTAAAGGAACAAATCTACATGTACATAATATTTTTTACCTTTGCATTCTTCAAACATGACAGCATAAAAGAAAAAAAATACAATTAAGTCATCAATAACCTCTCAAAAGGACATTCATGTACATGTACATATATGTAGCCCCGTCTTTTCATCTCTTGTTTGATTTAAATGCTCATTTACATACTGTGGTTTAACTATGGATAGCCAACTGTGACACAAATCAACAAGGCCGGTTCAAACGTACAGTAATACATGTAATAATAAAAAAATAAATTAATCTTCAAATTTTCAGCTCATTTGATATTCAAATGGCTGTCTGCCTTATTTGTCTAGGAATATAAAAATTAGAATAGTTCTTTTATATTCCCCACTATAAAGCATGAGAAAAGAGTAAACATAATCATCAAAACGTACAATGTAAACAAAACAACATTTCGACTTTTTCGGCTTCCCATGATTTTGGCACAGAGTAAACCATCCAAGTGAACAGGTCTGTACTTGAGGATATTGTACAAACTGTACATTTGTAAAAGCCATAATGTAAAAGCCATAATGTACATGTACCATATGTATATATATTAAGAACAAGAAGCATCAGAAGTTTCCAATAAAATTTTCATAAACACAAGATTGAATGAAGAGTCAATATACATGTATACAGTACTTGTATTGGTCTTTCTTATGAATTATTCATCATCTGTTGTACATTGTATTCAAGAAACTGTATAAAAGTTGACTTACATGTACATGTAATTCATGAGACATTCTTCACATCAAAATAACCAATGAGTTTATACAGTAATGATGATTAGTGTGGCTTATATTGATGTAAATGAGAGTATGAAGCACAACGTAGTAGTTACACATGTATATATATAAACAAAAAAAAGACACGATACATGTAGTATACCTGTATTCCAAAGAAAATGGGCCTACTGCATCAAGTCAATGAAATGGATATTAATCACAGAAAAATTTTCTTCGTATCGCATCGCAATTTGGTCCACATTTTTAAACTGCTACACAAGTCTTTAGTGTGCAGAATGCAGAATGTTTTTTTTTACATCAGACTTTACAGAATGTACTGTAGTTTTCATGAGCAAAAATGATAATCAAACTTGGTAAATAGAGCAAAAAGTATTCCCTGTTGATTAAATGATCTGTATTGCAATTTGCAAAGTACTCTACATTCATAAAATCCAAAGAGATGAAATACATGTGGACGAGATGACTGCAAAGTTATAGTGGAATGAAATCATGTCAATAAAGGAGATGTACATTGTACATGTATAAAAAGACATGACTTTATATTGCAATATAATGCATCATGAAATAAAAAAAAAGGATGAAATAGGTCAGATGACTCATCGGTGGGTCATGCATTAAATACCGGTACATCAAGTTAATAAAGGAGATGGAAAAAAAGATGAGTTATGTGTATTTGTATATACATGTATGCAGTGCATCATGAAACATAAAGGGATGAGATGATTAAAGGCCACCGCACACCTTACGACCCGACTGGTGGGTGACTGGCTTGCGACTGAGTAAGGGGAGATGTGACGTCACAGCTCTTGTCAGCTTGAGCGCCGCAGACCGGTCAGAGACAAGTCGCAAGGAAAATCGGAAGGATCTTATGACTTGATCGCTAGCACAATCCAACTTCCAGCCAATCAGACAGTAGAGTTGCACGATGCGTATATAATAAACAATGCGCATATGAAGTAGTACACGCACTTTTTTAGTTGCTATGCCAAAAAGCAATAAGCGCATGTGTGCGTCGCAGATCGGATCGCAAGGTGTGCGGTGTCGAGGCTTATGACTGCCTTGCGATTCATCTCCCCTCACTCAGTTGCAAGCCAGTCGCAGACCAGTCGGGTCGTGAGGTGTGCGGTGGCCTTAACTTGTAACAGTTGGTCATGAAGTTAAAGTAATGTGCAAGTCAATGATGAAGATGAATTAGTGGAATGAATTATTAAAACTGCCATGCAGACACAATGCTTATCTATTCCACATTCTGATTTTCTTATGGTTTTATGCAATATACTATACATGTAGATGTACATGTTGTATTTTGATTGTACTGATATTTTCTTTTTTTTTTACTCATTTTGTGAAAAATGAATTTGATTGATTGATTGATCACTTAATGTAAATCCAAAGGGATACATACATGTACATGTATGTGGATGAGATGACATTTTATGATCATGCAGACAAGTAATGTACAGAATACCAAAAAGGAATTACACCCTGTATGTACAATGACAACATGCACAGATGCACTACATGTAGCTGCGTATCCTCTGACTTCACTGAATCACTCTTCTCAAAGGGATGATATATCTAAAGATGACTTACTTGTGATAGTCTTTGACACAGTATATCTTCTGATCGACATCAATGGTAAAGGGGACACCGTCCAGACATTGGTTGCAGACTACGCACCTGAAACAGCCTGGATGATAAGATTTGCCCATCGCTTGGAGAATCTATATTTTGGATGATATTAAGAACAGTTTTGGAGTTATATTTTCAAGTTTTCCACTAGCACCATTTTCACACCCAATCCACCAGTGAAACTGCCACCAACATTCATTATCACCTTTCCTCAACCCCATTTCATGGAGAACAAGACCGCTGAACGCTGAAAGACCATGAAATTTGCTTGATCTTTCAATGGTCTTTCCAGGAAATAATGATGATCTCTGAGATCCTGACCAATTGATCTTCGTAGTCTTGACAGGCCCTCAATTCTTTATGACATGGTTAAGACTCGGAGCAGTCTAAAAGCAATCTTTCAGGAAAATGGGTCTTTCAACATGGTCTTTCGGGGTTCTCAGAGCCTTTCCACAGACCAGAGATGAGACAACATCTTTTTGTTGATCTTGAAGACTGCTGAAAGACCTTGCCATTTCAAGTCTTTGACAGAGGTCTCTCAAGGGTCTCTTTTCTGCTGAGTGGGGGTCTCATGGATCAACAACTCATAATACTTTTTCCTATAGGCCTACAGGTATATCACGCACCATAAGTGAGAATTGAAAAAAAATATAGAGAAATATTTCACTGAAAGATGTATCCTAAGCACTGGGAAGAATAATCATTGACCAGTAGAATGAAAAGTGTGGTCCCATGAACACTACAATGAGGTTGGTGATCAGTTTGATAGAAAAACACAGGGATCATTCATTATTTATTTCATACATGTAAGTCTACAGGTATGTAGGAAATTATACCTGTGAGGCTGTGACCAGCAAAATCGGCTGAAACTAGTGTACTAGTAATTTATGTACTGGTCAGTTAATTTCAAGTCCAATTTCAATTTCAAACAACATCAAATGACTGTCTACTTACAGTGTCCATAATCAGGTGACCACAAACAGCACATTTCTCTGCTGTCAGCTGAAAGCCGGAATACTGTAAGGAGAGGCGAGAAAAAAAAATAACAGAACGAAACATAATTATCTGATCCATTAAAGATTTCTGTTCTCAAAAAACAATTGAGCAGTATAAAGGGAAGAGAAATACATAAAGATACCACGGGAACATATCATGAAACTAATAATAGTGATTTTGCTCTGAGCCGAACTAATGCAAGGATTTCAGTAGCTTACAATGTACCAGGGAGTGAGATACATGTACCACATCCTAAACCTAACATAAGACCCTACTGCAACTCTAACCCTATATCTTAAAGGTCAAGTCCACCTCAGAAAAATGTTGATTTGAATCAATAGAGAAAAATCAGACAAGCACAATGCTGAAGATTTCATCAAAATCGGATGTAAAATAAGAAAGTTATTAAATTTTCAAAGTTTCACTTATTTTTAACAAAATAGTTATATTAACGAGCCAGTTACATCCAAATGAGAGAGTTGATGATGTCACTCACTCACTATTTCTTTTGTTTTTTATTGTTTGAATTATACAATATTTCAATTTTTACGAATTTGACAATTAGGACCTCCTTGCCTGAAGCACAAAGTATTAAAATAATGGAATTCCACAAGGGAGGAATGAAACTTCATTTCACATGACAATGACGAGAAAATCAAAATATTTCATATTTCAAACAATAAACAAGTGGAATGCCTCTGGCCGTCTCACCTGCATCACGCGGTTCAATATAGCAGCAGTGCTGACTTTGAATACTAATCTAACTCACACAAGATGTTCAGTGATACATGGTTACTCTTATGTCCACTTTTTATGAACGAGACCTATAAACTTACAGAGATATGATGGTTATTCAACAAAAAACCCCAACATAGCCAAAGTTCATTGACCTTACATGACCTTTGACCTTGATCATGTGACCTGAAACTCGCACAGGATGTTCAGTGATACTTGATTACTCTTATGTACAAGTTTCATGAATCAGATCCATAAACTTTCAAAGTTATGATGGTAATTCAACAGATACACCCAGTTCGGCCAAAGTTCATTGACCTTTGACCTTGGTCATGTGACCTGAAACGCGCACAGGATGTTCAGTGATATTTGATTACTCATATGTCCAAGTTTAATGAACTAGACTAATAAACTTTCAAAGTTATGATGGTAATTCAACAGATACCCCTGATTCGGCCAAAGTTCATTGACCCTAAATGACCTTTGACCTTAATCATGAGACCTGAAACTCGCACAAAATATTCAGTGATGCTTGATTACTATTATGTCCAAGTTTCATGAATCAGATCCATAAACTTTCAAAGTTATGATGGGAATTCAACAGATATCCCCAATTCGGCCAAAGTTCATTGACCCTAAATGACCTTTGACCTTGGTCATGTGACGTGAAACTCATGCAGGATGTTCAGTGATACTTGATTAACCTTATGTCCAAGTTTCATGAACTAGGTCTATATATTTTCTAAGTTATGATGACATTTCAAAAACTTAACCTCAGGTTAAGATTTCGATGTTGATTCCTCCAACATGGTCTAAGTTCATTGACCCTAAATGACCTTTGACCTTGGTCATGTGACATGAAACTCTAATAGGATGTTCAGTAATACTTGATTAACCTTATGGCCAAGTTTCATGAACTAGGTCCATATACTTTCTAAGTTATGATGTCATTTCAAAAACTTAACCTCAGGTTAAGATTTGATGTTGACGCCGCCGCCGTCGGAAAAGCGGCGCCTATAGTCTCACTCTGCTTCGCAGGTGAGACAAAAACAAAAGAAATAGTGAGTGAATGACATCATCGACTCTCTCATTTGGATGTAGCTGGCTCGTTCATATAACCGTTTTTGTGAAATGAAGCGAAATTTTGAAATTTCATAACTTTCTTATTTTACATCCAATTTTGATGAAAGTTTCTGTGTTATGCTTGTTGAATTTTTTTTCTCTTTTTATTGAAATCAAGTTTTTGTTGGGGTGGACTTGTCCTTTAAACAAAATAGAGAGTGGAGCAAATGCCTTGTCATAGAAATTCTATGCTATACATAAAGCATGGTTCCATATTTTTCCCTTTTAAGGAGGAGGGGGGGGGGGGGGGGTAAAGGTCTGCATGCTTAAAATGTCAGTTTGATAAATTATCCTTTGGAACTCGGTGTACATTGTCCACATTGTACATCTACATAATGGGCACATTTTCCTGCTATTTTTATGGGAATGTCAGTTCAGTGTTATTTTTGAAAAATACCAGTACATGTACTTTGAAAACAGAAGAGAAGGTACATGCACTGTATGGCAAAAAGCAAAAATGTACTTGGAATGCTCCCCCCCCCCCCCCCGAAAAAAAAATAGACATCATCTTGTACCAATTTTGTGCAAAATAGAGGCAAATATGAGACAATGTGCTCTTAAATTTCTAATATCAAATCAATGGTCAAAATCTGGGTTGCGGAACAATCAAGGTTTGAGAGAAACGGAAAGATAGCTGGGTACTCGAATCTTATTCCTATGCCCAGAGAATGAGATCTTTGAATTATATGCCTGATACCCATACGTGTACATTCTGTGTGCTTTTTAGATGTAGGACAATTTTTTCATGTACAGTACATGTACATGTAGCTGTACAGTTGTACATTAAAATGTTTGATTTACACTTGAGGTACATGCCTCTCAGTCATACTAAAATTTACCAGCCCTTCTCATCAAGACGCCCACACAGTTCTCTCACATCTCCACTAAAGACAAGCTTTATATTTATAAAAGCAAGTTCAACTATGTCCTGTACATGTACTGGTAATGGTATAGAAACTTAATCTTTGATCCTGGTAGTAAATCAAACTGTTTGGCTTCCTTTCGAGATCTAACAGAGCATTTCATAATAAATGGGCCATGTACAGTTGTATAGGTTAAGCACCACCACCATTTTTCATGATGTGAATTTATGGATGTTTCAGATTTTGCATCTTAAAGGAAAAACCAACCTTGATCAGAAAATGCTCCGTACTATGAGGAAAAAAAAAACAAGTGGAATGCATCTAGCAGTCTCACCTACATGTACAATGTACATGTAAATGATTCACATGTACATGTAGCAGCAGCACCGAATAAGAATTTTTACCCCCCCCCCAGAAAAAATAAAGTAAAACACTATTTTTAAAAACTCAGATGCCCTTTGATCTTTGCTTTTAAATACTGTGACCTGATATTTTCATCAAATGATGTGTACAAGTTTTATGCAATGCAATACATGTAGGTATTCATTTAACCTTGATAGATAGCCATTTATAACTTTACATGTACATGAAAACCTTGATTTGATAGGCTGTCACCATGGCAATTTCAATAATAGCAAAGTTAACAGCTCCTGGTGTGTTGTGAATGGATCTTTGGAAACTGTGAAAAGTAAAAAAAAAAAATTCAGCACCTTTAATTTCTTAATATTTGTGTGATAGCCAAGAAAGAAGTATGACCTACTGTATCCAAAAAAAAAAAATATTGGGACCTTAAATATTACTACATGTACATGTATGGGTAAATGTGAACATGCAAATCAAACTTTACTAAATAATTTTCTGGTACATGTACATGTACTTTTCCCGATTATTAAAGCGGGTGTGAATATGCCCCCCCCCCCATGATGATGAATAAACTCAAGTATCTTGGTTACAAGTTTTATCTTCATTGGCCACTGGTCAGGATATACATTGTATGTACACTGGAAGTTTACAACTTGTTTGATCAGTGATTATAATATTTGCTCTCGTTTGACCCTAGGCATAAAAAAAGGAACCACATCACTAATGGTCATTGTGAAAGCAAACAAAAGATATTCTCTGTGATACTGAAACCTCTCAGAACCGCTCATGCTTGCAAGGTGCATGAAATACATGTACACACTCCGATCAAGCCCTACAATTTACAAATTGTTCAAAATGAGCAACTTGAAAGTATTTTGTTCGAAAGCAAAATGATCATTTGATCTAATGATGAAACTGAGAAACGCAGCAAATTATTTCCCGTGATAAACAGTCCACGTCATGTACATATATATAGTACATTTTGTTAGTCATGTGTGATGACTCAACCAAAAATGCTGAATAAGAAAAACAAGTGGAATGCCTCTGGCCGTCTCACCTGCATCACGCGGTTCAATATAGAAGCAGTGCTGACTTTGAATACTACTCTAACTCGCACAAGATGTTCAGTGATACATGGTTACTCTTATGTCCACTTTTTATGAACTAGACCAATAAACTTACAGAGAGATGATGGTTATTCAACTAAAAACCCCAACATGGCCAAAGTTCATTGACCTTACATGACCTTTGACCTTGATCATGTGACCTGAAACTCGAACAGGATGTTCAGTGATACTTGATTACTCTTATGTACAAGTTTCATGAATCAGATCCATAAACTTTCAAAGTTTTGATGGTAATTCAACTGATACACCCACTTCGGCCAAAGTTCATTGACCTTTGACCTTGGTCATGTGACCTGAAACGCGCACAGGATGTTCAGTGATATTTGATTACTCATATGTCCAAGTTTAATGAACTAGACTAATAAACTTTCAAAGTTATGATGGTAATTCAACAGATACCCCGATTTGGCCAAAGTTCATTGACCCTAAATGACCTTTGACCTTAATCATGAGACCTGAAACTTGCACAAAATATTCAGTGATGCTTGATTACTATTATGTCCAAGTTTCATGAATCAGATCCATAAACTTTCAAAGTTATGGGAATTCAACAGATATCCCCAATTCGGCCAAAGTTCATTGACCCTAAATGACCTTTGACCTTGGTCATGTGACGTGAAACTCATGCAGGATATTCAGTGATACTTGATTAACCTTATGTCCAAGTTTCATGAACTAGGTCCATATATTTTCTAAGTTATGATGACATTTCAAAAACTTAACCTCAGGTTAAGATTTCAATGTTGATTCCTCCAACATGGTCTAAGTTCATTGACCCTAAATGACCTTTGACCTTGGTCATGTGACATGAAACTTTAATAGGATGTTCAGTAATACTTGATTAACCTTATGGCCAAGTTTCATGAACTAGGTCCATATACTTTCTAAGTTATGATGTCATTTCAAAAACTTAACCTCAGGTTAAGATTTGATGTTGACGCCGCCGCCGCCGTCGGAAAAGCGGCGCCTATAGTCTCACTCTGCTTCGCAGGTGAGACAAAAAACAGTAAAACACCAAGTTCTCTTTGGAAAACTCTGCATTGCCACACTACGTGAACAAAAAAAGTCTAAAAAATTCATATCAGGTTTATCAAGTCTTGACATTAATATTGGTCAGTTTCAAATCCACAAATGCTACTGTAAGTAGAAACTTGTACTGGTAAATAAAATTCAGACAAATCTGAAATTAGAAGCTGCTGAAATAATAAATTTTGCAAAAATTATTTTTTTAAGGATAAACAAGGAACCTCTTTAGGCCTAAACACCTTGTCCTTCGCAATGCCAAGCAAGTCAAAAAGTACATGTACAACAAAATTGTGGGGTCAAACACATGTATAACAAGTAAAGTACAATGCAAAGTTTTTTTGAAGACCCCCAAATTGATATTTTCATCATCATCTTCTCCTTGTGGTTGGAGATGGATTGATCCTTCTATTTTTAGTCTTCATTGTTGATCTTGGTAAGTTAACAAATCAACATTTCCCAATATTTCTCAAGTGTCCAGTAGAAGCAAATAAATTCTATTTTTCATGATTGGTCAAAAAGAGCCGTTAATATTTATTACATTATTTATTGTTCACACAAACTTGGTGATAATTTACTTTTTTACATGGCAGTTGATAGAATCAAAACTATTTGAACATGTACCTGTATCTAAAATAGCACAGGGCTATAAAATGCAATAGAGTAAAAAGCCATCTTTTCATAAGCCCAGTACTGAATAAGCACTTCATAGTAATTGAAAGTATAAAATGAAAAGAGAGAAAATAACCAGGTACTAACAAAATAAGTCCCAACTTGGGGGGTGTTGCAAGAAAATGTTTCCAATCATTCACAAATTCCTGACACAAATTTAACAAGATATCAATTTCAACTAATTGAATTTTACTGTTTTCTGCAAGAAGCAAGTGCAAGTTTGCAATCAATTGCCAAATTTCTGATTATTTTGTTTACCCCAAATTAATATGCGATTCTTACAATGGCCCAATGGAAGGTCTGAAAAAGAAATGCCAGTGTAACTTTAATAAGCCTAAATTAATTCTTACCAAGTAATCCTCCTCGCAGTATACTTTTCCGTGAACGTTGTAAAATGCTTTCCCTCTTAATGTACGCCCTGCAAACAGAAAAATAAGAAAACGTGTATAGCCTACGTATGGTACATGTATATGATTAAAGTGAGTAGTGTATGCTCTCTGCTTTTTCAGCAAAAATGCCAACCCCCCCCAAAAAAAAAAAACAAGTGGAATGCCTCTGGCAGTCTCGCCTGCATTAAGCGATTCAACATACATGTAGCAGCAGTGCTGACTTTGAAAACAAGTGAACAACTACTGAAAATTATTCACAAAACCACCATTCTTCCATTCAAAATACTACATGTATGTTCATTAACCCTACATGTAAATAACATTTGATCTGACTTGATCATGTGAACCTAAGACTAAAACGATTAGTGATACTTGATTGCTCTTATCCAAGTTTTATGAACTAGATCCATACATGTAAACTTTCAGAGTTACATGTACATGTTTGATGGCAATTCAAAAAATACCTCAACATGGCCAAAGTTTGTTGACCCTAAATGACCTTTGACCTGGGTCATGTGACCTGAAACTCAGGCAAGATGTTCAGTAATATACTTGGTTACCCTTACAAGTACGTCCCTTAGTTTTGGGAACTACATGTACATGTAGGTCCATATACTTTCTATCAAAGACATGACATTTCAACAACTTAACCTTGGTTTATAAGATTACAATGTTGATTCCCCCCTGACAAAGTTAATTTGTTGACCCTAAATGACCTTTGGCCTTGGTCAAGTGACCTCAAACTCAGGCAGGACGTTGTCATTCAATAGTACCTGATTTACGATTATGTCCTTGAAGTTTCATAAAGTAGGTCTTTATATTTTTGAAGTTATGACAATTTGAAAACCTTGGTTAACTTATCAAAGCTTTATATAGTGCAAGAGTGCATGTCACAACTTTTCCAGTTTTGACACTCACATATTATATTAGGGGGGGGGGGGTAGGTGGGGTTATTAAAATTGAAGATATACACTGTAATACATGTACAGTAAGAATCAAGAACTTGAACCCAAAACTACATGTCGATAATCATATGAGCTTTTAATAATGTAACACATGTTTCTTCCATTAAAACTGGGTACAGTCTTTTGTAAGTTCAACAAACCTAACTGTCCAGACAAGTGACAGGTTCAAAAGCAGCAGTTGAAGTGATTTTCCGAACATAAACACGCACACAAGTAATCAGACAACTTTTTTGGAAGCAGGATAGTAAAAAAAAAAATGCAATTGTAAAGTACTTTCTTGTATGAATTTTTACACACATGATGAGTTGTCATCATTCCTAATTCCCTACAGTGTACATGAAAAAAACAAATCTTTCTGTGCCTTCGCCTACATATTTCTATTTGAATGGGAACAAATTATCTAGAGTGAAATACAAGACCTACATATACATTGTACATTACTCACATAAATATGCAAAGTGAACATGTACACTTGTACACAATGCTTACATATGTGACCTCGTAGCTCGTTAAATTGAATGCCATCATTTGACATGCTTGGTTCAAATTAGTCACTATGATTGCCCTGCTTTAGGAATGCATGCTATGTTCATTACTACACCCTGCCCACCACGACTGTTGGATTAACATGTGCTGCTTGCTTTTAATCCAAATGTTGACACCCTTATTCCAGGCTGGAAAATACATGGATGTACATAATGTACTTGTATAGACAGCACAAGGTTGGGTTGTGCACAGGGTAGAAAATAATTTCTAATTTTTAGGGAACATTTTCTTGTTCACATTGGGGGCGATTGCTGACTTTTGGGGGCTATTTCTTTCCTTTCAACGGTTAATTTTGTGCAACAAGTAATAATTATGCTCTTTAACATTTTTCACTATTCTCCTGGAGATATAGAAAATTGATTTTATAAATGAATGTTGTTGGCGAGACTCGTCAAGGGACAACATTAGAAAAGATGGTTGCCCCAAAATATTCAATTTTGAGAATTTTTAGGTGCGATTTGGGCTGTCATGTGCGCAAAAATCGCTTGTCACCTTCATGTGGTTACCTACGCTGGTTGTGCAGCAGTACATGTATCATCGGGGGGGGGGGGGGGGCATTTCATGAAAGTCAACAGTAATGATAATTTAGTCATTGCTGACAATTTCACTTAAAATAAATGGTTTTGATTGGCTGAAAGGCACTGGCCTCTGGGAGGTTTTCCCCACCAGCCTTTGTTATCATAAAAGGCTGTGTAAGTTTTTAAATTAGTGCACTATTTCTGATCCAGCAAATTATCCCGATCCAAACAATCTCGAGATTATTTGCAATGGAGACGCAATTATCACGCCAGTTTGTAGGATTAATCTCAAGATTGCAATCCCAAGTCAACTTGGGATTATTTGCAAAATATTGCACTATTTTACGAATTATCGCGCTAATTCGTAGGCGCAGATGCACTCGGGATTATTTATTCAAGGCGTCAGAACATAATGCTTCGCTCTTCTTGCGATGGTGGAGACGGGGTTTCTTGAATCTCGAGATTAATGGCAAAGAGGGCCGAGTGGGCTAAAATCTCTAGATTGAGCAAACTCGGGATGGTGCAGCACCGCCTTTAGTGTCAGGTAAATTATGGGTAAGTGCCAAAATTAAACAGCCGATTTCTCCCATGGTGTCTTTCAAAGAACAAAGCTACCAAGAAATTACACAAGAGATAGAGATCCATAAAAGCGAAGATACTGTAATACTGAAACAGATTATTAGAATCAGAGTATGATCAAATCAAATCAAGCAAAATCATGTGATAAAAATCACAAAATCTAACATTCTCATTCTTATACTGATCATTTCAATGTTCTACTTCTTTGATTTTTCCCCTAAGGCAACGAATCATATTGTTATTAAATTGGATTTGACCTTTAATAGGCAACTT
Source organism: Lytechinus variegatus (assembly GCF_018143015.1). NCBI lineage: Eukaryota > Metazoa > Echinodermata > Echinoidea > Temnopleuroida > Toxopneustidae > Lytechinus > Lytechinus variegatus. The sequence continues at coordinate 15,693,997 of NC_054741.1, read as the reverse complement.
ATCAATTGTCTGTGCCATGTCTATCAGAAGAAATCCCACTTGGATGCCTCTTTTCATGTTCAGTTTTCCTGCAGTCTCCCCCCCCCTTAACATCCAAGTTTGACCCCACTTACCACAGGAGCAGCATGTGAAGCAGGTTGTGTGGTAGAGGTTGCCCATGGCTTGGCATGCCTGGCCTGCACCTGTCACCTTTTCTCCACACTTTACACAGTATCCTGTTGATCACAAAAACACCAGGAAAATTAACAGTCAGGAGGTGAATACATGTAGATTTCTGTAACAGTATTGTTGGGACCCCATCCTACAGAGAGTTGCAATTGATTTGATAGTTGAGAACTACATGTATGGAAAGCCAGTGAAGCGAACTTCTGAATACACATGTCCGTTCAAATTGTTTTTTACATGTGATGTACATTTATACCAATGCACACGTCATTTTCTCAATAAAACCTCAATGTGATCCTTATTTTATGACAGCAACCCCACTGATCTCTGAAGCAAGCAGAAGAAGAAGAATTGATGAACTTGAACTTCTATGTACAGCAAATTGATATTGATCAGATCAATCATAACTCTTTGTAAGACAGGCCCCTGGGGTACACTGTAGCCATGGAGGAAGAAAATTGGACATACACATGACAATTTAGAATCTGACTACTCAAAACTACTAGGCCTATATTCTGCCACAATCTACGATATATTTCTCATTTGTCAGCCCCGCTCCCATTCCTAATTTTGCTTATTCTCGATGAATTCCTTTTTTTATTCTGTTTCATATAAAAGACAGAAAAGATTTTTTCTAATATTAAATTTTAAAATTCTTGAAACTCTAGAATAATTTCTTTCTTGTAGAATTTCAATTGATCATACAGACATTGGGTACAACCACTCATTCAATGAACAAGGTTATGATATAACCTTGTTCTCAGTTATATCTCCATGTGTGGCAAAATAAGGGTGGCAATGTTTGGCTTATTTTCTCTTTTTCTTTGGGGCAAATGCTTGATTTTTTTACACTGACAGTTTTTATTACACCTATCATTGATACATCTTGGCTCTTATTTAAATTTGATTCTTTAAATCATTTTTTTCTTAATTAAAAATAGAGATCAAAAAATGAAAATTTTCTTGCCATATTACTTTCCACCAATAGAGGGCGTACACAAAAATATGCCCCAAATTCAAGTTTTTGAGCGCTCTGGTGAATACAAAAATTATTCCCAAGTTACTAATGAAAAAATAAATTGCAACTGTATGGAAATTAGTAATTTTGGTTACAAAAGTGATATTTTAATGATTTTTTAAAGTGTGTGCTCTGTACAACTTTGGCATACCATAGTCCTACCTGTAGATTCCCCACAGGCAGGGTGGTAGCAGTGAACAAGTGGGTACAACTATGCATTACTGTTTACATATATGCATGCTGTCAGTTTTACAGTGTACCTCAATATACAATGCCTGTATGGTATTGAAAAGTAATGAACCATTCAGAAATTTGCTTCCCCCTCAAAAAAAAAATCAAATACAATTTGTATCTTTGCATGCTTTTAAAAATAAAATTCACTAAATAATCAATATTAATATAATCATAATAATCTTCATGTTGTGCTTACTACTGAAACTAATTTTTTTTCCAAATTATAAAATACTGAGAGGGCAATGTGAATATTCAATGAGTCCTTTCTCTGCTTATTTTTTTGCAATATTTATCGGAAATATTGAGAAAGTTAAATAGAAATACACATGTATGATCTTTATTCTATAAACAACATCAGCATCACTCCATACTTTGAAATCTGTACATTGCATTCAACTCATTGTCATACCAAATTCTTCCCCTTCTGGGTTTTCTTCCAGTTCTTTCTCCAACTGCTGAGTAAGTTCCTCAAGTTTTCTCTCTGCTTCTGAGGGTCCATTTGATTTCTTTTGCACAACTTCATATCGTAATAGAGGATTTATTGACTTGTTCGAGTTTGTTGGTGCACCACCATGCGAATGTCCTGAACCGGTTTTGGGTCTTACGCTGGCTTGCGACTGTTTGGAGTTAGAAGCATTTAATGGCATCGCTGGGGTTGTGTATGCCTTGTCGGCAACTCTTGCACCTGAATTGCCTTCTGGAAGAGGCATGCTTCTTTCAATACTGGCAGAATTACATGTACTAGATTGTGGTCTCAAAGCCTGGGACATATCACCCTGTTCTGTGCCTTGGGACTGCGCAGACCATAAATCCTGGTAGTCTTTGGAATGTTGGGCAGGGTAAGGATGGTCGTGGGAGTTGGAACGTATTTTTGGCGCCGGTAGGTAGGTATCAATGTGTTGGGAGGGATATATATCTGGAGGCACACCGTGGTTCCTCTCACTTGGATGTGGCCCAACTTGACCTTGCAATCTGAAGGATGTTCTCCTATCAGGACCAACACTTCCTCCTTGACTCCTGTTGCTATGTGAAGAGGAAGTTTCTCCGGAGCTGTTGCTCGCTATTGACGACCGTTGAGATCCAGCAGGGGAACTGCGTGCCCCTCCAGAACGTTGGCCGTTGATGTTGGAATATGAGGCTTCCCTCTGCCTTTGCTGGTGGTGGCTAGTTGAATATGAATCACGCTGATGGTGGAAATCACGCCGTCTTTCATCAAGCGCAGCATCGTTTACAACAGGGTAATCATTCGTATGAACATGATGGAAAGAGCCAGACCCATCCGAAGTCTGAGTGGGTATGCCGCCGTAGCCTCCCGCGTTGTAATCCCTAGTTTGTGCTACCGAACGCGGAGGACACAAATCGTCGTTAATCCAAGTTGATCGCGCTTCAGACTTTGTTTGTGACGAATTTCTGGAAATAACAGATCTGTCATACGACTCCCTTCCATGCGAATTTGACTGCGAAGGTGAAGGGTCAAAGGCAGAAATCGCCGAGTTTCTTTCGTTTGGCCGTAACTCACGGTTTTTTGTACGAGACTCCGTGACTAATGTCGGAGATATTTCACCGCTAGCTAGTCGCTCGTTCGCATTGGCCGCTGAATTTGACCTTGACATTCCATATTTGGAACCTTGAGAATGAGGCGGGTAACTGGAGTTGGGGTTAGCGGAATATCCTGTCACATTTATGGATTTCTTGTCTGATTTCAAACCAGGTGGGGGCGAGTCCCAATTATGACGATCAAATTGTCCGACCGATGAATGACCATTGCGATTCCAGTCGTTTGCAGAACCTCGACTGGAAGTGGAAGACGTTCGGTTTCTTCCCGGCGGGAGCTGGCCAGAACCCACCGACGAACGATGACCACTGACCATGTCCGGAACTGGTCCAGTTGTGTGTTCCAATAATCCAGAATTACCATCCATAACCTCGTAATCCCCAGCTCCCAATAATCCAAGCTCAGCTCCTACAGGCTGTCCCATTCCTCCTCGATGGTGTTGATGTTGTTTGCGGTCTCCAGCATGATTTGATGAAGATGCAATCAAATCCAAATCTTGGTTTTTGCGATGATGTTGTTCATGTAAATCATTTTCAAACGTCCGTTGTCGAGTCTGTTTTTCTCTCCTTCCATTCATGTCATTTCGTGGTTGGCCATTAGAATTGTTCAGGTGAAGATCTCGTATCAAATGTCTGGCTTCTTCTCGAAAATGGTCATTTCGTCTCTCGTAATTATCTAATAATTCCATGTTGATACGGGAGGACCCAGAAGAGTTTTACCCTCCTCAAAATCTCGCACTGCGATCCCCGATTCTCACGCGCCACACACAGATTCACTTCAAAAATACACCTGTTTGCTCGCGATGCTGTCCCTGCATGCATCGATATGGCAGCGTGGGCGGAAGGATATTGTAAATGAGAGCAAAATATAACATTAAATTGATTGCCTCGCTCTCGTTATTTCATCGCCATGGAATTCAGAAAGTTGCATTTATGTCTTCAAGAAACATTTGAATGACAAATTTATGCAGAAAGGTGATGGTGAAACCAGACATTTGATCTTCAACAGGTGTTATGTTTCCATTAGTTTCACAGCGTAGTATCATGGACCTAGGGGGCTCTCAGTTCAGTGCACTTTGAATGAAACCTCAATCAATGCTCGTCTGTGCGAAAAATAGTAAACAAAGCGGGCACTACAAAAGGGTTTAGAGTTGTTTACAAGTTGACGGTATATCCCAAAACAATGAAAATATACCCAGTTTCCGTACAAAAGCGTCACTAAAATACCCTCGGTCTATCACTTGATTGATTATAAAACTTGGGCAAATTATAACAAATCCAATTCAAATAAATAAATTGTCAACCTATTATACAATAATGCACTATAGGCCCACGTCCTCTCGTTCTTATCGCAATAATAATATGAAGCAAAATTAACATGCATCTTTCCATGAAAAAAACATTTCATTTTACCCAAGTAGAATTATTAGCTAATTTATCCTTTATATATGTTTACTGAAAAGGAAAGACTTTAGCACATAGTCAATGGGAAACAACAGGAAGTGTTGGCCCGTGTATTCGCTCCCCTTTAAAGAACAAGTTCACCCCGCCAACAAAAAGTTGATTTGAATGAAATGAGAGAAAAATCCAATATTTGTAGCATAACACTGGAAATTTCAACAAAATCGGATGTAAAATAAGAAAGTTATGACCTTTTTTAAGTTTCGCTTAATTTCACATAATAGTCATGTGCACATGACTTGTATGCCGGTCCCGATGCCGGTCTGTCTGCAAATTTGTGACATAATAACTCACTACTTCTTTTGTATTGTATGAAATATTCTGATTTTCTCCTCAATGTCCTGTTAAACAAAGTTTTTTCCGGGGTTTTATTCCCGGCCTGAACATTAACATTTTTTGTTTCAGTCAAATTGGTCCCAGTATTTCCTCGGTCGATCGATTTTCTCATTTGCGTGGGACTAAAATTGTGCTTTTTTGTGGAAAATAAGCGAAAATTTAAAATATCATAACTTTCTTATTTTTCATCCGATTTTGATGAAATTTCCAGCAACATGTTTGTCTGATTTTTCTCTATTGATTCAAATAAACATTTTTCTGAAATGGACTTGACCTTTATTAGAGAAGGATCGGGGTGGAAGCTGGGGTCAGTCGAGGACAACTATTAGCTTTTAGAATGGGGGCCATTTATACAGGAACGTATCCAAGATTTTGCACCCCGGGGGCACGACCTAATTTTGGCGCCCCTGTGCACTTTTCTTGACCCCCCCGCGCAAGACAATATAATCATGCCTTAAATGCATGTTCAATTATCTTAATTCATAATCACGTGAAAAAAGGCAATCGAAGCCCCCCTCTCCTTATTTAATATATGTTCATCCGGGATGTTCATGAAAAAAAAAAAAAAAAAAAAATTTACACCTATGTAGGTGTTATTGCAACACCTTTGGTTGTTACATTTACACTCCTTGGTGTTATGTTCAATAAGGTGTACTTCTAACACCCCAGGGTGTGGTCCTCTATTAACACCAATTGGTGTCAGTTTTAACACCACAGTTTTTACAGTGTAAGCTCTACTAAAATTAAGTGTGCGGGAGTTGTAATTTCTTTACCAGTTCATGGTTACAAAAAATGCTTACTGGGAATATCCAGATTTGGGTAGGAATAAGTCAGCTCGCGCTCGCATAAATTGTTGAGGTATAAGATGGCGATCTTCATCAAGATACTTAACCATGTTAAATGTGTAACTATTTATTGTGCGAGCGCAAAGAGCGAGCTGAAACATTGATATTGTGACCTACAATTTTGAAATTTCTAACACCTTTGGTACTCCTTATCAGAATGGTAATCTATCTTAGCAATTGACGCGAGTGCGAAGCGCGAGCTTACAATTTTTTATTTTCTGCCTTAAAATTTGGACATCCTACTAAAGTATGCACTTTCTGTAATCTTGAACAGGATAGGCATCTAATTAATCGATGCGAGCACGACGCGCGAACTGAAAATTGTATATATTCCGACCCAAAACTTGTCATTACAATACAATATAAGAAATTATATAGCGCTCTTCATGATTGTATCACAGCGCTTTCTTCTAATCACATTTTTGGATCATTGAGTATCTATCTAAATTATAGATGCGAGCAAGAAGCTCGAGCTGAAATTTTTTATATTCTGATTTAAAATTTGGACATTCGAGTAAGCATTTTTGGTAATCATGAACGGGACGGGTATCTAACAAAACAAATTATGCGAGCGCGAACGGAATTTTTTTTTATTTATCCGACCAACATTTTGACATTTCAAGCACTTTATCGAACCATGAACAGGATCGTCACCCTACTAAACAATAATGCGAGCGATATGAAAATTTCTGACATTCTGACCTAAAATTTGGATTTTCTAAGCACTTTTGGTAATCATGAACAGGATGGGCAGCTAACTATAGTATGCATTTGATGCGAGCAAATTGGCGCCCCCATGCGAAACATGAATTTGGTGCCCCAGGACAAACATAAAATTGGCGCCCCCAAGTCGAACATAAATTCGGCGCCCCTTACATGCCCTATGTCGAACATCAATTTGATTTTTGTAGTAAAGGTCTAAAATTGTACTTGATCGAGTCGCTTGCTTTGCCACATCCACTTTCTCGTCCCCTCAAATTTATTGGCCTTTTCAAGCAACTATTACTAGGAGCCAGATAAGTCTTATTGGCCTATTTTTTTTACCCTGTGCACGTATTATGCAATATGTATACATATAAGATATGAATTCCGGTTATAGGCCTAGTATAACCATAGAAATACCCCAATCATCATTTTCGTCAAGATTCCGAGTCATTTAAGAAGACGAAAAAAAGAAAAGAAAGAAAGCAAAACACGAAATGGAATCATCATCGACTCAAAATAAGTTTACACTGCCTATAATGTAGAGGCACCAGGATTTTTAAAATAGGGGTGGCTCAATAGATTTATTCGGGGCAGGGGTGGAAAAGACACATTAGGTTTTCAAAATTTCGGGGGGGGGGGGGATATACCGCCACTCGCACCACACTTATTCATTTGTTAGGTCCTTCACAATTAACAGGTCTCATTGATTAAAAAAAAAATTGATGTCTTTTTTCCAGGATGTTACTACAAACATTTTCTGAGAAAATGGAATCATAATTTCCAACATAAATTACGAGGATTATCAACACAGGTCAGGACTAATCCGATTAATTCATCAGAAGCTATTTCATTCCAAAGCAAATTAATTGATTAATCAATTCATGTCTTAATTCATGTCATTTTTGTATCATTTTATACTATCAAGTTTTGGATGATCGCAATAACACGTATCCGTGGAGAATAAGGTCAAGTAAAAACAACTTAATAATTAACAGTCTCCTTCGCTTGATGATCAATTTTATTATTATAAATAATTGAATATCTAAATATCAGTACTACCAAGGAATATCTTGAAAAATGGCGTAGAAAATAGTACATAGCAGGCAGACAAATCCGAGAAGTACCCACAAACAACACAGTTATATATATTCAAATATTGAATTCATTTACACACCAATTTGAAGAAAAAAAAATACAAATCACATATTTGACCATTACTTTCAATTAAAATGCAGCGTCTTCTGTTCATGAAATAATTACATATGACTGTTATCAAGGTATGGTTCCGGGGGGGGGGGGGGGTATAAAACCCCCTCCATCTTAACCTCATGTATCCCTTTCACAAGATTTGACATCTTATCTTTTTTAAACGTTTGTTCTTGTTTAAAAAAACTGGTTTGGGGAGTGAGACGTTTGTATTACTTTGTCAGGAAAATAATGTTTTTGGCTGAAATTTGTGTTCTACATTGTCCTTGTCGGACAATTTGATTGCTGTTTGCTTTCTAATTCAATCTATTCCAGCCAAATTCCCAGTAAAACCTCAAATATATAATTCATCAAATTCAGTCTTTCGAATATAATGTAATACAGTAGAATTATTACTACACCACTATAAAGCAATAATACAAATTTGTAGTTTTTTTTTCATTAGAAACACAGCTGCACAAAATTTCAAAGCAAGATAGTAGTACAAGGAATCATGGAATGTTGAATCAGAATAACCATTACAACTTTACAAAATATACCAAAATATTGATATTCACAAATACTTTTTACCTCTGGTTCAAGACAGGGGTATTGATCGGGGAGGGGGTGGGCTTGAAAAAATGTATTATACTTCGAAGCACACAGTGTGTTAAATATTTCTCACCCTTTTTTCACTTTTGCTCCCCCTTTTGGAAACATGGATCAACACGGCTCGCCCCTGGTCCAAGGTTTAAAGAGGTTGCATATTTCAAAACATTAAAAGAATAGGTTGCCAATTGCCCCAAGAAACATCTGTATAATTTTGAATTACATATAGTAATCAGGGCTCTGTAATGCAAAGGTTTGCAAAGATGAAAGAACCGCTCTGATTGGTCCCTGGTCAGTATTTTAAACCAAATGCGCGTGTAACATTATATTGAGCCCTGGTCGTTCATAAAATATGATAAATCTGCTTTTAATCATAACTGGACGGCTGAATATTGCAGTAACCACATCAACATATTTCTATATATTCATATTACAATAGTAACATGCTGAACTCTTTAAAAAGAATTTGAGAAAGTTACCAAGTATTTGGTTAAAAAAATAATGAATCAGGCACATTCGTTGGGTAAAATAGCAGGCAAAATATGTTCATGGACTATATACAGATTTAAAACTACAAGTATTTCAAAAAGTTCAAGGCTAAAAACTTTAAATCAATGCACAGTACAGAATGAATGTAAATAAAATCAACTCATAAATCGGATTTGGAGATAAACAAAAGCCGAGCACTTAAAATACACGAATTCAAATCTAACAAGTAACATCAAATACAAATTTTATACCTTTCCTTTTCAAAGCAATCATCACTAGTAAGATAAATACAATTCACTATAATTATTCTCAAATTTCCAGCAAGGATTTGAATCTACATAAAATATTTCTTAAAGTTCCTAATAATTACAGCAGGCAGCAGCCTCTTGATATACTAATAAACAAATAAAGATTTATAAATACTTTGAGCCTAATGCTGTTTCCACAAAATTCTAATAGAGGGTTACATGTACAATGAAAAGAGATTTGGTTATTGGCAGCCTCATAACTAACTTAAAATTCAATGCAAACTTTAAGGGCTTGTTGATAAAGGATTATATGTTCCTTCAACCCATGCTCACGAACACTTGAAAATGAAATTGCAATTGATATTTGAAGTTGCTTTTGAATTAATTTCAACTCGTTAAACAATTGGCCCCTGTTCAGCTCTTAACATGACCTTGGAGGGGGGGGGTGTTTCACAAATATTTAAGTATGACTTACGTCGCACTTAAATACCGATGCGTACATGATATGCAACGCTTGATCTTACTGATAGATACGCATTAGTGCACGTCCTCATGACACGATCTGACCAATGTGGTCAAGCCTTTCATACCGTTCACAACTCAGTATTTAAGTGAAACTCTAAAGCATACTTAAATCTTTGTGAACCCCCCCCTGGTGGGTGTTTCTTAAAGCTGTTCGAAAAGCTATGCACAACTTTAAGCACGACTGGAACACGATTTTTCATTAGGTCATAAAACCATTCTATAGGGATATCACATAGCACAAGAAAGGATCACCAGTCACGCGTAAAGTCATTCGTAACTTACGAACAGCTTTATGAAACATCCACCAGGAACCCGTAACATAAAACCTAGTGATTGATTGTAGGGCTAATTTCTCATGATTATTGCAACAAGTATTGTGTACTACGATCAATCGCAAACAGCAGCCCCAAGACCGGGCCCCAAGAACAATAGCCAAGCTTTATGTCATGGGCCCACATTACTCCCCCTCCCCATCAATCTGAAATGCAAGATATTTACATGAATGTACCTTCGACCACATCATAATAACATACCAAAGCTATCAATATTTCCATTTGCCTCGTTCTCTTTACAAGAAATCAGCCTAAGTACAAATTTGGGCAGTCTATCAATTAAGATTCAGGTGAATTAATAAAAAAAAGACAGTTTATACTGAATGCAGGCTTGAATAGAAAATTTCTTATTAAAAGAGTAGATCTGACTACATCTATCATACACTGTACATCACCAGATTGTACAAACGCGTGGAAGCAAAGAGCGGGTATAAATACAGAGTATAGCAAAAATATGCAAGATATGCAAGGTATGAAAGAAATGGTAACCAATAATATATATCTATATATACTGTATATATAAATTCTAAAACTTTGGTCACTAAAATGAGGTAAAAAACATCAATATATCAATAAATTTCATAAGTAATATATCTCCATTATCATCTCACAAGAATAACTGGAACATTTTAACAAAAATTTACTAACAGCAAAAACACCCCCAAAGAAAAACAACCAAACAAATAAAATATTACCACACAACAAAATTTTTAATATTAAAATTATTTTCAGAATAAAAAAAAAATGATTTCTACAAATAGAAATGTTGTGTGAAAAGGATAATTTTGTATACAAGATTATTCCTTTGGAAAATCTTTCCTCAAATTCTCTAATGTCTACTAGATCCCATGACTCTGCCCCCCTCTCTTACTGGACCAATGCCATACATTAAAATCATATATTAGCAAAGCTCTATAATATATATCTATATATACTGTATATATAAATTCTAAAACTTTGGTCACTAGTTTGAAAAAATGAGGTAAAAAACATCAATATATCAATAAATTTCATAGTAATATATCTCCATTATCATCTCACAAGAATAACTGGAACATTTTAACAAAAATTTACTAACAGCAAAAACACCCCCAAAGAAAAACAACCAAACAAATAAAATATTACCACACAACAAAATTTTTAATATTAAAATTATTTTCAGAATAAAAAAAAAATGATTTCTACAAATAGAAATGTTGTGTGAAAAGGATAATTTTGTATACAAGATTATTCCTTTGGAAAATCTTTCCTCAAATTCTCTAATGTCTACTAGATCCCATGACTCTGCCCCCCTCTCTTACTGGACCAATGCCATACATTAAAATCATATATTAGCAAAGCTCTAAAATATGAAGGACAGTCACAATCTTTTCCAGTGTACATGGTGAGAAAAAAAGAATATAAAAATCCATTTCCAAAACAGTTCAAGATCGATGGCATTGTACTTCTAATCATGTGATTCTTGTATTCTCTAGATGGCAAGCAGAATATCTTTATATGTAGCATCAAGGCAACAATGTATCAGGCATAAATCACATCATAATCTGAATTTACGTGCTATGATTGTTTCGTACAATTGACACAAAATTGTTCAATGTTTGCAGAAATCTCTGTCAGCAATGATAAAAAAATTCTTTCAACAGATGTCTGACTCTGACTGTAACTGAATACAAAGCAAGAAAATTATAAAATCAACCAGTGGTAAATACAGCCTGCCACAATTAAATAAAGTCATAGTCTTTGTTAAAAAAAATGCATAACAACTGCAAAAAAATAAAGAGGCAAGCAAACAAGAGTAGAACGGCAATTTTGAAAGCTAAATAATAATATATCCTGTAAATCATTACGCTTACTTATAAGGCCTAACACTTTCATGTTCTTTATCATATATGCATGTATAAGCACTCTACAATAATGCAGCGAACATAGCCTTATGGCTTTATTAGAGCATCTGCTAAATGCTGTACCTTTCAAATGAATAATTTGCTACATTTACCTCTACTGTGTTGAAACACAGCTTTACATAGATGAATTACTTGCTGAAGGAAATGAACACATTTATAAGCACATATTTATTTCACAAGCTATAGATACTATTCCTGATCTCAGCTTTGAATATTCTTCCATTTGAACTTTTTTCTTTCTGAAATGAATTAAACTAATTTGTTGTAGAATACATTTATTTGTGAGGTTTTTCTGGTCTACAAGGCACATTTTCCCCATGATTTCAACCACACAATAATAACATATATATATTTTAATCTATGATGAAGTCAGCCCATATGGTTCAGCAAATATCAGCTGTATATTCACATGTTTGCATATACTACAATTCAGCATATTTTCTTTTTCAAAATTAATGAAACTCAAAATATCTCACCTTAGTGGGGCAGTTTACCTCAAGACATTGTGTGATACTTGGTCTTTAACCAAATGGGCTTATTCCAGTTGGTCTCCTATCAATTTGGTAAGCTCTACACTTGGTCAGCTCTACATTTGGTCTATTTTCTACTTCGTATACAAATTATTTTTCACTCTGTCAAATGAATATCTTGTTCATTTATCTAATCATAGACACACCCATCAAGGTAAATGGACAAACTGATTAAACCTTGTGAATTTAGACCAAAAGGTAAGTAGATGAAGAAGGTCTAGACCAAGAGGTAAATATAACATTTGTAGGGGACAAGAGCTTTGTAATGTAGATCATCATATACACACCTTCTGCATTTATGCTCCTTCAAAGGCTGCATAACCCTGCATAACAGGGCTACTAACGCAAGCAAGCATGACAGCAAACACATTTAAAAAACATTGATTATGACCAAAAGGCTATGCATAATCACATCCCAAACAGACTTGCTATTAACTGGATGCTAACTGACCAATGAGATCTACATCTGAGGCTGCTGGATGCTCATTGGCTGGACAACCGTAGGGGGCGGCGGACCTCCACCTGCAGACGAAGTGGTTCCTCCCTGTGGAATACCCATAGAGGCATAGAGGGTGTCCGGGTCGTAGTAAGGGTACTGCGGTGCGTACGTCACACTGCCAAAAGCACCTTCCTTCCCTTCAATCTGTTGTGGCCCTCCAACTGCAGCCATGTACGTTGGAGGTGGAGGTAAAGCTGTAAAATTCAAATGAAGCATTAAATGGCTTAAACCCTACATAGAGAAGGACTTGTACTTTCATTCTCCTACATAGAGGACTTGTACTTTCATTCCTGCAAAAATCTAGAAAAAAATACCAATATTTTGACTATAGTAAACTGATACACCAATTCGGATGAAAGCCAATGATATGTGCCTATTCAAGTTTGTAGGGAGCTTGACTTCATTTGAGAAATTCTCTAAGAATGAACCATAAACACATCCAGGCAAAATCATAATACAGGCGATATACATTCTATTGTTAGTGTATCATAAATATACCATGGATGGGTTATGCATCCTATTTTGTATAACGTATACCACCAATGTATCACAAATAATCGTAAAGCTAATTTGCCCCACCGATCAGACAAAAATCATTCTTGTTCAGGTGACTTTGATTATTGATTATTAATAAGCTCTTGACCGTTGATCACAAGGTGAAGGGTTGAGACCACTCAGGTCTTTTGGCAAGACATCGATAGACATTTGCCACTCTTAAAGGTCAAGTCCACCTCAGAAAAATGTTGATTTGAATAAATAGAGAAAAATCAAACTAGCACAACACTGAAAATTTCATAAATATCGGATGTAAAATAAGAAAGTTATGACATTTTAAAGTGACATCCTTCACTCACTAATTCTTTTGCTTTTTATTGTTTGAATTATACAAAATTTATTTTTTATAGATTTGACAATAAGGGCCAACTTGACTGATCCATGTGGTATTTAACAATGCTAATTCCACATGTTCAGGGAGGAATTAATCATTGTATCACTTGATAATGAGGAGAAAATTAGCATATTGTATATTTTATATAATAGAACACAAAAAATAGTGAGTGGATGACGTCATCAGTGTCCTCATTGGCATACTGATCAGGATGTGCATATAACTGTTTTGAGAAATAAAGCGAAACTTTAAAATGTAATAACTTTCTTATGTCACATCCGATTTTTATGAAATTTTCAGTGTTGTATTCGTTGAATTTTTCTCTTTTTATCAAAAACACCTTTTTGTTGGGATGGACTTGTCCTTTATCCAAGGAAAATTAATCAAGCACACATTTCTTCCTTGAAATGCTACATAACACATTATGTTTATTATAGTAAAACCAGTTGGATACTTTTACTGAGTGCTATGCTAGGTGCATCACATCAGAAAGACATGGGCAAGACACAATACCACTAAGATTACCATTACTTTTACTACACCTTACCCTCATCATCAGAACGCCCTCCTGGTTGAGGATATCCTGATTTTTCTGGTGGGTGTGCTCCAGGCTGGCCTGGTGGTGGATACCCTTGTCCCAGTGCTGGTGCTCCAGGCTGGCCAGGTGGAGGATATCCAGATGGCCCATCACCTGGTGGAGGCATTCCTGGTTGTCCTGGTAGAGGATATCCCTGTTGTCCAGGTGGAGGAAATCCAGGCTGGCCTGGTGGAGGATACCCTTGTCCTGTTGGGGGTGCTCCAGGTTGTCCTGGAGGGGGATACCCCTGTCCCGGTGGCAGTGCTCCAGGTTGTCCAGGAGGAGGATATCCCTGTTGCCCCGGAGGTGGGAATCCCGGCTGACCCGCAGGAGCCATTCCAGGTTGGCCTGGTAATTGTTGTACTGGAAAAGGGTTCAGGGCAGGATCCTTAAGGGTGTGCGGGAAGGCTGGGATTGTACCAATAACTACTGGGAGCATCACATGGGCATCCATTGGTGTTCCAGAAACATCTCCCTCGATCTTCAATCAACAGAATGCAAGAGATGAAATTATACAAGACTTAGAACTCCTGCAACAATGTCTTTGTTTTTCATAAATTACAACTTCAGGAGGTGTAATTCAATTATCAGTTTTACCATTACCATCTATCAGTTTTATCAGTTCTGTTTGTTCAATTTCTACTTTTTTTTCCCTTGGTTTGATGATTCGTGACATTAATTTTTTTTACAGACACAATTAATTTCTTAGGTTTCCATGTAGCCCTTCCCTTTTTTGGCTGCTATGCTTCAAGCATGTATTTGCTTATATAGTTTGCCTCTGCATTTTACTCATTATATATATATATATTTTTAATGTATTCATGTCTTCAGTCACTACATATAAGATTGTCACTTGGTTATATACTTTATGCTATATTATGATTATGTTTCAAGCATTGTTAATTTGTTATGTATATTATTTCAATAAATGCAGAAAATCCTGCAAAAAAAAAAAAAAAAAAAGTAATAATGCTGTATTATTCAATAATCAATGCTTATCTTCTAATGGCAGAGAAAAGCATGCAGTACCAACTGAGCTGGCAGGTGTGTTGGCTCAGTTGGTAGAGCATCCGTCTCATATCTGGGATGTCGGGAGGTTCAAGCCACGGCCATATCAGATCAAAAGACATTAAACGATGGGAGTTGCTGCTATCCTTTTTGGCGTTCAACGATTTAGGTGATAGAGCTACACGTACGTCAAAGTGACGCTGCAAAGTGGCTGCCGGACCCATGATCAATTCGGCAAAAGAAGTTTTCGGAGTACTTCTATTTCAGATTTGATTTTGCTAGCCTATCTCCATGGGTGAGGTTAGCCCTAGCGATGTCTGTTAACCTCAACATGCCATCTTAAACAGAAAAATTAACTTGGGATGAAAATAATTTTCAACATCGTTTGCAAGTTTTATATTTGTGAACACCCCCACTTAAACTGACATGTGGGTCTGTTGTGCATTATGAGGCAGTGCACAAGATATCTCGAGATAATGTTAACCATCCATGTGTGAACTGAGGTAGGTTCTATTCCAAAATATCTAACTTCATTGATCCTAAACCTGGTTTCAGCCAAATCGAGCATCCGAAACAGCTGTATTTTGGCTCTGGACACTGTCATTCAAATTGTCAGACTTCACATCCAACGAATGTAGAGGGCAGCTACACATTTGCCGGCTTCGCCTAGTTTTTGTTGATATGGACTGAAGTTAAGACTGAAGTAAGCAACCAGAATTATGCAACACTGTCATTTAAAGCCGTTCCTGATGCTCGATGTGGTTGAAAATCAGGTTAAGGATCAATAAATTCGAACAATTAGTTTGATAACATCACAGGGTGTGAAAGTGCACCAGCACTTGCAAACATCAAGCTGAGTGAGGCCAGGCTTCTAGGTGCAGCTGCTGCGGCAGTGCAGTGGCTCTGAGTTCAGGGCCGATCCAGAACCCGGAACCTAATAGCCCAGGTTCAAGTCAGGTTTTCCTTCACCCCCCAACATACGGGGAGGGGAGGGGGGACTAATGGAGGCTACACCATCATCTAATACACAATCTTACCTCGACGTAATACTCCACTTGAATGTTGGGGCAGTTTTCATAGCGGCAGGGAGGAATAGGAGGGATCAGCATCTTGACTCTGTCATAGCTAACTGACCCCATGGCTTCGCATCCGTCAAGCTTCAGTTCAGCCATTGTCTTCACAGCTTTACGGTGGTGAGTTCTTCCGGTGCCATGACGCTGGGCAGAGAAATGCCCCCTCTGCAGGAAAATAAGGTATGTCAGAACAAAGAAAGTTTATAGAGAGAAAGTTAAAGAGCCTGCCCCTCAAATAGTGTATGATATAATTTATGATACAGAATAGTTACATGTATAACATTAATTCTACATTGAAGAGAGAAATAGCTTATGAAATCTGATTTTCAAGACAGCTCTTACTTATTCTTAGACTTAACAAGTGGAACGCCTCTGGCAGTTTGCCTGCATTACGCAGTTCAATATAGCAGCAGTGCTGTCTTTGAAAACAGCTAATGAATAATTTAAATTTATGATGACAATTCCATGCATAACCCCAACATTACCAAAGTTTGTTGACTCTAAATGACCTTTGACCTGGTCATGTGACTGAAACTCGCACAGGATATTCAAGGATGCTTGATTGCTCTTATGTTCAAGTTTCATGGACTAGATCAATAAATTTCAAAGTTATGGCAATTCCTCAAATACCCCCAACATGGCCAAAGTTCGTTGACCCTAACTGACCTTTGACCTTGGTCATGTGACCTGAAACTCACACATGATATTCATAGATACATGGTTACTCTTATGTCCAAGTTTCATGAACTAGATCCATAAACTTTTAAAGTTTTGACAGTTCCTCAAATAACCCCAGCATGGCCAAAGTTCTTTGACCCTTGGTGACCATTGACCCTGATCATGTGATCTGAAACTCAGGCAGGATCTTAAGTGATACACTATTACCCTTCTGTATAATTTTTATGAACTAGGTCTATATAGTTTTGAAGTTATGATAACATTTCAAAAACTTAACCTTGGTTAAGATTTCAATATTGATTCCCCCAACATGGTTTAAGTTCATTGACCCTATTACCTTGAACCTTGGTCATGTGACCTGAAACTCAGGTGAATGTTTAGTAAAACTTGAATACTCTTATGTCCAAGTTTCATGAACTAGGTCCATATACTTTTAAGTTATGATGACATTTCAAAAACTAAAGCTTGGTTAAGATTTCAATGTTGACAACGTCGCCGCCGTTGGAAAAGCGGCGCCTATAGTCTCGCTCTGCTATGCAGGCGTGACAAAAACTGGTTGAAACATGACCAAGAAGCATACGCAGCATAGTAAATTCATGAGGTCGACTGAGAATTTTGCCAATATCACAGCCTACTACAGTCCCTAAAAATTTGGGGCGACTATCTGTTCTGGAGATGTCTCAAGATTTGAAATAGACAATATTCAAGAATATTCAGACCATTCATATCCTACACACAATGAATAATGGTAAATATTAGAAAATACCACACAATGCTCTTTGCACAAAATAGCCCTTGAAAAGAAATAAAAAGCACACAGAATCAAGCAATCATCCAAATGTGAAACAAGCCCCTAAAAATACTTATCATCCCAAAAGGTGTGATATGACAACTCAAACAAAAATAAACACAAGGGGTCTGTTACATAAAAATTTTTACCTGAGAAAACTCCCATAAAAACTGAAAACTAAGGTTAGTCTGATTTCTGCCATTTACTTTAACACATAGCAAAAACTCCGGTAAAACAACCTGAGTTTTCTCAGGTAATAAGTTTTATGCAACGGGCCCAAGGTGAGGCTAAACAATTTTTTCTTCAGTTTGAGAGTGTTATCTAGCACTTCTGGGAAAACAATAACTTATACAAGTGGTACCTGCAAGAGTTATTAAAGATATGTCTATAAACCCACAGAAACACCAGTGAGTACACCATTACATGTATGTCATTTTTCCAGAATGTATATCACGAAAGGCATTTTCACACCAGCCCATGTACAAAAAAATCATGTGAATTACAAGAACTTGTTCAAGCCTAAAAACAGCTCTTGATTCCTATGCACTTTCACACCTGCCAGTCTAGATACACTCCTTGCAGTTTTAGGAAAAGGATTTTTCACAATGTCATGTGTATGTACAAGCATTTTCTATGACATGTACATTAGCTTCACTGTTGAAGTATTCTTTGTCAGAGCTCTGTATTTATTGGAGGGGGTAGGGAAATATTTCAAGTACTTGGCTATTGCTGTATTTGTATCACACCAAAGAAGTACCAATCATTCCTTCTTCTAGGGCCAGTGCATACATGTATATGCCTAATGGCTATTCCGCTGGCAAAGACATTAGTAGTATCTTACATTTATACATACATGTAATGCCCATTGAGAGGAATTTTTATCAAGATATTTTCAGACCAGGTGGGTGTTTCATAAAGCTGTTCGTAAGTTAAGAGCGACTTTAAGAACTACTGGTGATCCTTTCTTATGGCGAATGGTAAATTCATTAACGATGGCTTTGCCCGTAAGAAAGGATCACCAGTCGTTCTTAAAGTTGCTCTTAACTTACGAACAGCTTTATGAAACGGCCCCCAGTTTTTCTAGACTTGCCTGTTGTAGTTTTGCAGTAATGTCAATGATCCTCCTGGAACTGTTGTTATGAAGATCCAATGAAACAAAGATGTACTCTCCTGGGACGTACCCTCGCTTGTCTACTATTCCTTTCAGAATTATGGGTCCAGAAGCGCAGCACAGGCAACAAACCGTCTTCTCAACTTGGTGACTTGGTGGTACCTATTATGAATCACAAAGATAAAATATTAAAACAGGTGGGTGTTTCACAAAGCTGTTCATAAGTAAAGAGCGACTTTAAGAACGACTGGTGATCCTTTCTTGTGGTAGATAGTACATTATTTTGGCGATGGTTAAGCGCATAAGAAAGGTTCACCAGTCATTCTTAAAGTCGCTCTTACCTTACGAACAGCTTCATAAAACAGCCCCCTGGCCTGTATTTTGAAGACCTTGCATTTTTACTTGATAGGCCACTATAACTCTGTGATAAAATTACAAGAAGCCAAACAGCAATTTTTAAAACATTGCATGTGTCTTTATATGTTCAATGTTCTTTTATCACACAATGATGGAGAAAACTGATGACTTGTTCTTCCCAGACAGCTAGGAATGATTCGAGTATTATTAAGAGATGAGCTTATTAATCGAACCTGTACTGTTACAGATTTCTTTGATTTGATTTCAATTGGTGGGAAGTTGCGAAGCAGAGTTCCTATACAGTTGTTTCAATAGAAACATGAAAATAATCATGTAAGTACATGTATGTATAAGAACAAAATCTATTTAGACAAACTATCATGTCTTGACATAGATTTTTACATACTTTATAAAGAAACCAAACAAACAGGAAACATTTCCATCATGTGTTCATATCTACAGATTTCTACAAAAGTAGGAACTGTACATCGTGATGGAAGAAAATTCTTCTTTCTCCCCAAATGTAGGTACTGTCCCTAGAGCTAAGGCAGTGGTATTATATTGAATAGGCAAGCTACATGTATGATATTAATATTATTAATGTCCTGGGTACACAATAACACTGTTTTCCATCAATTCAATGTTCATGTGATTTTACACTCTCAACTTCCCTTATCACCGAGATGTTCTAGGGCTGGGTTTATTTTCCCCTCTAGAATGGCAATTGTCAATGCTACAAGATACAAACACTGTCAAAAAAATGATTAAAATCATTTTAAAGATAGTTTGTATGGTGGCTGGATCAGACCAAGGGCCTTTTCACACATGAATCTTGAATCATCATTGTGATTGATATTATACATGTAATTGTGTCTGTGGTTAGCGTTCATGATTCATCAACTTCTAGTTTGGTTTCACACATGCTAAATATTCGTCATGACATTAGCCTTATTTTTCACTGGAATCATCATTCAAATTACGATTTTTTGTAATAATAATTATTATACTTGCTTATATAGCGCCTAATACTTAACTTTGTCAGAAGTCTCTAAGTGCTCTACAGTATACATGTATGCAGCATAATTACCCTGGCTTTAGCAGTGCAGCTGTTACGCGCGCTGCGTTTCAAGGAATAAATTCCTGCCAGGTACCCATTTACCTCACCTGGGTTGAGTGCAGCACATTGTGGATCAATTTCTTGCTGAAGGAAATTACGCCGTGGTTGGGATTCGAACCCACGACCCTGTTTCAGAGTCCAGAGACTAATCCACTGGGCCACAACGCTCCACTGTGATGAAGGGCAGTTACATGTACAACCACACACAACAAAGCTCATTATGGAAATACAGTGTTCATGTGTATATACAATTTTGACAATTAATATGAGTTCAGTGAAATTAATTTTCAGGTACTTAAATACGTAATTGTTGATCTTACACTGGTATAAACATGAAGACAAGGAGGGGGGGGGTACTCTGGGCCATGCATCCTCCACCCCCCCAAAAAAAAAGAGGTCTACCACCGAGAAAAAAAGTAAGGGAAAGAAAAGAAGAAATACAATATTATCTTGCTAATCTTGCAACTGTATGTATATACTGTAAATTCTATAGATCTCTGCTCATACATGTAATAAGAGGATCAACATTTTCCCCACTCACTTGCGACTTTTCAGAAATTGTATATGATTACATATTTTGCTCCTCAAATTTAGGCTCATTATTCCACCAATGTCTTTAAAAAAAATTGACGACTGACAAAGTGGGCATATTGTTCACACCTTAAAAGCTCCTTTTGTGATGCTAATGTGAAGCAAAGCAATTATTGACCTTAATTTCCCACGCTAATTCTCCTTGAAAATAAATTACATGTAGGCTATTATAAAAATGTTTAATCTCACAATTAACAAAATCTCTATAGGAGAATTTTAGTATAATGTACAGCCCGGGATCTATTATACCTGTATTTGTTGTACTATAATTACATAGAGCAGGATGTAGCTGCCATTCATTAATAGAAAAAA
The DNA here is from genome assembly GCF_018143015.1 of Lytechinus variegatus. Taxonomy (NCBI): domain Eukaryota; kingdom Metazoa; phylum Echinodermata; class Echinoidea; order Temnopleuroida; family Toxopneustidae; genus Lytechinus; species Lytechinus variegatus. The sequence goes on along the minus strand of NC_054741.1, from coordinate 15,672,855 downwards.
TCAATCAATATTTCAAATGAACTAGAAGTGCTAAGTGTGTACATAAGGTATAATCAGGGATATGGAACGCATATTAAAGAAAGGAGAGGGAGAGAGAGAGACAAAGGAAGGGGGAGGCAAGAAAGACCTATACTGGATAGAAATATGACAGAAAAATCCTCTTATCATGTTGTATACTATACAAACATCAGCCTGTATCAATAAAAACTAGAAATAGATCCTGGTTTTGCTAATAGGTGGCCTGGGTCTTTGTTGGCTAAATGACAAGGCAAATGAATTAAATATCTTCCTCAGCTCGGTGGTAGAGGAGGCTGATTACATGTACATGTAGGTCCCCCCCCCCCCCACTCCTCTTCATTTAGCTCTATACACTGTAAGAGACCCTTTTAACTTAACAGGCAATCTACCGGATGTGTAAATCATGAGTTAAAGGGATGGTCCAGGCTGAAAATATTCATATCTAAATAAAAAGAATAACATTCACAGAGCAAAATGCTGAAATTTTCATCAAATCAGATAACAAATTTATAACAAAGTTATTAAATTTTAAAGTTTATTAATATTTTGTGAAAACAGTTGTATATGCAAATTGTCATGAATATTCATTAGGTGGGCTGATGATGTCATACCCCCACTTTCTTTTTTTCTTATGTTATTACATGAAATCACATTTGTTTCATTTTTTCATACATGTGTAAATGATGTGTCTCAATGATGAAATATGTTACGGCAATAAATAACTAATGCTCTTAATCAGTTGTCAATCCACTTGTTTAGTTCTTGGTAGTAACATTTTGAACTAACCTAATTTCATATACTGTAATAACATACAAAAGAACAAGTGGGGATATCAGCCTACCTAATGAACATTCATGAAGACATGCCTAGAACTGTTTCACCGGAATAATGCAAATCTTTAAAATTCAATAATTTTGTATTTTTGTTACTGGTATTTGTTATCCAATTTTGATCAAATTTTCAGCTATTTGCTCTGTGAATATTACTCAAATTATTGAGACATAAATATCTTCAGCCTGGACCATCCCTTTAAATATGACAAAGTACACAACAATTGCAAAAAAAATTGCAATATTTGTCTTGGCAATGGGGATCGGAAGTTCACTAAAACATCCAGGATTTGGAATGCAGATATTTTTCATACATGTATCATCAAAGCTACTGATGGTCATTTTAGTGGTCAATATTTTATTTCAATGTTAGTCGATTATAGCCAGCAAAATACATGTTTATCGCTGATAACATGATGTATTGCAAAGTCTGACCTGCAATTCCATGAGAGAAGGTAAGGGGGAAACAAAGTAAGGCTATCATTGGTGCTTGTCCATAATCAAAAAGAGGCATTTGGGTACCAACTTATGAATCTCTGAGTTTAGCTAACAGCACAGCATTTTGGTCAATAAATAGATATTAACTTTTCATTACAGACAATATTTCAGTCACACCGTCATGTTACAGCAATATACATCAATATTATCATAAAAGTTAAAACCATTATCATATATTCAAAATATTTTCAATATCGAATAATTTTTATAATATCGAATTATTCCGCATCACTTGTCAAAGCAGCCCTCGCAGGATGGAGGGCAGTGAAATCTTTAATGAAAAACCATAACCACATCAAGGTAATATTGTAGGGGAAATTCAGGGCATCAAGGCACTTACATGTAAAATGGGCACTCGAGGCAATGTCAACTTCATCACCTTGGGTTAATGCAACCATGGATCAAACAATTTACTCCCTTGAACATTCTTTACTGTTTTCTCAAACGGAGAATTGTCACCCTAAAAAAATAATTTCAATGTAGTATTTCCAAGCTATTTTCTCCTACATTCAAATAAAGGAAAATGCTATATGCATCCTTATGATCCTTGGTATTAAACTATGTGTGCACTTGTTTAAAAATAATATAATAATATGATATAATCGTCGGGGCATTGGTAAAAAACAGCTTGTTGCTGATCTTTTGCAGAATATCTATTTCAATACATTAAAAAAAAACATAAAAGATACAAAAAATAAAAATACCGTGAAGGATTACCGTACATCGTATTTGCACATTTATCCAGAAATGGAAGAAAATGCTTACCAATACATTGTACTCATAATTCAGGTCCTTTACTGTGAAGATACTGAACAGCCTCTGAGTGTGATGGTCAAATTTCCATGGTCGATCAATGGTAATCTTGACATAGTACCTGACATACCCCCATGTACCTTCAAACGGCGGTGGCAGAGATATGTTTGGGATCTGGAAATGAAAGGGAAAACGATGTTCTCCCGTCGTCAAGGTGATTCGATCCGCAGTCTTGTTATCCTTACCTGGAAAGGAGAGCAGGGATTCATATTTTAGTCCTCTCAAAGGGGACCATCAAGAAATTCAGCAACGATTTTCATTCTCTTTTTTTTCTTCCATGTTCCTTCTACACCATTTGAAGAATCATTGGGAGGATTTAAGAACTGATTTAATGGGATTTCCAAAGCCCTTAAAGGCAACAGTGAGTCCACAGTAAATGTCCCTTTGAAAGCCATTAAAACCTCAAGTCCCGAGTAGATTGGTTGTATAATGATGTACCTTAGCAATTGTTACTATGCATTAGTATAATGCCAGTTAATTGGATGTACAGTAAGTGATCACAAGTACTTTCTATTGGTACTCTCCAGTGTACAATAATGTTGGGGTCATGGGTGGAGCGACTGGAGCCAATGGTGCGGTGGGGGGGGGGGGCATTACCCAGAGGTGTGAAAAAAATAATAAGAGGGGGAAAAAGAAAGAAAAGCATAAAAAAAGAGGTCTGGGCTGAGTAAACTCTATACCACCACATTTACATGTAGGTTGACCCCCCCCCCCATTAAAATATACTGGGGCTGACCCTGGTTGGAGTAAAGTAGTAGTGAAGATTCTGCATTGCCAAAGAGCAATTGCAGGAAAGGATTAAGCAAGATTCTTACTCACCCGCACCACGCAAAGTGATCTCCTGTCTGAAGTATTCATGATTGGTGGTGTAGCTGACTGTTCTCCGGTGGTCTCCGCTACCCTCAGACTCTGTCCAATGTGTGTAGGCCTTACCGACGCATTTGATTTGAATGCCTAATAAAGAAAAGAGGAATGAGCAGGGAACTGGTAACCATTGATGCATTTTCACTGAAAAATGTAGGGTTTTGTGAAAGAAATAGAACAGAATAACAGACATTCTAAAAATGCTCTGACAAAACATCTAGGTCTAGGCCTAAATGAAACAAACTTTGAATGTTTCAAGAACATTTGGAAAACGACCAATTGTCAGGCTCTGGGAACCAGTTCAGTTTCAGACTCTTGAGCTACATACTATAGCACAGTAAAATGTACTACTAGTGTATTTGGCCTAGTACAACTTGTCAATGTCCTTAATTTGCAATGGGCAGCATGCATTATATTGGGAGAATGACAAGTCATACTTATACTACTATCTGGCCCTGCTTAAAGGGGAAGTTCACCCTGACAAAAAGTTTGTTGTTAAAATAGCAGAAAAAATAATTAAAAATATTGCCGAAGGTTTGAGAAAAATTCATCAAAGAATTAAAAAGTTATTAAAATTTCAATTATTTGATTTGTGACGTCATATGCGAGCAGCATTCCTACGTAGCAAATGGTAAAAAATTAATGAAATCTAATTTTCTCAGAAAATTGAAAATGGTTTTTACTGTACCTTTTGTATATCAATAGACAAATCATTTCACACCCAATCATGAAAAGAAAACAAAATTAAGTCATCAGAACCATACAAAATTTGACATTTATGCATTTTATATTACATAACATATGGGGCAGCTGCTCGTTTATGACGTCACAAATCCAAAAATTTGAATTCTAATAACTTTCTTAATCTTTAGTGGATTTTCCTCAAACCTTCGGCAATATTTTTTATTATTTCTTCTGCTATTTTTACAACAAACTTTTCTTCAGGGTGAACTTCCCCTTTAAAAGTTAGCCGGCTAATTGCGGTAAGCACTAGCAGATGATTGAGGTGCTGAGACTATAGAGAAAACAAAGCTAATGCTGTATAAATCCTCTGGATGATTGAGAAATCTTTACATTAACCTGAGTTCACATTGTTTTTTGCAAGTTGCCATCTTGAATGATGTCATTATCCTTATAAACTTTATATCAGATTATAATTAGTATCGTTTGAATATCAAATTTGATGTTAGGCCTACTGCATAACTGTAATTATCATTTTTTTCCCCATATTCTAAATTAATAGATCTAAAAAATAAAAAGAACATTTGAGTTCAATATTGGGAAGAGGATAAAAATTGCAGATTTCCTGTGTCCCGTGGCAAGCTGGACTCAAAACTCTCCCATCCAGTACACTCTCTCCAGTGCTTGCCGTTGTCCAGGCCCGAGGATAAAGTCCACCCTAAACTGCGTGATGCGATTGTCGTCTATTAAAGCGTTTTGCCTTAGATCTACATGTACATGTACTAGGCCTACATGTACATGTAGGTCTACATCGTACGTAGCAGTTTTGCTCGTGCACGGGAGCAGATCGTATAATATAGATTTCAAGCAATATTGTTGACACCCTCTTTTTTGGTTGTCTACTTCATAAATAATTTTGGCTGCCATTCTGGGGGTGATTTTCTTTCCAAGAAAGTCAACATCGGGACAGTAGACTCTAACATAGTAACTTTTTAGACCTACTTCTGCACTTCTTAATCTTTTTGCTCATATGACACAACTTAAGATTCTTTACATACATGTAGATTTTAGATCAATGTACATGTACATGTACATGTAGGTAGTTTCTAGACTATAGCAATATCTAATGTTAGGTCTAGATACATCAAGACAGAAGATTCTACATGTATAGTGAGTGATTGTATTACCGACCGGCCTTGTATTACCGAACGCGCGCATCATATGCGTCAGAAAATAATCAAATACGCTCAAACCTTTGCAACTTCCTTCCAAAGGGAACTTAAATAGAAAAATTATCAAAAATTATCAAAAACACAATTTCGAAGTCTTTATATCCTCAAAACAATAAAATATGGTCAAAATAGCTCATCAGTGACTTTGTTGTTTTCCCAACTTTTCCCATAGAAAACGCACGTTCAGTAATACGATACCTTTTCAAGTGACCAAAATATTTCACTTGCGAAGAGGGGTCCGATTGGAAGCTGATGTTGTAAAAATAAAAAACAATTTCGGCAAAATTTCTGCATGTTTATATTTTGTAGGTATTTGTGTATTTATGGTGAAAGTTTGGTGAATTTTATTGGAATATGTGTTTGATATGATCAAATTCATGAAAAGTGTTCCGTAATACGATCCACTACCATACATGAAATCTGAATAGATCTAACATTACTAGATCTAGAATTAAGCCTAACGTTAACAAATTAAATGTTAGATCTACATGTAGATCTAGAGACAATCTACAAGCAGGTAGATCTAGATCTAACATTAGGCCCGAATCGAGCGACATGATTACACATGAGGCGAGCTCACACTAAGTACTACTGCCGTCGGTGAATGGGGATTGACAGTGAAATGTCAGATATTGTTCAAGAAATCCCCAGAAATTCCAGGGTTATTCCACTCATTCAACATGTTCAAAGAACAAGGTATCTTGTTCTCTGATAGTAGGATCTACTCCATGAGTGGCAAAATAAGGTTGGCAATGTTTGGCTTATTTTCTCTTTTTCTTTGGAACAAATGCTTAATTGCTTGACACTGTCAGATTCCATTACAGGCCAGCTGATTAATCATCATATAGATCTAACTTAGAATTAAAAGTAGAGATTGAAAATGAAAATTTTCTTGCCATATTACTTTCCACTAAAGTAAAAGAGGGCGTACACAAAAATATGCTAAAAATTCAATTTCTTGAGCACTCTGGTGAATACAACAATTATTCCCAAGTAACTAAAACTATAAAAAGTAACAGTTAAATCTAAAGAAAAATAAATTGCAACTGTAGCATTAGAGTTTAGACCAAAAGCTTTGATCTCTGTTATGTTGGTTGTTCCACTCAACTACGTTGGCTCCACTCACCAAATACAGAGACATAAGTTCTAGCTCGATCTGTACAGGGGACTCAATGGCCATACGTTTACATGTATTAAGTTCGGATAAAACAGGGACGTGAAGTTGAGTGAAAGCCGAAGTAAGTCTCTGTTTTTTCCCCTTTTAAGTTTATTTTTCCCCGTTTTGGTGCATTTCAGGACAATGAATTAATCTTTTTTGGTACAGTTCTTTTTATATATTTTTATGAAGTAAAGACAAAAATCGACGAGCCCTGACGGGGGATTTTGCATTGTAAATCCCCTAATGGTGGCTGCACGATAACGAGCTGTCTGTGTACAAGGAGAAATTATAGAAAGGAAAAAAAAAATTCTTTAAACAGACGGATGCCAGTTGTCTAGGCCTACTGTAGTGTAGCATGATTATAGGGGTCAGATGGAAACTAGTATTTTTGGCCACAAAATTGTTATTTTAATGATTTTTTTAAAGTGTGTGTTGTGTACTGCATTGGCCTACCATAGTACTACCTGTAGATTCCCCACAGGCAGGATGGTTGCAGTGAGCAAGTGAGTTATTTCAGAATCCTGTCTAGCAGTTGCACGGAACGATGAGACACTGAGTGACAGGGCCTTAATTAATAAAAACGGCGAATCGTTCCAGGCGAGTGTCGGGTCCCATGCCCGGTGCCTAGCACCCTACCCACCGATGGCGTTGCAGTGTTGAAATCTACTCACCGCGAATATCTCCCTTTTCTTCTGAGACAACTATCCTTGCTTCTCCTTGAACGACATCACCAGGTTTAAAGACTTCCTGATTACCTGCAAGAAGAACTTCGAACACCTGTAATTTCCCCATAGAGAATTATGTGGGATTATGACTAAAGCGGGATCATTCAATTCGTCTCACTGCGGCCGCAGTCGGTCGCTTTTCTGATACCGCTGCCGTTCGGATATCTATTCGAGCTGCATTATACCGAGCTGCGCTGAGAAAACGTAAACAAACGAGGCTAAATATAGACGTGATGTGAGTTCACTCCGAATCCACCCCTTTCGAATTTTTAGGATCGGGGGGGGGGGGGGGGGGGGGGACATGTCAAACCAATGCCGTATGAATTGCTTTACCCCCATAATATTAGCGACGACGAAAACAAAATGATACAAGAAGGAAAGAATTGGCAAGACTTTTAAATATGACAGTATTTTTGAACATGTAAAGAAAAATTGTTCGTTTAATATAGTGCATGGAATTTACGAACTAGCGGGGCTATTTCCTCTGGGATAACCTTTCGTTCTTTTTTGTAGTGACAAGCGGTTTATGTCAGTTTTTTGTTTGCTGCCTCATTTTTCGAATGACTACTTATGAATATTTTATATAGGCCTGTATATAGGGACTATGCCTTTTTATTTGTACTTATTGAATCATTCAAATCTTTTAAATAAACTAAACTGAAAAATAATCTAAAAAGATTAAATGTTTTGCTAATGATATACCACATAAATGTGCTTGCCCCCGTATGCCACGTCTGGACCTTCGATCAAATTTGTAACGCTATACTGATGTCAGATAAGAAGTGAAGAGTGCATGCAGTGGGGTGACTTCCTACTTGATATTCACTGTAACGGCGCAGGCGGCGCCATTATTTGGAGGGGTCGCTCGAAAGTTCCTTTCAATTTAATAAAGTAACACAGCTAAAACTTATCTTATTTGTTCCAAGCTTCTCTTTATTTTCTTACCCCCCCCCCCCCCCCTGTCTCTAGGCCTGTTAATAATTTATAGGAGTAAGAAACTCAATATGAAACAAAAAGTGGAAAGGCTTGTGACTCGTCCCTGAAAAGGAGAAGGGAGAAAAGAAGAAGAAGAAGAAGAAGCAGAAGAAGCAGGGGGAGGAGGGAGGGGGGGGGGGCTGAATTTGACCTCATAGCAACCACATTATAGAGAGGATTATTTTAATTGATCGGCATCTGAAGCGTTTCTGGTCTTGCTGTTTGATCTTCCATCAACTATCAGCAATCTATTTCAGTGATACAATTACTATGGTTTTTAATATTCTTCGCCTCATGAGGCTTATCGATCATATTAGTCTATTCTTAACGGGGCGGCGATCCTGTGGGCCTGGGGCACCGTGCCCCCCCCCCCACTCTTTGAAGTAGGCCTACTGAAAAAGTGCCCTTTTTACACAAGAAAAAAATGCACCCTCACGAACGTGTACTGTACACCTTTCACCAGCATGAGTAGGACCCGTTTTAAGTGTTACCACAAAGTGCCCTTTCTCGTATCAGTGCCCCTTTTTACCAAAGAAAAGTGTCCGTCATGAACGTGTTTTGTGCCCTTTCACCCGAGAATGACCCATTTTATGATAACGTTTTCCTGTGAAATACTTTTATATTTTACTACTTACAAGAATATCCTTAACTGCTTAAGTTTCATGAGTCATGTGAGTGCATGGGGGTAGATAAGCAGTAGTGTACAGATGGGGGGGGGGGCTTAGGGATTCTTCCCTCCCTCCCTCCAATATTTTTCACGACCAAGTAAATAAAAAGAAAAAAGGACAGAAAATGAAAGAGAGAAGGGCAAAATATGGTGTCATTCTCTGAATATTACATAAAAAACTATCACAACATTGGATTTCCGTTATAAACGTGTCAATTTTTTGCTCTCTCGCTTCGCTAGCTTGCAACTCATAAATTTTATGTGATACCCCATATCTAGTCCCCTCAAAACATTTGGCTCATTACGCCACTGTATCTCATTTTTGCTTTGATTTAGATAGAACCCTTTTCGAAAGAAAATGTGCCATTTTTTCCCTGTGCCCCCCTCACTTTCAACTGCGCTCTGCCGCCCCTGATTCCTACTCAGAAAATTTTACACGCTTACCTCTCTTTGACCAATCATTGTTTGTGATCTAATTTTAATCATGATGCATGTCCCATAATGAGCGGAAACGCCGAAATCTAACTTCCCCAAACCTCATGAACGGATACTTCATGCAGTATTTATTTCCTTTATCAATTACGACTCTCCTCGCAATATTCATGTAGGGGACAGTGGGGGTAAATAGGGCAACTATTTTATAATTCCAATTATCTTCTTAATGTAAAGCAGTAGAAACATGATTAGACATCTATTACTAGATCTAGAGTAGACCGACATTATCCAAAATGTGAGAACTAATTATCCTAATTTGCATACAAATGAGCCATAAACATTTTTGTTGGGTAGCCTTATTTGCCACACAGGAATGGGGCGAATGAGCTCGACGCCTGATTAAAACCTATTTTATCTTGCTGTATCCAAAGTTTGAAAAATAGTCAAATTGTTATATAATCATTTAGCATTTACTTGTAACTGAACATTATTTACATTTAGTTATTTACCAAAAAAACTTCACTTCGCTTCCATAGCTCGCAACTTCTCATAAATTTTACGTGATACCCCATATCTAGCCCCCAAAATATCTGGCTCATTGCGCTACTGTAGATAAGTTATTTTTTCTTTGTTTTAAGATAGTACTCTTTTCGAAAGAAAGGGTGCCCTTTTTCTTGTGCCAACCCCCCCCTCACTTCCAAATTTGCTCCGCCGCTCTGATCTACTATCTCTGGCCAATCGTTCTTTCTGGTCTAATTATAATCATGATGCATGTCCCATGATGAGCGGAAACACCAAAATCTAACTTCCCGCGTTTTCATAAGAGGACATTTCATCATGAACAATTTCATAGATGGACATTTTAGTGTTTATTTTCTTTATCAATGACTCTCTTTGCAATAATATTTTAACATGTAGGAAATGTGTACCATGTACATGATGTATATTTATCAATATAAAACATATAGGCCTACGTACAATAATTTCTCCCTATTTTTACTGCGTAACAGTGTATCAATAAACCATGAAATAAATATGATATACTGCTCCGTGATTGTTCTGTTTTTTTTCGTCATGACTATATCATTATGTAAATACTGTACCAGGAATTAGCCGCTGTCATTAAAAACAAACAGTCATTTAAATAATGAGTATGAGGATTGACGTATTAACATGATTAAGACGTCATCAGGAACAAACTAAGGTCTTTACTATTTAAGATAATAGTCTTAAATAGTAAAGACCTTTGTTCCTGATGACGTCTTAATAAACAATTTATTTTTTATGTGTGCTTTGATCGACTTTTACGGATGTTTACATATCATAATCGTACATGCTCTTATCCCAGGCTCGTATACGCATATTTACTTGATATAATAAATTATACATTTCAACTAATAGGGACTTTTCATTCGTTCGTTCTGTTCGTGTCCTTATCTAGTGCATGGCCCTGGGAAGCGGGTTGCTAAAGCACCTCCAAGATTTTCCCAGGGATGCTTCGTTTATTATTTTCCTTCAGTAGGCACCCTGAAATTTCTGGTGTGTAAAATTGGAGGAATGTCTGGAAAATGACCATCATTATTTGCTGACCCCTCCCCCACTTTTTTTCAATATTTGGGGGGACCGAAACGACTTGCATTTTGATTTTGTAGTGAAGCCTTTTTTTTCTTTGCTAGTCAAATTTACCCCCAACCAAAATAATCGTTCCCATTTTCCTGATCGAGTGTCCCTTTTATCTCGTTGTCTATTGTCCTTCCTTTTCCCTTCCCCTTCCTCTCCTGTCTAATTGGTATATGTATCATTCATGGCGGAGACCTCTTTGTAGGGGTGGATCCAGCCTTCGCCAAAAGGGGGCGGGGCGGATTTTTTTCAGCCATATTTTCCCCGATTGTACGCTGGAAGATAATTTTTGTTTGTTTCTTTGAAAGATCCCTTTTTGATCAGAACAAAAAAAAAATTCTGCTAGCGATTTGCGCTCGCAATTATTAATTAGTTGGATACACATCTCGGTTAGGATCACAAATATTGCCCAGAATGTTTAAATTTTAGGACAAAAAACATGAAATGAAAAATAAGATGAGTTTCTTTATTTCCTTTAGTTAGTTCTTAAAAAATATATTTCAATTATATTCTTAAAATTTTCTTTCTATGGCCTAGTGCCCCTGGCTGCGGACATGCATTATAATATTCCTGTCTATGAATATGCAGTCAACAAAGGCAATTAGACCGATTCCAAATGGCGAGACGACAGCAGACTGGTCATCATGCTGCAGTGAGCGTAAATATTGGGATACTATTCATTAAATAACAGATTTGTGCAATTATCGATTTACCAAAGCAAAGGAAACCCTAAGAATATGAAACTAAAAGTGAAATTCACTCGCCTAGCTTTGATCCGCCATACGTGATGAGCCAAAATTATTTACAGGGTTAGATATGGCGTATGGGGCAAAAATTTTAAAGGTTGCCGCGAGCAAAGCGAGCGAGCAAAAAGATTGCTAAAATAAAAATTTTGTGATAGATTTTCACTTAAAATAATTTCACCCCTTTCCCTTTTTTATGGATCCCTTTTAAGGGGGGGGGAGGGGTGGTCCATGGCCCCGAAGCGCCCCCTTCCATCTGTAAGCCAGTGTTAAACAGATCCAAGTGCTATCCTGTCGGCGGCAGAGGGCCGACTACATAAATCGATGGCGGAAGTTGTTTATAATGCTCCAATCCTATACGTTTAGTAAAGGATGACGTGATGACGTGGGGGGGGGGGGTATAGAGATACACTTCCTAGCCCTTCCGTATTGATATTCCTTTCCTTTTTTCTTTCACACTCTTTCTTCCTTTTCTGCACTATTAATCACAGAAGTAGTCACCCCTACCCCCTGTGCATATTTTGACCTCATAACTGGATTTAATGGTAATAAGTGACACGGAGTTGTGAAAATCCCATTATCTAAAAAACTAAAATAAATCGCTGCATAGAAATTTGCTTTTTTCAGAAGCAAAATTGAAAGTTTGTAATGTAAAATGCCATTAAAACAGAAGTGTTATCCCCCCTTTTGAAAGTGAAGACTTTTTCTTCTTTTTTTGCTCGTCAAAGTTTTCCCCGGAAAAATGTGCCCTCCCCCTTTTTGAATATCCTGGATACGCCCCTGACTGATCCGACGGTTCGGATGAAGATTTTTGTCTCTTCACAGAGAATCTTCCCTGGCAACACATATTTGGGGTGGCTGGGGCCCGTTGCAGAAAGAGTTGTAATCAATCGCAACTCTACAAAATCATGCGCAACTTGATTTTCAACCAATCAGCAGCGCGCATTTGGGACTTGCGATTGATTTTTTTTACTTGCGTTTAAGCACAACTCTTTCTGCAACGGGCCCCTGGTCACGTTTCTGTTTAATGCCTAATAATTAGGGTTGTAATCTCCGAGTAACAAACGAACAATATCCATTGTCCACCTCAAGTAAAAATTGATTGAAGGAATTGTAAACGTGTCAGGGAAAGAAATAAAGAAGAATATGGATGCATTAAGCCCCATCCTCTCACTTCTTATCGCACAACACACACGCAAAACAAAACAAAATTATCTCAAACATAATTTTATTTACGTATTACAGTTTTTTTTATAAAAGCAATTCATTTCAGAATAATTCAAAATAATTGTCAAGAAAAATATACAACAACGCGATTTTCTATAACGAGATACTTATTGTAGGTTCTCAATCAAACTTCATTTTTTTTGGGGGGTCATGTTTGTCTTTAGGTGGTTGGATGAATTCATGTTAAATCATGAAAACATTTCGACTATCAAAACAATATTTACCCATATAATATTGTAATATTGTAAAAAGAGAGTACATAAGGAGAATTCACAGTAGTGGTAAAATGAAACGAGATATTTCATTCCAGTAAATAATTTTCAACCATTTCACCTGTGTATAGGCCCTACTTACTCATATTCGAAAAGAAAAGAAAGAAAACACGTTTTTGACATCTTCTCGCAATCGCACAGAGAGTATCAATATTAAACAATAACAATAACAGTGAAAATCAGTAAAACATTATGATCTTAAAGGACAAGTCCATCCCAACAAAAAGTTGATTTGAATAAAAAGAGAAATAAACCAACAAGCATAACACTGAAAATTGCGTTAAAATCAGATGAAAAATAAGAAAGTTATGACATTTCAAGTTTTCGCTTAATTTCACAAAACAGTTATATGCACATCCTGGTCGGTATGCAAATGAGGAGATTGATGAAGTCATCCACTCACTTTTTCTTTTGTATTTTATTATATAAAATATTCGAATTTTCTCCTCATTATCAAGTGAAACAACAACTAATTCCTCCCTGAACATGTGGAACAAGCATTGTTCAATACTAATATGGTTCAGTCAAGTTGGTCTTAAATATCGTTTAATTCAAACAATAAAAAAACAAAAGAGAATGTGAGTGAGGGACATCATTGACTGTCTCATTTGCATGTCACTGAGTTGTGCATATCACTGTTTTGTGAAAAATAAATAAAATTTTAAAATGTCATTACTTTCTTATTTTACATCCGATTTTGATGAAATTTTCAGCGTTATGCTTGTTTGATTTTTAAAAAATTTAAATCAACATTTTCTGGGGTGAACTTGACCTTTAATAAACTTTATTTATGACTCTGCGGGCTGCCCTCTGCATTCGTTGGTTATTATTAGCATCATCATCATCATCATCATCATCATCATCATCATAATCATCATCATCATCATCATAATCATCATCATCATCATTATCATCACCATCACCATCATGATCATGATCATGATGATCATCATCATCATCATAAATTTACAATGTTAATTGTGGTGGCTCTGAACAGTGACTAGTTGAAAATGACAAACATTCAGAACGTTTCTGGCAAAAAAGCCTAATTCAGGGTTCACACTTTATAGGGCCTCTATACACTGTACTTTATAGGGCCTCTATACACTGTAAAAAATGAAGTGCTAGTTTAGCACTTACAGTGCTTGTATAGTGACTGCACTACGAGTGCTGATTTACTAGTTTAAATTTGAACTAGGAAATTAGTACCCGTAGTGCAGTCACGATACAAGCACTCTAAGTGCTAAATTACCGCTTCATTTTTTACAGTGTAGATGTTATGATATTATAGGGAAGCGAGAGGGGAGGGTTACTTAATAAAAGTCTTTCTCACTCCTTATCCACAGTAGTCATGGTAGTATGGCTCTAAAAGGGCATAGTGACGGTAGTCTGCTAGTATTGCACTGAATTGAAATAATTTTCATTGACACAAAATAACATAATAAATTCATGCAAAAAGAGCAAGTTCCTTCCATTCCAAAACAGAGCTAATAATACCAAAAATAACACAATTCCAAGAAAACATTCATTTGGAGAAAAATAATGTAAAAAGTCAAAAAGAGTGGAAGATTTTTTCTCCTCTTTTTCATTGGGGCAGGTTGACTAGCTCAGTTTAAGAACGAATCTCTTCATTTGGGGATCCAAATTATATTTGTTCTAAAACACTAACGCAAATAATGGAATGAGTGTATTGCGATATTGAAAGTGATTACGTCAGAGTTTGCAGGTACATTTAGGGCAAGTCTTGGCTGATTTACTAACATGCTCTCTATTCTCATAGTAGGACTTGTGAACGACCATACCTGACGGGATTTCTTGTAGACTAGGGCATCCTGGGAATGAAAAAAAAAGAATGATGTGTTGACGGGGAAACTGCTTATACTGTATTTATGTTGTTTTTAAAGAGCTTTATTAGTTGGCATGTTAATTAAAGATGAAATGAAATGAATCACCAGAATAACCATATGAATTTATATATCGCTTGATGCAATACAATACAAGACCATAATATTTATACAGCGCTCTTCACACTGACTGTATCATAGTGCTTTACAAAAGAGCAAATTGAAAATTATGAAAGAAAATTACATATAGAAATGACAAGCTAATGAAATATTAAAAAGTAATGTCTTTAATGACCGATCGATGAGATACTCCCGGGATACTCCAAGAGATGACGATTCGCGGATGCAGCGGGGAAGCTGATTCCAGATACAATAAGCATCGCATAGGCCTACTTTTCGAGCATTCAATAAATTTCTTCCTACTACATGTAGGTAGGCCTACACTCTAAAAAATGAAGTGCTAATTCAGCTCTTAAAGAGCGTGTATAGTGACTGCACTTCGGAGTGCTGATTTTTCTCGTTCAAATTTGAACTAGACAAATCAGCACTCTTAAGTGCAGTCACTATACACGCTCGAGTGTACCCATTGACGACACATGCGTGAAGAGTGGCCAACGTAGTAAACGCCTCCACAAAAAGACACGAGTGCTGTGGAGGGATTCGAACCCCGGGACCTTGTGGTTCATAGTCCAGAGACTTATCCATTGAGCCACATCATCAATCGGATAACATTATTCTTGTTAATATATATAATTATTGTGATATGATATATTATTGTAAGAGGCTATATCTTACCCGATAGAGCCATTACGTCCTTGAGTTCATTGCCTAACATGGTGAAGATCCTTTTGACACCGGCAGCACCCTAACAAAAAATAAAATCAATAAATCGCAAGATAAAAACAAAATTGATACAATCAAGATGGATGACTTCAAATATAATACCAAAGAGGTGTAGACGAAATTTAATGAAAAAGACTTGTCGATATATAGACTTAATAGTTTTTTTAAAGGAACTTACTCAAAAACAATGAATTAATGATCAGATAGATACATAAAATTAATGATAAATAAATAATTTGCATAAATTAGTGAGATAAAATGCACAGATAAATAAACAAAAAACAAAAATGAATATAGACCTGAGTATGTTATACCTTTGGGTAACCAAATGATTTCATAGACAACAGGTTAACTTCAATCAAATAGAGCCAAAAAGAACGCAGATAAATAACGCCGACTTGGCTTGAAAACACCTACTAAAATTATGATTTGTTTAAGGACAAGTCCACACCGAAAAGGATGTTTTTGATAAAAAGAGAAAATCCAACAAGTATAACACTGAAAATTTCATCAAAATCGGATGTAAACTAAAAAAGTCATTACGTTTTAAAATTTCGCTTCATTTCACAAAACAGTTATGCACATCCTGATCGGTATGCACATGAGGAGACTGATGACGTCATCCACTCACTATTTCTTTTGTCTTTTATTATATGAAATATGCAATATTCTAATTGTCTCCTCATTATCAAGTGAAACAGTTAAGTCATCCCTGAACATGTGGATTTGGCATTGGTTAATACTATATGGAAACATTTTTTACACTAGTTCCGAAGCCCGTTCCGAGGACCCTCCTTTTTACAATAAGCCCGCTCCAAGGCCCCCGTTTTTTGTCTCGCCCCAGGCACATACCTACTACTTCTTTGGTCGAGTACCCCCTCCCCCGGGGTCTTGGCCCCGATTCCCGGGAAGAGCATGCTCGATGTGTTCCAATTTACACCTTGCTCACAAAATCCTCTCTACAAAGATAGTAGGCCTATATATATTTTTTTCATACGAGACAGGCCCTGGGCTGGAACCCTGGAATGGACTGGAACTGGACGGGAGTCCCCGACATTGGAAGAGACTTACAGAAAAAGCAAGTATGCTTATTCTCGTCATATATCACACACAATAATTGTTCTCTGTAGGAAAAATGCACTGGGTACGTGGCATCGCAACATATATATATATATATATTTTACTTAATAAAGGCGTGTTTGTCGGAATAAACCATTTAAAGCCATACAGAGACTGGTTGGTTTTTCATTGGTTTATCGAGTTGTAATTGGGAAAGTCCCGATCCTGTTTCATCAAATTACTACTTACACCACAAGCAAGGCCCCAAAGGATTGGTCGTCCTAGGAAAACTGCCCTCGCTCCTCTCCCTAATGCTTTGAAGATATCGGTACCCGACCGAATTCCACCATCTAAATATACCTCAACATTACTGTCTCCAACAGCGTCTACGACTTCAGCTAACGCATCAATCTGGGAATAAAACACGAATTTTTTTTTTATATCTAATCTAGTTTATCTTTAAGTAATTACTATTGCATTCTAACGAAGTAGCTCGTTCAAAATGGAAAACTACTTGATGAGGGGCATGGGATAATGGGACGCGAAGAGAGGCGCTTTTTTGAAAAAAAAATAAAAAGCAAGCAAGCAAAAAAAAATGTTGGCCGGGTTAATCAATGATTCCCCAGACTCTGGCGCCAAAGCTACATTATCAAAAGAGATTTTAAAAAAAAACTTGGTGAGGCCGGAAAATGTCTCTATAATACTGATTAAAAGCAATAGATTTCATGTTTTCTTATGATTGAAAGAGTGTTGCCGATGATTTACATCGAAAAAAAGGGAAAAAAGACAGGCTATGAACATTTACAGCCAAACTGTGATATTTTGCATTAATTTGCATTATCAATTAAAAATAAATTTGAATAGGCCTATTTTGGTACAATAAGATATGTTGACAATTATAATAATAATAACAAAATTTCTAATGCGCACATTTCCATTCCAAGGAATGCTCAAGGCTCCTGGCAATTCAATATAAATTCAACATAATTAACAGTAAATTAGAAAAAAAATTAAATCATACATAAAAAAATAAACCCTGGAATCCATTAGGAGAAGGGTTTCTTATTGTACATGTTACTTGACATTACATAGGGTTTTCAAGTTTGTATGGAAAGACTAAAGAGAAGATGAGATTTGAACTTGTTCTAGAGACGGGGTGTAGCAGCAAAGAATGCTCTGTTATCCCATGCCTTCTCTCTATTCTCATTCATTTCAGAACATATATAATTTCAAATACTATGAGTTTCCAAGCTGCTGTATTTTGGTGAATTATTATACTTATATAGGCCTACATGAATTATTATACTTATATAGGCCTACATGAATTATATCTATATTATATTCATAACGGCCAGAACATGCATCGTACTCTAAAAGCAGTGTATTAGCGGGCGACCATTCATCGGTCAGTAAAAATAAAAATGGAAAGATCCGTGATAATTACCGGAGCTGGTGCACCATCAAGTTGCCTTCCACCATGCGCTGACACAATGATCCCGGCAGCACCAGCATCTACGGCCTCTTTGGCGGCCTCCGCTAAAGAGGATGAGAAAACCAATAATAAGAAACATTGTATATTATTAAACGGATTATCCGTCTTTCATAATATTACAATTATAATTAGAATTGAATTGTTCCGAATTATCATGCGGAGGACATGCACTCATTGATCGCTTTTAAAAGTTCCATTAGCTTCGATGTGAATACGTGCATTCCAGTAAAGCTTATATCATAGAGCTATGCTTATATATAGGGTAAGTCAGAATTAATGCAATAGCCATTCAGATAAGTTTACAGGGGGTACAACCGAGGAGTGGGAGTTGAAGGATACGATAGTTTGAGAAAAGGAGCAGAAGTGGGATAAAGGATGGGTGCAGGAGTGCATCTGGAAGCAGGCCCGGGGGTAAAAGTACGAGTGGGAGCGAGAGTGGAAGTTGGAGTAGGCGTTGGAATAGGGATAGCCCAAGGAGTGAGAATAATTATGAGTAAGATTGGAAACGGGAGTGAAAGTACGAGTGGGAGCCGGGGAGTGGAAGTACGAGTGGGAGTGGGAGCGGGAGTGGAAGTTGGAGTAGGTGAAGAAATAGGGATAAACTAAGGAATGAGAATATGAGTAAGATTGTATGGAAACGGGCCTGAAAGTAGGAGTGAGAGCGAGAGTGGAAGATGGCGTAGGGACGAGGGTGGAAGTTGTAGGGAATAAGAATAGGAATAAGATAAGGAGTGAGATTAGGGGTGGAACTGGGGAAGGAGTTGAGTCGGAGTTGGCATGGGATGGAAGAAATAGGAGAGGGAGTGGGAGTATATGAGAAAAAGAAAGAAAGACATACATCAGCCCCATGGACGTGCGTAATCATGACGTGCATCGCTATACAACATAATTATCTTTGGGTTTACTTTTTGTTTGGAAGAGTCAGATAATAAGAAACCTATTTTGGGGAGTACTGAATATCTTGGCCCATTTCAAACAACTCTTGCTCTCTTGACATTGGTTTGATGAAATTCTTGCTCTTACGCATTCCAATTATAGTTTGTCGACGCCGAAAACTATATATACACTGTACATGTACACATTATAGCATCCTACTCGTTTTCCTGTTTCGTGTACATGTAGATTCATCTCTGAATCTTGAGATCTAATTTCAGGGTGACACAAAACACTCTTGGATGAAGATTAGATACGTTGTTTTGATAAAATAAATCAGGAATGTTTTTGGACGAGTATACATATTCATTCCTTGTCTCCAGTGCAGACACCTGAAGATTATTGCTACAAGCATGGAAATGTTCAATTAGTTTAGCTGCAAAACACATATAAGGGACTGACGAGATAACGAGGAGTCGGAGAGTCGAGCACTAAATAAAACAAGTATGATGGGAGCTGCAGGAGTCAAAGTAGTAGTTGGTGGGGGATTGGGAGTGGGAGTGGGGAGTGGGGGCGTGGAAGTTGACATTTCGAGTGGAAGCGGGAGAGGGAGTGGAAGTTTGGAGTGGGGGCAGGAGTGGAAATAGGAGTAGGGGCGCGGAAGTGGAAGTTTCGAGTGGGAGCTGGAGAAGAAATGGGAGCGGGAGTGGAAGTTTGGAGTGGGATGGGAGTGGAAATAGGAGTGGGAGCGCGGAGAAGGAGTAGTATTGGTGGAAGGGGAAGGTTGAATGATAGAGAGAGAGAGAAAGAGAAGGATTATAGTGATAGTGGGAAACGGAATAGGAGTTACAATGCGAGAGTGCTTAAGACGGAGTACGAATTTGGGTTTTGGGGTACAGTGATAGGAAGGAGGAGTTGGAATATCGAGTGGAAATAGAATTAGTGCGATTAGGATCGAATTAGATTATGAATGTGATTAGGGGTATAGGAGAAAAAATTAGGAGTTGGTGCCTGAGAATAGAAAAATAGTCGAACATGTCAAAGAGGGTTAAAGAAATTTTTCCATCTGAATAAAATTATCCTTAATACCTGTGAGGATTCCTTTGCAAACGATTGGCAATGATGTTATCGATTTCAGCCATTCGAAATCGTCCCACGTGATTGGTGAGTTATGCTGATCTGGGAGATACCTTTTAACAAGGTTGATGTCCCCAGACGCTTTGGCTTCGTGTACTTCTGGAATGTCGATGAAAAGATTTATACACCTAGAACGGTTTAACAGTGAAGACAAATAATAATAATGATAACAACTACTACAAATGATAAGTTGTTATATAGCGCTTAGTACAACGCAACGACGTCTCTAAGCGCTCTACAGACATTACCCAATAATTGTTGCATAAAAAAATACACGTTTACAACCAAAAGAGTAAACTTGGACACTATTAGTATAATCAATTTAACCCCGATGATTAAAACAACATTCACATTAATTACTCCTCTCCATCCACCCATGAGAGACGCAACAGTGAAATTACAGGGATTCAAAATAAATCAAGTTTAGATGTGGTTATAGGAAACTTTCGAACTTGAATTTTAATTTGAATACGACAAAGTTATTCCAAATTCAAATAGATTCAAATTAGAATCTGAAAGGTTTAAATAAAATCAAGTGTCAGTTAGTTGACAAACCATTGTCGATCTGCATTTATTTTGAATCAATGAATTCACGGTGTTACTCTCAGCAATAATACAGAGGATTTGATTGAACTGACATGTATGGTAAATACTAAAATGGTGACCGATTGAACAACGATCGGGCAGCATCCAGTTCATCCCAGAATCATACCACAGGGTATAGTACACCAGTAGGTCCTTACAGAATACAAGGCCTGCAGCGGTGACGGAGATACTGCAGGTACCTAGTTCATTTATGCTAACAATATTTATGTTCTATATCATGAAAAATAGTTAATACAATTTCATGAAGAACTTATTATTCAAAAAGAAATATGCGGAAGGCAGACCTATAGTTTGGATCGGTGTTGAGATGTCCTTCTTCAGCAAAGTTATCATCAAGTTCATCCCAGTTGACTGTTACTGGCGAATCAACCGTAAGAACAATTGCTTTGAAGCCCGCCCTCTCTGCTTGCCTCACGATGTGTTCTGTATGCTTTCGATTCTTGAAGATGTAGGTCTGCATCCAACGGAATCCACCGGGTGCAGCTTCTGCTACGTCTGCGATGGTAACGGAAGCTTCACTTGATAGAATCATTAAACTCCCTGATTCCTCAACACCTGGGAAATTATGCCACGAAAGTATAGACGTTAAATTTTAAACTATATATCTGACGGAAATAAAGTGACGAATGTACATCTCTACTGTTAATGTAGTCTGCTATGCAGACTCTGAATGGCTCGTGAGGTGGGATCTGCTGGTTTGCGAAGCAAACCAGCCTGAAAGGGCGAGCGAAGCGAGCCACTTCTGCAGCCTCAGTAGACATAGTCTGCTATGCAGACTCGTTGAATCAGCTGAGGTACACACACTGCAGATGTGGGTCTACATTTGTAGACTATACTGTTAATGCATGTCAACAGCCCTTGTCTTCCCCCAAAATGCATATCTGGGTTTAGTCTTAGTTTGTTTTCTAAAAAGGAGGGGTGCAGAAAATAATATAGTGTAGTTCTAAGCACAGATCTAAAGGGAATGGGGAGGGGGAGAGGGAACATGTCTCTTTTTTGTATTTTAACACCCTTGTCCCTTAGACCCCCCTCCATTTATACATCCCTATTTTTTGAAACGAGGATAAAAATTGGCACCTTACTTGACTGGAGCCAGTAGGCAGGCTCATTTCGCTTAGTCTTAATTTTTTTTAGTAGAATTATTAAGATTTTTCAGTAATATAGTATAACCTTTCATGATTAGTTTTTTGACAAACAAAACAGGGACTTTTCAGCAGCAAGAATTGACCCTTCCCTGTTCATCAACAATTTTGCCACACTAAATAAATCCAGTTTGTAACCCCTCTCGCCTGCAATGAAAACTTAGACCTGCCCAAGGTACATATTTTTTTTTATATATTATCCGATTTAAGAATGATGTTTACCTTTCGCTGATTCCCTTTCCCCGTTAGGATGAGCATAAACATGTAAAGCTGAGGGGGCAGCACAGATGGGTACGCTGATCCGATGGCCAAGTACTGTCGTAGTGATGTCGCGGTCACCGATACCACACATTATACGAGGACGAATAATATACCTTCACAGAAAAGACCATATTCTCATTTACAGAGTTATTAAATTCGATTCAAAGTTTGTTTCTGCAAAATTTATTATGGATTGTACGTTTCAGAACACAAACATTCGAAAGATAGATAAAAAATAGATAGATAAATGGCATTTATTGAAATGAAATCCAATTTGCAGCCTAAGGCTGAATTACGTAAATTTTAAACAGAGAAAAAATACACTAATCATATAAAAGCATGTAATAAAAAATATAGGAATGCATAATATACGGAAGGGGGATTGTGGTATATGCAATTTGCACGATTCATTACACATTACACAATATTAGTTTTTATTTACTTTTTGCTGCATGATTTGAGATCTTTTCATTTAGATGTTAAGAATATTTTTTTAATCGAATACGCCCCCCCGGGGGGGGGGGGGGCTTCCATTGACGAGTGGATACCATGCGCGACCATGGGGTCTCGAAAAGCACCCTAAACACGAATTTTCCATTTTCGGAAAATGCATGCACCCCTTATCAGCTATTGGCATGTGGAAGCCTACCCCGGGGGGCCACTTACATTGACGAGTGGATACCATGCGCGACCAAAAAAACACGTAAAAAGGATGTCTTTTTCACGATAGGGCACGTTACGTACGTAACGTGATAAGGGTGTCAAAAACACAAAAATAATGAAAAAAGGGTATCTATTTCGCTAGGAAAATTACGTGTTTAGGGTCGAATTTGCGGGGATGATAAAACAAAATTAAATGTTTTATAAAGGATGTCCTTTTTGCCCCAACACTACGTGTTTAGAGTCCGATTTGCGCGAGGTGTAGAAGGTGGGGTCGTACTAAACCAAAAAAGGTAAAGCCGACGACCGAAGGACCCGTGACAATAAAACATTCCTGTACTTGTTTAGGGGTTCATTTCAGGGAATATTTGCCAAGAGTATCGTTTTGTTTCCAATACTTGTTAAGGGTAGGGTTTCACACGCCAATACTTGTTGAGAGGTGCATTTTCAGAATATGGAAATTACGTGTTTAGGGTGCTTTTCGAGACCCCATGGTCGCGCATGGTATCCACTCGTGAATGGAAGTGGCCCCCCCCCCGGAACCCTACCCTACCAAGTATTGGAAACAAAACGATACCCTTGGCAAGTTCCCTGAATTGACCCCCAAAACAAGTACAGCGATATTTTTATTGTTATGTCACGGAAGTCGGTCGTCGGTGTTACCTTCACCAATATCGTTGAGTTTAGTACAGCCCCACCTCCCATATCTCGCGCAAATCAAACTCTAAACACGTTGTGTTGAATCTTGGGTCAAAAGTACATCCTTTATTTAACAGTTTAGTCTTAATTGTTAACACCCTCGCAAACTTGACCCTAAACACGTAGCTTTCTTAGCGCAAATAGAAACCCTTTTTTTCATTATTTTCATAGTGTTTTTGACACCCTAATCACGTAACGTACGTAGCGTGCCCTATCTTGAAAAAGACATCCTTTTTTACGTGTTTTTTTTGTCGCGCATGGTATCCACTCGTCAATGTAATTGCCCCCCCCCCCCCGTGATACGGCCACATGAATGATTCAAAACAAAGCGCCGCAGCAACAACAACAATACTACTACTACTACTACTACTACTACTAACAATAATAATAGTAATGATAATGATAATAATAAAATCGACATAATTATATAGTGTAAAATCTACTCTGTATAGCGATCAAGGCGCAATAGTGGGGGTTCAGAAGACTTTGGAATTCGCGAGTCATAGGATAACTGAATTATAAAGGAAAAACTTGGACCCGGAGAAGCGCCTTGATAGTCTAGAGAAGGCAAACCAAGTGCTAGAAAAGAGGGCTGCTCGCCAAGATGTTGAGGCGAACTTGACTGAACGTATAGCTAAACTAGCACATCAATGATGTGGAGCTCATCCGGCATCTCACAACACAATTTAACACAATTTTCATTTCAGCCCAGTTGACACTGTAGTGAATTATATTGGTGACATAAATTGAGGATATAGAATTGAAATTGATGAAGAAATGTCATAGAGACAGGAATCAACACTGAAACTGATCACCATTTTTTCATTAATTCACCAGAACATCCTCCACATTGCATATTCCAAAGGACTTGCCTCTCAAAAACTGAAAGAAACTAGAACTGTAGAATGCTAATTCCTGCTCAGCCTTATTTTCATACCCTTCATTATTCAGTGAGCAGTAATCACTCAAGTATTAATAGTTTTACAACTTGTTGAGGTCAATTGAAAGTTGGCTTTAGTGGTTTCCATATATTGTCGTGTATTCGGGACCATTGGTTATTTTAGTTGGGGGCTTAAATGAAGATTAATGAGGAACCATCAAAAAAATTATTTGCAGTTAAAATCATAAGCATTTATTTAAAGTTTGAGTATAGTTGAGTATTAACGAAGAATCAAAGTACAGCAGGCAATGGAAACAAATTATCAGAAGTATGATAGTCGTTAAGTCTTGAAGTCAGTCAATCTATCTGGATCGATTGTGGGTCTAGTATATACCGTGTCTATCCAATAATCAAGAAGTTTCATTTACATCATTAGTTTTGGGGTGTAACAATTTAAGGTGAGTGATCTAATCTTGATCTGATTGGTCTACGGGTAACTGTCTATCATTTTATCAAACTCTCTCTGGTATAAGGGGTGTGGTTATTCTCTGTGCAGAGACTGGGCCTGGTAGTGTGAGGCATACTTCATAGAACTTTTGTTCCTTCAAGTTACATGTAGCTGAAGTCATGGAGTGATGGTATAATATGGTCAGGGTTTAGGAGTTAAATGGTATTGGGTGTTTCGGAATTCTAAGATGACATTGGGGGTAATTTCGGGGTAATTTGTAAACAATTGAATGTGAATAACTGAACAGGAAGTTAAACTATATACTACACAACAATATATATATACTCCCAAAGTGATATATTTTTTATTTGGCAGCCATTTCAAAAGTGCATAGTTTTTTTTGAGGCGCTCTGTACACTACAACCATGTGCACTACAAAATGTAAATCACTCATTCAATAAACAAGTTATGATATAAACCTTGTTCTCTACCCGTTTCTACTCCTTGTGTGGTGAAATACACTGTTAGAAAATTTATCCTTAAAATAAAAGAAGTTCCTGCAGCAGAGTCTCGAGAACAACTGTAATCTTAACAGATTGCGTAATCTTACAGGAAATTCGTATTTGGTGTATGGAACCTTACAAATTTCCTGTAATAAAACACTCTTTTCCCCTTTTTAAACAGACCTGTTCTGTTAAATTGCAGAAAAATTCCTGTTTTATGAATTTACAGAATGATTCTGTTATTGCTTTTTGCAAAATATTCTTTCATTTTTCTGTAAAATCAGGTTTTTTTAACAGTGTAAGGTTGGCAACGTTTGGCATATTTTCTCTTGTACTATGGGACAGATTCTTAATTTTTTTCCTACTGTCAGTTTCCATTACAGCTATTCATCATATAACTTGAATTGTTTTTTTTTTTTCTAAATGAAAAATAGAGATTGAATTATAACTATTTTCTTGCAATTTTACTTTCCATCAACATAGAGCGTACACAAAAAATATGCCCAAAATTCAAATTTAGAGCGCTATACAAAAATGATCCCCACTATGAAAAATAAATTGCAGCTGTATGGAAAAAAATTATTTTTGGTTACAATTATTTTAATGAGCTTTTCCAAGTGTGTGCTCTGTAGTACTTCATTGGTATACCATAGATCATCTACATCTAGATTGCCAGGGGTTTCCCTATATGCATGCAGGGTGGTTGCAGCCGGATGTAAAGTAAATATAGCATGCATGCAACATGTAAACAACGCAATAATGCACTGGTGAAATCCGAAATGGTGGCCAGAGACCCACATTGTCCAGCATACAGGTCGCTGAAGACATATAAAAACATGTATAGCGATAACAAACACGGGCTTGTCATGAGGGTATTTCGTAAAATTCGTTACTGCATGGTGCATTTAATATTATCGGCAATC
Source organism: Lytechinus variegatus (assembly GCF_018143015.1). Classification (NCBI taxonomy): domain Eukaryota; kingdom Metazoa; phylum Echinodermata; class Echinoidea; order Temnopleuroida; family Toxopneustidae; genus Lytechinus; species Lytechinus variegatus. The sequence continues at coordinate 15,646,726 of NC_054741.1, read as the reverse complement.
GAGATCATGTTTTACGAATACCTACAATTGTTCAAAACTCCCGGGGGCCACTTACATTGACGAGTGGATACCATGCGCGACCAAAAAAACACGTAAAAAGGATGTCCTTTTCACGATAGGGCACGTTACGTACGTAACGTGAAAAGGGTGTCAAAAACACAAAAATAATGAAAAAAGGGTATCCATTTCGCTAGTAAAATTACGTGTTTAGGGTCGAATTTGCGGGAATGATAAAACAAAATTAAAATGTTTTATAAAGGATGTCCTTTTTGCCCCAACACTACGTGTTTAGAGTCCTATTTGCGCGAGGTGTAGAAGGTGGGGTCGTACTAAACCAAATAAGGTAAAGCCGACAACCAAAGGACCTGTAACAATAAAACATTCCTTTACTTGTTTAGGGGTTCATTTCAGGAAATATTTGCCAAGAGTATCGTTTTGTTTCCAATACTTGTTAAGGGTAGGGTTTCACACGTCAATACTTGTTAAGGGGTGCATTTTCAGAATATGGAAATTACGTGTTTAGGGTGCTTTTCGAGACCCCATGGTCGCGCATGGTATCCACTCGTGAATGGAAGTGGCCCCCCCGGGTCAAAACTACAGCGCCGGGCTACAGGGTTATCAATATGATGGAGCCGGTGATGATGGAGGACATTTAACAAAATTGCCGTGCAAGATCATTGGTTCAAAGGTAACAGATGAGATTGTCATAGGGCAAAGAATACTGAGGACAAGAGAGAGGAAGGGGGGGGGGTCATTATACACTATCAAACATCAGAACGAAGAATAATTTGAAACCCCTACCTTTCAAATGCATTGATGCTATCCTGATAAGTCCACCTACGGCCTGCTGCATAATTATAATAATCCCATCCTTCTTTTTCTATGATTTCCTTCGCCTTTGCCTGGAAGTCGTCCATAGAAAGACGTCGCAGCTCCTGTGAATTGATCATGACTACATACCCGGCTACTTACTACATACAGACGCAGGTAAATCAGGCTTTTCTTTGTAATATTCGTTAGCTACGTCGGCCGTCTGCGTGCATGTTGCACATGATGCATGGGACAATAATCACGTATTTGGGCGTGTGTTTATGAATCAAGGTACTAATGGATTGTTCGTTTTTCCGTTCCAATCATGAAGAAGCAAAAACGGAAACCAGCCGCGTGGTTCAGTTCCGAACTGGTCTGGAAATTGACCATTGACCCGTGATGACACGATACCACCGACACAATGCACTGGTCAAAAACACCATGGACCTAGTACGTAATAGATCCATGGTCAAACCATGGAGCTATAAAACGCAGATAGCTCCATTGTCAAACTAGTCTGCAGGCACAGACCCTGATTGAAACTTTCAGCAAGTGTGTCTCCACGCATAGACTAGCACATATAAAACTTGCTGAGGGCCTTCAGTACATAAGGCATGAGTAGGCTACACATTGACTTGATTTTATTCATGTATTTATACATAATATTCATATTAGTATAATCATTCATATTATATGCCCTTTGGTAAGTCATTGATCCTCATTACCAGAGGAGAGGACCTTAAGCCGTCGGTCCCCTGGTTGCTTGCTCACAGGCATTCGTGTTTTCTTAGCAGTCAGGTAAAAACCTCTGTATATTACACACGAGTGGAGCACCATAGGCTCTATGAGCTTGAGAACGACGTTCCAAAAAAAATACATCGAAACATAATTATACATTGGCTTAAAGAATACATTGAATGATGCGAACACCAAACGAGAGGTAAAAGAAGAGCAAGAGAGACAGAGTGAGGGGTGAAAAACAAAGTGGGAAAGAGAGAAGCATGAAGAGAGTACTAATAATATATAAAATACAAGACATCATTTTTTAATAACGAAGACTCGTTGGGGAGGTATTTTGTTTGTATAATAATCACAAACAATAGCAAAAGAAGGAATTGCGAAAGTGTGGTTGTATATTAAATTATGTAGCCATGCAATGGTAATACAACATATATGACAATATTATCAGCCTTGTGCTTCATATTTTGAAAGAAGGAAATTTTAAACTTTGAAGAAATTTTTTGTTGGGCACGAACGAATATAAATACAGTGCATGCGTCAAAAAAAAAACCTATACACTTTTGAAATGGCTGCCAAATAGAAAGTATATCACTTTTTTGGGAAAGACTTATATATATGGAAAGTCAAGAAAGTCATCTTTCAAATGACACCAAAATGTTGGAAAACTTTTCATGCTTGAGCGAGCACTGCCCACTTAAACAAAGGGTATGGAAATTAGGGTGGGCAGGAATTAGCCTGCCAATTTCTTTCAGTTTTTGAGATGCGAGTCCCTTGGAACTTGCAAAGTTGAGGGTGTTTTGATAAATCAATGATCATCATCATCAATTTAGGTATTTATATCAAATTTTAAGAATTATTAAATTGAAATTTAATGCATGAGTGAACATGAAATACATTTTTTCACCTTTTCAAGTGTATCTCAGCTATTTGTTCATGGAAGTCAGAATAGGGATATGACTTAGGTGGGGGAAGTAGGTTGATGGGTAATGGGTCAACAGAACACTTAACCCCCCCTCTCTCTCTCTACCCCTTTCACCCCTCCTGTGAGACTAGTCTTTGCTAGGGTGAGCAGGAATTAGCCTTCCAGCTTTTTTAGGCGAGTCCTTTGGAACTTGCAAAGTTGCAAAGTTAAGGGTGTTATGCGTAACTTACTGATAAATTGAGATCAGTTTTGGTTTCTTAAGCCAATTTCATGAGTTACTAAATTGAAATGTAATGCACAGGAATTGTAATTTCAGTGTAGCATTTTTAGTTTATTATGTGGAGCTTAGCAAGTGTTCTTGTAAGAGTCAAATTAATGTGATGGTACCTGTTACATGCAAAGGGTGAGATAGGGTAAGACTGGGTTAAAGGGACATTCTTTGTGTTCTCTTACAAATTAAATGTCATGTACTCACCTCCACCCCTTTCATTCCACTGGATGGTATTTAAAACTTAAAGTGCCAATGACTTATGGTTGATGGGTCTTTCTTTTCCATTGAATGATTATTAAAAACTTATAATTATGATTTATGAAATAATTTATTGAAAAAGCGGAATGTTTTATTGATAATTTATTGAAAAGGTTGAATATTTGATTGATCACATTGATTGAGTTGATTTTGAATGATTGATAGGTACATTTTCAGAATTTATTATCAAATTGACAGTCTGCTTTGCACTTAATTCGTACATGTAATAGCAATCAGTCTCAATCTCAACAGGAGAAGGGAGGGACGGACCTGTAGGAGGGAGGCTAAACGTTCTGTTGACCCTTTTACCATCAGCTTACTTCACCCACTGAAGTACAATATTATAGCCCTATTATCCTGACATCAATGAACACACTGCTGAGACCCACATTGTAAAGTTAAATGCTGCAATTAAAGAGTGTAATTGACGCTCACTCATGCATGGAATTTCAATTTGATATTTCATGAAATTTTCTCGAACAATTTAAATTGATAATGAATGACCATTAATTCATCACAACACCCTCAAGTTTGCAAGTTCCAAGGGACTCACCTCTCAAAAACTGAAAGAAACCGAAAGGCTAATTCTTGCCCACCCTAATTTTCATACCCTTTGTTTAAGTGGATATTGCTCACTCAAGCATTAATATTTTTCCAACATTTTGGTTTCATGTGAAAGATGACTTTATTGGCTTTCCATATATATAAGTCTTTCCCCCAAAAGTGATATACTTTTTATTTGGCAGCCATTTCAAAAGTGTATAGTTTTTTTGGGACGCACTGTAGAAAGAGAAGTACAAATGTAAGGGCCCTGCAGTATGTCGAATAGATTTATGGGCAATAGCTGTTCTTGGGTTTTCTAAATGAATATTTGTAGAGGTACGTTCGGGTTGGGTAATTATGAATAAATGTATTGAAACGGAGCATTTTTAAAAGGTTGTCTGGAAGTTCGCGGATTTGGAATCTGTAGGCATACATGAAAAGAGCAATTTGAACGCAATGAATGTCATATATGGTTAGGGTTCTCTTCTCAGCTTATGGAACAATTAATGGGTTGGAATGAGCTCGATAGACTGAGTGTATACAAAAACGAACAGCTTTTTCTGAATAAGAAATAAAGAGTTCTTTTTTTTGACAAGCCAATGCAACATTACAATATGAAATACAATTAAGGCAATATAATTAAATATAGTAAATACTGTTTGCGAGGAATAAATGATCTGACCTTATATAATATACCGACTCCACGTGATACTGAAGTAACAATTATGTGTATTCCAGTTTAATTCATCATCGACAGTAATACCTAAAAACTTTGTTGTTGTTTTCTGATCGATTTTCATAACATCAATAGAAATATCAAAGGACCGAATATCAATATTGGAGCGCTAATTTTTAAAGTATATGTAATTTTTTTTTTTACATGTAATGATAACTTGTTACTTCTATACCACGTGGAGACTTTGGGTAGTTCTGTATTAATAGTTTCGATAAGATAAAGAAGGTCATGGTGGGGAAAATACATTCGTGTCACCTGCAAATGAAATTAGGCCTAATTTAAGTAATGAAGACGATTTACAAATATCATTTATATACATAAAATACAACAAAGGACCAACTATTGAACCTTGGGGAATTCCACATTTGATGGGTAAAATATTGGAGTTGAAATTATTATAAGATATGTGTTGTTCTTGGTCTGAAAGATAATTAGAAAACCACGTATACCATAATATTGCAATTTTCCAGTAATATCGAATAAGTGTGTCAAAAGCCTTACTTATATCCATAAATACACCAAGTACATGTTTTTTCCTAGAAAGAGAAGCCGAGATTTTATCACAAAGTTCAGTAAGTGCTATATCTGATGAATTGTTTTTTGACAAAATATAATGTAATTTATATATATATATATATATGTGTGTGTGTGTGTGTGTAGCTATACATGAAAACAGCTTTGGCAACTCTTATTTTAAATATTGTGTGAAGAGAACAATGAAGATGAAGAGGACAATGGTAGGCGTAGCTTTAATCAAGGTTCCCCAGAGCTATCTACCCTTCTGAAAAATTGGTGATGCCGAAAAAATGTCTCCGCCGGGAATCGAACCCGGCCCCCCGCTTTGAACGCCGGTGCCTTAACCACTAGACCACAGAGACGGGTTAGTAATTTCACCCGACAAAGGAAATTATAATTGGTATGGTGTCGAAAATCTGTCTATCTGACGGTCAATTGGATCAGGGTCGCCCTAGCCACTAAACCGTCTCTGTGGTCTAGTGGTTAAGGCACCGGCGTTCAAAGCTGGGGACCCAGGTTCGATTCCCTGCGGAGACATTAAATTTTGTCGGCATCACCAATTTTTCCAAAGGGTAGATAGCTCTGAGGAACCTTGATTTAAGCTACGCCTACCATTGTTCTCTTCATCCATTTCTTCACACAATATATTTATATATATATATATATAAGTTGGCCAATTTAAAAAATGAGAATAATAACAATGAATAAGGGTATATAATTATGAACGCTACATATTCATAAGATCCCATTTACCCAAGTCTAATCAGGTTCGTAACACGTACAAACGTTAGCGATTTATCGTACGTTTGATTTTTTTTATTTTATAATGTTCTACGATCATTGCTAAGTTTTGATGTGTTATGGGCCCCAGGCGGCATGATATCAACTCATTAAAACCAAACATCCAATCAAAAGGTTATTTGATATAGCGAATTTTCCTTTCGGCGGTGACAAAGCGCTGCGCACATAACTACTACAAGTTTGGGGCACTAAAAGAAATGATTAAACGCCTCGGATTGTGTTGTGAATATATACATTTTTTTCCTGAAAACTGATTTTATATCGAATTATGGTCTTTATTTGGGTTTGACTTTACTTTATTGATTCAAATAAAAAAAATTGAGGAGTGGACTTAGAGTGAATTTATTACAAAACTTTAATGTCAAATGCATGAAATAAAAGTTACTACGTCACATAAAAAAAGGTAATTGAAAATTAACATAATCATGCATGGGCTATAGCAAAATGCCAGTCTGCAAGGCTAGCCCCAAATAATGTCATGTATAATTTAAACATGAATTTAGAGTAAATTCCCAATATCTGTACATCAAAATGAGTATTGATTATACTTTTAACTGATTACGATAATTGCAATCACCTATAATGAACGTATTTACATTACTTACAGGTCAAATATCTTCATGAATAAGTACAAAATAATAAAGAAATTATTTGTTTTAGGGAGTAAAATCCAATCATCATTCATTTTCTTATAGCAGCATTCTCTTTTTAGCATTTTTTTGCTAAAAAATCCACTGGGGCCAACCTATTTGTGGAAATTCACCTACATGAAATGGTCATCACTGAACAAAATGATGCGAGGGCAAGTAATGCGCGAACTAGAATGTCTCTTTATACCGACCTGAAATATTTCAAGCACACTTTGCCATTGTCAGTGGCCGATCCCGGAGAAAACCTTTTTCATCCACAATTTTCACGATCGGCCGCTCAAAGATGAGTTTGGTTGTTTCTTTGAAGGGGTAGTCCTTCTTAGCTTTATTCGTATAAAACAACATACATAAAACAACATACATAATTAGGCAGTGATAATCTGATAAGCCCTATATATATATATTTTTTTTTTATTTCGTGTATATTTTGTCCTGAAAATTAAATATTCTGTGCAATTTTTTGGTCCTTAACAAGATGCATAATATAGGTGATTACCACGAGTATGAAGCACGAGCAGAACTTTTTGATATTCGTTCTGGCCTGATCGGAAAGTGACCTGCTAAGGACTATTTGCAGTTAGCCATAAAGGCTATACGTATTTCAACAAGTAAATAACGCGAATGCGAGCTATTATTTTTTGACATTCCCACCTAACTACATTTTTAGCACTTTTGTCATTTAGAACGGGATAGGTATATAACCAGTGATGTGAGCGCTAACGGGAAAATTGAGATTCAGACCTAAAATTGGGACACTCTATTGAAGTTTTGGAAATCATGAAAAGGATCGGTAATTGGTCATCTTCCTACGTTGATAATTCGAGCGCGAAGCGCGAGCAGAAAAAAGATATTCTGATCTGGAACGCTCCTTGGTAAATTGACCTGAGAAGGATCACATTTAATAGTTTTTTTTTGGTAATCATAATCACGAGCGCAATGCATGCTGACACTTCTAATTCTGACCTGAAATGCAAGCTGAAGTGACCAATTGAAAAATTTCTCGTACTCAGAGACCCGAACGGGACATTGTGAGATTTTTAAAAAATCATATTTTATATCATGAACATGATCTGTATATCGCCATTATGTAAGGCATACGAAGACTTATGGGCTTGATATATAATGTTTCTTTTTGGGGAGGGGGCTGAAAGGCTTTCTCAAATTTTCTTGATAATTATTAGGGGAAGTAGGAATGATACTTTTTTGCTAGGTTCCAAGGTTCCAGTCAGCATTTTTCTCTTCATTTTTCCCCTTTCACCTTTTGTAATTAATCAAGAAAAGTTTTAAAGCGTTTTTTTCTGGTCAAAGTAGTTTTTAAAAAATAATATCGTATTAATGTACATGTAAAAAAAAAATCCCCTTTCACAGTGTTCTTTATTTTCGAAAAGCGTAGTTACTCTGTATAAACATGTACAATTTTTTTCACACAAACAGTAAATAAACATGGTACATGTAGTCAAACTGAGTTATATAAAATCAATAAGTTGTCACAGCCAAAGCAAATTCGGCAAGAAAAATAAGAGATCTGATACATATATCTTCGAAATAAACACTGGTTATGTTTGTTTATGAGACAGATTGCCAGCTTGTTCTAAAAAGTTTCTGAAACGAAACCATTTCTTTCTGAACTTATTTCCTCTGAAATTTGTTACATATATATTTTTCCATTTCATAATAAAGTTTTAAAGCCGACCGTGTCGCTCACCCCTCCCCCGCTCCTGTGAAGTCACCCATGTTCATATGAAATGTGAATAGTCCCTTGATAAATTGAATTATTATGAGTTATGATATATGGCATGAGGACATTTTTCCACAATAGACTAGTTGTGATTTGTATTTTCAACTTTCCAATGACTCTCCCCCTCTTTTCCCACTAAATTCTCTTTCGCACCTCCCTCCTGTGAAGTAACCCATGTGCATGTGAAATGTGAATTATCCCTTGAGAAATAAAAGTAAACTATGTTTTCATGCATGTGTATCTGAAGTTTTGAACGGATCCGCTCTGTTAGTTGCTGTTGAATACGATGGCGCTCTTCAATCTCTCCAGATTATACGCGCCAGTCGCTTTCGTAAGTAGAACGTCGTCGGCAAAGGAAAACATCCATACGACGTCAGACCATTGGTGACGATTATATGACATATTAATATAGATTAGTCACCCATCCACCTATTGTATTAGTAGGTCCTACAAATTGAACATCTTCGTGGAAAACACTTTAATACAAATATACAAATTAAATATCGCGCGTGCTAAATGATTGTTCGTGGAAAAGGGCACACCAGCTAACCTGACGGCTAGTACTATAAACGAATTTCGTAAAACTTTCGTCAAATAACAATTCAAATATGAAATTACATAGTTGTAAATAACGCATGTAATAAATAATTGTACATTGTAAGGACAAAATTGGATGGTGTACTGTTTTTGTTATCAACTTCTGTGTATATCTTTTTTATTAATATCTTTCTAAATATATTCCCCCTCTCTTCTAATATTTCTCGTCCTTCTTATTCTTTTTTTTCTTTGTTTCTTATTAATAAGAATTATAAATCCTTTCATGTCATGTGTTTGAAAAAAAGAAAGAAAGAAAAACACACCCTAACTGTCAAAACGGTTAGTGGCACATATATAACTTAGTAGTTCCCGTGTATAATCGGGATTAATTAACAATTGTTTAAGATTCGAGTCATTCACTTTAAGTTTATCTAACATAATGCGTCTCTTCTTTACATATTTTGAACAAAATAAAACAAAATGTTCAATCCTCTCAAATACTTTGCACACCTCACAGAGGCCTGAAGAGTGCACTGTAAAAAATGATGTGATAATTTTGCACTTACGGTGCTTGTATAGTGACTGCACTACGAATGCTAATTTTCTAGTTTAAATTTGAACTAGAAAATCAGCACTCATAGTGCCATCACTATACAAGCATTGTCAGAGCATAATTAGCACTTCATTTTTTTTACAGTGTGCTGTTTGATTTGAAACATATAATAGTTTAATTTGCTGAAGGAGGCATTCCTCTTTCTGAGAAAAAAACCTTTTCTATATACCTTCTTAAAAACATTATCATGAATAGCATATCAAAATCTACCATTTCTAGAAGCATTCCAATCTGCTTGCCAGATACCTTTATATTAATGTCATGCGTGAGCATGTACGTTCATTTATAGAGTTTGGTAAAACGATGTCTACAAAAAAAATTCACCGCCCCTTTCTCATTTATTTATTTATTTATTAACAATATTTCAACAGGATGCCCAATCATCATACAAATTGTTCTCCCTTGGGGTCCTGCATATTAAAAAAACAATCACAATATATCTTGTTATATACAGTAAAATTAACATGTGAAAATGTACATACATTATGATAGAACATAATCATGATAGTAGTTGAAGTCAGATATAAACGAAACTATAAATAACTATTAACTACGCACATCATACAAAGAAGGGAATGTACATACATAGAGCATAATAATCGAAATTGACATCGGAAATATTTACTATTGGAAAAAAAGCTGCAACTGGATTTAAAGGTTATCTTTTAAATATTTCTAAAAGATTGAGAGGGAATTTATGTTTTGAGATTCAGGTTGAAGACTATTCCAACAATGAGACGGCTTGATAATGAAATGAGTATTTGAATGATTCAATGTGACAATATTCGATATTCTTAGCAGCTTTATCAACGGTCTCATCGCCGTTAACATCACAGTGTTAGGGAATTCATTCAAAATTAGCACAAATATCTTTCAAACTGAGTTTATGAATTCTAAATAAAATTTCCTAAACAATAGGTATTTTATGAAATATGAATCAATCATATTCAGTGCTGACAAAGAGTCGCAAAAAATTACAACTGAACATGATTTATCAAAACAGTCTTACCATTCAAGTGCCATTAAAATGGCCCATGAGTTCCTCTCTCATGAAACTTACATTGGATAACTTATGCTACTTATTTATTTTATATTGAGGAACATAAAATGCTGCCCCCGTGCTAAATTTTTCCAGTTTGGATCCATCAGTATATACATGTACATGCATTCCAAACAGTTCCAATTCTTCCTAGAACGATAGATTCTATCTCGGCCGTTAGCATATCCCCTTTTTTATTTTACGATGAGCATAAAACGACACAGGAGGGTGTTCTGGGCGGGACAAACGTTATTCCGGGATTTTTGTTTACAGGCTGTCTTGCTTCTTTACAACTTCAAGTAGCTCATCTCTACAGGCTCGAAGTTTGAAATGTCTTTCCCCCTTCCTTCCATTCGTGTCTGTTCGTATGATCAATGAAAATTTCTCTGCTTGGATGGCATGAAGTATAAACAACATATAATATCTAAATTTACCATTAAACAGTTTTTCCAAAGATAACTTGTAGAGACTCTAATAATACATCATATATTTTTCCTGTGGTGATTGTCAAAGCTCTACATTGTCAGTTGCCTTTGATGCACTTGGAAGAGGGCGCTTTAGTGTACGTAACGCCTTTGCCGGCTCACAAAATTAAAAATGATTAGGATAAGCGTAACTATCTGAAATATATTATCTTAAAATTCAATATTCTTAGCACTAAACTGTTCAAAAATTGAATGCATGTGGTACTGACTCCACCGAGAATTGCATTGCTTGGTTGGTTTATCTCGCTGTGGTATCAGCATCATGACCGCTCTGTTCAAACATCATGCGATTCTCCATTCACTTGACTTTTAGTTGACTGCTCGGACTTTTGACCAAAGAGCGGAGCGTTTTGTGAGGATGAGGTGATACCGCACAGTAGATCTTTGACAGCGTCACGGAAAGGTGGATACCTGATGGTATAGATGATTGGGTTGATACAGGAATTCAGGAACATCAGGTTAATCAAACCAGAACTTAGAGGGCTCCAGATGAAGGAGATAGGCAGCAAACCCACATTAAGCAAGACCAACGCTGTCTGGTTTGGAAAGAAACAGATGATGTAGATACTGACAACGACTAACATCAGCTTGATGATTCTGTTGCGGGCGACTACGTGAAAAGATGGTTTGGCATTCTTCTGGATCTGTGCGTTTTTGGTGATCAACCGTTGGGTGTGAAGGGAGTATGCCGTTAGGGTTTGCACGATGACCAGAGAGGAAACAGGAATCAACACTGTCACGGTGTAATTGTATATTCCAACTGACAGAATGAGATTCGGAACTACGTGGTGGAGACATGTGCACTCTGGAGTAAGGACAAATACGAAAGGTATGAAGAGGTTGGACAAAACACCGGCAAAAAGCCATACAGAGCAAATGAGAATCTTGGTGTTTCTAAAAGTGAAGATAAGAATATGCTTGAATGGAGATGATATGGCTAAGTATCGTTAAATGCCGATCGCCATCAGGATATATGAAGATGTGGTGAGACCAACAAATAAAAAAAAAACAGGGAATCGATCAGTTTGCAATAGAGTACATCAAATATGGTGTTAGGCAGGAACTTACTGGTTGGAATCGGGGAAAATAAACACTGAGCTGAAGAGATCAGCAACCGCAAGTGTTGCAACTAGGGTGTCCATCGAACGCAAGGTGTTGCTACGTTTCGCTAGGACTGTAATGACCAAAATATTACCAGTGATGCCAAACACAGATATTACTATCTGGACGCATTCTGCTAACCGCCATCTTATAGGATTCCATACCCATCGATCGCAGGTTTGCTCAACGTGGTCAGGTGCACTTCCGTTGACTCGAGTTTGTCCTTCGGTAGTAGAGCCATCAGGACTGGAGACATCTATTCCGCTAAACCTATCAGCAGTATCCTGTGTCTGTGTGAGTGCAGCATCTGTTAGGCCGACTTCATAATCATATGCCATTGAATAGGATTCCTCTGCAAGACTTGCACTCTTTTCCGTCTCCACTTGCTTCGTTTTCAATTCGGTGTGGGTTTCCATGGAATGTCCAATCGAAGCATGATGAAAGGTGATCAATATAAAGATATGGTAACGATTTACGAAATGTATTCCCATGTTTGAAACGATGAACTGGCACTCTGAAATGAATGGTGGAATTTATATTTCGTTAGTTAAGTTCGAAACAAAATGCAATTTTCTGTAAACTATTTTAAGTACAATATTATGTTAAAAAATAAGAATTTAATCTTTCAAAATATATTAATACGTTTTGATAATACCTTTCAATTTACCAAAACAGATTGAAGTTTAGGAAGATGTTGCTTCTAACCTCTCCTTTAATGGATGCAAATTTGCTGTGAAGGTTCTATAATGTGAGATGTCATACAGGAATATATGAGATTCCAGATCTAAATTGGGTGTGGCATTGGACTGCGCATGCTCATAAAATGAGTGGTTATTGAATAAAAATATGCTCTTAAACCTTGATTGGTTACACCCACATTATATTAATAATGAACACCTTATGTCAGAAATACAACCATTCGGATTGTATTTCCCTGGTGCAGGGGAGAATGAATACTTATACCTTGGTCACATTTGCTCTACGGCGGCCGTACGGCAAGTCGAAAACAGCCGTTTTATTAATTTCAATGCAGACCGCCTATATGTAGTTCGTACAAAAATGTTAAAACGGCTGTTTTCGTCTCGCCGTACGGTCGCCGTAGAGCAAATGTGACCAAGGTATTAGACATATGCTCTAATGATACTGATTAAGATGAATCGCTCTTTATTAATTGAAAATATTTTGATGTGATGATAAGCGTTGCGACAAACTAAATTAAACTAAACTAACTAAACTATCACCGATCTCTCTGGAGAAACAAAAAGAAGATGATGATGATGAAGAAGAAGAAGAAGAAGAAGAAGGAGACGAAAAAGAAGAAGAAGAACAACAACAAGAAAAAAACAAGAAGAAGGAACAAAAGATAGCAGATTTTTTTTTTATAAAGGGCACATTTACTGCTCCAAAGTAACAGGACCTTATTTTCATAAATTCTTTTCCCCCATAGTTTTGTCCTACAGGGCAATTTTATTTACAATAAAAGAAAACTTGCACGTTTACAGAAGAAAATAATTAGATGTATGTGAATTTCATATGTATGTGACAAGCAAATGCATCATCATAATTCAGTTCACATTATTTTTTCCGTTCCAATTCAAACCATAAATGTAACATTCATCTAAATAATATGTAATATAATTTTTTTTTAATCGACTTTCGAATGTTTTTGAATTCAGGTATAGTATTGTTCGCCTCAAAAAGAAAAATTGTTGTTTTACTAAAGTAATGATACAATTCAAAGCATCATTTCGCTTTTCCATTTATCCAAACAATATATTCTGTGGTGTGAAATTAATAGTAAAGATAGGAGATGATATCCACGAGTCTTCTTTATTCCATATATTTCTACTAAAAAATACAAAAGTAAAATTAGTGTTCGTTTGTTTCCTTTACAGTACAAAATGTACATTACTCCGTATCTGTAATCGTCACTTTGAATAGAATATCATTTAAAAACACAACTCTATCGAAATTTTTGTATTTGAATATTTTAGGCTAATGTCCAGTGTTGTAGTGCCTTGATGCTCGGCCTTAAGGCCTACTTTTTCAAAGCCTTGGCCTTGAACATTCAAGCCTTGGCCTTTAGGGGGCCTTGGCCTTGAGGATTTTGAGCCTTGAAATTTCAAGGCGTTTTCAAGGCATTTTGTTTTTTGTACTTTCATTTGTTTTTATATCAGTAATTTTAATGTTTCAATTGTTCTGTATAATTAATAACACCAATGGCCCAGTCAGCAGTAGCAGTTGTAAGTAGGTCTATACTAGCAGTGCCATCTATTGAAACTATCACAATCATCAAGAATTATCATCACATATGTCACAAAGAAATCAACAGTGATGAAAAATAACAATATGCATTGGCAATGTGTTGTAATCATGACTCATGATGATAATGGCAATATTAATAATATTGATAATAAGGATTATGATAAAGATTATATTTTTGATGACGGGAATAATTCTGACAGATCTGACTACAATTTTGACAACAATTTTCATACTTAAAAAAAATAGCTAACTCTGAAGAATGATAACAGGTTGATTTCTATTCTGTTCGGATTTTTTTGTATTATTTTCTTTGGCTAACAAGAAGGATTTGGTAAACTTGAACACAATCTTCAATTTTGTCATATCCAAGTGAGCTATGTCAATGGCATGAGGAGCCAAGAATTTAAGGGGCCAAGCATGGCATTAAGAGCAAAATGTCTGCTAAAAAAAGTTAAAAGCGATTGAAGCGAGCGAGCAAGCAAAATTTTGTGATAGATTGTGACAATATGTTCAAAAATAATATCACATTTACTCCTTTTCCTTTCCTGTTTCCCCCCTTTCTAAGTTTATTCTTGGTGGTGGAACTTATTCCCTCTCTTTTTTATTTGGGGGGGGAGGGGGTTCTTATATTTTTAAACAGGAAACATAAGAGGAATGGGAAGAGAGAGATAGGGATAAAAGGAGAAACATTTAAGGGGAATAAGAAAGATGTGGGTGACACATTTGGCTGGTTGGACAAAATATACTACAAAATACATAGGCAGTAGGCCTACATCTTTTCTAAATTGGATATATTTCGTTTTGGGTCTAGTGTCTCAGATTGACAAAACAGGCTTCTTTTTAATCATTATGGTTCGACAGTGAATGTTATTTCACTACAGTTTCAAGGAAATAAACAATGTAATTGTTATTGTGTCAATATGGTTTAATAGAGAATTTTATTTTACTGTTTCAAGAAAGAATTAAGATTTACCCTCCCCCAACTCAGGGTATTGGGTGCGTCCATTTTATATCCTTTTGAATATAACTTTAAATATTCCAGTTTTTAGGTAGAATAAGTGTAGAAGATACAAGAAATGAGAATTCAAATTTAAGTGGCTGTAAGCAGAGAAAGCATGTAAATTGACAAGAGACCTAAAAATTACTCATTTTCAGGTCAGCATTAAACAATTTAAACTTGTGCTTTGTGCTCTCTTGCCCCACCCATCCCCCACCCCCCCAACAAAAAAGGTCCTTGTATGAAAAAATGCACTTTTCCAAAATCTAAAATGCCTTTTTTCTCAATTGAAATGCACCCTTTTTCAAAAAGAAATACCCCTTTTTAGAGTAAAACACGATACATTTTAGTTTAATAAATAACCAAATTTTTGGATTGCGCTTATTGCATCAATTATTGTTAAGTAAGGTACTCATGAATCTGTTCCCGTTTACAAAAAAATGTCTAGACTCTAGAATGTCCAGCTTTCAGGTTGGAATATCACAATTTTTTTAGCTTGCGCTTTGCTTTCGCATTATTTGATGAGTTACATGTATGTAGGCTCCTATTCTATTTTTGAATCACTAAATGCAGTCCTTAACTATGGTGGCCCTGAAGGGACATCGCATATAGACCAAATCGTGAATATTCACGACGAAATTGGCGACGAAATTCACGACGTCGCCAATTTCGTCGTGAATTTCGTTGTCAATATTCAAATTGGCGACGTCATGAATTTCATCGTGAATAATTCGCGACGAAATTGGCGACGAAATTCACGATGTCGTGAATTTCGCCAATTTCGTCGTGAATATTCAAATTGACGACGAAATTGGCGACGTCGTGAATTACGTCGCCAATTTCGTCGTGAATATTCGCGATTTGGTCTATATGCGATGTCCCTTTAGGGCCACCATACTAACAGCTTTTTCTGGACAGTATATTAAAAATTTCAGCTTGCGCTTCACGCTCGCATTAATTCTTGAGTTAGATACACATCTTTTTTCATGATTACAAAAACAGCTCCGAACATTTAATTTTCCTTTTTTATTACACGACATGTCCAGGGCTCTGTAACACAGAGATTAGCGATCAATTGCTAAATGAACTGACCAATCAAAATTAACATTACACGCGCATTTGGCGCATAATATCTAATCTCATTTCAGTCTCCTTTCTTCACACAAACAAAAGCAAACAAAATTGTTTGTTATATTTGTAATCAATTTGTTTAATTATTGTTTTACTCTTGGGAGAGTGCGGTCACCAACACCTCAAAAACAAACAACACAGTCGTTCTCAAATTAACAACACCTCGAAAACATAATGTAACAACTGGCATCTAACTCAGCTTGCATGCTGATTTGAATTACTCAGACTATTCTAGTAATCGTCATGATTACACATTTTAAAGAACATTGCTCTCGTGTATAACATGTAAAATGGTTGCATATTCATGAAACATCAATATTTGAAATCTTAGTGATCGTATGTCAATTACACTGAACGATTACGTATGAATTTCCTTCATAATTAGAATAATGAAACGATAATCAAATATTTATGAATTATCGAATCTTAGAAATTGAGTTATCATTCAACTTGATAACTAAGATTTTGCTTGCGTACTGCAAGCAAAACCATGGACCTTGAGATAGGCGAAACAGAGCTAAACCAAATGAGGAAAATTCTCTGAAATTCCTATCCGACCCCATTAAGGCGATCGAGCGAACAAAGAAAATAGCTCCAAGGTCATCCTACATTTTTACTAACCCTATCTGATTTTGGTAAGGAAATAAATTTTTGACCACCTAAAAATATGGTAAATATGGTGTTATAAATCTCTGTGTTAAAGGAATTCTTGGGGAAAAAATATGCTACTGCCCTGTATGGTGTGATGACCGCGAATGAAAGCTAACCCGAAATCTCCCTTCCACCCAACATAGCAACAATAGCATGTTGCGTAATCACATGCAATTCAACATTCCCCTCAAATGAGATAACAATTCTCTTTCTATACAATGCTAAGAGAATTTTACAATCTCATTTCAGTCTCCTTTCTTCACACAAACAAAAGCAAACAAAATTGTTTGTTATATTTGTAATCAATTTGTTTAATTATTGTTTTACTCTTGGGAGAGTGAGGTCACCGACACCTCAAAAACAAATAATGCGAGGCAAAAGATCGAACGGGATCAAAATTAGTAATTATACTAACTAGTATAGTATTAACATATTTGTACGACAATGTTGTACATTTTGAACTTCCAAACTATTAAAAGTACAACCGTGAAAGTATTTACTCTTTGTCTTTACGCATGAAAAACCAGGATCAGACGAATGTGACGAAAGATCTATTACCATTTTCAGCACAGTGAAAATTAAAAGAAAATTATCCCATACAAACAAAATCAGCACGAAAGAGCTGGACCTTTTTAACATATGATTAAAACGTTATAATTCAGGGATTCATTGCTCTTGCAACGGACAATTTGCTGGAAATTGAATCTTTTACGTATATGCCCTATGCCGTGCAAAACATCTCTAATTAACGAAGCTTGAAGCGGCTTCCGATGCTCCGCCAGCTCGTGCGTTCCGAGTGTGGAAAGATATAGAAGAAGACGAAGATCAGACACAGACATGACAGATGCGTCCTGGCCCCCTTTATCTGCTACCAGCTGAGCTAATTCTGAATACGTTGCTGGTTCTTTTTGGTGATTTTGATTTAGTTAGGCTTCAACGAGATTCATCAACGGCCGATTTGATAATAGAGCTATCAGTAGGAGGTGGTGAGGTATCGGCCAGAGTGTGTGACCATTGTATACTATGGCGGTGTCGATCGGAGAAATTCTTGCTGCGGATTTCGCCAAGTGTTGAACGTATAAGACTAGATGTACTGGCCTCGCGGGAAAAGCTTGTAAATCATGTTGATTTGTGAGTAACTTCCAACGCTTCCAGTCACTCAAGTACTTGCCCATAGTAGCAGGAGCCTTGGACTTCAAAGCGGAATCTTGTGGAGAGGACGTTAACTCAAGAAGATACATGTTGGTTGTAATCTTTGTGTCTGAAGAACTGATTCGGCCCATGTTCCGGAGATAAGAACATTATTCTGAAAAAGAAATGGCAGTAAATGAAGTTGCAAATCGGGACAATTTTCTACAACTAAATGGCGGACGTGTATTTCTGCTCTCATTGCTTTCTTTGATACCAAAGACAAAGGATTACACAGCTCAAGAGTTGAAAATATTTGCAACATGTATTGCAGCCGAATTATCGATAAAGGTGTGGAGGACAATTGCTCGAACTATAAATGATGTAGTTTCGCCGATTTGGCTATACTTTGGCTATAATTATTGTTTGATTCATCAAACGAATTTCAAAGATAATGCGGTAGGTCATAGAATAAAAAACACTGAATATCAAAATCCAATCTTTGACTCTGAATATCAGCATATAGTGCATATAATATATCGCAATTGTGATCCAAATTATATAACTCAGTTCGTCAACAATACAACTACATAAGTCTTCATGACGTCAATCTTTGTATAAGCATATGCCGATCATGGGTTAAAATCCATAACTGTCTTTGTATAAGATCCATTACTATTTTGTATAAGCATGTGCCGCTCATGGGCTAAAATCCATAACTATCTTTGTATAAGATCCATTACTATTATGTATAAGCATGTGCCGCTCATGGGCTAAAATCCAAAACTGTCTTTGTATAAGATCCATTACTATTTTGTATAAGCATGTGCCGCTCATGGGCTAAAATCCATAACTGTCTTTGTATAAGATCCATCACTATAAGCATGTGCCGCTCATGGGCTAAAATCCAAAACTGTCTTTGTATAAGATCCATTACTATTTCGTATAAGCATATGCCGCTCATGGGCTAAAATCAATAACTGTCTTTGTCTATGCACATTATCACTCTCACTTCTCTGCTTACAGTAGGAGACTATTAACATTCTTTTATCTTGATGACCTCGTCGATATTGTTTTATTTTCTCTCGCTCTGTCCTCTACACATGTGTGTTCATGGATCTACTACTCTAGTCCATGGTGTGTCCTAGAAGCTGTAGTCTTCAGCATCAGGCGTATTTATTGTGTTTTTGAACAGCATCACAATTGTAATAATTACACTTCCTTATATAGCGCTTAACATCAGAAGTCTCTAAACTTTTCAGTAATGAAGCAGAACTACCCTGGCTTTAGCAGAGCAGCTGTTACATGTTCAGCGTACCAAGGAATAGATTCCTGCCAGCTTGGTTACCCATGTACCTCACCTGGGTTGAGTGTAGCACACTGTGGATCAATTTCTTGCTAACACAAAAAATGCATTTATACCAGCTACAATTCTCACTTTTGGACATGGAAGATGCAGGCATACTATACAAGTGCTTCATGGACCCTCTAGGACATTATATACTTGTGCTGAGTCAATTAATAAGTGTAGGCCTAGACCAGCCATTCTCAATTACTTTTGTTGAAGCTCCACATTTCTTGTTGAGCATCTCAACTGCGCCACTTTCCATCATGCGACCGGGTAAAGTATAGCGGAGGGGGGGGGGGCACCGGAAAGAGTCCCCTGACGACTTGGCAAAGAGGGTCTCTTATTAATATCCACAGGAAAAAAGTACCAATGGCAACAAACTTCAACAACTTTCAAAACCAAAGCAACTTTTCGAAACATACCAGACCAGTAGGCACAAGTTCAGATCTTTCTGCCTCAGATCTAGTGACTGAAATGACTTTTCCCAGATTTTGCCAGTGCTGAAAAATCAGGCTTGACTGTTGTGATGGCAACTCGGAGAACGTTGCACAAATGAGTGTTTGTTATTCTGTTTCTGTATTTCTTCTTAATGAAGTTCATGTTTGAAAAACACTGTTCACAAATATATGTTGATCCAAAAATGGTGAGAATCTTGGTTGACATGCTTCTAAGAACAGGGAAACCAGTAAGTTCAATCCAAAACTTTTCCAACTCTTTACCATTGAACTGCAGTTTCTGTTCATCATCAGCCTGTAGCTCGATGAGTTGTTCTTGAAGGTCTTGCTGGACATGTCTGGAGAAATTGCTGCTGCTTGCTCCAACCATCTTTCATCTGTTGGGTCTACCAAAAATGGTTGTGTCACAACTAACAGGATACTGTCCAAATTCTTGAAGTCCGCAAAGCGGGTGTTAAACTCGTCCATGAGTTTCTGCACAAAGTCTGCACCTACAACTGCATTTGGTCCATATTCCTTCAGAGTGGGAAAGTACTTCTTGTCTTTGGTCAAATCTTTCAGATAAACTGGTAACATCCCTTGAAATGTCTTTACAGTTTTCCTACATGCTGCCAGGGATTTTCCATGTCCCTGAAGTTTCAGGTTCAGTCCATTCAGATGGGTAAAGATGTCCACAAGGAAGGCTATCTTTGTCATCATTCCGTCATCAGTCATAAAGTCAAGATGCTTTTTGGCACGCACATCAGTTGACTGACCCAAGTAACTTACAATGTGTGCTCGCAGTGCCCACATTCTCTTCAACACCTCTCCTTTGCTAAGCCATCGTACAGCTGTGTGCAAAGGAATATCAAAGTACTCTGCCTCTTCGTCTTGTAGAAAGGTTCGCAAGTCTCGATGTTGCTTGGATGATTTGGCTCTCAAGAAATTCACAATTTCAATAAGTTTGTTCAGGGGCTCAGCAAAGTCGTTGTTGATCTTTGCACAAAGAACTGAGTTGTGTATAAGGCAATGGAATGACAGAAGCCCAGGTGAAACCTCCTTCATCCTTGCTGCCACGCCTGTTTTCTTCCCGACCATTGCAGGAGCTCCATCAGTTAGGAGGGATTTCACTTTGGCGATGGAAATTCCGTGTGCATCAAAGAATGATGAAATTGTACTGAAAATATCACTACTTGTTGTTGATCCAGTCAGGGGTAGCAATTCGAGAAGCTCTTCACGGAATGCCCCTGAAGAGTCATCAAGAAATCTGACAAACAAAGCCAGCTGTGCCACATCTGTGATGTCAGTTGACTCATCTATGGCAAGGGAGACGGCATCTGCAACCTTCAACTTTTCCAACAGTTCATCTTTAAGGTTGTTAGCTAAGACCTCAGAGCGTCTTGTATTAGTGTCATTGGAAAGGGGAATCTTTTTGAATGTCTCTACTTTATCTGGGCAAAGGACCTTTGCCGTTTCAACCATGCATTCCTTCACTACTTCAGATGCTGTGAATGGAAGTTTGTTCTTGTTGAGAATCCATGAGACTCGGAGGGAGACTTCTGCTGCTTTCTCCTGTGCAGTTCCACCTCTAGAAAACACTGCTATTGATTTTGCGTGAGACTTAGCTAAATGTTCCAGTCGCTTCTTCCGTTCCTCACTTCCTGGTGGATATTTCTTCTCGAATGTGTCCTTGTGTTTTGTATTATAATGCCGCTGAATGTCATGCCTTTTAATCACAGCTATGGTTCCTCCACATATCAAACATGTTGGTTTCATACTTTGTCCATCTGGAAGTATAAAGAAAAAATCCATTTTCCATTCCTC
This sequence comes from Lytechinus variegatus, assembly GCF_018143015.1. Taxonomy (NCBI): domain Eukaryota; kingdom Metazoa; phylum Echinodermata; class Echinoidea; order Temnopleuroida; family Toxopneustidae; genus Lytechinus; species Lytechinus variegatus. The sequence continues at coordinate 15,625,187 of NC_054741.1, read as the reverse complement.
ATGAAACCTGCGAGTGTCCGTTTTCAATTTCTTTGGAGGGGGAGCAGCCATTTTCATTCCAATTCCAGACGGATATCCAACTGAGGTTTCAAAACAAAAGAACCAATAAAAAGAATTTACTCAATAAGAGTATGACGTCAGCACCAAAAATTTGATATGAATAATTATATCACAATCAATTCAGTATGGAAGGCGAAATGAAGATAGAAAATAAAACTCACTGATTTATCAAATTTATTTATTACTCGAGCAGTATGATGATTCAATCTCTAATCAAAATGTTCTCATCAAAATGTGCATATCACCCTAAAACCTGCACCTTTCAAGCAAGTTTTCATGAAAAACACAAGTTTTTGTTATCAACTGAGAAGATGTGAACATATTACGTAAAAGAAATCGGGACTTACACTGTATGTCAAATAAACTTGATTTAATTTGGGGCAAGTGCAGTGTCACACATTGTCAGACATCAGGAAATAAACTTGTACGCGCCTACCGCCCTTTCCAGCTGATGAGAAGGATAAATGAATGTGACTAATTGTCAGGTTTATTTTGTCGGATTTTGGCCCGGTGCGAGACTGCACCCTCTCCCTCCCTCACTCGACCCACGTGCACATCGGGCATCATTCATTCAGTTAAGCACAGGTGCATTACAAAAATCGCGGCAAACGATACATCACCTCATTTTACTTTTATAACTTTGGATTTAGATCAGCTTTGGTAACAAAAATTTATTATTTCTATGAGCAGGGTGTTCTTTGACTGTCAAATTATTCGATTATTAGAACTTACCCAAAATGTACACTCTTGAAGTGAGAAAAATGCACGCCGTATACAGTAGTTGAAACTTTCGAGCAAGACTTTCATACCACTTGTAATGCATATAGTCTTTGTACCAGTCGTACATGAATACATCAAGCAGAGAATAATGAAAAAGAAGAACACGATCGATCCCCATAATTGGGGTTATCGAGTGCAAAATTATACAAAATCAGAGGAAATCAATAAAAAATTAAGTTTGAAATATAGCCAAGTTTTTGTTTTCCTTTTCCTGTTTTCCCTTACTAATAAAACGATCATCAAAACTCAATTACAGATTAATAGATCATCAAACTTTTTCCCCATGTATTATTTTTTTTCTTATTTTTAATAGCTCCCACGCGCCACTCCGCAAGGCTCGATGCGCCACAAGTGGCGCGCGCGCCACCATTTGAGAATCCCTGGCCTAGACTATGTAAAACTCGTTTGTGTGAGTGGGGAGGGTTGTAACATGTAATGGTGTGTGTGTGTTTGGGTGCGTGGCTCACATATACGTCATGAATTTTGTTTTCTATTATTTGTTAATTTCATGTTTATGTTCTTTCCATGTCTCATCTGGTTTTGAATATGTTACTATCAAATTGTTTAAGCGCGTAAAATACTTTCGCTCTCGGATTTTATATTATCATAATTCCGTGGCCACCTTTCAAACAGCAATATATCAGGCACATAATCAAGTCTTTTTTCGTCTTTTATTGTCTGGCGACGTTGAAACAAATCCCGGTCCGAACTATAAATTCCCTTGTGGTCATTGCGAGAAACCCGTTAAAAATAACCAAAATGGACTGTTGTGTACCACTTGTCAAAAGTGGTATCACACTAAATGTCTCGAAATCTCTTTAGGGTTATACTAGGCTGTATCAAAACCCAAATGAGAATTGGATATGTTTAACATGTTCATTGCCGCCATTTTGTGACTCCATTTTTACACAATCCTTGATTGATGTTCAACCCACCACAACAGTTAATGCACCTCCTATCCCTGAATTTAACACACCTACTGGAATTGATAAGGCTGTTTTATACAAATCATATAATGATATATTTAAAGCAAAAGGGTTGCATTTCGTTCATTTAAATATAAGATCCATTTTACATAAAATTCCTGAACTTCGCGTCCTTCTCTATGAAAGTAGAATTTCAGTAATTGCAATTACTGAAACATGGTTGAATTCGTCCATAAATGATGAAGAAATTTATATCGATGGTTATTCTATATTAAAACGAGATCGTGCAGGCGACCATGGTCATGATGGTGGTGGGGTCTGCCTTTATATTAAAAATGATATCGCATTTAATCTAAGAGAAGATCTTACACCTGATGGTATTGAATCATTGTGGATCGACATTCTATTACCACATACAAAGCCTATTACTTTAGGTGTAGTCTACAGACCCCCCAGAGACAATCACTTTATCGATTCTCTTCCTGATATATTGGACATACTAACAAAAGATGATGAGGTTATTCTTTTAGGGGACATGAATATTTGTCTATTACAACAATCAGCACTGACCAAAAGATACAAGAATATTTTGAATTTGTATGATTTGAGCCAACTTATAACAAAACCCACACGAACTACACCTACCACTTCTTCATTAATAGACCGTGTAATTTGTAGTAAAGAAGAAAATATTTATCAAAGTGGTATCTTTGAAATTGGCTTAAGTGATCACTTTTTAACGTATTGTTCAAGGAAACTTATCAGGCCTGTATTCGGGCAGCATAGAACTATAAGCATTCGATGTATGATTTTAATTTCGTTTTATCTCAAATCAATTGGTCTGTTATATTTGAATGTAATAAAGTGAATGTTGCTTGGTCACACTTCAAAAGTATTTTCATGTCAGTAGTTGATAAGTGTGCACCTTTAAAACAAGTAAGAATTAAGCAAAGAACAGAAAGATGGATGAACAGTGAAATTATTGGTTTGATAAGACAACGAAATATAGCTTTTAGGAAAATGAAAAAGGATATTATGTCATGATAATCTAAAGATAGCCAACGAATTTAACAATTATTTCACAACAGTGGCCGATAAATTGGCTTGTGAGCTCCCCATTACGGACAGAAGTGAGTTTGGGGCCGACAGTCCTAATTAAAAAAAACTTTACGACAATAAAGGTATACAAAAAGGCTGTTTTAATTTTTCCCTGTCACAGTAAAGTTTGTATTAATTATCCAAGTTGAAAATATCAAAAAGTACCGGACTTGACTTGGTTCCTGCTAGATTTTAAAGGATGGTGCAAAAAACGTCGTTATTCCTTTAACTTACATTATTAACCTATCTATTTCAATTTGTACCTTCCCTGATGAAATGAAATCACTAAAGTCACACCATTACACAAAAAGAAAGACAAAACTCATGTTGGGAATTATCGACCTATTAGTGTCGAAATTTTGGAGAAATGCGTGTATTCTCAAATTGAGAAATACTTTAAAGAATACAAAATCATTTATGAATTTCAGTCTGGTTTTAGGAATGGTTATTCTACTGAAACATGTTTAATTCACTTGTTGGATTTTGTTAGGAATGGAATTTCCGAAGGCCGTTATTTTGGGATGGTTCTTCTTGACTTACAAAAAGCATTCGATACGGTTAATCACGAAATACTCTTAAAGAAATTAGAAGTGATGGGTTTGAATTTAGCATGCTAGAATTGGTTTAGGTCTTACTTGACAAATCGCCGTCAAGTGGTATCCATGCAAAATGTACTCTCATATTCTATGCTTATAAAGTGTGGAGTTTCCTCAGGGAGCATATTAGGTCCCATTCTTTTTATGTGCTATATCAATGATATGTGTATTTGGGTTAATGAAAGTAAATTACTTTAATATGCAGACGACAGTGTTTTAATTTATTCTGATACAAGTCCTAAGCTGATCGGTGAAAACTTAGCTTAGAATTATCAAATTGTATTAAATGGATGACAGATAATAAGCTTAGCTTACATGTTGGTAAGACCGAAAGTATTTTGTTTTGTTCGCGGGCCAGGTCTAAACATACAGATGATTTCAATATATACTATAACAATCAATTAATTAAGAGACAGAATTCCGTGAAGTATTTAGGCCTGATATGAAATAGTGATCTCTCATGTACATCTATGATTGACTCTATTGTCAAAAAAGCTAATGCTCGCTTGAAATTTCTATACCGGTATCAAAATTGCATGAATATGAAATCCAGACGCATTTTACGCTTTTCATTAATACAGTGTTTATTTGATTATGCTAATGCAGCATGGCACTGCAGCAGTGGCGTAGACAGGTCCTTAGACCTGGGGGGATGATCCCTAGCGGGTCATACTTTATATATATATATATATATATATATATATATATACATATATATATATATAAAAATATATATTATTTTTTATTTTATATATATATATATTATATATTTTATATATATATATAATTAATATATAAATATAAAGAATGAAGGAGATAACGTACTCGATAAAAGCAAAAAATCATGGGCCAAAGCAGACGAGTTAAAGATAACAAAATAATACAATCTGCCTCATCGATTATCTCGTGTGTCTTTTAATCACTTTGCTTTCAGCAATAAACAGGGCATCCAGTAATAAACAAACTTCCTTGCACATTTTTCATGGCAGTAATCTTTTGTTTGATTAATGACAATGAGTAAAGATGATCATAAGAGAAATGTCATTTGTCGGATGTCTAGTATCATCTTGGTCATGACAGTCCTGCTAAACATGATCTAGAATAACTAGTATTCCTTATTTTTATATTATTATATTATTATATATTCCTTGATAGGGTATTTAGCAGTTTGTGTCTCTAAATGTTTTGCATGACTGAGACATGCTTCTGGGCTCAATCTTACACGTCTAACCTGTAGAGAGGCGCTTGTGATGACAACTCTGTAGTTTGCATTTACGTTGCTTGACATGAGACTGAAACTATTCTTACTACGATTCAGTTTAAGTTTGATATCGACACCGTCTAATAACATTCGCTCTTGAAAAAACATGTCCAAATGCAGAACGCCAATCATGTCGAGTGTCTTACTATTTTTGATAAATTCATAACGTTTCTTCATTCCATCATTTCCTTTCACAGCAGCCAAGGGATTGCCATCATCCATGTATCCTGGCGTGTCCTTGTAGAATAACGATGATGTGAGTTGAGATTCTTTCGCCGCAGGTCCAAAGGTTAGCAATGATTCAAACATCGAACGATAGGGATAGGTATTGGTTGACGGTGTGATCAGTCTATCGTTGAGCATCATGTCCGCATCATAATGATTCAAACACAATGATTCAAACATCGAACGTTAGGGATAGGTATTGGTTGACGGTGTGATCAGTCTATCGTTGAGCATCATGTCCACATCACTGAAGAGAGTGTGCATGAAAAGGTTTGTGGGAGCAACTTGGGCATCGTCGTCCAGGGGTGTACCGTCACCATTCACTACTTTAATTTGTAGGTGCAACAAACTCTGCGATAGGTCGGTGTACTCATCGGTAGATCCTTGTATATGAAATTGAATAGGAGTAGCATCCGCGATGTTGGTCAGGGGAAAGTATTCGACCCATTTTCCATTTTCAATGGTTGTTTGCGTGGGTGGTAGAGTGAATAAATCAACTTCAGATTTTGAACACTCGCAAGACATGCTGTGGATCTTTTCCATGTTGAGTTAATGTTTCAGAGCTGGTTATGCATCAAATATGTCTGAAGTCTTCCTTCTCTTGGCTTTTGTCACACTGTTGCCTTTTTTCCTTGGACGTCCCCTTTTATTGGGCTTTTTCTGTGCTTTGGTTCGATGATTTTGCGACAACTTTTTCAGGTTAGCTGTAGTTGCGCGCTGTACGCTTTCTCCATTTAAGACATCTTGTGCTACATTTATTCCTGTTTGTAAAGCTTTCTTTCCAAGAATTTTCCCACCTTGCTTAAGATACGGAATGGCAGAACGTAGCATCCCTTTTAGCACACTCCCAAGTCCATAACCACGTTGCGTACGAGCACCACGGAACACTGGAAGAGATCCTCCTCGATGCAAGGTATCATAAGCCATGATGAATTCAGTTTACATGAGAAAACTTTGCTTCCGAGTGGATCTAAAATGTAGTTTCACGACTACTTTCCCACTTTGAAATGGTACCTTTTCTCCGTAGTCACTCCTTATATTAATCTCTATTGTGTCGATATAATTTGTCTTAACTGGTAAGTAATGTGGATTATTGTAGGACTGAGTAATAATATGTCCAACCTTCTTAGGGTTCGTGGGGACAATTCGTAATAACGGGGCACTCACATCACCCACCCGTTGATTTTCGATGATATCCGTGTACACGTACATTGCAAAGAGTCCGCCGTTGATGTCGGGCAGGTATGAGGCCTGCGTATTTTCAGATAGATTTTTCTGTGAAAAACCAAGAAGTTGGGCTAGTCCCTCGCAAAGGTTAATCTGGGTATCTGTTCCGATGTGAGCTTCGGTCTTGAACGTGAGTGGGTTGATGCTAAATTGCGCATTATTCTTCAAAGACCCCGGAAAAGATTCGTTCAAGGCGGTGCATATACTTTCTGCATCGCTATACTGTCCCTCTGGTATTCGGCCCGGGCCCAAAATCTGCTGCCCCACCGTAAAGACATATTTATTATTTTCGTGATTGACATTTAGCCACGAATGGGGATAAATTATATCCGAAAGCGCCACCTCCCATTCCCCCCGCAAAATGAGGGGTGTTGCCAATTTCGTCGATAATCGAAGGAACTGTTGCTGGGCAGCGTTACGTAGACTTGATCTTCACTCTCCATGATCGCAACGCCTAATGAATACATTATGACATGGCATTTGATTTTTGAATATTGTCAACCCATTGGTTAAAAGATGGGGGATAACCTAGAAATTTCACAAAATATTCAGTTTTACCCCTTCGTTTACGCTTCTTCAGTATTTTCTCTACTCTATAAATGCCGTCTTTTTTCTTATCGACCTTTTGAAGCTCTTGTTCGTAAAACGTCCCCAACACCTTTTCCCCGCGGTCATCCACTAACTCGTACACGGGCACACCTCGCTTCTTCCCTCTCTTTATGTTGAATATCTCTTCGCTCCAATTTGGAAGATACCCCTTTTCAAATGTGTTTTTGGCTTTGCTTATTCTAACTCTATCTGCCGCGCTAAATCTTCTAGGTTTGGTGTTGGTTGATTTAATTTTTGAACCATACAGCGTTTTCCAAACGTCTCCTTCATTTTTTTACTGACCAATATTGGTTTTGTCTTGATTGATCGATGGTATGAATGGTTGTAAGCATGTACTAGCTTGCTGAGGATGGGAATATATTTCTGAGTATTACGGTGCGTGAAGTATTTGAACATTTTTTCCTTGAGAGTGCGATTGAATCTCTCGACTACGCATGCTTTAGTCATATTTTGGGTCGTATAAAAGGAAATCTTATTTTCTTTGAGGAACGTTTGAAACAATTTGTTTGTAAATTCACTGCCCTTATCCGTGTGAATGTGATAAGGTTCCCTATCAGACTTTTTGATAATTTTTTGGAGTGCTGATACTAAACTTTTCCCTTTTTTATCTTTTAGAAGAACCACCCATGCAAACTTGGATAAAACATCGATGCATGTCAATAAGTATTTATGTCCAGCATTGTATCTAGAAAGAGAAGACAAATCCACCAAATCCATCTGCCATACATCATCCATCCCATAAACAACGACTCTGCTTCTTTTAAATTTTCGTCTTACTGGACGATGCAGAGTATAAGTATCATTCCCTTGCAACCACCTCTTGATTTGTTTTCTCGATATGTCAAACACACCATCATTCTTTACAAATTTATAAAGTTTTTCAGCACCACTAAAACCAGCTTCATGCATCGGATCAAAATAGATTTTTCGCAAATATTCTTCCATCTCGTTCAGCAGTCTTCACCCCTCGACATTCACCAATCACCACGTGCAAAACATAAATGACATTCATCAAACAGTTCATGCAGAATATATATGTTGTTTAAAAAACACACTATGTACAATAAACAATGGACAGTAGTTTCATGTATTTCATTATTGAGCAAATGTTTTTTTTCGCTACTTTATTATTCTCAAACATAATTTCAACCATGAGCTGCAATTCATTTCAAGTTTGTAAAAAAACAAAAAGGTTTACACACATACAAAAAAAAAAAGAATCAGGATTAAAATTTCCCCTTAAAAAAAGTCCAATTTAGTTTTAAGATCAATATTTACATAACAAAACCATCAATTTAGTTTTCAGATTTACGTTCAACAAAGATTATTCACGGCTAACAAAACAACAAGAACAAGTGAATTGCGATTTGTCGTGGCTTTAATGAAAATAGAGATGAATGTGCATCTTTACCAATTCTGCTTTTTGTGTACAGTGTATGAATATCATCACATATACATATACCGATAATGTCTGTAACCAACCGATACCCTTGTTTAATAAGCTCCTCGGAGAGGGGTTAAACCCCCGGCTAGAAGGCCCCCTCGTAAGTTCTTCAATGTTTAAAATTCATGGCTGTTTTCCCACTGGTTCCCTGCTAGCCGGACCGGAATCCCAGCACAGCTATTAATTATGAGCTATCGGTGGATTACAGATGACATAAATATAGCATATAGAGATATATGAATGCCCATGACTATAGACCAGCCTGCCCGCCTTTAAGATCAGGTCAGGCTAAGATTAAACTTTAAGCATGACACAATTATTTCAGTTTAACAGCGTTCTCAAACATTTGTATGTACAAATAGGTCCCCCTCACCTAGGTAACGAGTGGGGACCTGCAACTTACATAATAACATAACATAATTGATTAAAATCCACATGCCTGCCCTGGCATGGAAAGGAAAAAAGGAGGTACTTTAATAATGCGCCTCTTACTGAAATCATGCCCCCAGAACTTCAACTGCTTGTTTTTCAACAACACACAAGGCGTCAACACTCCTCCCAAAAACGAGTAAGGGCGAAAACCCGCCTGCCCACTGGCCAAAATAGGACAGGAGGATAAAATTCCCTTACGGCCCACTTATGCACGACGATCGTTGTTAGGATTGGTGTGCGACCAGGTCAAACACCCTCGAATTTGGATTCGTGTTACGCTCTTCTATCAGCCTAGGCTCTGCCTAGATTCTGAAATTAACCATGAAAAGTATACCATCACCCTCCAACTACTTCATACACCATTCATTATAGAGTATCATATAGATTCAACAAATACAACTTCCCTGGAAAATATAAATGCAAAAGTACTTGTACCCCCCCCCCCCCCCCCTAATCACACTTTGCCAAGATCAACTACTGCTGGTATTCAAGCCAACTATAGGTATCCAATTTTCATCCCACTGAAAATATTGAGCCCCTTAAAGGAACTTTAATAAAGGAAATTGAATTCAGAAAGAAATTTGTTTCACCAAACGAAATTCACTAATATGGCCATACTCTGGCAAAGGGAAGCAAGGTACGAAAGTATCACTCGTTGTAAATGACCAATGCGTGTTCGTCATTAACATATACATCAATGCAATTAAACTAAATAATATTTTCTTCAATATCTTTCCCCAAAACGATCATTTCTTCACAATTTCTGCCTGAACGGGCAGCACACAACAGATATTTAAAAACCATAACTCAAATCTGACTGATGCGTGAGCTGCTTCCTATACCAAAGGTGGGCAGTATTAATAATAAATACACCATGACAAAATTACCATACAAATTCACATAAGTATACCAACATACTACGCCTAAAGACCTGAACATTCGGCTGAACTTGAAGAAGCCTAAAAATTGGGACAATACTTCCGTCTAATTCCTAAGGAGTCCGATGCAGACCCGAGAAATAACTTTATCTGAAATGAAGCCTATGCAATCTTATCAAACATTTCTTCATATATAATGCTCATGGTAGAGGAAAATAAAACATACATAGAAATTATGAATTCATAAACATTTCTTCTCAAATGACCTGAGAAAATTATAATTTCAATCCCCAGATTTTTTCTATAACCATCCATAACTTGGATTTTTATGACAACTCACATGAACGTTTGAGGCATAACCTGCTTCATAGTAATTTCGAATTGACTTCTTCCTTGCAAACAAAAACTAAATAAACAAAATAACATTAAGAATGCACAAGGACAATAAATACACAACCATATCCATAATATGCAAGAATCCCCCCACGATATATATGTCAACATCCCCCTTAATTATAACTAGAGGATGGTAATGGGGAGGAGGTGGGAATTTTGTAAGCACGCTTTACACATGCACCGTCATCTCTCTTCATTGAAAGCCAAAACGAAAATGAAGCATTCCCCGCACTTTTATCCGCGCATAGCTCAACCGCGGCAAATGTCTGGCATTGTGCCCAAATTCTTTGGCGCGGGCGCCAAAAAGCGCTGCCCCGCCCTTTACGGGTCGGGTCACGAGCCCTTTCTCGGGCAACCACGCCCCCTTTCAAAATCAAAACAAACTAAAATGTGTATTTTGCTAGCCCGCTAATAAATCATTTTAAATCGTCAAGCCGTCTTTAAAATCCATTATTCACGGCTAACAAAACAACAAGAACAAGTGAATTGCGATTTGTCGTGGCTTTAATGAAAATAGAGATGAATGTGCATCTTTACCAATTCTGCTTTTTGTGTACAGTGTATGAATATCATCACATATACATATACCGATAATGTCTGTAACCAACCGATACCCTTGTTTAATAAGCTCCTCGGAGAGGGGTTAAACCCCCGGCTAGAAGGCCCCCCTCGTAAGTTCTTCAATGTTTAAAATTCATGGCTGTTTTCCCACTGGTTCCCTGCTAGCCGGACCGGAATCCCAGCACAGCTATTAATTATGAGCTATCGGTGGATTACAGATGACATAAATATAGCATATAGAGATATATGAATGCCCATGACTATAGACCAGCCTGCCCGCCTTTAAGATCAGGTCAGGCTAAGATTAAACTTTAAGCATGACACAATTATTTCAGTTTAACAGCGTTCTCAAACATTTGTATGTACAAATAGGTCCCCCTCACCTAGGTAACGAGTGGGGACCTGCAACTTACATAATAACATAACATAATTGATTAAAATCCACATGCCTGCCCTGGCATGACCAGAAATACCCAATTATTCTTGGAAAATACGTGTTTCAGGTGGCCTAATTGCCAAATTACCGCCAAACGAGAATATATAATTTATTTATATATGATCGACCGCCAACAAACACGTCAAAATTTTACTCGTATCTACCAAGATATTCAATAAATCTTAGCAACCATTACAGGATCATTCTACTAGTATTCACCAACGTTATCATCCTTAGTGCTTTTACCAGGGGGGGGGGGGTACCAGGGAACATTGCTCATTCCTCCATTACAATGTATATCTAGGTTATCCATAACTGACCCCAACATGATTTAATGCATGCATACATTGAACGTAAATGCATGAGCAGCTAAATAACAACAAATGATACATTATGAAAGCATAGACACACTGGTGAAACCGGCTCCAGACCAGCCAAAACCCTTATTCATACTATCGGATCGGACGGTCTGGAGTCGGTCACGCCGGAGCGACTAAGGTAAAATGTATAAATACATACTCAACGAAGATATGAAAGACCAACTTTTAACTCACTGATAAATCTGTCCAACCCTTCATCGGCCAGATGTAGGCCATCAGTTCTGTACAGCGAAATGTCATTATGGGATATTGATGGATGCGGTATGGCTTTACCATGAAATCTTGCAGCTAAAGCCTTGGCGTACCTATTGGCCGCCCTTCTCTTTAAGTCCAATTTACCTTGATCTCCTGTACAGCCAGCGGGTACCAAACCCTCTCCAAAATGTCCGACCACACTATTTGAAATTTGTCCTTATTGGCGTCAAAAAGTCTATACGTCAAACTAGCCAGCTTCTTCTTGGACAGTGCCTCAATGTCATTCGTTCCTACATGCAATACTACTACTGAAGGCTTTGGTTCACTCCGACCCATCTTATCTAACCAATCGCTTACCCCTTCAATTCGTAGCCCCCTTTTCCCCAACCAGCGGACCGACGTTCCAAGTCCAAGGTCAGCCTCGCCGGTGTTCTTCGCCCTGCGATGTGCCCAAAACACTATCGAGTCCCCTATGATCCACACCACAGGTCCTGTAATAGAAAACAAGAAAAGAGGGCTGGGCAGAATTTTGAAGTATGAAAATTTCCCCCTGAAAGGTCTGCTACCCTTCACCACCCCTTCATCACGGGATTTTCCCCTCCAAGATACAATGTATGTAATCACATTTTTGACCCCTCCCCTTAATCCTGAAAGCATTGATATTAAACACGTCATTATACCGTTGTAACATTCTCTCTAAAAAGCAGAATGCTCGTAATTGTGTGATATCATTAAACCCGCACTTACTCATTCAATATTAAGCCCAGAGTTATTTTGATGATACATGTATATTGATATCAACATGTACAGGGGGGGGGGGGGGGTCGTTATGATCAATCTGATGTTCCAAACACCTTCCAATCAATATAGTACTATCCCTTTCTTCCTTTTGTATAATGTAATAATGTATAATGTATAAACACATTCCAACCAATATAATAATGTATAATGTATAATGTCTGAGCACATTCCAATCAATTTATAATAATGTATAATGTATAATGTAAAATGTATAAGGTATAATGTATAATGTAAAATGTATAAGGTATAATGTATAATGTATAACGTATAAACACATTCCCATCAATATAGTACCATCTCTTTCTTCATTTTGTATAAAGAATGTAATAAAGTATAATGTATAATGTATAATATATGATGCATAATGTATAATGTATAATGTATACTGTAACAAGGGCTCCTTTGTAAACAAGCCTCTTGGCACTGAACATACCACCCTGCTTCTGAATAGGGCTGAATAAAATAAAACAATACCATGTAAGCAGATATATTGAGAATTATACACCCAAATATCCAACAACCCATCGGCCACGGCTTTGATTAAAGCACATGTCCTCGTGTAAAGTAAACGCGTTGTGACATTATTGGAAGATAACTTACACCTGATTTTGGTCAAAATGTCAAATAACCTAAAATCATCATTTCATATATATTTTCGTTCTTTTTTTTTTTTTTTTTTTTTTTTTTTTACTTAACCATGTCGAGTCTTATATATCTCCGATGTGCACTCGAAACCCAACGCCCCATGCGTTGGATTTCCTCATCCGAGCAACCGGCCATGGCAGCGGTCGTAGCCGCCCCAATACGAAAGGAATGCGATGAAAACATTGCCGCCGGCATATCCCCGTATGTCAAACATCGTTTTATCATGTTTCCAAATTCACGCCTAGTTAGCGGGAGAGCACCATATGAACAAAAGAAGGCTCCACCATTCTTTGGGCGGATTTCTAAATAACGAATAACCGCCATCACAGGGCAGCTAACTGTCCCCAACTCTGGTATCGAAATGGTGCACCCATTTCCCCGCTGGTCAGTCTTTGACTTCCTTAGGAATAATTCCACCCTGCGATGCGGTGCATCGCCAGTGACCCTAACATCTGTGTGCTGCAGAATAGACTCACATCTATGCCTGGACTCTACTGTCAACTCACTAACTCTCAACAAACCATAAAATGCCACTGAAAAAGCAGCAGAGTACATCAAAACATCGTAATGACTACCACAAACATGCCTCAAGTAGGCGAGCATTCTATTTAACACAGACAATGTGATTGGATGCCTAGCATCTCTTCTCAAAGTACTTCGCCTACACCCTTCAATTAACCTTGTAATCACAAAACTCTTGGTCACATCCTTTAGCCCAGATGAACTCATATAAAATGCCAACCCAGATATGTATGTTTGAATAGTAGACCCTGCATATCCCATAAAGGATAAATAAGAAATGAACTGCGCCACCCATTCTACATTAGGGGGTAGCTGGGGGTCGTATCCGTACACTTTACAAAATTTCACGTATGCCCCCAAGGCAATAGAGTAAGTTGTGTGTGTTCGAGCTGCCCTAGAAGCCATCAGCAGTCGACTTCTCTCGATAGCCAGCTCTTCCAAAGACGGACTGGAACCTCCACGCCCTCCCGGCGGCCCCCGGTGCTAACGCATGGAACCTCGGCATCTGAAATCGAGATAGTGCATCAGCTATACCATTATCACATCCATGTACATGCCTAGCCCTCAACACTATATTATTGCTTAAACATATAATCACCACCTTCCTCACCAAAACCATAATATCAGGGCATAGCGCCGACTGCTTGTTAAGTACTGCCACCACGGCCTGATTATCACAATTAAACAATATATTCTTGTCCTTTAGCTCCATGCCCCAAATCTCCAAGCCTACCCAAATAGGGAATAGCTCTAAAAAAGCTATAGACCTCCTACCGGCCTGGAAATCAGCAGGCCACCTGGATTGAGCCCACCTGCCTCCAAAGAAAATTCCAAAACCAATGCCAGCCGCCGCATCAGTGAAAAACTGAATTTCCTCGCTTCCAAACCAGCCTGGAGCCCGGAAGAAAACTTGACCATTAAAATGTGCCAAGAACTCCAACCAAACCCGCAAGTCAGCCTTAGCCCCTCTCGTCAACCTAACCATGTGAAAAGGACGCTTAACGCTCTTAGTTAAGTCAATGAGCCGTCTCATGAATGCTCGCCCTGGAGCAATTGCCTTACATACAAAGTTTAGACTACCTACAATCGACTGAATGTCTCTTAGGGAAATTTTTTGTTTCTGTACCGCCCAATTTAATTTCCCTACTAATTTCTCAATTTTGTCCTCCGGTACCCGAACCTGCTGAGAAACGCTATCTATTACCAGCCCAAGATATGACAACTGTGTGGTCGGGCCTTCCGTTTTTTCTCGCGCTATGGGCACCCCAAATCGTTCGCAAATTGCTTCAAAACAATGCATTGCCCGCCTGCAATCCTCCGAGGCAGGGCCGCCTGCAAAAAAGAAATCATCCAAATAATGGACAATATTTTGCGACTTCGCAACTTTTCTCGCGCAAAACTCTAAAAAAGTACTAAAACATTCAAAAGTGGAACAAGAAACTGCGCAGCCCATCGGCAAACAACGATCAAAATAGTAACGACCATCTATATACATCCCAAGCAACTCAAAATCTTTTGGGTGAACAGGCAAGAGCCTGAAAGCTGACTTAATGTCAGTCTTTCCCATAAGGGCACCCCGCCCCAATTGCGTCACAATATCTACCGCCGAATCAAAGGACGAATATGTTACTGTACACTGCCCCTCCGGTATGCCATCATTAACTGAATTTCCCCTGGGTGCCGATAAATGTTGAATCATACGGAACTCCCCTGGGGCCTTTTTGGGCACCAACCCCACTGGTGAACACCTCATATTCTCGAAGGGAGGAACAACAAAAGGCCCAACTATCCTACCTAAGTCTATTTCATCCCTCAATTTCTTTTTCAACGTATCCATGTGTTCGAATGCTGATTTCAGGTTTTTAACAACCAATGGGACCCTGTCCCCTTCAAAATGTAATGAAAAACCAAACTTAAAACCATTATACAAGCACTGAGCATGCTCCTGATTAGGATAAGTAGCTAACATGGGCACCAAACGTGCTAACTTAATAGGGGTCGGAGCAATAGACGACACCGCACTAGCCGTAGACCTATTTACTGCCAGCGGGACTGGAACCGGCCCGCCCTTGGCTACACTGCTTAGCCCCATGACCTGTCGCCTGGCAGCGGGAACACTTGTGCTCATAGATGCAAGCTTTGCCTCGCATGCACTTGCCTCTATTAAAGGCAAAGCACACGCCTCGGCTGGGTGTGCCATTGGCTCCGGGTCCCTTTCCTCCGAAGGGAAAAGATTTTCTCGCGCCGTACTCCCCTCTGTAGAACTGATGGCGAGGGGCATGGGGTAAATTGTGGCGCTGCCGCGGACCATTAGAGGCCACCAGCATCAACCACAACTCGGCGTCGACGCTCGCCCAGGATCGCCCGGGTAAACGCGCCTGCTTGCTCCTAAACTGAGTGTCATAGTCACGCCAGCCATAACCTGCAAACGCACGGGCTGCATGCCTTATCAAATCCATATATTTCATGAGCTCCCTGCTCCTTTCAATGTGCTTCTCAGCGTAAATTGAGGCAAATACTAGAAACACCGAAGTCCACTGCTCTACCGACATGATTTTCTTAGCCTTTGATTGAGGTTGAAGTTGCAAACCAAGACCAGATCCCGATTGACACAAACTCAAAGTGGTGTCACCTACACTCAAGGCCCCAAACTCATCACGTGCATTATTATGCTTAAGGAGCACTCCCAAATCTATATATTCACTTGCCCAAATTTTTTCCTTCAGTGAGATAGCCACTTCCACACCTAGTGGGTCGCATGCGCTAATAAATGGTTCCGGTGCCCCCAACACGGCAGAAAGCCTAGGCGCCTGGGGCTCAGATCTCTCAACACCGACCTCCACTAGATCTAGGCCTAGATCTTCGGCTACCCCTGCCGACCGCGCCGGCACTGAAACTGCTGGCTGAGCCTGCCCCGAGCTACCGGTATCCGACTCCTGTGCTACTATCTCATGCCAAGCAATAGATCTGCCCACGGGCGCCTGGCCTTCCCGCCCCACTAGATCTAGATCTAGCTCTGCCATTTTATCACCAACTTTAGACCTAGGCCTACCACTTTTTTCATCAACATCGACAACTTGAGACTGAGAGGGATTTAACTCACCGCTCCTTCCTGGCCCGTTGTTGCCGCCTCCCAGCCCCAGATCCACACTTGCGGGGGTTGACGTCGCCCGTGGACCTCTCGGCCGACCCGGCCTCCTCTTCGGTGTGTCATCTCCCTTCCTCGCACCTGCGGTCGTTATTTTCTTGGCCTTAACCTTTGGCATGATCAACTCGCGAAACTAGAGTTAGACTCGAAGCTCCGTCACTCAGCCCAAGTCCAATGAATCCTGGATGCAATCACCTCCAAAGTTCAATCAAGCGAACCGCCAAGAAAAAATTCAATCCTGAAGTTGCAAACTGAATCTTTTAGGTCCACAAATCGGCACAGCTAACTTAGTCTTAGTTCTACGGCAACAATTCCTGAGGCTGAAGTCTGAAGACAGTAAAAAACTGAAATCAGCGTCTGTATAATCCAATAAAAGTATGAATCCTTTGTGTAGATATCCGGTATAGGTAGCTAGACAAATGTCGAAATATCTGCCACCTAGGCCTAGTTGCCAGTGCCGAAAGAAAATTTTCAAAAAATTTTGTAAGCACGCTTTACACATGCACCGTCATCTCTCTTCATTGAAAGCCAAAACGAAAATGAAGCATTCCCGCACTTTTATCCGCGCATAGCTCAACCGCGGCAAATGTCTGGCATTGTGCCCAAATTCTTTGGCGCGGGCGCAAAAAGCGCTGCCCCGCCCTTTACGGGTCGGGTCACGAGCCCTTTCTCGGGCAACCACGCCCCCTTTCAAAATCAAAAAAACTAAAATGTGTATTTTGCTAGCCCGCTAATAAATCATTTTAAATCGTCAAGCCGTCTTTAAAATCCATTATATTTAACACGATGCATGAAATCAATTTCTTTTTAAATATTCATTCGCAACAACATTCAAATTTTAAAATGAACGATCAAATTTAAAATAGAGGTTAATATTTTCAGAATCAAATTTAGTTTCAAGATTTAAGTTCAACAGAAATTATATTTGACACCATGCATGAAATCAATTTCTTTTTTTAAAGATTCATTCGCAATATTCAAATTTTACAATGAACGACCAAATTTAAAATCAAGATTAATATTTACATATTAAAAGAATCAAATTAAGTTTTAAGATTTAAGTTCAACAAATATTATATTTAACACGATGCATGAAATCAATTTTTTTTTTTTCAAAGATTCATTCGCAACAATATTCAACTTTTACAATGAACGATCAAATTTAAAATCAACATTAACATTTGCACATTAAAATAGTTTCAGTTTTAAGTTCAACAAAAATTACATTTAACACGATGCATGAAATCAATTTCTTTTTTAAAAGATTCATTCGCAACGAAATTCAACTTTTACAATGAACGATCAAATTTAAAATCAACATTAACATTTGCACATTAAAATAGTTTCAGTTTTAAGATTTAAGTTCAACAAAAATTACATTTAACACGATGCATGAAATCAATTTCTTTTTTAACAGATTCCTTCGCAACAATATTCAACTTTTACAATGAACGATCAAATTTAAAATCAACATTAACATTTGCACATTAAAAAAAGAATCAACTTTATTTTTAAGATTTACTTTTCACAACATTGAAACCTAACGTAAAAAAAATCTTTTTGAAGAATCATTCGCAACAATATTCAAATTTCAAAATGAACGATCAAATTTAAAATCAACATTAACATTTACACATTAAAAAAAATCAATAATAGCTAAAGTAAAAAAAAAATGAAAAGAGAACAAATCATTCTGATTTACCTTTGTTAAACTGAGTAAACAATAGAGCTGGACATACATGTGTATTACAAAAGCGGTCCCATTTTCAGTTCAGGTAATTCTTTGACTTTTCTTTTGACATGTGATTGTGTGCCTGTCTTTTTAAGTCCGGAATTGAAGAATTCAGCGGCTTCGGCAACGCAATAGTCGTATTCATCTTCAAACATACCATGCACGTTGTACACTTGATTGGCAAACCAAAAGAAACCTTCTTCGTTGAGCATATTCAATGCTTTATCAAAATACTTGTCAACTAATTCTTCCCATGGCAGCCAGATGCAATCCTCGTGGTCCTTCTGACTTGGATATTTATTTTTGCATCCTTCGCAGGACTCATGAACACACTCATTGATGAGACCAGATATGGCCTTAACTGCCATGAGGACAGGTGACGCTGGTAGATGACTGCCTGCATCCTCCTTATCCTGATCCTCCTTATCAACATCCATGCTCTGGTTTTCCGTTTCTTGCTCCATCACCTCATCGAAAGAAAGCTTCTTGCGCAGGCTTTGTAGCTCTTGGAGAACTTTGTCCGATATATCTACCTCCATCTGAACCGACTGGGTTGGTGGAGTTGGAGGAGAGCTTCGACTTGTTGTAGGTGTTGTCACTCCTATGATAGCGTGCTGCCTTCGCAGTCGATGACGGCGGGTTGCTGGCGCTTTCGGGGGAGATTTGAGCAGTATGATGTCCGGTGTTACCATCTTTTGGGATGATGCCTGGGATGACCGGCGACCAAATACCGTGGGTGAAGTTTCCATAAGTTGTTGATCGAGTTCGGCGAGGGCAGCCTGGGTACAGAAAGAGGATAGAGTGTCGATCAGTCAGGGAAATGTGAACTTACATTTACTTTTTTTTTAATGACGTTTTAAAAAACAAAATTTGCAAGACCATTGAATGTTAAATTGATGCCAAGTAGAATCTATTTCTTTCCATTACTGAATGCTCTTACAGCATTGCTTATTTCAAATTTTGCGCCAACCAATTTCCACCAATTTTCAGCAGTTGAATTGATGCCTTTTTTTCCGGGAGCATCCTATTAGACCCATTCATTTTAAAGTATTCTCGGACATTCACGTATGGAACGCCTCTGAATTGCTTGACAACGGCAAAGCGTTTTCCTCCTAAATGAAACGGTTTTGAGCCCTCTTCAAATTCACATTCATTGACATGTATTTCCTGACTGAAATGACACCCTGCCTCTTCCCGCATTGTATACCCATTTTCTTTGCTTCTCCCAGATGCCTAATACATAAAACAAGATGATAAAATATATTAAGTATGCGAATCTATCATAGCTGTTACTGAAAACCATAATTCAAAAGTACACGTCATGCAGTAAAATACAACACCGTCATTAGTTTTAATAAAGTTGGTTGTAGTTGTTTGAAATGAATATTTTATACAACAAAAAAAAAAATATAAATAAACGCAATAACACATCCCTAATATCAAAATAATATCATACTTGAATATTGAAACTTACCCTTAATGCAAGGATTCCTGGAGGAGTCTTTGGTTTGAGTTTCTCCTGTACTTTCACCGGTGAAAGTGAAAAGTTGGCTGGGCGTAGAACATCGTTTGCGTGGTTCTCTGGTATCACAAGCTTAGGTGTATTCAGTTGACTGTTGCTCATGGAGGCAAAAGTATTCTCCGGTGTGTTGGTGGCCATCATGGTACAGGCAGTAATACGTAATGTAGATCTGTGCTCTTCAAGTACTGATTTGTAGCTCAGGGACTCAATGATCCTAGCGCAGAATTTACTTCACTATTTATGTTTTCTTTACTACACGTTCCTATGGACCATCCCTCTCGGCCAATCAGAGTACATTTTTTTTAATCGACCAATCACCAACAATCACCCTTTTTCACGAGCCAATCACAAGCAAGACGGTTAATTAACATTCAACCAATCGCTGATCTCGAAACTTCATTTTCTGACTAATAATTCATAAAATCACTCCTTGATGATGGAAGTGACTTTTAATTGGTCAAACACAAAAGAAAACAAAGAAAATGTTAATTGAACGAAGGTCGCTAATTAACGTTGGAAGGACGTTATAATTCGTCAAAGGATGACTAATTAAAAACAAAGGGACTTTTAATTGGTCAAAAACAAAAGAAAACAAAAGGACTTTTAATTGGTCAAAAACAGAAGAAAACAAAAGGACTTTTAATCGAACAAAGGCCGTTAATTAACGTAGGAAGGACGTTTTAATTAGTCCAATTATGACTAATTAAAAACAAAGAGATTTTAATTAGTTAACGGATGTCTTAATTGGTGTTAATTAAATTTTAATGAATCACTAATTAACAACCAATTAAAACCAATTAAAAGTCCCTGTCTGGTTAGACTAGCTTAACTACTATTGACTTAAAACAAAATTGATGTCATTTTTTCCAGGATGTTACTACAAACGTTTTTTTCTGAGAAAATGGAATCATAATTTCCAACATAAATTACGAGAATTTTCAACACAGGTCAGGATTAATCCGATTTAATTCATCAGTAGCCAATTCATTCCAAAGCAAATTTCTCTCTTCATTCATGTCATTTCTTTATCGTTTTACTCGATCAAGTTTTAGATCACAATCGCACGTATTCGAGGCCAATAAGGTCCAGAGAAAACAACTTAATAACAGTCTCCTTCGCTTGATGACCAATTTTATTATTATAAATAATTGAATATCTAAATATCAGTACTACAAAAGAATATCTTGAAAAATGGCGTAGAAAATAGTACATAGCAGGCAGACAAATCCCAGATGTACCCACAAACAACACAGTTATATATATTCAAATAAATAAAAAATATACAATTCACATATTTGACCACTACTTTCAATTAACATGCAGCGTCTTCTGTTCATGAAATAATTACATATGACTGTTATCTAGGTATGGTTCCAGGGGGGGGGGTATAATACCCCCTCCATCTTAACCTCATGTATCCCTTTCACAAGATGTGGACGTCTTATCTTTTTTAAACGTTCGTTCTTCTTTTAAAAAAAAAACCTGGTTTGGGGAGTGAGACGCTTGTATTGCTTTGTATTAATGTTTTTGGCTGAAATTTGGTTTGATTGCTGTTTGCTTTTTAATTGAATCTATTCCAGCCAAATTCCCAGTAAAACCTTAAATATACCGTGTGTCTAAAAAAAACGTAACACTTTTGAAATGGTTGCCAAATTGAGCAATATTATTATTTCATGAAAAAATGTCAATATGTATGGAAAGCTAAAGGACCAACCATTCATATGAAATGAGGTATGAAAATGGGCCTGCGCAGGATTTTTCCTTCGAATTTTGGACAGGTATAGCATACAAAATAAATTTGATATGAGATATTCATGATCGATGGATTAAGAGTTAAAAGGATGTTTTGAATACAAATCCTTTCTCTCTGTCATTTATCAATCCCCAAACACCACCCATGCCACACACACACACACACACATCAACTTCCACTCCCATCTTAATGTATCATTGATCTGGTAGATGTGAACAGGATGAAGGAAGAATTGGACAATGTTTAATTAAAATATTCAAAATCATAATCGACATGCAACCCACTCTCCTCCCCCACAACCTTTTCCCATCCCATCACCTACCCCTTGCCTTTTCTTTATCTGTTTTCTTCCGTAAATTTGGTGGATCTTCAATCACATTTTATTCAGGCTTTATGAATGACCCAAACATGTAATAGCTAAGTACATCATTCATTATGCATTGAGAATACCAGACCCCTTCTCTTTCCCCACATTTGAACTTGTTATCACCTGTCCATGGAATGTGACAATGCATTGTTATTCTTCATTGGCCTGAACACTGAGTAGCCAGAAACTGTTACATAATCCTCTTTATCCAACATCACTGTTTGAAACTAAACAACGAGGCAAAAACACGGTATTACACATTACAGGTTTAAGAGTAAAAATAATTGCATTAAGTTGTTACATAGCCTTCAAACAGTCCATCTTATGCCATGTTGTCAGTATGGAACGACCCCAATTCACAAATCAACAGCGTGCCTTCATGGTAACTGAGTATCATCGAACTAACAATGTTACAGCAGTCTGTAAGAGGTTCAGACAAGTCTATCCGGATGTACGCTGCCCTTCGCGTCTTACCGTGTACCGCAATGTCGCCAAGTACAAGGGAACGGGGACGAGCCATAATCTGAACCGAGGAAGATCAGGACGCCTCAGGACTGGACGATCGGCAGAGAATATTGAAGCGGTTCGTCAAGCCATTCGGGAGCATCAGGATGGAGACATCAGCTGTCGGCGAAACCCTACAGATCTACCCCACGCCACCTTCAACAGGATCACGCGACTTGATCTTCACTACCACCCTTACCAGATGATCAAGAGGCACGAGCTTCTTCCAGGAGATCGTCAGCGTCGCACAAGATTTTGTGAGTGGCTTCTTCGAAGACCGGCGCGATTCTTAGATGACTTGTTGATAGGGGACGAGTCCGGTTTCGCTCTCAATGCTCAGGTCAACACGCACAATCTTGTGGCATACCGGGATAAAGGGCATCCTCCAGAAGAAGGACAACCGGTCCAAGATGACGGTGTGGGCCGGTCTCACTGGCAGAGGGGACATCATCGGGCCTGTCTTCTTTGACAACAATGTCAGCAGTGAAGCCTTTCTCCAGATGATCGATGGACATGTTGTCCCTGCCCTCGGTAGAGTTGCAAGGTATCGCCGTGGCAGGAATGGACGGTTCCGACGCGTATGGTGGGCGCAAGATGGGGCACCTTGCCATCGCTCCAGGGATGTCACAGAGCGCCTCACCCAGCTCTTCGGTGATCGAGTGATATCCCTCAACCGCGAAGTTGAATGGCCTCCACGTTCACCTGACATGACGCCTCTCGACTTCTTCTTGTGGGGATATGGCTCAAGGCCAAGGTCTACACCACACCTCCCGACACAATGGATGATATCAAGGAGAAAATCACCCATGAGATTGATGTCCTTCGTCAGGACAGAGCCACAGTCAGGAGAGCTGTTCTGGACATGCTGAAACGGGCAAGATCGTGTATCGAGAGAGAAGGTGGACATGTCGATCATTAATGTGAAAGACTTTTATCTTTACCGGTACCCTTACTCAATCGGTACTTTGAAAGCCGTGATATTCAGTCAAGAAGAAAAGATAGCCATGTGGACTATGAACTGATTACTTTTGTCAGATCTTTCATTTTAAGATGAACAAAGCAGTTGTAAATAAGAAAAAATAAAAGAAACATGAACATCTTTAAAAAAAAAGATTTAACTTGTTTTTGTCATGTCTGCCCTAATGTGTGTGTGGTGTGTGCGTATGTGTGTGTGTGTGGTTTGTGTGCGTGTGATAATTGGTTTGAGCAATTGCTTGATGGAATTAATGTTTCAGTGATTTATCGATTGATTTCATTGATCAAAATGAGTGACTGGTTAATAATTTGATTATTAATGGAAAAAAATGATCCACCAAACTTTCAGAAGAAAAGTGATAAAAAAGGAAGGAGTAGGTGAGAGGAAAGGAAGAAGGTTGTATGTGTGTGTGTGTGTGTGTGGGAGGGGAGGACAGTGGGTTGCGTAATGTTAATTATGATTTGGAATATTTCAGTTTAGCCAATTCCCATTCATCCTTAATCCCGTTCACATCTACCAGATCAATGATACAATAAGATGGGAGTGGAAGTGTGTGTGCGTGTGTGTGTGTGGGGGTGGGCGGTGGTGTTTCGGGATTGATAAATAACAGAGAAAAAGGAATGGTATTCAAGGTATTCAAAATATCCTGTTGATCCATCGATCATGAATATCTCATTTCGACCTTATTTTGTAAGCTACAAGTAACTTACCTGTCCAAAATTGGAAGGAAAAATCCTGCGCAGGCACATTTTCATACCTCTAACTTAAGTGAACACTGTTCATCGAAGCATGATTTTTTTTCTCTAATTTTTCATATCATATGAAAGGTTGGTCCTTCAGCTTTCTATACATATCGACATTTCTTCATAAAATTACATATGCTCAATTTGGCAACCATTTCAAAAGTGTTACATTTTTTTTAGACACACGGTATAATTCATAAAATTCAGTCTTTCAAATATAATGTAATACAGTAGAATTATTACTACGCCACTATAAAGCAATAATACAAATTTGTAGGGTTTTTTCATTAGAAACACAGCTGCACAAAATTCAAAGTAAGATAGTACAAGGAATCATGGAATGTTGAATCAGAATAACCATTACAACTTTACAAAATATACCAAAATATTGATATTCACAAATACTTTTACCTCTGGTTCAAGGCAGGGGCATTGATCGGGGGGGGGGGGGGGTGGGATTGAAAAAATGTATTATACTTCGAAGCACACAGCGTGTTAAATATTTCTCACCCTTTTTTCAATTTTGCTCCCCCTTTCGGAAACATGGATCGACATGGCTTGCCCCTGTTCAAAGGGTTAAAGCAGTTGCATACTTCAAAACATTAAAAGAATAGGTCGCCAGTTGCCCCAAGAAACATCTGTATAATTTTTAATTACATATAGTAATCAGGGCTCTGTAACGCAAAGGTTTGCAAAGATGAAAGAACCGCTCTGATTGGTCCCTGGTCAGTATTTTAAACCAAATGCGCGTGTAACATTATATTGAGCCCTGGTCGTTCATAAAATATGATAAATCTGCTTTTAATCGTAACTGTACGGCTGAATATTGCAGTAACCACATCAACATATTTCTATATATTCATATTACAATAGTAACATGCTGAACTCTTTAAAAAGAATTTTGAGAAAGTTACCAAGTATTTGGTTAAAAAATAATGAATCAGGCACATTCGTTGGGTAAAATAGCAGGCAAAATATGATCATGGACTATATACAGATATAAAACTACAAGTATTTCAAAAAGTTCAAGGCTAAAAACTTTAAATCAATGCACAGTACAGAATGAATGTAAATAAAATCAACTCATAAATCGGATTGGGAGATAAACGAAAGCCGAGCACTTAAAATACATGAATTCACATGTAACATCAAATACAAATTTTATACCTTTCCGTTTCAAAGCAATCATCACTAGTAAGATAAATACAATTTACTATAATTATTCTCAAAATTTTAGCAAGGATTTGAATGTACATGAAATATTTCTTAAAGTTCCTAATAACTTCAGCAGCCTCTTAATATACTAATAAACAAAGATATATAAATACTTTGAGCCTGACGCAGTTTCCAAAAAATTCTAATAGAGGGTTACGTGCACAATGAAAAGAGATTTAGTTATTGGCAGCCTCATATTAACTAACTTCAAATTCATTGCAAACTTTGTGGGCCTCTTGATACACGAATATATGTTCCTTCAACCCATGCTCATGAACAATTGAGAATGAAGTTGCAATTGATATTTGGAGTTGCTTTTGAATTAATTTCAACTCGTTGAACAATTGACCCCTGTTCAGCTCATAACATGACAGGGGGGGGGGGTGTTTCACAAAGATTTAAGTATGACCTAAGTCGCACTTAAATGCCGACGCGTACGTGATATGCAATGCACGATCCCATTGATAGATACGCATTAGTCCGTGTCCTCACGACATGATCTGACCAATGCGGTCAAGCCTTTCATACCGTACGTAACTCAGTATTTAAGTGCGACTCTACAATGTAAGTCATACTTAAATGTTTGTGAAACACCCCCAGGGGGTGTTTCATAAAGCTATTCGAAAAGTTACGCACAACTTTATGCACGACTGGAACATGTTCTTAAGGTCATAAATCCATTCTATAGGGATATCACATAGCACAAGAAAGGATCACCAGTCACGCGTAAAGTCATTCGTAACTTACGAACAGCTTTATGAAACACCCACCAGGAACCCGTAACATAAAACCTAGTGATTGATTGTAGGGCTAATTTCTCATGATTATTGCAACAAGTATTGTGTACTACGATCAATCGCAAACATCAGCCCCAATAACAAATGCCAAGCTTTATGTCATGGGCCCAAATTACTCCCCCTCCCCATCAATCTGAAATGCAAGATATTTACATGAATGTACCTTCGACCACGTCATAATAACATACCAAAGCTCTCAATATTTCCATTTGCCTCGTTCTCTTTACAAGAAATCAGCCTAAGTACAAATTTGGGCAGTCTATCAATTAAGATTTAAAAAAAAGACAGTTTATACTGAATGCAGGCTTGAATGGAAAATTTCTTATTAAAAGACAGGATCTGACTACATCTATAATACATGTATATAACGTATCACGATTATTGAAAAATGAAAAAAAAATGTTGTCCATTCAATACAAAAGGATTGAGAAATTCACCATAAGTCGAAACTCACACATGGCAACATTACAAAGAGTAAGTTGGTACTTTTTTATCACTATATTGATGTAAATTTAAAAGTGCTAGTAATCGATTGGAAGTATTCAACTTACTTCAGCATACAGGCTAAAACCAAAACAATCTAAAACATGTACAGGCACACATTCTGGATCATTTCTTTTTCTTTTGGTGTATGAAAACATATGGAACCATTTCGTAAAAAAGATTGAGAAATTCACCATCATTCGAAAGGCACACATGGCAACATCACAACAGGTAAGTTGGTACTTTTACCTCAACACATTCTATATTGATATAAATTTATAATAGATTTGATTCACAATAAGTCGAATCGCACACAGAAAATGATCAATTTTCCTTTACACATATACAGTTGAGGCCGAAAGTTTACATACACCCTTGGAATTCAGTGAAATTTGTTCACTTGCCAAACATCATTAAATTTACTATATCTTCAGAAATATAAATACTGCCATGAAGAATTTGGTATCAAATGAAAGAGCATATTGAGCTCGTCCACATGATTGGAATACCGTTGAGATCAAAGTATTATTTCAGGTGAAATTTTCTTTGAAGAAAAAAAGGAATATTAATGCCATTGTATTCTATTGTTAGTTTTTATATTTTCAAAAATCGTTTCATAAAAATATATAAATGTCAAATCTATGATTAATATTACATTTTCTATCATGATATGTCACCACTGAACAAAAATGTGTAATCTGAAATGTTTGTTTTGAGAAGTAACTAGGACAAATATGAAATGTTTTTGTCAAGTTTTTATTTTTAATTCGTCTAAAATATGAAGATTTTTTTGGGAAAAATTTCACCTTAATATTTTTCAGCTCCTGGTGACAAAGCAATGTGATGAAGGGGCATGACATACTCATTAATTTGATATCAAATTTGCCATGATAGCACAAATATTTTATAAGATACAGTAAATTCTATGACGTTTGTCAAATGTCAGCTTTTCTTTGAATTTCCTGGGTGTATGTTAACTTCTGGCCTCAACTGTAAATCCATTGAGGTAAGTTTTTAACGGAATTCATGAGCATTGTAACCAATACACTAATTGCTGAAATTTTAGTCAGTCTTGATTATACTTGTCTGATGGTGCTTCATGAGTGTAGCTTGGTAAGATACATAACAAAATGAAGGACCTGTAATCGATTGTACAAGTTCAATTTTTTTTTTTTAAGGATGTTTTATTATATTCTCTCAAATCAACATACATAATCAGATTCTATAAACAATTTGTACAAACTATTTGAAACATAATTATAAATTATACAATAAATCCATTACAATATAATTATACAACTTATACATCAAACTTCAAAAATACTAGAAATTAATATACTAATGCGTTTCAGCAATTACAAAATGAAATATTAACAAAATATATGACATGATCAGAGAGAAAAAAAGATAAAAATGTTGTTCCACCTCCCACCCCCCCCCCCCCCTCCCCTCCCTCCGTCCCCAGGTTAGGAGCATTCTCCCCTTTATGCCTATACTCTACATGGAAGGGACTGCAATTCTCCGTATTGGTTTTTTCTGTGTTTTTATTTATTTTGTTTTGTGGCTTTGTCTCTCGTATATATACCTTTGCCTCACTCTCCCTATTTATTCTTTTAATTAAAGATTTTCCCATTTCCTTAAATGAAGAGACATCTTGCCTCTACCTAGCGCCAGTCTTCTTTCTTCCCATTCTTCTTCTTTAAATTTCCTTTTAATTTCATCCATGGTTATATGTGCACCCTTTTCCCCTCCCTTTGAAGATTAAAAATTTAACAAAGATTAAAAAGTGATTGATTAAGCGTTCTTTTCCTTCGTCCTTTAATTCTACCCCTACAAGAATTTCCTCCCAGCTTAAATTACCCGTAGAAATAAAACCAAACATCTCCTTACAATTATCCCAAACCAGACAAGCATATTCACATTCCAAAAAAAGATGGCGATATGTTTCCTCCTCTTTTTTACAATAACAACAAAGGTTATTTTGTGAGATTTTAAAACGGAACAAGTGATGATTTGTGTAAGCAATGCCGTGTAACATTTTAAACTGAAATTCTCTTAATCTACTGTTCAGAGTACATTGTCTTGGTCTCATAAAAATGTGTTCAATCTTTTCATAAGAGAAACTATATTTGTTTTTTAACCTTTCGAAAACATCAGGTATTGAGAAGTTGCATTTCATAAAATTTGCATAAACGTTTTTAGATACTAACTCCTCCATTGACAAAATTCTTTTTCCAGATATAAATGATATTTCTTCCCTAAGAGAAGCCTCTTTGCTATCTATTTTCATATTTCGTTTCCAGCTGACTGGAAAAGTTTTATAAATTGACTCTATCAGATGAAAATCATTTATGTTTAAACCCTGTCTTTGGAAGTACGAAAATGGCCTTAAGTTTCCATCATAATCCATAATATGTTTCAATCTGTAAATATTTTTTTCATATATTTTTGGTTAAATATGCATTTCCCTTCAATTCGTACAAATTTATTGTTAAAAAATATCTCATTTCCTTTAAATGTTTCAGATTTTAAACGAAAATCCTTCGTCTCTATCCATACTTCTAACAAATCTATATAAAATTGCGGCAATGCTATCTCCAACAATCCAAGCAAGTAATCACATGAAAATATAAAATTTCCTCCCAGATGTTTTGTGGCATAATTGAAATATTGTTTCCATTTCATTGTATTATTTTCTTTTAGTCTTTCAATCCACATAACTCTCTGTGCCTTTATTAACCATTGAAAATTCATCATTTTCAATTGACTTTAGCAATCGACTGCTGGTATTCGAATAGCAAGCCATTAATCATGAAAGTTTCATTCTCAGGGGGGAATTCCAGCAATCGATTGTAAGTATTTGATTTGTTTAGCCTTTACATATTTTGAATTACTTTGTAGTTTAATAAATGAAACATGTTGTCCTTTCAATACAAAAGGGTTGAGAAATTCACCATATGGCAACATTACAAAAAGTAAGTTGGTACTTTTTTACATATCACTATATTGATGTAAATTGGGAGTAATCGATTGGAAGTATTCAACTTACTTTAGCCTACAGGCCAAAAACAAATATCCACATCATGTACAGGTACACATTTGGATTTTCCCTGTTATTTATCTTTGGGTGTATGAAAATACATAGACTATTCCGTAAAAAAAGAATAAGAACTTCACCATCAATCGAAAAGCACACATGGCAATATCACAACAGGTAGGATGATACTTTTCCCTAAACACTTATTTTATATCGATATAAATTTATAATATAATATATTTGATAAGATTCTATACGATAAAGGGGTTTATAGACTGCATCATATTTTGGATAATAACGGTAAACTAAAATGTGATACACATTTTCTTAATTTGAATTTAGATGCAAATGATGTTGAAAAGATTAAGCATATTTATGCCTGTTTACCTGTTAGTTGGAAGAACAATAGTGAAATGAATGCAAAGCATAACTCTGGAATCGATTTCAATTTGGGTAAGAAAATGACTAATTTGATGTTTTTAAATCAAAAGAAATATACGAACAGCTGTTATATAAAAATGAAATTAAACCTTCTATTTTTGACAGAATTAGAACGAATTATGATCTTACCAATAAGGAAATAGAAAGTATATTTTTAAGACTAAGATATTGCACACTGAATAGTCGATTAAGGGAGTTCCAGTATAAACTCTTGCATAATATTTTATACACTAACCACCACCTTTTCCGTTTTGGTCTTATTTCGACCAATTTATGCTCATTTTGTGAAAAGGAAGAAGAAACGTATGAACATCTATTTTATACTTGTGAATTTTCAAAATCACTTTGGGATCTATGTGCAAGAAGTTTAAATTTTGAAATAGATAAATTTAGTTGGCAGGAAATTCTTTTCGGGAAGCAGGAGAAAAGTAAAGGTAAATATCAATTAATTAATCATGTCTTGATTTTAGTTAAATATCTTATTTACAAAACCGAGAATTGAAAAACCTCCTTCATTGATTGAAATAAAAAATAGTATTAGGGGGGATCAAAGAGAAGAAAAGAAATTAGCAACAAAGAGGGGGACTCTTACAATCCATTTCTGTAAATGGGAAAACTTAAATATTAGACCATATACTGGAGCCCAGAGCCAGTTCTCCACCGGATAGGGGATGGGGGTGTTCAAGGGAGGGTGGGGGGGATGACAAGGGCTGAGTTTGTGTTTGAATTTATTTGGGCGAAGAGGCCGAGGTGATGGATCAAAAATATATATGCTGATGGCTTCAATTCGTTTAGGTTTTATTAATGATTTATTTATTTTTGTATTTGGAAAATTTCTCTTAGGTTTTTTATTTGACACTGGAAAAAAAATCAATATGTTGGAATTTTCTGTAGAAGTTTCTTCTTGATGCATATAATTATCATCAATGTTATTCATAATTATGTATTGGAAGATGTCTGACATTGTGTTTTATTGTAACATTCATGAAAATATTACGTTTCAAAGTTCTATTTGTTATATATATCTTATTTTGTATACATGTATGAATTGAAGTTGTCAATAAAAACTACTCAATACAAAAAAAATAGCATTGATGAGCGATTATAAACAATATAATGGAGCTGGTGTAAGAAGCCAAGGAAGGCAAAATAGTGATGAGTCAATACGTCGAGATGGTTAGTTAATGATGATTTTAAACTCACCAAGTTATTCTTTGTAGGCCTTCCATTCAGCTGTGGAGTTCTTTTCTTTAGTGAAGAGTGTGACTTTGGTACCAGTAACCACTATCTTAGTAGATAAGTTGTTCTCTTTCCGCAGGTTGTATGCTTTGGTCGCTAGGATGCTTCGTTGTGCTTTGAGTGCCGGTGGTAGGTCTGTGCATACGGTGATCCGTGGATTAGGCCTGGCGATTTATGCTCCTTCAAAGGCTGCATAACAGGGCTACTAATGCAAGCAAGCATGACAGCAAATACATTTAAAAAACATTGATTATGACCAAAAGGCTATTAACCGGATGCCAACTGACCAATCAGATCTACATCTGAGGCTGCTGGATGCTCATTGGCTGGACAACCGTAGGGGGCGGGTGACCTCCACCTGCAGACGAAGTGGTTCCTCCCTGTGGAATTCCCATAGAGGCGTAGAGGGTGTCTGGGTCGTAGTAAGGGTACTGCGGTGCGTACGTCACACTGCCAAAAGCACCTTTCTTCCCTTTGATCTGTTTTGGCCCTCCTAATGCAGCCATGTACGTTGGAGGTGGAGGTAAAGCTGTAAAATTCAAATGAAGCAATAGATGGCTTAAATTCACACCAAGGGGGAAAAGATTTTACAAAGTTTATTTGGACCTTCGCCCCTAAAAAAAGGCAAACCAACAAAAATCAGTGATAACATCTGCACACAGAATTCGGTGCTATAGCTTTTTATGAATATGTGCCTTAACCCTAAAGGAATGGAGGGGCATCATGGCCCTTGATGCTTCCCGCGAAATTTTTTAAATGAAAAAAGATAGCGCCGCCAAATTTTCAAATTTAATGACTTTTTTCTTTGAAGTCATGCGTAAAAGGGTGATTATTTTTCATTCAAATTGGTCTGCTTAATTACTTTGGGGTTTAATTTAGTTGTTAAATGGTCTGTAATAATTTCCATTAAAAAAGCAATAAAAACAAAAGATGAAAAAACAAAGAAATACATAAGGAAAAAATTGGCTTTTGCAATTTTTCTTTGTGGAAACATTTATATTAGTAGGAGTGGGCTATAAATGGGTGATTTTGGGTTTTACTGTGGGAACAGTTTTTTTTTGTGTGTGTTCCTTTTACCTTATCTCAACATGAAATGTTGTCTCGGGTCCGAGAAAAAGGTGTGCCGGGCCAAAATCCAAAATGGCCGCCAAAAACCACCCAAATCACAGTTTTGGCCACAACTTCTTTATTTGGTGGTCTTTTTCTCTGGTTTTGGTGTCTATTTAGAGTTAAAAGGTAATTATACCTAAATTTTCCAATTTTTATAGCCTTTTTTCAGCAAAATGTAGGTTTTATCGTCCTGGTGTTCTTGGATATTAGACGGTACGAGGTCAACAATAGCAAGCAGCTTCATAGAGCTATATTGCTTTTATTCTGTGGGTTTCACGGATATTTGTGAAATATATCAAATAAAAAATGTTAATTATCCATAGGGGCTATACAGTATACAATGTACTGTTACTGTACATACTACACTGCATATATCCATGCATTGACCACCATGACATATGACAAGGCCTGTATATAAATTATAGTGTCATAGAAATAAGCTCCTAAGGTTTAAAATTAGATTGTGAATTTGATTGCTTGTCAACCGATGTACATGATGAAACCAGCAACGTAAATTGCACATAAAAATATCACATACATATATATATGCAGACTCGCCGCGCATATGTACATCACATATCTAGCCATATCTTCTTCATTTGGAGGCTTTTTTTTTACCTGGTTGTGGTGTCTAACTGGCCTACATGTATGTTTATGGGGTCAGGTTACTGTCATGGTAACGTTGATCAACAGCCAATCAGAACCAAGGATTCCATGCAAGTTACCATTAAGTTTAGTTAACATAACGGTAAATATTTATGCAACAGGGCCCAGAATAGCTACAGTGTAAATGCCACGATGTGGAGTTAATTACCTTTCTCCGCCCACTGAATTAGCATATTTGACAAAACATGTCCTCAGTTTTGTATATAGCCCACTCCTAATATCAGATTACAAAGATGACATCTAGAAGCAAGTGGAATGCCTCTGGCCATCTCACCTGCATCACGCGATTCAACATAGCAGCAGTGCTGACTTTGAAAACTACTATAACTCGCACAAGATGTTCAGTGATATTTGGTTACTCTTATTTCCACTTTTTATGAACTAGACCAATACATTACAGAGATAGGATGGTAATTCAACAATTACCCCCAATGTGGCCAAAATTTAGTGACCTCATATGACCTTTGACCTTGATCATGTGACCTGAAACTTGCACAGGATATTCAGTGATACTTGATTACTCTTATGTCCAAGTTTCAAAAGTCAGATCAATAAACTTGCAAAGTTATGATGGTAATTCAACAGATACCCCCATTATGGCCAAAGTTCATTGACCTTTGACCTTGGTCATGTGACCTAAAATGCGCACAGGATGTTCAGTGATACTTGATTACTCTTATGTCCAAGTTTTATGAACTAGACCAACATACTTTCAAAGTTATGATGGTAATTCAACAAATACCCCCAATTCGGCCAAAGTTTATTGACCCTAAATGACCTTTGACCTTCATCATGTGACCTGAAACTTGCACAGGATGTTCAGTGATACTTGATTACTATTATGTCCAAGTTTCATGAATCAGATCCAAAAACTTTTAAAGTTTTGATTGTAATTCAATAGATACCCCCAAATCGGCCAAAGTTCATTGACCCCGAATGAACTTTGACCTTGGTCATGCAGGATGTTTGGTGATACTTGATTAACCTTATGTCCAAGTTTAATGACCTAGGTCCATATGTTTCCTAAGTTATGATGACATTTCAAAAACTTAACCTCAGGTAAACATTTTGATGTTGATTCCCCCAACATGGTCTAAGTTCATTGACCCTAAATGACCTTTGACCTTAGTCATGTGACATGAAACTCTAATAGGATGTTCAGTAATACTTGATTAACCTTATGGCCAAGTTTCATGAACTAGGTCCATATACTTTCTAAGTTATGATCTCATTTCAAAAACTTAAACTCAGGTTAAGATTTGATGTTGACGCCGCCGCCGCTGTCACCGCCGCCGTCGGAAAAGCGGCGCCTACAGTCTCACTCTGCTATGCAGGTGAGACAAAAATTGAAGTAAAATGGTGCATTAATTTTCAAATAATGTTTTTCATGAATAAACTTGCATATTATATTTATGATAAATAAAAAAAAGTTATTTTCAGAATTTTTTCAAATACTGGCTTGTAGTTTATATGGTAAAGAATGTGTGTGCCGAATCCCCCCCCCTAAATGTTAGGTGGGGGGACGGTCCCCCCCTAATTTTTTTTTTGATAACCCTTTTTTTTTTTTGCTTGTCAATTTTGTTTCCTGCGTGGACCCCCCTGAAACTTGTGTTGTCCCCCCCCCTAAAATTTAGGTTGATTACCCTTTTTTTTTGCTTGTCAAAATTTTTTGGCCATCATATTAAGTACGCAAAACTGTTTTTTTCTTCACTGCACTACACGTTCCCACTGGGAATCACACATTTTATCAAAAACTTGAACGACATCGCCTTGAATATCCCCACATATCTTGGAAACTAAAATTAATTGCTCCCCAAAATTTTAACCCTACACAGAGTAGGACTTGTACTTTCATTCCTGCAAAAATCTAGAAAAAAATTAACATTTTGACCAAAACGACTGATACACCAGTTCGGATGAACGCCAATGATATGTGCTATTCAAGTTTGTAGGGAGCTTGACCTCATTTGAAAAATTCTCTAACGAATGAACCATAAACACATCCAAGCAAAATCATAAAGGCAATAAACATTATATCTTTAGTGTATCATAAATAATACACCATGGATGGGTTATGCATCCTATTTTGTACAATGCATACCACCAATGTATCACAAATAATCATAGAGCTCATTTGCCCCACCTATCAGTCAAAAATCATTCTGGTTAAGGTGACTTTGATTATTGATCATCAATAATAACCTTTGATCCCAAGGTGAAGGGTTGACAGCTCTCAGGTCTTCTGGCAAGAAATTGATAGACATTTGCCACTCTTGACCAAGGGGAATTAACCAAGCACACATTTCTTCCTTGAAATGCTACATAATACATTATTGCTATCATCGTGAGACAACTGGTTATTTCTTGAAATGCCTTGAAATGCTACACAATACATTATTGTTATCATAGTAAAACCAGTTTGGATACTTTTACGGAGTGCTAGGCTAGTGTCACATCAGAAAGACATGAGCATAACACAATACCACTAAGATTACCATTAAGACACCTTACCCTCATCATCAGAACGTCCTCCTGGTTGAGGATATCCTGATTTTTCTGGTGGGTGCGCTCCAGGCTGGCCTGGTGGTGGATACCCTTGCCCCAGTGCTGGTGCTCCAGGCTGGCCAGGTGGTGGATATCCAGATGGCCCATCACCTGGTGGAGGCATTCCTGGTTGTCCAGGTGGAGGAAACCCAGGCTGTCCTGGTGGAGGATACCCTTGTCCTGTTGGGGGTGCTCCTGGTTGTCCTGGTGGTGGATACCCTTGCCCCAGTGCTGGTACTCCAGGCTGGCCAGGTGGTGGATATCCAGATGGCCCATCACCTGGTGGAGGCATTCCTGGTTGTCCAGGTGGAGGAAACCCAGGCTGTCCTGGTGGAGGATACCCTTGTCCTGTTGGGGGTGCTCCTGGTTGTCCTGGAGGGGGATACCCCTGTCCCGGTGGCAGTGCTCCAGGTTGTCCAGGAGGATATCCCTGTTGCCCCGGAGGTGGGAATCCTGGCTGACCTGCAGGAGCCATTCCAGGATGGTCTGGTAATTGTTGTACTGGAAAAGGGTTCAGGGCAGGATCCTTGAGGGTGTGCGGGAAGGCTGGGATTGTACCAATAACTACTGGGAGCTTCACATGGGCATCCATTGGTGTTCGAGAAACATCTCCTTCGATCTTCAATCAACAAAATTCAAGAGATGAAATTATATAAGACTTAGAATTCCTGCAACAATGTCTTTGTTTTTCATAATTACAACTTCAGGAGGTGTAATTCAATTATCAATTTTACTATTACCATTTATCAGTTTTATTGGTTCTGTTTGTAAGTAATAATGCTCTATTATTCAATAATCCATGCTTATCTTCTAATGGCAGAGAAAAGCATGCAGTACCAACTGAGCTGGCTGGTGTGTTGGCTCAATTGGTAGAGCATCCGTCTCATATCTGGGATGTCGGGAGGTTCAAGCCACGGCCATGTCAGATCAAAAGACATTAAACGATGGGAGTTGCTCCTATCCTTTTTGGTGTTCAACGATTTATGTCACAGAGCTACATGTACGTCAAAGTGACGCTGCAAAGTGGCTGCCGGACCCATGATCAATTCGGCAAAAGAAGTCTTTGGAGTACTTTTATTTCAGATTTGATTTTGCTAGCCTCTCTCCATGCGTGAGGCTTGCACTAGTGATGTCTGTTAACCTCAACATAGCGTCTTACGCAGAAAATTAACGGGGAGACTTGGGATGAAAATTATTTTCAACATTCTTTGCAAGTTTTATAATTGTGAACAGCCCCACTTTAACTATGTATGGGTCTGTTGTGCATAAGGAGGTGGTGCACAAGATATCCCAGGCTGCAGTGTATATAAATAAATATAGGTTACTAAAAGTTAATATAGCAAAATGAACTTGTCTTCAGTGAGCTAAGAATGTTTGTGTGTATATGTACACATGTATAGGTATGAGTGTTGGGGTGTATCGTAAATAGTGTTATCATGTTATCATGGTTATGCAGAATGGAAAGAAAAAAAATGCCCTACCTGCCCTATTTTTCAATGACCTATTAATACAACAGTTCTTTTGGCTGGTGGGGGGGGGGGGGGATTCCTTGCCAGCCAAGCCGTCTGAGTGGATATCTAAAACAGCAAAGACCGGAATCTGTTTTTGTCTTGGAAAATATACCAAATAAATAAGACATAATGGTAGCCATCCATGTGTAAACTGAGGTAGGTTCTAGTCCAAAATATCTAACTTCATTGATCCTAAACCTTTTTTTCAGTCAAATCGAGCATCCGAAACAGCTGTATTTTGGCTCTGGACACTGTCATTCAAATTGTCAGACTTCACAACCAATGAATGTAGAGGGCAGCTACACATTTGCCGACTTCGCCTAGTTTTTGTTGTAAGTTTGATATGGACTGAAGTAAGCAACCAGAATTATGCAACACTGTCATTTAAAGCCGTTCCTGATGCCCGATGTGGTTGAAAATTAGGTTAAGGATCAATAAATTCGAACAAACAGGTAAAATTAGTTTGATAACATCACAGGGTGTGAAAGTGCACCAGCACTTGCACACACCAAGCTGAGTGAGGCCAGGCTTCTAGGTGCAGCTGCTGCGGCAGTGCAGTGGCTCCGGCAGTGCAGTGGCTCCGAGTTCAGGGCCGATCCAGAACCCGGAACCTACTAGCCCAGGTTCAAGTCGGGTTTTCCTTCACCCCCCCCCCCAACATACGGGGAGGGTGACAGATAACATTTTAGCTTTTGCCGGAGTATCATTATAGGAATAGTTTGTAAAAATGATTTTCATAATACCACGAAATCGGACACCCCATCGCCTCTCTCACTTCATTGTCTAACGAAATCATACCATGGTCTCTGAAGAAATTAACACAACGGAGGTGAAACCAAAAAATGTTACAACAATTAGAATGATCTATGAACCCAAATACAGTGTCGCCGCATCCGAAGTGGGCTGTTGCAAATTTCAAGATTTTTTTATCAAAATATCCTTACCATATTTTGCATAGAAACGCACACATTCATCCCACACACTGATATAGACACAGAGCGCATTCAAATAAATTGGATATTCTTCCTAGTTCTTTTCCTCTGTACTTTTCTCACAACTCTTATTACTTTCAATTTCTCCTATCGTCCCATTTGAACCCACCCTTCTCCGTTCTCTTTATATAATTATGTGAACATCTTATTCCTATTATATAATTTCGCTTCTTCTTTTTCTTTGTAATTTTGTCTACGTCTTTTCTCTATGCTGTAGGTGAACTCGGCGCTTCAATTAAATCATTTTCCTTCCCTTTTACGGCAATTTTTTTTTATTATCATTCACCTCACCTATATACCATTATTTTCCTTCATCTGGATTTCAGAGACATAACTGTAACATATAGGACTGTTTATAAAACGTTGTCTGGTCTTAGAAAATTATTCATCCATTTATTTGGAATGTCGGTTTTAAAAATTGGTTGAATAAACTAAAGTGATGAATAAAACGAAGGAGACAAAATGAAACAAAGCTAAAAAAAAATTCCGAATAATGTTAACGATTTCAATGATAATAATAATAATAATAATAATAATGGTGACAAAAACAACAATAATAATATAGGTGCTAATACTATACTACTACTACGACTACTATACAACTACTACAACGACTACTAATACTACGACTTCTAATTCTACTACTGCTGTAGCTGCTGATATCATAACAAAATAGTAACAACAATAATAAACAAGTGGAATGCCTCTGGCCGTCTCACCTGCATCACGCGGTTCAATATAGCAGCAGTGCTGACTTTGAATACTACTCTAACTCGCACAAGATGTTCAGTGATCCATGGTTACTCTTATGTCCACTTTTTATGAACTAGACCAATAAACTTACAGAGATATGATGGTTAGTCAACAAAAAAACCCAACATGGCCAAAGTTCATTGACCTTACATGACCTTTGACCTTGATCATGTGACCTGAAACTCGAACAGGATGTTTAGTGATACTTGATTACTATTATGTCCAAGATTCTTGAATCAGATCAATAAACTTTCAAAGTTATGATGGTAATTCAACAGATACACCCAATTCGGCCAAAGTTCATTGACCTTTGACCTTGGTCATGTGACCTGAAACGCGCACAGGATGTTCAGTGATACTTGATTACTCTAATGTCCAAGTTTAATGAACTAGACCAATAAACTTTCAAAGTTATGATGGTAATTCAACAGATACCCCCGATTCGGCCAAAGTTCATTGACCCTAAATGACCTTTGACCTTAATCATGAGACCTGAAACTTGCACAAAATTTTCAGTGATGCTTGATTACTATTATGTCCAAGTGTCATGAATCAGATCCACAAACTTTTAAAGTTATGATGGGAATTCAACAGATATCCCCAATTCGGCCAAAGTTCATTGACCCTAAATGACCTTTGACCTTGGTCATGTGGCGTGAAACTCATGCAGGATGTTTAGTGATACTTGATTAACCTTATGTCCAAGTTTCATGAACTAGGTCCATATATTTTCTAAGTTATGATGACATTTCAAAAACTTAACCTCAGGTTAAGATTTCGATGTTGAAT
This sequence comes from Lytechinus variegatus, assembly GCF_018143015.1. NCBI lineage: Eukaryota > Metazoa > Echinodermata > Echinoidea > Temnopleuroida > Toxopneustidae > Lytechinus > Lytechinus variegatus. The sequence continues at coordinate 15,585,393 of NC_054741.1, read as the reverse complement.
CCTCCAACATGGTCTAAGTTCATTGACCCTAAATGACCTTTGACCTTGGTCATGTGACATGAAACTCTAATAGGATGTTCAGTAATACTTGATTAACCTTATGGCCAAGTTTTATTAACTAGGTCTATATACTTTCTAAGTTATGACGTCATTTCAAAAACTTAACCTCAGGTTAAGATTTGATGTTGACGCCGCCGCCGCCGCCGTCGCCGTCGCCGTCGGAAAAGCGGCGCCTATAGTCTCACTTTGCTTCGCAGGTGAGACAAAAATGGGTTTTAGGACAACTCCCTGAGAGGACTACACCTCCGGAGGGCGACTCCCCCATGACAACTCCCCAATGAAAACTACCCCGACCATTCTCCTGACATGCCTTAGGACAGGCTTCCCGGAGGAAAACTGATTTAAACCGGCACTTCAATTTGAGTGACGAATTAAAGTACGTTCTTTTCTTTAGAACTTTCACCATCTTGTTCTACTTATAATTATTCTGTTTAAATGAAAAAAATGCTAAGATAGGATTGCCCATTAAGGTTCAATGTTCCAGGTGTATGTATATTTCCATAATATTTCCAGTTTTCTTGTTAAACATTAAATGCACAAGCAGAAGTACCATAAAAATAAATGTTAAATGAGCAGAGTTAATGATTAAGAAGTGTCAGTGAAATAAGGCATCGTAAGTTTATTCTGTAAGTAGCAGAAATACCCCTCCCTGCACCCCCCCCCCCCCAGAGAGACGTTTCGTGCGCGCAGTACGAGTTTCGCACGATTCGCGTGCTCACCAACGCCCACTAAATTGAAATCCTAGCAACGCCATTGAAGCTATTTAGTTACAGGGAGTCATTTGCCTCCCCTCGATAACAGGCACCTGTTACGCTGCTGCAACGAGGCGTCTTAAACCACTCGACCGCGGCAACCGATGACGGGAAAAAAAGTCGGTCTCGCGGACCCTCGGTCTCGCGGACCTTCGGTCAAGTGGTTGGACCCCACGGAGCTGGGGGGGGGGGACTAATGGAGGCTGCATAATACACAATCTTACCTCAACGTAATACTCGACTTGAATGTTGGGGCAGTTTTCATAGCGGCAGGGGGGAATAGGAGGGATCAGCATCTTGACTCTGTCATAGCTAACTGACCCCATGGCTTCGCATCCGTCAAGCTTCAGTTCAGCCATTGTTATCACAGCTTGACGGTGGTGGGTTCTACCGGTGCCATGACGCTGGGCAGAGAAATGCCCCCTCTGAAGGAAAATAAGGTATGTCAGAACAAAGAAAGTTTATCGAGAGAAAGTTAAAGAGCCTGCCCCTCAAATAGTGTATGATAGAATTTATGATACAGAATAGTTACATGTATAACATAATTCTACATTGAAGAGAGAAATAGCTTATGAAATCTGATTTTTAAGACAGCTCTTTAGTCTTACTTATTCTTAGACTTAACAAGAGGAACGCCTCTGGCAGTCTCGCCTCCAATACGCAGTTCAATATAGCAGCAGTACTGTCTTTGAAAACAGCTAATGAATAATTTAAATTTATGATGACAATTCCATGCATACCCCCAACATTACCAAAGTTTGTTGACTCTAAATGACCTTTGACCTGGTCATGTGACTGAAACTCGCATAGGATATTCAAGGATGCTTGATTGCTCTTATGTTCAAGTTTCAAGGACTAGATCAATAAATTTCAAAGTTATGGCAATTCCTCAAATACCCCCAACATGGTCAAAGTTCGTTGACCCTAACTGACCTTTGACCTTGGTCATGTGACCTGAAACTCACACATGATATTCCTAGATACATGGTTACTCTTATGTCCAAGTTTCATGAACTAGATCCATAAACTTTTAAAGTTATGACAATTCCTCAAATAACCCCAGCATGGCCAAAGTTCTTTGACCCTGATCATTTGATCTGAAACTCAGGCAGGATCTTTAAGTGATACATTATTACCCTTCTCTATAATGTTTATGAACTAGGTCTATTTATTTTTGAATTTATGATAACATGGTTAAGATTTCAATATTGATTCCCCCAACATGGTTTAAGTTCATTGACCCTAAATGATTGGTCATGTTTCGGGTGGATGTTTAGTAAAACTTGAATACTCTCATGTCCAAGTTTCATGAACTAGGTCCATATACTTTTAAGTTATGATGACATTTCAAAAGCTAAAGCTTGGTTAAGATTTCAATGTTGACGAGGTCGCCGCCGTTGGAAAAGCGGCGCCTATAGTCTCGCTCTGCTATGCAGGCGAGACAAAAACTGGTTGAAACGTGACCAAGAAGCATAGGCAGCATAGTAAATTTATGAGGTCGACTGAGAATTTTGCCAATATCACAGCTTATACAGCCCCTAATAATTTGGGGCGACTATCTGTTCTGGAGATGTCTCAAGATTAAAAAATAGACAATATTCAAGAATATTCAGACAATTCATATCCTACATACAATGAATAATGGTAAATATTAGAAAATACCACACAATGCTCTTTGCACAAAATAGCCCTTGAGAAGAAATAAAAAGCACACAGAATCAAGCAATCACACAAATGTGAATCAAGCCCCTAAAAATACCTATCATCCCATAACCTGTGATATGACAACTCAAACAAAATTAAACACAAATGTGGCTAATTATTTTTTCTTCAGTTTGAGAGTGTTATCTAGCACTTCTGGGAAAACAATAACTTATACAAGTGGTACCTGCAAGAGTTATTAAAGATATGTCTATAAACCCACAGAAACACCCGTGAGTACACCATTATGTCATTTTTCCAGAATGTATATCACGAAAGGCATTTTCACACCAGCCCATGTACAAAAAAGATCATGTGAATTACAAGAACTTGTTCAAGCCTGAAAACAGCTCTTGATTCCTATGCACTTTCACACCTGCCAGTCTAGATACACTCCTTGCAGTTTTAGGAAAAGGATTTTTCACAATGTCATGTGTATGTACAAGCATTTTCTATGACATAACTTCACTGTTGAAGATTTCTTTGTCAGAGCTCTATATTCATTTATTGGAGGGGGAGGGGGGTAGGGAAATATTTCAAGTACTTGGCTATTGCTGTATTTGTTTCACAAGAATGAAAGTACCACTCATTCTTTCTTCTAGGGCCAGTGCATGCATGTATATGCCTAGTGGCTATTCCGCTGGCAAAGACAGTTAAGTAGTATCTTACATTTATACATACATGTAATGCCCATTGAGGGGAATTTTTATCAAGATATTTTCAGACCAGTTTTTCTAGACTTGCCTGTTGTAGTTTTGCAGTAATGTCAATGATCCTCCTGGAACTGTTGTTATGAAGATCCAATGAAACAAAGATGTACTCTCCTGGGACATACCCTCGCTTGTCAACCATTCCTTTCAGAATTATGGGTCCAGAAGCGCAGCACAGGCAACATACCGTCTTCTCAACTTGGTGACTTGGTGGTACCTATTATGAATCACAAAGATAAAATATTAAAATAGGTGGGTGTTTCATATAGCTGTTCGTAAGTTAAGAGCAACTTTAAGATAGACTGGTGATCCTTTCTTGTGGTAAATAGTACATTTGGCGATGGTTAAGCGCATAAGAAAGGTTCACCAGTCGTTCTTAAAGTCGCTCTTAACTTACGAACAGCTTTATAAAATGGCCCCCTGACCTGTATTCTGAAGACCTTGCATTTTTATTTGAAAGGCCACTATAACTCTGTGATAAAATTACAGGAAGCCAAATTAAAATATGTGTCTTTATATGTTCAATGTTCTTTTATCACACAATGATGGAGAAAACTGATGACTTGTTCTTCCCAGACAGCTAGGAATGATTCGAGTATTATATCAAGAGATGAGCTTATTAATCGAACCTGTACTGTTACAGATTTCTTTGACAATTGGTGGGAAGTTGCGCAGCAGAGTTCATATACAGTTGTTTCAATAGAAACATAAAAATAATCATGTAAGTACATGTATATGTATAAGAACAAAATCTATTTAGACAAACTATCATGTCTTGACATAGATTTTTACATAAAGAAACCAAACAAACAGGAAACATTTCCATCATGTGTTCATATCTACAGATTTCTACAAAAGTAGGAACTGTACATTGTGATGGACGACAGTTCTTCTTTCTCTCCAAATGTAGGTACTGTCCCTAGAGCTAAGGCAGTGGTATTAAAGATGTACCATTGAATAGGCAAGCTACATGTATGATAATATTAATATTATTATTGTCCTGGGTACACAATAACACTGTCTTCCATCTATTCAATGTTCATGTGATTTTACACTCTCAACTTCCCTTATCATCGAGATGTTCTAGGGCTGGGTTTATTTTCCCCTCTAGAATGGCAATTTTCAATGCTACAAGATACAAACGCTATAAAAAATGATTAAAATCATTTTAAAAATAGTTTGTATGGCAGCTGGATCAGACCAAGGGCCTTTTCACACGTGAATCTTGAATCATCATTGTAGTGATGATTGTTATTGTAATCGTGACTGTGAAGAGCATTTGTGATTCTAATCAAGTTCTAGTTTGGTTTCAAACATGCTAAATATTCATCATTATCCTTATTTTTCACTGGAATCATCATTCAAATTGTGATTTTTTTACCACGATGACGGGCGGTTACAACTACACACAACAAAGCTCATTATGGGAATACAGTCATATTGACAATATGAGTTCGGTGAAAATTAATTTTCAGTTACATATAATTGTTTACCTTACACTGGTATTTAGACAAAGGGGGAGGGGGGTTACTTTGGGCCATACATCCTCCATTACCCCCCCCCCAAAAAAAAGGGAAGTTCTACCACCAAGATTTCTTTTTAAAGGTAAGGGAAAGATTAAAAGGGTGAAATATAATATTATCTTGCTAATCTTGCAACTATATGTATATACATGTATAGTCAAAATCTCTATTCATATGAAGAGGATCAAAATTTTCGTAACTTGCGACTTTTCAGAAATATGTGATTATATGTTTTGCCTCTCAAATTTACGCTCATTATTCCACCAATGTCTTAAAAAAAAATTGACAATTGAAAAAGTGTGCATGTATTTTTCACACCTTAGAAGCTCCTTTTGTGATTCTTATGTGAATCAAAGCAATTATTGATTTTTATTTCCCACACTAACTCTCCTTGAAAATAAATTACATGTAGGCTATTATGAAAATGTTTAATCTCACAATTAACAATTAAAGGAGACTTAATTGATGATGATGATTAATTGATGATGAACAGCCCGGGATCTTTTATACCTGTATTTGTAGTACTATAATTACAAAGAGCAGGATGTAGCTGCCATTAATTAATAGAAAAAAAAATCAATAAACATTTCAAATGAACCAAGTGTGTATAATGCACATTAAAGAAAGGAGAGAGAGAGATAAAGACAAAAGAAAGGGTGGGGGTGCGAGACATACCTATAGTATGGGATATAAATATGACAGAAAAATCCTCTTATGATCTACGTACTGTACAAACACCAGCCTGTATCAACAGAAACTAGAAATAGATTCCGGTTTTGCTAATAGGTGGCCTGGGTCTTCGTCTGATTGACCAGTATAAGCCCAATGACAAGGCAAATAAATTAAATATCTTCCTCAGCTCCGTGGTAGAGGAGGAGGCTGATAACATGTACATGTAGCCCCCCCCTCCTCATCTTATTCATTAAGCTCTATACACAAAAGACACCTTTAACTTCACATGGGCAATCTACTGGATGTGTGAATCAGGAGTTAAAGGGATAGTCCAAGCTAAAGATATTTCTATCTACCCAGAATCGAAAACAGTTGTATATGCACATCGTCATGAATATTCATAAGGTGGGCTGATGATGTCATATCCCCACTTTCCCTTTTCTCATGTTGAAATCAAATTTAGTTCTTGGTAGTAAAATTTTGAATAAACCTAATTTCATATAATAACATACAAAATAACAAGTGTGGATATGACATCATCAGCCCACCTACATGTAATCAATATTCATGAAGAAATGCCTACATATAACTGTTTCACCAGAATAATGCAAATTCAATAACTTCGTTATTTGTTATCCAATTTTGATCGAATTTTCAGCATTTTGCTCTGTGAATTTTACTCTAATTATTGAGACATAAATATCTTCAGCCTGGACTATCCCTTTAAATATGACATTTATCAATTGCAAACACTAATTTGCAATATTTGTCTTGGCAATGGGGATCGGAAGTTCATTAAACATCCATGATTTGGAATGCAGATATTTTTCATACATGTATCATCAAAGCTAGTGATGGTCATTTTAGTGGTCAATATTTTACTTCAATGTTAGTCGATTATAACCAGGAAAAAAAACATGTATATTGCTGATAACATGATATATTGCCAAGTATTATTAGGACTATTTTTTCAATATTGAATACTTTTAATAATATCGAATTATCCCCCATCACTTGCCAAAGCAGCCCTCGCAGGATGGAGGGCAGTGAAATCTTTTATGAAATACCACATTGGGGGATTTTAGGGCATCAAGGCACTTAAGGTGGGCACTCAACCGGTGTGTTAGCTCAGTTGGTAGAGCGTCCGTCTCACAACCGGGAGGTTGGGGGTTCAAACCAAACCCCGGCCGCGTCAGACCAAAAGACGTTAAAAGATGGGAGTTGCTGCTACCCTGTTTGGCGTTCAACGATTAAAGGGATAGAGCCTCGTCGATCTGGCGCTGCACAGCGGCTGCCGGGCCCACGATCAATTGGGCAAAGCAAATTTTCGGAGTATTTCATTTCATGTCTATTTCGAACAATAAATTATGGATTTATCATTTTTTATTTATCAAGGCAATGTCACCTTCATCACCTATGGTAAATGCCAACCATGGGTCAAACAATATACTCCCTTTCAGAACATTCTTTACTGTTTTCTCAAACGGAGAATTGTCACCCTAAAAAATAATTTCAATGTAGTATTTCCAAGCTATTTTCTCCTACATTCAAATAAAGGAAAATGCATCCTTACATGTATGATCCTTGGTATTAAACAATGTGCGCACTTGTTTAAAAATAATAAATTAATTTGTTTATATTCTCATTAGGGCATTGGTGAAAAACAGCTTTTTGCCAGTCTTTTGTAGAATGTCTATTTCAATACATTAAAAAAACAACAAACATATAATATACAATAATAAAATCAAAATGCTGTGAAGGATTACACCGTATTTGCACATTTATCCAGAAATGGAAGAAAGTGCTTACCAATACATTGTACTCATAATTCAGGTCTTTTACTGTGAAGATACTGAACAGCCTCTGAGTGTGATGGTCAAATTTCCATGGTCGATCGATGTTAATCTTGACATAGTACCTGACATACCCCCATGTACCTTCAAACGGTGGTGGCAGATTTATGTTTGGGATCTGGAACTGAAAGGGAAATCGATGTTCTCCGGCAGTCAAGGTGATTCGATTCGCAGTCTTGTTATCCTTACCTGGAAAGGAGAGCAGGGATTCATATTTTAGTCCTCTCAAAGGGGACCATCAAGAAATTCAGCAAACGATTCTCTTTTTTTCTTCCATCTTTCTTCTACACCATTTGAAGAATCATTGGGAGGATTTAAGAACTGATTTAATGGGATTTCCAAAGCCCTTAAAGGCAACAGTGAGTCCAAAGTAAATGTCCATTTTACAGCCATTAAAACCTCAAGTCCCGAGTAGATTGGTTGTATATTGATGTACCTTAGCAATTGTTACTATGCATTAGTATAATGCCAGTTAATTGGATGTACAGTAAGTGATCACAAGTACTTTCTATTGGTACTCTCCAGTGTACAATAATGTATAAAAGGGTCATGGGTGGAGCGACTGGAGACAATGGTGCGGTTGGGGTGGGGGGGGGGGAGCATTACACAGAGGTGTGAAAAAAATAATAAGAGGGGGAAAAAAGAAAGAAAAGCATTAAAAAAGAGGTATGTGCTGTGTAAACTCTATACCACCACATTTACATGTAGGTTGACCCCCCCCCCCCATTATCCCTATCTAGGCCGGGGGGGGGGAGGAGGCCCCCCTCAACGTATCGCGCAATATTTTCGCCACGCGAAATTTTTTGACCGCGCCGCTCGCTGACTTTTTACTTTCAAGTCTTGCGCAACTTTTGAGACCAGCTTTGCGTCATCCGGGTATGTGTTTCCGAAATTACGCAACATTATGTAAGTGCATGTCAGACCGAAAATTGCTCAAAAACTTAATATTGTGTACAAAGTCTATGCAAATTGTGTTTTCAACCAAAATTCATAAATGTATTTTAGTTTTGCTGGTTTAAATGTATTTATTTTACGCTTTTTACGATCACAGAAGAGTCCCCAACAAATTTCATCGAAAAAACAATGAAAAACAAAAGGTAAAAAAAACCCAAAGAAATACATAAGAAATTGCAAAAAACAATACAATACATAAGAAAATGATTTGATATCGCAATTTCTTTCATGTACACTTACTAAGAACACCACAAAGAGTTTCTATGCCAAAAAATAGTACATTTGGAGCTTCATTTATGGAGTTAGATGAAAAAGTATGATTTCGCATACTAATTACGCATAAATTAGCATAATCACTTAATAGCGATTTGCATGAAATAAATTACTATACAGTCTTGTAGATTATGTCCCCAGGCAACCCGCGTGCCAATTTTCGGCGCGATCGCGCGGTCGACGGCCGAGATCTTAGGGGGGGGGGCCTGGGAGGGCCCCCCCCCGGCCATATGAACTCCCAAAATTCCCCGGCCTAGATAGGGTTAAAATATACTGGGGCTGACCCTGGTTGGAGTAAAGTAGTAGTGAAGATTTTGCATTGCCAAAGAGTAACTGCAGGTTGCATCGCAATCCAATTTCAGGAAAGGATTAAGCAAGCATCTTACTCACCCGCACCACGCAAAGTGATCTCCTGTTTGAAGAATTCATGATTGGTGGTGTAGGTCACTGTCCTCTCGTAATCTCCAGTACCCTCAGACTCTGTCCAATTTGTGTAGGCCTTACCGACACATTTGAATTGAATGCCTAATAAAGAAACGAGGAATGAGCAGGGAACTGGTTACAATTGATGCATATTCACTGAAAAATGTAGGGTTTTGTGAAAGAAATAGAACAAAATAAAAGACATTCTAAACATGCTCTGACAAAAAATCTAGATATAGGCCTAAACAAACTTTTGAAAGTTTCAAGAACATTCAGAAAAAGACCAACAGTCAACCCTACATTAGAATTAAAAATAGAGATTGAAAATGAAAATGTTTTTGCCATATTAATAGGCATTTACATAGCGCCATCTATCTAGAAATATTCTATTCCGAGGCACGTTGTTATTATTATCATTACCCGGCTTTAGCTCGAGCTGCCTCTCAGCGCTCATGCATTCGAGGAATTAATCCTGCCGGTACCCATTCACCTCACCTGGGTTTGAGTGCAGCACAGTGTGGATAGATTTCTTGCTGAAGGAAAATACGCCATGGCTGGGATTCGAACCCACGACCCTTTGTTTCAAAGTCAGAAGACTTATCCACTGGGCCACAACGCTCCACATTACCATACTTTCCACTAAAGTTATAGAGGGCGTACACAATTAACATAATTAATTATGCTCAAAATTCAAGTTTTTGAGCACTCTGGTGAATACAAGAATTCCCAAGTTACTCAAACTATAAAAAGTAACAGATCTATATAATGAAAAATAAATTGCAACCATAGCATTAGAGTTTAGACCAAAAGCTTCGATCTATGTTATGTTGGTTGTTCCACTGAACTCCGTTTATTCCACTCACCAAATTCTAGACAGAAATTCTAGCTCAATCTGTACAGGGACTCAATGGCCATATGTTTATGTATTAAGTTCGGATAAAACAGGGAAGTGAAGTTTCGCGAAAGCCAAAGTAAGTCACTGTTTTTTCCCTTTTAAGTTTATTTTCCCCCGTTTTGGTGCATTTCAGGCCAAAACAAAATTAATAATCTTATTTTTGGTACAGTTCTTTTTATATATTCTTATAAAATAAATTGAAAGTCCCCCAATGGTGGCTGCACGATAACGAGCCGTCTGTGTACAAGTAGAAATTAAAGAAAAGAAAAAAATGTAAAAAAAACCCCTCGAAATAGACGGCTGCCAGCTGTCTACTCACTGTGTGTAGCAAGCATGTACATGTAGAGGTCTATGGAAATTAGTATTTTGGTAACAAGAGTGTTTTATTTCAATGATTTTTTAAAGTGTGTGTTGTGTACTGCATTGGCATACCATAGTACTACCTGTAGATTCCCCACAGGCAGGATGGTTGCAGTGAGCAAGTGAGTTATTTCTGAATCCTGTCTAGCAGTTGCACGGAACGATGTGACACTGACAGGGCCTTAATCATGTTAATTAACAAGTGGAATGAATGCCTCTTGCCGTCTCACCTGCATCACGCGGTTCAATATAGCAGCAGTGCTGACTTTGAAAACTACTCTAACTCGCACAAGATTTTCAGTGAAACATGGTTACTCTTATGTCCACTTTTTATGAACTAGACTAATAAACCAACGGAGATATGATGGTTATTCAACAAAAAAACCAACATGGCCAAAGTTCATTGGCCTTACATGACCTTTGACCTTGATCATGTGACTTAAAACTCGCACAGGAATCAGATCAATAAACTTTCAAAGTTATGATGGTAATTCAACAGATACACCCAATTCGGCCAAAGTTCATTGACCTTTGACCTTGGTCATGTGACATGAAATGCGCACAGGATGTTCAGTGTTACTTGATTATACTCTTTTGCTGCGAGAAAATATACTTTTCCCCTATTTTCTCCCTATTTTTTGACTATTTTTAGTAAAAAGGGACTATTTTTTTTCTGTTTTTACAAATGAAATAGAAAAAAATAGGCTATTATTTTTCTATTTTTAACAAGCATGCTATATTCTGGCTATTTTTACAGGTGAAACAGAAAAAAATAGGCTATTCTATTTCTATTTCAAAGGCGCATGCTATGTTTTGCTATTTTTACAGGTGAAATAAAAAAAATAGACTATTTTATTTCTATTTTTAACGCGCATGCTATTTCTTTTTCTATTTTTACAAGTGAAATAGAAAAAAAATAGGATGAATTAGTTCTATTTTTAACGCGCAAACTATTTTTTTGCTATTTTTTCAACCTTGCCACGTTGGCAAGGCTATTTTCTATCTATTTTATTCTAATCAAACAAGTTTGTATCTAGTTTAATCTCTGAATATGAATGATTTTTTAATGCTGCTGGTAATATCTCATATATTTTTAGGCCTAGATTCAAGGCCTTTTTTTTAAATATTCTGATGATAAAAAAATGATTGCTGAAAACAAACCTGCCATGCCCAGCATACGATAAGTTTTGCATTCCGACTTGTATAGAAAAAATGACATGGAATTCGAAGTATAATTCAGATGAAACCTGCACATTTATCTTATCTGAACTAAGCTGAATGAAATTACATTTCCTGAATTTTTCCTGAAAATCGTAAGGACTTGAGATGGCTTTTGTATCTTTGAATTAAATTAGGCCTAGACCTCTATTTGGTTCTCTGAGTCTGACATTTTTAAAAAAATCTTGATCTGATTTAAACGTTAGATCGTTCACGGCCGTGGTACAGTTGCCTACTCTCTGTAGTGATTATTCTCCTTTCCATTGTTTTTTCTTTAAATCTTCAGATACATCGCATCTACCAGCAAAGGACAAGTGCTATGCTAGAAGTACAGAGAATGAAGGTACCGTCCCTGGCCAACTCTTTAGACGCAGTGATCGAGGGCTCCAGGATCTCAATTGCGTGAAAACATACAGTAGAATTATTAGTTAAAAACCTATACTCCCTCTCCTTCAAAAAAACTGAATAGGTCTAGATCTACATATTTTATTTATTGAATACAAAATAATATATAGGGTATGCTATCAGTTTTTAAATATGTACAAACAAAAGTGGCCCAGGTGCGAAACAAAAAGGAATTGTACTTAGATTTTTTTTCATGGATTAACTGTAAAACCCTCCAGGTTATCGACAGTATTTTACAAGTATACCAAAAGTTGAGCCAAATATAATAATGATCTTGAAAAAACCCAAGGTTAGGGTAGGCTAAGTCATTTTGATAAAAAAAGGTGCCTCCATCATATCTTCTGTGCAGCCTATCACTTTACACAGGGCGGGGGGGTTCTTTTTTTTCCTGTTCCCTCTGTCTGAAACTTTCTTTAGATCTCTTTGGACCATTTTACATTGTAAAATAAATGTTTTTATAACCGGTTGTCTCACTCATTTGATTGATGGGCCTGGTATTGATCCTTAAGGGTACCCTAAGACTGAAAGTTATGTGATTTGAACAAACATGTATTGAGTACATCAGATCCCCCCCCAAAAAAAAAAAAAAAAAAAAACTGAAAATTTCATCATAATTGAATGAGGAATAACAAAGATATGACAATTCAATTTTTTTTTCCTTTATTGGTGAGACAGTTTAGTGCTTATCATGAATGTTCGCTTTTGTTGCATTATATTGAAATTTTATCCCCCAAGCTAGCTTGTAAAAATTCGATTGACTACCTTCTTACTGTGTAAGATAATCGTTGACACATAAGACAAGAATAATACACAGCTTGTTATGTCTCGAACATAGTTTGTTACAATTTTAATTCATTAAATTCCATATGATTTGTCACTTTCTGATATTTTTTTGAACAGATTTCAAAAGGCTGAGAGACTGATTTTCTAGGGCAACTTTTGTCAATTCCTGTTGTATTGTTGTGCATGTGGCAATTAACAACAATGTTTCAATACAATGAGGCAATTTTCCTTGATTCTTCAATCCTATGTGCAAGGATAATTACTTCACTTTTCCCTGCACCTTGTTATAACAGGAGCGGACATTCATTGTAAAGATACTTAATTCAAGTAACAGCCAAGGGGGAGGGGAGTGTTACCAATTTTCTTAAGTGTGTGTGTGCAAGGAAAACAAAAGGAGTGATACGAAAAGTGTGAAAGATCAGGAACATATCCATATGATTTGACACAATAAAAATAGAGGAAACATAGTCATTTCTTGAAAATAGGGAAAATTTATATATTTTAGGTTATATTTTTAAAATTATTATAAAATAGCGAAAAAATAGCTGTGCAACTGAGAATTATATTTTTTATATATTTTTCCAAATATAAAAAAAAAATATTTTTTTTATCTATTTTTGTTCCAAATTGAATAGCCTAAAAATATATTTTTCTCTATTCTTTTTCTATTTTAGTCCTATTTTCAACATATTTTTTCCCTAATTTCAGGAGGAAAAATAGCTGTAAAATATTTTTTTTTCTATTTTTATTGTATTTCTTTGATAATTTGTACATATTTTTACACTATTTCATTTGGGGAAAAAATAGCATAAAAATATATTTTTGGCTATTTTTTTTTGTTCAAAATTGAATATGCTAAAAATATATTTTTTTTCTATTTTAGTCCTATTTTCAACCTATTTTTTTCTAATTTCAGGAGAAAAAAAGCTGTAAAATATATTTTTTTTTCTATTTTTATTGTATTTCTTTGATAATTTTTACATATTTTTACGCTATTTTGCTTGGAGAAGATATAGCATAAAAATATATTTTTTGTTATATTTTTAGGCTATTTTTTCATCTTTTTTTGACTATTTTATTTCGACTAGGGCAAGTTTAAAGAACTAGACCAATAAACTTTCAAAGTTATGATGGTAATTCAACAGATACCTGAAACTTGCACAAAATGTTCAGTGATGCTTGATTACTATTATGTCCATGTTTCATGAATCAGATCCATAACTTTCAAAGTTATGATGGGAATTCTACAGATACCCCCAATTCGGCCAAAGTTCATTGACCCTAAATGACCTTTTACCTTGGTCATGTGACATGAAACTCACGCAGGATGTTTAGTGATAATTGATTAACCTTATGTAAGTTTCATGAACTAGGTCCATATATTTTCTAAGTTATGATGACATTTCTAAAACTTAACCTCAGGTTAAGATTTTGATGTTGATTCCTCCAACATGGTCTAAGTTCATTGACCCTAAATGACCTTTGACCTTGGTCATGTGACATGAAACTCTAATAGGATGTTTAGTAATACTCGATTAACCTTATGGCCAAGTTTCATGAAATAGGTCCATATACTTTCTAAGTTATGATGTCATTTCAAAAAACTTAACCTCAGGTTAAGATTTGATGTTGACGCCGCCGCCGTCGGAAAAGCGGCGCCTATAGTCTCACTCTGCTATGCAGGTGAGACAAAAACGGCGAATTGTTCCAGGCGAGTGTCGGGTCCCATGCCCGGTGGATAGCACCCTTCCCATCGTGCAGTGTTAAAATCTACTCACCACGAATATCTCCCTTTTCTTCTGAGACAACTATCCTTGCTTCTCCTTGAACGACATCACCAGGTTTAAAGACTTCCTGATTACCTGCAAAAAGAACTTCGAACACCTGTAATTTCCCCATAGAGAATTATGTGGGATTATGACTAAAGCGGGATCATTCAATTCGTCTCACTGCGGCCGCGGTCGGTCCCTTTTCTGATACCGGTGCCGTACGGACAAGCTAGCTGCATGCCGAGCTGCGCTGAGAAACGTAAACAAACGAGGCTAACGTGATGTGAGTTCACTCCGAATCCACCCCTTTCGAATTTTTGGGATCGGGGGGGGGGGGGGGGACATGTCAAACCAATGCCGTATAAATTGCTTTACCCCATAATATTAGCGACGACGAAAACAAAATGATACAAGAAGGAAATAATTGGCAAGACTTTTAACTATGATAGCATTTTTTTATATATAAAAAAATAATAGTGCATGGAATGAACTAGCGGGGCTATCACACTATCATGGTTTGAGAGTTATTTGTCTGATAGAAAACAATATGTCACTCACAATAATATTTCTTCTAACTTTCAGTCAATAAAATGCGGAGTTCCACAAGGATCGATCCTTGGCCCCTTACTTTTCCTTATATATATTAATGATTTGACTACTGTATCGCCTTTATGATCATTTGTATTATTTGCCGATGACACAAAACATTTTTTGTTCAAACACTAGCTTAGAAACTTTAGTAGATACATTTAATCGTGAATTACCTAAACTATCTTTATGGTTTAAATGTAATAGGCTCTCACTTAATATAGACAAAACAAACTTTATGTATTTTAAGCATACAAGTTCACATATTACTGAGTTTCCATACGACATAAGCATAGATAATATTCCTCTCAAAAGGAAAAACGAAACAAAGTTTTTAGGTGTCACAATAGATGAAAATTTAAATTGGAATGAACATATACGTTGTATAACTACTAACATCTCCAGAAACGTAGGTGTACTTTACAAAATGAAAAACATAATTCCTCATACTACACTTGTTTTACTATACAATTCATTAATGTTGCCATATATATCGTATTGCAATGTAGTTTGGGCAACGTGTGCAAAAACTAAAATTAATACAATATACTTATTACAGAAAAAAGCAATTCGAATTTGTACTAATTCGCAATATTTATCACACACAAATCCATTATTTCATAAACTAAAAACTCTAACTATTTTGGACATAAATTCATTTCAAAGCTTACTGCTTATGTTCAAATATGTAAATAACATGCTCCCACCTTCATTTCACAATTTTTATACTATGAACACATCTATCCATTCATATCCTACGCGGAACTCTTCTAATTCCCATTTAATCAACCCCAAATTGCTTATTGCGCAGAGATCCATAAGACACCATGGTCCTGATTTGTGGAACTCTCTACCAGAATCTATAAAAAGATCCACGTCTCTTTACTCATTTAAGGCAAACGTTAAATCTATGTTGATATCAGAATATTTGAAGTAAAAATTCTGTGTCGATGTGTCATCATTAAAGCATCATCACCATCATCCTCTCCATCGCCTTCATCTTTACCATTTCACCATCATCTTCATCCCTATCATCTCCATCTTCATTGCTCAAATTACATTACTGCTGTTTTTCATGAAATGTACTGTATATCGATTCTGCTGTATTAATGTATTATATGAATCAATGAGTTTTAACCTGGGGTTGTCATTTTTTCAAGCAATCTGCTTATGATGACAATCCTTCTCCTGCAAATTGTAAATGTTAACTAATTTGGTATGAGATCAGTTTTGTTTGTAATGATAATTTTAGTACACTTAGTTATGATTCATGCCAAAAAAAGTTCTCAATATACTATGTTTGTTATGTTATGGAAAATGTATTATATACGAATGATGTAATGGCAGAAGTAAACAATCAAATCAAATCAAATCAAATTTTCTCTGGGTAGGTAACCTTTCGTTCTTTTTTGTGTAGCGACAAGTGGTTTACTATGTCAGTTTTTTGTTTGCTGCCTCATTTTTCGAATGACTGTTTATGGATATTTTATATAAGCCTGTATATAGGAACTATGCCTTTTTATTTGTACTTATTGAACAATTCAATCTTGTAAATAAACTAAAGTGAAAAAAGAATTTAAAAAGGTTGTATACCACTTGCCCCCGTATGCCACGTCTGGACCTTCGATCAAGTTTGTAACGCTATACTGATGTCAGATAGGAAGTGAGCATGCAGTGGGGTGACTACCAACTTGATATTTACTGTAACGCGCAGGCGGCGCCATATTTGGAGGGGTCGCACGAAAGTTCCTTTCAATTTAATAAAGTAACACAGCCAAAACTTATCTTATTTGTTATAAGCTACTCTTTTTTTATTTTCTTACCCCCCCCCCCCGTCTCTAGGCCTGTTAATAATTTATAGGAGTAAGAAACTCAATATGAAACAAAAAGTGGAAAGGCTTGTGACTCGTCCCTGAAAAGGAGAAGGGAGAAAAAGAAGAAGCAGGGGGAGGAGGGAGGGGGGGCTGAATTTGACCTCATAGCAACCACATTATAGAGAGGATTATTTTGATCGGCATCTGAAACGTTTCTGTTCTTGCTGTTTGATTTTCCATCAACTATCAGCAAACTGTTTCAGTGATACAATTACTTTGGTTTGAATATTCTTCGCCTTATGAGGCTTATCGATCATTATTAGTCTATTCTTAACCGGGGCGGCGATCCTGATGGCCTGGGGCACAGTGACCCCCCAATCTTTGAAGTAGGCCTACGGAAAAGGTGCCCTTTTTACACAAGAAAAAAATGCACCCTCACGAACGTGTACACCTTTCACCTGAGTAGGACCCGTTTTAAGTGTTACCACAAAGTGCCCTTTCTCGTATCAGTACCCCTTTTTACCAAAGAAAAATGTCCAACATGGACGTGTTTTGTGCCCCTTTCACCCGAGAATGACCCGTTTTATGTGTTAACATTTGCCTATGAAATACTTTTGTTTTATATTTTACTACTTAATAAGAATATCCTTAACTGCTTAAGTTTCATGAGTCATGTGAGTGCATGGGGGTAGATAAGCAGTAGCTTACAGATGGGGGGGGGTGTTGCACCCACAAATGTAATAACGCCCACAAATGAAATAACGCCCACAAATGTAATAACACTTTACCCACAAATGTAATAATTTCACCCACAAATGTAATAATTGTACCCACAAATGTAATAATGCACTTTACCCACAAATGTAATAATTTTTGATCGCCCACAAATGTAATAAATTTGAGGGATTTTTGGCGAATCCGTTCTCAACTAAAATCCTATAGTTACACGTTCATATAGCACAAAAGTCCAAAATCTTTATTTCCAGACCCGGATAGTAAGGAAATTGTAATATAAGTCCAAAGTCTCTTTTCCAGACCCTGTTGTTTCAAAAATTATAATATAAGTTGAAAGTCTTTTTTCCTGACCCGGTTGTTTCAGATAATATAATATAAGTTCAAAGTCTTTTTCCAGACCCGGTTCTTGAAAAAAATATAATATAAGTCCAAACTAAGTTACTATAATGATATTCCAGTGGAATAAAAATGAGAATCGATCTTAGTCTTTTCTCCAGACCCAGTTAATTAAAACTGGTGGAATAAACGTCTTTGTTGTTGTTTTCACTTATATGGCGCGTATTGTGAATATACGCGCTAAGAGTAAATTGAGAATCAAGCATATTCTTTTCTCCAGACCCGGTAAGTAAAAACTAAAATCCCAAAGGAAAGTATTCATATAGCACAAATGTGCAAAGTATTTTTCCAGACCCGGTTGATAAAAAAATTATGATATAAGTTGAAAGTCTTTTTTCCAGACCCGGATGTTTTCAAAAATAATAATATAAGTCCAAAGTCTTATTTCAGACCCGGTTCTTTAAAAAAAATAAATCATAAGTTCAAAGTCTTTTTTCCAGACCCGGTTGTTTAAAAAATTATAATATAAGTCCAAAGTCTTTTTCCAGACCGAGTTAAATCAAAAATCATAATATAAGTCCAAACTAAGATACGATAATGATATTCCAGTGGAATAAAAGTGAGAAACCAGCTTAGTCTTTTCTCCAGACCCTGTTTATTAAATCTGGTGGAATAAACGTCTTTGTTGCTGTTTTCACTTATATGGCGCGTATTGTGAATATACGCGCTAAGAGTAAATTGAGAATCAAGCATAGTCTATTCTTTAGACCCGGTAAGTAAAAACTAAAACCCTTTACAGTCAGACCGCAGGCCCCTATGCTATAATGAGCAAACAGGCCAGATTCATCCAAATCATCTCGTGGCTGAATCCTCCTCATTGCAAAATCTTGTGATTCGTGAGATTTTCTTTCTCTAAGAATATACCTGTTTAACGTCAAGTGAAATGAAATGTTATTAAGATAGAGTAAAAGTTACTCTTTCATATTGGTCATTTATTTTGTATACAATATTTTGTTAACCAAGTAAATTTCTGGCCTGAAAATGTGCCTCAAAACTGAATTTTCTTCCTCTGTTTTCTTTTGCAAATTGTGCAAAACTTTTTATTTTGAGCCTCAATGATATCTATATCACCAAAAAGCTGAACTTCTGTACTTTCTCACAATGCAACTCTTGATATGCGGCACCTTTTAATCGGGTCAAGATCACACACTTTTCCCACCAAGGTACAAGACGAGATTTCTGAAATTTTGTACTTGCATGAAATCCAGAGTTCTGATTGGCTGGATAAGGTTCACAAAACAACAGGCGCGGGGTATTTGAGGAGATTACCACATGGGAAGTGTGACCTTCCCACGAACTCAGGCACTGGGACCATTGGAATTGCCATTGTGTGGTCTCTTTGACCAATCAGAGTGCAGTATTTTTGTTTTCAAACTGCTTTATGTACTTGGCAAATGAAAAGTGTGATCTTGACCCGATTGAACTAATTCTTATTTTGAAACCTATATCATTTCAAAGCATACGTATTTAGCTTCATCATGATATAAAAATCATTTGAGCTCAAACAAAAATAAAGTGTGAAAATAGCAGCTTTTGTCAGGTGAAAATATTTATTTTGTAGCATATTTTAGATCAAAATCTTAACCTATATCACAAATTCTTTGAATAAATCCAAACACATGACCTGAAAGAATGATTCTTCTTCTTTACAATGGTACCAAATTCATGAAATTCAATGCACAATTAGAGCAGCAATAGCCGAATGAAAAGAGGTGTTTTGGTCCGCATCAAGCTCATTAAATATGCAAAACATCTCAAGTCATGAATATCACTTGGATGAAAGAAGCCACTTTCTTGGGACCTGCAGTCTGACTGTACATAGTAATGTGTTCATGTAGCACAAATGTGCAAAGTCTTTTTTCCAGACCCCGGTTTATTAAAAAATTGTAACATAAGTTGAAAGACTTTTTTCCAGACCCGGTTGTTTCAAAAATTATAACAAGAGTTTAAAGTCTTTTTTTTCAGACCCGATTAATCAAATATTCATAACATAAGTCCAAAGTCTCTTTTTTCCGGACTCTGTTGCTTCCAAAATTATAATATAAGTTCAAAGTCTTTTTCCCGACTCGGTTGTTTAAAAAATCATGATGTAAGTTGAAAGTCTTTTTTCCAGACCCAGTTGTTTCAAAAAGTATAATATAAGTCCAAACTTAGATACGATAATGATATTCCAGTGGAATAAAAATGAAAATCGAGCTTAGTCCTGTCTCCAAACCCTGTTATTCCAAAATGATAAATAACAATACAACAAAAAAAAAAAACAGTATAAAGACCCCATAATGTTATTAATGCTGGATAACCTGTACATATAGCATAGTCTTTCAGCCAGACCCAGTTATTTTTTTAAATAACGCTAATAGTAATAATGAGAAAAACTCAAAATGTAAGACCAAATAATCCTTAAACCTATGAACCTGTTTTAAAAGAGGTTAAGAGCGTTGTCTTTATTCTATGCCTAATTTTTGAACAAATTATGTAAAGCCCTATCATATTCTTATTCTTGTGGCATAACACGAGTTTTAAAACGTACTCTTTCCTCCAGACCCGGTTATTTAAAAAAAAATGAATTAAAAAAATTCAAATCTAAGACTAATCTTCAAAAGTTACACCCTTAATGGGTGTAACTGGGTGTCAAAATATGTATTTACCCCACACCCAGTTTTTTTAATAAATGATACTAAGACCCCTACAAAACATTGTAATAATGTATGGGTAAAGCAAGCATCCTTTTTACAGACTTTGTTATTATTTGAAAAAAAACACAAACAAAATATTTTTTTACAAATATTCTAAAACGAATACCCAATAATCTAATTACTGTAGAACAACATGAAGATCGATTGTAGACTTTCCTCCAGACAGTTATTTCAAGAATAAAAAAAACAATAAAACCCAACCCCCAACATCGAATCTAAGAATCAACAATCCCCCAAATTAAGACCATGTAGAAAAGCAAGTGTTTAGATCGTTGTCTTTATTCCACACCCAGTCCTTTAAATAATAATTTAAACAATCTTAGTATTATGCTTAGTATTTCGTCTAGACCCGGTTATTTAAAAGATAAACAAATATTAAAACAAAAATCAAAGCTAAGACCAATCTTCAAAATTAAACCCAGTTAAAATGCTTGGGTTTAGAGTGTTCTATTCATCCCACATCCAGTTCTCTTAAAAATACAAAATAAGCGAAACTTTAATCTTAATCCCCAGCATCTTACAAACTATAAAAACCATGTGATAACGCTAACTAAGAAAACGGCAAATTAATCATAGGCGTAAATGTTCATATCTGAATGACATGCGCCTTAAAACCCTTGATAAAAATAAAAACAACAATCTTATTCTACATCTATTGTATTTTTGGGTCTTTGCTAATATTGTTGGTTTTTATTGTTTCTCATTATTTCCTATTTTGAAATAACTGGGTCTGGAGCAAAGACTACACCTGATTTCCATGGAAGGAAGAAAAAAAATAAGGAAGGGAGAAAAAAAGAAAAAAAAAGAATTAGAGAGAGAAGGAAAAAAGGAATGGAAAAAAAATATATAATAAGCTACTGAAAATGAACAAAAGCTGTGGCAAAAATAGTCAATCCTGACTGGTTGCCAACCAAGGAAAGAAGAAGAAGAAGAAGCTATTCAATGTTGTAATTGTTCATAAGATTGCAAGGTCTTTGTTTTGTTGTTGTTGTTGTGTTTTTAACGATTTTTATAACTGGATCTGGAGGAGAGACTACGCTATATGTCCATGTTAATATTCATATCATGGCGTAAATATTCATATCTGAATGACACGCGCCTCAAAACCCAAGATAACAACAACAACAACAACAGTAATTCGACATAAATAGGTTCGTTGGTCTTTTTATCATTATTACTAATTTATTATTATTATTATTCATTTTTTATTTGAAAAATCTGGGACTGGATGAAAGAATACGTTATATTCCCATGTTATTTAACAAGAGAGTGGGGATCTTTGCTACTTTTTGACTCTTTAAGAAATGATTTGTAATTTTGAAATATGTGGTTCTGGAGGGAAGACTACGCTATGTTTCCATATTATTCAACATCAATAAGATTGCGGGGCCTTTGTTGTATTATTTTCATATATCTTTTTTATGATTTGTTATTTTAAAATAACTGAGTCTTGAAGAAAGATTTTTTGAAACTACTGGGTCTGGAAAAGAGACTTTCAACTTGTATTATAATTTTTTTAACAACCGGGTCTGGAAAAAGACTCTGGACTTATATTATAATTTTTGAAACAACCAGGTCTGGAAAAAAGACTTTATATTATAATATTTGAAACAACCGGGTTTGGCAAAAGACTTTGAACTTAGATTATAATTTTTGAAACAACCAGATCTAGAAAAAAAGACTTTCAACTTATATTGTAATTTTTTTAAACAACTGGGTCTGGAAAAAAGACTTTGGACTTACATGATATTTTTTTAACAACCGTGTCTGGAAAACAAGACTTTTTACTTACATTATAATTTTTGAAATAACCGGGTCTGGAAAAAGACTTTCAACTTATATTATAATTTTTAAACAACCGGGTCTGGAAAAAAAGACTGGACTTATATTATGATTTTTTAAATAACCAGGTCTGGAAAAAAGACTTTGAACTTAAATTTAATTTTTGAAACAACCGGGTCTGGAAAAAAGACTTTTAACTTATATTATAATTTTGTTATTGTCCGGGTCTGGAAATAAAGTCTTCGCACTTTTGTGCTATATGAACGTATACTATAGGATATTAGTTTAGAACGGATTCGCCAAAAATCCCTTCAAATTTATTACATTTGTGGGTAAAGTCATTATTACATTTGTGGGCGATCAAAGATTATTACATTTGTGGGTCAAGTGCATTATTACATTTGTGGGTGAAATTACTACATTTGTGGGTAAAGTGTTATTACATTTGTGGGCGTTATTACATTTGTGGGTAAAGTGTTATTACATTTGTGGGCGTTATTACATTTGTGGGCGATTATTACATTTGTGGGTGTAACAGGGGGGCTTAGGGGTTTTCCCCTCCCTCCCTCCAATATTTTTCACGACCAAGTAAATAAAAAGAAATAAAGGACAGAAAAGGAAAGGGAGAAGGGCGAAATATTGTATTATTTTCTGAATATTACATCAAAAGCTATCACACCATTGGATTTCCGTTATAAACGTGTCATTTTTTTCTCTCTCGCTTTGCTAGCTCGCAACTCATAAAGTTTATGTGATACCCCATATCAAGTCCCCTCAAAACCTTTGGCTCATTACGCCACTGTAGATAAGTCATTTTTGCTTTGCTTTAGATAGAGCCCTTTTCGAAAGTAAATGTGCCCTTTTTTTCCCTGTGCCCCCCTCACTTTCAACTTCGCTCTGCCGCCCCTGATTCTTACTCAATTTTACACGCTTACCTCTCTCTGTCCAATCATTGTTTCTGATCTTATTTGATCATGATGCACGTCCCATGATAAGCGGAAACACCAAACTCTAACTTCCCGCGATTTCATAAGAGGACATGAATAACTCAGGAATGGATACTCCAATGTTTATTTCCTTGATCAGCGCCTCTCTTTGCAATAATGGTCATGTAGGGGACAGTGGGGGTAATTAGGGCCACTTTTTTTATTTTTATACTTTTCCAATTATCTTCTTAATGTAAAGCAGTAGAAACATGATTAGACATCTATTACCAGGCGCGGATCCAGGATTTCGAAGGGAGGGGGGGGCAAATTCGACCTGATTTTGGCGCCCCTGTGTACTTTTCGGAAAAATGGGGCCCCTCCCTCCCCCAGGCAATCATAAGTGCCGTAAATGCATGTTAAATTATCTTATTTCATAGGCACATGAATCAGGGGCGGATCCAGCCTTCGCCAATAAAGGGGCCCGGAATTTTTTTTCAGCCATATTTTCCCCGATCGGCCGCTCGAAGATGTGTTTTTTCCGTTTGTTTCTTTGAAGGGGGTAGTCCTATAAGTCACTTCTTAGCTTTATTCTTTAAGTAAGCATAAATGTATATTATCATAATCCTTATTTTATAATGCCTGTGCGAAGTGCGAGTAATTTTTTTTTCAATTGTATGTATTTTTTCCTAAAATTTGAACATTCGGAAAAAAAGATGTGCCTGCAATAATTACTGCGAACGCGAAGCGCGAGTAGAAATTTTTGATAAACGTGTTGAACTGATCGGAAAGGTAGGCCTACCATTCCTGTTAAAGACTGCATACAGTTAGCCATGAAGACATGGTGCCAGGTAAAAATGGCAGAGGTAATAATGGCAGAGGTAAAAATGGCAGAAGTAAAAATGGCAGAGGTAATAATTTCAGAGGTATACAATGGCAGAGGTAAAAATGGCAGAGGTAAAAATGGCAGAGGTAATAATGGCAGAGGTAAGAACAGCAGATATAAAAAGAGCAGAGGCATCAGTGACAAGAGGTAAAAATGGAAGGCGTGACAATAGCAGAGGTAAAAGTGGCCGAGGTACACTATTAGAAAAAACAGTAGATTCTACAGAAGAAAAATAAAAAAACAGGTTTTACAGAAAAAAAACTAGTAATTTTGAAGATTATAATAACAGGAGGGTTTTCCACAATTTTTCTACAATTTTACAAAACAGATATGTTTTAAAAAAGGGGAAAACAGTTTTATTACAATAAATTTGTAAGGGTACATGCACAAAATACCAATTTTCTGTAAGTTTATACAAATGCATGCATGTAGGATTACACAGTGCAGTAAGATTACAGGTGTTCTCCAGACTCTGTTGCAGGATTTTTTTATTTTTAAGTATAAATTTTCTCACAGCGTAAAAAATGGCGGAGTTGAAAATGGCAAAGGTAAAGATGGCATAAGCAAAAATGAAAGAGATATGGGGTGCTGGTTTGTTAAAAAGCCGAGAAGAAAAAAGTTTTCATTTTAAAATCAAAGGGGATTTGGTTAAGGGGGAAAATGACTTTAAAAATTATTTCAACTAAGTGAAGTTCTTTTGACTCAGAAAAAGAATTACAACAAAAATAATAACAATCAGATAATAAACAATGTTTTTTTAGCATACCAAGCTAATTACCAAGAGGGTGCTGGTTATGGTGTACAAAATACCCAACAGCACTTCCGCTTCCAAGGATTATGACCACCAAGCCGTCTTTATAATATTGGATGCAATGGTAAAGAAGGTTCAAAGTCTTCTTTTATGCAAAGAATCTGAACCAGACGGTCCCCCTCGATCGACCCCAAATTGGTTTACCAGTCAAGATTATTATTGATTTTCATAATCAGTTACATATTCAGTGCCAAGCCTGTGAACGCATGCTTATTGTCATTAAAATATTTAAAAAGAATAGTACAGACGACATTACAATTAAGGACATAATATTCAACCACAATCATTCGTGACAATTTCAAGGTCTAAGCTTTTCCCGCTATGTTCTTTTCCCACCCCTAACCCTCTCTGTCTCTCCACCTCTCTTATGTCTACTCTTCCTCCTTTTTGTAACGGTAAACCTGGCAAAACTTTAGATATAAAAAAACAGCTAGACAAAAAGTAATGTTATAAAAGGATGAATGAGAATAGTGCAGTTTCATTTTGCTCCTGATGAATTGAATGAAAAAATATTTGTCATTTGATTTCTTTTTAAAAAGCCTTCACGGTACACCTCCAACGAATTCGTAAATAGCATTGTTAGGCCGATAAAGACATAAAGACATGATGAAATGCCTAACCGTGACATGCACTTCTAATTTAATCTATGTACATGCGGGGGCTTTTTGACAATTCATTGCATCGGGGTTTGAGGCTGGCCATTTTTTACCTAGAGCTGTCATTTTTACCTCTCCCATTATTACCTCTGCCATTTTTACCTCTGCCACTTTTACCCCTGCCATTATTACCTCTGCCATTTTTACCTCTGCCATTATTACCTCTGCCATTTTTACCTCTGCCATTATTACCTCTGCCATTTTTACACCGAGCCGGCCAGATGGTGATGTATGACTAAAATATCGTCTGAAAATATGATTTATAACAAAATATATCATATCTTATGTAATTTAGGTGATAAATACTGTATTTCAACATTCAAAATGGCTGCCATATGCCCTTTTTGTGAACATTATTTGTCTACACTCAAATTGTATATTATACGATAAGGGCCTATATGGTGGCCATTTTCAATTTAAAGATGCAGTGTTTATCACCTTAACTACACGACATTATGATATATCTTGTAAGAAACCATGGTTTTAGACAGCATTTCACCCTTGCATCAGAATTCACAATTATAGGCAATATTTAGAGTCAAACAAAGCCAAATGATGTCAAAATTATATGTCCAATGTTATTGGTATTATGTACAAGGTATTATGTACAAGGACAATGGCCGGGGCAAAAAAAGTGACAAGAGTGAGCACTAAAATGCATATAATTAAGATAAACTAGTGGAATACTGACTAAAAACATCATTGTTAATATGCCATTTATGTGATAAATGCTGTATTTTGACATGCAAAATGGCCGCCATAATCCCTATATTTATTATGTACAATGCGAATGGAGAAACTAATTTTCACAAGAGTGAGAATCATAAAATGCATATGACTGTGATATACGAGTAGACATGGTAGAAATATTGTCTTAAACATGATTTCTAACTAAATACATCACATATTGGTTGTGGAGGTAATAAATGCTGTACTTTGAAATCCAAAATGGCTGCCATAGGTCCTAAAAGTATTATGTACATTGTAACATTGGACATGTAATTTTGACATCATTTGGCTTTGTTTGACTCAAAATATTGCCTATAATTGTGAATTCTGATGCAAGGGTGAAATGCTGTCTAAAACCATGGTTTCTTACAAGATATATCATAATGTCGTGTAGATAAGGTGATAAACACTGCATCTTTAAATTGAAAATGGTCACCATAGGCCCTTATCGTATAATATACAATTTGAGTGTAGACAAATAATGTTCACAAAAAGGGCATATGGCAGCCATTTTGAATGTTGAAATACAGTATTTATCACCTAAATTACATAAGAGATGATATATTTTGTTATAAATCGTGTTTTCAGACAATATTTCACTCATAACCATTTGGCCAAGCAAAGCCAAATTCTGTTGAAATAATTTGTTCCCATTCACATTGTGCATAATATCATAAGGGCCTGTATCGGCCATTTTGACTTTCCAATAACAGTATTCATCACCTAACTGGCAGAATAAATGATATCTCTTAATATAAATTATGCTTTCGGACAATATTCTACTCATAGATCACTAATACTTGCATTTATGGTTCTCATATTGATTTCCCACTTTGCATTGTGCATAATACTGTTAATGTCTATGGCGGCCATTTTGAAAGTAAAACTACAGTATTTAACACAAACTTTAAACCTGAATGATATATTTCGTTGAAGGCTTTTTAAAAAGAAATCAAACGACAAATATTTTTCATTCAATTCATCAGGAGCAAAATGAAACTGCACTATTCTCATTCATCCTTTTATAACATTACTTTTTGTCTAGCTGTTTTTTTTATATCTAAAGTTTTGCCAGGTTTACCGTTACAAAAATTAGGAAGAGTAGACATAAGAGAGGTGGAGAGACAGAGAGGGTTAGGGGTGGGAAAAGAACATAGCGGGAAAAGCTTAGACCTTGAAATTGTCACGAATGACTGTGGTTGAATATTATGTCCTTAATTGTAATGTCGTCTGTACTATTCTTTTTAAATATTTTAATGACAATAAGCATGCGTTCACAGGCTTGGCACTGAATATGTAACTGATTATGAAAATCAATAATAATCTTGACTGGTAAACCAATTTGGGGTCGATCGAGGGGGACCGTCTGGTTCAGATTCTTTGCATAAAAGAAGACCTTGAACCTTCTTTACCATTGCATCCAATATGACGGCTTGATGGTCATAACCCTTAGAAGCAGAAGTGTTGTTGGGTATTTTGTACACCATAAGCAGAACCCTCTTGGTAATTAGCTTGGTATGCTAAAAAAAATCATTGTTTATTGAAATAATTTTTAAAGTCATTTTCCCCCTGAACCAAATCCCCTTTGTTTTTAGAGTGAAAACTTTTTTCTTCTCGGCTTTTTAACAAACCAGCACCCCATATCTCTTTCATTTTTGCTTATGCCATTTTTACCTTTGCCATTTTCAACTCCGCCATTTTTTACACTGTTAGAAAATTTATACTTAAAAATAAAAAAATCTTGCAACAGAGTCTGGAGAACACCTGTAATCTTACTGCACTGTGTAATCCTACATGCATGCATTTGTATAAACTTACAGAAAATTGGTATTTTGTGCATGTACCTTTACAAATTTATTGTAATAAAACTGTTTTCCCCTTTTTTAAATTATATCTGTTCTGTAAAATTGTAGAAAAATTGTGGAAAACCCTCCTGTTATCATAATCTTCAAAATTATTTGTTTTTTTTTCTGTAAAACCTGTTTTTTTTATTTTTCTTCTGTAGAATCTATTGTTTATTCTAATAGTGTACCTCGGCCACTTTTACCTCTGCTATTGTCACGTCTTCCATTTTTACCTCTTGTCATTTATGCCTCTGCTCTTTTTATATCTGCTGTTCTTACCTCTGCCATTTTTACCTCTGCCATTATTACCTCTGCCATTTTTACCTCTACCATTGTTTACCTCTGCCATTATTACCTCTGCCATTTTTACTTCTGCCATTTTTACCTCAGTATCTGCCATTATTACCTCTGCCATTTTTACCTGGCACCATCTGGCCAAGCAAAGCCAAATTCTGCTGAAATAATTTGTTCCCAATCACATTGTGCATAGTATCGTAAGGGCCTGTAGCGGCCATTTTTACTTTCCATTAACACTATTTATCACCTAACTGGCAGAATAAATGATATCTCTTAACTGCTTAATAGAAATTATGCTTTCAGACAATATTTTACTCATAGATCACTAATACCTGCATTTATGGTGCTCACTCCTGTGAATATTGGTTTCCCACTTTGCATTGTGCATAATACTGTTAATGTCTCTGGCGGCCATTTTGAAAGTAAGAATTCAGTATTTAACACACACTTTAAACCTGAATAATATATTTCGTTAGAAAATATGTTTTTAAACAGTATATCATTAATTTATCACATATATATGCATTTTAGTGATTACTCTTGTGATTTCTTTGCCCCACTTTCTCATTGTGGATAATACTTTTAGGGCCTTTGGCAGCCATTTTGAATATCAAAATATAACATTCATCACATACATGACATATTAATAATATATAAAACCTCCATAAAGTCAACTTCTCCCGCTTTTCAGCTCATTACTAAACAACCATAATTTTGGGGCAAACAGGTTCCTAATTTAAAAAGAGGAAGGTATGAAATTCGTGTCGTATTAAATAAAAAAGTACAATATTTTTTATCAAATTGTATTAAACTTCATGTCATTTCCCTGTATACATTCATCTCCTGTCCTGTTTTGCGCCCTCAGTTTGAAATTTTGAATGACACTTAAGTTTCTTTATATTCAAAATGAAGCACTTAGGATAAGTCAAAAAAATTAGGCATCCTTTTTTTATATAGATAGATAGTTTCAATAAATCGCAGAAGTTTCAACTTTTTGCGCACTATTTTCCTTGTAATGAATTTCAATAATCTTAGAAAATCAATTGAATTAGAGCCGATTGGGTATTCATCTACATTTGATGAAACGTCCGCCCTTTGAAATTTCAGAGTTTCATTGCTCTGCGCGGGGAGGAATATCTTCCTCTACCAATCTTCTCCTCTGTTTTGCGAGTTGAAAATACGCACTGTTGCTTAATTGTTTGTAATCAAATCTGAAATTTCCAAAGAAAGTATTCAATATATCTTTGAAAAAACCCTTTTCTCGGGACCCTTTTTATGGCAAGAAAAATTGATAAAACGCTTTAGCTTCCTCCATTGTATACCTCTTTTGTGCATTCACAATCATTTAAAAACAAGGTTCAAAATCGCAATATAGTCAACCGAATTGGAGGTACTAGAGACAAGAGAAACGGCTCCTTTTCATTTTAATTTATGAAACACTAAAAGCTTCGCGCTTCGCGAGGTAGGGGGAAACTCCCCCTCCCTGCACCCACCCCCTAGAGAGCGCGCTTCGCGCGCTCTGTAAGTGTTGGCACGCTTTGCGTACATTTACCGCCCCCTCCAAAAGAAATCCTGGCTACGCGGTTGTATAAAAATACAGAAATGTTCCTATTTATGACATAATGAATGATATATCTCGTTAGTAATGGTTACACTTCGTAATTCCGAAGGTTCGTAATTCCGAAACACGTAAATTGCCTATACCTCGATGTTCGTTAATCCGAAAACGGAAAAGGGTTCGTTAATCCGAACATTTGTGGCGTTATTCCGACGGTTCGTTATTCCGAAGGTTCGATAATCCGAAAGCGAAATAAGGTTCGTTGTTCCGAAGGTTCGTTCATCCGAAAACGAAATAAGGTTCGTTGTTCCAAAGGTTCGTTAATCCGAAAACGAAATAAGGTTCGTTTTTCCGAAGGTTCGTTAATCCGAAAACGAAATAAGGTTCGTAATCCGAAGGTTCGTTAATCCGAAAACGAAATAAGGTTCGTTAATCCAAAAAAAATAAGGTTCGTTAATCGAAATGAAAAATGAAAACGGAAAGCAGAGGCAGAGGCAAGGGGGGGGGGCGTTCAATTGTTATGAGGATGGGAATGCAAGGGCGGCCGAGCGAATTTTCGGTTGGGGGGGTAAAGCCAAAAAATGAAACTCATACGTCAAAATGGACACTTTGGTGATATTTTCGCCTTAAGATTATCATCTGCTTGAAGTCATTGTGTGTTTGATAGTGATTAAGTAGAGAAAAACTTTTTTGAAGTGATTTCTTATTATGGCAAAACGTATATTTAGGCTTTATTTTTCGGGAGAGTATAATGAGCGAGCGGCTTGGTAAAACAAATTCAAAGGTGAAGTTGTAAAACGTTTTTTGGGGTCAATTATTCTTAAAATGGCATTATTGCGAGGTGTTGCGAGCGTGAATCACAAGCTAAAACTTTAGGGTATTTCAATAAGAAATGAAAATAAGTTTTTAAAAATCCGAGCAAAATTTCTGCTGTCATTAAAAAGATGTGCATCTAACTAAAGAATTAACTATAGGTAAAATGTTGGAGTTGAAATCATTCTAAGATATGTGTTGTTCTTGGTCTGAAAGATAATTAGAAAACCACGTATACCATAATATTTCAATTTTTCCAGTAATATCGAATAAGTGTGTCAAAAGCCTTATTTATATCCATAAATACACCAAGTACATGTTCTTTCCTAGAAAGAGAAGCCGAGATTTTATCACAAAGTTCAGTAAGTGCTATATCTGATGAATCGTTTTTTGACAAAATGTAATGTAATTTATATATATGTGTGTGTGCGTGTGTGTGATGCTATACATGACAACAGCTTTGGCAACTCTTATTTTAAATATTGTGTGAAGAAATGGATGAAGAGAACAAAGGTAGGCGTAGCTTAAATCAAGGTTCTTAGAGCTATCTACCCTTTGGAAAAATTGGTGATGCCGAAAAAATGTCTCCGCCGGGAATTGAACCCGGGCCCCCAGCTTTGAAAACCGGTGCCTTAACCACTAGACCACAGAGACGGGTTAGTAACTTCACCCGACAAAGGAAATTATAATTGGTATGGTGTCGAAAATCTGTCTATCTGACGGTCAATTGGGTCAGGGTCGCCCTAGCCACTAACCCGTCTCTGTGGTCTAGTGGTTAAGGCACCGGCGTTCAAAGCTGGGGACCCGGGTTCGATTCCCTCCGGAGACATTTTTCGGCATCACCAATTTTTCCAGAGGGTAGATAGTTCTGGGGAACCTTGATTTAAGCTACGCCTACCATTGTTCTCTTCATCCATTTCTTCACACAATATATTTATATATATATATATAAGTTGGCCAATTTAAAAATGAGAATAATAACAATGAATATGGGTATATATGAACGCTACATATTCATAAGATCCCATTTACCCAAGTCTAATCAGGGTCCGTAACACGTACAAACGTTAGCGATTTATCGTACGTTTGATTTTTATTTATTTATTTATTTTTTTATAATGTTCTACGATCATTGCTACGTTTTGATGTGTTACGGGCCCCAGGCGGCATGATATCAACTCATTAAAACCAAACATATATCCAATCCAAAGGTTATTTGATATAGCGAATTTTCAGTTCCTTTCGGCGGTGACAAAGCGCTGCGCACATAACTACTACAAGTTTGGGCCACTAAAAGAAATGATTAAACACCTCGCATTGTGTTGTGAATATATACATTTTCCCTGAAAATTGATTTTATATCCAATTATGGTCTTTATTCGGGTTTGATTTTACTTTATTGATTCAAATAAAAAAAATTGAGGAGTGGACTTGGAGTGAATTTATTACAAAACTTTAATGTCAAATACATGAAATAAAAGTTACTACGTCACATAAAAAAAGGTAATTGAAAATTAACATAATCATGCATGGGCTATAGCAAAATGCCAGTCTGCAAGGCTAGCCCCAAATTATATCATGTATTAATTTAGAGTAAATTCCCAATATCTGTACATCAAAATCAGTATTAATTATACTTTTAACTGATTAAGATAATTGAAATCACCTATAATGAACGTATTTACATTACTTACAGGTCAAATATCTTCATGAATAAGTACAAAATCTTTATAAAGAAATTATTTGTTTTAGGGAGTAAAATCCAATCATCATTCATTTTCTTATAGCAGCATTCTTTTTTTAGCATTTTTTTGCTAAAAAATCCACTGGGGCCAACCTTTTTGTGGAAATTCACTTACATGAAACACGTAATTTCCATATTCTGAAAATGCACCCCTTAACAAGTATTGGCGTGTGAAACCCTACCCTTAACAAGTATTGGAAACAAAACGATATACTCTTGGCAAATATTCCCTGAAATGAACCCCTAAACAAGTACAGGAATGTTTTATTGTTACGGGTCCTTCGGTCGTCGGCTTTACCTTATTTGGTTTAGTACGACCCCATCTTCTACACCTCGCGCAAATCGGACTCTAAACACGAAGTGTTGGGGCAAAAAGGAGATCCTTTATAAAACATTTTAATTTTGTTTTATCATCCCCGCAAATTCGACCCTAAACACGTAATTTTTCCTAGCGAAATAGATACCCTTTTTTCATTATTTTTGTGTTTTTGACACCCTTATCACGTTACGTACGTAACGTGTCCTATCGTAAAAAAAGACATCCTTTTTACGTGTTTTTTTGGTCGCGCATGGTATCCACTCGTCAATGTAGGTGGCCCCTCCGGGACATGTAGTCAAACTGAGTTATATAAAATCAATAAGTTGTCACAGCCAAAGCAAATTCGGCAAGAAAAATAAGAGATCTGATACATATGTCTTCGAAATAAACACTGGTTATGTTTGTTTATGTGACAGATTGCCAGCTTGTTCTAAAAAGTTTCTGAAACGAAACCATTTCTTTCTGAACTTATTTGCTCTGAAATTTGTTTCATAAATATATTTTTCCATTTCATAATAAAGTTTTAAAGCCGACATAATTGTGGTAAATGAAGGTAACTCTTTTCTCAATTTGGCAAACATAGCATTTTGCCAATGTTTTTAATTATGAGTTTATTTGTGATGGCTCGAAGACATCTTTGTCATAATAGACTAGTGGTGTTTTATCTTTCCAATAACTCTCCCCCTCTTTTTCCACTAATTTTTAATTTTTCTTTCCTCTTAATTATTACTGTTGCTCACCCCCCCCCCCGCTCCTGTGAAGTCACCCATGTCCATATGAAATGTGAATAGTCCCTTGATAAATTGAATTATTATGAGTTATGATATATGGCACGAGGACATTTTTTCACAATAGACTAGTTGTGATTTGTATTTTCAACTTTCCAATAACTCTCCCCCTCTTTTTCCACTAAATTCTCTTTCGCACCCCCTCCTGTGAAGTAACCCATGTGCATGTGAAATGTGAATTATCCCTTGAGAAATAAAAGTAAACTCTTTGTTTTCATGCATGTGTATCTGAAGTTTTGAGCGGATAGTTGTTGTTGAATATGATGGCGCTCTTCAATCTCTCCAGATTATACGCGCCAGTCGCTTTCGTAAGTAGGACGTCGTCGGCAAAGGAAAACATCTATACGACGTCAAACCGTTGGTGACGATTATATGACATATTGATATAGATTAGTCACCCATCCACCTATTGTATTAGTATGTCCTACAAATTGAACATCTTCGTGGAAAACACTTTAATACAAATATACAAATTGAATATCGCGCGGGCTAAATGATTGTTCGTGGAAAAGGGCACACCAGCTAACCTGACGGCTAGTACTATAAACGACTTTTTATAAAACCTTCGTCAAAAAACAATTCAAATATGAAATTACATAATTGTAAATAACGCATGTGATAAATGATTGTACATTGTAAGGACAAAATTGGATGGTGTACTGTTTTTATTATCAACTGTGTATATATTTTTTATTAATATCTTTCTAAATATATTCCCCCCTCTCTTCTAATATTTCTCGTCCTTCTTATTCTTTTTTTTTCTTTGTTTTTTATTAATTAGAATTATAAATCCTTTCATGTTATGTGTTTGGAAAAAAAAGAAAGAAAAAAAACCCACCCTAACTGTCAAAACGGTTAGTGGCATATATAAAATTAGTAGTTCCCCTGTATAATCGGGATTAATTAATGATTGTTTAAGATTCGGGTCATTCATCTTAAGTTTATGAAACATAATTCGTCTCTCTTTTTCATATTTTGAACAAAATAAAACATAATGTTTAATAGTCGCAAATACTTTACACACCTCAACAGAGTGCTGTTTAATTTGAAACATATAATAGTTTGATTTGCTCTTACCTACCGTAATTTGATGAAGGAGGCATTCCTCTTTCCGAGAAAAAAAAAATTTCTATATGCCTGCTTAAAACATTATCATGAATAGCATATAAAAATCTACCATTTCTAGAAGCATTCCAATCTGCTTGCCAGAAACCTTAATAAAATGTCACGCGTGAGCATGTAAGTTCGTTTTTAGTGTTT
The DNA here is from genome assembly GCF_018143015.1 of Lytechinus variegatus. Taxonomy (NCBI): domain Eukaryota; kingdom Metazoa; phylum Echinodermata; class Echinoidea; order Temnopleuroida; family Toxopneustidae; genus Lytechinus; species Lytechinus variegatus. Next base: position 15,550,403 of record NC_054741.1, on the reverse strand, counting down.
GGTAAAACGTTGTCTACAGAATTTTTCACCGCTCCTTTCTTGGTCGCTTTATCAACGGTCTCATTGCTGTTAACATCAAAATGTTAGGGAATCCATTCAAAATTAACACAATATCTTTCAAACAGAGTTTATGAATTCTAAATAAAATTTCCTAAACAATAATGCATTTTATGAAATATGAATCAATCATATTCAGTGCTGACAAAGAGTCGCAAAGAATTACAACTGAACATGATTTATCAAAACAGTCTAACCATTCAAGTGCCATTAAAATGGCCCATGAGTTCCTCTTTAATGATACTTACATTGGATAACTTGTAATACTTATTTATTTTATATTGAGGAACATAAAATGCTGCCCCCGTGCTAAATTTTTCCAGTTTGGATCCATCAGTATATACATGTAAATAACCATTCCACACAATTCCAATTCTTTCTAGAACGATACATGTAGATTTCATCTCGGCCGTTAGCATATCCTTTTTTTCTAATTATACGATGATCATAAAACGACACAGGATGGCGCGACAAACGCCAATGTAAAAATGACAGGACTTAATGAGCTCCCTTGCGGGATTCCGTGGTCTTATACATACTTTTCTGACATACTATTATTAACTTTCACGTTACAATATCTATTTCTTAAAAAACTCTAATAAAGAAAAATAATTTTCCACTAATATCCAACATTGAATATTTTTTTATTTTTTTTCCTTTCCATAACGAATCAAATGCCTTTTCCAGGTCTCAAAAAAACTGCCACGGTGTATTTTTCCTCCTTCAATGCTAAATGAACATCTGTTTCAAGCCTGACTAAATGATCTTTGACACTGATATTTGCGGAATCCTGATTGAAGTGGGTTTAACGTTTTCTTATTATCAAAAACCGATTCAGACGGTTTTTAATCATTTTCTCCATAACTTTAAACAGGGTTGATAATAAAGAAATAGGTCTAGATAGGATGACGCTAAACTAGGAACCTTTCCAGGTTTCAAAATAGGTATTTGAACAACTTTGTACCACTGACAAGGGAAATGTAAAGTTTTCAATATGTCGTTGTACAGATCTAATATAAAATCAAGCGCTATTTGGGGTAAGTTTTTTTTTTTTTAACATAATCGAATGAATATCATCCTTACCTGGCGCTGAGTTTTTCAATTCTTGTAAAACACTCATTTCATTCATGTTAAAATCGTCATTAATGCAGTCATCATTCGACATTTCTTTACATAAATTATCTTCATTTTCACCATCATTATTATATATATTGTCGGATGCCTTTGTTGCACTTGGGAGAGGGCGCTTTAGTGTACACAACGCCTTTGCCGGCTCACATTAAAATAATCAAGGAAAGCGTATCCGAAATGTATTATCCTGAAATTTAATATTTTCAGCACAAAACTGTTCAAAAATTGAATGCATGTGGTACTGACTCCACCGAGAATTGCATTGCTTGGTTGATTGGTTTCTCTCGCTGCGGTATCAGCATCATGCCCGCTCTGTTCAAACATCATGCGATTCTCCATTCACTTGCCCTTTAGTTGACTGCTCGGACTTTTGACCAAAGAGCGGAGCGTTTTGTGAGGATGAGGTGATACCGCACAGTAGATCCTTGACAGCATCACGGAAAGGTGGATACCTGATGGTATAGATGATTGGGTTGATACAGGAATTCAGGAACATCAGGTTAATCAAACCAGAACTTAGAGGGCTCCAGATGAAGGAGATAGGCAGCAAACCCACATTAAGCAAGACTAACGCTGTCTGGTTTGGAAAGAAACAGATGATGTAGATACCGACAACGACTAACATCAGCTTGATGATTCTGTTGCGGGCGACTACGTGAAAAGATGGTTTGGCATTCTTCTGGATCTGTGCTTTTTTGGTGATCAACCGTTGTGTGTGAAGGGAGTATGCCGTCAGGGTTTGCACGATGACCAGAGAGGAAACAGGAATCAACACTGTCACGGTGTAATTGTATATTCCAACTGACAGAATGAGACTCGGAACTACGTGGTGGAGACATGTGCACTCTGGGGTAAGGACAAATACGAAAGGTACGAAGAGGTTGGACAAAACACCGGCAAAAAGCCATACAGAGCAAATGAGAATCTTGGTGTTTCTGGAAGTGAAGATAAGAATATGCTTGAATGGAGATGATATGGCTAAGTATCGTTCAATGCCGATCGCCATCAGGATATATGAAGATGTGGTGAGACCAACAAATAAAAAAAACAGGGAATCGATCAGTTTGCAGTAGAGTACACCAAATATAGTGTTAGGCAAGAACTTACTGGTTGGAATCGGGAAAATAAATACTGAGCTGAAGAGATCAGCAACCGCAAGTGTTGCAACTAGGGTGTCCATCGAACGCAAGGTGCTGTTACGTTTCGCTAGGACTGTAATGACCAAAATATTACCAGTGATGCCAAACACAGATATTACTATCTGGACGCATTCTGCTAACCGCCATCTTATAGGATTCCATACCCATCGATCGCAGGTTTGCTCAACGTGGTCAGGTGCACTGCCGTTGACTCGAGTTTGTCCTTCGGTAGTAGAGCCATCAGGACTGGAGACATCTTTTCCGCCAAACCTGTCATCAGTATCCTGTGTCTGTGTGAATGCAGCATCTGTTAGGCCGACTTCATAATCATATACCGTTGAGTAGGATTCCTCTGCAAGACTCACATTCTTTTCCATCTCCACTTGCTTCGGTTTCAATTCGGTGTGGGTTTCCATGGAATGTCCAATCGAAGCATGATGAAAGGTGATCAATATAAAGATATGGTAACGACTTACGAAATGTATTCCCATGTTTGAAACGATGAACTGGCACTCTGAAATGAATGGTGGAATTTATATTTCGTTAGTTAAGTTCGAAACGAAATGCAATTTTGTGACTATCTGATGTATAATATTATGTTAAAAAAATAAGAATTTTATCTTTCACAATATTGTAATACGTAGGCTACGTTTAATTTGCCGAAATAGATTAAAGTTTAGGAAGATGTTGCTTCCAACCTCCCTTTGGATGGATGCAAATTTGTTGTGAAGGTTTTATAATGTGAGATGATATCAGATTCCAGATCTAAATTGAGTGTGACATTGGACTGCGCATGCCCACAAAAGGGGGTGATTATTTTACGCCCACGCTATATTAATAACGAACACCTTATGTCAGAAATACAACCAATCCCGGGCAACCAATCGGATCGTATTTTCCTGGTGCAGGGGAGAATGAATATGATCTAATGATACTGATTAAGAGGAATCGCTCTTTGTTGAAAAAATAGTATTTTAGATGTAGTGGTAAGCGTTGCGACAAACTAAATTAAACTAAACTTACTAAACTATTAGCGATCTCTCTGGAGAGAGAAGAAGAAGAACAACAACAACAATAATAATAATAAGAAAAAAGAAACAAGAACAAAGAACAAAAAAAAATCAGCAGAAGATTTTGATAAAGGCCTAATACTAATAGGGCACATTTACTGCATACAAAGTGACCGGACCTTATTGTCATAAATTCTTTTTCCTCCGTAGTTTTGTCCCACTGGGCAATTTTATTTACATTAGAAGAAAAATTGCAAGTTTACAGAAGTAAATAATTATATGAATCATGCAAACAAAATGCTTCAGCATAGTCCATTTCACATTAATTCTTTCCCCCTTCCAATTCAAATCATAAATGTAAAATTCCTCTAATTAATATGTTTTAACCGACTTTCTATTTTTTTAAATTCATGTATATAGTCATGTTCAGCCTCAAAGAGAAAAACTTGTTTTACTAATGTAATGATACAATTCAGAACGTCATTTCGCTTTTATATGTATCCAAACAATATATTCTGTGGAGTAAAATTAATAGTAAACAAAGGAGATGGTATCCACGACTCTACTTTGCCCATATATCTCTACTAAACATACAAAAGTAAAAACAGTGTTCGTTTGTTCCCCTTTATAGTATTACAAAATATACAGCACTTAGTATTGGTGATCTCCAGTTATAGAATATCATTTAAAAACACAATCCTATTGAAAACTTTGCATTTGAAATTTTCTATGGCCTTATGTCCATTGTGATTCTGAAAATCATCCCGTCAAAGAAAAGGGATTATGGTGTGATCTATAAGATTTGAATTCTTTCCCCATTTTCTTGCAATAGTTTTGGCAAAATCTTGATTTCCTATCAGTGGTTTGTATATATTTTTACATCCCTTTTTATTATGCATAATAGAAGAAATAAGTGGCATAACAATTGGCTCACATATTCTATGACTTAGGGTTTTGAAGTTTCGATTGATTAAACGTATATCATAGAGCCTGACATATTAAAAAAAATTGTAAAAAATCAACCTTGAAATCAAACTTTGATTCACATTGGGTTAAATGTATATTTCCTTTTTGATCTAATAAATCATAATAAAGCTCGTCCCCTTATCTTGCCACTGTTTGAAATAAACAGACTTCCATCCATTTGCATTTTACTGTTTTTGCATAAAGGTTGCCCTAACCAACTTTTATTTTCCGATTTCTTAAATATAAAAAAAAAACAGCATGGAAAAAATATTTTCCAAAATGGATTATTATTTTTTCCTGATATGTTATGAAGATATTTTGTCTCCGTAATATAGGTAGAACGGCTGTGCTAAAATAGTCAAAAATGTTTACTTACGGGGGAGGAGGACTTGAGGAGGAGGGGAGGGGGGGGGGTCAACTAAAATGGAATCAGAATCATGTCAATGGCATTTTTCTCTAAAGTTCTTTATTTCTTCATTTTCTCGCATTCTTATCCCTTTCATCATAACCAGGATTTTGACATTTTCTATTCACATGAAATATTGTAATATAATTATACCATCTGTAGTACCAAACAAAACAAATCGGGATGTGTTTTTATTAAACTTGTACGATTGAGACTCAGAAAGAACGAGGGAAGTGCGATGAATGCGAAAAACGCGATGTCCAGGTTGAAATTAACGATGATATTTTAGAATAATGAAGTGCTGATATTTTGCTTAACCGTAGTATTCCGTGATCGAAAATGCAGTTTGAGGTGAATTGATTGAGACTTTATAGTCTCAGGGTTTTCTTTTAAAACTGTTCCGTTGAGCCCCAGTATCTCCTGGAGATATAAGTAGTCATTGACGTATATGTGATGTGCTAAAATTTAGGGAGAGAACATTCATTGGCGTATTGGCAAGATTCCTCAACAATTGCGAGCGAGCAAAGCGAGCGAGGACTTTTTAGAACTGAAAATACAATTCAATTTTTTGAAAGATTTTGAAGTATCAAATTTCATAATTTTCCTTTGCTTTCTTTCCATTCCATTTTCTTTCATGAACATAACCATGGTAATCGTTCTACTGATGAAGACAAAGATTAGTCTGATCTTGCACATGTTGTAAATTATGTTGCTCAATTTAACTGTTTGATATACAGTCAAAATGAAATACTGCAGATAATTAGTTCAAACTAAACAAAGTGTGATCAAGAACTAAAATACAGCTGAATAATACCTTCACTCAGTTTCTCAGAAGCATATCACTTAAAACAGAAGGCCTGCAATTTTAATAATGACAAAACACTAGAATACGAATTTACGACAATTTTAGTTTGGATATAAGAAAATTCTACCATGACACACGAATAGAACACTAGATTACGAACTTACGACAATTTTAGTTTCGATATTTAATTTTTTAATTCGATTTAATTCGATATTTAATATTTTATTTAATGATCAAATACTATGAAAAATCTTTAACATCGTTTGACTTGTGTATTTACAATGAGAACAAATGATAATAAGCATCTAACAACAAGCCATTAGAAAGGAATGTTGAACAACGATGAAATTATGTAACAGAATGATGAATATATATATATTTTTTTATTCAATTTGAAAATGCCTCTCACTTTTTTATGAATTTTTTTACGGAAGTAGGGTGAACAAAAAATAATTAAAAAGTGAAAAATTGGCATCAAAATTAGTTTTGAATCAAATAATTGAATTTGGCAGCATGTCCTTATAAAAAAAACAAGCAATAGAAAGGTTAAGAAGGATTGAATAAGTTGAAATAGAATTCAAAAATACATTTTTTAACTGAATGTCCTTTACCTTTGTATCACGAACATTTTAATGAATATTATAGAATGTGGTTCCAGTGTACATATATATAAAACGTTGTTGCAATCACCGTTGGATAGGAAATGTTTAAAAGGAAGTGATTGGAAGATTTAAATGAAGAAAGGGCAGAATGGAATGAAACAGAATGAGAATACTTTTAGATTCTCCAAATGGAAAGTCCTTCACGTTTCTTCTTTTCTTTAAAAATATAATCATTAAATCATTACCTGTATATGTGTAGTAAAATGGTTGCATTGGTTTAGTTACTTTTCTTTTTTGGGAGCAAATAATCAATAGTATTCAACCGACAGATCATGTTAGAAAGAAATGATAGAAAGATGACGGAGTGAGAAGAAGGTCCTTTATTTGTTTGTTTGTTTTTGTTTTTTCGATTGAAAGACCTTCAATTTCTTGTAGGTTTTCTTTTCTCTTTTTAATTTATGTAAAAGAAGGAAAGAAAATGTTAAAAGATGTTTACAATAACTGATTAGAAAACTCAAAGCTGAACCAAAGTATTATAAAAGTATGACAGCAAGTCTTGGATGGAATGAAAAAAAAAATGATGACAAAAAAAAATGTTTAATTACAGTTGTTTTGATATCAAGTCATTTTTAGAAAGAAGTGTTGAAAAGATATAGAAAGGATTTCATTGATTGAGGAGGAACAAATCACTTGACATAATCTCTTTACATATAGATATAAAATTACAAAAGAATTATTTAGGTCTTAATTCCCATACTTGTATTTGTATAGATAATGGGGTATGATTTCGTCTAACAGCTCCAAACGCATGCATAAATAATCTCTTTTCTTCTCTTAATGCAACTAATAATTCCAAATAAGGAATACTCACTTGTTAAATTGTATCTGATAAAATGCATGCATAATATTTTGCGTGTCAATATTTTGGTCTTCTATTTCCATGAAATGTCGTTGAGGTCAACTGTAAGTAAATGATTTTTTTTTATGTTGGAGTGCCTTTCCTCAAATGAAAAAAAATGGAAAAAGCTGGTGCTGTTATTTGCGTATTGCATTCCTCTTGCATTTGTAGCAAAAAATATAGACATTTTAAACGATTCTACAAAATCTGATGTAGAGGTTTAATGTCTCGGACATGAGTCCATTATTTTTTGTTATTCCATCAACAAGGATATGTTTGACATATATAGAAAACGCATTTAAAAAATGCTATATGACGGTATCGAGAGAGTTGAGATACACAGATTTCATTCAATTCTTTTTTTCATGTTATATAATTTTGTTTACATCATATATAAAATCAGGAAAAAAAATATAAGGCACACTCATTTGTATATAGGTGTATATATACATGTTTATAATGTATTCGCATGACACTTGCATGTCTATTTTTTAAGTCCTTGAAAGGTTTGCGAGGCCAAGTGTAAAGGAGTTTTTTTTTCTTTTACCTATGTTTCAGTGCCTTTTCTCTGATTAAAAAAGGTCTAGTGGCATGAATAACGGGTTTCAATTGCTTGGAGTAGCTTGACCTTTATTTAAACTGCTCAGTTCATCATTGACCTGCTCTAATATGCAATGTTCTTGTTTCATATTTATGAATAATTATGATAATGACAAATTGCAGTTTAGAGGATAATGGAAAATAAAACCATAAAATCTTAGATGTTTTATTATTAAGGCTTGTTTAAATAATTTTATTAATCAATGAAAAAAGGGTTAATCAGCAGGAGTTTTTTGTAATTCACATCCTTACAGGGGAAAAAGAAGCTAATTCAATGTTAAATTGAGTTTGAATAAATTATTTTTTTCTATAAAGTTTGCATTTGTCATAAACCTGTAAAGCATTTTTATTCAGAGTGTTGCTAATTTAAGCAAGATGAATAATTTGTACATACACCAAATGCGAAATTAAGTAGACGATGTACCACTTTGATTTTAGATTAAGAATATTGTTGTAAAATTCGAACATTGACTCTTTTCACCTCCATTTACTTTACTGGGAAGTCTGCCCTGAATTGTTTGCATCAATGACTATGCCACTTTAAGTATTGTTATAGGGAGGCTTCCCATCTTCGTTATTATCTATGGGAGCTCACCCATGTTCGTTATGCGTCTGTTAAGAACGCAAATGTTAACATTCAGTAGACATTGTATATATGTAAATGTTAACCTGTTGAATCCTTGTTTGTTTGTAGATTTTTTCTTGTTCTCTTTGTGCGTAACCAGTTTTTCTTCATCGAATTCTTCTTCTCTCCAGGTCTTTGCCTCGTCTACACTCACGTGCAAGCGGTATCCATGGTCCCCACAGGAAGCGCTGTTTTTCATTTCGTGTTATTCTCACAAAATTCCCGGTCATTGAAAATCAACCTTTTGCAATGTTGAATGATGATTAGTTATACCATTTGTTTAGGCCGAATACTGAAACCCAACAGAAAAATTGCAACCTGCCGTATTTTGAAAACCTTGTATCCAAGGAAATGAATTTAGCTGTAGACTTAAACGATAATAATGACAATAATTATCACAGTTCAAATTACTTTACCATAAATCAATTTAAATCTCCGGAAAAGTCAGCGAATACATTTTCAATCATGCACATGAATATAAGGAGCCTGAGCTGCAACTTCGATAATTTACGTCTTTTAACTGATACATCTCCACAAACGAATTTGTCTGTAATCGCGTTAACCGAGACATGGTTATCTCAGGAATCTAATACTCTATACTCACTTCCTGGTTATACATTTGTAGAAAATAATAGAGCTAATAGGAGAGGAGGAGGGGTGGGTTTCTATATTAATGACAAATTAGAATATTTCATACATACAGATCTTAATTGTATGAATGAATTTGCTGAATCTATCGTTATTGAAATTCAAATCCAAAAATCTAAAAACATTATTATAGCGGTATTTTATAGACCTCCCAACTCCAACACACATATTTTTTTAGAATACTTACAAGATTTTCTACAAAATCCAGTTTTTATAAATAAAGATTGTTATATAGCAGGAGATTTCAACATAGATATATCTAATACTAACCATAATGCCTCACAAGAATTTTTGGACATAATGATATCCTCATCTTTTTTACCTTTAATTACAAAACCAACCCGGGTTACTAACCAATCTGCAACTCTTATTGATAATATTTTTTGTAATGTTACTCCTTTACCCGAGTCGGGAATTATTTTATCTGATATCTCAGACCATTTTCCGATATTTTCAAGAGTCCCGTTTAGTTTAACAAAAAATCATTCCCCGCAGCATAAGTTCCGAAACGTAACGCCAAATAATATAGCGAGGTTGAAAGAAGGTCTAGAAGACACCGACTGGTCTGAGGTGTTCGGTTCGCAAGATACCAATACTGCATATAATATATTCATTAAAAATTTAACCACACACTTAGATAGACACGTACCACTAGTCATTAAATGCTACAATTATAAAAAGAGTCCAAGACTTCCTTGGATATCGAAATCAATATTACGGTCAATAAATCGTAAAAACAATTTATACTATGCCGACAAAATAAATCGTTCAGAGAAGTCGCATCGCAAATACACCATGTATAAAAATACCCTCACAAAAATTTTGCGCAGCGAAAAACGAAAATACTTCACAAACCAATTAATTCATTTCAAGCATGATATAAGAAAAACATGGCAAACTATAAACAATGCCTTGAATAAGTATAGCGTAAAATCGAACATAAGAACAATAAAACACAATGATATCGAAATTCATGATTCTGCGCGGATAGCTGACATATTCAATCAATATTTTTCACAGATCGGAAAAAATCTAGCCGACAATATACCATTAACACAAAAGAAATTTACCGATTTCACTCACCGACCAAATCCTAATTCTCTTTTTCTATTACCAGTACATAGGAATGAAATAATAGATACAGTGAATAATTTAAAAAACAAAAAGAGTTGTGGTCATGATGGTATTGATAATATTTTATTAAAAAATGTCATAGAATATATTGTTGATCCTTTAGTACACATATTTAATCTATCCTTAATCAATGGCGTCGTTCCTGACAATATGAAAATATCTAAGGTAATACCTGTGTACAAAAAAGGAGATAAGAATAATGTATGTAACTATAGACCGATATCTTTATTGCCTACTCTATCAAAGATTCTAGAAAGAGTGATATATACAAGACTATTAGAATTTTTGAATAAATATAACATAATTTCTGACTTTCAATTTGGATTCCGCCAAAAGCATAGTACTTCTCATGCCACTCTTTCATTTGTTGAAAAAATCACAAAAGCTATTGACAACTTTGAACATACAGTAGGTGTTTTTCTGGACCTCTCCAAGGCCTTTGACACTATAAATAATGAAATACTACTATACAAACTTGAAAATTACGGAATCCGTGGAAAGGCCTTGGAGTGGTTCAGGAATTACCTAATAAACCGTAAACAGTTTGTTCACATAAATGAACACAATTCTTCTCTACTAAAGGTTAATTGGGGTGTTCCTCAAGGCAGCATACTGGGCCCACTTTTATTTTCGATCTATGTAAATGACATTCACAATTCTTCGACAATGTTATCTTATATTCTTTTTGCAGATGATTCAAATGTACTTTATTCTCATCCTAATCCCGATATTTTAGTCAATATATTGAACATTGAACTGGAGAAGCTAGTACAATGGATAAGATCTAATAAATTGTCAATCAATGTACAAAAAACGAAATGTATGCTTTTCAGCAATTCTTTAGATAAATTACCATACGATATTAAATTGGACAACGCTGACATTGAAGTGGTCACTACAACAAAATTTTTAGGTCTGATAGTAGACAACAATTTATCTTGGAAAACACACATTGATTTTATATGCCGTACAATTTCACGCAATATTGGTGTTATAAATAAGGTCAAGTTTTTTCTTCCAACTTCCTCCCTAAAAATGCTTTATTCAACATTAATTTTACCCTATCTAAACTACGGGATAATTGTCTGGGGAAATACACATACATCATATCTAGAACGAATATTACTTTTACAGAAAAAGGCATTGCGCGTTATTTTTGATATGTCCTGGAGATCCCACACAGACCAATTGTTTATTGACAATAAAATCTTAAAAGTAAAAACATTATATCAATATAACTTGGGTCAATTTATGTATCAATTAAATAATAATATGCTACCATCAATCTTTGATTCTTCGTTTAATAAAAACAAAACTATTCATAAATACCCTACACGTCAATCCGAGGAATTTCATTTTCCTCTACCCCGGACAATTCTTGCCAAATCCATCTTCACTTTCGAAGGCCCTCGACTTTGGGGCACTCTTGATAATACTATCAAAGATTCCCCAAGCCTAAATTCTTTTAAATTTAAGTTGAAAAAGTTTCTCCAAGATACTCGTTAGTTTTTTTTAACTCTTCATCACTCATACATTATATTTTTCATATATACTCAGCACTACGAGCTGTGAAATATGATATTTTTCGTTTTCCTGTTATGTAAATTCGCCTTGAGTGTTGGGGCAAGAATCTGGAGACCACTGATCTTGCTATTTTCTCTCATTTTCTATTTCTTTTTATTTCTTTTAAATTATTCATTCAGATAGATTTAAGTTCAAATGTCTACTATGTTGGGTTTATGTTTTGTTTATATTCTTCATACGTGTGTTATAGGAGGCTGCATCCTACAAGCTTCGCTTTTTAGCAGCCTCCTCCGTTTCCGACCTGTTATCTTGATTATTATACATAATAAGTTTCTTTGTTTTATTGATTATAATTATATCAAGATGTATGTAACAAAACTATTGTAAATGTTAATGATTGTTGGAAATGGAAAATAAATGAAATGAAATGAAAAGATATATAAGAAAATTCTACGATCACAAATACAGTTTGATTCAATACAAAGCAACTTTGGATTCAACTTTAACAGATATTTAACATGTAACAAATTAGTGTAATAGGCTTACATTATAGTTACATTACGTTTAGACTTTAAGTGTTTCATGAAAACTATTATTGATATTGGATCATATCAAAACCATAACCAGTATGTAAAGGACAATTCCACCCCTGAAAAAAGTTGATTTGAATCAAAACAAAACAACAAGCTTAACACTGAAAATTTCATAAAAATCGGATGCAATTAAAGTTATGACCTTTTTTCCCTATTTTTTTTCAATTTTTCGCTTTATTATGCAAAGACAGTTATATGCACATCCTGGTTGGTATGCAAATGAGGAGACTGATAACATTGCTCACTCACCGTTTCTTTTGTATGCTGGTATTTAATATGTATTTTTTATTCTTTCATTTAATTCATTGTCATGTGAAACAATTTTTTTAATTCCTCACTGGAATTACCATTGTTTTTAACTATTTTGTTGGTTGAGTCAAGTTTGCCTCTATCGTCAAATCTGTAAAAAAGTGAAATATTGTATATTTCAAACAATAGCAATCAAAAGAAATAGTGAGTGAGAGACATAATCCGCTCTCATATTTGTATATCACTGAGCTGTGAATATAGATTTTTTCCCCTGAAAATTGATTTTATATCAAATTATACTTGTTACGTTTGTTTTATTTTACTTTATTGATTCAAATAAAAACTTTTGAGGGGTGGACATGAAGTGAATTTATTACAAAATTTTAATGTCAAATGTACATGAAATAAAAGTCACTACGTCACATATGACAAAAAAAATGGTAATTGAAACTAACATAATCATGATATTATAGCAGAATGCCAATCAAGGTTAGCCCCAAATAATATCATATATAGTTTAAACAATAATTTAGAGTAAATCACAATATCTGTACATCAACTTCAGTATTAACTATACTTTTAACTGATGAAGATAATTCCAATCATCTTAAATGAACGTATTTACACTAATTATAGGAAAAATATCGTCATGATTAAGTACAAAATCTTTATAAAGAAATCATTTGTCTTAGGCAGTCAAAACCAATCATCATTCATTTTTTTCTAACAGCATTCTCTTTAGCATTTTGCTTTAAAAATTCCACTGGGACCAACCAATTTGTGAAAATTCACTTACATGAAATGATTATCACTAAACAAAATAATGCAAGGGCAATTAATGCGCGAACTAGAATGTCTCTTTACACCGATCTAAAACCGAAACATTTCAACCACACTTTGCCATCGATAGGGGCGGATCCAGCTTTCGCCAATAGGGGGGGGGGGGGCGAAAAAAAATTTCACCCACATTTTCCCCGATCGGCCGGTCAAAGATTATTTTTAATTATTTCTTTGAAGGGGTGGTCCTAACAGTCACTTTTTAGCTTTATTCTTAAAACAACATAAATATGTGATAATCTGATAAGCCCTATATATTTTGAAAATCTCATGTATTTTGTCCTGAAAATTGAACATTCTGTGCAATGTTTGTTGTCCTAAACAAGATGCATGATAAGGTAATTACCACGAGCGTGAAGCACGAGCAGAACTTTTTGATATACATTCTGGCCTAATAGAAAAGTTGCCTGTTAAGGACTGTTTGCAGATAGGCATAAAGACTATACATATTTCAACAATTAAATAATGCGAGTGCAAAGCGCAAGCTATAAAATTTTGACATTCCTACCTAAAAAATGGACATTCTAAGCACTTTTGTGTGATTTTAAATATAACCAGTAATGTGAGCGCGCAGCGCGAGCGGAAAAACTTGAGATTCAGACCCCCAAACGGCATGTTTCGAAATCATGAAAAGGATAGGTAATTCGTCATCTTCATACATTAATAATCCGAGCGCGAAGCGCGAGCAGAACAAATTGATATTCTCATCTAAACTCTTCTTGGTAAATTTTTGACCTGAAAAAGGTCATAATATGGGGTAATCATCACGGGCGCAATACATGCTGACACTTATTATAATCCTGACTTGAAATGCAAGTTGAAGTGATATATATATGTACATATGTATACATATGTTTCTTTTTGGGGAGAGGGCTAAAAAAGACTTAGTATAAGGCTTTCTCAAATTTTCTTGATAAATATTAGGGGAAGAAGGAAGGATATAGGTTCTAGTCTGCATTTTGCTAATGTTTTTTTCATTATGAGTTTATTTATGGTGGCACGAGGATATTTTCTCATAATAGACTATAGTGGTGTCATATATTTTTATCTTTCCCATAGCTCTCCCCCTCTTTCCCCACTGTGTTTCTTTCCTCTAATTCATTACTGTCGCTCACCCCCTCCCCCCTCCTGTGAAGTCACCCACGTTCATGTGAATATTCCCTTCAGAAATAAAGGTAAAATGTTTCTTTTTACGCATGTGTACCTGAGGTTTAATTTGAACGGATGCGCTCTGTTAGTCGGATACCTTTGACATGTTTGATGCACATGGGAGAGGGCGCTCCAGTGTACGTAACGCCTTTGCCGGCTCAGTCACATTCAAATGATTAGGATAAGCGTACATATCCGAAATGTCGCCTTCTAGTATTATCTTGAAATTTAATATTTTCAGCACTAAACTGTTAAAAAATCAAATGCATGTGGTACTGACTCCACCTAAAATTGCACTGCTTGATTGGTGCATGGACCTACCAGCAGTAGTAGGTCCATGGTTGGTGTATCTCCTTGTGGTATCTGCATCCATGACCGCTCTCTTTCAAATTTCATGCGATTCTCCATTCACTTGACTTTTAGTTGACTGCTCGGACTTTTGACCAAAGAGCGGAGCGTTTTGTGAGGATGAGGTGATACCGCACAGCAGATCCTTGACAGCGTCACGGAAAGGTGGATACCTGATGGTATAGATGATTGGGTTGATACAGGAATTCAGGAACATCAGGTTTATCAAACCAGAACTTAGAGGGCTCCAGACGAAGGAGGTAGGCAGCAAACCCACATTAAGCAAGAGAAACGCTGTCTGGTTTGGAAAGAAACAGATGATGTAGATACTGACAACGACTAACATCAGCTTGATGATTCTGTTGCGGGCGACTACGTGAAAAGATGGTTTGGCATTCTTCTGGATCTGTGCGTTTTTGGTGATCAACCGTTGGGTGTGAAGGGAGTATGCCGTCAGGGTTTGCACGACGACTAGAGAGGAAACAGGAATCAACACTGTCACGGTGTAATTGTATATTCCAACAGACAGAATGAGATTCGGAACTACGTGGTAGAGACATGTGCACTCTGGAGTAAGGACAAATACGAAAGGTATGAAGAGGTTGGACAAAACACCGGCACAAAGCCATACAGAGCAAATGAGTATCTTGGTGTTTCTGGAAGTGAAGATAAGAATATGCTTGAATGGAGATGATATGGCTAGGTATCGTTCAATGCCGATCGCCATCAAGATATATGAAGATGTGGTGAGACCAACAAATAAAAGAAACAGGGAATCGATCAGTTTGCAGTAGAGTACACCAAATATGGTGTTAGGCAGGAACTTACTGGTTGGAATCGGGAAAATAAACACTGAGCTGAAGAGATCAGCAACCGCAAGTGTTGCAACTAGGGTGTCCATCGAACGCAAGGTGTTGCTACGTTTCGCTAGGACTGTAATGACCAAAATATTACCAGTGATGCCAAACACAGATATTACTATCTGGACGCATTCTGCTAACCGCCATCTCATAGGATTCCATACCCATCGATCGCAGGTTTGCTGAACGTGGTCAGGTGCACTTCCGTTGACTCGAGTTTGTCCTTCGGTAGTAGAGCCATCAGGAGTGGAGACATCTTTTCCGCCAAACCTGTCAGCAGTATCCTGTGTCTGTGTGAATGCAGCATCTGTTGGGCCGACTTCATAATCATATGCCGTTGAGTAGGATTCCTCTGCAAGACTCACATTCTTTTTCGTCTCCGCTTGCTTCGTTTTCAATTCGGTGTGGGTTTCCATGGAATGTCCAATCGAAGCATGATGAAAGGTGATCAATATAAAGATATGGTAGCGATTTACGAAATGTATTCCCATGTTTGAAACGATGAACTGGCACTCTGAAATGAATGGTGGAATGTTTATATTTCGTTAGTTAAGTTCGAAACGAAATGCAATATTCTGTAAACTATCTGATGTATAATATTATGTTAAAAAATAAGAATTTTATCTTTCACAATATATTAATACGTTTTAATAACACCGTTCAATTTACCCAAACAGATTGAAGTTTAGGAAGATGTTGCTTCTAACCTCTCCTTTAATGGATGCAAATTTGCTGTGAAGTTTCTATGTGAGATGTTATACAGGTATATATGAGATTCCAGATCTAAATTGGGTTTGGCATTGGACTGCGCATGCTCATAAAATGAGTGGTTATTGAATAAAAATATGCTCTTAAACCTTGACTGGTTACACCCACATTATATTAATAATGAACACCTTAATAAGTCAGAAATACAACCATTCGGATTGTATTTCCCTGGTGCAGGGGAGAATGAATACTTATACCTTGGTCACATTTGCTCTCGGCGGCCGTACGGCGAGTCGAAAACAGCCGTTGTATTAAATTTAATGGAGACCACCTATATGTAGTTGGTACAAAAATGTTAAAACGGCTGTTTTCGACTCGCCGTACGGCCGCCGTAGAGCAAATGTGACCAAGGTATTAGACATATGCTCTAATGATACTGATTAAGAGGAATCGCTCTTTAATAATTAAAAATATTTTAGATGTGATGATAAGCATTGCGACAAACTATATTAAACTAAACTAACTAGACTATCACGGATCTCTCTGGAGAAACAAAAACTTCAACAAAGATGGACGGATATGAAAAGATTATGTTAAAGCAGAAGAGAATTACAAGGGAAATGAAATTTTGTATAACAATAAATATATTCAGCTGTATGGCAAAACATTATTTGATGAAAATTTGTTTTTGAAAAATATATATCGACTTCACCATATTTGTGATGAAAAGGGTTATTGAAAAAGGATGCTTATTTTATTTCAAAGGGTTTAAGTAAAGAAGAAATAACAAAAATTAAAAAAATGTATTCAATAATTCCTCATGAATGGAAAAGAAACGTTCAGCCGGAAAGGAAGTCTTTCCACTGTGGCCTCAGCCTAGAAATAGTATTTACAAAGAAAGCTTATACATTTGAAGAAATAAATGCAAAAATGGTGTAGAAGTCAAATAAGCAAAAATGTAGAAATTAGCTCTGTTTTTTTATAACTAAATGGAAGTTTATAATATTTGAATTGAATTGAATATAACAGTTAAAGGAGTGGAAAAGATTTTGTTCAGCCTAGGTTGTGCACATTAGTTAGCAAATTGAGAGAGTTTCAGTTTAAATTAGTGTATAGAATAGTCTATACGAACCATCATCTACACAGATTCAAACTTCGGATAAATGGGTTGTGTTCATATTGTAATATTTTAGAACAAACATATCAACATGTATTTTTTAGTGTAATATAATTAAAAGACTGTGGGAGAAATGTGCTGATAGATTAAACTTACCGTTTCTTAAGAGAATATCTTTGAAACAAATTCATATTAGAATAAATGGGACTAATGTAAAAACAGGAAATGGAAGTTTGTAATATAACAGTTAAAGGAGTGAAAAAGATTTTGTTCAGCCTAGGTTGTGCACATTAGTTAGCAAATTGAGAGTTTCAGTTTAAATTATTGTATAGAATAGTCTATACGAACCATCATCTACACAGATTCAAACTTCAGATAAATGGGTTGTGTTCATATTGTAATATTTTAGAAGAAACATATCAACATGTATTTTTTTAGTGTAATATAATTAAAAGACCGTGGGAGATATGTGCTAATAGATTAAACTTACCGTTTCTTAAGAGAATATCTTGGAAACAAATTCACATTGGAATAAATGGGACTAATGTAGAAACAGGACAACTATTAAAGTGATTGTTTAACATTGGTTTGACTTTTAAAAAATCTGAGCTAGAAGGTCACACTTGTCACCTGTGTCTGTGATATGTTCCAAAAATGAAGCCCCGAAAAAATTGCGTTCGAAAATGATTATTTAGTGCTTCAAAAATTGAAATATAAAGTGACCGGAAAAAGCATCTTAATTTCATCCCATACACTTATGTGTACTATTTAGGTGTCTATAAGACGCCTATTTACAAAATCGAGGTTTGCCTTGTAGTTTTGGCTTTTCATTCTCAATAATGGTTGTTTTCAGGGTTTATTAGTTCTAATATATGCACTTGTACACATGTTTCATCTTGGTTTGAGAATTTTTTAAATCAGCTGCTCACAAAGTTAAACAATACCTTTAAACCACTTTATAATTTTGAAAAAATTAATGATCTTCCATGGTAGAGAAAAGGGATTACCTCCAAATGTAAAGGAAATTAGAGATAAATTAATTGAAAATAGAAAAGAAGAGAAACGGCTTGCAACGGAAAGGGGAACTCCCGTTTAAGAAAATGGGAGCACTTTGACGAATCAGCCCACAGTCCTCCACCACTAATAAGGTTTTATTTTTTTATTTCTATTACCATTATTATTATTATTATTCTTTATTCGTCGTTTATGGGGGGGGGGGGATTAAGTGTAGCTAAGGGTCTGGTTTTAAGTCGTGTATTTCCGTAATTCAGCTAATAGAATTGTTGTACCCGGATTCTGTTCTGTATTAATCCCTTCGTGATTATAAGTTGTTAAAGAAATGTGACCAGATTGACCAGTTTACATTTGAAATTCATATATATTCCCTTTCTTACCATGTTAAAAGGTTTATGTGTAAACTTGAAACAATTATGTTAATGATGTCATGTTATATTTATTTTTACATGTGATATGAGGAAGAAATAAAATATGATTTAAAACAAAAAAAAGAAGAAGATGATGATGTAGAAGAAGGAGAAGAAGAAGAAGAAGAAGAAAAAGAACAAGAAGAAAAAACAAGAAGAAGGAACAAAAAATAAGCAGAAGATTTTGATAAAGGCCTAAAAGGGCACATTTACTGCTCCAAAGTAACAGGACCTTATTGTCATAAATTCTTTTCCCCCATAGTTTTGTCCTACAGGGCAATTTTATTTACAATAAAAGAAAACTTGCACGTTTACAGAAGAAAAAAATTAGATGTATGTAAATTATACAGGCAAATGCATCAGCATAATTCAGTTCACATTATTATTTTTTCCGTTCCAATACAAACCATAAAGGTAACATTCATCTAAATAATATTTAATGTAATTGTTTAAAATTGATTTTCGAATCTTTTAAATTCAGGTATAGTATTGCTCGCCTCAAAAAGAAAAACTGTTGTTTTACTAAAGTAATTATACAATTCAAAGCATCATTTCGCTTTTCCATTTATCCAAACAATATATTCTGTAGAGCAAAATTAATAGTGAAGATAGGCGATGATATCCACGAGTCTACTTTGCTCCATATATTTCTACTGAAAATACAAAAGTAAAAATAATGTTCCTTTGTTTCCTTTACAGTACAAAATGTACAGCACTCCGTATCTGTAATCGTCACTTTGAATAGAATATCATTTAAAAACACAACTCTATCGAAATTTTTGTATTTGAAATATTCTAGGCTAATGTTGATCATTATGATTCTGAAAATCATCCGATCAAAGAAAAGGGATTATGGTGTGATCCCGGGGTGTGATCTAAAAGATTGGAATTCTTCCCCATTTTGTTGCAACAGTTTTGCCAAAATCTTGATTTCCTATCAGTATAGTCTGTATATTAACCCCTCAAAAAAAGTTTGGAAATCTGAGTTTGGCCATTAATTTCTCCCAACTTCCAATTTTACACAATGCATGATTTACATCATTCAAAAGATCGTTGAATTCTCTTTAAAATGATACCATGCTTGTTATGATCATGCCATCACGAAAAGAGCAGGATTCAAAAGTGATGGATGAGGTCTGAATTGAAAAGCTGTAAAACGAGCAGAAATAGTCATGAAGGGTCAATACAGAACATGAATCTTTTGTCTGTGTCAAAATCCATTAAAATCGAGCCCCTGCTTCTTCATTTGTCGTGGTTTATTAATTAGGCACCTTTCGCAAACCTCTACAACGCGAGATTAGAGTCGGGTAACTCAAAATTTAACGATTAATCATAGACTTGATTTCCTAGATTGATTTTACATTACAGTCAATACAATCAAACGTAGAAAAATGTTCTACAATTATTGCTAAGCTTTGTGTTTCTGGCCCTGTAGATCTTGCTTTTCGTGTGCAAAGTTCTTTCATACGATACCAGCATGCCATGCCATGAGCTTGCGGCGGGACTGTAACTTTATATCATGGCTATGACTCCAGCTGGCTGGAGACATGCAAAATGTAGATTATGACATTGATAAGAAAGTGGTTTTTCAAACAAATCGAGTACATATTGAGTAAGGAAAAACTTACCGAATTAAGGCTTAGATGTAGATAATTACAGTCCATTGAATCGATATTGCATTTAATGTGCATTATTTGTGGATCACAGGCAATTGATTCCATGGGTCTGATCATCTCTCCGGCCGAATCATTTCACATGCGTTGACATGTGCACAGCATGCAATAGGCCATAAACCGTCTGAATAACATCAAAATTTGCGTTTTTTTTCTTTCACCTGCTCCTTCTACACAAACGATATGCCTCTAGCACATAATGTAATGGGCAGTATATTTTACTTTCCGCAGAAATGGTGGATTTCCCGGGGGTACACTTCCATTGATGAGAGGATATCAGGCGCGACCATGGGGTTTCGAAAAGCACCCTAATAAGGGAAGTAAGTCTTTTCCAGATTATGAAAATGCATCTCTTATCAAGTATTTGGGCTGTGACACCCTACAAGTATTTGAAATATATCCCCTTTTTCAGTATTTTGATCATCGTTTTTGACACCCTTATAACTGTACGTAACATACTTACCCACTCTTTCCATTTTTTACGCGTGGTCGCGCCTGGTATTCCCTTTTTCAATGGAAGTGGGCCCCACAGGCGGCCTCTCGAGCTCTGCATGGGAGGAACCTAATGTGGATTTGGAAAGTCGTCTTAAATCGGATATATCGCTGTTACCATAGTAGCAACCAGAATTTTGCACACGAAACGTAAATTGAATGTTTCCGTTCCAGATGCGAAAGGAAAAAAATCTCATATCACACAATTTGCATTGCAGGACAGAGTTTTACGACCATGACGACGGGCCCAAAAGTCTCTTCCAAAATCGACTAGCGTCGTAAATTGGCGTTCGCGTTCTTCCAACGAAAGGTCGGGAATGATGGTTTTGTGACTTAACATGGTTTGAGTCGTGGTTTGAAATACCCATGCATGTTTGCTTGTTTCTTATGTGTTTTCCTGTGCAGAGTTGTGTTTGATTGCATGTTAATGTTGATGTTAAGGTGCATGAAAACAAAAGAAACCGCTGAGAAATCCACTCATCACGACGGGAAAAACAGGAACTTTTGAAATTTGACTTTGCCCCACATTTCAAGGCACTGCACCTCCATGTGAACCATAATCATATCAAGAGGGTATGAATCATCTATTTATTGATATTGTTTACACATTGATATTTACTAAAACCGAGGAGGGGTTATCGATCAAAGTCAAAAGAAACCGCTGAGAATCTCACTCATCACCACGGAAAAAGAACAGTGACTTTCAATATTGTGTCTTTTTGCAACTTTAGAATTTTGACTTTGCCCCACATTTCAAGCCCGGGGGGGCCACTTCCATTCACGAGTGGATACCATGCGCGACCATGGGGTCTCGAAAAGCACCCTAAACACGTAATTTCCATATTATGAAAATGCACCCCTTAACAAGTATTGGCGTGTGAAAACCTATACCCTTATTAAGTATTGGAAACAAAACGATACTTTGGCAAATATTCCCTGAAATGAACCCCTAAACAAGTACAGGAATGTTTTATTGTTACGGGTCCTTTGGTCGTCGGCTTTGCCTTATTTGGTTTAGTACGACCCAACCGTCTACCCCTCGCGCAAATAGGACTCTAAACACGTAGTGTTGGGGCAAAAAGGACATCCTTTATAAAACATTTTAATTTTGTTTTATCATCCCCGCAAATTCGACCCTAAACACGTAATTTTCCTAGCGAAATAGATACCCTTTTTTCATTATTTTGGTGTTTTTGACACCCTTATCACGTTACGTACGTAACGTGCCCTATCGTGAAAAGGACATCCTTTTTACGTGTTT
Source organism: Lytechinus variegatus (assembly GCF_018143015.1). NCBI lineage: Eukaryota > Metazoa > Echinodermata > Echinoidea > Temnopleuroida > Toxopneustidae > Lytechinus > Lytechinus variegatus. Next base: position 15,528,147 of record NC_054741.1, on the reverse strand, counting down.
TTTTGGTCGCGCATGGTATCCACTCGTCAATGTAACTGGCCCCCCGGGATTTCAAGGCACTGCACCTACATGTGAACCATAATCATATCATGTTGGGTATCATTTTAAAGAAAATTAAATGGTCTATTCATTAATATTAATTACACATTGATATTTAATAAAACCGAGGAGGGATTATTGATCAAATTCAGGTTTCCAAACTTTTTTTGAGGAGTTTATTTCTATACATCCCTTTTTATCATGCATTATACGAGAAATAAGTGGAATAACAATTGGCTCACATATTCTATGACTTCTATGGTTTTTTAAGTTCCAATTAATTAAACGTATATCACAGTGCCTGACATATTGGGTTAAATGTATAATTATATTTCCTTCTTAATCATCATAATAAATCTCGTCCCCTTATCATGCCACTGTTTGAAATAAACAAAAGCAGACTTCCATTTTACGGTTTTTCCATAAAGGTTGCCCTAACCAATTCCCATTTTTACATTTCGTAAATACTGAAACAGCATAGAAAAAATATTTTCCAAAATGGATTATTATTTTTTCCTGATATGTTATGAAAATATTTGTCTCCGTAATATAGGTAGAAAGGCTGTCCTAAATATTAAAAAATGTTTACTTACGGGGGAGAGGACTTGAGGATCGAGGAGGGGAGGGGGGTCAACTAAAATGGAATCAGAATCATGTCAATGGCATTTTCTCGTAAGTTCTTTATATCTTCATATGACTTCGGATATTTTCCTCGCATTCTATTATTCCTTTCATCATAACAAGGATTTTGAAATTTTCTATTCACATGAAATATTGTAATGTAATATACCATCTGCAGTACCAAACAAAACAATCGGGATGTGTTTTATTAAACTTGAACGATTGAGACTCAGAAAGAACGAGGGAAGTGCGATGAATGCGAAAAACGCGATGTCCAGGTTAAAATTAACGATGATATTTTAGAATAATGAAGTGCTGATATTTTGCTTAACCTTAGTATTCCGTGATCGAAAATACAGTTTGAGGTGAATTGATTGAGAGACTTTATAGTCTCGGGGTTTTCTTTTAATACTGTTCCGCTGAGCCCCAGTATCTCCAGGTATCTCCGGAAGCTTGTGAACTATATCAAAGAAGATCTTGGATTTTATAATCATTGTCGCTCTTCGAGAAAGGAACTCAGCCGAGTGTAAATCATTTCTATGGTCTGTTTTATTCCTTGAAACTTCTTTTGTACATTTCACTGGTATGATCATTCAATTTTCATTTTTGCAACAAGTTCACGTTTCTCTAGATTTTCATTAAAGAAATCAGTTTCTTTCAGCGTCAGATCTCGAAGGGACATTTAACCAATGAAGTTACAGTGCGTGCCAGAAAAAAAAACGAAATCGTAATTCAGTGTATTTTTTGCTCTCATGATCATAAAACTTCTTCACGAAATATACACGAATGGAAAGATATGCTTCTCTTATTTCATTTGACGGCCATCTCAACGTTCATAATGCACGCTTGACTGAGTTAGAACAATGGAAACTGGCGCTACCAAATTTTTATTTGCATGAGCAAATTACAATTTTGAGTGAGTTTTCTTACTTTACTGCTCTCTATTCGGAAAAAAGTTCATAACTTAAATATCAATCTTTTCTCTTTCGTATGAGCCCTTATGCATTACGCATAGTCTAGAAAAGGGTAAATCAAAACTTGCTTAATTTCTACTTATTCGACGGATCGTTGAAAAAATAATAATTTCGCTTCAAAGCAGCAGACAATGGGCTATAACGGTGAATGCTGTTCGGGCCGGGAAAGAAAAGTCGTTTAGTGTTGGTATTAAATTTGAATAAAATTACGAAACTTGACTAACTGAATCAAGACTATAGTATCGCGAGTTTACTCGGTCTGGGCTGTATGGCTATGGGAATTCAATGTTGCGATGGTAATTTTCATTATTTGTATCTCACCCCCCCCCCCTCTCTCCTTCATCCAACGTTGCAAGATCGTACCCACCGTGCATTCGCCGTAACTCAGAACATTGTCTGCTATAGCTGCTTTGTTGAGAAAACGCAATGCTTTTTTCAACGATCCGTAGAATAAGTAGAAATTACACAAGTTTTCATGCAACCTCTTCTCGATCGTGCATAATTCACATTTTGCGCGTAACATACAGAAAAGTTGGATGTTATAGTTATGAGCTTTGTTTTCCGAATAGATAGCAGTACAAAGACAGAAAACTTACTCTCTAAATCGCAACTGGCTCGTGCAAATGAAAATTTGGTAGCACCACTTTCCATCGTTCCGACTCAGTCATGCGTGCATTATGAACGTTGGGATGGGCGTTAAATGCAAGGAGAGAAGCAAATCTTATGTACATCCCATGAAGCAGAGTTATGGTCATGATAGCAAGAAATTACACTCAATTACGGTTTCGTTTTTTTATGGGACGCACTGTACAGCTAACGTTAAGAGATTTCTGAAGATATTTACAACTACCAACAACAGCTACGAGTTTTGTTTTTATTTATTGCGTTTCACTGCGTAAAGAGTACTGAGAAAAAATATTGAAGGGCATCTCATGGCGCTGGGGCAAAATTTCACAAAAGATCAGAAGGAGCGAAGCCAGAGAGCAAACATTTTGACCTTTTCAATTTTGTGATTGATTTTGACTTGATATTCAGAAAATAACATCATATCTTGCTCCTTTCATTTTCTCTTTTTTATATTCTTGGTCGTGGAACGTTGACTTGAGTACGGGATAATCTAAGTCCCGTGTTTTATCTCCCTCAACAGGCAATAATGCAAGCGCGAAACGCAAACTACAGTTATTTCTATATATTGACCAAAAAGTTTTCTCCTTTTTTCCAATTACATGCACCCGTCCCTTCATTTCAAACAATTTTTTCCTCCTCTTATCTTTCTTTCCAATCTCCTTATTTTTTTGCGCCGCCGATAGGGGGCGGCTGCTTCGCCCACTTCACTGTATCCACGTATGGCTCCATGCTTAATATTGGTACAAAAAGTGCTTAGACTGTCCAGTTTTCAGGTCAGAAGTATCAAAAAGATTTCACTTCTTGTTTCGCCCTCACATTATTTGGGTGGCCAAATAAATGTATATAGGCCAGTCTTTATGAGTCACCGTACTGCAAACAGTCTTTAGTGTTTAGTTCAGCAGGCCCCATATATTTCAAATTTTGCTGTGCACGTTCATTTTCTTGTCTGAATACATGAAATAACCAATAATTTGAGCTTACGCTCGCATTATTTATTTTAGCGGCCGATCGGGGAAATTGTGGATGAAAATATCTTTCGGGGCCCCTACATTGGCGAAAGTTTGATTGGCCATGGGGAGTTCCGGAAGTGATCATACTAGAGAGGTTCCGAACCTCCATCTGGTTCACGCTCGGAACCCCTGATATAAACTCTTTCCTGCTATAGTTAAGCTCATTGTCTTCAAAGAAAAAACAACAACATGGCAGGGGCCGCGGAACGGTTTTCAAAGTGGGGGGGGGGGGGGCTGACCATGCAAAATATCACAATCATATATGGTCATTTCTTACGTTTTTGTACACGGTTTTCTTAACCCACCCCCCCCCCCCCCCCTTCCGCGGCCCCTACATGGGATTATAATGTTACACTACATACTACATACTCTCACTCTCTCAGTAATAATCTTCCCTATTTGTTCCTTTATTTTCTTCATTCCTTTTCAATTTTTGACCCTGACAAAATGCGAGGTAGAGTAAATGTGATATATCACGATCAACAGAATCTTATTTGTTCTTCTGTTGGCTGTACATACATGCAATTTTCAGCCGTAAACATCCATGTGCCCTCCAGTCCGAAGGTTAAGTTCATTATCAGGTCACGTTGAGTGAGATTTCAATCGCCCTCCTCTTGGACCTTTAATATGCGAGTGTAGAGCTGTACAGTACGTCGAAATAGCTTTGTTAGCGATCAAACCTCTTTCCAGTTGATTTTAACCTGATTAGAATCAGAGAAAGTGTTCTTTGGTAAGTTGAATCAATCCGAAAATTATATATCTTTATAGTTATTTTCCAGAGCTGATGTGTGCAAACATTGAATATATAGGTAACGTATGCATGGCATATGGTAGGTAATAAGAAGTATGTCTTCCTCTTGTCAGTGACAGGTTGCCATTACTATGCAGAATTGAAACGCCTGCATTGTTGCGCCGGAAATACGCGGCTCTATCGTAGTCACGCAGAGAGTAGTTATGTGAGTTTCATCCACTATTGACGAGACTCTTGAAAATCGCACAAAATAATGATCTAGTCTGCTGGGCAAACCCTTCACTCGAGTTAAGGGTCTGAATGTGCAGCATACTCATGCCTTGTGTACTGAAGGCTATTTCGCCCAGGTTGGAACAGCAAGTTTTGTACGTGCTAGTCTTTGCGTGGAGGCACACTTGTTGATCAAAGTTTCAATCAGGGTCTGTGCCTGCAGACTACAAATGATCAGTGATCATCAGTGCCATTTTCAGGAGGGGGGGGGGGGGCATTGACTGGCTGAGAGGTACTGGCCTCAGTACTATAGTATATAAAGTATTTTTTCAGTACTGACAGCATGGACCCTACGAAGAAGGGTAGTAGGGTCCATGAAATGTTCCCCAGTTTTGATGATGAAAGTCAAAGGCACTGGCCTACCTAAGAGGGGGGGGGGGGCAGAGTGCCCCCCCGACGAGTCACAACTTATGCAAGGGACGTACCCCTGTCCCCCCTGACGAGTCAAAACTGATCCCTGACTAGCCACAACCGACCCCCTCTTTTGAACTTGAAGACCTTTTTTTTTGCTAGTCAATTTTTTTTCTGGTACGAAACCCTCTATTTGCGGTTGAAGACGTTTTTTTTTGCTTGTCAAATTTTTGGCGGAAGAATTTGCCCCCCCCCCCCATGGATAAACCTGGGTACGCCACTGGTCAAAGGTCATATTTGAGATCAACAAAAAATTAGTACTTCCTTAGGAAATGAAATGAAGGGAGTATATTGTGTGAAAAATTATTCATCTCAATTGTTTTCAGAGTCAGCACTGCTGCTATTTTAAATGTTGTAATGCAGGCGCTACTGCCAAAGGTTTTTTGTGGGGGAGGGGAGGTCAAGTTGGGGATGCATGAGAAGGAGTGTGTTCCTCAAAATTTTGCATAATGGATATATTTATGTAGCTTTGACCTACTCAGCCCCAAGTAATCATGGGGCCCGGCCGTTGCCGATATAGAGTTGCAATCAAACGTAACTCTAAAAATAAAATTCAACTTGAATTTCAACCGATCAATAACGCGCTGTCGGGAATTGCACTGACTCGCATATCCCCATCTGGCATATTCAGAATATTTTACTCTGTAGTGCTGCGAAGTATGGCGAATATTACCTCGAACTTGATCCCGGAGGGGGCCACTTCCATTGACGAGTGGATACCATGCGCGACCATGGGGTCTCGAAAGGCACCCGAAGCAAGTATTTTCCATATTCTGAAAATGCACCCCTTAACAAGTATTGGCGTGTGAAACCCTACCCTTAACATGTATTGGAAACAAAACGATACTATATTGGCAAGTATTCCCTGAATTGGACCCCTAAACAAGTACAGCGATATTTTAAATGTTATGTCACGGTCGTCGGTTTTACCTTTACCTACATCATTGGGTTAAATACAGCCCCACCTCCCACACCTCGCGCAAATCGTACTCTTAACACGTAGTGTTGACTCTTGGGGCAAAAAACATGTCCTTTATAAAACAAAATAGTCTTAATTTTTTATACCCTTTAAAATTCATGAAATTTGACCCTAAACAAGTAGCCTTCCTAGCAAAAAGAGATACCTTTTTCATTATTTAAGTGTTTTGACACCTTTATTACGTTACGTACGTAACGTGCCCTATCTTGAAAAAGACATCCTTTTTACGTGTTTTTTTTTGGTCGCACATGGTATCCACTCGTCAATGTATGCCCCCTCCCCCCGGAGTTTGGTTAAATGGGATAGTGGTTACACTCTAAAAATATTGGGTAAGAATGCTCCATGAGGGTAATTGGGCATTTCTTTTTGGAATTTTTCATTTACCAGGTGTGATGAAAATTTTTGCCCATGCATTCTAAAGTAATTGCTGCTTATTCTTTAACCTTACTGGACAATATGCTTCCCGCAATGGGTATAATACTGCCTCAGAATTGTTGGACACATAATTACCCTCGTGCAGGTTAAAATTTTAGCCCATATTTTTCTTTGCGTATACATTACAAGCCTTTGACAATTTTTCGGTTATTAAAGGCACATTTGTTGTATATCACACCTCTTTAATATACCTTTCTTTACAACTATGCAAAATCTGGTGATAATGACATGGGTTTTGTATAACGTGCAGCATTTACTGTACTTCTTAAATTTGTTATATAAATTTCAAATTTTTTAGATTTGTTTTTGTTATCTTTTACACCATATTTTCAAAATTTAAGGTGCTGCTTATCTTTAATATGCAAACGAATAGCAATATGAATGGATTCATTATCTTAAGTATACAATTCTAAACTATCACGTAAAATTTGGTAAAATATAGATTGATTTTGACTGAGTAATAGAGGTTTACACCCCACGTTGTGATTTCATGGGGTCTAAAAATGCCAAATCATTTTCATTGTGTATTTCTCGAGACCTTTCAAATTGGTTAACTTCAAAGGTCGATATAAAAAAATCAGGCACGTGAACCCATGATAATATTTAGGTGCTAAAGTAACTCGGTGCAAGCTTTTGTGGAAAATGACATGGATTTAATTTGAGCTGTGGAACGTCCCTGAATACACCTCTTTCCGCCACGGACCCCAGGGAATGTTCAATTCAAATTAATTCAATTCGATTCATTTCAGTTGTCTTTATTTTCCACTTTTAATTTTTGATATTTACAGTTATTATACAGTTGACATAGTAACATACAATCACATGTAAGTATATGTGAAGATGAACATATACTTACAATGTACAATTATCAAAAGAAAATATAAATTAAATCACTCCCAATCATTGAAAAGAAAAGTGAAAGTCATTATAGGTTTTCAATTTGTATAAAAGCGGTATATACATAGTTGGCATCTACTACTGTACAAATACGTCATTGTCAGCCGGTAGTAATTGCTACACAAAGCTTGAAGAAACCAAACCATTTTTAAGTTATGTTTCCAAAATAAAAGTGTTTGAATATATCGCATAACTGGTTCTACTTTGCTTTAATATTTCATGTGTATGTTATATTATAATTATAGGTCGTCAATTTTGTTTGTATTTTTGTTTTTCCCCAGATCGACACAGCAACTTCATACGCATCAGTAATGGAGAGAGTTCTAAAAATACTGAGAGAAAATAACATCAAGACTGTTCGATTTGAACAATCGCACATGTACGGTATGCCACATGGTCGGTCGATCCCTGCAAAACATTTTGGTGAAAATGCCACGAATGGTGTGAATATGTCGATGTGTTTTTTGGCATTCGGCGCGGAAGGTGTACCGTGTAAGAACACAGGCTATGGCGAAGAGATCCACAATGCCGACTGCAAGGCATTTCCTGACCTGGACACATTTCAGATTCTACCGTGGTGTACAAACACGGCTAGGGTCTTGATCGAAGGAGAGTACAACGGCGAGAAGGTGCCCGCTTACCCTCGGGTTGTTGCCAAACGACAGCTTGAGCGTTTGAAAGAGTTCAATCTGTGTCTCTGGTCGGCCCATGAACATGAATTCTTCATAGTCGATAGAGAAACAATGAAACCAGTAGAGGATAAAGGAAAATGCATGGGTTTCCTCGGCTTATCGTTCTATGATTCCTTTCTTCAACAAGTGATAGCTGACCTTCCAAAAGCTGGTGTTGATATAGAGAACTACCAGCTTGAAGCCGGTGTCGGCCAGATGGAGATCACCTACCGTCCAGAATTTGGCATCAAGGCTGCCGACACAGCTACTACTTTCAAGATGGGCATCAAGGAGATCGCACTTCGGCACGGATATATCGCTTCGTTCATGACTAAACCTTGGCCAGATGAATTGGGTTCGTCTGCACACTACTGCCACTCGCTCTGGGATGCGGAGGGTAAGATCCCAAAGCTCTATGACTCGTCAAGTCCTACTGGTTTGTCAGAGATCGGACAGCATTGGGTGGCTGGGCTTCTCGCCCATGCCCGAGCTATCACAATCTTTATGGCACCTACCACAAACTGCCTCAAGAGATTCAAACGTGATTCCTGGGCTCCCTGGAGCGCTACCTGGGGTCCTGATAACCGTTCCTGCTCCATTAGAGTTAAGCTTGATGGAGCCAAAGGCACCTACATAGAAAATCGGATCGGTGCAAGTGCGTGCAATCCCTACATCAGCATGGCTGCGACGATTGCTGCAGGGTTAGATGGTATAATCAAGAAGCTTCCTCTCCCAGAAGGCATCGATGGTGCGAGAGACGGGTACTCCAATCTCCCAGAGGGAATAGAGATATTACCGAACAACATGGAAGAAGCCGTGGGGTCTTTACTGGAAGATGATGTCATCACTGACGCCCTCGGTCCCGAGTTTATTAAATGCTTCGTTGCCGTAAAGAGACACGAAATGCAGTTGGAAAAGGAAGCAATGTCAAAAGGGAATCTTGCTGAGTGGGAGAGAGACTACCTCTTTTTCTCTATGTAAGACATTGTCATACTTTCCATAACACTATTGAAATAATATTACTGTATTCATTGGGGAACAATAAATATATAAATTTTGTTTTGCACTGTTAAAATCCCTAGACAGGTACAAAGTCTGAATTGCTTTGCGACCGTTCCATGATTAAATACAAACTCATTCTAAGTGCATGCGTCACATCTGAATTTTGTTATATCATGTAACATGTAAAAGCAAATTTATACACAAAAACATTAATTGAGTACAATATATTATGCAAGCTTTTAAATCATCTGCTTCATCACATGCCATTCCTTTATATACATGTATATATTTTTTTATATCAATGTAATTTCTTCATAACTTGCATTTTGTAGAATCAATAATGATAATGACTAAGATATAATGAAATACACAATAAGATGCGTCCATTCCTGCATTTATTTCGTTAGACAATCTCTGCAAATACACACACACACTCACACTCTTTGTCACACAACGCACACGCGGCACACCGACAGTTCGTTCCAAGCACACGCCTTCATGAACCCACCCCGAGATATGTTTAAGTGTCAGTGTATGAAATATATGGCGAATTATGTATAAAAATTTTGAAAAAAAATCAATCATATCGCTTCATGTTACGCCCCTCAGATATTCAGCAATGAGCAGAATTATCACTCAGAATCAAGTAAAGTAACAACAATAGACTGTTCTTCCACTATACCGTGCAGATAAAAGCATACAATTCAAAATAACATTTTGTCCAACATAATGGCAAATAATGCATACAATCTAAAGTACAAACGAAAATACCAGCTGAATATAATATAGGTTATAAAAGTAGGAAGTAAATGAAATATGAACGGATTACTTAAGAGGTATAACAGGCTGAAATGACTTCCATATTTGTAATTTACACACTTTATGTCTGGTTCTCTTGTAGTTTATTCACACGCATTTGACTTGAGAAAACATGTTCTATATCAACAAAGTTATGTACTGTTCGCCATCATTATTCTGTTTGAATTTGTACACTTGTAGTCGTTTTTACTGCTTATTTTATTGACAATAAAATGATATTTTACCTCACCTCATAATATTAGTATCACGGGTTATTCACACTTCTCATTGTAAGCTGAAAATGCTCATGATAATTATGATTTAAATAAAGAGAGGAAACTTATATAAGCATCATTGAAATTTTTTATAGATGTCGGATGAAACAGTTTTTCGAATTTAAAGAAGTTTTACATTTAGAATTTAAACCACAGCTACTTTTTTTTCTACATTCTTGGAAATAAAAAAAAAACAACGTCTGATTGGTTGATGGTTACATTTCCTGCAATCTATACCACATGGGATCTACTAAATAGACATCATTGTAATAGCTCCATGGTTTGATAAATTCGATTTATTTTCTACTGTTTATTCACGAATTTATTATATCACAAGACATTAATCATGTTAATTGAGAAAGAATTAACAAAAAGTTAACAAAATACTTGCATTACAGAATACTTTCTCTGTGCACGAGTAGAAACAGTAATGTGATCTACATTTTCAAGTATTCTTTGTTAGCCTTAACAGAAAAAAATATTATACACAGCAAAAACTGTGGTGTTAACCGGTGTACATAGAGGACCACACCAGTTATTTTACACCGGTGTTAAAATGGTGATGTTAGTTGTACACCTATAGGTGTTATTACAACACCTATGGTTGGTACATTTACACTTTTTGGTGTTATGTTCAATCTCTAGGGTGTTATTTTAACACCTCAGGGTGTGGTCCTCTATTAACACCAATTGGTATCAGTTTTAACACCACAGTTTTTACAGTGTACATGTACATTTTTGTTTGTGCTTACCTTCCTATCAGTAAAGTTGGAAAGACAAGATACAGGAAAATAAACCATACAAATACTGGTAAAAGGACAAAGCTGACTGAATACTCCAGTATTTCCCGGTGTAGTATTTTAGACTTTATTCATAATATTTATACAGTTTCAATAGATGATCTTGCCCCCTTTTTCCAGCATCTCTACCTCCAGGCGAAGAGTATGAATAAATGTAAAAGTATCGAAAACAAATTTTTCGATTATTACAGTCTGTGCAGACATCAGAATCTACAAAAAGCACTTGTAAGGAAATTAATATTGATCAATGATTAATGATGGATATATCGAGAGCAATTCCTAATGATGATTTGTATAATAATCAGTTAATAGTTATGATAAAATTAAAATAATGTGATACATTATTTTCCCTTTTGTCAGTTTGTTTTCTTTCCCCTATCTTTGAGAAAAAATGTTTAGATCAAAATAAAATGCCATACTTATTCAACAGAAAGTCTGTGGTTAAATTCAGAGATACACGTACATGTAGGGGTACGTTGTGACACTTTTTGCATTTTGCATGTTATAATTGATATGACTAATAATATTGTAGAAATAAGTACCTTGCTTTTGAATTTGATTCTTGGGAAATATTTTTCTCCCATATATAACTTTCTACCCCCACACTGAAATTCATTGTGACCTTTGAAAAAACAGATGTCAAATGGCTCAACTTGCCCCATGTGTGGGGCAAGTTGTGCCACCTTGTGGGGTAAGTTGACCCACAAAACTGTATACGAAATGTCAATTTTCTATTTCAAGTCTTTTCACTTGCTAATTCTCAATAAATTTTAACATCCTCTAAAAGTAAAAGAACTGTCATGTGAATTTGCACCTTTCTGCCTGCATATCAATGGCTTTTTAAGGTTTGTTTATTTTTTTTAATCATAAATTACCATAAGAATTACCATAGCTCAACTTGCCCCATGTTGGCTGGCTCAAAGTACCCCAGTCCGAACTTAATGCGATATTTTCACATCCACTTATCTCTTATGCATCCATCATGTAAAAGACTATGACAAGAATGAAGATCCATATATTGTTTTTATTTCTTTATTCTATTTAAAGACGTGTGTGGGTAAAAGGCACTGATCTTTTTTACACCCTTTTTAAAAAACTTTTTTGGCGTAAATTTGTATTTTTCCCTCTAAAAAAGTACTTTTTGTTTCAAAGTCGAAAACAATGTGGCGGGATAAAGGGTAATGTAATGGGTCAACACCACCACAATGTCTGACTGATTCATTATTGGCTTGGGGATGGTGGCTCAATTTGCCCCTATGCTCAACTTACTCCGCCTTCGCCTATATGTTGGTACTGCGAAGCGGGGCGACGGTTCGATTTTAAATATACAAAAGACGAGGTAAATAAGCCAACCATTATTATGATAGTTAGTTTGGTATATATGGCTCCTGTTTTATTTCGTCCTTTGTACGCAACTATAATAAATGCATATTCATGACAATTTTAAATGCATACATGAAATGTATCAGATAAATACTAGAAGAAAAAACATAAAAGCATGAATTATGTTTGAATTAATAAATAAATAAATCATTTAGCATAACCGAAGCTCGATCCAGTAATCTAGGCTACGAGGATAAAGATGAAATGCAAAAATACCGGGGGATCTTTCCTTTAAAGGACAAGTCCACCCCAACAAAAACTTGATTTGAATAAAAAGAGAAAAATTCAACAAGCCTAACACCGAAAATTTCATCAAAATCGGATGTAAAATAAGAAAGTTATGGCATTTTAAAGTTTCGCTTATTTTCAACAAAATAGTTATATGAACGAGCCAGTTACATCCAAATGAGAGAGTTGATGACATCACTCACTCACTATTTCTTTTTATTTTATTATATGAAATATGAAATATTTTGATTTTCTCGTCATTGTCATGTAAAATGAAGTTTCATTCCTCCCTGAACACGTGGAATTCTATTATTTTAACATTTTGTGCTTCAGGCAAGGAGGTCCTAAACGTCAAATTTGTAAAAATTGAAATATTGTATAATTCAAACAATAAAAAACAAAAGAAATAGTGAGTGAGTGACATCATCGACTCTCTCATTTGGATGTAACTGGCTCGTTCATATAACTATTTTGTTGAAAATAAGCGAAAGTTTGAAATGTCATAACTTTCTTATTTTACATCCGATTTTGATGAAATTTTCAGCATTGTGCTTGTCTAATTTTTCTCTATTGATTCAAATCAACATTTTTCTGAGGTGGACTTGACCTTTAAAGGACAAGTCCACCCAAACAAAAAGTGGACTTGAATAAAAAGAGAAAAATCCAACAAGCATAACACTGAAAATATCATCAAAATCAGATGTAAAATACGAAAGTTATGACATTTTAAAGTTTCGCTTACTTGGGGTAATTTTGCAAAACAGTTTATGCACATCCTGGTCGGTATGCAAATAAGGAAACTATAATGACGTAATCCACTCACTATTTCTTTTGTATTTTATTTTATGAAATATTCTCATTTTCTCTTCATTGTCAAGTGAAAAAACGATTAATAGTTAAGTCAAGTTGGTCTTTATTGTCAAATCTTCAAAAAATGAAATATTGTATGATTCAAACAATAAAAAACAAAAGAAATTGTGAGTGAGGGACATCATCGACCGTCTCATTTGCATGTACTGAGTTGTGCATATTACTGTTCTGTGAAAAATAAGCGAAGCTTTAAAATGTCATAACTTTCTTATTTTACATCCGATTTTAAATGAAATTTTATGCGTTATGCTAGTTTGATTTTTTTCTCGATTTATTCAAATGAACATTTTTCTGGGGTGGACTTGACCTTTGATTAAAAGGGCTTTCCATGTGAGTTATGTACCATCTTGTAGCTGTGATTTTATTTTATTTTTTTCATTCTTATTTTCTTTATGGAAGACCATACTCAGAAATTCTAAAGCCTTTTCATTTTCCATCCGAGTTTAAAACCTCACCTAATATGGTCTTTTGTATACAACACAGAAGAAATTTTATGAATAAAATTATTTGAGAAAAAGTGATCTGATATTACTCAAGGTATCCTCGACCTTTTGCTTATCATTTTTTTAACTTCAAAGATACTTATTGTTTTTTAAAGCTAGGAATAGCTGTATGGAGCCAATTGTATTTTCGAGTATACATTATAGTATTAGAAATATAAGTGCACGGGAGGGTTCAATCAATATTCATTCAACTGAACTGAAAGAGGTGAATATGACTGAAGAAATATGAAACGCAATAAAAATTGCAACAAAAAGAAGATGCAACTATTGATAGGCATAGAGCAGACACTAACCAGCGGTAAAGAATAGGTTTAATGAGATGTAAAGCAAAATAGGCTGCAAATTATGAAGGAAATGAATATGAAACCATCGATAGCATAATCATGATAATTGGACGTGTTGGACCAACTGGTATAAAATAGGTTTAGTGAGATGGAATAAAAGAGGGAGAGAGCAACGATGTTGATGAATTTCTAGATTTCAGAGAGAACGAAACAAAATAACCCGCAACTTCTCAATAAAAAAAATAAAGATGATAAATCTATTGATAGATGTACGTTTAACAGCATCACTGAGTCAGTGGTATAGAAATAGGTTTGATTATAGATGTCAAGGTAAAAATGGTGCCTATATATTTAGACTTCAGAAAGAGTGGAACAATATAGGCTGCAACTTCTCAATGAAAGAAGATAAAACTATTGATAGGTTTATAAAATCCTTGAACCAACGGAATAAAAAGTGTTTGTTGGGGGAAAAGAAGATGGGGAAACAATTTTATGCCTATCTTGATTCTAGACAGAGTGAAACCAAATAGGATGCACCTTTTTTTAAGAACTTGTTTTGAGACGTGTAAGAAGTATATATCCTGAAGACAACGGGGAAAGATTTCTTTTTTTCCCAGTAAACTGCGCACTGCCATATAATATCATTGCTAAAAAATGAATATCTTATAACGATGGACTGAACTAACCTATTATTTTGCATATCAAGATATGACAATGCATACTCTCTACTGACACTTAATAAAATATTGTTATATAATCACTATTTTTTCTTGCTTTTTTGTATACGATAATAGCTCGATTGATTTTTTAATTGTATTTTTTTAAATTATCCTTTCATTTTGCCTTTGAAGCAGATAAAAATCAACTTATACCTACATGTATATACTTGTCATAATATTTTGTCGGCCAGATACATCTGGGTTCCGTAACACAAATATTAACAATCAATCGCTAAGAGAACTGGCCAATCAATAACAATGTTACACATGCATTAGGTTTAAAATACTGACCAGGGACCAATCAGTGCGGTTCTTACATATTTGCAATTCACCGCAAACCATTGCGTTACGGAGCCAGCAGGGCCCCGTAACACAAAGGTTAACGATTAATCGTACACTTGATTTCTACGACTGATTGTACATTGTAGTCAATGCAATCAATCGTAGAAAAAATGTTCAACGATCATTGCTAAGCTTTGTTTTACGGGCCCCAGGTCAAGTAACGGATCCCCGGATCTAAGCCAAATCTTGCTGTTTGCTACAAAAATCTTGCTATGGTTCATTTTCATAAAAAATATCATTATTATTATAACTTTGTGTTATATAATCTAAATTCCTTTCTTGCACTTAATGAATTTATATGAACACTTCACGCATGGGCGAGTATAATGCAAGCCAAAAGGTACTAAAGAAGAAGAAAAAAAAACATTTTCTTCCTTCACACCAAAAATAATAAGCAAGGCATGTGAATATAAATTGGTGTATGCATATTTTCCTTCTCTGTCATGTCTGTATACGTCAAATCTGTCAAACCACTGGCGACTTAGGGGCGAGATGAAAGCCAACAAGGAGAAATAGAAATGAACTTAGTAATAGTAATGCTTATAATGATGATGATAATAATAATAACAACAATGATAATAGTAAAAAAAAAAATGGTAATAATAATAATGATAAAGATAATAATAATGAATTCAAGCGGCATTTACATAACGCTTCATAATGTTTCAAAGCACTGCATTTTATTCCCTCGGGCTTAGCACGGCTACTCTGATCGGTAAATTGCCTATTCGTCCACTGCCAACTCATCCACTCACCACATGGTCTACTTTTATTTAGTCTAATGCCATTCCGTCCATCTACATTTTGTCTAACAACCGTCCGGTCAAATAATCATTTGGTCCGATAATCTCTTCGTCTAATCATCATTTCGTCTATTACCACTTCGTCTAAGTTGGTCTAATACCCATTTTCTTTTCATTCATCTTGCACAATCTTAGTTTAATTAGACCAAATGGTATATGGACTAAATGGCTATTGGAACAACTGGTTTTTAGACGGAATGGCATTAGACTAAATGAAAGTAGACCATGTGGTGAGTTTACAAAATTATGATAGACCAAATGGTAGTAGACGAGTTGGCAGTTGGACAAATTGGCGTTAGACGAATTGAAAATAAACCCGAATTGATAGAAATTACATACAGAAATATAAAAGCATTAGTGATATGAAAGGGGATTCTACAATCTGGTGTTTGTAAAAAAAAACACAATTAAAATTAGTTCTTGTTGATTCAGATGAGGTTCAAACTTTATTTAGTTATCCATATTAGATAAATAACTCGGGTAAAATCAAATCAATGTTTAATATCAAGATCGTTTCTTCTGAAGAGTCGATTTAGATTCAATTTATAGTGAGAAATGAGATGAAATTCAATTAATAATTTAATTCAATTTATGATTAAGATTTAATTCAATGCATATTTACAGATGGAGTTCGCTCATTTCATAACAAGCTTTTATCATACAGTTTTGGATTAGATCATATCAATTTCATTATGATCTACATGATGACTGAGAAATTTCATAGTTCGTTGGAACTCAGTTCAGAAATCCGAATAAATCATATTCAAACATTCTTTATCACGATATAGATCACCAATCAACTCTGTTTGACATACTACTTTCAACATATTCAAGTAATAAAATGCTTCAGAGGTAGATAGATATATGGGTGGATGTTAGATGTGACCGAAAGTTGTTTTTAGGAGTACGCCATCACACAGTTTGGGTTATATAGTCGTAGTAGGTGGAAGAGTCGTAGTTCAGTTGTCTGTTGACGGTGGAGGACGAAGCCTTATCTTGTAAAGAAAGATGAAGTACATGCACCCACTGGTGGATCCAGGGGGGGGGGGCAAAGCCAGCCCATCCCCCCTCTGAGAGGCATAATTAGAATTTCTAATGTAAAAATGTAGTTAAAACAGAAGTGTCCCCCCCCCCTTTGAAAGTGAAGACCCTTTTTTGCTTGTCATTTTTTTTCCCTCGGGAAAATGTGCCCCCCTTAGAAAAATCCTGGATCCGCCTCTGTGTACATGTATATTGTGAAGCACAGAAGAAGAAGAGATCGGAAAGCATAATGAGGAAGGGGGATGTGAGGAAGAGGAGGAGAAGGGGGGGGGGAGGAAGAGTGGGGGAATGATTAATGATGATGGTTACAGGGGCGGATCCATCTTCCGTCAATGGTGGGGAGGGTGAAAATTTTTACCCATATTTCCCCGATCAGCCGCTCAAAATTGAGTTTTGTTTGTTTCTATGAAGGGGTAGTCCTAACAGTGACTACAGCTTCATTATTTTAAAATAACATAAATATATAATAATCTCATAAGCCCTATGTAAATAGTGCGGAATTAAAATTTGATATACATTCTAACCTGATCGAAAAGGGATCTGTTAAGGGCTGTTTATAGTTAGCCTTGAAGCCAGTACATATTTCAACAATCGATTAATGCGAGCGCGAAGCGCGAGCTGAATTATATTTGACGTTCTGACCCAAAGTATGGAATTCTAAGCACTTTTTTGTATTCATGAACAGGATAGGTGAATAACTAAACTATTGATGCGAGCGCGAAGCAAGAGCGGAAAACAATTGAGATTTAGACCAAAAAGGGGACACTCTTATTCGTGCTTTGCAAATCATGAAAACTGGGCAATTTGGTTTCTTCTTGTACATAATGAGAGCGTGAAGTGCGAGCAGAAATTTTTTGATATTCTGATCTGAAACTGGATATTTTACGCACGTTTTAGATAAAGAACAAGCTGCGTATCTCAATAAACATGCGTGAGCGCGTTCTAGATTTAGACCTAGAATCTGGGAATTCTTAATACATTATTTATCATGAAAATCAATAATGCGATCACGAAGCACGAGTCGAAAGTATTTGATAGTCCGATCTGAAAAGGGTCAATCTAGGCACTATTTAAAGCACTGTGTAGGAAAATTGTGAAGTGGATATGGATTGCACTTAATAAATGATGCTAGCGCGAAGCGCGAGCTGATGTTTTTTAAATTATTATTTTGACCTACGACCGGGACATTCTAATAACATTCGTCATCATATGAAAATGATGAATATCCTCCTGTTCATCTTTCTAAGCGCGAGATTAAACTTGCCGATATTCCATTCTGAATAAAGGGACACTTTATAGTAATTCATAACGATGTTATTATCTTATTTATTAATCTAGTAACAGGCCTAATGAAACATGAAACAAAGTTTTACAAAGGACTTTTTTTCAAATTAGTTTGTAAATCAAACAAAATAATGAACACACGATGTCTATTTGTTGAAATATTTTTTTGCATATTGACTTCAAAAGTGATATTATAAGCTATATATATCAGCTTATATATTAAATAAAATATATATTAATTATCAGGCAATGCGAGCTCGAAGCGCGAGCGAAAATCTTATACAGTAAAATGAAAGATTATTTTTTTATTTTGCAAGTCTTCCCATCATCTTGTTTTATTTGCTCCTCTTATTTTCCTCTTCTTTTTCTCCTCTCTTTTACTTTTGTTATTTTTTTCTTTCCCTTTTCGTTTTTTTGCTCCGATAATGGGGGGGGGGGGGCGGACTCCTGCCCCCTAGGAATAATTAATGATGATGATGATTATGATAATAATAAATACTACTACTACTACTACTAATAATAATAATAATATTAGAATGATGATAATAATGATAATGATAACGACAATAATAATAATAATAATAATAATGATCCTGTTTAGAGGAATAATAATAATGTTAATAATAATAAAATGATAATAACTCTTATTTACCCAGGATAGTAGCCACTTCAGCTGTAAGCTATACTTCCAGCGGGCCCTGCATAATATAATATGTTATTGATGTTTTTGATGATGATAGCGATGATGGTGCATGCATGGTAATGGTGATGTCATTGGTGGTGCATGTGGGGCGGTGTTGCTGACAATGAATTTATGGCAAGTATAGAGCATGTGATGAGAGGAGAAGAAGGAACACAAGCACGAGCGCGAAGGTGATGAGAAAAAAGAGTGTGGCGATGAATACGACGACGACGATGATGATGAAGATGGCGATGATGATCATTCTGAATTGATGACGACCAGTCCTGATGACGAAACTGATGTTGGCGAGATGATAAAGATGGTGATTAATCATGAGAACAATGATGGGGAGGTGGTAAGTTATGGATGGTTGATAGTATTTGAATAGAACTATTCAAATGATGTGGGCGCGAAGCGCTAGCCGAAAAGTTATTCTTAAATGGTGACTTGAACACTCCTTCTCCCCCTTTCCCTTGTTCTCTTCTTCCTCTCTGCTTTTCTTTCTTTGATTTCTTCAAATCCCCTTTCTCTCCATCTATCTTCTCCTTATTTTTTTGTTTTTTCTCTTTTTTTCATTTTTGCAACACCAATAAGGGGGGGGGGGCAGTGGTAATGAGCCAACAAATTTGAGGGGGTTCGAGAAGGCGAATTGCGTGAAATTAATAAGATGCCGCTAGCGAGCAATCCCTTTCCTTTTCTTTTTTTTAATCTATTTTCTGTTGTCGTGACAATTTTTTTTTTTTTTTTTTGGGGGGGGGGGTGAATCGGCCCTCTGATCAGCTGGGAACGAAAGGGTGTGCATGATGCATAGTTGTGAGAAAGAAACCCCCAAAACAACATCAGACCCGCGATCTCGTCCCTGGTTGATCAGATCTTTCCGAAGTACGAGTATTCGCTCCTTGATGAGAGTACCAACGCACACATGTACGTGTGTGCGTACGGTTTTCTTCCCATTTCTCAGCGTGCTATATGGCTGGAGCGGAAAGATCGTGCAGTTGCAGACGACATTGATTGCGAGGAATCTGTGAATTTGGATCTTGATTTGACCTTGTCTTCCAAAGAATGCCGATCACAATGTCCCGAAGAAAGCAGAGTAATCCTAAACCACTTAAATGTAAGTTGTATTTCGTTTTCTTCAAAAGAAAACTTAGTTTTAAAATTATTACCCGGAATATGATGAACTCGATGTGATGTAGTTGTCCAGTTCAGCACGGCCACGGAGAGGCTCCCCGCCGACGGCCCGCTCCGGTGAAGCCGTCTTTGTTGGTAGCGGTGTGGTGTGGCGATTCTGATGACGACATGAATTTTGTTATTGTTGATAATTTAGATCATAGGTAACATACCGCATATTGATTAATTAATGCGAATTTACTCTGATGCATTTTTTTACTTTGTGGCTTCGTGCTATGACCACAATTAAACCGCTTTTCGACAAGAACGATTTTTTCCAGAGCAGATTGGCTGTAGCATTTCCAATATAATACACGGGGCGTGTATTATACTACATACGCCTTGCCTACGCCAGGCGATCTTTCATCCGTAGTTTTCATTATCGCCGGATACGTACACCGCGTTTCTTATCGTATCCAGTGATCAGATATGAGTTGCTTTTGCCCTTATCTCCTCCTACCTACCCCGCCGCTTGTATCATGAGAAAACATGCCATCCGATATTAACTGAAAATAAATTATAGTGGGATCTGAAAAAAAAGGCAATTTGATTTTGCTGAATTTTCACACACCTGTAGTCCTGTTTGGCCTTGCTAATTTTGATGATAACAAATATCTTGGCAACCACATGAAATCAGGTCTCTGGTATCTAAACATATTTTACCCCTTTTCTAGTTCCACTTAACTGTTATGATTTATATTATCAGCAACATCATCAGAGCATGTCACCTTGTAGCTCTCCTTTAATATCACTTTGTTGACAAAAATATCTTCTTAAAACTAGGAGATGAAAATGAACTGAAGAGCCCATGATGATTAGCCCTGAAACATCTGATCAATAAGATTATTTATTTTTTATGGGACTGACTCAACTTTGTATTTGTGTCAAAGCACTAAGTAAGGTGATGAACTGTGAATAGAAGTAGGAATTGTAAATATGGGAAGTCTTGTTTTTTTCTTTATTTGGATGTATTTTTCATGACTCTTGCGTGTTTCCCACTTTAATAGTGTCCAAAGTGTTTTGAACAACTATAATAGACATAGTATAAATTGAGATTGATCAGCATTTTGAAGATAAATTACAACACTACAGGCATATATAATCAAATATGGTTACATCATGGAATAAAAAGAAGCTTACTTAAAAAAAATCACACCAGTTTTAAGAGAGTTGTTCACAAAGTTAAATAGACAAGAATGCATATATATATATACAGCAAAAAATGTTAAATTGGAATAGAAATAGGCATGAGGTTAGGGGAAAAATTCTAAAGAATGCAATATATTTCCTCCAAGCAATATGAGTAAATAAGAATGGGACACCAGAATGGTGAAACTGAGGAATGTATGGAAGATAACAGAGATAAAAGGAGAATCAGTAAAAAAAAAATGTGTCCATGAAGTTGTTAGTTTTTTAATTGCTTGAACATTAATTTTTTTGGTTTCTTCTATTTTGCTGTAAATGATACCATTATGATTTCTTCAATGAGAATGAATTATTACACACTAACATCAGTTTGGTTTGAGCAGGGAAAATTGGCTCCTTGGTTTGAGACAGTCTACATAGTATGCAGATTTCAACATCGATACAACTTGTTTATCATAGGTCAATCAATTTTAGGATAATGTAATATCTGGAGAACTGGGTATTATCAACATCAAAAAGATTCTCAGACTTGATGATTTGTTCTAGAGAAAAGTAAAAAAAAAACAAGCAAAAGATTGTGATCATTATTGTGTAATTAGAGAGAGAGAGAGAGTTTGATGACAGAAAGGGGGAAAATAATTGTTTGATGAATATCTAGACCTTGTTTAGTATTGTCTAATGGATCTTACTCCTATCTATCTTTTGATAGTTGAGAACTTTAGGTCATTATCAAATTATATAAATTTGAGTTTGACTTTGATCAATCACACAAATAAGATTGAACACAGGATATTTCTTGTTGTTAATGTAGACTTATATTCCGTTGCTTTATAATGTTCCATCCAGATCAATGGCATTCTGAGTCTGAAGTGTATATAGATGTCTTTTTTTATTTTTTTTTCATGGGCAAAGCCCTGTTTCACTTTAGTATAATCTTTTGATTTTTAAGGACATATAAATGTTATTTGTCTGCAAGCTAATTTCTTTCATTAACAAAAAAGGGCTTAAATAATGTGCAGTCCTGTATACTGTAGTCATAATGTGAGCCTATATTTTATAAGCTGTTTACTATGTGAACTTCAAAGTTTAATCCCCAATGATCAGTCAATGTGGGGGGGGGGGGCATACATGTAAGTGTTTTCCCCATTTTTTCCCAATATCTCTGACATTTCTTCCCCCGAGCATACTATATACACAAATGATGTCACAGTCTAACCAAGTAGATATCTCCTTGGTCTCACAGAGTAGTAGGCATACTTGCAAAAGTGGTTTCCCTGTGTATGTTTTTAGACTAATATAAGCAAAATATCGCTTCTAAAATATGTTTGTTTTGTTTCATTAAAATGATATAGCACCAGCAATGTTTGTGAGGAGAAAGAAGAGCAACAAGAACACCAACATTGAATTTCTAGAGTTAGCTTTGGACTAGAAACAAATATTTGTGGTGTATATTGTCAATGTCTGATCAATTTAATTGTAAGTTTTAAGTGTGTTCCATGAACTTCCACTTCGAATACAAGCCCCACTTTTTTCAAAGTTTTCAAAGATTTTTCTCTTCCATACATGTATGATCTTCATTGAACAATTCACGTTTCAACTATTGGACAACTGCAAACTTGGGTGAGATACACCAAGGAGGTTCCATGGAAAAACCGCCAAGAAAAGAAAAAAAATACAAGAAAAAGACAGAGAATGGGGAAAAGATATTTGAGAAACTACACACAGGCAACCATAAAGCAATAAATTTCTAAAGGGGAATCAAGATATGGGAGATTACAAAGTAAGGCATTTTGGAGAGGAATAAAGAGACAGGCTTCCTTATCTTTCGCCTATCAGCTAAGTAAGGGACTTTGCACAGCGCTGGCAAGATTGCTTATCAGCCACATAGCTCTGGCTACAGATGGGAGCGAAAGATAAGCGTGATATGAATGGCATCTTATCAGCGAACAGGCACTGATGTGCCGAGGTGATAACAACTTGGTTATTGCTCTAATGGGCTCTTCAGCTCTTCGCCCTCTCTCCTCTAGTCTCCCTCCCAGTTTCTTGGAAGTTTGGGCAATTTCTTGACTTATAATGTCCATCTTTATCACTTTTGTGTCGTGTCCCCACAATACTTGCAGCAGACTTTTGAAAAGTGTTGGGGGTTGTTGGTTCACATTGTCAAGTTGATTGATCAGGAAATGATGGCAACGATCTAAATTAATGTCTGTATCTAAAGATCTAACCACCATCACTCACATTGAAAAGCTTCATGAAAGCAGTCATTATGTCATTATGATGAAAGTCATTCATGTGAATCACTGATCTTGATTTCCTTTTAATGTTGGGTTCTGTCTAATATTGAAAACCTTGCTTGTGTTAACAGAATATCATTGAGCATGAAGTAGTAGCTGATAATAACTTGTGAAAACTGAAAACGAAGGTCATTCATCAAAGGAACTAACATTTTTATTGTTTCTGACTTCAAGGATTTTTGTTATCCCTCGACGAGAATTAGGCATAATTCAATGCTGAATACCTACATGAATGCATTCGCATGAAATTTAGTACACCTTCTCCATCGTCTACACTGTCTGAAGCAATGTGATTAAACAAGGCTTTCTTATTTGTGCTTCCTCTGAGACTTTGTTTAGCCTCTATGATTGTTTTTAAAGATGTTTGTGTCGGGTGAAAAATTGGTTTAATACCAGCTGTAAATGATAAAATTCAAAGACAAGAAGAGGAACAATTCCATTTTCAATGTTCATGATGAGAATGAAGTTGCAGGAAAGATGTTCCAATATCCAAGAAGACGTACAAACAAAATCACCATGTTCTAAGGCTATCCTTATCATTGTACACCCCAAAAAGAATTGCTAGGTTGTGTTTGCCATAACCCTTATCAGATAACTTCAAGAAGATAAAAAGGAGGGGGGTGCTCCTTCCTTTATCATCAAGCTTTATCACTGTCTCTGATGCATCCTGCTTTAAAGGGTTTTTTGTACGTGCTCTTCCATGGAATTGGGATAGAATGAATAGAAAAGAATAATCGGATGACAGGCTTTTGTGCGAAAATTGCTGGTCTTTGGAGTGTTGGTGCCTTTTCAGACTAACCTTGAAAATATTCTGATCAGATGGATAGATAAACTTGATTGGTGTCTCGTAAATGATTCAAAGCTCCAATCCTTTCTTTGGGGGTGTTGAACAGTCCTCTAAAACTGACACATTTGATTTTTATTTCTCTCTTATTGAAGGGATTTGTCCCTTTTGATGAAGAGGGCTTGAACTTCATAGAGCTTCTCTTCACAAAACAGTATTGTCCTCTTATTTGATAGCATACAAGTACATGCTTTCAACTGACAAAAAAGAACTTTTTTGGTTATCACCTTGGTGCGGTTATGGTTTCTAGAAATGGGATATTGTTTACTAAGTGGGTAGTACATTCACAATAAAGGGTATCAAATAATAATTTCTTGTAGAGCCATGATCCATTATGATCTTATTGATTATTTGCATCATCTCTGATGATGATGATGATCATGATTATTTCATTAATCATAATTACACATAGCATGCTGCATGGAGATACATCCATGATTATACAGTAGTGCAGCATTGATTTTTCTTTGAAAGTGACATTATTTGGTTTAAAAAATGTCAACATATATATCTTCAGAAAAATACTCATAATTCATTCTTAATGAAATTGAAAAGAAACTACTAGTTTATCTTAAATCCTTAGCTGCATGTTTCCAGGACAGCCAGATTACATGATGGCTTTTATGTCATTTGAAGTTACGTAGAGTTCAACCACTACACTTTGTTATTAGTCTGAAATGTCATGAATTGAGTTGTTATGTTCTTTCTTTCTGAAAATAGATCAAATGGGTACCCCTTTAAGCTGAGATAGAACTTCTCTGATAAGAAGGAACAAGTCTCTTTATTCAACTGATAATGGGCAAAAAACTTTGATGCATGAAGACTGTCAAAAAGATAAAAAGCCGAGATAAGTTGGTTGAATCATGCGTTTGGTGTGTGATTATAGTACAGTGTCGATGATAAGTGTCAGGGTGATAATGAAAAAAAAGCTTTGAAAACCCCAAAGGGAAGGAAGAAAATGATTAGATGGGACTAGCCTATGTTGTCAAGAGATCATTTCTACTTGGATGTTGATGTTTATGGGCCTTGTGAAAAAGAGTGGGTATCTTCAGCTCTAAGCTCCAACTTCACATTTATACAGGGAGTCTGATCAAGGCTCAGTTTGGTGAATTCGGGAGGATGCAGGCAAATAGGCTTGGAACTGTATCCTTCTGTCCACAACCACTGTGTTATTATTACAGGTACTTCTCAAATCAGCCTGGAAGGTCCATGATTACACAAAGCAAAACTCTTGCTCATACTTACTTATTTGTGGGATAGGATAAAATATGCTCAAAATAAAATGGCAAAAAAGGCAGGGGAAATATTGTAAGCTTGGCAGTTTGTACCAATAGGCCTATAAGCCTCTGTGCAGTAGAGTTCCTTTCCTTGAGTGCCACCCCCTCCCCCTTTCTCCCTCCCCCTCCCCCAGACTTGTCCAGCCTATCATTGATTCATATTAATCATTACTGAATGATACCGAGGATGGCCAGTTGTAAACACACTGTACTTGATCTGTTAGATCTGTTAAAAGGTCACAAGATAAAACTGCCTATCTTGTCTTCAAAGATAATGCAAAATTACCAGCAGATTTTTATCTACAGTACCGGGTATCCAAAACTTGTAATAAATTCACACTGCAAGAAGCCTACATATTTTGTATAGTGGTGGTGGTAACCATCTTTGCTTTAGATGACCATGTCATCAAATAACCCTACCAGACAGACGCATTTGAAGACACCATACTGAATGACATCAATGCCAAAAAGGTTATTACCATCGTACCAACTGTGTTAACATCATATTCTAATGTGGTTGTGGTGGTGATGTTGGTGGTGGATGTGGTGGTGGTGGTGATGATGATGAGGAGGAGGAGGAGGAGGAGGAGAAGGAGGAGGATAATGATAATGATGATTGTTGTTACTGTTATTGATTAGAATGGAATTGTTTTAATGGCATAGAAAGAGTGCAATTGTTGGCTAGGTACACAAGTACATGTAGCCTATCCTATGCCATTGATTTGGACTTTACAAGGAGTTTCCCTATAAACCTTAATCAGTTTGAAGTTAAAAGGTAATTAAATACTGCATGCTCAATTCATATTAATTATCAATTCATTTTCCTTAATTTGGAGTATTCTAATATCTTAAATTCTAAATTACAATAGGATAGATTTATTGGAATAAAAAACTCATTAAACGAGCAGTCAACCTGTAAGTTGCAAGATGCTAGTCAAGTCTTTGTCACAGGTCTACACTTTAGAAAGTTATATAGCTCCAGATAGAAGGTATAAAATAGATTAGTCATTCTGTGACTGAAGACACTGTCTTTGATCAGAAGTTCTAACAGTATTATCATTATGGCTTTGGAACATTAAAATTATGGATAATTGGATGTTGTTTGTCATAGGATTCATCATCAGAAGTACAATAATTTATTAAACACCTACTTTGATATTGAAAACAACAAGTGTATAGCATTGATTAGTGCGACTCCATGAGCCCATGACTGCGAACCAAGACTACTCAACCAAATTTTACCAGAAGCAATTATTTAGCAGTTTTTATTTCTATCTTCTTATCAAAACTCTTGAATTGGTGTATTTCCCTTGCCAATGTCCCTCTGGAACCTAGCCCAGAGCACCTTGCTTTGAGAGACAGAGATCTGCGGGTTTGTCACCTTGTGATGTTCAAATCCAAACTGAAGGATGATAAGCCAAAATCTTGTTTTTCACTGTGAGTAGGAGTGTTAGTGCTTCCCTTTGAGGTCTTAACCCTCCTACTCCCGTTGTGCAGGGAGCGCATTCGGCAACACGAGACTGCAGCGCACCAATCGACTGCAAAAGAGATGTAACCCTTAATGGGAAGTGATCATGGGAAGTTAATAATAGCCCTCGAGGGGAAGGCCGCTATGATTCTCACATGTGTCACGTAAGATGGAATTAAGATGCAAACCTGCCGCAGCGGTTGCAAACTCCACCGAGGTCCATGCGTACTTTCCTCCAATCCCGGTGGCTGCGAGGAGCTCGCGTTGAGAACACGGGGAAAAGCTCTGCAGCTGTTTTAGCCTGTCAGATCTTAACTTTGCAGTCAATCTTTCTGATTCATGTTGCATTTGATAATCACCCCGTTTATCAATGGGGCGTGGGTGTTATCTGGCTGAACATGCCTTCAGGATAAATGATAATAAGTCCGATAATGTGTAATTAGGAAATTTGCATGATGCTAATTAAAATTTTGTTAATTTTTTTCCGCTCTCCTCTTAGTAAGCAAATATTTTTGAAAAATTAATGAGTATTTGAATAACCTGCCTGCAAAGCAAAAAGCTATTTATATATACTTTGCAGTAATAATTAAGTGTTCATACAGTAATTGCATTTAAGGAATTTAGATTACAGTCTATTGTGCACTGTTTCCCATAAAAAGGACACTAGTTTTCAGAGAGATTTTTACCATGATCAAATATGATTTCATTTCAAATTTGGGATGATTAACAGTGAAATCTCTTTTTAATCTGATGTCGAAATTGGCCATGCATGGAATGCATATTTATAAATTTGAGACAGGTTAGAAATAACTTTTGCAGAAACTCTTGCGTGAATCTGTAGGCCTGGTCATACTTATGCTGAGATTTCTATAAAGACTGCAGAACAAATGCTAATGACATAGCCCTTTTTACACAAGGTAATCATAATAAATATGCTCACTTGATATTGGCCAAGTATAGTCTGCAGACTCTATGCCATGTGATTTTTACAATGAAAATTCAAACTCTTCGTAATTTAGGTGAGAGACCCTTTTCTATGTATAAAGACATCAAATAAACAAAAAAAAAACCAATGAATTTTTAAATGCAGTCAAAATATTGTAAATCATATTTGCCTCTACTGACAACCCCAAATATGACTGAAACTTCAGTTTCCCCTTCTCTGTGATCCATTGCTCTTTTGGGTCGAGGTATTTTGATGAGAGGGGAAAAGAAAGAGAGACAGGAGACATAAATGGGGTAGATGAGGGGGGGGAGATGGACAACAGTTTAGAGATCTAGCTGCAAATGAAAGAAAAAGGATAAAGGGAGAGTGGGAGAGGGAGAGAAATCGATAGAGAAGGCCTATACTAGGTGAGAACTAATGAGAGTGATTTTCATCCTGCCATTGACTGTGTGTAATTTGAAAATAGGATTTGATCTACAAAATAGAGTTGGTGACAAATTACCCTTCCTCTTCAAGAGGTCATATTTCATCTTGGCAAGGAGTTCGGAGGTGGGAAGTGAGGGGGCCAGCTCAGCCCGAGCGTGAACGCAGAGAAGGGAGAGTGAGAGAGAGGGGAAAATGTATCGGATATTTGTCTAAAATCTTGACAAATTTCTATTTCCTCCTAAAGGAACAGCCTATATTACTGTGGAAATGAGGGGAGGGATTGCAGCCCGCCCCATTGATTTTTCTCCTTAATTCACTGTTCTTCTAGCATGTAGAAATTAGTTATGCGAATGTGAATTCAAGATTTTCAGATCATGGCAGGTAATTGTTCCAGGCAGTTAGTGGTTAGCTTTTTTTCATTGTTGGTAAATGTGTGAATTGTATTTGAAGGCAAAGGCTAAAAGGTTACCCCTAGCAACAAGGAGAAGGCATACAAATCCGGCATACCATTAAAAATGTCTATTGTCTGGCTATTCAAAAGTGTTGAATTCTATACAATTAGCAAAAATACAATTAGCAAAACAGAATACTTTGCACTTCTGGGAACCATCTTTAAGTCTTTTATTTCTTCAAATATAACATTCAATGGGGAAAGGTTAAATTGTGTTTTCTCTATTTTCTGAAAATATGAATGTATAGAATTTTTTTATTTGAGGTTCAAATTAACTTTTAGAATTCTAATGAGATTTTGGAGAGTTTAAAGCCTTTACTCTGGAGTAAAGTTCAGAATTGTTTCAGATCCTTGCCTATTTTACGATTGCTTTGATGTCATTGCAATTAGTTTGGATTCCCTTTTATTCTTTTAAGAAGGATACTATTTTCATGGAATTAAACATAATCATCAAGTGTCCATTATGATGATTTAGAAGTTTGCAGAGTTAGATGTTCCATAGATTTAGCACAAATATAACAATGCTTCATTCAAGAATTGGGTTGCGGGCCAATCATAAGGTGTGTGGTGGCCTTTAGGCCCATCCTCTCCCCTTTCCCTAGTCCAATGATGGTTGGAGGGTACTGTTCAGATCTAATAGATAAAAGGAGACAGTTTTTTTGTCTCACCTGCATTTCAGAGTGAGACTACAGGTGCCGCTTTTCCGACGGTGGCAGCGTCAACATCAAATCTCAATCGAAGGTTAAGTTTTTTAAATGACAGCATAACTTAGAAATTATATGGATCTAGTTCATGAAACTTGGAACATAGGGGTAATCAAGTATTACTAAACATTCTGCCCTAGTTCAGGTCACATGATCAAGGTCAAAGGTCATTTAGGACTAAGACCATGTTGGGGGAGTCAATATCGAAATCTTAACCTAAGTCCTAATGTTAATTTTTTTAAATGTCATCACATCTTAGAAAGTATATGGACCTAGTTCATGAAACTTGGCCATAAGGGTAATCAAATGTTACTGAACATCCTGATTGAGTTTCAATTCACATGACCTCGGTCAAATGTCATTTAGGGTCAATGAACTTTGGCCAAGTTGGGGATACCATCATAAATTTGAAAGTTTGAGCATCCATGGTTTAATGATCTGATTCATGAAACTTGGACATAAGAGTAATCAAGTATCACTGTACATCCTGTGCAAGTTTCAGGTCACATGACCAACGTCAAAGGTTATTTAAGGTCAATGAACTTTGGCCAAGTTGGGGGTATTTGTTGAATTACCATCATAACTTTTAAAGGTTATGGATCTGATTCTTAAAGGACAAGTCCACCCAAACAAACACTTGATTTGAATAAAAAGAAAAAATCTAACAAGCATAATGCTGGAAATTTCATCAAAATCGGATGTAAAATAAGAAAGTTATGACATTTTAAAGTTTCGCTTCATTTCACAAAACAGTTATACGCACATCTCGGTCGGTATGCAAATGAGGGAACTGATGACATCACTCACTCACTATTTCTTTTGTATTTTATTATATGAAATATGAAATATTTTGATTTTCTCGTTATTTTCATGTGAAATAAAGTTTCATTCCTCCCCAAACCTGTTGAATTCCATTGTCTTACCATTTTGTCATTCAGGCAAGGAGGTCCTAATTGTCAAATTCGTAAAAATTGAAATATTGTATATAATATAAACAATAAAAAACAAAAGAAATAGAGAGTGAGTGACATCATCGACTCTCTCATTTGGATGTAACTGGCTCGTTCATATAACTATTTTGTGAAAAATAAGCGAAAATTTGAAATGTAATAACTTTCTTATTTTGCATCTGATTTTGATGAAATTTTCAGCATTGTGCTTGTCTGATTTTTCTCTATTGATTCAAATAAACTTTTTGCTAAAGTGGACTTGACCTTTAATACCTGGTCATATGAATAATCAAGTATCACTGAACATCCTGTATGAGTTTCAGGTCTTAGGTAACATGATCAAGGTCAAATGTCATTGAGGTAAATGAGCGTAGTATTGTATCCTTATATGAATGGTGTTTTTGTGAATGAATATTTCATAGCAGTGCTTTCGCGTAATGCAGGTGAGACTGCCAGAGGCGCCCCACCTGTTCTACACTGTTCACTTACATTCTTTGTGAATAGTTCCAATCATTCATTAGAGATTTTTGTATGTTTCTTGCTTAAAGGGGAATCCAACCTTGGCCATAACATGTTGTGTTGGGAAGGAGAAAAATAAATTAAACAGAATGGTGAAAGTTTGAAAGAAATCGGACAAGCATTAAGAAAATTATAGCTGCTTTAAAATTGAGATCACCAATAGTATGTAGATTTCAAATTGGCAACTGAGTAAGTAGATTATGACAAGGGGCATGGACAACTTTCCCATAGGCCATGTACTTTATTATCAGGGATTTGTGGTTTTCTCCTAAATACCCATTCCCCTGGGGCAGTAATCTAAATATAATCCAGGTAGTATATCGTCTTATGTCCTCATGAAAGAAAAATATAATTTGAAATAAAACTTTTGGGAAAAATGACATATTAGTCATATGTATTGGAGTACATGGAAGAGTAGTCCTTGCCTTACATCACTATGACATCCCATATGCGGCCAATTTGAAGTCTCCATGGGTATAGTGATTACCAATATTTACAACTTTTAAAAAATCATAACTTCTTGTTTGTCCAATATTGTTCAAACTTTCACCTATCAACTTGTCTGATTGTCTTTTTCTTATAAAAACAAGTTTTTATTTGGGTTGGATTCTCTTTAAAGATAAAACAATTTCTTTGAATAAAGAAAGGAAACTTTGGCAGATTTAGACAGACATCATAAGTTATTGATCATATCTCCATGGAGGAAGGTTTATCGCAGAGAATGTTTACCTTACGATGATGGCATGGTAATCTCCAATCTCTGTGAATGATATAGAAAGCTGTCCAATTCAGGAACTTGCTATTCAGATCAGAGGAAGACGGAGAAGGTAAAAAAAAATGGTTTTGTTTATGAGTTGTATCCCACACAGAATGGTATGCCAAGATGCCGAGATAAACGTCATTACTGTGATATGCACGGGCTGGGCGAGATATGAGGAATATAATCATCCCAACCTTATACACAAAAGAAGGAAAGAAGAGACAGATATGAGATATGAGAATGTCTATCTGAAAGGAATAAATCAATGTGGCAGCGAAAAGTATGTTATCGGTCGCATCCAGACTTGCCTTATCTTTGATGACCTCAAAGAGATAGGGTTGACAAGAAGAACTTCATGATAAACGTATCAACCCCCCCCCCCTCTCTAGTGGAAAGGATTTTTTAGTGTTGGTCTGTATCATTGTTGTTCCCAGCCCCCCCCCCCCCCACCTACCCTTGTCCATGCATTTTAAAAGTTTTTCCAAGTCAAAAGGACAGCTTTGTATCATGAACAGTTCACACTTGCCAAATGATGAAATATACTTGGTGTATTGCCAGTGCCAAAGTAAAGAACTTGTGGTGTATTGCAAAAAGAATATGCAGACTAGATGCCTTTTTTAATGAAAGATTTTGGTGGAAGTTCTCTACTAAAGGTAGTAGAAGAATTTGAAAAATGCTTAAGTTTTGTTACCTAGGCCTAGTAAACTTGATAGGAACTTTATCCGGCAGGGTCGGGTGTGAATGTTTGACCAGAGGCCCATTACTATGGTAACTTAACCATTATTGTAACTATGGCAGCCTTGTTGTGAGTGGCAAGTTAGTCTTGTTATCAAGGTAGTAGCCATGAGGGCAAAATTCACAGTTGTAATTCTTTATGAAACAGAAGCAAGAACTGCTAAATGGTCTGACCTAATCTATCAATTTAACAGATCTATATCGCGGGCGCGTCGTGGTCTAGTGGTTCTGACTCTCGCCTTTCAAACAGAGGGTCGTGGGTTCGAATCCTAACCATGGCATGTTTTCCTTCAGCAAGAAATTTATCCGCAATGTGTTGCACTCGACCCAGGTGAGGTGAATGGGTACCCGGCAGGATCAATTCCTTGCATGCACTGAGCGCTGGTGATGGCAGCTCGAGCTAAAGCCGGGTTAATAATAGCAGCGCTTTGTATCCTCAGGCAAAAGGCGCTTTATAAATACCACTATTATTATTATTATATTTTTGTGTTGGAGGAGGTGTGAATGCCCCTATGAAGACATTCCTTTTATTGTGTTGTTAGGGCTAAATGCTCAACTTTGTCAATTATTTCCAACATATGAATCCCATCGGTGAAGTTAGGCTAGGGGAAGGGGGAATAAGGGACATTAAATAATTAATTATTTTGCCCAGAAACTGCTCTAGTGGTGTTTGTTTACCTCAACATACATACATACATACATTTAATATTTATATAGCGCTTTTCCATGTAAACATGCTCAAAGCGCTTTACAGTATCATATTATAATTATGTTGAATATTCTGCTCTCCAAGTGCTAACAATATTAATCAAATGGATATTACAAAGAAAATAAATAGGTCTTTAGTTTGTTTTTGAATAATTGCAGTGAAGGACATGAGCGGATGTTGATAGGGAGATTATTCCAAATACTGGGACCTGTGAAACCTATGCATTGTTGACCTTTCTTGGACTTCATTCTTGGGACTTGTAAAAGAAAAGGGTCTGTTCTAGAACGTAATGAATATTGACTTTGTTGAACTGGGGAAAACAGACATGATATGTATTGTGGTGTTAGGTTGTTCATGGACATGTAAACAAGCAATGCAATCTTATATGTAATTCTCTTTCTTACCGGTAACCAATCCAGTTGAACAATCTTTACTGCATTTATATCAAATATCTGATCAACATTCCTTTCTCAGGGTTTGTGAATAGAATTTTATTGGTTTGATAATCATCAGATCACTACTGTGTTTGAAATAATTTGTCTACACTTGAAGTTTGATTCAGCTTGGAATTCAAAGATCATGAGTTCAGTATCTTATATTTTCAGTCCTTAAATAATACCTTTCTTCCTCAGTATTCCCATCTTTATTTTTTTACCAATGTCGAATGCCTCTGAGAGCCAAGATAGGAGAAATGGTTCTGAAAAAAATGATACCTTAACTGTACCCTCTAAAACTACAAGTGCCCTCTGTTAGTTGAGCTGTAAACATCCACTATCTCTTAGTGATCCCATTAAGATAGAGAAAGGCATAAAATGTACTTCCCTCAACTTTTACTGATAATCATAGTGATACCTATACACGTAGATGTACTAACTAGTTTTTTTGTTGTAACTAACATGTAAGGTTAGAAAGGAAATTTAGAGTTCAGTAACATTTGCACTAGTTTCAGTGTCACATACTCTTGGGGGCAGCTGTACTACCTTTTATTATTTTATCTATAGTT
Organism: Lytechinus variegatus; assembly: GCF_018143015.1. Lineage (NCBI taxonomy): Eukaryota > Metazoa > Echinodermata > Echinoidea > Temnopleuroida > Toxopneustidae > Lytechinus > Lytechinus variegatus. The sequence goes on along the minus strand of NC_054741.1, from coordinate 15,494,046 downwards.
CAAGACTCCTAAGGAGTAGCGACTCTCTCAGTATAATAGACTAGAAATCTTTCTGCATCACTCTAATATTAATAACTCCTTTATTTTGTAATTTCAGGTGTTTTTTTCAAACACCTAGTTATTATCCTCTGATACAGTGTAATGCTAAATGCCATTTATTCATCAGAGAAAATATTCTTTCATCAAGGGTTGCAGAGAAGAGGGTGCAAAGAAATTTCTGATTTTTTTTTCCGGGTAGCCCGTTTGACCCCCCTCCCCCAATTTTTGCTGTGTAAACCTTTCACATTTATAAGGAAAGTGGTCGGAATATACACTATTCAGTCTTAAGACCTTGCCAATCACGTGTGTACAGGAGATCCCTCCACTTTTTTTCATTCCTTAAAAAAAGAATAAAAATTATACATTTGGAATGTGTTATTTCCTGACTTTTTATAGAAAAAGTAGAAAATAATCTGTCAAGGAAAGAGGTTTATATTGCCAGAAATTGCCAAAAGTTTATTGTAAAACAATTAAAATGATGTGTTTTGGTGCATAAAATGGCATTATTGATATAGTATTTCATTTCACTAATTTTGAATGCTAACCTCTTGATTTCTTGAGAAAATCTCATTTAGTACTCTAACAATTTAAATGCCTCCAGATTTTCATGTTTGTTCTCCTTTGTTCTTAATATGCTTCCTAGTATAAGATAAACTTCAAAATTTATTGAACTCTCTGATGAAGAAATCGTTATTTTCCCCTGTTACTCCTGATTAGCAGAAATTTATTTTTGCATGCATGTAGTTTGAATGTGAACTGGAATCGATTGCTCTACTTGTGACGTCAATATGACATTATGCATTAATTTCAGTGTTGGATTTGAAATTATTGATGTAGAGTTATTACTAGAAATTACAGATCTATCCGCACGTGTTGCTTTAGGAGTTTTATCTCTTTAATATCAAAACTTGTGCTCCATACATTACCTGTGGATTTTCACTTGCAATATCCTGTTTTCCTGCCATTGATAATAATTACGGTAACTTGTGATTTAGGGCCTACATTTCTGTAACATTTAGCTTGCATCTCTCTCTATCATCTCCGTCTCTCTCCCCCTCTCTTTCTGACTCTCTTTTTCTTTCTCTCTCCCTCTCTTTTTCATTGATTCACAGAGTTATACCTGTGTATGAAGATTAAAAAGAAAGTTTTTCTTTATCTCCAAAATGCATGGAAATGTTAAACAGTTTATCTTGCACCTCCATCTCTGTGACTCGGCAAAATGGAGTAGATTCCGCGCTCCCTAGGGATTGTGGGAGTCGCTGCCAGCTGCGGCACTCTGTGGCATGGTCGATGTACATGAGACTTGGTCCCGACCGCTAATACGATAAGGAGTCTGGAGGGGGAAGTCTAGTGACACCTTTCAGTACACTGTCAATGGGTTATCTTGATCTACATTCTGGAATGCCCATTAGACGTGATACGCAAAGAGGGAGAAAGGGAGGGGGGGGGGCTGCTAGCCACTAGGGGCATCTTTTACTTGATGTTGATGTGCAGTTGTAGCCCTGGGGGGGGGTACTTGGTAAAAATGTATATGTATGTGCCGTGGTTGAGACCCCCATTTTTAGCCTAAATTTCCTGTCCAGAGCATCACCAATTCAGAAAGCCATAGAAATTCCTATTTTTTCCTGTTCTGGAGCCCCTCAAATTTGTGATTACTCGTTCTGATGCACGTCCATTATGGACTACTCAACCGGTCAGAGCCACAGTGCACCGGCCCCTGAAGCTCCTCGTGCCCGCAGCTAGCTTGTGCTAGCTCTATTATGAATATAGCAAGATGCACATACGTTTTTTTAGAGACGCTTCCAATTATGTCTACGTTCCATAGACCCCCTTTTTCGATGTGGTCAGTTCCAGAGCATTGCATTTTTAGTGATCGTTGATCGAACAGCCGTTCCGGAGACCCCCGTTTTAAGACAAAGATTCAGGTCCAGAGCCCCGACCCCCAACTGTGGTCAGCACATAGGTATCATGTTATAATTATGAATACCCCCCCCCCGGAGTTGTAGATGTGCGGTTAGGGGCACCATGTAGATATAGGCCATGTAGGCCTACATCTAGGGGAGGGGGCACTAGTGAGTTAGATGTGCAAATTAGAGCACTCTGAGATGATCTTTAAAATATGAATTTGCAAATCTCGCCAAGCATCTCTTCAGATGAGGATTTAAACTATATTCATGCTGAGATACTCCTTAAAGATGATTTATGTCTTGGACATAAATTCTTTTTGGAGAGAGGGGGGGGGGGCAAAGGATAAAAAGAGGTTAAGATGATGATTTTAACTTCCTGATTTCATTATTTCACTGAGATCATATTATAATTATAGGTTGTAGCCTGCAATATGAGCTCTGTGCTATTTGGTTCAATTTAAAGACCTGTGTTACATCTACTTTTATGCCCCTTTTCCATTTTTTGTCCCATATATTGGTATTGGAAAAAAAATAGGCAGTTCCTTGTCATTTGCTCGAGTGACTATTGCTCTGTTATAATATTTCCAGAAAGTTGGAAGTAACTATGTGATGTTTCACACTCTAATTGAATATCCAACTTCAGTACTGCACTTTACCAAAACATAACCATCAGTCCTTAATCTCACATAAAACCATATTGAAATCCTAACCCTAACCCTACATCGTGCACAAAATAAAGCCTGGAACAATTGAAACAGTTCTATGTACATTATTATTCATTGAGCAAACTGGTGATGTCATATTTCCACTTGTTCTGAAATTTTCTCTCTAGAATTAGAAACTACAAACAGATTGTGTTGTAAACTGATTTAATGCATTAGATATTCATTACTGCAATGTAATTTATGATAAAGGGAGCCATATCATTCCCACAGGTATGTCATGATGAAATTACATTTTTTTTTAATGGAATAACACACACAAAAAAAGAAGCATAGAGTTGGGAATGTGACATCATCAGCTCTCCTATTGATATATTCATGACATAGGCCTACTGTTTTCACAAAATAGTGCTAAACTTTAAAATTGAACAGCTTTGTTATTTTTTTCAATAGATTTTGATGAAATTTTCAGTATTTTGTTTGGTGAATTTCACTTAAAGATAAATGCCAGTTGTGTTAACGAGTAACGACTTCAAAATGAGTTCGTACAGAATCCAATGAAATGACCACCAAAGTGTCTGTTTGTATAAATAAAACGTATGTGCCAAAGGATTCTGGAAGAAATTGTGTAATTGCTGAGAAATCAGCAAATAAGCACAGGATTTGGGTCGAGCGTCAAGCCGACATTCAAAGCAATAATAATACACTGTCCCACAAGCGCTTATCTGTGTTGGTGATCTTCAGTGTGAACATTTTCAGCGTAGATTTCTAGATTTCACAAAGTTCAGTTTATGTAACTGTACCAGATCTAGATCCTTGATGATATAGTGACAATTAACTTGGTTTACACACTTTCTCATGAAAACAGTGTTTACTGAAACTACTTTCATTTATCTTTAATTATTTTCAGCCCTAAAGATGAAAACAAATCACTGCTTGAATCCCATTGCTATCCCATATTCATATATATATAAATCGACTGTGGATATAGAGCCCGATGCTAAATCTATCAGTGAATTTTGTTTAAAAAATGTTAGGAATTTTCATTTCATGCCAGTTCTACTTAGGAACTTGAATCTGAACTATCTGTCATATCTCGGTAATGAAACAACATAAAATAAAAGGGCAGCATATATATGACTAATGAGAAAGAGAATACAAGATTAGAACTTTGATATAGGCTTATCTATTATTTTCTCTTCAGGAGAGGATTAAAAAAATAAACAGTAATCATTATGTGATCTTGAAAGAGTGTCAAGGTGATGCATGTACAGTAAATCCAATTGTGGGAATTGCTCTTCTATCAGTTTTTGTTAATTGCAGATAACAGTAGAGAGTGTTTGTAGTTTGAATTTTAGACAGATTTCAAACTATTGTGATGTTTTAAAATTCATTTTACCCTATGGCTGACCACTTTTTAGTGAGAAGTAAACTTTTTAGATTGGAAGCTCATTCTGAAAATTGTTTTTAATAACATTTGAGACCTGGTGAAATTTCACGAGGGCTGGGGGTGATATAGCCCCCCGAAATGCTCAAAAGAGCACTGGAAACTAATAAAAAGGGAGCCCTAGAAATCCTCATTCATCTAAAAGCTCATCTTATGTAGAAGATTTAGACAATAAGTTGTGAAAAGTAGCACCCGGAAAAAAAAAATTGCTGTGATGTGAGATGTAGTTTCAGAAGATAAAAGATAAGTTAACCCTGAAAGCAATGTTGATGGTTGAAAGTGGTGAAATTGCATCACTTCCATCTTTTATGACGCTCCTTTGGTTGTTCATCTCGCAAAATTCTGTGGATAAAAAAAATGCTTCATTGATGGCACTTTGGCCATGTGCTCCCTTGTCCCCTCACGTGATATGAGCCAATATGAAATTATTACCCATTGATTCTTCCAACATTCATGCTAAATTTTCACTCATTTAGAAATTCTTTCACTCATCTTTTTTTTTAGGCCATCTTGATAATATTGTACTTCACATGTATGTACTTTGAGTATGTATAAGCCATCCATATTTATCCTTGACTTGTTTAAAAAGTTATTGATTACAAAAAGACAATTTTAAGTGAGCAATGGGGATCTTTTTATTTTTGATACTCCAAATATCATTGTTCTACCTTTCATAGTAAACTAGCCACCTTCACTTTTTTTATTCAAAATATAATTTTCTGTGTGAGTGTGTTCAGCATAGACTAGCTTCCTCTCTTATCTGCCACTCTTTCGCTCATTCTAGTAATTATCTCCTGAAATAAACAATTACTGCACTTTCTTAAGGAAGATCATCGACCATTTTCCAGTCACAATCATAAAAAATAACAAAAGTAAGATAAACTTAGATATGGGAAAGTACAGAGATGAATGATAATTAGGCACACACTTGCCAGATATGGAAAATAATACAGCAAGTTGTTCAGTCCTCAAATAATACAGCAAGTTGTTCAGGAAAAGTTGATAAGGAAAATAATATAGCAAGTTGTTCAGTCCTCAATTGCCCAATAATTGCCCAAATACAAATTGTTATTGTCATTGAATAATGAAATTTCATTATACATGTAGCACACCATATCTCATTACCAGATTAACAAAGCCTATATTCTTGTTTGGATACATTTATAAATCTTAAGAAAAGTACTTTTAACACTTGTGTTTATTATTCTAAAACTTTTAGAATAATAAACACAAGTGTTAGGATTATTGATCCTATATTAGTGTTTAGACTAGTGACAACCATCTTGGTAAATGCAATCTGTGTGTTTCAGAACAATCTTTCAGATTAATGAACCTTCGGTATAACATGTGGAAACATTAATTTTGCAGAGTCAAACATTCTTGAATCAGAGTGCATGTAGTTTTTAGCCTGCGTCATGAATTCCATATTTAGCAGAGGATGCATATTCTTGCTTACGTACAAAGTTCTTGCGGACTGAAAAATATCCCCGCTGAAAATTATTTTGACTATCTAAATAATCGTGGTTATTTTCTATTAAAAGGGGATTCTGTTAATACTTAGCTTTCATACTAGCAAAATACCAGGTTTAATATGTATCTGTTCAATTTAGAATTCTGGATGATAAAATGCAAGGTATTTTCTTTATGTGACTGGTGTGAGGTTGACTATTGTGCAATCTTACTTCAGTTTCAATGGTACATTATCAGATACATATGCTGTAATCAGAGATAAATTGTAGTTAATTCCAGCTCAGGTCACTGATAATGATAATGAATGCTGTGTCTTCCTAACATTCACACGACTTGATTGTACCTTCATTTTTTTTTAAATGTATGACCTGAAGCCTGTTGCATAAAACTTTTTACCTGAGAAAACTCTGGTAAAAACTGAAAACTAAGGTTAGTCTGATTTATGCCATTGACTTTAACACAGGGCAAAACTCTGGTAAAAACAACCGGAGTTTTCTCAGGTAAAATGTTTTATGCAACGGGCCCCTGAAGTCAATATCCCCCAAGAACTTCCAATTATCCATCTCTACTTACTAAAAACATAATGTGATTATAGATTTTTGTTTCTGAATCTATAGTTTGGATGTCAATATAACCATTGGTAGGAATTGGTTTCGAAATATTTTCCAATCTATATAGAATTGTTTGAAATCTATATTTCTATAAATTCGAAAAACAATTGAACTGTAGGCCACATAATGTCTTTGTGGAATTTGTGCTTTGATAAGGGTGTCCCCAATTTATTTTGAATTCCTCCGGACTTACATGCATGTATTAGGGCCAACATTGTCTTTCTTTTCCAATTTTATACATTTTACAGCCCAAATCATGTACATGTAATACCAAAACAAACAATTGTAGGACTTTTACCATTTTTCAAAGCAAAACAAGTTATTGTTGATAGTTTATGCTCGGAAAATGTAAACACTGGCATGAAATTAGAAATAAATTTGAAATAAGATAAGCCAGTCAAGTGAAACACTAGTTCCACAAACTTCCTCCCCACCTACATACCACTATTTGATGGCACTGTTTACATCCCCTAAAATGTGGTGTTTACCTCATAATCCAGACTTTTTGTGGGATCATAGAGGTGTTTCAATCTGCAAATTTGATCTCTTTGTTCCTTTTATTACTTTCACAGGTGTTTCCTTATCACCTATTCCATCTCTGAAACTTGGTTCTTTGTGAAGACACTCTTATCACCGAGTTGCATCTCTATATTTAATAAATGTTTGCATTCTATGTAGTCTAGAAGCACAGACTCTAGTTTGAAGGAACTGTGCCCTCCAACTAGTCTGCAGGCACAGACCCTGATTGAAACATAAAACAGGTGGCTCTTCACACAAGACGAGCACATCTGAATACTTACATAGCAATTAACGTGCAAGTCTACCTAAGTAGTCTGAGATTTCAGATCCCTTAACTCCAGTGGAGGCAGACTACTCTCTGACTTTGAACCAATCCCTGAGCAGTAAAGTTAGTCTAATGTGCAGACCTCATAATGAGTATTGGGAGCTTTGGGCTGTGAGTTATTTCAATAAAGAACTACATGGATTAGCATGATTTATTGGACACTAAACTCAGGACACATTGAAAACCCTGCCATATAACCCTAAAGCAGTAATTTTCACCTTTAGTTTATAGCCTTTCATCAAACCGGGGAACTATTCCCTGATCAAACAATCATTTGGTTTAAAGTATGATGTTGATTTGATCTATATTGATAAATAAGATTGCCTGGAAGCATACTCAAGTTAACACTTTATTTCATGGCAAACATTGTGGTATGTAGACATTATTCGTCATTGTGCCCGACTATCATGTTGCATCCTTGAATAATGCAGGTTCAATACAACCATGGACCTTCTCCATAGTGTATCTTGAGATGGTGCTCTTCAAAGTGTCTGGGGCATATAATGGCTAGAAATTTGTTATGGAGTCTGATTTTTCTCTTTGAATTATCTTTTTCCCCCTGACTTCGAAATACTGTTCTGTTTTATCCCTCTCTCCTTTTGATACTAGTTTTCACTGTTCAGCACTTTTTCAAATTTTAATTTTTATTGAATTCTTCCAATTTCATTCATTTTCTTTCATTTAGCATCGTTTCCACCCCAATTCATCTGTGTTTGAATAACATTTTCAAATCCTGCTGCCTTTAAGATTTCATGCTTTGTTAACCATACAAATCATTAGATAGCACCTAAGTCTTGACAATTAACATTGCTTTGATAGCCCACGTTGCATTTTCAAAATTTTGTAATTCATACAAACTTGTTTACAGAAATCATCGCAGAATAGAATCGTAATATCTCACGATTTCCCACTTTTTTGCAATCACTAGATACACTAAAACAATTTGTTTATAACTATCAGACATTCGATGCAAACCCAAATTTCACATTGACAAAGCAACATCCATTCATTGCTCATTACATACAGTGAAAAATATGATGTGAGAGAAATTTCTTTGGCAGGTAACTTTATTTATGGAGATAAGAATCTTATCTCTTTTGACCCTGAAAATGCCATGAAGGAAGAAAAGATTCAGGGCCGAAAAGAAAGAGATGAAAGATGATGATGATGATAACAATCATGCCCTGAAAAATTACTCGGATTTGGCCTTGCATGAAGAAACTCGATGAGTAATATTAATGTGATCTTTTGGAATGATAAGATTAGAAAGGAGAGATCTTATCTTATCCAATTTCATGATAATGCATGTAATGTTTTTGTGTTAGTTTACCCAGAGCGTAAAGTGAGGGGCAGGCAAAGAGAGGGGGCGGAAAATGAGACTAAGGCCGTGTTCATGCTTCCACTTTTCAGGCCAGAATCAGCGTTTCCAAACGTGATTAGTCCAAAACACGGTTGCGTCCATGCTTACTTTCATTTAAACGCTGTTTCAAAATGCCGATTGTAAACTCACGAAAAGGTGTGTTTGTAAAAGTCGTTTGACCAGAATCAGGCTTTCTTGGGAAGTATAAACGGAACCACGATCGTAAACGTGTTTAGATGACGTCATTTGGTACATGCTTCCGGTGAGATGAAAATCCTCGGGCAAATACAGTCGCATTGCTCCATGTTATCTCCACGTAATAACAACACTCTGAAAAACAACTTTCAAAAAAAGGCGCGCCCAATTTGACCTCACTTTCCTGCGAAGCCAGCTGGACATCGTGATTTCGCCTCTGAAAAGTTAAGCATAAACAGCACTCCCAGAACCACGTTTACGATCGGCGTTTTGAATCGACGTTTGAAAACGCTGATTCTGTCCTCGCAATGGAAGCATAAACACACCCTAAGATTGATAGTTCAGAAGGATGTGTTGTAGCTATGTACGTAATTTGCTCATTTTTTTGTAATTATTAATTACTTTGAGGAAAGGATGATGATGTAGAAATGTAGAGGATGAATGAAGTTTGCTGTACTAGTTGCTCTGGATAGCTTTCTCCCTGCTCTATGTTCAAGATTAGTTTCGAAGCTCGAATGATACAAAAAAACTATCACTTTGTCATATAGAAATTCATTTGACTTTATTACACATGTTTATTATATGGTGAAATAGCATTAAATGGCTGAAAATTCCATAGGTTACATTGTTTGTGATAAACTTGCAATTGATAACTTGATCAGTATATATAAAGAAGTAATGGAGATTGAGTGATAGAACAAAGAAACATTTTCTATGAAAGAGAAAGTGCTAATGAGCTTCAGGATAATGGGAGGAGAGAGCAGATGAAAAGAGGAGGAGCTTGATCACAGATAGACTTTATTGGTACGGAAGGAGAATGAGGGCAAGGTATAATCAGTGATGTCCGATTGGGAATGATTGATTGATTGATTGAAAGACGGAAGGCATATCATCTTGGAGTCCAATGTACTGGTTTCACTTGTTAAAGGCAGGGAGAGAGGGTCGAATTTCGCTCACAAAATTGGGGAAAAAATTGAAAACAAAAACAATCGAAATAAAAAATTAGGAACGGTAGCGAGTGGTGATGATTTTTTTCTCTCCGCTCCACGACCGCTCCAACAACACTCGGGCGGTGTGACCAGGCCTTAAGATCATAGCATGCCATAATAAAAGTTGACTGAGAGATCAAGTCCAAGTCACTCCAAATAAACACATGTAGTTGGTAAATTTGAATAATTAAAATCAAACAAGCAAAATAATGAAAAATCCATGTTAATCAGAGAAAGGTTAAGGTTATAGTAGTTTGAACTTTGCATCCTATAAACAATGAATTGGTTTTAAAGGACAATGAAACCTTTGGAATAAGATAGCTTTTGTGAAAACAGAAAAATCAAAGAAACAGATCAACGAAACTTTGAGAAAAATCGGACAAATAGAAAGTTATGAGCATTTGAATATTGCTATCACTAATGCTGTGGAGATCCTCAAATTGTTAATGCGACAAAGATGTGTGATGTCACTTGTGAACAACTCTCCCCATTACTTTAGTATATATTTCACTTAAATTACCTCTTTTATCACATCTGTCAGTAGATCATGTGTTCTTTCTATAGGAGTTGGTATCACCAAAAGAAAAAGCAATAAGGGACATTTTGAGGGTATTTTATAGTCCAGCAAAGGGACATTTGTTCACATGTGACATCACACATCCTTGTCGCATTGCCAATGGGAGGATCTCCATAGCATTAGCGATTGCAATATTCAAATGCTCATAACTTTCTCATTATTTGTCCAATTTTTCTCAAACTTTCTTTGTTCTTATTCTTTGATTTTTCTGTTTCGACACAAGCCTACTTGTTCCAAAGGTTTCATTCCCATTCAAGCTATGCAAACTTTTTAAAATCAATTGGGCTGATGATGTCATATATATACTTTTTGTTGTTAAGTGTTGCATCTCTTTAAAACTAATGCTCCTCATGAAATAGGTTAATTTTGACATGGTGGTAAGTGGTAGATTGCCGGCTTCACGAGCAGGGTCATGGGTCCATTCTGTTCTTGAAGCATACCATAAACTTATTTCAAAAACTCAGAAACTTCTGCCTTATTGCTAAATGCTTACACTCTAAATTACAGGGATTTAAAAATAAGTCCACATGGACTGTAGTTAGGGACCAATCGAAGTCCGGATTTAGTTTGAATTCATAAGATTCATTTTTAAATCTCGAAAGTTTTAAATTGAAATCATTTGAGATTTAAATTTAAGTCTTAAGGACTAAAACTAAATCCAGAAATCGACTGGTCCCTAACTACAGTCCAGCTGGACTTATTTTAAATCCCTGTAATTTAGAGTGTATTACCTACAGAAATTTCCAAGCTTGCGGGAAGCGTGCGACTAGCTTGCGCAAGCTTGCGGCATGCTAGTAACTAGCATGCGGCTAGCTTAATAAGCGTGTGATATGCGTGCAGAGTAATAGTTAAGCGATCTTTTAGTGAGCAGGGACTGTTCGCTAGCATGCACTCGCTTATTAAGCGAGCGCCCTGCTAGTCGCATGCTAGTTACTAGCAAGCGGCACGCTTAAATTTCTGTAGGGGCTATAGTATCTAGAATGGAGATGGGTTGTAATAACCTAGATGTTGTGCAGGGTTGATTGATTTTCATTATTTTTTTTGCAATAATATTATTGCTATTATTATTCATTATATTATTATTATTACTTTTATTATTATTATTGTTATTCTAATTATTATTATTATTCTAATTATTATTATCATTGCCATTTTTAACACTCCACCCATTCTTAATGATATACTTTTAAATATTCCAAAGTGCAACAATTTTGAATGAAAATGTATTTGTATGAAAAATAAAATTGAGCGTCAATCAATTACAGCAAGGAAAGGGTTTCTTTTCCACCCATTTAGTTTGTTTTTGTTTGTTTGTTTAGTTCTATCAAACAGGAAATATACTACTTTGTTCTCTTGTCTTTCCATCTGCTTGGAACAAGATACAAACAAATAAAAAAAACACACATAAAAAGAGAAAAGAGTAATTTAATTTTTTTAGGGAGAAATTCTGTATTACATTGACATCTGTCATCAAGGCCATAATTTTTCATGCAATCCTGGGCATCGTTTTGTGCAGGTGTGTGTGATGTTAGTTTAAGATATGGCAAGGATAAGAAATATTTACTTTTGAAAATTGTAATCTCTGTTTCAAGCCATTGAGCTGAAGAATGCAGACCATTTCAACCAGTAAGAGGAAAGACAATCATTGATCAATGGTTTCTATCAGTTCATCATAAAAACCAGTGTATTGGAACTTATCCGGTGAAATATGCCCTCTAAGTCAACAAAAAGTAAAAAATAAGAAAAGAATAAAGATCTTCCCACCTAAATTGTGGGTTGTAATTTGGATTGTACTCTTTTATAAAAAAACCCCATAGTTTGTCATAAAGCTGGATGTAATACCATACCTTTACTCTGGATAAAAGAAATTATTCATCTTAAATGACTGTATTAAAGAGGAAGTTCACCCTGACAAAAAGCTTATTGTAAAAATAGCAGAAAAAATGATTGAAAATATTGCTGAAGGTTTGAGAAAAATCCATCGAGGAATAAAAAAAAATATTAGTAGAATTTTAATTATTTGATTTGTGACATCATATGCAAGCAGCTTTCCTACATCATATGGTAAAAAAATCAATTATATGTCATTTTCTCAGAAAATTGGAAATGATTTTTATTGTACCTTCATTATAATCATTTCACATCAGTTCTTAAAAAGAAAACAAAAATAAGTCATCACGAAACATTAAAAAAAATATATGCATTTTATATGGTGTAGCTACTCGTTTATGACATCACAAGTCCAAAACTGAAAATTGTAATAACTTTCCTAATCTATAATGGATTTTCCGCAAACCTTCACCAACATTTTTAATTATTTTCTATTTGTTACAAGAAAAAACTTCTTCAGGGTGAACTTCCCCTCTAAGTACTCAGAATTATCACTCATAATGCATTGACTTTGATGAAAAGCAGGGGAAGAGAAAAGTTTAGCAACTTTTAGCTTGTCCTATGTTTTTAGTGTTTCAATTTTTTTGGCTTTTATATATACATGTATGAGCCCATTGTTTGAGAGATGAAATATTGTTTTGAAAAGCAGTATGAAATTTCCTTTAAAAACACAATGAAAGTTCATTTTTTTAAATAATCACTTCAACTGAACTCTGTATTTTATGCATATACTTCCTTCCATATAATGAAAATAATATATTTTTTCTCTCTCTAATAAGGAATTGGTACACTGCGATGGGTCACCTTTTCTGAAGTTGGTTTGCCGAGGTTTTTATTGTTGTTTAAAGTTAGTCTGTACTGATATCAATTAATATTGATGGGTCCATGATGGTATCATTCTTCTTTGTTACAATTGCAACAAGCCAGGATAATTTCTATTTTGTACTACATGGGGGCATTTTATGTTCTTCAAAGTGGGGCAATTGATGAATTTTGGGGATATTTCCTTCATTTTGAGTGCTAATAATACTTTTTGTGTACAAGTCTTCATTCTGCTGTATGTAGAATATTGATTTGAGAAAAGATGGTTACCCAGTGTTGCCAACTGTTCAGTTTTTAACTGAGTTTCCCTAAAAAACTGAACGTTCAGATTTGGACATTTGGCTATCCATACTCGCATAATTTTATTATTGATTTTTATTAATATCCAATAGATCTGTATTTTGCTTGAGCAGATCATAACACACCCAGATACACTATAGTAATTCTTGAGATTGAATTTTCTCTCAAGTCAACTGTATGCACCAAATTGCACAATGAAGTCCAAAAATGCAAAAGCTCTGTACTGTGGAAGGGGAACCCACCTCCCACACCCACTCGTCCTCGGTCGCTCTGCTCTCTAACTATAATTAGTTCAGTTTTCTGCATTTCAAATGTTGGCAAGTCTGGTTACCCCCACAGCATGCAGTTTGGGAATTTTAGGGGCAGTTGTGGCTGTTATGAATGAGTGCAAAATTGCCCGTTGCTCTTTTGTATACTGCTTTATTAGTTCATGACCTCCTTCCACAGGGAAGCTCTTCAGTAATTAGAGTATTTCTTCTTTGGCTGGACCCAGACTGCTGAACTTAATGAAGTACTTCCCCTGGGAGACAGTTATTACTTCCTATGAGGGTTTGCAAGTGCAGGACAGCATTGAATGCCCTCTGGATATTTGAAGTTTTATATATCTTTTTGATTGCGATGTTTCCATCTCGGCAATGCTGATAAGACTTGTTTGTCATACCTTTCTTGAAATTTATTCATTTCAAGATTTACATGTATGTATTATTGGATTATCATCATTAGAATTCATCACAGAAAGCACCTCAAGGTTAAAGATCGCACAGTCTTCATTGGCTTTTTCATTATACATTCTTAAGGTATTAATTTTTGATATCTTCATATTTGTGCCAATTCCGCAATATCAAGTGCCAGTTTGTCATTCATGGTGATCTATGTAGAGACATAGTTTCATATTTGCAGATATGTATGTATTACTGATATGAAATCAGAAGAACTTGCCAGAATGCAGATCCTGTTTTAAGTGATTAGCATTGAGGGGCCGAAAAGACACATTTTTGGCATGGTTTTTGCATGGCGACACAATATCCCACTGCCGTCTTATCAGAAATCAAGGGCCGCCTCAGCGCCACCCCGATAAGCCCTCGCAATAAACATTTATCCTGCGAACGATGACAATTTGGAGTTATCGACGGTTCAGGGAGAAGAAAATTCTTATCATTTAGTCTGTTTGGAGCTGGCCCTACATAACAGGAAACGCATTATCAGGACTCTTTATCACGGGAGGTTGGACGGAGGGAAATCGCGCAGGAGGCAACCTCTCGGCCACTTTTTTCCTTTCTCTTTTATCTCTTCATTTTTCTCCTTTTCCCCTCTATGCATGGATTCTATTGATTAAGTTTGGAGGGCAGTCTTGGAGATTCTTGTCTCTGCAGTAGTAGGTAAAGTCAGTCGTGGAAACATTTGCGATAGAGATGGCGTTGAGAGCCAGTTTATTGCCTCAGGGGATAGTCCACTGCCTGCACGGGGGTGATATCTTATCTCTGTCGGGGAGGTGTGGCTCGCGGGTTAATTAGCACAGTGAATAGACAAATCTTGGAATGTGTGCTCACTCATTTCACATGAACTTCTGTATTAGGGTGATTAAGAGATGTCATATTTCATTTGCAACAGTTGTCGTTTGCTCTTAAAATTGGACTTGAGCCTTGAATGGCATTGCACTTTCTTTGTAAGCAAGATTGGTTTCTTCACTTTGAATACTCTTTCTTTGTCTGTTTTTCTTGGCAAAGATAAAATGATTTCTTATTATCAAGTCATTTAACCATTCAACTGTTTAATCTGCTGCTTATTGAATGAAGAAATAATCAATGAATTCAAAGGGAATCGGAGAAGTCAGTCGACTACTGGTTGATTTATTTCATTATTTGATATTTCTAGAATCAGGTGATAGCATTTCTAGTGACTTCATCAATGTCAACTTACCAAAAAGGATTTCATACTTTATATGATTACATTGATGAACAGATATTAAAACAGAATGATAAATTGTCAAGTTCGAGCAGCCATCCATTAATATCGCATAACTCTAATCACAATTTGACCCCCCTCCCTGTAATGAAGCAATCTTGTTTTTGAACTTTGAAATAATTCAACCGCAGATCATGTAACACGTTTCTTTGTGTGGTGACCTTTAATTGTTGCACATTTTTAATGATTCCTCCCCCAACTCCCCAACCCAGCCCATTCTTTACAAATCTAAACTTGTCAGTCATTGGGCCATTCAACCACATTGAGCTAGATTTGGAGAGTTGCCCAAATATGTACTCTAAAAAAATATATATTATCAAATCTTTTGTTTCTTACAAGCAACAGGAATAAAGGATGACTTTGATTGATAGCCTGTTTCTCTTTCCAAGAATGTCTTGTAATATAGGACTATATCTTAGACTGCTGAAATACTCATTTTGATTGTATGATATTCCAGTTTCTGATAATTCATTCACATTAATTATGGATATGAACTCCATAAATTTTTGTACAAATATACATTTTAATAGATTTCAATCACTAGTGATATGCTGTGTGACATTAGGCCATAATTATACATTCCACGGGAAATGGAAAATCATCAAATCCACATGATTTGCCACAGCTTTTGAAGATCTCGCCAGTAATTTTCTTTCCCACCATAGTTAAAATGCACAGAAAATTAGATGAATGAAAATTTCGATAAAACAAAGAACATAATCTCATACAATGATTGCAGATGAAAAGGAAATCTTGATTAATCATGAATTATTGTAAAGCTACATTGATGGTATTTGTAGTAGAGAAAATAAAGTGATAAAGATCAAGGAATAAAATAAGAAGACTGACTAAGAAGAATAACTGATCCTCTCACAGCCCTTTGCCTAGAAGTAGATGATCATCACTCATTACATGTATGTTCCCAAAATGTATTCATTGATCAATCAGTTTCAGCTATGTGACTGTGGCATTAGTCTTCTAAAAATGGCTTCAACTCCAAATAAAATAATCTAGTTCCTCCATAAAAAATAGTAGATAGTGTCATAAAAATGCAGATATCCCAGATACTGTATTAAGTGATGTATCTGATAATGTGATAGAATTTTCACAAATGTGGGAAAAGAATGAGCAAAACATGTAAAAGGTAAATTGATAATATATGCAGAGGTGGAGGAGGGGGATTTACAATTTTTGAGAAAAATTAATGTCTGCATATGCAAAAGAAAAATATGATTGGACAAAAATTTAGAATAATTGCGTGGTGGATTGATACCATAGTAACACTGCATGACAAAAGCAATTGAAAAGCTTGAATCCCAGTTGCCTCCCCCCATCTTTGCTCCCACCCTTTTTTCCACAGGTTTTTTCCTTCAAAAGAAAAGGTTGGGGCTTAAAAATTTGGAAGGGGACTTTAAAAATAAGGTAACTGGAAGCATGATCCCATTGCCTCATTCCTCATGATGATTTAAAAGAAGGGGGCGGGGCTTATCTATTACAAAGGATACGTAAGGTCTGGTTCAATTGCAAGTCAATTTAGGCCCCCAAATCAATTATTCTTAAAATCAATCAAAAATAGGCAGCTGATTCTTAATATTAATCAGTCTCTTTCAACAGACGTGCTGCAGTTACAATGATTCAAATGTAGATCTTCAGTTGAAATTGTGCAAGAGATCCTGTAAATGTTTGCCGAAATATCTGTGGCACTGTGATATCAACTTCTCTCTCTATTTCTCTTCATTCTATTGTCTCCGCAGCAGAGAGTGATGTGGAAGAGCCGATGGATGACTCGTCAATTACGTCGCCCTCTCCAGAACACGACATGGACAGGCCAAAGAGCAACAGTTCCGCCGTTTTGACAGAGATGGCTGTACCATCGGAGGCTGATGAACAGAGCAAGGCGATGAGGAGGGTTGATTGGCCAATCAAGGAGGGGACAAAGCTGGGACCATTCTCTGCAAGGATTGCAGTCGTCCAGGAAGATTGTGTCAAGGAGAACTCGGTGAGACATCAGTTTTTATTTCGTTTACTAAGTTCTAGGGATTATTTTGAGTCTGACTACAGTGATGGATGCAGGATGGGGGGGGGGGCTCAAGGGGTGTGCGCTCCAGGGGTGTTAGACCCCTCTATATTCTTGATAATCACTCATTGAACGCTGTTGCGATCCATCTAATTTTCAAATTATTTCCATCAGCCATGCAGCATTCACAATAATTTGTGCCCCTTTTGTTCATTTATTAAGTTTGTTGAAATTCATATTTTCACATCATACTCATTATTATACGGCTTGAAGTGTGTCAGTTTTGTGTTCTGTTTCAATTTAAAAATCACAATTTTCTCCTTGTTTCTTTTCTTTTTGTAATTTTCTCTGTACATGTAGATCTGCGTAAGGGGTTCAAGCAAAAGTCTATTCAGCATTTTCATTTTGGAGTATTACACCGAAGAGATGTTGATTCAGACAAACATCAGACCCGCTAGTGTGAATGGACCCAAGGCAGCAATAGTCTATATCTACAAACCAGGTAGATTATTTCAAACAACAAAAAAATGACCAGGGGCCTGTTGCATAAAAGTTATCATTGTGGTAACTTAGCCATCCAATGGTAACTTGCATAGAATCCTTGATTTTGATTGGCTGTTGATCATCGTTACCATGGTAGTTACAATCGGATGTCCAAGTTACCATGATAGTACTTTTTATGCAACAGGGCCCAGATGATTAATGTGTTTTGTCGTTTCAAGAGGAATGGTCAGATTATAAAGGTTAAGTGATTTAAGGTAATGAATTCAAATTTTTGTTATAAGTAGGCCTATACAGTTTATTTCAGATCTGACAACGGTCAAGATTTGATTTGACAATAGGTATTATTTAAGAAGATTTATATTCATGAGGTGTAGTTTCTTATATAGTTTAAATCCATTTGGGATGGACCCTTTTGGTATAATTGCTATTCGGTATACTATACACTTGTTCTAATATTCACTGTGTCTAATTGCTATTTAGCCTTAATGCATAGAAGGTCAAAATCCCACTTGGTCTACTAAATATTTCCCATTTTATCAATTGAAAATTTGGTTCATAAAAAGTTATCAAATCATATAGACAAATTAGTATCAGACCAAGTAGATATTAGAGAAAAATGTTATCCAGCCTAACTGGTGATTAGACAAATTGGTGAATGGGCTCAATGGAAATTGATGGGATCAACCACAAATATGGAAAGCCAGCAACGTCAACATCTAAAATGCATGTGTATTCAAATTATTTTCTAGATAATGTATAATCCTATACGTTCATTGTTTTCTTTGCAATTCAGTGTGTTACTCTTTGCTCACAAAATACATTGTGCAAACTTTCTGAAGAAAATGATATTGATGGATTTCGATATAGTTGATGCTTATTGGATCAATCTTATCTCTTTGTAAGATGGGGCTCTGGTGATCAAAGTAGAATCTTTAGATTGGGGATGAAGAAAACTCACTTATTAGGCAGTGCTGCACCATCCCGAGTTTGCTCAATCTCGAGATTTTAGCCCGATCGGCCCTCTTCGCGATTAATCTTGAGATTCAAGAAACTCCGTCTCCACCATTGCCTTGAGCGAGGAATTGAAGCATTATAGTCTGACGCCATGAATAAATAATCCCGAGTGCATCTGCACTTACAAATTAGTGCGATAATTCGTAAAATAGCGTGCTATTTTGCAAATAATCCCAAGTTGAATTGGGATTGCAATCTCGAGATAAATCCAACGAACTAGCGCAATAATTGCGTCTCCACTGCAAATAATCTTGAGATTGTTCAGAACGGGATGATTTGCCTGATCAGAAGTAGCGCGCTAATTTGAAAACTCGGGATGGTGCAAATGGCCCTATTGGTTCCTAAAAAAATACTGAGTATATTGCCCTGAGGCCTTTACCTAGTCTTCAAGCACAGACCTCATATTTGACACTTGAACCAAACTATGTCTAGAAAGAAGACTAGAGTCCAAACTTTTATCTGTGTCAAGTAAGAGCCAGTCACAGACCATAATGAATCTAGTCTCACTACTTCAGACTCTGCATTTATGCACTATGTGAATTGCGAAAACCAAAGGTCTGTGCCTTCAGACTACTGTTTACCCAATGCTATTCTTTATTGTTACAATCATACGATTCAATAACACGATTGTAATAATAAGTTTTCTATGACCATTGTACCATAGAAACAGCAAAAAACTAGATTATGTGGTGAAGTGGTATCTAAAGAACAATTACCAGCTTCATTACCGGTATCTAAAGAAGCAAATTTCAAAGGAAATCTATTGCCATGTAGCAAAAATATATTTTCCCCTTCAAAATCAATTCAGTAGGTGAACTGATCATGTTTAGTCTTTTTTAGATATTGCAAGCAATTTTATTTGCAAGTGATTGGAATTGTAATTGCATAGTTGCAATTGAAAATTTCATTTCATATGTTTGAAGTCAGTTACTGTCTTCGCTTTGAGAAAATGGATGGTCAATTTATTGCAAGTTTTCTATTCATTGCAAGGCTTTTTGATTGATTTTATTACTTAAAATGAATTTGAAAATTGATTGCAAGTGTTTTATGTGTATACTGGTATGTAATTGGTATTTGTACGTAACACAACAAAAATTGATATGTCAAATGATTTTATTGTGCATTCAGACAAGCAGCTGTATCTGCTCACACTGAAGGATGTGGAAGAACATGAGAACATCCCCACCGTGTTCTTGGAAGGGGGCCAGGACAGGCACCCAGGGTCGATGGAGGTCGATGACCTCCTCCGGAAAGAGGTCGCTGCAGAGACGGTGCATAAATCCAGCAGAGGTGCCTCATCGCCAGCTGGGAGCTTTCCAAGCCCTTCAGGTCAGTGAGAGAAGAGGGGTATAATCAAAACTTCAAATCTTTCTCGATTGTGAAGAAAAGAATGAAATTTGAGTGTTATAGTCCTCCGTTTTGGTTTGAATGTCTTATTTTATGTAACTTTACCAATTAACTGTATGCCCATGTAAATGATTTCTTTTCTGTTTGAAGAAAAGTAATTCATTTTTTTTTCATACAATAAGAAAGTTTGGGAGATCTGAAAGTGCTGCCCAAGTTCATGTCATCTAACCCCTAATACCTAATTTATCTAGAACAAATGGGGGGGGGGGATGCTATACCCATTCCAGTAGGCAATAGACTAAAGAGATACTTTACTGGTAGGTCAGTGGGGAAGGAGGTATATTTGGAAATTGCTCGGTTTGGGTTCAATTCAAGAATAATCATCAAACGGTCATGTTATATTTCCCAATCTTTCCAAAGTTTGCGCGAAGACAAATCAATCGAGCAACTTATCATATAGAAAATTATTCCAAGCAAAGCTAGAAGACCAGGCCTGGAGCATGTTATAATCTCCGAGCTAGTATGTCTGGAAGAATGAATTGAGGGAAATAGTTATACACTGAGGAACAAGAACTTAATTTGAACATTGAATTGAAGATGCAAGTTGTAAGTTGTATAAAAATCATGAGACCCGTTAAAAGTCTAGGATTGAACGGTATTGAAAAAATTGAAAGACAGAAGTAAATGCGATCTTCATTCGTACTGTCCAATTTTTATCACACCAGTCCGACGGACTCACATAACAGAGATAATCACGAGGTCAATAAGCCATTTGCAAATTCCACATAAATTCAGTTTCCCAGTGATTCGGCAATTGGATGCATCTTCAAAGGGGTGAACAGTACTCATTCCTTTAGACAGTGAGTTGAAGTCCAAAATCCTTTCATTCACCGATCAGATTTTTGTGTCATATTCTAAAATTCACAGAACGTGATTTCATCAAGTCTTGTGTTGGTCTAATGTTTTAATCTAAAAGCTATGTTTTTTCATTTCTTTTGTTCACCTCCAGAGGGTGCCAGTCCAAAGATAGATCTACAAAGTCCCACCAGCCCCAATGAAACAGCTGGTATTCAGGAACCTCTTGGAGGTAAGGTTTAGTTCACCATCTTCTTTCAAAGAAAATTATTTTCCAAGGCTACAAACTCCAAAAGAATCCTGTATAAATAAGTCAAGGATAAATCTATATCAATTTGATGTTGTACTATGCAAAATTCAGACATGGAGAGTGAGGTAAAAAGAAGAGAAAAGGGAAAGGAATTACTGGGGAAGGAAGAAAAGTATAGAAACTGAGATCTGACTTTTTTTAATCTTTTTTAATCTGAAGTACAAACCATAAACAGAACATGCACAGTGTGCTTAGAAACACCAGTAGAAAGCGCCTTATAAATGTTACGTATTGGTATTATGTATTATTATCTGGGCTGTGTGATACCATAACACCCCGGTTATAAGATTCAGAGGAATAATTGTTATATTTTAGGTCATCCCCCCTCAAACTTTCCCACTGCTGCTCCTGCATGCTGGTACTAAACCTTGCTGACTTCACAGCATCATAGTCGGGAGTTACAAAGTGAGTCACAAAATATCTGAGACTCAAAAGCAGAAACCTGGAATATTGCAGCAAAAGCTTATCACTTTATAGATTTACCTTGAAATGTGTTGAGGGGATCTCTTTATACATTATTTTGGCAGTGTACATATGTGTGCCCATGCATGATATTTAGTAAATCATTGCTACGAAAACATCAGCTCATTGATAATACTAAACTATGAATGGAGGGATTTATAAGTAGGTTATGAAAAGAAAACCTTTGCTGCCCAATCAAATTGTGAGGAATTTTAATACACAAAGCAGGATACATTGAAAAGAAAGTCTTGATTTACAAATTCAAACTGGGAATTGAACCTTGTGTTTTAATAATGTTGGAATGTAATAGGGTCAAGGTTTTCACAATGTAAATAATAAACAAAATTACATAAATAACAAGATATTACTACACACACAAAATAAGATGGGGAGAATAGGTAGAAGTAGGGCAATTTGTTCTGTATTATTTTATTGTACTTTTGTAAATGAAATGTATTATTCAAAGAAATGTATAGATTATTACAAGTATTCTCTCTCTTTGATTTTTTTCACAGTGCCATCTGTAAGCTGCCAGTCCTGTGGTGTCACTTTCAGAAACCCTGCAAATCTAAGTGCACATCAGCTCTACTACTGCGCCGCCAGAGAAACTACACCTGTCCCTCCTTCAACCAGGAGCCGTCCTCCACGCCATTCAAGCACACCTAGAGAAGCATA
Organism: Lytechinus variegatus; assembly: GCF_018143015.1. Taxonomy (NCBI): domain Eukaryota; kingdom Metazoa; phylum Echinodermata; class Echinoidea; order Temnopleuroida; family Toxopneustidae; genus Lytechinus; species Lytechinus variegatus. Next base: position 15,471,784 of record NC_054741.1, on the reverse strand, counting down.
TGCTGCAAATCAGGCTGCATTTGCCAAAGAGACTGGAAAACCTGAAGACCTTGTCTGCATTCTGTGTAAAGCCAGGTTCTCTAATCTTACTAATTGTCTGAGCCATATGATCAAGTTGCACACTGAGCAGAACTCACAGGCATGCAAGTGCTGTAACTTCATCAGTGTGGATGTTAAGTTGCTCAAGGAACACATGTTGATTCATGTTAGAGGAAGTGGGATCAACCCAAATATCTTCATGGCATCTCAAGGCAGTCATGCTCTGATGGGGCCATTGGCCTTTCATGGGCCAAAGGACAGGAGGTTAGAGGAGAAACGAAAGAGAAAGAAACATCACCAGGCACCTGGCAGCCAGACCTTGACTGCTCCACATGAGGACGGGGGATCGAGTTCTTCAGCATTGGAGCAAGATCAAACTGATCAAACTGATGTTACCAAAAGCCGAAGTGTTAAAGGCAGTGAACACAATGGGGTCTTGACAACCGGTAGCATAAATGCAGAGCCAGAGCCAAGTCAATCGACTTCAAAGAGCAGATGTACCCCTCCAACATCCTCTAGTGATCTCGGGAAGGTTCAGAATGAACTCCAGACTAGACCCATTGGAAGATTCCTTTGTGTTGAATGTGACATCTACTTCTCAAGCCACAAAAATTTTGTTGCCCATAAGCAGTTCTATTGTCAGGGTCATACAAAGGAAAGGAAACAAACAGGACATGTGCAAATACCTCCTCTCCCTACCCCATCTGTTCCATTAGTACAGTGTGGAAACTGTGGTGCTGTGTTCCCTAGTAGAGACAAACTGGCAGTTCACACCTTGTACTTCTGTCACTGTAGGAAACCAGGTAAAATTAGCGCACAAGACTCTGAAGCACTACCAGACAAATCTTGTCAACAAGGGAGATCTAGTCCAAATGAAGGAACTGGCAGCCATGATGAAGAGGGGGACAAAACAAAATCCGACAATTCAAAAACAAAAGAGGATTCATCTGCCAACCCTCATATAAAAGTAGAACCAGATGAAGGACACCAAGGGAATGATAAAGATCATACGCAGAGTGTTACAGAAAATGAGCATGTCTCTCCAAATGCTTCTTCATTCAAGGTCGGTACAGCCAGCAGTGGCCTGTCACCAGGATCAGTTCTCCTTGCTCCAGGAAATATGCCAACTTACATTGGAAGACAGGGTAATTCACCAGTCTACATTGTAGCCTCACATGTGTTTGTGACTCCGCCAGGTGAAAACGGATCAAGAGGAGTACCTCAAGCTCCTTACCCTCCATTCTCTGCTGCCATCCCAGTGGGTCGAGAACTAGTACTCAATGGGAAACATGGTACACCCATTCCTGGTGAGAGACCATTGGACCTTACTGTACGCAAGCGGAAAGGTTCTGATGAGAGTGTGTCTGAAGGGGGCAGTGCATCTAAGGTCCTCAAGAATGAGCCTGTTGATCAGAAAAGTACTGCATCATCACCCACATCGCAGTCAGATATAGCATCAAGTATCCTTCCACCATTTAACCTTCCTAACTTTCCAGGGCATGTCCAGTACAAGTGTCCAGGTTGTCACATAGCTTTCAATCGTCTTGAAAGCCTGGATATCCACAGGCAATTCTATTGTCAGTCTGATAGTGGCAGTGGAAATCAGACGCCTGTTCTTCACCCAAGCACATCTATCCCTGTACATACCACTTTGCCAGCACTTCCCTATTATCAGATAGTATCCAATCCCAGTCCTGCCAATGGTTCTGCCCTTGTGCCTGCACTGGCAACAGTTAACCTCAGAGACAATCACTCTGCTACTTCTGAAAGTAAAGGAAATGAAGGAAGTCCATCATTGTCAAAGGGCAGATCTAGCTCCAGTCCCGTTTCTGAAGCCATGGAAGGTGTGAGTACATCGAGTAGGACTTCACCTTCATATCATGAATCTGACTCTAAGGAAAATAAAATTGATGACCAAGTAAAAGGGACTAAGATCATGCATCTTCATTCTAGCAAATCCTCAGAGACTACAGAGATGCGACAAATCAAGGGATCCAGTCCTTCAACTCCATCAATGTCTCCAACAATTCCTGGCTCACCAAAAAATATTACTAGGTATCTAGGAAGCCAGAATGGAGAATCTGGGGAGTCTGGTGGACAGAACATCCCCTTGTATGTACCATCTGTAGTAAGATACATGTGTCCAGCTTGTGGGGTGTCTTTCATGAAGTTGGAGTCATTGTCTGCTCATCAACATTTCTACTGCAGGGCCTCGCAAGAAGCCCTGAGCAGTGATGGCGGTAGTGCCAGAGGCAAGGGTATTGTGTCATCTGATTCAATCCCTAGAACAAGTTCCTTAACACCAAGGTCTAGTAGCAGATGTTCCGACAGTGCACCAATATCTGAGATCAGCAGGCCATCATCGGGTCATGTTAGCAGGAGTGAGCCATCAGTAGCTATGGACACTGGAGAGAAAGCTGATACTGGAGAAGCTGCTCAAGGACAACTCAATGGCAGCAATGTTCAAGCAGCCTTGACAAGATCAGAAAAGTGTGATGATTCTGGAAATGAATCAAGAACTTCTTTGTCTCCTGATGATAGTGCACATGACAATGCATCTGGTATTGACGTAAAATGCAAAGAGAGTCGTAAGAAAAATGATGGTTCATGCAAAATTAAAATTAAAGAAGAGAAGGAAGAAGATAGTTATGATGCATCCACAAATACAGCTTGTTCTATAACAGACAATAACAATATGACCCATGTCAAGTTGGAGAAATTAGATGATGGATCCTGCTGCTCTGGTTCTGAAAAGCTGCTCCCAAAATCTTGCAGGCAAGAAAATGGGACCAAGGAAACGGGTACTATGTATAATGGATGCCACAGTCCAGGAGATGAGGATGGAAAACTACCCCAAACTGCTGACAGTACTGAATCAAGTTCTCCAGCCTCGCCACCTAGTGGAATGAATGGATCAAGGCAGAATGGATCAGGGGCTACTGCTGGGGCTGCAGGTCGACCAGCTCCTGTAATGTTGAAGCACTGCAGGTCCTGTAATATCAGCTTCTCTAGCTTGTCTACATTCATTGCTCACAAGAAGTACTATTGCGCTTCTCACCATGTTGCCAAGAATCCTGTTCATTAGGTTATGTTCTATCATTTTAGTCCATCATGAACTATTCCCATCCCTATCCCCAAATTTGAAAAAAAAACACCTTAAAAAAATATACAAACCCAGCTACAAATATTTGAGAAAGCTAGGTTGCTTTTTATCTTTCAAATTTATTTAATTTCCAGGAATGGCACCAAAGACATGCTGTTCATCCTTGGTATAAGTTAAAACATTGGTCTTTGTCTGGTTCAAAAGGATAAACTCTTCCATGCACCTAGTGATTTACATTTGCTGGACCCTGTTTCATATTACTTGTTGTAAATGCAAATGTGCAATAAGAGTTAAAAGTGACTGAAATTCTGCAATCTGATTGGCTGATTGTAAATTTATTTCAAAAATTGTGCATTTGTTATTTTAACAAATGTTTGTGAACAAGGACCATGATCCCTTTTCGATTCCTTGGGAGTGTTTTGAGAAGAGATTGGTCAGTGATGTTTTTCACTTTCTCCTTTGCTCTGAGCCAATCAGATGCAAGGATTTCCAGTAGCTTTTAACACCTGCCTGTGAAAATCACTGACAGAAATCTTCATGAAACCCTCCCAGATGATTTGCTTTGATCTTTTTTGATTCAGTCTAGTATTGCAGAGCACATTTATTACTTGATCTGCAGAGGTAACTTGTCCTGAAATACACATTTTAACCCTATCTAGGCCGGGGTATTTTGGGAGTTCCAATGGCCGGGGGGGGGGGGGGGGGTGGCCTCTCAGGCCCCCTCCCCTAAGATCTTGGTTGAAAACACAATTTGCATTGACTTTGTACATAAAATCACGTTTTTGAGCAATTTTCGGTCTGACATGCACTTACATAATGTTGCGTTATTTCGGAAGCACGTACCCGGGTGACGCGAAATTGGTCTCAAAAGTTGCGCAAGACTTGACAGTAAAAAGTCAGCGAGCGGCGCGGTCAAAAAATTTCGCACGGCGAAAATATCGCGCGATATGTTGAGGGGGGGCACCGAGGCCCCCCCCCCCCGGCCTAGATAGGGTTAGTAGAAGAAATGGGACAATATAGAGATACTGTTAACCATGTTAACTCCATGTACATTAATATATTCCGTCCAAAAGAATGTAGTTATAGTGTGTAAATAAATTCCTTCAGTGGAAAGGAGATTTATGTATTAAGGAAAATATTTTGAAAGTAGGATAGGAGTAAAGGAAAACTCTTATTTGACAGGTAAACTTTTGATGAATAACATGTATGGCCTATGCATCCCTGCAGTTGGTACAGGTCATATGCCATGCCATACCTGATGGGATGGTCTATTCAAATTCCCATCATGTTGTTACAATTTTAAGGGGGGGGGTGGGTGAGGGAGGCTCTTTGGAACCTTAGCAAATCAGATTCTCCAGCAACATCAACTATCTGTTCTTTATGTCTGATTGTCTTTGAAGATGATGGTGGTGGTAAACTTGGCAAGGAAGGGGGAGAGAGGTAGCAAAGACTTGATTGTTCCCTCCCAAATAAATTTGGCCCCTTTGAAAGTGAACCAGACATTATGGGACTTCTGCCCTCCCCCCCTGATACCTTAACCTGTTTCCTCTCCTGAATAGCCCGATTGATTTATATTTAGTACTTGACTATCGTATGCTTATCTGGTTATTTTATGTTATGTACTACAGCATTTTGGAATTTTCCATCCCACTGTTTTCACACTGATTAGTTTTTGAAATTCATTTTTCATTATTTTTTAATTTATTTCATACATTATTTTTTTTATTTATATGCTTATTTATTTATTTATTTATCTCTTTTGATTATTATTTCTTTATTTATATGCTTATTTATTTATCTCTTTTTTTGTTTGTTTTATATATACAACCATTCATCTCTGAATTCCATCACAATTACGTTTTGGCACAGCTATGTTTGGTTACTTTGGAATCGTATATTGCTTTTGGGGAGAGGCTTGTTTGATGATATAGGGATAAATCCTAGCTGTTCTTATCTTCATGAAGGGAGGGGTTATATCACCTCGTAAAAACTTCCTAGAATGATTTGGCAAAACATTTCAGAAGTTAAAATTTACATAGGGGCACCCCCATATGTCTGAAATATCTTCAGGTCACACAGAACCTCTATGAAATGCTCTTGAGTTCAGTACAAACAGTCGTGGATCCAGGATTTTGAAATATATTGAGTGCAGAAAGCAAAATCTGAAAATATAACTTTCTCAGATTTAGCTATATTAATGTATTTTCAATAAAATATCAAATTATAGAGGTGACATGCACCCCCTGTGCACCCGCCTGGATCTGTCACGGGTACAAATGTCACTCTGAAAGAAGTACATGTATGGGAAATTACCATTGTTTCTTTAGATTTTTTTCTGGGTATTCCTTTTTTTTTTTGGAGGGGGGTTTATTTTCTTTTTTCCTCATCTTTTCATCCTTAGATGTTCAGGATAGAAGAATTATTGTGTATCATTATGCAAATATATGCATAGTGCTGGGAAAGGTGTCTATGTTTAGTTAAAACAACTTGCGCAAAACCTGTGCAGCTGGATTTTCTGTTCCTTGGTTTTCCAGATTTGTTGAATTTTAGGCTTCAGACTCTGTATCGCCTGCTGTTCCAGGAAGATTATATCTGGGTCCCTTGGCTGCCATACGTACATGTAGTTAATGGTACAATAGCATAGATCTGGAAGTATGTGGTTATTTTTTTTTGTACCTGTTTGCATATGGTTAGAAACTTAAGAACCCAAAGTTGTACCTTATTAGTATACTGTGGTTGTGGTACCCCCTTTTACCCGGCCCACTCTCTGTTGAAGTGAAGGTGGGAATCCAATATAAGTCCTTCGTGAATGGGTGTAGTTTTTGCAGATATTGTTATTCAGAAAAGAAAAGACCATAATGATTTATTTTAGCTCATCAATTCTTGCTGTATAGGTTATTTCATGTCTTGCCATCTTGTGTAAATATGCCAAATACATGATTGTGTAAAAAAAAGTAGATTCAAAGGTGGTTTATGCTCACCAGGTATATACAGCTGATATTGATTAAAATGCTTTAAATTCAATTTACTTTAATGCATGATTTGCGTGGTAATTTTGTTGCTTTTATTAATTGTTGCTGATGCTGATGACAGCTAATCAGGGGCCGTGGGGCTTCAGCCCCCTCCCCCACTTTTTTTCCAACAAAAATGAAAAAATGACCATATGATTGTGGTTTTTTGCATGGTTAGCCCCCCCCCCCATTCTGAAAACCGTTCCGCAACCCCTGCTTTATAATGACTTCATGGTTGGCAGTGGCGAATCCATTAGTAAAAATGGGGATGGGTGCCCAAGAGGATACCCTACTTTTGTTTTTTGCAACAACAAAAAAAGGATAACAAAACAGATTCCCCCCCCCCATCACACCCTCCTGCCTTGTTCCGTTGATGCCAGGGGTGGGGCCAAAGAAATGTCTGCACTATGTTCTATTGCCCTATCTAAAATGTTCATATTTTGTCTCTCAGTGGTAGGTGCCCTCCCCCGTTTCCCCTGGATTCGCCATCGGATACTGGTGTTCACATTGAGAGCATGATTACAAAAAAGCTTCAAAGAGGCACTCCGAGTTGAAAATAATTATATCTGAATCAGTAGCGTATCATTAACTGAGCAAAACGCTGAAAATTTCATCAAATCTGATGAAAAAATAACGTAATTGAATTTTTAAAGTTCAGCAATATTATGTAGAAAGAGTTATGTACACACCGTCATGAATATTCATTAGATGGGCTGATGATGTCATGTCTCCACGTATCTTTTTTCTTTTGTTATTACATAAAGTCATAATTATTTCATATTTTCCTACAAGTGTGTGTCTCTTTTTCAGCGAAATAGGTTGCAGCAATTATTAATTAACGCTTTTTAATCAGTTGTCAATCCATTTATACTTTCATTTTTTCCATTCTTGGTGAACAAAATTTGTATGAATATAATTTCATGAAATAAAATAGTAAAGAATAAGTGGGGATATGACATAAGTTTTTATTGAAAGTTCGGTTGTGGATCAGTAGCTACGGGGGGCTGGGGGCACGTGCCCCTCCCCCCTGAAAAAAATTGACAGCAAAAAAAAACGAAAAAAGGGAAAAAGAAGAAAAGAAAAAGGAAAAGAATAAGCAAGACAGAAAAAAAAGAAAAGGAAAATAAGAGGGGGAAGACGAGTAAATGAAATAATGTGAGGGGAAGACTTGCAAAAAAAACAATATTTCATGTTACCATATAAAAATTTTTGTTGCGCTTCGCGCGAGAATTGCCTGTTCGATGAGATTCACATCTTGCTCAATAGGCTGATATGGAGCAAGTTTTGAAGTCAATATACAAAACATATTTTAGCTCGGACATCGAGCTTTCATTATTTTTTTTCATTTATTTAAAAATATTTATACAGGATAAGCATGTTCAGATAATATATACACTGTTTTTCATGGTCCTGTTGACATAGTAAACATCTAACAATGTACAGCAAAAAATGCATTAAACAATTTACATTCAGAAATTTAATTGCTCTGTAAAATGTTTGTTTTATGGTATACATATTAGCATTTTAAGCTCACGCTGCGTTGTCACATTGTTTGATTTGCCAAGTTCATATTGGCTACGTGTATTCTATAATGTTCCATTAAATAAATGTATTCAGAATGCCAAGATTCTAGGTCTAAAACATGAGCGATAGCCTGCATGATCTTTATTAAAAATGTACTTAAAGTATTTAATGTACTTAAATTATCCAGTTTCACATCAGAATATCAATAATTGTCTGCTCACGCTTCACGATCGCATTATTAATGATATCCAATTAACTATATCATATTTATGATTTACAAAATATGAATAGTGTCCTGCTTTTAGGTCTAAAATCTCAATTTTCTTCCTCTCGCGCTTCGCGCTCTCATCAATTGTTTAGTTACATACCTATCTCATTTATCAATACAAAAAGCGCTTAGAATGACAATTTTTAGGTCGGAATGTCAACAAAATTTGCTCGCGCTTCGCGCTCGCATTATTGAAATATATACTGTCTTCGTGGGAAACTGAGCAGTCCTTAACAGGTCCCTTTTCGTTAATGCTAGAACGGTTTATAAAAATTTCTGCTCGCGCTTGGCGTTCGCTGTAACCATCTAGTTACATACGAATCTTGTTCAGGATCACACATAACATTGCCCAGAATGTTAAATTTTCAGGACAAAATACAGGAAAGTAAAAAAAAAGGAAAATTATTGCGCTTCGCACTCTCACTTTTTATAAGGCTTATGAGATTATTTCATGTATATGTTGTTTTATAAGAATAAAACTAAGAAGTGACTGATCGGGCAAAATATAGGGGAAGATAATTTCGGGCCCCGTCCCCTCTTGGCGAAATTGGAATCCGCCCTTGTGACACATACCCATATACAAGGGAAAAAATGGTGCCCCCTCCCCCTGAAAAAGGAAGGATCCCAGTGCCCCCCCCACAGGGAAAAAATCCTAGTTACGCCACTGCTCTTTACGGTTCGTCTTCTGGACAACCGATCCGATTTTTAGTTCAATCACGCTAATCATATACATGAATGCATCATAATGTTGTACAGGCCACCCCCCCCCCATGGAAAATAAATGAAATATGAAACTGCATGTCGACCGCTTTTGCACATGTCAACCTTTTATTATCATCCCTGAGCTTATCAAAATTTCAAGGAAGCTAATTTTGTCGATAAAATGTCTTCAAGAATGCAGTGAGGGAGCGAGGAGACCAAGCTGATATGGACGACAAAATACACACTTTGGATAAAACTTTTTTTTTTAACTCGGCAAATTATAGTTGTAAAACTAATATGTGCGAGAGAAAATATAATACATTTCGATGGCCACGCTGACCGCTTGTCCGCTTGATGGCAACGACAGAGATTTTTGTTGGGTCATGTTGTTGGTTGATGCTGTGTGTCCTGTAACATTAACAGCGCCATCTGTAAAAAGTTTATCATCTCAGTGGTAAAAGTAAAAAAAAAGATTGCCAGCGATGGTGAAAGATGAGAAATGTAGAAAGAGGGAGAGAGAAAGAGAGAGTGACAAGGGGGGGGGAGGGGTGAGAGAGGAATTTTCAAAGACGGAGCAGTAATTATCTGTAGATGTTTTAATTTCGAACCACCCGCCTTTGTGAGTGTCCTTATAGTGGCATTTAGATTATCAATCATAATCATAATGTTTAACTTTACCGAAATATCATATCAATTTTTCTCAATTCTGTCAAATTTAACCTTCTATTTGACTCTTAAAACCCCGTTGACACCACTAGCGTACCTAAAGGGGGGGGGGGGCAGACTGCCCGCGACAAGTCACAATTCATGCAAAGGACGTACCCCTCCCCCCTTACGAGTCACAACTGATCCAGGGGACGTGTCCCCCCCCCTTGAGCCCCCTCTTTTGAACTTGAAGACTTTTTTATTGTCATTTTTTTCTGGCACGAAATGTCCTTTATTTGCGGTTGAAGACTTTTTTTGGTCAATTTTTTTCGCGGACGAAATATCCTCCCGAAATATTTCCCCTTTGGAAAATCCGGGGTACGCCGCTGGCTGAAACCTTTCGTAAAATGGAATGAGTGGCACAACTGAGCCATGTCTTACAAAGAGTTATGATTAATCCAATCAACCACAACTATGGAAAGTCAGCAACTTCAACATCTAAAATACACATTTGTTCAAAATATTTTCTAGATATGGTGTATATTCATACATTTAATGGTTTCTTGACAATTCACTATGATTCACTTTGTTTTCAGAATGGCATTGTGCAAATTTCCTAAAGAAAAAAAATCATGACATTGATGGATTTCCATGATACTTGATGTTGATCGGATCAATCGTATCTCTTAGTAAGACAGGGGCCTGGAGAGTCACATCAAGGTGTGAAGTGGGTCTCGACAACAAAGTTCACTCATTTGGAAATATTTCGACACATCCTATCTCCATGATCTCTAAATAATAGACCGATGAATATCCCATACGTTTGTCTTGCCTAATCGAAAGACCTTTTTATCCTTATGAGAATAAACCTTTATCATGAACAAATTTAAAAGTGAAATCCTTTTTATAATGAACTCGTCAAATATCATCGTACTCCTGTGGAGAAAAAAAGAAGCCCCTGAAGAATTTAGAATATTTGACGCCAATGCATAAATAGAATTCATATTTCTTCATAATCGAGTCGGACACTGCACTTGCCGTGATGCAAACATACAATATTTTCTATCAATAGAGACATCATTGAAGTGCATTTAAAGTGGGCGGCATTCATCAAATCTGTCTGCTGTACAACAACGTAGTCTACATCACATGAATTCATCATCTCGCTTGTCAAACAAATCCCTTGTTAATACCTTTTCAAGAGGCTGATGCACGCGATCTCTCGCGAACTATATAGCTGTATAGTAAAAAAGAATACACATGGTGTTGATTCATTTCTTCATGTTTTGGTTATTGAATGCTTTGAGGTTATTATAAGTAAGGAGCTTCTGTTTGAAGCTCCTTTTAATAAGCTATGCTGCCTGTATGTTGATTTATAGTTTTATTAATGATTTCATGTACTGTTTTAATGTCTGAATTTGAAACCGTACAATAATTTAGAAGCGGATCAAGAGACGGCAAGTTATTACCCCACCGCGAAAGAGCTTTTCGCATTTTCTAAATTCAATTAAAAATACCAGTCAACCCCGATCCCATGTCATTATGAGATAAAAGTGGAAATAATGGATGAAAACCCAAACAAATAAATAACTAGATAATAGGAATAGATAGATAGGTTAGTAAATAATATTTATTTTCAAAAGTGCTGAATTTTCTGATATTTCAATAGCGTCGGCAAGATGAAGTAAAAGGCTCATCACCGTTTCCCTAAGAAGAACATAAAAGAAGAAGAAGAAAATAAACAATGACAAAAATCACACAAACAAGAAGGAATAAAATGATTATGACTAAAGATAGAAGAGAACCCCAGAAAGGAAACGAAAAAAAAGAAAAGAGGGGAAAATCCTGTCATAAAATCGTAATTCCTTAATTAGCAGAATGACGATAGACAGCTAGAAGCATGATTTCCAAATACTGAATAAAGCACCATTTGCAATTTTGCATAATATTAATTATAATAAAATCTTATTCTGGCTATCCGACGACCCACTCCCCCACCTCCCGCCCCCCCCCCCCCCGTTTTCAGGCTGGTAATCAGTGGCGTACCTAGGATTTTCCAAAGGGGGGGGGGGGCAAATTCGTCCGCCAAAAAAATGACAATCAAAAAAAAAAGTCTTCAAGTTCAAAGGAGCGAGCCACGTGGCTCGTCAGGGAACTCATCGGGGGGGGGGGGGGGGGGGGGGGTTGGAGGCAGGGATACGTCCCTTACATGGGTTGTGACTCGTCAGGGAGGGGCAGTATGCTGCCCCCCCGTAGGTACGCTAATGCTGGAATTATACAAACCCTACACCTTAAAAAAATCAAAATCAGACTTACATGAAAGTATAAAAAAACTAAAGCAAATAGACAGTACTCTTATCGCTCAAACTTGTCCTCGCATGTAACTGGGACATCGCCGGAGCTCGATTGGTATTGATGTAGCAGTTTGCACATGAATGTCCCAACCGCCATAATAATCAATCATGCATGCTTTTTTGTGAGTCGGTTCGTCAGAAGATGACTCGAGCCATCGGTCATATCACTCAATACGGTCGTTCCGTTGGAAATGGGAGTTTAGAATGATGATTGTATATGTTTAGGACGCAGTCAACGGAGCTGAAACGCATAACCTCAGCAAGTGCCCACTTCTTCATATAGGAAATATAACCATCAAGTAGTTTACGACATTAGCTATCTATATTCAATAAAATCACATTAATGTGTTGTTCTAGTTTGTTTCGTTTGGGTTTTTCTCTCTATTTTACTTATTAATTTCTTATATGTTATTTTCTCCCACTTTACTAAATCTAAGAATAGGGTCAATCTTTAAAGTTTTTTAATTAACTTATTTTGATCCACCACATTTTTACATTTTTATAATGTACTTTGTATTCTCTATGCTTGTCATCTGATATGTACATATATTGTAAATTGTTTGTATGGAAATGTAGAACAAAAAAATTTGAACATACATATATATATATATATATAGAGAGAGAGAGAACAATGGTAGGCGTAGCTTAAATCAAGGTTCCCCAGAGCTATCTACCCTTTGGAAAAATTGGTGATGCCGAAAAAATGTCTCTGCGGGAATCGAACCCGGGCCCCCAGCTTTGAACGCCGGTGCCTTAACCACTAGACCACAAAGACGGGTTAATGGTTAGGAAGAGCCAGATCCGATTGACCGTCAGATAGACAGATTTTCGACACTATACCAATTGTATTTTCCTTTGTCGGGTGAAGTTGAACTCAACTATGTAATATATACATATATATGTATGTGTGTGTGTGTGTATGTGTGTGTATTTATATAGCATCGCGACGTCACGTGACTTTCTATGAAACAAGTAATGCCAAAAATGACAATTTTTATACTTTGAGTAAAAAGTCCATGGGAGATGAAAATCATAAAAGGGTGATTTTTTGTTCTAATTGGTCTGCTTAATTAATTCAGGGTTTAACTTAGTAGCTAAATGGTCTGTAATAATTTCCATTGAAAAAAAACCAAACAAATACATAAGAAATTCTAAAAACAAAGAAATATAAAAGGAGAAAATTGGCTTTCGCAATTTTCTTTGTGGAAACATTTAAATAAGATTACACAGATGAGATCTGCAAAAAAGAAGAAAATTTGAAGCGAAATTTGGTGTTCAATATGCAAATAATGTTTTCATGAATAAATTTGTATAATAAATAAAAAAAAATTATTTGCAGATTTCTTTTTTATACTAGCTTGTAGTTTATGTGGTAAAGAATGTGCGTGCCAAATTTCGGCGTGATCGTGCGTCATGCCCCCCCCCCCGTCTTCAATACGTCTCAAATAGCCCTGTCCTTTTAGGGTAACCCATCCTCCGTCCTACCTAGAAAAGACAGTGCCATTTGCTACATCTGTCTCCAGACCTGTGCCCTGTCATACCAAATGGAATCGACCGAGACCGATAAAAGCTAATGTTATATCGAATGGAGTATCAGCGGTCGATTTGAACTCGGTTTCATCAGTGTGACTGCGACATCAATCTACCCCTTATTACTCGACTCATCATTATCTCCATAAGCCCTGCGGGAGAAGAATAACAAATCGTTATCAAAATAAAAAGAGGCCATTTTGTCTTTTGACCTCCGAGCGTAAATTGAATTTCAATCCAATATTTCACTCATATCCATTGGTTTACATGCGGTCTCTGTCGATCTGTCTCAGTGAAATTATTTGGTGTAAATTACTGAGGGATAATACTTAAAAAAAGAAGTGACACGTCTGTATAATTCATGATATTAGTTGGAGATTCTAATCAAATAGAGAAAATTCAATTTAGTTTGTAAGTAAACATCAATTTAACTTAACTTCTTGATGTCGAATTTATTTCCCGTTAAGATTGGTGATGGCGGTTCTCGGTATTATTAATGCTTACGAATGCAACTGTTACTTTAAATCATGTAAAGACAACAATAGCCCTATAGCAGTCCACCCGCCATTTTCCCTTTACAAGGTCCATCCAACTTCTCAAAATTAGTCGTTCGTTTAACATTTGCATAAAGAGCCCTACAAATTTTGCATACATTAAAGAAAAGTATTTTCCCGGATCCATGATGTTATCATGCATGATATCAACTTATCATGCTATTATTAATACTCAAGCTGAATACTTAATTGTCAAGCGAGCCAAAAATATTTGATTATACAAGAATCTAGTTTTATAGTCGATTTTGAAATAACATTTTTAAAAAATGTATCATATTTTACACCGTTTCCTTTTCTTTTCCCCCCTTTTTTCATCGTCTTAAAATTTTGGGGGGTTCATGCATGGCCCCCAACATGCCCAAGTATGCCAAGTCCCCCCCCCCCTCCGTACGCAGTTGGAATCATACCATCAACAGTAATTGTGCGTCATTAAGTTTTGATCAGTCTAATAATGCACATGTCTAGATCTTTGCTTCCCCCTTCTGGGTCAATAAACGAAAGTGTTTAGTAGATCACCTATTTCACCCGTTGGTTGACAAGCAATGTAAGCTTTGTCAGGTATTTCTCAGGTAAATGAACGGTAATGATGGCGAAGGTCGTAATTGGTACGTGATACACCATCAGTCACTGTGATGCTCAGAGCGGCGGCGATACAAGGGGAGGCCATCTCTATATGATTTTTGAAGTATTGAAAAAAAATTGTGGGGGGGGGGGAGAAAGAAAGCACAATGAGGAGGAGAAAACAAATAGGTCGGCTTGTTTGTCTCCCCCTCCCTCCTAATTATAATGAAAAAAATAATTATAAGTGCCAAATCTAAAATACTACGTCATCCATTCAGCATTACACTCTAAAAAATATTGGGTAAAAATCCTCCATGAGGGTAAATTTGTGTCCAACCAACATTGAGCATTTCTTTTGGGCATGTTTTTATTTATCCAGTGTGATGAAAATTTTTGCCCATTCTATAGTAATTTTCTTTTTACCTTTCTGGACAATATGCTTCCCCGCATTGGGGAAAATACTGCCCCAAATTGGTTGGACTCTCGTGCTGGTTGAATTTCTACCCAATTTTCTTTTTTTTTTTACAGTGTATAAGATTTTCTTTATATTAATCAAACTTTAGTATGTTTTTTTTTCTTGTGTAGTGGTTATAGTTTCTTGATGTTATACGTGGTTCATTGCAAATTATTAGCAGCAAACAGATAGGCCTACACTTAGTCGAAATTGATATATACATATACACTAGTCATATGCATTAGCACCACAGCCAACACATTCATATCTACACCTGATTGTTTGGGTTATGTAGAATTTGATTAGTTTTCAATCCATTTCGGGCACTTTTGAATGAAATTATGCGATCTGACCTTTTTGTGGACAAAGTGGACCCGTTCTTTATGTAGACCTACCTAATCAGAGTGAATGTCAAGGCCCTACTCTCTTTGCACTTTTACTTGTGGTCAATGGCAGATCCTGGATGTTGAAACCTTTTCGTTAGAGTTAGGGACATAGTAAAAATTACACATAAGTTGGGTTCATGTATAATCAATTATTTCCCTTGTTTAGCTCAATTGGCTAAGAGATGGACCTGGGTCGTTTTTGTATTCACATTTTCTCGCTGATGTGTATGAACAGATCACCGTCCCCGGTTATCTCGAAGAGATGCGGAAATTCCAACTCAACGCATGCGCATTGAGAATTAAGAATAGCTTGATAAACATCCCCGGAAATTATTATAAACTCGTCCTCTTTTCAAAGGCCTGAAAGTTGGGGTACTTTTTTGAAACCATCCTCTTCCATTCATACATGGATTGCATTTTGTGATCCCTCCGAGATTTGGCTCTAACAAATAAACAACGAAAGAGAGAAGAACGTATATAGGCAGAAAGAAAGTCTGGCATTTCGCTTCACTATACCGAATCCAAACCTCTCCCGGGAGCGAACATAGGGCCGGATATGAATGAATCCGGGTAAGTCCCCCCGGATTTTAGAAAACCAATCTCTTCTCAATCCAAACCCTTTTCTCTTTTCATTTTTATCGATTTTCCGCTCAATTTCTGATCTTATATTGACATTCCGGTTCAAGGGCGCTATCGCGTGTCCCCATTCTTTCTTCGAACAACACTAAGCCGTGTTTGAAGTCGAAG
Organism: Lytechinus variegatus; assembly: GCF_018143015.1. Taxonomy (NCBI): domain Eukaryota; kingdom Metazoa; phylum Echinodermata; class Echinoidea; order Temnopleuroida; family Toxopneustidae; genus Lytechinus; species Lytechinus variegatus. Next base: position 15,455,906 of record NC_054741.1, on the reverse strand, counting down.
AAGTGCAAGCACGAGGTTTCGGGTATTGGTTGTCATTGAACATCTTGAACAGATGGCCATGCTGTTTATCAATCGTACTATCAGATCGATTCGATTTTACAAAGGCAAAGATTAAAGTCTGTTGTTCAGAAGCTCCATAACTTTACTTTTGGTTTCTCAATTAAATGACATTCAAGGACTTTCGCTGATGCCTATATGCATGGCGGACAGATTTCTTAAGAATTAAAAGGCATTTAGCTTATCAGCTGAGTGACTATTCTCGGTTCAATATCAAAAAGTGGTAAGTATATATTTCAATAATTTTTATTCAACAATTATATTTCTTTCAAAGGCCGAGATCGAAATATTTCATGGTGCCTTAAAATGCTTCTCCATTCAAGATGATTATGAAAACGTGGAAATAAATATGCCAGTGGCAATGATTGATGGGAGTTTGAATAAAAAAAAACAATTTGCTTGTTAAATGTCCGTCTTGAATGGATTATATGGATTCCACAAAGTTATGAATGGTGAAGGGTTGTACATATACAGTGAGGTCTAAGACATGATTTTTTTTCATTAATTTGTCGTTTTTATTTATTCATTTGTTTGGGTTTTCATGGATATAAAGTCATGAGCGTCTAAAAATGAGTCACCCTAATTCAATCTAAAGGGATGTTACAAGAAAATATTTGCCATCAGTTGCAAATTTGAGATACAAATTTACAAGTGATAGATCAATTTTTATTAAAGCAAGTCACTGTCAATGCAAGAAGTAGACTATCGATCAATTGCAAATTTGCAGTGAAATGCACGACTTTCTATTGATGTTATTACCTTAAATCGACTCACGATCGATAGCGTGTTTCTTGCTACATTCCTTAAGAGGAGTGTATGAATATGTATTTTGGTTAAAAGCTTTAAATTAAAACAAGCAGTCGTGTATTTAGGTACATGAGTTTGTTAGTCTTGATGAACTATTACCGATAAAAAGATTAACATAAAAAATATGTTCTCTATATACAGATATCCTATAACATAAATACACATCACTCTGAAATCTGAATGGAAGAATCTTTCTAAAGACACTAAATAGTTCATATATATATATATATATATATATACTTCAAAGAAAAACAAATGAGAAGGGATAATGGAAGAAGGTGGGTTAGCGGGTAAAGATAACTGGATTTTGATGAGAAAGGACATGAAAGTAAACGAAATAGAATAAAGAAAAAAAACAGGAAGAAAAGTAGGTGAAGATGAAAAACAAAGTAGAAGAACAGAAAAATTGTTGATGCCCTCTACATCAGGTCCATTTTATGGTGTCTCTGCATTGACTGCTTTCAAGTGAACTGGATTCCTTTCGTAGTTTGAACTATTAACATGATTAATCTCACATTTGCTATTGACTCTAAACAGCTAAATTAGGTTTATATTTGGTAAATACAAAGATGAATAAAAATTCATTGTCAGAAATCTGTATTTTGCAACAAACTGTACGATCAGCTGTTACCCCCCCCCAAAAAAAAAAAACAGCAACAGCAACAAACAAAAAAGTTTTATGTAAATGTAAAATACGCCAATGTAGGGGAAAGGGACAATTTCCACCTTATTTAGTTTACAATCGGATAATTTTAACTACGTCCAATTCTGTATAATTTTGTGATGAAATTCATTACAATATTACAATAGAGTCTGAGAATGCAGACTAAATTATGACAAGATGAAGAGATCACGTGACAAACCATAACATATTGACTGACAGATACATTCCTCTGTCCATGATCTTTGCAACTCAAGCTCTAATTGACCATTATAATTGAATCAAATGAGAACCAAATTCAATTATATTTATCAATTTGGTTATCATTCTGTGAATGTCGACTGCTTGACCTTGAAAGGGCCATGTTAAATCCGCAGTGTGGTAATGTTACGGATTTCCAGTAAAGTGTGTAACAACTACCGGTATTTCTCCTCGGCTATACATCCATTTGCCAACCCATTCACTTTCTAAATACCCATTAAGGGAGGCTTGAGTTCGATAAAGATATTAATCACATTTATTTTAATGAAAAGGGGATTTCAATTATCAGCTTTAAGTAATATTATCACTGTTACACGCGGAGCATTATTGGCGCCCTTCATTTTTGGTAGTATAATTGAATATGGAACGCCGCAAACGGAAGGGCTCAAATTTGATATTCGACGTTCAAGCAGAGTTAACAGACCTATATCCTTGAGGGAGATCTTATCATTCTGTAAACAACCTAACGATTCTAACTCCATTTCGCTTTCAGATATTCCCATATCTCAAACCATATATGTATATCCGAAAAAAAATGTTTTAAATAAACCGTTTAACAGATGTAGTGTCAACCTTTCATGGCGTACCATGGATAGATTCGATTTATACGTAATTTTGTTTTGTTTTTTACCTTTTCATCTAATTTCATTTAATTGCATTTTAGCTACCAAAAGTCGTTGTACATGACTGTAATCGAATTAGAGAAAATGTTTGCTTACACCTTTCCCTCATCTTATTTGTTTATTTCCCTCATCTTATTTATTTTTATTCCCAATTATTGAATGGAATGGAAATAGGAGAGGATAGTGCAGGGAGATAGAGACATGCAGTGTTTGACAGAGGACGAATTGGGAGTATTTGTATGTATAAGTAAGGACAAGAGAGACAAAGAAGCGAAGGGGAGAGCGAGAGGGGGGGGGGGAGATGAAACAGAAATAAAGCGAAATTGAGTAGGAGAGAGATGTGAATTATAAATTAAAACAATAAATAGGTCTAGCAGAAAGATGTTCAGATACGCAAGAAATGTTTTATTGTTTTACCTACCCTTTCCACAACAGAACTGAATACAACCGATGTTCTGGAATATTCACTTAAAAAAATTCTGTGTTTATTTTAAATTTATCATGATAATCATCTTTATTGCTTATTGTATTATATCTTCTTACAAGACATGTATACACTTTTATTTGATTCGTTTAGCTTATATTCAAGACTGACTTGTATAATGATATCTTCTATAACACGAGTGATCTATTTACCTTTTCTTATGTCTATCTAGATATTATTTTCGGAGGTAGTCAGCCAATCCACTCTCTTGCTTATTTTGTCGTGTTGTGTACATCTCAACACATGTCGTATATTTCAGTCATATTACTTCTCACTTCATATTTTCTCTCACGTCTTGTCACGTAAAATGCGCTCTAAATTTCAAGTATTTAAAAATCAATCCAGATTGGCTGTGAAGAGTGAATGACTAGTCGAATATTACATTTAGATTTAAATATAACGCTAGGATATTTGAAATTAGATCTTTTAACATTTCAAAGTAAATCCTTTAGAATGAAAATAAATCCAATATTCGGCTGGCCACTATTCACAGCTGATCTGGATTTATTTTCAAATCTTTGAAATTCAGAGTGTATATTCTTTATCAACTTTTATATACATCACCTATGTGTTCTTTTAAATTCATTACAGTGTTCACTTGTAAGCAATCGTGTGATATTGTTGTTTTGCATGTGGGCGGTGCGGAGTTTTTTAAGGGGTGGGGGCAACATGATCAAATTGTTATGTATTTTTTTTTAATTGAATAAAAGTTTTTTTTATAGTTACATAGCCATTTCCTATCCTCTCTATGCTCTTTTTCTTCATTTTCTACCTTTGTTCGGCCCTCATTTTTCCGTTTTAAACAAGTTGTTTTCAGGGGTCGGTCGCCCCTGCTCCCTGTGACGGCGGCAGTGATTGTAGCTTAATAAACATGTTCCATTTTACAAATGCATATAATGGGGAACATGGAACCGTTTTCACAATATGCGTAGAAAGAGTAAAAAAAAACACAGATTGTAATTCACATGACCGTATATAAAATCATTATACTTCTTTTCTTTGTTTATATATCTAAATGTTGTTAAGAACATGAATAAAAGAAGATTTGTGTTATGAAAAGATGTTGCAGTCGTCTGCTTATATACGTATCGCATTCTACTTTTTTTTGGGGGGGGGGGTCTGGCAGGGAGGGAAAGGCTAGGGAAGGATATCATTCGATCATAGTTAAAATGGAAATATCTTATTATCATTCTGGGAAATGATCACTAAACATTGCACTTTTTATCATGCCATTATTCAGAAATACCGCCACACGATACGACTTCAAGATCAAATAACGTTTCAAGTTTGCGACTCTCCCCGAGGACAAATGGGCCGAAATGAAGATGATGTTTCCTCTGTAAATGTTTTCCTTCTATAGATCTCGCCCATGGATGATTTTCTTTTCCAGACATAGCGGTGGCGTGATGAATATATTTGATTGATGCGATTGCAATGAAATAGTTTCACTATCACCCTCGAACCCCATTCATAATGGCGGAATCACGATTGTCGAAATGTGTGGGGATAGTGCAATAGTTGAAACCGACTCCAAGCCGACCGATGATGTATAGTATCATTCGGAATAACTTTACATTTGATAGGTCTGGATTCAGTCTAATTTGTCTGACTCTTGCATAAGGCTTGAGGAATACCGATAGGTACGATACATCATTAAGGTTAAAATCAAGGGTGAAAATATTCTATTCATTCGCCCTTTTACGTTATTTTTTTTACCTATAACTCCTGATATTTTTTTTTAGAAATTAGTACCCTCCTTCTGAATCAGAGAAATTAATAAAGCTTAGTGTATAAAGTATGTCCAATTAATTTTGGCCTTGAAGTTCATGTTTGTGTAATTGCTACCGATGTACATAATTCAAAATGCAATAATTTTTTTATTAATGTATATTTTCATTGATAATGATTTAATGTGCATTAAAATCGACTGTAAATTATGTATTTGTCATCGTATGTTTTTTTAGACGATTATCAATAATGATTTGACATCTGATGGTGCCAATATTGATTCGTATGATGATGAAAAGTAAATATTGACTAGAAAAGGGCGACGCATATCCCTAACCTCGGCAGATTTTCCATATTGATAATAAGCATGCCTGTGGACCCATGCACCCCCGGATGCACCCCCCCCCCTCCCAACTGCCTCAAATCTACATATATATTCCTATGTGATTTTAGTCGAACATTTGAATAGCGGGATTGTTATCACACGCATGGCAAAAAAAAATTATGTCCCTTGCTTCGAGCATTACAGGCTGGTAATATTTGCCTATCTTTCAAATGTGTTGCCAACATGGCCAAGTTTCATGTGCACTGTGAAAAAATTGGGCAATATTTTACCCAATATTTTGCCCAACGTTGGGCCGATAGTCAACCCTACCAACTACTGGGCAATATTTTACCCAACGTTGTTGGGGCATTAATGTGCCCAACTGTTGGGTAATATTTTGAACTACATTTTGGGGGACATTAATTTGCCCAACTTTTTAATAAAGTTATTAACCCAACATCTGGGCAAGGCCTACACTCACTTCGTGTACCTGGTCCGTGTCGATCCGGAGACCTTATCCGAAAGTGCTTTGCATGCACAATAACGCTGCATACAAGTGCAAGTGCATATCTCAAGTGAGTGAAGCAAAAACAAAACAGCGTCAGATATATGTCATGTATGTAGGCCTATTCTGACAAATTCCTTACAAATTATGCTTAACGTAAAGTCCAAAATAAAAAAATTAAAAAAACGTTTAAGCAACTCATCTATGAAAGATTCAGCGAGGCTCCCCAGCCCCCAGTCATCTAGAAGCTCCTCCATATCTTATCGACCGTGTGTAGCATGCTGCAAGCGCAACTCGTGATCGTAAAGTTTCGCAACATTTACCACTCAGCAGGGCAATTACTAGCCCAACAATTGGACATCTGTATTTTGGCAGCGGCAGAGTAAAAATTTGTCTAAGTATTGGCACATAATGCCCAACAAAACAATAACCAACGTATATATTACCCAACAAAAAATGACCAACGTAAATTTACTCTTTTTTCACAGTGTGTGGACATTGATTTCTTTACCCGCATCCCCTTTCTCCTATTCTCTCTCTCTTTTTTTATTTCCCTGATGCTTTCTCCCTTCCTCGCTATTTTTTAAACCTTCTTTTCGTTTCTACCTATACTCCACCTCTCTCAAACACACCCCACCCCAGCACACACTCGCACATACACACATCCCACACACCCTCAAAGAACATTTTTCAATGATAAATGTTTTTGATTACGGGGAGATTTTTACTGAAACAAAAAGACTACCAATTCAGACCTATGATTATAATCACTATGTTGATTATTTTTTTTTAAAACCCAAATTCATACTCGGGTAAAGGTGAAATATCTATTTTAGTTAATTTCATGTCCTGCACTGAGTACTATAAGATAAGTCATTATGTCTTAAACATGTGAATGTCCATTTTTTCGTTTGTAGCTTATATTGTTTATACCATGTATATTGGTATGGGATGGCAAGTGAGATAATGACTTCACATTAATTCAATAATAATGACAATGATAATAATAATAATAATAAATAATTAAATAAATAAATAAGAAAATGATAATAACACTAACGTTTCATTTACCCAGGGTAGCCACTTCAGTCATAAAACTGCTCTACCAGCGGGCCCTGCAAACATATGCTATTATTACCCTTCTCCAATCTAAATGCTGAGCGTCTATAGCAAGAAGGCAGAAGGTCCCATTTTTAAAAGTCTTCGGTATGACTCGGCCGAGGATCGAATCCACGACCTCCCGTTCATGAGGCGGTTGCTCTACCTCTGAGGCACCATTAACTTCATCATTTACTCTCAAGAGCGAATGATTATAATTATGGAGCCCTGGAACAGTCATTGAACTTGGTTTAATGATAAAATGTTCACCTTTTATTGTAAATATCAGCAAATTCTCAAATACCCTGTCAGCCTTTGCACATTTCTTTTTCCGGTTTTGGATTTATGCTGGAGGCTTTTCCGCATACATCGCTTTGATTAATTTCAAAGACTAACATTGTCTAGGAACGTAACTTCCTGTCACGAGATCGCCTTAAGTCTAACTTCCGAAAATTCAAGAAGTGCGTGTTTTGAAATTATAAGTATTTTATGGGATAGACACGAAATCAAGAGTGATGCCTGTTCCGTGAAACAGGGACAAAAGGAATGATTGTATTATAATCAACACTGAACGATTGCCATATCCTCTCGATCACATAACCCTCGAGTGCAGTACCTTGCGAAGCACTCTTGGGTTGTAAAGGGTCGGTGCCCCGAAGGGACACTCGGGTGGCACAGCGGGTATAATTCGCCTTTGGACATGTTGGCCGTATTTGGGACAGGAAAATTGTTAGTACCCTCTTCATGTTTCTCTCTTTCCCACTCTGTTTTTCACCCCCCCCCCCTCTCTTGCTCTTCTTTAACTCTTATTTGATGTTCGCATCACTGAATGTATTCTTTTAGCCAATGTATAATTATCAGATTTATGTATCTATGTATTTTTCTTGGAACATTGTTCTCAAGCTCATAGAGCTTATGATGCTCCACTCATATATATATATATATATATATATATATATATATATATATATATATATATATATATATAATATGAATGATTATACTAAGATGAATATTATATAATGTTGAAAATGATGTGTATATATATATATATATATATATAATATATATATATATATATATATATGAATAAAATCAATCAATCAAAATCTGCAATTCCACAGAAAATTTCACCTCTACAAACGATGATTTGCGCCACTGATCTCCCTAAATGGGCGCCTGTAACTCTATATAAGTATTATTTTCGTCCATGGCGTAACCAATTTATACGTTACCTTTAAAACATTTAGTAACATCGATACTTTAAAAAAGAATCGGTTTGATTTAGCCCGGGAATTTGTCATTTAGGGCCACAAGAACATAAGTATTGGTTTTTGTCCATGGCGTAACCAATTTATACGTTACATGTAAAACATTTCGTATCAACGATACTTAAAAAAAATCGATTAGATTTAGCCCAGGAATTTGCCATTTGGGGCCACAAGGTCAGATATTCTCCGGAACATGGTCACTTTTGACCCAACAGAATGTGGATCCAATTAAATGCTTGGTCAGTAAATCTGACTCATAATGTTGAAGAATGTATATAGCACGGGCGGAATTAAGAAATTGTTTCATATTTGCCGATAAAAGTTAAACAAACAAAATAAACTACATGCATAACTGCTGTTGCATAGAGTGTACAGATTTTATGATAATAATTTTGTTATATACTCGGAGGGTTGTGAATGGGCCCCCTTTTGATATTGAAATCTATTTCATGATTTATGATGATTGACAGATGTGATTGCTTGGAACAACATGCCAATGTTATTTTGATTTTACCCCATCTACGGCAATTGTGTATATACAGTTATTAACGTTTGAAAGCACTTTGGTGCACTCGTGAGTCACACTACTCGGTGTCAACGAAGGACCACATTGTCAAGTATTACCGCAACATCTTGGAATTTGATCAAAAGGATTACGACTGCCTGGGGTGAAAAAAAATAATAAATGAATGAAAAAAATAAACAGTGGTCTGATAAGTGGAACGCCATCTGATAACCTTCCAGACTTTCAGTTGTGAGGTGTGGGGGTTCAAATCCCACCATGTATTTTGGCAAGGCATTAGTGGTTACCAATATGCTGGGGCGCACGAGACGCCGTTCGGTAAAATACAGAAATGTTCGTAAAGTTACGCATAGCTTGCGCACAGCTTTGTGAACAGTCCAAACTACGATAGTTACGCACGAAAACCGGCCCCTAATCTCGATTCATTATTTTGTAAAAATATCAGATTACTTACTTACTGCCATTTTGAGCTACTATTTTAAGATTATAATTCTAGCGAAAAATTAAAATACCTCCCAAAGAACTTGATAAAGAAAACGTTGCTGCATTCAGAATGGCCTTTTTAAGTTTTGAACAACAATATGTGGCCCGATATAAACACCCTTTTTTCCACAACTTAGAAATAGATTAAATGGAAAATGGACGAGGAGATATTGGACTCGGACTTTCAGTCATATCTGTCATGCTCCTGTAATCCCTGACCCAGTTGATTATTCTCTATAGAGTATTCGACGAAGAATTCAACTTCTAATGGGTTATGAAGCAGTTTATTAGTGACTTTCTTTGACAGCTGTTGTAACGTACTGAAATCCTTGATGCTGATTGGCTAAGAGCAGATTTGTCAGTGATAAGGGTGTTTATGAAACCTTCTCCTGATTCGACAGCTCAGACGAGTCAAAGCCAGATGTATTTGGGTATTATGATATCTGGGTTAATGATTTTTTGTAAACTTAACGTTGATAATCAGAGAAGGTCTATGGATTGTCAAATGTTAATATCTACTTTAGACAGTGGCGTACAGATAGGGGAGGCGTGCTTGGGTCTCTTGCCCCCCCCCCCCCATTAAAAAATGTTCACGACCAAGAGAAAAAAAAGAGAAAGGGGAACAAAAGAAAAGAGAGAAGGGTGAAATGTCTGAATGCTATGTCAGAGTCTATCGGATTTTGTAATAAAAATGTCGAAATTTTGCTCTCTCGCAAAGTTTAATCAATTTTACGCGATATGCCTTATCTAGCCCCCTCAAAATTGTTAGCTCAATAGGAAACAGACTTTAGATAACAATGTTATCTCTCTCTCCTCTCTCTCTATTTCTTTCCATCTTTGTTTCCATTTTCCAGCGCCCCCTCTCTCACACACGCACAGACACCCACACACACACAACTTCACTTTTAAAGCGCCAATGGAAGATCCATCTATGTACGTTGTTCTATACATTCAGATTTATTTTCAAACCCTGGAAATTTTTAGATTGAAAAAAAAAACCGAATCAAAGAGAGTTCACAGTAAATATACTAATTGAATTGGTCTATATATCCATCTATGTACGTTGTTCTATACATTCAGAATCTTTAATTCAGTCCACTAACCAGGTTCATTTTTGGAGTATCCAGACACATTACAAGATAATGAATACAACCCTTTAACTCGAGGTGCTTTCTATCCCTTACAAATCCCAACACCTGGAATTTGATTGGCCTGTCTAGGTTTCTTTTTTTTACTATACACTGTAATTTTTAATGTTATTAAGCTGTTCGAAATATAGGTGGCACATTAGCTCATGGCTTTATTTCGTCTAAGAAATAGGGTTAGGGTTAAGATTGCCATAGGGTGTTATGTTAGGTTTAGTGTGAGGTTTAGGACAGGGTGTAGTGTTAAATCCAAGATTGAAGTTGGTCATTATTTCATTATTGACGAACCCACACATATGCACACGCGAACCCTCACGCACTTACACCACACACAAAACAAATGAACAGCATTGTTATCTTAAGTAGATATTGACATTTGACACGCTATATGGCATCGCGTAGAACACTTAAATCCCACATAATCTTAGCATTCAATTAACAATTCATGATCTATACATTCGAAATAATGTTGAAAACAACAATTATGAATAAGTTTACGAAAATAATTAACACAGATATCATAATACTCAAATACATCTGGCTTTGACGTGTCTGAGCTGTCGAATCAGGAGAGGGTTTCAAAGAAAAGATTTATTAGCAGAGATTAATACAAATTATTTATGGGGAGAAATAGTAAAAAGAATATGAAGAAAGAGGTAAAGGGCGCGGGGAAGCTAGGATTTTGTGTATTTTTTTATTTATTTCTTTCATGAACAATTAGGACATTCTTTGAACATTTTTGCAAGTGATATTCAACATCCATACATGGATAATAAGGTTGTTTATGCACCATGTTTTGTTTTAAATTAACATTTACGATAGTCTTTGTGGAAATGCAGAATTTGTGACAAGCTGAAGATGGAAGCATTTAGATTGAACACGATTATAGAGAATCAATCGAGGTATTCCCTTGGGGCCTAATTAAAAAAAAACGCTAATGTACTCTAGACTTGATGACTAAAAGAGATCTAATTTGACCACTTCTCAAGAATAAGGCCAGAGTGAACTCACAGTAATATATGTTTTTCACGGTATGGAATGCAAGCCACAAATTAAAAGGCGAGTCCAAAGACGCTTCTGTGATTTCACCTGATGACCCGAAAGAGTTTAATTGAAAATGAAGGTAATATTTTATAACTACGAAAACATATGCTTTAATCTCCACAATTTATATATCATGAACGGGGATCTGGCTAAGTCGTTGAGCCAAGGTGTGAAGAATTAGGTTAAATACCTTTGTTAGATGGTTATACGAACGGCCGCCAGATTGCTACAAGCTTCCTTTGACGAGCTTCGGGAAGAAGACCGAGGTACGTTAAAGATCCCAAGTCGGAGCGAAGTGTGAAATTGACAAATCAGAATCGTGATAATATAACGCTTATATAAACTATATATATATATATATATATATATATATATATATATATATATATATATATATATATATATATGATTTTAATGCAATAAAAACTATCAAAATACAATCACAAGCAGTCAAAGACTGAAATAAGTGAATGTTTACATGTACAAATAGAAACATAACAAATATACATCAATTCAAAGTTTGGAGTATTTTCATCGCTTGATTGCTAAGTATTTTGCTTGAGAAACTTGAAATTTGGAAATTAGTTTTACTCTGCTTCTCACCAGCCTTAATTCTATAAAGTCATTCTGTGTCGGGGGTTTGTGATTAAATATGATAAAGATGCAATAAATCTTTTTTATATTACGCATTTGATTTTAATCACAATTATCATATGCATAAATCACGGTATATGTAGTTTTCGCATTCTTAACTTGACATATAAATAAAGCTTGACTTGTTTATTACCATATTTTATCTGCAGCTATTTCTCGCACCATTCGATCTCTACCTGTTGTGGGCAAGCTATAAAGATTACAACGTTTCTGTTAAATACATTAGTTTATATTTGTGAACACGAGGTTGCTCCTATTCCTTTTAATAATCGTCTGCTTCGGATTATTTAGAGGTAATAGATGGTGATATACTAATGTCTATCGTTCAGAAGAAAAAATTCTCCTCCTTGATATGATTATAATTCAAATATAATGAGAGAGCGCGAGAAGCAATGACACAAAATGCATGTATTATGCAAATGTGAAAAAATAAGGATCATTAGTTTATAATGTCACAAACACTACAGTCAAGTGATAGGATATTACCACGAGAATCACACCTTCATAGGAACTTACATCGGATTGACTTCATCGACTTCAATGCGAACATGCCCGTTAATCATTCAACATATTCAATGCCAGGTACTCATCCTGTTTACATGGGCTGTCTTAATTACATACAAACCTTGGTGACCCATATAATTAGATTGCAGCGCACGGCCTCCAAGAATCACATTAATATGTTGTCGGTGTTGATGTGTTGTGGTTGAGAGAATTTGAATCAATTACATACTTGGTATGAACCAAGATTAGCACCGTGTTAAAAACAAAACAGGAAACTATACAGCAAAAACTGTGGTGGTAACCGGTGTACATAGAGGACCACACCAGTTATTTTACACCGGTGTTAAAATTGGTGGTGTTAGTTTTACACCTACAGGTGTTATTACAACACCTATGGTTGTTACATTTACACTCTTTGGTGTTATGTTCAATCTCTCGGGTGTTATTTTAACACCTCAGGGTGTGGACGTCTATTAACACCAATTGGTGTCAGTTTTAACACCACAGTTTTTACAGTGATCCGCCCTTTCACAGGGTAAAAAAATCGTAATTTGAATGACAATGCCAGTGAAAATGTGGCTAATTACAAATTTTTAGCAAGCGTGAAACCAAACAAAAGCATGATTAGCATCGTGAATGCTAATCACAGTCACGAATTCAAATTCTACTTCGGAGGTGAATTCCAGTTCCATTCAAATCACAGTTTTCGAGTGAGCGTGTGAAAGATCCGATGATTCTAAAGACGAATGGCAATCATCATTACAATGCTGATGCAAGATTAACGCGTTAAAAGGCCCACAAACACTGCCAATCCAAACATAATAAAACTCAGATTGCCAATCACAATCATGCAAATAGAAGGCTACAACTCCATATCAGCGCGACACCAACATCTCTAAATATAGGATATTATAATGATAACAAGGAAATGCGAAAGTTAATGGTTTTTTGCCAATCAAATATATTCAAAGTTAGCCTAATCATTCGACAAATTTCCTTAGGTCGTAATCAGAAGTAAATGATATATGTATGCATATTGTATCCTTTATCTTTTCAATTTTAAACTATCAAATCATTCATACAACTTTTGTTCAACCCCCCCCCCAAAAAAAAAAAATTCCCCGAATTCGTTCCTCTTTTTTGGAAACCGTCGACTGGAACTGACCTAGCTTACGCACAACCCATTGGTTTCTCTTTATTAAAATTTTGGCTGAAATACGGCTATCGATGTGTCCAAATGAAACCATATACTTTTACAAACTCCTTAAAACTATTCCCATGGAAATAAATTATATAGCACTACAAGAGATGTATATCCTAAAACATGTTTCGTAATTGTTAAAATTCTTCTATTTCTTTTGATTTGTTTTTGTAAAGGTGATCTTGTTTTAATTGCGGGATATAAAACATATTCAGATTTAGGTAATATCCTTCATTTGAAAACAATAAAGCCATTGATTTCAAGTTAATTTTTTTTCCGCCCGCGGGCTTCCATTGCTTGTGTGAAATATATTGGTTACTTCTAATTATGTTCATGCTGCGGGGTTGTGTATATAAATGCCTAACAGGGGTAAACAACAGACAAAAAGATGTGCATTTATTCATCTGAACCACTTTGCGATTGTCATATTTCATATACACTTAAAGATTAAAAAAAATACACACTCTAAATTACAAGAATTTAATATAAATCCAAAATAGATCCATACCGGCTGTAAATAGTGACCAGCCGAACATCAGATTTAGATTTAATCCTGTCGATTTAGATATGAAGCTCAAATACTTTAATTTAAATCTTTTTTAGATTCAAAAGTTGACTTTCAAGATTAAAAAGAAATCTGGTCACTTTTCACAGACGACCTCGATTTATTTTCAAATCCTGGAAATTTTTAGATTGAAAAAAAAACCAATCAAAGAGAGTTCACAGTGAATATACTGATTGAATTGGTCTATATATATCTTATTTTTTTAAATCATCATTTGCAGGTCATCATTTTATGTTGTTTGTCCAGAGTCATGGACGAAATGTGTGACAAAGACCAAAAACTACTTTGTCATGATTTTTTTTTTTACAATAGATTGTCTACGTTCCAGAAAGCGTCTGTGTATTAGTTGCGAATATTCCCTATTGATTTAGGAAGGAAACATCTGTTAAGAGATCAGTTGATTCTCAAGGTAAGGGGTAATGTCTCAAGGTAAGGGGTAATGTCAATGACAAGTGCTTTCTTGATTCGCCGTTGTAATGTCACTCGATAGAATTGTGAATCGGGATGTTTATTTTGCTTTCTCGCCCGACCGAATCTATAACGTCGGATACCAGACACCGTGGAGAGTAATCAATTTTAATCGGGACAAGTGTTGCATTTTTTTGTAATACCGAGACCAGGGGCTGTGACGGCCGGCCAATCATGTTCGAGTATTAGAAAAAAAAGAAAGAGAAAAAAAAAGGAAGAACAATGGAAGAAAAGGGGACTTGGTAAATTTTTTCTGGTCAAAATCCCCTTCATTTTGGAGTGAAACTTAAAAAAAACTATACTATTTTTCTTTCTTTTGCTGTCCTTTTTATCTGACCCAAATCACCTTAATTAATTAATTATCTATTTATTATTCATTTACTTATTCATTATTATTTTTGTTATTATTATTTTTTTTGGGGGGGGGAATTATTCGTTAACAAGCCAGCACCCCCTCCCCCGGTTAGACTTCAACTCTTGCAGCAACGGGCCCCAGGTCATGTTAATAGACGCAAAGTTTCAAGACTATATCATCAACACTGACAAGATATCAATCACTGACCGTTTACCATAGCAACAGTCACAGGACAGTGTGTATTTGATTGATTGATTTCATTATGTATACATCATTGTCAACATTACTTAACACTTGTCATTGGTATAATCATTCATAATAATCATCATAAACTCTTAGGCCCGAATTCACAAAGGTGGTTTTGAAAACCCACGGTTGAGTCCATGGTTGATGTAGATTTCCTGTATAAATTACGCTTAATTTAGCGCGTATCGGGCGCGTATGCAAGAAATATCCAATGCTAATGCGCGCTTTTGTCACAGTGCGCCAAATTAACGCCTGTTACCATGGTTAAATACGCTATTTTATTCATGAGTCCACTGTTTTTATTCATGAGTCCACTCTTCAAACAGTGGACTCATTAATAAAATAGCGTATCTAACCATGGTAACAGGCGTTAATTTGGCGCCCTGTGACTAATACCGTGTTTACACAGGGACACGGCTCGGGGGTTCGACACGCGAGCCGTGTCGAACACGGCAATTTTATGCTGTGTAAACGCGATCACTGTGATCCGCGAGCCGTGTCGAACACGGCTTTTTTGATCCGCCAAAATCGTAGGTTTCAACCCGCGAGCCGAGTCAGACTCGGCAATTTTTTCGTGTGTAAACAGAAAGCCGTGTCGAACCCTCTTGACCTAGGTCACTGCGCGCGCTTTCACTTTTGGCATTGTTGTTGTTCGCACGGACAAGATTCGATTCCGGCGGTGAATTTCCCGCCTTTAATTTGCGA
Source organism: Lytechinus variegatus (assembly GCF_018143015.1). Taxonomy (NCBI): domain Eukaryota; kingdom Metazoa; phylum Echinodermata; class Echinoidea; order Temnopleuroida; family Toxopneustidae; genus Lytechinus; species Lytechinus variegatus. The sequence continues at coordinate 15,440,193 of NC_054741.1, read as the reverse complement.
CGTCATAATTCTTCTTCCGTTCGAGATCCGCGAGCCGTGTTGAACTCGCCTTTTTATATGTACGTATAAACGCGATCACAGCATGCCCTCTTTGCAGCGTTCGACCCTGCTTGAGGATTCAACACTCGAGCCGAGTCATGTGTAAACACGGTAAAAAGCACGCATCAGCATTGGACATTTTTTATGAACGCGCCCGATAAGCGCTAAATTGAGAGCGATGTCCAAAATAAAAAATATATACATACACAAATCATACAATGGGTCAAAAAATGAAATCAATGGTGCGAACAGCAAATTAAAGGACAGAAGGAGAGCTAGAGAGAAAGAGTTAGGAGTGGTGAAAAACAGAGGGGGGGGGGGGTAGAGAACTGAGGAGAGAAAAACATGAAGAGATGACTAACACTACATAAAAATAATGAAGAGTTTAGTTGCAAAAGGGGTTAGGTCCACTTAAAACCATTCCGAGAAAAACCATGTTTTTATTATTCTCACTTATTTCAATATTATATGAGAAACTAAATTGTCATGATGCACTACCCTATCATGTAAACATAAAATTGGGTATAAAAGAAATTTACCTGTCTTCAATTTTTTTCTATACATTAAAAAAAATATATCATTGGGACCTAACCCCTTTTGCAAATAAACTGAAATGAATCCAATCTCTTTTGATTAAAAAGTGATTTTTCTTTGCCACTTTCATTCACGTTTTCATTGAATTTCGTAGTGTATTTGGTATCATTGAGTGACTAAAAATGTAGAGGTTTAGAGACAGAAAACAATCAAATTTATGAAAAATGAACCTAACCCCTTTTGACTTATGAGTTCTTCAGAAGAGTTTAGTTGCAAAAGGGGTTAGGTCCACTCCAAGAAAATCATTTTTTTTTAGTTCTCCCATATTGCAATATTCTTATGCGAAACTGAATTTCCATGATACCCTACCATGAGAATATAAAATTGGGCATAAGAGAAATCTACCTGTCTTCATATTTTAAAGCTATTCTTTTCCAAAAAATATCTGTGTGGACCTTACCCCTTTTGCAACTAAATTGAAATGGACTTAACCCCTTTTGAAAATAAAGTGATTTTTCTTTGCCATTTTAGTTCACTTTTTAGTAGGAATTTCAACATTTCTTTGGTATCATCTTTAGAGCTACTAAAAATCTACACATTAAAGAGAAATTCCAGTAGTTGCAGTAAACACTGATTTTATGAGAAAGTCTGTAAAACAAGGCTTAATTGTCAGTATATCATCGAGGATCTAGATCTGGTACAGTTACATAAACTTAACTTTGTGAAATCTTGAAATCTACGCTGAAAAATGTTCGGACTGAAGATCCCCAACACAGATAAGTGCACATGATGGGACAGTGTGTAATTATTGCTTTGAATGTCGGGCCCGACGCTCTACCCAAATCCTGTGATTATTTGCTGATTTCTCAGCAATTACACATTTTCTTCCAGAATCCTTTGGCACATACGTTTTATTTACACAAACAGACACTTTGGTGGTTATTTCATTGGATTCTGTACGAAATCATTTTGATATCGTTACCAAAACTAGCATTTACCTTTAAGACATAAAAATCAAATATGATTAAAAATGGACCCAGTGAGCTCATCAAATGTAAGACACATTATCATGTTCTTAAGACAAAGATTCGTTGCTGAGAATCAAGGTAGTTTGTTATCATTCAAAACCAAGGAATTTTTCTTTAATGTCATTATCAAGCGAATTTTCTGCAAATTGTAGATATCATCGTAAGTCGATCCGAGCATGGACCTACTAGTAGGTCCATATTCCGAGATATGATTATCATAGAACGTGCTGCCTTTAAAGCATTGTATTACATATTTAGCAATCAAGGCGGGCGGAATCCAATAGCGGTCATTCATGATAAAGCAACCGTCTAGAGACAAAAACAGTGATTGAAATAAGTAAGATAGAATTCAAAGATCGTCTGTTATGAGAATGAGGTCAAGAGACTTAATTCAGCCCATATAAACAGAGTTGGTGAACGAAGCGAGCCTGACGCGTGACGAACATATCGTTATAGGTTATCCAAAGACGTTATGAGACCAATTGAGATGAGGGAGCTTCGGTCACGATATATCCCGAATACACCATTTTAATAACGTATAAAATAAATGACAGCTAATTGCATGCAATTGGGTGTAAATTGGAAACAAGAAAGGAAAAACTTCAATCATCGAGCAGCAGAAAGGTATATGGCAATAATATACATGTACACTTAAAATGTTAGGCAACATACTGTCCACTGTGTTGTATGTTGGTAAAGAAAGTATTCATATATTCTGGGCAATTATTATCCAATTGAGCAAATTTATTACCCAATTATTAGCTTTTATAACCCAATTTTTACAGAATTTAACCAATAGCTGTGTGGACATTATGTTGCCCTTAACAAATATTTTGACTTTTTTGGTTTACACTAGAGCATGGTCTTAGTTAGACTGAATTTGAGAATATGGCCATTTTGTTAAGAGTACATAATTATCATGGGTTAAGATCTACTATAGATGAACCTGTCATTTAGAGTAAGGTATATACCATTGGTAATCGCAATTTTAATCGAAATAAGAAGCACCACAATCTTTTTAATTTATAAGTGCAAGCTTTTAGCCAAGACGCTTTTATGTTGATGCAATTACTCTTCTTACTTTGTTTTTAGCTGTTGAGACCACTCACGTTGAAGATAATCATGCTGTCTTCTTTACAAATCAATATACGTGAATTCCATGGACGAAAATTTCCGCTGATTCGATTCAAATGCATTTAGTATTGATCTGAATAATTAAGATCTGTTTGGACCGAAAAAAACGGATACAATATCTATGTAAAGAGTGTACCAATTTAAGAAATCTTATAGTTCGTTGCACGCGAAAAGGTCAAGACAATGTTGAAATACATAGGTTTGAAGTTTTGTTTGAAGTTCATGAATCCGGTGTTATTAAATCCCATACAATGGCGTTTTCCAACTCATGATTTTAAAACCCCATCTCTTTATGACTTTTAGGAACAACGAAATTGGCAGAGATGGATAGATAGGTGGATAGATAAATAGTTACATGGATAGATAGAAAGATAATTAGATAGATTATTACGCAGATATAGATCGATATATACGTACGCTTTAAAACAATGCATTGAAAAATTTGGTTTAGATACTTTATCAGATGGGCGTGTAATATATTTTCTGTTAACAAATTGAACTTTTTTAAAAGACATTGTGTCATGTCATTAAACCAGATGCTCCATTAATTTCGACAAGAATATTCTAATATTTTTATCCTATAATACTAGATTCCATCCCACGCCGGTATTCCTATATGTGAGTATCCAGGCCCCCCTCCCGGGAAAGTTGGGTATAGACTTAGAACGTTTCAAGAAGTTTTTTTTATAATGAAAAGAAATGAATAGCTAGATAGTTAAGTAAATGAATGACTAAATAAATAATGTTTTTTTTTAATCGCTTGGATAAGGGGGGGGGACATGTGTAAAATGCAAATAACCATTGAAAATGTCTGGATTTGACGAGGATGAGAACATGGAGCATTTACTGGTAATTCCTTATCAAAGATTGATATCTCGATAGCGTTCGACATAATATTATCAATATTATTGACGTTTTGTCGTTTACTGAAAAGCATTGTATCAGCAAATAATGTATACAGATCTGATAGATCCATGCTTAGAGTAACCTTGTCAGTTGTTCATGAGACATTTCTTAACCCCCCCCCCCCCCTCCCTTACATCATGGTATAATGTTCGTGTCTGGATACTGGGGGAAATTCCCAAATTACCCGCTTCAAATATTTCAGAGGTGCTTGATTAAATTTCTTTCCCCATATTACTCCACTGCGAGAGGAGAACCCTAGCCTCTCAGTGTCTTGTACAAAAAAGTTTTGAAATATTCTTTCTAAATATTGCTGTGCATTTTTCGTTTAGCACTCAATTGTGTGAGAACTTTTATTTTATTTTATTTGTTCATTATTTAATTTATCAATCAATTGCTTTCTTCATTTATCTTTTCCTTGTATTATGTATTCAAAATTTTCTCTTATTTTGGGGATGGAGGATGGGGGATGTTGCCTCGCGCGAAAATGGAATTCATGCAATTTAGTTGACCTAGTGTGTTATTTGGGAATGGAATTTGTGAAACGAAATAATACCCATTTCAACGTACAAATTTCATAAAAGCCCATTGGAATAAACAAACTGCGTTTTAACCCAATCATAAAGTAGAATTCCATTGTTCAACGCAAAACAAAATGTGAAAATGTGATTTTAGTACACATGGCTTTTAGTTTGTTCAACCGTGTTTTATCATATAATCCCCGCAAGAGAATAGCCGCAAGAATGCACTTTGCAATACGTCGATCCACTGCATGCTGCTAAAGGAAGGAGGCCGGGGTTGAATATCATAATGGACTACCAAAAGACTTTATACCAGAGAAACGGAGGCTCCAAAACTGGACCATAACTATGATAACTAGCGATGCTCATCTTTGTCTCACCTGCATAGCAGAGTGAGACTATATAGGCGCTGCTTTTCCGACGGCGACGGCGGCGGCGGCGTCAACATCAAATCTTAACCTGAGGTTAAGTTTTTGAAATGACATCATAACTTAGAAAGTATATGGACCTAGTTCATGAAACTTGGCCATAAGGTTAATCAAGTATTACTGAACATCCTATAAGAGTTTCATGTCACATGACCAAGGTCAAAGGTCATTTAGGGTCAATGAACTTAGACCATGTTGGGGGAATCAACATCAAAATCTTAACCTGAGGTTAAGTTTTTGAAATGTCATCATAACTTAGAAAATATATGGACCTAGTTCATTAAACTTGGACATAAGGTTAATCAAGTATCACCAAACATCCTGCATGAGTTTCACGTCACATGACCAAGGTCAAATGTCATTTAGGGTCAATGAACTTTGGCCGATTTTGGGGTATCTGTTGAATTACAATCAAAACTTTAAAAGTTTTTGGATCTGATTCATGAAACTTGGACATAATAGTAATCAAGTATCACTGAACATCCTGTGCAAGTTTCAGGTCACATGATCAAGGTCAAAGGTCATTTAGGGTCAATGAACTTTGGCCAAATTGGGGGTATTTGTTGAATTACCATCATAACTTTAAAAGTATGTTGGTCTAGTTCATAAAACTTGGATATAAGAGTAATCAAGTATCACTGAACATCCTGTGCGCATTTTAGGTCACATGACCAAGATCAAAGGTCAATGAACTTTGGCTATAATAAAAGGTGGAAATAAGAGTAACCAAGTATCACTGAACATCTTGTGCGAGTTATAGTAGTTTTCAAAGTCAGCACTGCTGCTATGTTGAATCGCGTGATGCAGGTTAGACGCCCAAAGGCATTCCACTTGTTAAGGTATGAAATGAATTTTTTTCCAAGTAAAAATCAGCGTTTGAAATGAAATGCACTCCGTGACAGGGAGCCTGTGCAATTTGAATGAAATGAACGTCATGCAAGATTAACCTTATTTTACTAATATGAAAGAGAAAAAAATCCACTTTTATAAATATAAAATATGACTTCATACATGTTATATCTACCATATTACATCTTTCGAAGTTAATTGCCTACCCCGGGAAGTATTAAAAGGATTGAGTAGAAAGTAGACGTGAGTTTCATTTGCACAATAAGCATGATAAGTTTACGGAATGTATAAGAGTATAATACGTGCATAAGTCGTACAATCTCTGCAAGGGTTCGAGAGTAGGTACTGAAAAGGAATGGTTCTAACACGGACCCTGTGGCACCACAAAATGGATGTAGGCGTTAGGGTGTAACTAAATAACTCAATTTCGAAAGGAACCAGGCTCATGAAAGAGCCACACTGATAAAAGCAAATTCAAACGGATCAATGGTATGTCATTGATAATAGCTGTCGAATGGAACTCGGTTTCGGTGTGTGACCGTTGCATAAGGCACAATAGCTGGTAAATGTCATGCTCCCGCCTTGTAATCAGAGGGTCGTGTGTTCGAATCCCACCATGGCTCGGCGTTCTTTGCTAAAAGGCGACAATCCACAATTTGCCCTCTCCACCCAGGTGTTAAATGGATACCCGGTAAGATGCGAAAGCCTGTGTAGTATGCAGTTGAGTCTTGGGACTCTTTTTTGGAATGCTCCCCAAGGAGAGGAGAAGGTGCATGAAGGTGCGGGCCGATGACCGTGGTAATGATATATATCTGTAGAGCGTCTTTACAGTGTATTAAGTGCTATATATCAGCGGAATATAATTCTTATTATCATTATTGTTATTACTATTATTCATTCATTAATGATATTACTGTTATCATTATAATCATTATCATCATCACTATCATCATAATTGTAATTATAGCGAATAGGGGCGTAGACAACGAGGGGTATGCATCCGCTAACTACCCGGATAGGGAATGGAACGTACAATTACCCTTCCCACCCTGTTTCATGTTGATAAACAATGATAATCGTTGCATGATATAAACTTGTTATAGACCACACTTTCCGAATACCTTTCCTGTACAAAGTGAATGGGGTTTTCTGCACACACCCATTTATATGCATACATCCCTACACCCACCCACCCACAAACGCACCCACACATGCACATACCATACAGTTAGCTTATATAGAATCACTCATCCTCTCCTTACACTGAATTTGAATTCTTTCTAGGGCTTTCGTACTGTAAATTGTAGAAATCAGTTATTACCTAAAAAATGTCTGACTGTCCTGACTATCTGACCAATTAAACAGGAAATAGCAGTGGTCAATGAAAAATCAGTTTGTTCAAGCGTTGTCCTCTTTATTATCTCCAACCTAGTTTTAAGATATCACAAAAAATACAATATGAAATCGGTATCATGAAATCTTAGTGAGAACCAAACCACGCAGAATATCAATGTACACGCGCACAAGATTTTAAACATGCACTTCTAATGTTTGTGTATGCTATGATATTTATATTACATTGCACGTTTTAATAACTGCAATGTTCGAGTCAAATACAATAATTGCACTTCAATCAATTCTGCATGGTGGATTATCCAAAAGCACTTTCCTCTTTTCATTTAACACATCAAACCATTAAATAAAATCTAAGAGCGTGGTTAAAAAAAAAATCATTTTTTGTGTATTGGATGGGGAATGGAAAACAGGATCCACCAAATCCAATAAAATTCTGATACGTGTATTTTACAATATAAGAGTAAGACTGTCCAAGTTAAAGTAAATGATACTTCAGTTGATATACATACTCATAATATACTAAATACAAACATGTATAAATAGATACATATCTATGTATACACCCATACATACTTACACATGAACTCGTGTGTGTAACGGTGTGGGGGCTTCTGTTAAAATGGTTTACATGGTTAAGGGGCGCCATTGTAGCTCTTTATGTCAGATGCATACAAATGAGAAATTGCTTTTGCTTGCCTTTTGCTCGGTTTCGTATGCATAAAAATGAGCATGCAAGTGGTTTTGCTGGTAAGCCCAAGCTATTGCTATCTCCCTGCTATCATTTTGCTCGACGATTATTGTTAAAAAGGGTTTGCTTTAAGCGGTCATTTGCTTGTGCGTTTAAGTACTTGCTTGGATTTTTTCCACCTCTGTTAGAGCAGCTTGAGTATTTGCTTGATCTGAGTGTTCGCGTTAAATAGTCGTATTTTTGCGTATGAGAGAGAATCCCAAGTTGTATAGTAGCCTAAGTGAACATATTTTCTCCCTAATAACTACAAACCGAATGCAAACTCTATAAATTCATTAATCAGACAAAATAAAGGAATAGTTCGATATCACGTCTAAGAAAAAGGTGTTACATGAGAGAAGCAGTATATTGCATTACCACACCTCTGCATTCGAGTCCGGCCTTTGTTTTGTGAGTCGTGTTCGCACCAGCGTGACGTTCTATATTGTTCAAACCGCTAGCAATTGCTTTCAGAAGGCAAGAACAGGGTTTAAGCACAAGCGAAGTGCTATATATGCATACGAAATGAAGCAATTGCTCAAAGCTGATCTTTTACTTTGCGAGCAATTGCTTTTGCATGAAGCAATTATTGCTTTCCAGCAATTGCTACTTTTTATGCATCTGACCCATAAGTCCTACGTGGCACGGGTATCCAGGGGCGGTATTCTGAACATTGTCTTATCTCCATATTTTATCTTATCTCAGAGATATGACAAAATCGGTATTCTGGTGGATGTCATAACTTTTGTCACAAAAATTGTCATAAATTTTGTCTTATCTCTTTAGCGCGCACCAAAAATACGCGGCTTTAATGCGCGTAATCCTTTTATACAAGCAAAAGATATGACAAAAGTTATGACAGGGGGTAGCAGTCATAAATTTTGTCATATCTTTTAGTACCAAATATCCCGATACCCTGCCGACTGAATGTCAAGCATATAACGATATCATTTAGATTAGATTGTGGTATTAGTTTCACTCATCATCCACGACAATTTTTAAAATTATTTTTTCATGCTACAATTAGTTAGGCCCTACATATTAATTTCTCTTTTTTTTCTCTGTTTTCCTTATTTTTCTATTTCTCCTCTAAAATCCTTCACAGCTCCCTGTCTCTCTTTGTAATTAAGCGCATCAATATTCGCGTAGTTGCGCGATGCCACCAACAGAATTGGGAATACCCCCTACCTGTCACGGGGCATTCCTATTGGCTAGAAGGGCTCCCACTGGGAACTAACGATGATTTTGATTGGATTGCTTCCGAAAAGATAGGCGGGAACTTTGAGAGATATGACAGGGAAAAGACAATGTTCAAATTACCGATTTGTGACAATCATAGCGGTGTCACATCTCGGAGAGAAATGACAAAATTTATGACAAAAGTTATGACAGAGTTACAGAATACCACCCCAGGATACGCCACTAACACAATGGGTCAGATGCATCAAAAGTAGCAATTGCTTCAAGCACAGGCAATTATAGCTAGCTAAGCAAAAGATCATGCTTTAGCAATATTATTGATTTATGTATAACCCTTTTTGCTAGTGCTTGAGCTATTTTCTTGCCTTCAGAAAGCAATTGCTAGCGATTTAGACAAAAGCGACGTCACGCTGGTGCGAACACGACCCACAAAAAAGGCAGGACTCGAGCGCAAAGGTGTGGCAGTGCAAATTACCGCTTCTTTCATATAACAGGTTTTCCTTTAGACGTGGTGTCAAAGTTACTTGTCTCTTTTTTGATAACTTAAAATATTTGGCATTCGGTTTGCACTTGCTAGGGAGAACACATGTAGATGCAGGCTACTGTACGCCTTGGGGTTCTCTCTCAGGTGAATCAACATTAAAACAACGCGAACACCCTGATCAAGCAAACGCTCAAGCTACTAAAAAAAAACAAGCAAGCGCTTAAACGCACAAACGAAATGTTTTTTATGCATACGCTTTTTAGCATTAGCTTAATCATCAAGAAAATGCTAGCGGTCAGTTAGCGATTGCTTGAACTCAGGCGCGCCGGAACACTTTCAGTTTTTTTTTGGGGGGGGCAAAATCCCGAAGGGGGCACAATATTTTTGACAGCGTGAGATACCGAAGCGATCGAGCGGGAGAGGCTATGGGACCCCCCCCCCCCCACGGTAAGGATTTTGTGTAAAATGGAGTATAAAGGTTGCGTTTCTAAGTGCATTCAAAAATAAATTTCTTGAGAATTAACAGTCTTGGAGTTCTTTTTGCTCCTTCTGTTTCCTCCCTTCTGACCCAGCCTGGTGTTTCTTCATGACCAGGGTCGCAGTTCCAGCAAATTACGAGCCTTATTGCAAACGAAATTGTTTCAAACCAGTGTAATATAGGCCTTTTAAAGACTTTAAGATGACAAACATGACCGTACGCAGCCGGGGGCCGCCGATCGAGAGGGCAAAATTCACCAAAAGTGTGCACGAAATCCTTCAATTTCATTCTAGAAAATGCAAAAGCTCCCCCATCACAAATTCCCTCGCTCTTACGTTTCTTCGAAAATTTAGGTCTTGCAGCCCCACCCACTCCTGGGTTGTTGTTTTTTTATTTTTGCAAACGTCCATGAATAACAAAAGCTGGGATGAACCAGAGAACATAGCTGCCATCTGGATCTGATTAGTAACAGGTAATGGGAAGAAGTTTTGGAATCTAAAATACATAAGTGCTATTATGAGCTGAAATAGTATCAGACAAAACGCCTTCCAATCATGCCAATGAAAAGGAATAGAGGAAATACGGGGCTGTGAAAATATCTTGAGATTTTTTTTTATAGTAGAGCACTACTGTAACGCTTATTTTTTTCTTTTATATTCTTTACATTTTTATTCATATCTCGGATAATATCTTCCGGTCAAGAAGACACTTTCACAGATGATTTTATTTTTTTCATGTCTAAACATTATCTCTAAGTTGCTTTCGAGTGGGATTCACCATTTTTACAAAATAATCCTCTACACATGATTATTCTGAGTGTAATTTTCTGATAATATGTCTATATTGAGTTGAAATGACCTTGGTATTTTCTTTAGGGCACTGAATTGTTATTATTATTTGTTTGGCGTCACCTGTGCCTGGGAGGCGAAAAGCGAACTGAATCACTATGATCCACAGGTCTCTCCTCCCGATATAATTGATTGGGGGGGATGCAGGTGGACCTCGACACCGACCGGGGTTTCCCCCTACTCTTATACGAATAGTGCAGTGGGTTCTTAACGTGCAAAGGTGGTGAGTCTCCTCTACACGGGGCCTCCATTTAACGTCCTATCCGAGGGACGGAGCGTTTTCCATTGTAATATAGCCTGCATCTATGAAACATGGGAGAGACGTTTACACACAACGCACTGACTTCAGTCATCCGCCCAGGGTGGACTCGAATCTACGATCTTTGGTTCGACTTCGACGGGCAGACGCGTTACCGACTGAGCCAACACCACTCTCTTGTTATCACTGTATTAACTCAATTTATATTTAGTTGAAAAATGAAATAATTGAAACAAGTTTCTCGAGATGTAATGGTTTCTGGGCTTGACAGCTATGACATAGATTCCATATCTTGCTCGAGTAACTAGTGTTCACGCGCGTTAGTTATATCGGGTCCGGTCTGAGCGTTTCTGGGCGACCGCGCGTTTGTTAGACGACACAGCCAGCATCATAGAATTATAAACCTAATCATTGGTGGACCACTATCAATTTGCCATTCGCTTTTAGTCTGAAATGTATTCATTAAAAGGTTAAACGTTATCACACTGTAATAAGATGGAAAAGGGGCTTATCAAAGCTATGTTTCACAGAGGAACTGTTCGTCAAAAGACGCGAGGCTTACTATGATAATGTATTTGCCCCGTCAGGGGCAAAATTTTTTCATTTTTGACAATGGAAATGACAATTTTCAGGCAGAAAAGTGCCTTCATTTACTTTTGTCCTTAAATAATTTATCATATTTCATCTTTCAGGGGGGCACGTTGGGGGGGCAAAATCTCGTTTTGCCCCCCAAAAATTTTATCTGGGGGGGCAAGTGCCCCCCCTGCCCCCCCGCTTCCGGCGCCCTTGCTTGAACTTACCAGCAAAAACAATTGCTACATTTTTTTAAGCATCTGACCCCTTGTTCGTCGGTCAATCGTGTAAGTTCATCTCATCTCTCAATGTCTCTGTCTCGGTTTGGCCCTATTCTTCTTGCTCTTGCTCATGCCACATTTCTGACCAACAGGTTAAGCTGGGATTGAAAAGTAGGCTTATTTCTCGTGTAAGTTCATCTCATCTCTCAATGTCTATGTCTCGGTTTGGCCCTATTCTTCTTGCTCTTGCTCGTGCCACATTTCTGACAAACAGGTTAAGCTGGGATTGAAAAGTAGGCTTATTTCTCAAGGAGGTGATTGGCGTTATTTGAAATTTTATATTGAAGGATGGCCAAGTTTGTGGTGCTAATGATCGTGTTGACATAGCAATTGCAATAAAATGATCCCTCCCTGCATGTCGGCTATGGATATTCTCCGATGATACTATGCTATTAACACAGAAAAGTTATGGTCTGTTTTCGTGAAACAAATGAATACAAAGTTTAAACTTCAAGCGTTCATAGACTTGATTCCATATCAATAATTATTTTCATATTTCTGTGAATGTAGGATCTCCCTGCTGGGAGGACCACAGTATTTCATGTTGTATCAACAGTATGTTCACATGGAGGATTAGGTGTGATTATTCACAGTGTTTACACGGTGCAGACCCGAGAGCCGGTGCAGACTCGCCCTTTTTATGCGTGTAAACGAGATTATCTTGCACTGGGTCGTGATGCAGACACGGCAATTTTGCTCCGCCAAAATAGTAGGATCAGAACCTCGAGCTGGTGCAGGCACGGCATTTTTTTCTCCGTGTGAACACGAAGCCGAGTCTGCACAGGCAATTAGCGCGCGTAAATTTAATCCACTGGTCTGTGTTTTTGCCCGCGAGCCGATTCTGCACCCGTCCGGCTCTCGGGTCTGCACCGCGATCCGATGGAGCGCGTAAACTGTTCAAATGAGAAATTTAACAATATGAAAAGAATTCCAATCCATGATGGGTTTGGGGAGTAAATATTATTTACCCCCCCCCCCCACCTCCAATTCCATGTCTACAGGCCGTGGCGCTAGCGGCACCATGGATCACTTCGTTAGATTCTATTTGGTTGACGTCGATGGCAGCGAGTATAACTTTACAAAAATACATGCATGCCATCAATCGGATCTAAAAAAAAATGTGTATGTACATTTCACTCTCATTAATTACCGTGCTTACACGCTGCCCTGGATCGCGATTCAGATCCGTGAGCCAGTGCAAAATCATAGATCAGTGGGTAAAATTTGAAACGCGCGCTAATTGCCGGGCAGACATGACTTCAAGTTCGTGTTGACAAAGGAGAAAAAATAGCCGTGTCTGCATCGCGAGCAGGTGCAAGTTAATCGCGCTTACACGCAAAAAAATGGGCAAGTGTGCACCAGCTCGCGGTGCAGATCAGCGAGCCGGTCCAGCGCGTAAACACGGTAATTGTTGCCCTGCGTTATCAATTCGTGATTTCCTTGCTTTGTGTTCATTTTTGCAGTAATATTTTGATATTTAATCAGAGGGGGAATTATTTTGGCGATGAGGGCTGACATATCTAGCTAAAACAAAACAAGGTATTTTCTTGTGAAATTAATGCATTATGGTGTGTGATGGAGGGGGGGGGGGTTACACCCCACGGCGTTCACGTACTGTGTCTTAACGCATAGTGAAGCATAGCGCGGAGTAAAAGTGCACTAACATTTATCGTAACCCATTAAAAGCACGCCCTTCCGAGAAAAGAGTTGTTGAAAAAATATAAGCAGTTAACATTAAATGCGGTCACCGATCACTCCACAACCATCTAAATGTTTCTAGCAGCGCTTTATCGATTTTCTTCAATGCAGCATACCAGCGAGTTGAATAGCTCTACCATTCCTGTTTTTCGACTTTTTTCTCTTTTTTTCACCACCCCCATCCCCTGATCCGTAAAGTTCTAAACAAAGCTTTATGTGGCCAAGGTCAGTTTTATAAAGATTATGAAAAGGAAGTTGAACAACACTGCTGTTTTCACCCAGAATGTTGTGTATTTACTTCGTATTCCTTTTTAAAAGAAGACACGGCTGTAACGGGCGCCAACTCTACCCAGAATTCATGACCCCCCCTCGAGTGCGGAGTTCACTAATGTTTCGGTCCATCCCCTTTAAAAACTGAAGAAATTAATAAACTGATGAAGCAGATGTTTACGTCTTTACATTCTAAATCTATTTAAACATACACATTATAACGACGCAAATACCTATTGAGTGTCGAGATTGCTGGCATCACTTTCGATTGTGTATTATAATTTTCTAAATCTACAATATTCCTAACATACCGCTTCTCATAATGATGTTGTCTTTGCATACCAATCATTGTATTATTAAAAAATATAATGATAAAGCAATGATATTCAAGATCACCCAACACATCGATTGGTCGAGTGAGGGCGACAGGAGGTGACTTAACTGGTGAATTGCCAGTTGGCTTCACTCCTTTCGTCTTATACCTTGGTCACATTTGCTCTACGGCGGCCGTACGGCGAGTCGAAAACAGGCGTTTTATTCATTTTTATTCAAACCACCAATATATCATGTATATAGCTGGTACAAAAAAATGTTAAAACGGCTGTTTTCGACTCGCCGTACGGCCGCCGCAGAACAAATGTGACCAAGGTATTACTTTCCATTCCGTCTCATTCAACATGGTCAAAACCGAGATCCTTCTACAACACGTACAACCGGTTATACCATGGTCACATTTGCTCCACGGCGGCCGTACGGCGAGTCGAAAACAGCCGTTTTAACACTTATGTAAAAGCTAGATATAGGTGGTTTGATTAAAAAGGATTAAAGCGGCTGTTTCCGACTCGCCGTACGGCCGCCGTAGAGCAAATGTGATCAAGGTATTAGTCTACTAATCTCTTTATTTGTAACTTGTTTTATTTCCGATTGGCCCATACCGATTTCGTGTAATATCCACTTGGTCTATCACAACTTAGTATATATAGCTATGGTCAGATGAACTGGGGCCCGTTGCAGAAAGAGTTGCGTTTAAACGCAAGCCAAAAAATCAATCGCAAGTCCCAAATGCGCGCTGTTGATTGGTTGAAAATCAAGTTGCGCGTGACTTTTAGAGTTGCGATTGATTGCAACTCTTTCTGCAACGGGCCCCAGTTCATGGACTTTCCATTAGACAAAGTGAAAAAATATCAATTAAAACGAAGTGGAAACTAGACCAACTAGCCAACTAGGTATAACACTATTACACTTATTGTGAGTATTAGACATGGGCCAGTGAACGATGTTATATCAGGCTGTGCTGGGTCCCGTTGCAGAAAGAGTTGCAATCAATCGCAACTCTAAAAATCATGCGTAACTTGATTTTCAACCAATCAACAGCGCGCATTTGGAACTTTCGCTTGATTTTTTGACTTGCGTTTAAACGCAACTCTTTCTGCAACGGGCCCCTGGTATGTGTAATCCGCCCGATGATTCTAGAAAAAGAGGGCATTTCGCTGAGAAAAAAAAGATGAAGTCAAAAAGGTGCGAGTGGGGGTCTTCAATCCCAAAGAGACGTGATTTACAACATGGAAATTTGAAAACGCAACAAACAAAAAAAAGGATGTGTGACTTTCTGCTGTGTGAAAGTTTGGTAAACAAAGCCTGATGATAATACATCATCGACGAAAAACACAAACATAAAAAAAAAAAAAAATACAGGGGTGCTGCGCTCACTCAGAAAAATTCCGTTTCTCAGCGCCATATGGTATTAGAACAAATTTAGTGAAAAGCAAACGCCTATTAGACAAGGTAGACCAATTATATTAAGCCCATGCATGTCTGCTATATATTGGTATCAGACCAATTGAGTATAAAGCATAGCCACTCAGACCATCATTTCGAGCATCCCAAATATACATATACCATGGAAGACATCTTGGCTATTCAAATTGCTTACATACAATGTAAACCAACCATACGTCCCATAAAACTAACTTCGAAAGTTTCACCCATCTTCTGAGGAAAGCGCCTAGATTTCGGATAAAAACGTCGTGATCGACTTGCCCGGTTTGCTGGTCAATAACCGATGGCGATTTACGTTCCCTCTTGTTATCGCTCGTGAGTTTGATGAAGGGATAAATAGGAAGTAAGGTATTTTGGCTGCCCTAAATTCACCCCCATCAGCTCTGTCCCGATAGGAGTGTACAAAACGGAAGGCTATGAACTCGAGACACTCTTTACCTTGAATTAAGATTGGTCATGGGTACATATTGGATTGGAAGGCGCCACTTAGGAAATAGATTCCCTAAAACGTGCGTAACATTTGAAGGCATTCGAATGGATTTCAGTATAAAGAGCTTCGGTGGGTTTGCTACATTAAGCCGAAGTTTATTTCCATTAGCTCAATTTAGAATGTTCGGTTGAATGGGAGTATATGTCTTTTTGTTTTCGTTTTCATTTCGAATTGAACGACCATTATCTCCCCTTTTCACCTTTATACATGAACCCTTGCTATCTTCTTATTCCTTTCCCTATATCGTTAACTCAAATCTTATTTAATCAACAGAACTTACATTGTTGTCTGTACTGCAGTGCTTATATTGTATTGGGTTTGTGAGGACGTTGTATTTGTTTTGATTTGTTGTGTTCTGTTTTTTTTGTAGTACAATTATTTGAATTTACTTCCCTTTCGGCCTAAATACAAAGAGTTTATAGGGACATCATCTACTCTCTCATTTGTATATCACTTATTTGCATTAGCATTTTTTGAAACTTTGAAATATTGTATTTCATGACTTTTTTAGTTTACATCCAATTTTGATGACATTCTCAGCGTTATGCTTATTTGATGTTTTTTTTTTTTTTGGGGGGGGGGGGCTGGTAACGTATGACCTTGGAGATCATTGTGAAGTTTGTTTAAGATATTTGTAATGGTATGTTTGAACCATTGCTTAAATTGATTGTTACACTCTAAAAACACTTAGTAAAATTTTACCCAAATTGGGTAGAAAGGGAACATGCATGTTTGCTGGGTATTTTTTTACCCAAAATTGGGCTATTTCAACGCAACATTGCGTAAAATTTACAACATATTGGGTATCTTTCTACCCAACCAACATGCATGTTCCCATTTTACCCAATATTGGGTAAACCTTTTTTAGAGTGTAATGGAGGTTTGGGTAAAACTATATATCACTAAAGTGGTAATTTCAAAGTGCCACGACTTCCAATGAAGTGAATAGACACAATTATGATTTTTCATGACCCCATCAAAAATAGACCTAGAATTGCTTCACCCTTTTACGATGCGCGGCACTTATAATTCTTCATAGATTCAGTCAAGATGGGCCATTCGCTTGCTGATGACGTCACAATTAGTTTCATTCCGGGCAATTTAAGTTTGAAGTTATGATGCCGTGACTTTAACGAGTCTTGTGTCACCTCGCTTTGGAGACAAGCATGGCAGTCATACCAATGCGGCCAGTGATAGATCGGGAGGAAATTCTACAATGTAAAACCGCTTGGTCCGTCCTGGTATCGATGTTTTTGGTGTTCGGTATGGCTGAGTCAACAGGCATTTCATCTTGATGTGAGAGAGTAATGGGTGACTTACTTTGGTTCTATCCTGAGGTGCCGAATCTCATTCATAACGTGATGAATGAATAACAAATGATCTGTGTTACCGTAAAAGCAACGTTTCCGTAGCATATTTAGATTCAAGAATTATCGACGTAAACCTGCCCCTTCGATTTTTCTCTTCACTTTCGAACGTCATCTGACATTGGCTATTGCTTCATTGGTTTTAATACTTTAACGCCAGAATCCCCCGCAATTGCGCTTAAATGATGGTTATTACTCCTACAGACTGTATGGTAGTCTCCTTTAACATGTTCAAGTTTACTTAATTTAGTTTACTCAACATGATCATTGGCAAAATATACTAGGCAGCATTATGTAAGTGTACTTGCTATTTTTATTCTTCTTGCGTTTCCTGAATCTTTAATGATTATTTATGTTTTTTAAGTAATGGATTTAACAACTAAGAGAAAACAAATATACACAATATTATCAAACTATACAATTACTACATATAAATATTCACAAACGAAAAACTTTGTACAAGGATGGTGAGGAAGTAAGCGTTTGTGGGTTTGTGGGGGGGGGGGGGGATGGGTGCCTGTGGTGGGGATAAGATCATGGCAAAGAAATGACACTTGTGAAGATGGTAATATACGATCAAGTTTAGAAAACAACAGAGAGTATGTAATATACACTGTAAAAAACTGTGGTGTTAAAACTGACACCAATTTGTGTTAATAGAGGACCACACCCTAAGGTGTTAAAATAACACCCTAGAAATTGAACATAACACCAAAGAGTGTAAATGTAACAACCATAGGTGTCGTAATAACACCTATAGGTGTTAAACTAACACCACCAATTTAACACCGGTGTAAAATAACTGGTGTGGTCCTCTACACTCTAAAAAATGAAGTGCTAATTTAGCTCTTAAAGAGCGTGTATAGTGACTGCACTTCGGAGTGCTGATTTGTCTAGTTCAAATTTGAACTAGACAAATCAGCACTCCGAAGTGCAGTTACTATACACGCTCTTTAAGAGCTAAATTAGCACTTCATTTTTAGAGTGTATGTACACCGGTTAACGCCACACTTTTTGCTGTGTAATTTTAGGTCATACACCACATACACAAAAGCATGCCATTTTACCAACTCTTTGGGAGAGAAGATTGATACTGTGTAAAAAAAAATCAAAGGCACCCTCAAATCACCTCCGATAAACACATGCGAACATAACATAAACAACTAGAATTTTTTTTTAAATTACGTTGTGTGGTATGCTTTCAGACTTGGTTGATCATGTCCAACGCTGCTTTTTATCCTTGACAGCCTTCCCAAACGTTGCCATGGTTTCCGCGTCGTATCACCCGCTTGCGCCAACGTCAATGCTTAACACCTCTACCTATCTCTTGAATAAATTCATGCTTGGGATATTATGTTTACAATGTTGCTAGCTATATATTTTTAATATATATTTATGTTATTGCTGTATTATTTTTCCCACAACACGACGTCATCAAGTCCCTGTTTATGTTTCAATATAAATGTTCACGCTTCTATGCACAGACTGTAAATGCATTGTAAGGTATCCTTGAAGTCGAACTACCAATACCATTACTGGCAAAAAAAAATATCAGAATGAACATGGACACGGAAAACAGGATCGGTGATTTCGTCGTCGCTCTGTTTGCTGGAAAAAAAATAATTGTACGTACAATGTGCATTTGCAACGACATATGAAAATCCAATTAAATTGTTTATTTTTAACAAGCAGCAACTGCATGTAGGCTTTGGCCATCTTATTTATATTTTGTTGATTGCATTCAGACAATGTAGTTATCATTTTGACTTAAAATTGCTTCTTTCTTTTTAAAGTGTATGGTATGATGTCATTATAACCATATTGATTGCATGAAAGCAGTGTCTGAGGAGGTTTATGAAAGGGACTTAGACTAGAGGGAGATAGAGAAACAATGAATTGCACAGTTTGTTTCGTGGTATGAGCAAGGAGAACCGGGGAATCTTTATCGGTCCAGTGTATTTAATAGGTTTCTCTACAACTTTCCACAGAATAGAACCGGCATATCGATTTATTCTCAACTCTTATTGTGATTAAGTGGCGGAATAAATCCTCGTTATCAATACGTTTAACAAACGAGTTAACAAAAAAAAACCCTGTCTGATTGGTAAGAGAGCGATGATACCCGTTGTGAACGGTGCTGTTAGCGCCCCTCCATGACCCCACCCTCACTTCAACACAGGAAACACTGATCGAATTAAAGATTTGTCATCCATTCGTCCACAGGCAAAAAATAAAAAAATGAGACGAGAGGCAAAACATCACTACAATCAACCTGTCTTGTTTTTTGATTGCTCATGCGAATTCTTCAAAAAGTTGAAGAAAGAAAAAAAACGAAGATGGAACAGCCTTAATGATTTTCTTAAATACACATCTCAGAATATTTCATTAATTGAATTGAGTAAATGGAAATAGGGATTTGTTTTCTAGATATGAATTACTGTATGCGCTCTCTCTGAGCCCAATGTGCAATTACATATACAAAAGTGTAGTACACGTAAATGGAAGGGTTTACAGATTCTTTGGGCTTTAATGATTATATTCTTTTTAGGGGGACGCTGCATTTTTATGTAATATATTCATTTTCTGAACGTTCAAAACCATCCAAAGGAAAGGAGAGGGCAGTCTTCAAATGTAGGCCCACATATGCAGTGTGTGTACCACAGCTGACCCAACGAGTCTGCATAGCAGACTAGGTCTACTGTGGCTGCGCTTCAGGCTGGTTTGCTTTACAAACCAGAAGCAGTGCGCTTCGCGCGCTGAGATCCCACCTCACTAGCCATTCAGAGTCTGCATAGCAGACTAAGGAGAGGGTGGGTGGTTGTATGAATGGCAAGCTTGGTTGCTAAGTACTAACATTTTTAGAACACAGGCTTTATTATGCAATCCGAGCGGTATGAGCGATATAGTCCTAACTTTATGACACAATTTCATATTAAAGATAATAAAGTATTAATGTCAAACCTTATGTCATGTATAAGTAGATAATCCATGTATTTACAGACTGTCCGGTTAAAAGGGACTTCTGAATTCGATTTGGAGAAAGTACCTTAATTTTGGTATTGATTCATAAACACCATAACAGATAAACTACGAAATCCTGTGAATGATCGCATGCCGTGTTACCCGGCGGCGGCCGTTTCATAAAGCTGTTAGTAAGTTAAGAGCGACTTTAAGAACGACTGGTGATCCTTTCTTGTGGTAAGTGGTATATTCATTGGTGATGGTTTAGCTCATAGAGGATCACCAGTCGTTCTTTAAGTCGCTCTTAACTTATGAACAGCTTTATGAAACACCCACCCGGTATATGGTACAATGTAGTTTACAAAATACGTGAAATAAGCTATTTATTCATCCTGTAACCTTGGGATTAAAATTGTTTTGTCACTTAGAGACTGATTGAAGAGCGTATTTGTGAGTTTTCAATCCAGAATAGATAATTCGACTTCACGGAGAATAACAATTAAATAAGTCTTCCAAACAGTATGCTTTTGCTGCTGCCGACACAAACTAATGCAAACGCTTTTACCGCTTCTAGTAAAATTTCTCATCCTGTCATCGAATTTTATACACCACACTATATTTCTTATACTATCCAGCAGCCACCACCACCATCACTAACATACTACCACCACCACCAGCACCAGCACCAACATCACCACCATCACCACCACCACCACCACCACTACTACTACTACTACTACTACTACTACTACTACTACTACTACCATAGAGCTACTACTACTTCTACAATACTACTCGTTCTCCTTCTTTTTTTTCTTCTTCTTCTTCCCCTTCTTCTTCTTCTTCTTTTTCTTTTTCTTCATCTTTTTCTTCTTCCTCTTCTTCTTCTTCTTCTTCTTATGGCCTAATTTAAAAGCCTACCGCAGGTAACCTCATCGGAATTTATTTTCTATTCACAAATAAGATAAACAATTATTATGCCGCGTCAGTATCATCCTCTTGCACACCAACGACACAAAAGATCACAATTGTTACGGCGTCAAATTGCTTGATTTAGATGAGACACCTAAAGACAAATCTTAACGATCATCCTCATTCGAATCCTTAATAATTCCGTTAGTCAACTCTTGTTGGAGTTAATTGGTTCGCGGTGTCTCAGTTCCGCTACCCCTTCCCATTCTCCGTTAATCCAGGTGGATTAAGAAATAAAAGAAGAAGGGGTATGCCTGAGTACCCTATCTGATCCCCTCGCGAGGTAATGATATTGTATCAGAGATAACTGTCTAATGAGTTCCTTGAGGCAAGCCTAACCCTTGAGAAGTGTCTAAGTACTTCTTTAAATTTCGTTAGAATACTGCGCATAGTTTTCACCGTTATTGGATATAATGAAGCCCAACAAAGAAATGTTGCGATTAATTGTGATCAGTCTAAATCGAAGGACAATTTTACGCCCTTAGGTCAGCGTTAGGATAAATTAACTTTATGATCTTTATCATTTTTGTTGTATTCAGATTAGATACTCCAAATTGACATGGGATGGCAAACATGAACAAAACCATGATTCTGATCAATTGACGTTCTTCGCTTTATTTTGCGGTTGGCCTTGTATCGATTCCATGATTGTTTATTGGAAATACTATTGAGTCTATTTGGCCCGTTTCATAAAAAAATACTTGTTATAATTACTGATTTGAAATAAAAGTTTAAAGATACAGAAATTTTTTAATCTGATTGGTTGATAGTACATTATTTTTATCAAAGAAATTTTGCATTTGTTATTATACAAGTTTTTTATGAAATAGTACCCTGCAAGAGAGGAAATATCGGCATACAGGAGTACCCCTCCCCTCCCCCACCACCATGACCACTCCCCAGCTTTTCGCCATGTAGCCACCCTCTTATTCACGCACAAGTGTAAACACTGCTTTCCAAAAATATCAATAATCGATTCTCAGTTCGCTGTGCTATTCCGTCAGAAGACCTTCTTTGCGAAATTCAGTGTTAATTTCCTCCACCTTGTCAAATTTATAGCAAAATACAATCTGGATCAGGACTGCCAAAATAAAAAAAAAATGGAAAAAAGAAATTGATGAAAACTGACCCAATACCCTGAAGAAACTGCATGTAGATACTGGTGCATGATGGGTATTTATGTTTTTTTTTAATGCAAGAAAAGGGGCACCCCTTGGTTGTATTTATGAGGTTAAGATGACCAAACGCGGGCGGAAACGACTTGATATCATACGACCATGAAACACATTTCTTCAGGCGAAAAACTTTTGACTCACTGGAATTGTAAAGGTGGTTGAGATTTAATTGCAACATAATTATTTTCGTAGATTTTTATTGACTTGTATCTACAAGCAGATGGTCTAATTTCCAGATCGTCCAACACCATCCTGGTGTTCTACATGACTGTGTTTGGTCTAATTACCGTTGAACCAACCATTAATTGGTATAATACTCGCTTTTATGCATGCTTTTTACACTGCTTTTCCTTAACCCCATGTTATCCTTTACCCTATTTTTTTTTTTGGGGGGGGAGGGGGGGGGGTTCAGACTGTCCCCATAAAATTTGCTTAGCTGAGGCTAACGCCTTTACTCAGAATATCGTACAGCTTTGCTACACAGCGCATGATTAACGTGCAATTTCAACTTCTGAGATTAGCTTCTTTTCCTTAGCATGTTTTCCTTAGCCCGATTTGGTTTCACACTGCAGAGCGAGCACATTGGTTTTTCATTGTTGGGTCGGAAGCAATTTTAAGCCCATTCGTGTCTAAGTAGTGCCCATCTGCACAGTTACTCCGATCTTCATATTATTAAGATAGGAGTATCTTGGTGGGAGGAAGATCCTGTTCGAGTATCGTGGTCGGAGGAAGATCAGAGTAACTCTCTCCAGACGGGCATTACTCCGACTTTTCCTCCTACTGCGCTTCCTCTAACCCTTCCTCCGATCAAAACAACTTACTCTGGGTCGTGATAAGATGAAGATCTTAAGAATTTTAATCCATAATTATGTAATATATGCGCAATAGAATTTCACGCCAACCAGGATCCCACGCGTCTGAGGCTTATATATGTTGTGTTCAACGTGGCGCAATAATTATTTCGCCAAATGAATGCTTTTAAGTTCAATGTAAGAAAGAAAAATGCCACTCAAAAATCCTTTCTTCGGATTGACAAATGAATAAAAGTCACAATTTGTAGACAGTCGGTTTTATTTAAATCTAATAAGCAAGAACGCATAACAGATCATTTCCTGTTGAGATTATTAAATGATTGATGTACAATTATTTAAAAACACATCGAAATCGAAACGTTAACTACACGTTAAGCAACATGAAATTAAATTCTGGTATTTTCGACCTTCTCCAATGTGTGTGAATTATTATTATCATACCCATCGACTTAGGAGTCTATATTTGATATTTGATAGAATGTCTTAATTTCATTTGAAGTTCCCAAACATCCATTCGTCTTTAAAAGGCTCATAAAGCTTGAATGCCCATGTGAATATCAATCAATTTCATGCAAAAGGTCATTCAAACAGAAAGAAATTAAAATCAATGCAGAAACTCGTACCAAAGTAGTTTGTAATTCAATAAGCAACAGGAGTAACATGATTTATGTTCGATATGTTCATCGATCGTTTACGGTCATTAGTCAGTAAATGTAACATGTTTCCTCTACCATGTCTACGCTAGGAAGCCTTACTTCACTCTTTTACATGTTTTATGCACATGCTCAGAACAGACAGAGAGGTATCGCTTTTTTGTCGCAATACTCGGATATAAACGATTTTCATAGCTTAAAGATAAATTCCAGTTTTGGTAACGATCTCAAAATGAATTTTTTACAGAATCTGATATAATGACCACCCAAGTGTCTGTTTGTATGAATAAAAAAATATGTACCAAAGGATTCTGGAAGAAATTGTTTAATTGCTGAGAAATAAGCAAAATAAGCGCGGATTCGGTCACTTCCGTCGGGTCTTTATTCCAGCAATAATATTACACTGTCTCACATGTGCCTATCTGTGATGGTGATCTTCGGTGTGAACATTTTCAGCGTAGATTTCAAGATTTCACAAAGTTCAGTTTATGCAACTGTACCAGATCTAGATCCTCGATTATATTCTGACAATTAAGCCTGGTTTTACAGACTTTCTCATGAAATCAGTGTTTACTGCAACTACTGGCATTTCTCTTCAATACCATGGTCACATTTGTTCTACGGCGGCCGTACGGCGAATCAAAAACAGCCGTTTTAACATTTTTGTACCAGCTAAATATAGGTGGTTTGAATAAAAATGAATAAAACGGCTGTTTTTGACTCGCCGTAGGGCCGCCGTAGATCAAATGTGACCATGGTATAAGTCTCACCTAAGAAATCAATTGAAAATATATGAAACATAATTTATTGCATGGCATTATTACCATTAGATATTTAATACAAGCCTCTCTTAAGTTTTTTTTTGCATCCCCTTCCCCTAAAAAGACAACAAACTCTGTATTCCAGTATACAGTATCTTATAACAGTATTTTGCACATATATAATTTACCCTGTTTATTATTTTTGGTCTAGAGTATGTCTATTCATTTGAACAAAAACATAGTTCCACACCTCATTGTGATATTCCTATATGATAAAGCCCATTAAAATGGAAATAACCAACAGCTAGCAACTGAATTACTCTGATATTAACAACAATTATAATTGTCTTTTTAATGGACGGAACACAAAAACAAGGATACATTTGGAAACGATCTTTACCTGTCGCCAGGATATCGTGTGCAATGGCTACATGTTCAACCTTTTCCGAAATCGTCTTTTTGGTCGAACTGCGACATTATCGAATAATTAATGGATCTAACGTCGACGGTATATACATGTAGATCGTATATCTGGTGACCTATATGGACATTTTAGTAACATTTCGCCATGTTCGCGTCGAATTGACTTCAGTGAATAAGAAATGGTAGACAGTGATAAATATTGAAGGAAATTAAACAATAATTGAATAAAGAAAAAAATGAAAATATACAGATGTTTAATAGCATTAACAATATTCATACCGGAATACCTCCGCCTCTTAGAAGAATGTTTGCTACTCATGTAAACCACAAAAGCTTCATCTTTCGGAAAGAAGAATGAACCTGAAGTCATTTTAAGCGGACTAACATTCTGTAAGTTGGTGCATTGAAATATTTCTTTCTATCTCGATTTAGGATCATGTTTGATTATGTGCAAACATTTGGCGCGTTGATAGCGCGGGGAGGATAATAAGAGAGAGAGAATAAAATGAAATATAATATCTATACCACAATCTATTATACCACAAAATTATTATTTTCTCATATTTAACAGTTAAAATAAATCAGACATTTTGTTCTTAAAGCCATATCATGCCCCTTTATTCTTTATAACCTCGATGTGGTCAAATAATCTTCACATTTTTATTCGACCAAGCTAAAACCAAATCATCATAAAATGATATGAATCTCACTTTGATTTGAAAGGTATATTGGGTTTATTTCCATAGAATTGCAGTGTGGCACAACAGGCGTTTAGATGAGGAGGGGGGTGGGTGGGCTCGCCATAGCCCTCTAAAGCTCCATGACCAATGACCAAGAGGGAAAGGAGAAAAAAAAATGAAGACAGAGTGTAAAATATCATGGTTGGACAGAGGCAGTAAGATAAAGACAATAACCTAGCTGATTAGTCTTTATAGTGTTATCATAGAGTAAGTTAATGAAGTATGTTTTCTGCAACACTTTATAGAACGAGTGATTCCTGGTCTTACGTCGAGATAGTCGTGACCTTTTTTGTGATTTGAGGCCGTTTTGGCCTTTTAAAACAGATGTATAAAGTTAATCGGTTTGTTTTTCGATGTTCAAGGGAGGGGCTATTATTTCTGTTATAGAAAAAAAACAAGCACAGAAATTAATTCTGCCAAAAAAAATATTTGAATAAAACCTCTAGAATTACTTATCCGACAAACTATCTTGGGTTAGATGCGTATATGCTACTTTATATGGAAGATTAAGGCTATCAGTCATTGGCTAGTCTCTAGTCGTAGATCCTATAAACAAATGTCGTTTCTGAAATAGAAACACGAGTGAATTAAATTGCTTCAGCCAAATCCGTCTTCTCAGCGCGCGGATAAGAGATGAATTAATCTTGGATTCCTCGAGATCAGTCAAATCACGTCAGTCCCACTGTAATTTCGGTAACACAAAAGCGATTGATTGTTTGACTGGTTATTACATTCTGATTGCACACAATGATGGGGCAATCGAAAACAAAATTTGTGCTACAATCAATCACTACAGTTTGTGTCACGGGGACCTGTCACCTGAGAGATACTGGATTCCTATTCCTGAAGATCCTGCATACGCTGCGACACATTCCTAGATGAGAGATTTGTTTCCGATCAGGAGCCTGTTGCAGAAAGAGTTGCGTTTAAACGCAAGTCAAAAAATCAATCGCAAGTCAAAAAATCAATCGCAAGTCAAAAATGCGCGCTGTTCATTGGTTGAAAATCAAGTTGCGCGTGTACTGAATATTGTAAGAATATATTTCGATTATCGCAGAGTTTCGTGTACTAATGTTTTCTTGTCAAAATAACGGTTGCTAATTGGGCGATTAATCGGATGCACTAATGGTGGGCCTAACATGCATATAAGGCCACACATTTTGGCAATTTTGTAACACAATGAGTCTCTTAGAAATTGATGATGTTTTATCCCGCATTTGGATCTTGAAAGGGGCATAAAATGGTTCTAAACCGACCTTTAAAGCGATACTCCAGGCTGAAGATATTCATATCTCAATAAATAGAGTAAAATTCACAGAGCAAGCGCTGAAAATTTGATTAAAATCGGATAACAGATAACAAAGTTATTGAATTTTAAAGACTTGCATTATTCCGGTGAAACAGTTCTAGGCCTGTCTTCATGAATTTGATGATGTAATATCCCCACTTGTTCTACCAAGAACTAAAACAATTGGATTGACAACTGATTAAGTGCATTTTTAATTTATTGTTGCAACTTGTTTCATTATGATGGATACACATCATTTACACATCAATGGCAAAATGAAACAAAGATGATTTCATGTAAAAACATAAGAAAAAGGAAAGTGGGGATGTGACATCATCAACCTACCTAATGAATATTCATGAATACGTGCATATAACTGTTACAAATATTTCTAAACTTTAAATTTCAATAACTTCGTTATTTGTTATCCAATTTTGATGAAATTTTCAGCATCTTGCTTTGTAAATTTTACTCTGTTTATTTAGATATAAATATTTTCAGCCCGAAGTATCCCTTTAAAACAATTTTCTTGTTCTACGAGGAACTCTAAGGTTTTTATTATGCAACCCACGTGGTTATTGATGTTGCATAGAGCCTGTTTACAAAATTGGTGGGGTGATTCGCACGATCAAGAACCCCATAGGTTGTAGAGAGAACTTTAAAGGTTGCTAGAACCAAACATGTTTCTTAAGGACTGTTTAGAACCCTTGTCTGCTCCTTTGAAGACCCTAATACCGACAGTAAGGCATTTTAGCAATCACTTCCTAGACGCTTTTTATAACGCAGATAATCTTTTGTCGAAACTCCTTCATAACAAAGCAGTCTTTGTCGAAAATCGATGAATCACTTGAAATAGCAATGCTCTTCTGAACTCTGCACAAAGCGACATATTTGCATTTTTTTGTCGGTCCGAATCTTAAGACGATGTGCTATCCCGGTCCACCAGCTTTCGACAATGATCTCTACTGTCCCTTGTGATTTTCAATAGATTCTGAACGATGTAGAACACGTCTGCGAAGTGGATGCTAAACTACGCTAAAGAGAAGTTTTGAAAATATATTGGTGAATACGTTTACAAGTAGCGTTTATGCGGGTTTCTTCTGTTATTTTTTCTTTTTAGCAATATATTCATTGCTAATTTCTGGCTTAGATGCCAGCTTATAATCACCTGGCGAATATATAATTCAGTTGTGGAATGAAACTAATTACTCTAATTGACATAGGCGTAAATATTCATATCTGAATGATACGCGCCTTAAAACCCAATATAACATCAAAGACACAACACAAAATGCGACACAGCACAATTCTACGTCTGATGATATTGACAAACAATGACTAAATCGGTTTTCCCCTTTTTCATCGTAAGTGGTAAACATGATTACGTGATTTTTGCGATTGGCATAGATTTATCCTCGAGTGGAAATCTTAATGCCCCTCTACAGAAATACGAAGATTTTAAATGGAAATACAAGTCATGTGTTAAATGGGGGAAACATATTTGTTTTTAGAGGCATATTTCCTTCTCAAGTGATTGAACAATTAATTGTTGTGCACTTTATTTGAGATTAAACGTTCTTGTGACTATCAAAAGTGAGATGTAATTTCCCAGGTGTATATTTACCTCGACTCCAACGTGCGGTTTTACTCAAGGATTTTATCTCGGTGAGACGGTGCTAATTAAACATGTAAAAAATTATGTCCTTTCTGGTAGGCTGTAGCTGTGAAGTTCATTCTTTATTGCGTTTGAATGTGCTAATGGAATGCAGTTACATTGAAACGAACAATAATTACTATATAGGCCTAACCCTATCATAAATATAACGATCTTGTTAAAAATACCGGAGAAGGTAACCCTTGTTTCAATAGTCATTAGAAGTTTTGCTTTCTTCATTTTCATGTTCTTTTTTTCTTCAAACGTATATTTTGTCACATCAACCGCAATTTCTAAAGAGATCAATAACCACGAATGAATTCTTCACAATTTCCTTCTTTTCCATGATCACTTGGACACGTGATGAACATGAGTGTTTGAAAGCTTTAATACGAGTCGTTTTTCCTTGACATTTAGATATTGTATTCATTCAAACATGCGAAAGATGCACTTTTATGAGAATTATTTCCTTCCTGCTCCTATAAGGAGGAAGATGTTAGAGAATTGATGCAAAAAGGGCCTTCCTTTTGAAACAAACTAAAAGCAAAGTCTCATATACCTTAAAGGTCAAGTCCACCCCGGATTTTTTTAATTTGAATAAATAGAGAAAATCAAACTTGCATAACGCGGAAAATTTCAAAATCGGATGTAAAATCGGGAAGTTATGACATTTAAAAGTTTCGCTTATTTTTCACAAAACAGTGATATGCACAACTCAATGACATCTAAATGAGACAGTCGATGATGTCCCTCACCCACTTTTTCGTTTGTTTTTTTATTGTTTGAATTATACAATATTTCATTTTCTGTTTACAGATTTGACAATAAGGACCAACTAGACTAAACCATATAGTATTAGGCAATGCTGATTCCTCATGTTCAAGGAGTAATTATAAGAGTTGTTTCACTTGACAATAAGGAGAAAGTGAGAATATTTCATACAATAAAATACAAAAAATAGTGGGTGATTTTGCATACGATTTTGAGGATTTTTTTGTATTATGCTTGCTGGATTTTTCTCTTTTCATTCATATAAACTTTTTGTTGTGATGGACTTGTCCTTCAATCCTCATGCCATAGTCACACATCAACACCATCACCAATCAACTAATGTGCCATTGGAAATAAAGACACTGGAGTGCAGTTAAACAAACAAGAAAAAAAAAACAGAAAGAAAAGGAAAAAAGGCATGAATATGATAATAATTATTTGTTGAATATCACAAATTTCATTTCAAGTATTAGATCAACATTTTCGCTCTTTTACTTTGCTCCTCGAATTGTGTTCAACATTTTCTACATATATATGTTTTGTCCCCTCATACAAAACTTTGGAATCAATCAATTTGACTTAAAATACAGTGAGACATGGTTTCTCTGACTGATGAGAAACAATTTCATCCATAACCCCAAACCAAGAAACCTATGTATACCATTTGTCATCTTATATAATGTCTTGAGAAGATTAACACACATT
Source organism: Lytechinus variegatus (assembly GCF_018143015.1). Taxonomy (NCBI): domain Eukaryota; kingdom Metazoa; phylum Echinodermata; class Echinoidea; order Temnopleuroida; family Toxopneustidae; genus Lytechinus; species Lytechinus variegatus. The sequence goes on along the minus strand of NC_054741.1, from coordinate 15,410,032 downwards.
ATGGACAGACTATAGCTGCAATCACGGGTTATTTACCTTGGAAGTAGAAGTAAGTATTATAAATTGTCAAAGAAAAACATTGAGACAATTGTGGGCATTGCCCCGAATGATAAAGAGACTTTTCAGTGAATACATGCATTGACTTGTGTACACATAATATATCCTCCCCCAAATTCTCATGTTTAATAAATTGTCGATGATGAAGGTTTTGTTAGCTGTGAGAATATTATTGTTTGCGATGCTTGCCATGTTTGTGCGTATTCTACGCACTCAATCATAGCGATATAGTTGGAGGGTTAGAAAACTTGACGGACGTTTGGATGCGTAAGGTAGATATCAAGCAAATGCACTTGTAGACAGGAATAACATGCCTAATAAGGACGATGGCATCCCTTAAAGGATAAGTTCGCCCAACAAAATGCTGATTTGAATAAAAAAGAGAAAAATCCATCAAGCATAACCCTGAAAATTTCATCAAAATTGGACGTAAAATAAGAAGTGTCGCTTAATTTCACAAAACATTTATACAGTTAAAGATGCACATCCTGGTCGGTATGTAAATGAGGAGACTGATGACGTCATCCGCTGACTATTTCTCTTGTCTTTTATCGTATGAAATATTCCCATTTTCTCCTCATTGTCAAGTGAAGCAACGATTAATTCCTCCCTGAACATGTGGAATTTGCATTGTTTAATACTATCATGTTTCAGTCAAATTGGTCCTTATTGTCAAATCTGTAAAAAGTGAAATATTATGTAATTCAAACGATAAAAAACCAAAAGAAATAGTGAGGGACATCATCGACTGTCTCATTTGCATGTCACTGAGTTGTGCATTTCACTGTTTTGTGAAAAATAACGAATCTTTACAATATCATAACTTCCCTATTTTACATCCGATTTTGATGATTTTTTTTAAAGCATTATTCTAGTTGGATTTTCTCTAATCATTCATACCAATATTTTACTGGGGGGGGGGGGGGGGACTTGTCCTTCAATAAAACAACGTAGCCTAGAACTCATAGAAAGTAAATGGCCAAATCAAGTGTATATATTCACAGTTGCACTGCAAAGTCTTAAAATGTCATTATTTCTGATCTAAATATCAAAAATTTTCAGCTCGCGCTTCGCGATCGCATATTTGGTTAGTGAAATACGTATGGTCTTAGTGAATTCTTACAAACAGGCCTTAGAGTGCCCCTCTTCCGGTCTGAATATCCTAAATTGTCAGCTCGCACTTCGCGCTCGTAATATTTGATTAGTGAGATGCGTATTACCATGATTACAATGACTACAAAAAGGCCTCATGTCTTTAGATGTAGCGAAATCAGCAAGCGCTTTGAACTAGCATTAGATGACTATGGTGAGATATGTATACTCTTCATGAATTTTCTTTAAAAATCGTTTGGGGTCAATATTTACAAAAAAAAATCAGCTCGCACTTCGCGCTCGCATTGTTTATTTCGCGACAGAGGTATGAATCATGATTACAAACATTTGCTTATAATGTCCTTTTTTTGGTCTGAATATCAAAATTTTTCAGCTCGCGCTTCGCGCTCGCAATATTTGAGCAGTGAGATACATATCCGTTTGATGGTACTGTCCTTAAAATGTCCCTATTAGGTCAGTATACCTGGCAACTGACAACTAGCCGGTGGCAACTAGGTGACTCAAAAATTTTGCTGGTGCCCCCCCCATGCCGTGACTTTTGGTACGCCACTAAGGGCTGGTGTTAAATCAACGCCACAGTTTTTTGCAGTGTGGGCCAACATGGTCAAAGGCTCCAAACAATGGAACGGTCTCCACTTCCTTCTACCAGCTTTCTCAATCCATCAAGCAAAAAGGATGATGAACCATACTTCATCATTCAGAGCTGAATTAGCAGCCATCGTCCTTGCCCTCAACCGGCTGGGGAATATCGATTGTATAATGTCAGAACCGTGATTTTCTCTGACTCGTTGAGCGCATCATTTATATAATTCATCTTTATTTGCCATTTGTCGTAAAACAAAATGTTAACAATACATCAAAAATGCTTAATAAAGACGAAAATAACGTGGACATTTAAGAAAGAATGCAATCAAAGCCTATGTCCCTGGCAGGAAATGTACATGTATGATACACTATACAATAAATAATGCATGACAATACATTGTACATATAGATGAAGAAGGAAATGCACTCTAAAAAAGGTTTACCCAATATTGGGTAAAATGGGAACATGCATGTTGGTTGGGTAAAAAGATACCCAATATGTTGTAAATTTTACACAATGTTGCGTTGAAATAGCCCACGTTTGGGTTTAAAAAATACCCAGCAAACATGCATGTTCCCTTTCTACCCAATTTGAGTAAAATTTTACTCAGTGTTTTTAGAGTGTGAAAGGAAAAAGAAGAGAAAGAGACACAGGAAGAGAGAGAGAGAAAAAAAAGAAAGATATATAGCATAGGGTAAAAAAGAAAGAAAGCAAGTTTAAGGAAGAATAGAGAGGGTATAGAACAAATCGTCTCGTACCGTGTGAGTAATAATGTTAATATTGAACAATAAAATTTCATCTAATTTCTTTTATACTTTTATATATAAAATGGGTCTTGCACATTAATTAATGATTTGCATTATATTGGAGAAATGATAAAACTATCAAAAACCTACGGTGATAAATTACATGAAAAAACAGGGTATGAAAGGAAATGAGGAAGAATAGGAGAGCAAGAAAGAAAAATGAAAATATACAAAAAAAAGAAAAGAAAAAAAGAATGAATGAAAAAAAGAACGAAAGAAAGAAAGAGAGAAAGAATGAAAGAAATAAAGAAAGGAAAAGTTTAAAAGGGGGAAAAGAATGAAGAGGAAAGGAAAGAAAAAAAGAAAGGAAGAGGAAAAGAAATAAAGAAAGAAAAGGGAAGAAAGAAAGAGAAAGTAAGACTGAAGGAAGACAAATTGAAACGAAAGAAAAAGAGAAGGAAAGAGAGAGGAAAAGAAAGGAAAAGAAAGAAAAGGAAAGAGAGAAAAAAAAGACGAATTAAGGATAATGCAGTCACGCCGATGAAATTATGGACCTATTATCAATTTGTAATAGGTCCATGATGAAACCGACTCTAAATAATGTAAGACCCGGGAGCCGGTGTTGCAAGTAAACGCGGTGAATATTATCAATGACACAATAAATGTGGATGATTTGGACTTCGTGAAGCCTTCGGGCAATTCATGTTGGCTTTTTTTTAAAGACATCGCATGGCATGACCAACCGTGTTTTTTTTAAGGACCATCGACTAGCCATCGTATGATGATATTCGTGTTTTCTCCATGTAGCCTCCCTTCAATTGATTTATTTCAGTAATAGAAACACATTATGAAGCCAACATGGATCAACAATCTTGAATTCTGGAAACCATGGAGACCGAAAGAAAGCAGAAATTAGAAAGAATAGTCACCTGATATTCTGAAATGCAATTTGTTAAATATATACATGGTTGTACATATTATGATACAAATCATAATTGGATAGATTGTAATCATTAAAACCTAAAGGGCCTACATACTGCAAGACGTACACCCACAAACGCACACACACTGATTCGATCCCATCCGCAAAGACACACACTCACACACACGCATTATAGCCTACTTGTTGAAAATTACTGTTAATCAATAATCGGTAGTCTGAAACAGTGTGGCGACATCGTTATACCGAGTGGGTAATAATAGAAATAATATTGAAAATAATAATATCAATGAAATTTTACTTTAAAAATGTCAAATTTCATATTTTTCTTAGATCGTTTAGATAGTCGGGAGCTATATGTTTTGCTGTGATGTGACATTCTATTATTTGCTAATTGATTTCTACTCAATCATGCGCATAATGTTCATCCTAAAATATATAAGTATATCAATACGGATATCACTTTATGCGGCATAACAGTAAAGTAATTGAAACGGTGATATAAGAAACATATAGGTTTTAGAATATATTCAAAATAAAAGGGACTGAGTAAACTATAATGAGCTTCAATCCGATAACGCATAGCTGATGTGCTTTGTGCGGCGATTAAGGGTGAGTAAAGTCCTGTTAAATGGCCCTTGTCCATCTTTAGTCCCTGTTTAATGCCGCCTTGAAAAAAAATGAACAATAATATTTATTGCTCCTAGATGAACGGTAGAGGATTGTTGCACTTCCTAAGTGGAGCAATCAACTTTCAAGTAAGTCCTGTCGCTGTACGTTCATAAAGATTGCATATCAATTCTGGCGATGTCGTTTTCGTTCCACTCGAACATTTCTTTAAATGCATAGTTGGTTTCAATTAGTGAAAGCAATGTAAGTTTCAGGGTAGGTGCTGCGGGGTGGGAGCAGGGAGCGACCGCGCCTATGAGATTTATATGTAAAACAGAGAGGGAGAAAAAGAAACGGGAGTAAGAACAGTGAAAGGGATTAGAAAAAAGCGCATACACACTAATATGCTTTTCACACTGCATTTCCTTAACCCCATACTCTCCTTAACCCCGGACTATCCTTAACCCCATACTATCTGTTTTTCAATTCACGCTGTCTTTCTTAACCCCATACTATCTGCTCAACCGTGGTTAATGCCTTAACCCCGGACTATCCATTAGCTCATGAATATTGATGATTTTACCATACAGAGCGTGATTAACGAGCACTTCGACTTCTGTGATTGGCTAATGCTTAGCACCACATTTCCTTAGCCCTGTTTCGTTTTCACACTGCATCTCTTAGCACCACAATAAGCCGGCTAACCTGCTTTTTTGCAGGGCCATGCAGATACACTGTAAAAAATATTGGGCAAAATTTTAACCAGCACGAGGGTAATTATGTATCCAACCAATTTGGGGCAGTATTTTACCCAATGCGGGAAGCATATTGTCCGGTAAGGTTAAAAAATAAGCAGAAATTACTTTAGAATGAGCAAATTTTCATCACACTGGATAAATAATAATGCCCAAAAGAAATGCCCAATGTTGGTTGGATACATAATTAACATCATGGAGCATTTTTACCCAATATTTTTAAGAGTGTAGTACCATACTATTTACCGTGCTAGCCCACTTTGCTAAAACGTAGTCTGAAAACGAAGTGGGCTAAGCTTAACCCCGGGAAATTGGTGGGGCTAAGACGCCCACCCCCCTTAGCCCCACCAAATTAGGACAAAAAGTGCAGTGTGAAAAGCATATAAGAAATTCGGGTTCAATTTTACATCCCAATTTTACAGGCTTGTCCCTATACGAGTACCCCTATAGGGGTGCACACATATACACCCAAATATGGGTGTACAGTGTGCACCCCTATTTTGGGTGTCTATCTGCACCTTAGAGGGTGTACACGTCTACCCCATGAGGGTGCATAATGTACCCTACATAAAATAACAAAAGATTGTCGAGACTTCCGGTCCATTCAATTTCTGTATCGATTTTTTAGTTACTCTAGTTGAGACTCGAACTTACCTCGTTTTATCTGTAGTCAACTTATGCCAGCTAGAATCGCTGAGGTTGGAAGAGGTCTCTAGAGATATGATCTGATTCTTTTTTTTTTACTTGTGCTGATAGTCGTGATTCAAGTAGATCTATTTACTGTTTTTCCAAATGTATACGTAATCAAAAGTGTTTTCGAAACAATTATCACAAAGAGTACAGGGGTGTATAGCAGACACGGACTCTCGCATAAGAGCTAACTTGCACCTCGATGGTATCAAGGGGTGCACGCACGTATCGTACACCCCATTTGCAACGGGATTTCTTAGAGTGTAGAAATGAGAGGTATATAATAGGTCGTGTAACTCTACAAACCTCTGTAATTGATATGAGAGAAGAAAAAAAATGGCCGTCTTGCCCCCCCCCCCATCAAAATATCTGATTACGACCCCTGTTCTGTTCGACTGCATGTATTATGAATTGACTTTGCTCCGAGCGTTTGTTACGCAACCCCCTCTATATTATGTAATAATATAAAACCATCATAATAATCATATAAGGACATTCAAACTATCATGCGCGTAAAACTTACTATTGAATGGTTCTAGATTAACAACAAAATATTTTTTTTCTATGCCTTTTTCAGCGTTTCGTCATGGTTTGTTGTGGTAAAGTGTGTTTTTTTTTTTTGTTTGATGATCAGTGATGATGATGATGAAGATGCACAGTGAGCTCTCGTATAGCGCATATCACGTGCTATCTAATGTCTTTATTAAGACTTGTTTCTTTATCCTGTTTCCTTTGTATCTTTAATAGTGACACAAATTTTGGTCGTATGATTATATCACTGTGGTTTTTAAAGAACACAGCATATGAAAGTTATGTAATATGTTGATTTCATGGGAAACAAATTCTTAATTCCCCCTTCAGGTGTCTCCTGAATGAAAATAATCCCTCCATATAATAAGTACTACAGTGTACGCTATAAAAACTGCGGTGTTAAAACTGACACCAATTGGTGTTAATAGAGGACCACACCCTGAGGTGTTAAAATTACACCCTAGACATTAAACATAACACTAAAGAGTGTAAATGTAACAACAAAAGGTGTTGTAATAACACCTACAGGTGTAAAACTAACACCACCAATTTAACACCGGTGTAAAATAACTGATGTGGTACTCTATGTACACCGGTTAACACCACAGTTTTTGCTGTGTAGTCATGTTAGTGAAGCATGACAAATGAACTAAAATAACAGTTTTTTTTTCATTCACGCGGTACAATGATGTAAGGAACTTAGTTTTACATGTCAACTTGTTTGAATACTATACGAAAATAAATTTTCTTTGATCACAATTGTGCTGGTCTACCTTAACAAATTATGTAATTACCGTATAATTGAAAGTCTGAACCGATGAAAAGAAATAATACTTGAATGCAAAACAAAAAAAATCTTATTCACATACAAGTATTCTTCGAAGAAGAGGGTATAATTCAATCAGGATTTAATTCAACACACATCGTATAGAGCCAATAATTATAGGGCTTAACACAAACATATAATTATTGGACTACAGTTGTATACACTTCAAAGAGTTAATAGAACCCTTTCTTGAATTTAAATTGATGCCGTTTTCTACGACCTGTTGATTTCAATCTTTCTATGCAGTACAAGTGAGAGATTTGGTGGATATAATAAGTCGATAATTTCCCATTGACATTAAGGGGCATCGTACGACTCGATCAGTACGAATACTACCAGACTACCGTATGTTTTACAGTTAAGCATGCAAGTTATAAATTACTGAAATGGAACTTGTCTGCGTCTTTCTGGCTTTATCTGAGTTTATCAAGACAGACTTGGATATGATATAAGCAGGACATGAGTTGTAACTAATGGGTCACTAATTTTTTTCCTTTCTATTTTTTTAATGCTGTGCATGCATGCGTTAGGACGAGCCAGAAATCTGTGCTCCATTCTAACCAAATTTATTTCCAGCCGTCGTCGGACCTGAACTGTCCAAATATTTACCGGCCGATCATGGTTATATTTTCAAATCTAAATTTTAGCTGGACAAAAGAATCGCAGTTGAAACGAAAAAAGGAAGCTTCATTGTGTTCATGTTTCGATTGTATTGCAGCAGGATTTACTCTGAATCTAGTCCACTGTTGATAGACTCTTATTCTTTCTAAAGAAATTTTAGGAATTCCCGAATTGGCAACATTACCAAGGCTCACATACAAAAAAAAACGGAAGATAAAAACAGGGTATTCTCTCTCTCACCCACCCCCATCCACACACACACACCCTCACTCTTGACATACTTTTATAACCACATCTTTTCCCTGTGCCTACAATGTCAGAATGGTGCGGCATGTGCTGCTGACAGTATAAAGTGGCTTCCATCTCGTACCAGTGCAGTTACCTCTGTCCGGCAAAATGAATATTCAATTATGATAATTATCAAATCAATTATGTTTCGTAATGTATTCATATTTCAGGTAAAACCTGAAATAAAATTTCGTGAAAAATACATAATTGATGAATCTCTAATACCCCCCCCCCTTAAATTCGCATGGTCAAAAGGTTGAAGTAATTTTTATTGCATTCACTCTCGACTCTACGCTACGTAATGTAAAATATTTTATAAACGAACTGACCATCAATCAAAACTTATTTATAATGTGAAGGGCAGGAAATCAAGTCATCCGTTAATACAAGTAATCCAAAATATTTGCCTACACTCATCTTTCCTCTTCGTACGACGGTGTCACCTTTTCAGTACATAAACCTACGCACTGTCGAATGATCGAGCACTCAGCCGCATTCGTCCAGCCTCTGTTATCAAAGGAGGACGTATGCCGTGCGCCGCGCTGTATCCGTACGAAGCTTTATACGAACGTTACATAACATCGAGGCAGACGACACACCGTACAGAAGAAAAATCACTGGCGCCTTTTTCTCTACCGCCACTCTTTTTTTTTTACAAACAACCGTTTGTATCATCCCGTCTCTTCCAACTCGTAAACTATTGCTTTAACAAAACGGAGGAAGGTGCTCACACCAAACATATCTTCTTGGTAAACATAGTAAATAATCTTTGCCGATGAGAGTTTTTTTTCGATGAACATTGAAGAGCCAGGCTCGCCAATTGCAGTGAATTCGTGTTACAAACGTTTCATCGCGTTACTTTAATCCTGTGTTGGATGTCAGATAATGTTAGCAGCAAAAATGTGGATAAAGACACTGTTCTTCATTAATCCATAGAACGCTTGAGGATCGCAGATCGCTTTCAACTTCAATGTACCATTTAAAACCTTCGTTTTGAATATATTCATCTCAAAGTATATGTTTCTTGAGCAAGACCATTGTTGACAATCACGTCTAGAACTAGCTGATATCCCAGGTGATGATATCCACACTAATTGATGTCCAAGGATACCTGATACGTCATTAGATCTTTGAAGTCAAGCGGGTAAGCCTCATAATGGGTTTTAATATGACAGAAGCAAATGCCATTTTTATATTCAATCATAATTATCTTGTGAATCACTCTGTTTATCAAAAATGTAGGCCTACTTACAGACACGTTGGTACAATAAGCGCGTGTCCTCATTCATTTTCTCAAGTAAGTCTGAGGGTGTGTGTGGATGTGGGTGGGTGTATGTTTATCTGTGTGTGAATACGTGCTTAGAATTTAGTCATAATAGGTTTTGACTTTGGGAGTTACGTACAGGTATGACCAGCCACCCTCCCCTTCATGGCATGAGGTATGGAGGGTGTTAACGGTTAAGGACTAATATCGTAAAAGTACACAGCAAAAACTGTGGTGTTAACCGGTGTACATAGAGGACCACACCAGTTATTTTAACACATCAGGGTGTAGTCCTCTATTAACACCAATTGGTGTCAGTTTTAACACCACATTTTTTACAGTGTACAAACGCTCTTCGCAGTTTTACAGTTAATTGTGTACTTGAGCCTAAATACAATTAAAGGAAAATATTCATAACGTTAGCTGGTAAATTGTCAGAATGCAGTAGGCCTATCATGTAATGTAGGGACAAAATGGAAAAAAGGGTACTTTTTATGCTAAACTGCATTTGTATTCTACGAACATTTTGGTGTGCCCTTCAAGTTCAACGAAAAAGAATAGCGTAGTAGTCAAAGTCAAAGTCAAAGAATCAATTTTCTTCTTGTAAAGAACCATTTTGTTAGTGAATACGTGTCTGACCGATGTAAATAATCAATGTCAACCAAGGTTCTTGTAGTGTGGGTAGATTCTATACGTAATTGTTTCGTTGATTTCGATCATTCATTCTTGTCGGTGTCAGTCATATTCATATACAAGACGGGTCTTATTATAAATTCATTTTAGATGTGAAGGTTGATAGCTAAGGTGATGAGAAAGCCTGATCATTGATATTTAGAAATTATTCGCAGATTAAAATAATTTCACGCCTTATGATTTTTCAATTGTAACGAAGAGCTTAAAACGCTCATGCGACACCTGACTGCGATGACGAGATTATCACAACAATGGAATTGATATATCAATCATAGGAAATCGAGTTTCGGTTTATTGAAATCGTTTAAATATTTTATACTCGATAACTTCTGTAAGGCTGCGAGTGGGTTATCAAAATTAAAAAAAATAAAGTGATTGAAAGGCAAAACCACTTGGTGCAAATTCATGTTGTCAAAATAATTGAATCACGTGAATCTGATCAGAGGAGAACTAGATCTCACCCCCTTCCTCTTATTTAAAAATCGATTGTGTTTACCACCAGGACATGTGCTCCGACAAGGCCCAGTCTTACCAAGAGTTATGATTGGTTCAATCAACCTCAACTATATGGAAATCCATCAATGTCATAATTTTTTCTTCAAAAGGTTTGCACAATGTCCTTTGGAAACAAATAGAAGCACACTCAATTTTCAAGAAAATTATGAATGTATGAATATACATCATAATTTATCTAAAAATATATCATAAACAAACGTGCATTTTTAGATGTTGACGTTGCTGGCTTTCCATAGTTGAGGTTGATCGAATCAATCGTAACTCTTTGTAAGAAGGGACCCAGATCACATTGAACAGGAATTCATGATAATGCAGTCACTTCGATGAAACCGACTGTAAATAATGTAGAACGACCGAGTATACCAAAGGCAACAATGGGATTGTCGGTCGGCTTCGCTGGTGTGACAGAGAATGAAGCCTGCGTTACAACGCAACCGAATCAGTTGCGAATCCATCCGAGTACACGTATTCGGGTGGTTTCGCGGGTGTATTCTGTATTTCCTCCGCGAATGCGAGAAAATTCGGGAGGGATTCGGGAACATTCGAATCCAACGAAACCATCTGAATTCGGCCGAATTCGGTAGAATCGGTCCGAATTTATTCGAGAGAATTCGGTTTTTGGTGTAACCCGGCCTTTAAGCACGCCTCTTCTTTTGTCGGATGAAGCAGCTTCGAGCACGGTGTTTGTCTGTCAATAATTTGTCCCAATTCTGTCGAAATTCCACCCATGTTTAAGCGTGTGGGAGGTAGAATGGATGTTGTGGTTACAGAATGAGGACATGTCCTCCCTCTCCCCCTAGTCCGTGTCCCATCTATTTTAATCTGTTAATGGAAAAACAGAACATGAATGTTCTTGTATTCGCATATCAAAACATAGTTATTTTTGTATTCAACATAACAATGATCATTAGGTCGATTGATTTACTGATTGTATTTGTTCTTTTTTATTTCAACTTCAACAAAATTTACAACGTAAAGCAAAACCGGAAAACGGAAATGAAAAGGCAAAGCTTGTTTATGCTTTCATCATTTCTGGTGTTTAAAAAAATTAAATATCGTGTGATAACATATTGATTTATCTTCCACTGGGTAATACACCCATCCAGTATTGGATCCAGGATCTCATAACTGCATGTGCTCATTAAGGGTAGGCAAAAAACTTCCATTTTGCTTTGGTAGTATGCTACATTTATATGGTTTACTGTTTATCTATTATATTCATTATTTATTTTTAAAATATACTTATACATTTTGTATCTAATTAGTTATTTATTGTTTCTGATTCTTTATTAATTAATAAATTCATTCGTTCGTTTTCCCCTTTTTTTGGGTGGGGGCTTACGTTGACAAGAAATGATCTCATTGAAGCCTAAAAAATAGACCCCAAAATACCAAGGGGCGCGGGTGGGGAGTGTTTTGTCTCGTAATCATTTACGGATAGGTCCCCCTTACCGCTTTCTTAAACGGTTTGCTGTTATACTACGTGTATAACTCACATTACCGTCTATGAAATTGGAACATTATAATGCTGCACTGTCATGGCTGTAGCAGACAATTTCGCGTTCCCATTCGGTACGATAGGCAGCTTCAGATATTGTCAGGAGAGCGTTTAATGAAAGGTTGTCGGACGTTTTATCCGACAGTTTCCATAGTAACAGTGACTCACAAGCCAATTAAAATAAATGAAAGTTGTCAGATCTGACAACTTGTTGAACAAAAAATATTTGAGGAAAGGCTGATGCGCGACTTAACTTCTGTGGCGCCGTTATCGTGTTTATTTTTCAAACCTACCCCTCGTCTCGTGCATATTATTTAGGTCCAAATAAACGCATCGCAGAATTCATGTCGAAATTCATTTAGGGGGTTTTCCCCCAAATATCTGTGACGTTAAACAACTTTGACATAATAGCACGATAAGTATGCTGCATACAATCTCATATTAATAAACTACATGAATGAATTGCATTGAACGGAAATGTGGATGAAACATACAAGCGGAATGCTTGATGATAAAGTTACCTTATTTTACACGTACCGTTTTGTTAAAGAGTGACGCATTTTGTCATGATGAGTGAAAGCGAATGTCTGAGAATATTTTGGTATTCACCTGTGCCTATATCAGTGACGATGCAAGTATTAAGTTCGTATACCTGTTTTAAATTAAAGTGGAAAATTAAATTGGAAATTTAAAATGAAATGCCTATCCTTTTGAAATCACCACCTCATCAATGCTGTCTAAATGTTACTTTCAACCTATATTAGTTCGTAATCCTTATACAGATACTCAACGAGATGTTATATGCACGGAATGATACTAAATTTATGATACACACTTTTTTCATTTTCATTTCATTTCCCTTTCAAAAAATAAATGAAATACACATTGTATCATACTCATTCTGAAGTGGTTAAATATAATACATTGGATAATGAATGACAATGAATAATTACAGTGAAAAAGCTAAAGCCTTACATTCAAAGTGTATGGCCCTACAGTGAACTATACAGTGCGTATCAAAAAAGTTTACACTTTGAAAAAATCCTGTAAAATTATACATTCGTAATATCCTGAAGATTTTTCCACATGTTAACATTGGTACAGGTCCATCTAAGCAAATGACGACATAAATGTCGAAAATTATTATCGCTTGAGTGAGCACCACTTACTTTTGAAAAGTTAGTGAAAAATCATTTGCGCAGAACTTTGAAATAGTTATGCGGATACAAGTAGACCCTGGTCAGCATTGCACCCTATCCACTCCCCCACACACCGAGGCCATCGGGACGATATTTGCCTCACACTGAGCTGTGATTTACATGAAATGGCTTAGGCTTGATTTTTATTTTGTTAATCATTGTCAAGTTTGGAAAAAGTGTGGAGAAACAAGTATTACATTACAAATGAAATGTAAACCCACTTCAAATGATAAAAACTTAGTGAAAAATGCTGGATATATCTGCTATAAACTTTTGCTCAGATTCAGTTACGTCCTCAGATCCAGCTGGCACAAAAAAGGGTAAAGTTTGTGCTTACTAAGTGTTGAAATTTCAATTTGGGTGACAAAATTGTTACAAAATGCTTGAACGTATTCGATTTATGTCAATTGACTAAAAGTGCAAGGGAAATGTATGAGAAATGTTTCGCAGGGTAAGTTTGATTTCGTCCTTTCCCCTTGACATAGCGTGAAAACGAGCATTTCTGCGCAAACAGATTTCTGCGAGCTTTACAAAATTGGACAGTGCTCACTCAAGTGTAACATTCTGTCATAATTTTTTTCTCTCATTGGATAGATGAGACCCAAGCCCAAAAATATATGTGAAAAACATACCCACATGTTGTATATTTTTATTTCCCAGGGCTTTTTCAAAGTGTAAACTTTTTTTTGATACGCACTGTATAGCTTTTGTTAATAGAACGAACCCAACCCATCTCAAATAAGTTATGTATAGAAGTTAAACCGTAATCAAAGAGAGTGGGGGAACCGAGCCCCCCCCCCCCCCCAAAAAAAAAAAAATGTTATTAGGAAAGTAGCAACGGGTTATCTTATATCATCATTATAAACTTTTTTGGTTTGGCAACGGGTTATCTTATATCATCATTATATAATTTTTTGGTTTGAATACAAATACAGCTGCCTTAGTAACGTGCTTTGTATAATTATTACAAATACTTGTTTTCGAATTACATGAATTTGCCACCTTGATAATGTTAAAGGGTTCAACGCGACTTAAAGGGTAAAACAGAAAGTAGTATAATATTCAGCGTTAGCCTGAAGAAATGTAATACCAGGCAGAAACAAAGAGCAAATCAAAACTGTCATACAAAGGTGAATTCGTCTATTTTAGAAACAAAGCGTCATTGCCTCGTATGTCAATAGTATTCTTCAAATGTTACTTGATTTCGAAAGATAATAGATTGGTGTTTTTTATAGAAATTTCAATTTCAATTTTTTTAATCATACCCAAAGATGACTTGCTATAGATTCGTGAAAGAATCCTAATCACTATAATGTTTCGAACACGCATTACCGTTGTACGATGAACACAGCTCTACCCTATATGGGTTGCGTGGGGGCTCCTTTTTATTTTTTTTTCCTATGATCGACTAGGCATAGTCTGGGTAGAAAAAAACCCCGAAAGATATCAACTATCCCCTTCAAAGGGAGTAGTTGATTATTCTAGAATACTGTCATAATTCACTGTCACATTCTATCATTTGACTTAGACTGCTCTTTGATTTCCCTTCTTAACCCTGGTTAAAAAAATCCCCCTGTACTTTGTATCTTGTCTTCGTATAGATCTACAGTGTACTGTTTCTTATTACCCAAACATGCCAAGTATGGCAAAGGTCGAATACATTGCCTTTATACATTCATTAGCGGGAGCATGTTATAGTATGCTATTCAACATGGATTATTTTCTGCTAAAGTTATGATATCGTAGCATCATGCTTTAGATGGCGACGGCATAATTGTTTGTGACTTCCCATGACACACAGTATAATGCATTTCTGATTTAAACGGTCTTGCCGCTGATGGCGAATGTCATTGTGTTTGGTTAAGAGACTCTTATTATAACCCATCTATGCAGCTTCTTTGAATAAATGAATTGTGTTTTAAAATGGGGGCTCTCATTTAGGTGGCGTGATTGTATTTCTCAAAGCCAACTCTTTATTTCAACGTATTACATTTTTTCACCTTCTCTCTCTTTCCCCTCTGTTTTATATTTCTTTTTTTGTTTGTTTCTGTTTACCTATTTTTTTGGAGGGGATGGGTACTTGAAGATCATAGTGGGGTCTCCCTATTGCGCCACCCCTCTTCATAAGGTTTGTTCTTTTTTCTTTTTAAGGTGGTGATTATGAGCCATTTTATGCATGTCTTTGTGAATATTCAATGAGCCAATTGGTGATGTCACAGCCCCACTTGTTATTTTATTTTTTATTATACGAAATTACATTTATTCTAATTTTGCCTTGCAACAATAAGAAAATGGATTAGCAGCTGGATTGGATATTCATTGCTGCAACTTATTTTGTTTTTATGAGAGACATGTCAGACACACGTGTGTGAAAATATGAAACAATTATGATTTAATGTGATATCAGAGCGAGACTATATAGGCGCCGTTTTCCCGACGGGGCGTCGTCAACATAAAATCTTAAGTAAGGTTAAGTTTTTGAAATGTCATAAATCATAAAGCATTTGAACTTAGTTCATGGAACTTTCAGGTCACATGACCACGGTCAAATGTTATTTAGGGTCAATGAACTTAGATCATGTTGGGGAATCAACATCGAAATCTTAATCAAGGTTAAGTTTTTGAAATGTCGTGATGACTTTGAATGATTATGAATCTAGTTCATGAAACATGGACATAAGGGTATTGGTGTATCACTGAACATCCTGCCTGAGTTTCGGGTCACATGACCAAGGTCAAAGGTCAATTAAGGTCAACGAACTGTGGTCATGTTGGGAGTATTTGTCGAATTGCCATCACAACCTTGAAACTTTATGGATCCAGTTCATGAAACCATGGACCTACTAACACATGATGAAACAAAGACAAAATGGTAATCAAATATCTCTTATTGTTTTGCATGAATCTCAGGTCACAAGGTCAAGGTCAATGGTCATTTAGGGTAAATGCATATGTTTCACACGATTGATATTTTTTGTAAATAATTATTTAATGGTCGTTTTCAAAGTCAGCACTGCTGCTATATCGAATCGCGTAGTGCAGGCGAGACTGTCAGAGGCGTTCCACTTGTTTGTGAATTTTACTCTATTTGTTTTAATTAGATATAATCATTTTCATCCTGGTACACCCTTAGCATCGCCCCTTTACGACAATATCCCTAAAATTGGTGTGTGTTTAACATGCTTTATTGCCATCCATCATTAAACCTGATATCATCATATCTTCCTTAAAGAAGGAATGTATAATCTACGAGGGTTTCTAAGAAAACACGTAATTTACCAAGATATAACAATTCCCTGCTTTACTGTTATGATCATGTATTATGACACAGTAATTTTACGCCGAAATATCATTTTCATAAGCATAATTCACCTCATTAGGTTGATAATGATGAGGGATAGCGCGTGGAGACGGTCCATGTAGAGAGACATCAGGCTATCGCCCTCAGACTAGTACTAGCTGCACTGTAAAACTGTGGTGTTAAAACGGACACCAATTGGTGTTAATAGAGGACCACACCCTGAGGTGTTAAAATAACACCCTAGAGATTGAACATAACACCAAAGAGTGTAAATGTAACAACCATAGGTGTTGTAATAACATCAATAGGTGTAAAACTAGCACCACCAATTTAACACCGGTGTAAAATAACTGGTGTGGTCCTCTATGTACACCGGTTAACACCACAGTTTTTGCTGTGTGGAATCATGAAATTGGTACATCGGGTACAAGAACTTTCTCAATCCTTTCTTCAATCGAATAATGGGTGATTATACGATTTCCATTGATGTTTATGCCACAAGGGAGAAACGGACTTTGGAAAGATAATAGGAAGAAATTACTACGGTTTCCGCTCTCAAAATAATGAAGTGATTCGATTTTTTAATGGCCGCCCAGGAGACTTACCACCATTTCACACGGGGAAAAAAATCGTAATTTGAATGATGATAAGACTGTAAGGACGAATTTTTAGCACGTGTGAAGCCAAGCTAGAATCACGAACGCGTATCACAATCACGAATTCAAATTCTGCTCCGGAGGTGAATTCCACAAAAAAATCACTCAAATTATGGTATGAATTTTCCGTGTGAAATGTCCGATGATTCAAAAGACGAATTGCAATTATGTTGGGGGCAGTTCTGGTATCCTGATGTACCCCAACGTGGTCTAATTCAATGACACTACATGACCTTTGACCTTGGTCATGTGACCTGAAACTCAAACAGGACGGTCACTAATTATACTTGATTACCCTTATGTCCAAGTTTTAATGAACAAGGTCCATATACATTTCAAAAACTTAACCTTGGTTAAGATTTCAATGTTGACGACGCCGCCGCTGTCGGAAAAGCGGCGCATATAGTCTCGCTCTGCTATGCAGGCGATACCATGATATAAAAAAACAGCGATCCCTCAAAACCCTTCCAAAGTGCACATTTTTCAGACGGAATAAATAGGATAGACTACATGTAGTTTAGTAGGAAAATGATTACGCTGGAAAAGTATAATTGTATCTATTGATTTCGTTAGTAACTGCAAGTTTTCGTTCTTAAAACTGTAAAGACATGAAATAACATGATTCGTATCCCCCAAAGAAAAAAAGTAGATTGACTACTGTATTTTAACGGCACTTATATCAAGTCATGTTCAACTGGTCAGTAACCTTACTGATTCGAGTCAAATTGACGCGGAAAGTGTCTGATAGGGTCCTATCAGAACAATCAGAACATAATCGGTCTTGCCATATTTGACCATACTGTTTTGTTGTGTGGTCTGGCAGATATTAAAGCTGCAATAGATTTAATTTTGATTAAAGAATGAAAGACAATTCAAAAGGTGATTTTTCCTTTTTCTATAACTTCTGTAACCACGGTAAAAATGCCACGCTATATCATTTTGAAAAGACCAGAATTGAGTAGACGCACCGGAAGCAATTCTCAATGGGGGGGGGAAGCAAATATCTGTTTTGGGAGGGGCTCCTGTCACAATTGGTTGGCGGTACCTTGCTTTACTTAAATCTTGTACTATTATCATTATCATTATTTAATTTTGCTTACTAATTTGGATCAAAATATAAAGTACTTCCGGAATAATAGTGACCTTATATCCTTTTTTTCATGAAACCAAAAACATAAAAAGGGTTTATAATAATCTGTTTATGGACCCAAGTAATCTGAAAAGTAAAAGAAATGTGACTGATTCCCCACGAGATCTCTCTTGTTGGCGGATTAAATTCTCATCGGTCCTAATGGGCCGATACATTGTCTTGATTATAAACGTGTGATTGATCATTACAAAGAAACAGATATTAGGACGGTAGTTAATTACCCGTATACGATACAATCTCATCTTTAACGATTCTTCTATAAATCCCCCGTTTGGTTCTCCAATTGATGGAACAAGATCGGATTAAAATAGATTAAGGTCTTTGAAATACGTCCCGCTTTCGCAATATAACCTGATATGCCCAATTTCTACTCACTTTCAAAACTTTTACATGTTATTCCCTTTTCTTTAAGATTCCATTATTTGTCAGTAATGATGCATTGTTCTTTTTAATATAAAAAGGGACATCCTTTAAAGATGTAGCCATCAACAATGCAACTTTGATTCCTTTTCCCAAATGTATTGTAGGTATATTTCACGGTAATTCATTTATGTCATGCGCCGTGTTTGACAATGTCTTGCATCTTTTTTTTTTCATTGAGGCTTTCTCACGATCTTCTCCTATTCGATATGTATATCAGTGTCATTTGAGGTTGAATTCTGCTCAAGGAGAAAGAAAATGGATCTCGATGATATTAGTAGACCTATGTAAAAAGAAAAAACAAAAACAATTACGACCGTTCTTTGGGTATATCAATATAATTATCGTGCACTGACATCGAACTCAATAAACCATCTGAGACCCCAACTTCACACTGCTAATTTAGAAGAATTATCATCACTTTTAAGGACAAGTCCATTTTTTCAAAAAAAAAATTGATTTGAATAAAAAGATATAAGTTAATCAAGCATAGGGCTAACACATGAAATTTCATCAAAATCGAGTGTAAAATAAGAAAGTTATGACATTTTCACAAAACAGTTATATGCACACCCTGGTCAGTATGCAAATGAGGTGACTGACGATTCGACGTCAACCACTAACTAATTCTTTTGTATTTAGTGTAGTAGGTTTCACGGTACACCATGTTTCTTGGGCAAGTTTCAGGACCACCCAATCTCGACGTTTCGACAAGTGTGTTCTTGTCGTCCTCAGGAGAATTCTGTACCGTGAAACCTACTATTCTTCGCCATGAAAACCTTCAGAAGTTATATCTTTCATATTTCACCGGGGTATTTTATTATGTGAAATATGAATTGTTCTTATTTTCTCGTAGTCATGTGAAACTTTTTTTTGTTCTCCCTGAACATGAGATATTACCAATGTTTTAACATCTGTAATTCAGTAGAGTTGGTCCTTAATGTCAAATCTATTAAAACAAATGAAATCTTGTATAATTCAAACAATACAAACAAACATAAGAAATAGTGAGTGAGGGGGCATCATCGGCTTGCTCACTTACATGTCGTTGAGTTGAGCATACAACCTCTTTTGTGAAAAATAAGCAAAACTTTAGAATGTCATAACATTCTTATTTTATATCTGGTTTTCATGAATCTTTTAGCGTCGTACTTGATTGATCTTTCTCTTTCGATTCAAATCAACATTTTCTGGGGTTGGACTTGACCTTTAATAATGATATAATCTTTTAAATCAGGAAGAATTGTAAATCAATGATTATCTTTACGAATTCTCTGTTCCTGGCAATACCAGATTGTATTTGCAGTCCACCCTAAATATCAGCCTGTCATCATGGTCATCGTGCTTTTTATACTCCTGAATCGACGCAAGAAGGCAGAAGATACCAAAGTGAACATGCGAAGGAGTGCCGCCTCATTTAACTGTCTAATCCCCACTATGTCTTCTTGGATATTACTACATCTAGCAGTACTTATGAAGAGTAATATTTTAATCCTCTCAGGATTAAAAGCTTAAGAAGGTATTCCTATACACCTTTAAGAGACTTTGTGTCTGGTTTTCCATTAGAGAGCGCTTCATTGAAATGAAATACCTTTGAATTAAGTGACCTGAAGGGCACCTGATGCCACGTTCTTTTCATCTTAAACACTAAAAAAAGTACAGTTTTATACATCGCTGCAAAATCATAATTATCTTAATCTTAGTTCTTATAGAATCCATTCTGCACGTAGTTCGATTATGAAATCAATTTATCATGTCTATAGAGCGATTTCATAATTGAGTTATCTGCAGAATGCTAGACGCGCATTAACGACCATTCACTATTTCATTATTGGTCAAATTTTAAGATTTAAGGTTTAGAAATTTCCAAAGGCTTATGAAAATAATCAACAAAATATTTTACATATCATGCATATTGAGTTAACACTATCTATTTTTATATCTTATGAAATTCCTATAGGACTCGGTCTTTTTATAATTGGTGATACTTCATCGAATAATAATGTTGCCTATAATTTTTTATCTATGACAATTGTCAAAAGACTTTGTCAAATTTTGTTGAAAAGTATTTGAATGATTATGAATTTTATTTGTGAGAGAAAATAAGGGAAAATTCTTTTCGACAGATAGTTTGATGGATCGATTATTGAAGTTACCGAGCCTTTTATTGACAATTCATACGCAGTTCACGGATAAACTTACTCCATATTTCTGTATCAATCTAATCATTACCTTTATTTGTCGGCCATTAGAATTCATTTGATAAGTAGATTCATCTGAAAGATTCTGTCTATAGCATTGAATAGTCACTTCATATTTATCCTAAAAAATCACCTGACCTAAAAATCATATTAATGTCACAAGTGTCACGACAATTTTAAGTAGAGTTTCTTGGAGTAACACACCGTCCAGTAAACATTGGTAAGCGTAATGCCCACAGCCGAGCTTACGAACAGTTCTCTATCAAAACTGGACATTATTTTGAAAAATGAAGGTATGAAATACTAATGGCTAAAAATAACGAAATAAATTACTAATATACCTAGTAATAACTAGTATACGGTTTGGTATGCAAATTGGGCTTAACTGACATGGGGCAAAACTGGATAAATTTACAAACCTTATTTTATCATCTTAAAGAATAGGATGAAATATCTTGACCAATTACCATTTATTTCAGATTCACAGGGGTACGAGCGGTACTTCATCTTTCTAAGAATTCGATTTCCGTTTTTTTTATCCGAATAATTGCAACTCGTATATCTCTTCCTTCATATCTTGGACAAGAGCCTTAATGAAGGGCTTTTTCTGGTAAATCGATGCGAAGCGGGATAGGCCAAGCGGCCGGATCTTTTCCAGTTGGCGTCGTTTTGGAAAAGGTGACACTAGCCAGTTAATATTTGAAGAGTGGCAACATATAGAGTAAACGATTGCCCGATGGGTCCATTAGCAAATTTTTATTTCTAGAATAAGGGAGCATTGATCGAAACCAAGATTAATTCCTCGTTTTTGTGATGTAAGTTTACTTGGCAATTTGTGATTAATTGCTTTGGCAACGATTGGTGAGGCAGGATCACTTCTGAAATTTCCCCATCACTTTGTGGTCATTTGAAGAATGCCAAGGTTGCCTATTTAGACGCATGAAATAGAACAAAGGTCACATTGTTAAGAAGTTTATTGGTTATAGCTATCTGCATGTTAAATCAGTTTACTTTGTTAAGAAGTAGTTAGGCCTACTGTTATTATTTCATCCTGATCTTATCAATCAGGTGATCGTACGTAGCCATGAAGTTCTTTATTATGATACGGACTGCCTTCAAATATATAACATCAACGTTTCTTTACTCACCACGTGACTTCTTTTGCTTCTTAATCATTTTAAAGTTTTACTTCTCGATATATCCTGCATGATTGATTATTAATGCTCTCTTTTTACCATATTGATATCTGATTGACCTTCTTACGACAAAAGGCTCCACTTTTCTTTACTTTTCTGTTGGTTTTGTTTGGAGCAGAACCAATAACCTCAAGAAAATTGGTTCATTGACAAGCTAAGCGAAAACAGCAGGTAAAGGACGAACAATATTAATTATGATAATGCAATGTAAATGCAAAGTGTGGAGAAAACAAGATTAAATTAGCAAAGCAATCATTTATATGAAATCATTCAGTTTTTGTATAAAGTCGGGAATTAAATTTTACATTCTTTTTCAAATTGGAAATAATATGCAAACAATTCTCATCCATAACCGTGAACCTACTACAGTTTTGATGTCTTTTAACAAATTGCTACCATTTTTTTATTCATTAACTTTCTCTAAGGAGCCTTTAAAGTACCATCGACTTGACGACTTGGCGAGATATTTTTATCTTACTACGGTGGGATACGTTATCTCGCCAAGTCGACTTTAATATAAAAAGTTCTATGTCGACATGGCGATATACTTTATCTCGTCTATTCGACTTGTAAAAGTGGTATATGTCAACTTGGCGAGATAATTGGACCCTCGCCGGGCCTTGGACACTTCATATCTTGCCATGTATTATAAGTCGACTTGGCAAGATATCTCGCCATGTTGACATATAACGTTTTATAAGTCAACTTGGCAAGATACCGTATCTCGCCATGTCGACATATAACTTTTTATAAGTCGACTTGGCGAGATAACATATCTCGCCATGACATAATAAGGTTATTGTGTCGACATGTCAAGATAAAGTATCTCGCCAAGTCGTCAAGTCGATGGCACTTTAAAGATAAATTCCAGTTTTGGTAACGATCTCAAAATGACTTTTTACAGAATCTAATATAATGACCACCCAAGTGTCTGTTTGTATGACTAAAAAAATATGTGCCAAAGGATTATGGAAGAAATTGTGTAATTGCTGAGGAATAAGCAAAATAAGAGAGGATTCGGTCACTTCCGTCGGGTCTTTATTCCAGTAATAATAGTACACTGTCCCACGTGTGCCTATCTGTGTTGGTGATCTTCAGCATGAACGTTTTTCAGCGTAGATTTCACGATTTCACAAAGTTCAGTTTATGTAACTGTACCAGATCTAGATCCTCGATGATATTCTGACAAGCCTGGTTTTACAGACTTTCTTATGAAATCAGTGTTTACTGCAACTACTGGCATTTCTCTTTAAAGGCTGCGTATTTCTCGCTTTTTTTCCGCGAAGATTTCATCTGTAGGCCTCCTCCGTGTATTTTACTTTTTTTAGTCACGGTCCCCGAATCGATTCTTCAACCCAACAATGCCGGAACTACCAGTAGGAAACTTTCAGGGAAACAGAGTTCTAATGTAAAATGTGAATACCAAAAGATAGTTCATTCACAGACTAAATACCACCATCTCTAAAGCTGCCCTTTTTGCGCGGATAATTTGTCCCTTTACACTTCTCCTATAGATTAGTTTCGATTGTGGACCAATTAATCAATAATTCTGAGACAGCATTGGTCGGTCGTAAATCCGTCCTACCCCAGATAGGATTAAATCTCAACGTGACGTCTTTTCAAACGTCAAGGTGCGTCATGGGTGCATCTTGATGGAAGGAGGGGGGGGGGGGTGGCATGAAATGTGATAATGGTAGAAAAACCTGAGCGATAGACAATAAAACGAATTAAACCAAAACATGCCGATCCCGTAAAATGTTTCTATGTTATTCATGTAATTGGTGAAATACCAGCGTGACGTTTACTAGCAAAAAAGCTGTCCTGCCGAGATACTACGGGATTTACCATAAACAAATATAGAAACAGCATTTCTGTACAATCTACAAATCATGCGTTGACTATTATATGGAAGTGGTTAAGAATTTGATGAGAAATATCTAAACCGAGGACGTCTCCGGTTGTCGGGCGTTCCAAGTTTAGTGCGTTAGATCTCAAAAGGTGTGTCGTAACTGACAGAAAAACACTTAACAAGATTAGTCTTGTTTTTTTATCAAACAGGCAAATATTTTTTCCTTCAAGCTTATTAAAGAATAATAATAATAAGAAATATATATATCCATAATAATTTAGATGTAAGCCTAATTGTTCAACAGGGAATCGGAGCAGTAAGGAGGCCACATGGTATGTCCAGATGGCATCAATGTAACTGACGAAGTAAGTCTTTGAACAGATGTTATGTAGTCGTCGTTGTCCAAAACTTGTGAACATTAGCCAAGTTGAAATCAAGAGATAAAAGAAGACACAAATGCTCATCATTATATCCCCACATCATTGACGGGCCTTTATTCATTTTACGGGATATCTGGCGTCACGACTCCCGCTCACTTGCGGAAGTTTGTGTGACGCATTTTTTCTCCAAATGTCACATAATGTTTAGATTGGCTGCAATATTCCTGTCATCTCTCGTACTGCCAAGGAAATTACCAATATATCTGCAATCAATGGTACCGCGGGTCTGAAAAGGACAAAATTAATGCTCGCAGGCAGTAAGTACATTCCAGTCACATTAATTCATTAAACATCGTCCTCGTGCCCCCAGACAAAGATGTTCGTGTTGGAGACTGCATGGGTTACATGTTCGGTCAAACCTAGGATGGATAGAATTATCTCTCGTATTTTTTTTTCACTGTCCCATGTTTTGAATATAATTACAAACGCACGCCTGTTCGTTCTTTGGAGTTGTATTCGTGTAATCAGTGTAATTTGATCCCCACCCTTTTACTGGTTTTAGTGATAAAACAAACGAATTTAATATCAATCGAGACAAAAGAAATGAATTGTTGGTATAATGAGAAAGAACGGTAGCCTGCACCCTCCTTGTAAGGGGATGTAACATGGTGGTGGGTGGGGGGGGGGGGCAGTTTACCAAAGTCGTGGCATTGGGCTGATGTATTATACAACTAATTATGTCATCAGACCTAACTTACGTGACTCGGTTTTCTATTTAAAACGATAAAAACCTTTGAATCATCGACAAGCTATTGATTTTTTTTCTTGGGACCCTTTCAAACAAATTTCATATAGGCTTGACGGCGACCCAGGCTAAAATTTCAATTAGCTAAACCAGATTGTTCACAAACGTTAGAACAAATTATATGACAAAAATACCCATCAAAGGGTCTTTAAAATTGGTGATTGTTTGATTCGAGGCCCTACCAGAAAGGATTAAAACCATTCACTTGAATAAAAATATTTCAGGCACGAACGTGTGACGTATAGCAATTGAACGCCGATGCATATTTCTTTCAGTATAATGTGTCTGTCATTTTAATGTATTACACCTAGTAGTATGTAGAGGGGGAAAAAAACCTTGACACGAAAAGACGGGTGCCGTAACGCACGTCATGTCGATGCGGATTACGCGGTCATTAAACTTTATCATTATGATATTAAATTTTAAATTTTTAAGTAAATAATTAATTTCCCGTCTACTAATCCGACTTAAGGGAGGTTAAAACCTTCCAATAAAAATGCTAGACATTCATTTATTTCCAGGTTGCAATTTTTATCCATTTCAGTGAATATTTCTATTGAAAAGTTTGAGAATATACCGCATTTTTCTCTCAACTGAATATTCACATCTATTATCTGTCGTGAGTTTAAGGAGATTAAGAATTTTACGACGAAATTAACCTTAAATACTTGATCCCTAATAAGAAATAAATGATAGCGCACGAATATAAATAATTCATTTGTAAAGCGGATAGATATTATGCGCTATATAAACAAATTATTATTAGTAGCAGAGGTGATATCAATACAGAATATATGTTTTATTCATGATAAGAAACGATTTCTGCAGCACATTCACATGTATGCTAGAAAATCAAAGTATTCGCGAAATGGCTGTGCATCTATGCGATCCATTCCTTAATTCCCTGAAATATGTATGAAAAATATGGTAATTATTCACCATTCTTTGGCTCCGAGACGCCATAATGTGTAAAGTCTAGGTACTGATTCACAAAGGTATTGCACAGGTTAAGAATCAATTTAAAGGAATACAGCCAGCCAAATTTCTTTTTCTTTCTTTCCTTTTTTGTGATCACTTTACGAAATGTTGAAATGTACTGATACTGACAAATATTAAGTTGTTTTTATTTTCTTTTTGCAACCAATGGGTAGTAATTTCATATAAAGTATTAATAGACGTTAATTTGAAAGATTCTTACAAGAAGAAGACCCGTCATACTCTATTAAAACACACAGAAAACAAACGGAAACAAATTATTTAGGTGATCAATTTGGCATTCCATAGTACTTTCATTCGTCACTTTATAAACATTTACGAACAGTGACGACTGACTTAACGAAGAGTTTTCCGGCGTGGGTTCTGAAGGTTTCCCCAAGGCACCAATCCGATCCGAGCTGATCAGTCTTTTCGTCACATAGAAGGGAGGAGACATTACCGCCATCTTTAGTAGTCAAGAGCAATTGAGAGGCCCTCAGAAGCGAAAAGCCAAGGGTCGTCTCTCATTGTCATGATTATGGGCAGTGATCGAAATTTCGGCATTCTTGAATTATCTAACTGCGCGCGTATGTAGAATGAAAAAAGAAAGGATTATTTAGAGCACTCGAAAACGTTATCATTATTTGGATATTCGAGTTGTTTGGCCTTCCGTCGCATACGCTTCAAGTGGAGGGGTGTTGGGAGAATGAAAGAAGGCATGACCATGATGATGAGTGTCTGGATATCAAGGGCAAAATATTTTGGGAAGTTATTATAACCCCTTCTCTGCGACTGTCATCGCGCATTAGCTGGAAGACGGGGACCAACGAAAGCGTTTTCTAATCCACGACGCAATTTCGCTGTGCGATGCGTCTGTTTTTTTCGGAGCCAATACTTTGATATCTAAGATAGACAAACAAGCCGGTATTCTGAACTCGGGCTTAAATCGAACCCTGGTGTAAAGTTGTGGTTTAACCATGGAGACCCAAATGGGGTACAACTCCCTAAAAGTGTACATCCCATTTTTTTAACTCATATGACACCCAAATTGTCTGTGAATTATTACTGAAGTATTTTCCTTCATTATAAAAGCGAAAGGAAACATAACAGTGAACATACAAAATATACAATTTAAACAGAATTTTTGGCTCTCTATAATTTAAGCACAGAGCTAGACCGTGGTCTAAGTTAAACCTGACTTCAGAATACGGGCCCATGAATTTATAAAAAGGTCTAGCCCGAGTGGAAATATATGCACAAATGATAACATTATCGAATATTTTTAAGCATATGCTAAGAGGGCTACACAACTTCCGAATGACCTTATCTCATGCATGTGATTGAAAAAGGCCGTTAAGATTCTTGGATGTGGGTTGACGGGAAAAACGAGAATGGCATATACCTTGGATCATGAGGAGGAGAGTAGGAGCGCAAAGCACGGTTTGGGAGAAGTTGCATTTTTAATTCTTTTTAAGAACAATCACCCAACCTCCATTGATCAATAATCAAATGAAAGAAACAAATTCTGGCAACTAACAATTAAAATAACCATTTTATGGACATGATTTTACTAGTATCTAAAAAACAACCTACTCTCACACCAGCAATGGATCTCTGGGTAGAATTGTGATTACACTCGTTAGACGAATTTTGGCAAAAACTGTTTCCTGTTAATTTCGGCCAACACCTAGTAGGAGTGGTTTAAAACAGAATCGACCCGAATCGATCATTCCAAAAGTGTATGTTACAACATGGCTTAGAATACTTCATGCATGAGCACGAATGTTTCCCATGAGGGGCAAGACTATCTCTATCTACCTCCAGACATAAAGGGGTGGGGGTAAAATCTTGTTTTGTACGGTTTCCTTTGGCTTCTTGCACTTCATTCTGCACCCATATAAAACACATTTTGCCGACTGAGATATAAAGAAAGCCACTAAGGGTGGATTCATCTCAAATTGTTACTATAGTCATGATTGTAAGTGATGTCAATAAGTTTAAGCTTTGTCGATACCCATAGGAGATAACAAAACTTTCCACAACTCAACAATGAGTGTCAAACACGTACTGGAAAGAAGATATTGAAGATAACAGCCCATATTCTGATAGCAGGTTTAACTTCAACTCAGGATTAAAGTTGTGGTTTAAGTATGGATAGCAAATTGTTACATAAATCACTAACAGTAGAAATATCATATATAGTTCAGCTCATTTGGCTCTCAAATCATTCATAATTGTCTAGGGAGTATAAATAGATGAGTGTATGTCTTCACCATCGATGAAACAGGAAAGAGCACAATGAATTAAGAAACATACAACTTAATAAAAATTTTGATACTTTTGGCTTCCCATACTTTTAACCACAAATTTAAACCTGCTATCAGAATACGGGCCAACATCTTTCTCTTCTCTGCCCCCCTTCCTCCTCAGAGTGAATGACACTATTTGCTCTTAGATGGAGGGGAAATAATCGTACCTAAACATGGTGGGTATCGGGGGGGGGGGTCATATGTTTTAAGATTAATGTTAAACAATTTCACATTAAAACTTTGAGAATGAATCATATTTTAAGAGGGTTTGTTTTTCCAGCATCTGTCCTGTCACTGTAATACGGACCAGTCACGACTTCCCAGCTGTGAGAGATTTTCGTAAAGTGTACATGGGGAATTGGACATACATCTGAGTGGATAAATGAAGCGACCTGTATGGGTTGCTGTATCCAGGAGCGCCCCCTTTATATCAGAGAGTTTCGGCAATTTCGACTCTAACATAAAAGTAATTGACGCATAGCTTAGCTAACATTCTTTTCTTTTTAATTTTCCAATAGCACGTGGTACACTATTATTATTCCTTCATCTATACAATAATGACGATAGTTACTTGATTTGAAAAAAAAAACTATAAAAAGTCATAAACTTTACATGTACATGTAAAGGCGAAGAGCGAGAGAGCGTACCGCCCGAGCCTCTTCCTCTTAGATTTCGGCAATTTTCTTGTTGAAATATCTAATTATGGAGGGAAAGGAGAATCGCCCAATCCATTTGGACCCCTGGCTACGAGCCGGGGTGATGAACGGCAAGGCATTTCTGGTACTTACAACGGTTATCCAGTGTCATGGCAACATATTTTTTTGGAATAATTTGCTAAATGAATATGTTAAATTGCAGCATGCATTTACTTGTTTAATATGTATGTAATTAATCCTTTGAATAATATGTTTAGCTAATATTTTTTAAAATCTTGGCACATAAAAAATAATAAGAAATCTCTCGAAATTCGTATCATTGCAAATATTTAGAAGCTTCGCTCTACTCAAGTAAAACTTAACGTTATCGTAGCTTTCACAGTTATATTTGTTTTTAGGCGACTGGTAAAAGAAACTACGAGCATACAATTGTGCAATTGCCGAGATCACATTTTTTGGTACCACAGCGGCAGTTTTGCCAAGAAAGTCCAGTTAGCAGATTGCTTATTATGACTCCAAAACTTTATTAATTTCAACGGGATTCATCCCACACCTGAAGGTATGTTTTTTTGAGTATTTACTTAAAGTTCTAGGACAAAATATGTGATAAATGGTTATTTTATTAGGTTTTTTATGACACGTATCAGGTTACAACAATCCGTTTATTTCAATGTAAAATGTATCGTACGTTGATATTGTAAAGTTAGAGCCGTAGAGGTTCACGCAGTGGACATTGAAAGTGAAAGTGATTTGTTTCAAACTTTTGGGCTGAAAAGAGTAGTGATGAAAGCCAAAGATTATTATTAACTTGAGCTAAACATTTGAAGGTTCAAACATTTAGAAATGAGTTTTTATGCATTCTTTACTGGAAAAAGGGAACTATATTTTTGGTTGAGCTTCCATAGTGAAAGCTTTACGCACAATGTCCACCGCGGAGTGATATTCTTCCTTGAAATTTAGTGTGATACGCCTCCGTATAGACTTCAATTCTAGGCGCTTTATACAAATTTGTTATAGATGCAATTATGCATTATTTAAACACATAGATTTACATTTGGCTAAAAGAAATAGAAAAGAAGCAAATTGATCATTTCTTTTATCTTATCAGTTTATCAGCCAAACCATATTGTTTTAAAGATGCATCTTTAGCATGTAAACAAATGCAAGTTTTAAATATACTAAATTTGCAGTTTGGAAGTAGGTGGAGTATTGTTAAAAATACATTTAAAAGTGGTATAAGAGAAATTGAGTATTAACATAATTTCATTGTATTCACTCTATTTGGATTCATTGTATTCACTCTTTTTGGAGAAGCTTAAAGAGATAAATATGAAATGTTCAACAATAAGAATGAAAATGGAACTTATTGTTATTTACAACAAAGTAAATGGATTTATTGAGCATACATGCTTACACAGTTAATACTCCACAAGAGTAACTCAGTGTAACACTTCACAGGAGCATTTTTCTTATGAATGCTTTCTTGTTTTGTTTACTTGTTACAGGGTTAATCAACTCAGTTGTTGAATGGTGCTTGAAAGTGAAACTACAAGAGATTAAAGAAGGCAACATGAATCTCATTATACGCCTGTTCTATATAAGGTCTCTTCATTGCAACAACGAGAATTTGAGATGTGGAAGTATGGTGATTGAGTGACTGAGTCCATAACAATCTTCAACAACTGACTCAAATTGGACTCTGAGAGCAACCTACCTCCATCTTACACTAGATTTAGTCAGCATAAGGACTTGGAAGTTTCCTGAATCTACCATGGCCGACATAAGCCAACTGAAGTTATTGAGACGGAATACTAAAGGAGCTTTAACTCGCACCTTAAACTCCATTGAGAGGTTGCTAGTAGACCCTGCAAATGACGCTGAAACCATAAAAGAATACATAGCCAAAGCAGGGGAACAGTTCAAAGAAGTGGAATGTAAACACACCAAGTTGGTAGAGAACATAACAGATGAAGCAATATACGAAGAAGAAGAAGAATGGATGGGAGAGTGTGAACAGAGGTTTGTGGAGACCATCGTTCATGCACGGAAGTTCATCGGGTCTCTGAACCAAAGTGAGCCAATTACTCTCAAGTCTGAAACGCAGCCAACACCCACGCCTTCATCTGTCACACAAGGTGCATCCCCACCAGCAGTGGAAGCTGCATCTATTCCTACATCCCAACCTACCAACCCAGCAGCAACGACCAATTCGGTTTCTCCTAGTCCAACATCTGGTCTGTCAGCTGGTACTCCAAAAATGCAAAAGATGAAATTTCCTACATTTAATGGGGACATTAAAGAGTATCAACGTTTCTGTACTTTATTCAAACATTGTGCCACAGATCTAACAGAAATAGAGTGTTTTTACCAGCTTACTCAATCCATGATCAATGCACGTGAGCGCAACATGATAAAGGGTTGCATCAACGTACAGAGAGCCTGGCAAGTTCTAGATGAGAAGTACGGCGACCAGGATAGAGTTGTGGACAATCTGCTCCAGGAATTGGAGAACTTGAAGCCTTATCAAACCAAAGGTAAAGTTAGTCTGAGCGCCATGACTGTATTTGTCCAGACATTGCAGGTGTTTGAAATGCAAGCAGAAACAATTGGCCTTTCTGGAGAGCTGAATAGTAAAATCTTGCTTAGTCAAATCAAGCAAAAGATGCCTGAGGAACATCGCATTGCCTACTACAAGAGTGTCAGAGATGAACACAACAGTGACACGCTTGGAGGTCTGGTTAAATGGCTACATAGTCAGCTTCTACTACAAGAGAAGGCCAAGTCACCTTTTCCGGAGAAACTTAGTTCTTCTGAGACGATGCAGAATAAAAGTACCAAATCATCAAACGCTGCAACTTGGAACCAACCTAAACAGCAGAATCGTTTCAAAGAACAGAAAGGCCCCAAGGTACCCAAGTGCGCTCTTCATACAAACTCAAATACACATTTTCTAAAAACGTGTATGAAATTCAGGAATCTGAGCCTCCAGGAAAAATATGACATTATGAAAAAACACAACATTTGTAATCGTTGTGGTCATAACAATTGTCAAGCTGGGAAGCCTCCTTTCGATCTCAAGTCCTGCCAGTTTCCTTCACCATGCACTATCCAGACGTGTGGCAGTGATGCCCATTTCTCTGCCATTTGTCCTGTAGTATATGGGAGTAATACTGCTTCGGTGAATCCACCCCGGGTTCATCCACCAGACCAGATGAATGCCAATGCAAGGTCATTTCGTCCAGCATCTGTAACTACCGTAACGGGAAAGGAACTCCATGGTATTCTCCCAACAGTTATGGGCTATCTTCGAATAGGGAACCTTCGCCAATTGGTACGCATATTACTTGATGGTGGAAGCCAAGCTTCACTTGTTAGAGAAGGGATCTTCCCAAGGACGGAACATGACAGATATCAAGAGCATGAACTAACACTAGTTGGGGGAAACACCATCTCACGGAGACTGAAACTCATTGATTGTCAAATAGAGGACATGGAAGGGAAGCACTCTTACCCACTGACATTAACAGAGATTGATAAGCCATGTGGAAACGCTCAAGTCATTCAAGCAGATATTATACAGCAGTATGCCCACTTGAGTGAAATTGAGGTCAACACTGCTCCTTCGACAACTATCGATGTTCTTCTCGGTGTTGACAATACGTACCTCATGATCTGGGAAGAGTTCATCAGGGCCCGAGATGTGATGATCCAGTTGCAGTCAGATGTCCATTGGGATGGTATATCCAAGGAGGACGTTCGTGCGGTACTACCCCACTCCTCAACTACCTCAATGTATCTGCCATCGGTCCAATTGAAGAGTTTATTGGGTTAGAGACTATGGGTCTGGAACCAAAAAGATGTAAATGTTCAACAGACCTTCTGGACAGAAATGCCACAGAGGTCATGCAGCAAAGTGTGTCTCAACTCCCAAATGGTTCCTATGAGATCGCACTTCCATGGAAGAAACCCCCTGAGAGTTTACCAGACAATTATGAGTATGCCGTGAAAAGACAAAAACACCTCGAGAAGCAGTTTGCTGACAGGCCTGCTGAATGGGAGGTGTATTGCAAGCAGATGAGAGATCAGGTTAAGAGGGGCGTTTCCAGACACGTGACAGACGAAGAGATGAGACAAGACCGGGCTACAGGAAAGAAAATGTGGTTTCTTCCACATTTCGCAGTCACCAAGGACTCAACTACCACTCCTGTGCGAGTAGTGTATGATGGAAAGTCACGATTCCAAGGTCATGCACTAAATGACTATTTGATGAAAGGAGAGAATGTTAATTCAAACCTGTTTGAAGTCGCCTTGCGCTTCAGAGAGAATGAGGTTGGAGTTATTGCTGATATAAGCAAGATGTACCAAGCCATCAAAATCAAACCAGATGATGCCAGATTTCATCGTTACGTCTTCAGAGAGAGCCCAAGTCACCCGTTACAGGTTTTCGAGCTCAGCACTGTGACTTTTGGGGACAAACCCTCACCAACAGCTGCCATCCTCACACTGCGACATGTCGTCGAGGAACATGCTCCAAGAGATGAAGGACTGAAAGATGTAGTTGTCCACCAGTTCTACATGGACGATCTGAACGAATCTGTTTCTGATGTGCAGCAAGCTCTTGAACTCAAATCGAAGCTCACAAAGACCCTAGAGAAGGGAAAGTTCAATCTACGTAAGTGGCAGTCAAACAAACGAGAGGTTTGTGATGAGACCGAGGATATGAAGTCTGCAACAGTGCTTGGGACCAAATGGAATTTGGAGAAAGACACGCTGAGCGTCAAAGAGGTGAAACCAATCAAAGGTATACCTACGAAGCGCAGCATTCTGAAACAGACGGCATCATACTACGATGTCTTCGGAGTTTTGTCTGGAATATTGGTGAGGCCAAAGATCCTCCTGCAAAAACTATGGCAACTCAATTTGGATTGGGATACGCCTATTGACTCCCAAAAAGAACTCTGTGCAACACTGGATGCCATAAACAAGGACCTGGAGGAAGTAGTGGATGTTGAGATACCGAGATGCCTAATTCCAGAGGAGTTTAAAGGAACGAGACCCTTGCCTGAGGTGTCACTACATGGACTAAGTGATGCATCTGAAGACGCGATGGGCATGGGAGTGTGGCTCAGGTGGTCCCATCTGGAAGGAACAGGGGCAGAGTTGTCCTTTGTGTGTGCGAGAGCAAGGCTTACACCGCTGAAGCAATCGAGCATGCCCAGGAAAGAGCTGCAAGCAATTCTTTTGCTGTCGAGACTGATGTGCACGATCAGAGATGCCCTCCGTATCAACATAGCATACTGGAAAATATGGACTGACAGTATGACTGCCATCAGCTGGTTGAGGGGTCAGTCCAAATCCTTCCGTGCCTATGTCGCCTACAGGGTAGGCGAAATCACCACTAGATTTGATCCTATCTCTGATGTCGCCTATGTACCATCTGCCCAGAATGCAATTGACCTGGTGTCTAGAGGAGGTACTGCAAGTGAGATGAAGCGAGTTATAGATGGTCCAGAGTTCTTAAAACTTTCTCCATCAATGTGGCCAAAGACACCCGAGAATATCCCTACAGATCCAAAAGACAAAGAAAAGAAAAAGTTCCATGTACGGAATGCGAAGACATATGCACTCGGTGTCAAGATGGAGGACAAAACGATATGGGCGGCCATAAGTGCCAAAATTACCGATTTGAGAAATATATATGTACCGTTGAAAATAAACTAAAATGCAGAAATATATCTAAAAATAAAGAAATTTTTAAAATAATTAAGATAACAAAAAAATAGAAATTCACAGAATCAAACATTAGTGCAGAAATAAGGACAAACACAAAAACAAGACAATCGCAAAGAATAATAAATGATAAAAAATACGTAGATAACCATATAATTGAACACAATCACAGAAATATAGGTTCATGCAGGAATAGAGAAAGACTGAGAAATGTAAAGACATTCATAGAATTAAATACAACTTCAGAAATATAGACAACCGCAGAATTGAAGAGAACTACAGGAATAATAGAGACCACAGAAATAAAGACATTTTCAAAAATATAGACAGCCAGAGAATTGTAGACAACCTAATAAATATAGACAATCTCAGAATTTAAGAAAACTTCAGAAACATAAACAACAGAAATATAGACAACCTCAGAACACAAAAACTTCAGAAACATAAACAACAACAGAAATAGAGGCAACCTCAGAAAAACAGACAACCGCAAAATTAAACAAAACGACTGAATTATAGTCCATCGCAAATAGCGCTACCTCGTCGAAAATAGAGACTGCAGAAATTCTGGAGAGCACAGAAATTCTGTAGAGCTGAGAAATAAAAGTACAGCACGTCAAACATACTGGAAATGAGAGGGCAATAGAGGGCGTACTACCACCACGCACGTGTATGATGCATGCATGCGACGAGTGCGATCGAGCATGTGCTATGGTTTTCATCGTTACCGGTATTTTGTATTACATTATCCCACTTGTTTTGGGATTTAATTTCAACCTCTATGGTTGATTACGTTTGTTGGGCCTGAACTTGGTAAAGAGGACTTCGTGAAACAGCGGACAAGTAGCTCACTATCTCCGATTCAGTCAAGAAGTTAGACTTATAACGGTGTTGAGAAACGGGCCCCATAATGTCTAATCTACGATGACCGGCGTGAAGTTGGTTGGATATTCGATATTCAAACTGTGAAGTTGGTTGGATATTCAGGTTCGATATTCAAACGCGTGTGAAGTTGGACAGATATTCAATATTCGATATTAAAAAATTAGGGGTTTTGAAAGCTAGCTAGGGGGTTTAAAAGGTGGAACACGTCTCGGGCAACCATAAAATAGCTGGCTTGCCCTAATACGAGGATTTTTTAGGGGACAAAAGTCAGTGAATAAAAGGGTTGGAAATTTCTAATTTAATTTTTTTTTCAAGGGGCCCCCAGGGATATCCCGACGGCCTAGCCAGGGTAACCACCTATCCTAACTTGTAGAACTCGATTCGGGTAACAAGATAAACACCTGCTTGACCCGGTGCATGTACATTAAGGGGCTCAAATTAACAAAATTAAAGGGAATAAAGGGCTATTTAGACCATTTTTTAATTAAAAAAAGTATTTTTTCAAGGGCCCCCAGGGATATCCCGACGGCCTAGCCAGGGTAACCACCTATCCTAACTTGTAGAACTCGATTCGGGTAACAAGATAAACACCTGCTTGACCCGGCGCATGTACATTAAGGGGGCTCAAATTAACAAAATTAAAGGGAATAAAGGGCTATTTAGACCATTTTTTAATATAAAAAAGTATTTTTTTCAAGGGGCCCCCAGGGATATCCCGACGGCCTAGCCAGGGTAACCACCTATCCTAACTTGTAGAACTCGATTCGGGTAACAAGATAAACACCTGCTTGACCCGGCGCATGCACATTTAGGGGCAACTCGGTAAAGCATCTCATCAGCAGATTTTATTCATTAATGACACTCAGTCCTAATTCCTCCGCCACTAACATAGTTCCGAAAACCGAGTGATACATGTATTTTGTTTTATTCGCACAAAGTTTGTTGAGTTGTTAACCATATTTTTCTTCTCGAATCAGTCTAATCATTATACATACTTACTTTTTTGTAATCAGATTACAAAGTAAGAAAAATGAGAATGGGTTGGGTCGAATGATTATCTTTAGCCTTTTGTTGTAGATCGGCTGTCTCTGCATGCTCTTGCAGAAAATAGGCATACCGAAAAAATATGGGGCCGTATATCGATACAAAACGTCTTGTTGAAAATATGAGTTTAACGTTCTTCTAATCTTCAAATAATTCTCAGGAAACATTTTCTATGGCACGTGTAGCCTTCAATTCAATTAATCAACAAGGACGGAGTTATACCCCTAAAAAATAATTGTATTATGAATTAACATGTCTCTTTTATACGATATCGCGTGACTAATTATTGATTGATTGATTGATCGGCTAAATTGCCAATGCGACCATCACATAATTTGAATTTATATTTAAAATCTTTTTAAAAGGCCAAGATTTTCTAGCTCGCTTCGCTCGCTGGTAACTTATACAAATTTTCCACTTTTGCTATGTTTTGCTGCTTTAATATATTTCGTTTATTATCCGCACTGAACTGCTTTGAACTTAAAGGGATAGTCCGGGGTGAAAATATTTATATTTTGATACATAGAGTGGTATTCACTGAGCAAAATGCCAAAAATTTCATTAAAATCGGAAAACAAATACTAAAGTATTTGTTATTAATTTACCCAAGCCAAATTCTAACAATTGTAAAAGGACATTTTTCTATCGGGGATATCAATTTATAATCGATTGCTCAATGAAATTCATAATGTACCAACTTTAAGTTGCTTTCATACTCTATTATGATTATTTAGATTGAGCATTTGTATTTTTACTTCTTTCTTTTTGTTTTCATAGTTTTAGTAAGTTTTTTTTTGAACACTTTTCTGTCAATGTACTTTACTTGGAAATGTTTTTCTTTTAGTATTTTTATTGGTGTATATTACTTTGTTTGGTAAATGTAGGACCCCAAGGAAGAACAGCAGTATTTTGCAAATACAGCTGAATTGGGCGATCCTCCGTTATTGTATCTATATTGTTATGAAATAAAACAAACAAACAAGTTTAAAGTTTAGCAATATTTTGTGAAAACAATCATCATGAATATTTATTAGATGGGCTGTGGATGTTACATCTCAACTTTCATTTTTCTTAACGTGTTAATACATAATTTTTTTCCCCGTTATTTCATACTTGTGTGAATAATGTCTCCCTTATAGTGAAATAAGTTGCAGCAATAAAATAATATCAAATGCAATAAATCAATGGACAATCCAATTTTTCTAGCTCTTGGAGGAAAAAAATTTGAATAGACCTAATTTCATATAGTAAAATACAAAAGAACAAGTGGAGATGTGACATCATCAGCCCACCTAATGAATATCATGACCATACTGTTTTCACAAAACATTGCTAAAATTTAAACTTCTTAATTTGTTATCCGATTTTGATGAAATTTTTGGCATTTTGCTAAGTGAATTTTACTCTATTTATTAAGCTATAATACTTTCAGCCCGGACCATCCCTTTAATATAATATGTGGTGTATATACCCGCGATATGATAAAAAAATGTTGGCCATCTGCAAAGTTTTAAAATATCACGAGGTTCCGGGGCTCCACCCCAGACCAGTGGTGGCACCAAAGGATGAGGCCCAGTGAGTTGCCCAACCCCCCGAAATTTTGAAGAAAAAAATGTTTAGTAAGCATTGTCATAATTCTCCAAGACTTTTTTTTTGTTCTTAAAATTTTGAAAATTTTCTCATCCATTCACCGTTAGCATTTAGCTCCCGACAATTTTGGTCACTAACATAGATCTTTCAGGTCATTATATAAAATTCACGATGTCGCTCGCGCTACGCGCTCGCAGTAACTAATAATTGAAATAAGTAAATTATCTATTTACATGGGTCTTAAAAATCCAATGTCATTAGAGTTTTCATTATTTGTTTTAGCGAGATACATATCCTGCGTGTCCACAATTTTCATAACTGAAATATTTTCAGCGAATTAGATACCCATTCAGTTCATGATGACAAAAAAGGTGCTTAGAACGTCCAGGTATCATCCCTTCGCGCTCACACTATTTATTTGGTGAGATATCATCTTCATGACCCAATTAATGCAAACAGCTAGTCCTTAACAGGTCGCTTTTCAAGTCAGGAGGGACACCATTATTTTTGAAATAAAATTAGCTCGCACTTCTCGCTCGATTTAAAAAAATTGTGTGTCACCCCCCCCCCCCCACCGAGAATGTTATTTTGCCTCCTTATAGGATAAAAACCCTTGTGCCATTATTGTTCCGGACCCCATCCGATAACACTGCCCCAAGCCCCCCAAAAAGTTCTGAAACTGGGAACAAAAAAGAAATGACAAAAGGAAAGAAAGGAAAGGAAGATGAAAGATATATGATGTTCATTTTCTGCACACCATGCATGTCTAAAACAATCTCAAAGTTGCTCGGGGCACAATCCTAAAGTATCCTGTTCATACTATTATGACCTCTCCGTTCTCCCTATTTTTCTTTATATTCCCCCTCCTTTTCTTTGCTCTCTCTCCGAGTCCCTTTCCCTTCTCTCTCTTCTATTTTTTTATCTTTTAAAGTTTTTATTGTTTTTTCATAATTTTGTATAAAAAATCAAATATAATTAATACAATATAAAAGAGTAGAATAAATGATATCTTCTATTTCATTTTTTCCCTTTTCTTATTGGTTTTTTTTTCTACTCTTCCCATTGCCGGCACTAAGAGATAGGGAGGAAGTCGGGAAGTAGTTCCCAATGCTCTAAATGGCCCTTTATTCCCTTTAATTTTGTTAATTTGAGCCCCCTTAATGTGCATGCGCCGGGTCAAGAAGGTGATTTTCTTGTTGCCTGAATCACGTTCTACAAGTTAGGATAGGTGGTTACCCTGGCTAGGCCGTCGGGATATCCCTGGGGGCCCCTTGAAAAAAAATACTTTTTTTAATTAAAAAATGGTCTAAATAGCCCTTTATTCCCTTTAATTTTGTTAATTTGAGCCCCCTTAATGTACATGCGCCGGGTCAAGCAGGTGTTTATCGTGTTACCCGAATCGAGTTCTACCAGTTAGGATAGGTGGTTACCCTGGCTAGGCCGTCGGGATATCCCTGGGGGCCCCTTGAAAAAAATACTTTTTTAAATTAAAAAATGGTCTAAATAGCCCTTTATTCACTTTAATTTTGTTAATTTGAGCCCCCTTAATGTACATGCGCCGGGTCAAGCAGGTGTTTATCGTGTTACCCGAATTGAGTTCTACAAGTTAGGATAGGTGGTTACCCTGGCTAGGCCGTCGGGATATCCCTGGGGGCCCCTTGAAAAAAATACTTTTTTAAATTAAAAAATGGTCTAAATAGCCCTTTATTCCCTTTAATTTTGTTAATTTGAGCCCCCTTAATGTACATGCGCCGGGTCAAGCAGGTGTTTATCTTGTTACCCGAATCGAGTTCTACAAGTTAGGATAGGTGGTTACCCTGGCTAGGCCGTCGGGATATCCCTGGGGCCCCTTGAAAAAATACTTTTTTTAATTAAAAAATGGTCTAAATAGCCCTTTATTCCCTTTAATTTTGTTAATTTGAGCCCCTTAATGTACATGCGCCGGGTCAAGCAGGTGTTTATCTTGTTACCCGAATCGAGTTCTACAAGTTAGGATAGGTGGTTACCCTGGCTAGGCCGTCGGGATATCCCTGGGGGCCCCTTGAAAAAAAATTAAATTAGAAATTTCCAACCCTTTTATTCACTGACTTTTGTCCCCTAAAAAATCCTCGTATTAGGGCAAGCCAGCTATTTTATGGTTGCCCGAGACGTGTTCCACCTTTTAAACCCCCTAGCTAGCTTTCAAAACCCCTAATTTTTTAATATCGAATATTGAATATCTGTCCAACTTCACACGCGTTTGAATATCGAACCTGAATATCCAACCAACTTCACAGTTTGAATATCGAATATCGAATATCCAACCAACTTCACGCCGGTCATCGTAGATTAGACATCATGGGGCCCGTTTCTCAACACCGTTATAAGTCTAACTTCTTGACTGAATCGGAGATAGTGAGCTACTTGTCCGCTGTTTCACGAAGTCCTCTTTACCAAGTTCAGGCCCAACAAACGTAATCAACCATAGAGGTTGAAATTAAATCCCAAAACAAGTGGGATAATGTAATACAAAATACCGGTAACGATGAAAACCATAGCACATGCTCGATCGCACTCGTCGCATGCATGCATCATACACGTGCGTGGTGGTAGTACGCCCTCTATTGCCCTCTCATTTCCAGTATGTTTGACGTGCTGTACTTTTATTTCTCAGCTCTACAGAATTTCTGTGCTCTCCAGAATTTCTGCAGTCTCTATTTTCGACGAGGTAGCGCTATTTGCGATGGACTATAATTCAGTCGTTTTGTTTAATTTTGCGGTTGTCTGTATTTCTGAGGTTGCCTCTATTTCTGTTGTTGTTTATGTTTCTGAAGTTTTTGTGTTCTGAGGTTGTCTATATTTCTGTTGTTTATGTTTCTGAAGTTTTCTTAAATTCTGAGA
Organism: Lytechinus variegatus; assembly: GCF_018143015.1. Lineage (NCBI taxonomy): Eukaryota > Metazoa > Echinodermata > Echinoidea > Temnopleuroida > Toxopneustidae > Lytechinus > Lytechinus variegatus. The sequence continues at coordinate 15,369,073 of NC_054741.1, read as the reverse complement.
TTGTCTATATTTATTAGGTTGTCTACAATTCTCTGGCTGTCTATATTTTTGAAAATGTCTTTATTTCTGTGGTCTCTATTATTCCTGTAGTTCTCTTCAATTCTGCGGTTGTCTATATTTCTGAAGTTGTATTTAATTCTATGAATGTCTTTACATTTCTCAGTCTTTCTCTATTCCTGCATGAACCTATATTTCTGTGATTGTGTTCAATTATATGGTTATCTACGTATTTTTTATCATTTATTATTCTTTGCGATTGTCTTGTTTTTGTGTTTGTCCTTATTTCTGCACTAATGTTTGATTCTGTGAATTTCTATTTTTTTGTTATCTTAATTATTTTAAAAATTTCTTTATTTTTAGATATATTTCTGCATTTTAGTTTATTTTCAACGGTACATATATATTTCTCAAATCGGTAATTTTGGCACTTATGGCCGCCCATAAAACGAAACCAATCTTGGATGCTACAAAGTACTCCAACTGGACAAAGCTCAAGATGGTCACCGCAAGAGTATTGTCTGTGAGAGAACTGCCAAAAAGCCAGTGGTTGAAGCAACTCATGATCCAGATTGCACAGTGGCCATCTCACAAATTCATACGGGAAGCAGAGCGGTACTGGATTCGTCAGGCTCAGAAAGATATCAACTTTCATGACCCTAACATTCTGAAACTCGACCCATTCCTTGATGAAGACGGTGTCTATCGTGTTGGTGGACGTTTGGACAGAGCACCGTTGTCGTATGACCTGCGTCATCCATACCTTCTCCCGAAGAAGTGCCATATCAGTTACCTTCTTGTGCGAGATAGTCACGTACACGCCGTCCATGGAGGTTACCTGAGAACAGCTACTGAAGTCCGTAAGAAGTTCTGGATTATCGGTGACATATCTCTAGCACGACATGTTGTCCGTAACTGTGTGACATGCAAGAGGTACAAGGGAAAACCAGTCCAACAAAGAATGGCTGATTTGCCATCGTTTCGAGTAACTCCTTGTGCACCGCCATTCAAAACTACACTAGTGGATTATCTGGGCCCAATCAACGTGAAACTAAACAGGAATACCACAACGAAGGGGTACTGTGCACTGTTTACTTGTGCAGTCACCAGGGCCGTCCACCTAACTGTGGTGCAGGACCTTTCTACACAGTCATTTCTCCAGGCGTTAGAAAGGTTTGTGAGCATTAGAGGGGCTCCAGCTACAATGATTAGTGACATTCCAAACATTTCTGATTATAAATCTTGTTTTCGATAAAGGTCTGGACAATCGCTCACTTTTGTATTTTCAACAACTTATCAATAGTCGCCCACTTACTGCGATGTCGGCGTCACCACTTGATCAGCCACCTCTAACACCTAACCATTTCCTCATTGGTCGGGGAGATCTGAGCTGCCCTGACATCCCTTGTGAGGAGTACAGGGGAGACCTGCGGAAGCGTCGCGAACTATGCAAGACGATGGTGGATGGGTTCTGGTGCAGATGGATGGACTGCATTCACAAACTGTCGCCACGCAACAAGTGGCAAAGGTCAACAGAGAATCTTGAAGAAGGAGATATAGTTCTCGTCATTGGGGATAGTAAGGCTCGTGGATCGTGGAAGATGGCAGAGGTCGTGAAATGCTATCCGGGGCAAGATGATCTCGTAAGAATCGTAGATGTTAAGTCCACTGATCGTACAATCGCGAAAAAGCCGGTGACAAAACTTGTGTCTCTAATGAAAAGGTCAGAGCGAGATGATTTAGGTGACTAAAACTAGTGACATTCCAAACATTTCTGATTATAAATCTTGTTTTCGATAAAGGTCTGGACAATCGCTCACTTTTGTATTTTCAACAACAGTATTATGCGGTGACATTTTCATCATCTTCAACGGACATTTCAAATAGAAGATTACAACATTGAAAGACTGTTTAATCGATCAGGAGATTGTGTTAGACTTCATTTTGAACTTTACGGACAAGTATTGTATTGAGAAACATTATTTTTTGACGTCCCGTCGCTTTTGGGGGGTCGGAATGTCATGGCAACATATTTTTTTGGAATAATTTGCTAAATGAATATGTTAAATTGCAGCATGCATTTACTTGTTTAATATGTATGTAATTAATCCTTTGAATAATATGTTTAGCTAATATTTTTTAAAATCTTGGCACATAAAAAATAATAAGAAATCTCTCGAAATTCGTATCATTGCAAATATTTAGAAGCTTCGCTCTACTCAAGTAAAACTTAACGTTATCGTAGCTTTCACAGTTATATTTGTTTTTAGGCGACTGGTAAAAGAAACTACGAGCATACAATTGTGCAATTGCCGAGATCACATTTTTTGGTACCACAGCGGCAGTTTTGCCAAGAAAGTCCAGTTAGCAGATTGCTTATTATGACTCCAAAACTTTATTAATTTCAACGGGATTCATCCCACACCTGAAGGTATGTTTTTTTGAGTATTTACTTAAAGTTCTAGGACAAAATATGTGATAAATGGTTATTTTATTAGGTTTTTTATGACACGTATCAGGTTACAACAATCCGTTTATTTCAATGTAAAATGTATCGTACGTTGATATTGTAAAGTTAGAGCCGTAGAGGTTCACGCAGTGGACATTGAAAGTGAAAGTGATTTGTTTCAAACTTTTGGGCTGAAAAGAGTAGTGATGAAAGCCAAAGATTATTATTAACTTGAGCTAAACATTTGAAGGTTCAAACATTTAGAAATGAGTTTTTATGCATTCTTTACTGGAAAAAGGGAACTATATTTTTGGTTGAGCTTCCATAGTGAAAGCTTTACGCACAATGTCCACCGCGGAGTGATATTCTTCCTTGAAATTTAGTGTGAAACGCCTCCGTATAGACTTCAATTCTAGGCGCTTTATACAAATTTGTTATAGATGCAATTATGCATTATTTAAACACATAGATTTACATTTGGCTAAAAGAAATAGAAAAGAAGCAAATTGATCATTTCTTTTATCTTATCAGTTTATCAGCCAAACCATATTGTTTTAAAGATGCATCTTTAGCATGTAAACAAATGCAAGTTTTAAATATACTAAATTTGCAGTTTGGAAGTAGGTGGAGTATTGTTAAAAATACATTTAAAAGTGGTATAAGAGAAATTGAGTATTAACATAATTTCATTGTATTCACTCTATTTGGATTCATTGTATTCACTCTTTTTGGAGAAGCTTAAAGAGATAAATATGAAATGTTCAACAATAAGAATGAAAATGGAACTTATTGTTATTTACAACAAAGTAAATGGATTTATTGAGCATACATGCTTACACAGTTAATACTCCACAAGAGTAACTCAGTGTAACACTTCACAGGAGCATTTTTCTTATGAATGCTTTCTTGTTTTGTTTACTTGTTACAGGGTTAATCAACTCAGTTGTTGAATGGTGCTTGAAAGTGAAACTACAAGAGATTAAAGAAGGCAACATGAATCTCATTATACGCCTGTTCTATATAAGGTCTCTTCATTGCAACAACGAGAATTTGAGATGTGGAAGTATGGTGATTGAGTGACTGAGTCCATAACATCCAGAGTATAAACATGATTGACATTCAGTCTAGATTAAAAAAAAGAGGAGGCAACCCCCGTTTTTACATAATATGGAGCCTAAAGTGTCAAAGAATTGAAAATAGAAATGTAAAAGCACATTCATGCTTAGAAAGCATTGATTTAAATATAAGCATCAACTAATGACGGTGAAGAAGCAATTTTCGTCTTATTTAGGGGACATTTTCTTCACAGATTCACCTTACCATTATCTATTTTAGGATATTTCTTGTCCTTGGTGGACTGCGAATACGCTGTCAGCTAATCTTTAAATCAAATTTCACGAATGTACGTGGACACGAGTGTCTAACTGTAATCTGTTTTTACTGCTTCTTTTCAGATCTTTTTGTTCCGTTCTGATATGACACGACTCGTCATTCGTGCAAATAAAAGGCGGTGAAACGATAAGAGGGATGACCCTGTCAATCCAGATTTAAATTCTGAGGGATTTTGATCCCCTTAGGTGTAGAATTTCACAATTTTAAAGGAATTTTGTAACTTTTCAAAATACATGGCATGACATTTGTTGCCATTGTATGGCCTACATAAACATTGGTGCCTCCAGCCTGGTTGTAAGTGACGTCCATTCTATTTTATGAAAATCTCACATTGAACAAACAATATAAAAGTTAAATCTAAGACAATTATTGTCGTCTAAGCCTTGTCTATTTTCAATTTGCACATTATGGCGCCCCCCCCCCCCTTCCCGGCCTCTACACATCGACCTATTCGAAATCCCTGATCCGCCAATATTAGTTAACTACTAAAGCTACGACAGATATACTTCAAAAGAAAAAAAAATAGAGATCAGAATGAGTACATGTCACCTTGTTTGTTTTGGATAAGATAGCTAACCACAGTACAGAATTTCGTGAATTTAGAGACCGAAATTAGTCCTAGATAGTATTAACCCGAGGATGACCCCCCCCCTCATAATTCTACATTTGTCATCAGCCTAACTGAACAGAATTGTATTGCATACTGCAGTGCATATACTGTACAATTCTTATGTAAAAATTGCACTTACAGTACGTTAACAAACTGCTAAGTCTGTTGATTCATTTTTGTCTCGCCTGCATAGCAGAGCGAGACTCGAGGCGCCGCTCTTCTGACGGCGACGACGATGGTGCCGTCAATATGAAATCTTAACCAAGTTTATAATAGGCCATAAAGGTTAAGTATTACTGAAAATCCTGCCTGAGTTTCAGGTCACATGACCAATGTCAAAGGTCATTTAGGGTCAATGGACTTAGACCATATTCATGATATTGGGGGAATCAACATCGAAATCTTAACCAAGGTTAACCAATTAATATTCCTTGGCCCGAATTCACAAACGTGGACTAAAGTTATACCGGGGTTAGATTTAGCCATGGCATGGGTTAACTAATATTCGGGTATAAAGTTAGTCCACCGCGCTATTCACAAACGGTGGACTAACTAATCCATGGGTTAACTTTAGCACCCGGGGTTAAATTCAACCCGTGGCTGAGTTATAACCCAGTGCTAACTTTAGTCCTTAGATTAAAATGACGTCAATTCAGCTTTCTGTTGGGTGGACTTGTCCTTTAAGACTGCATATTGTAAAAAAAAATACTTGGGATGCCGTCCTGTTGTCATGTTGTCAGTTGTCATAATCTAGGCGTGTTAAGCAGTATACATGATTCAATGTGGCAGTATGACATGCTCTTAGGTGTGAGAGAGGATTAAAAACACAATGATGAAGCCCTCTCAAAACAAACCAAAATATGTCATGCTCGGTAGTGCTCATAAAATGGTATAAAATCAACTATAAAGTAGAAATAGAATATACTGCCGCCAGTCGTGAATTGGCAAGGGCATTTCGTATTGTTTATTACCCTACACGGGGGCTTCTTTTAATACGCCTTTTCATATAGAATTTGGCAGAATAAAGACAGAATCGTGTTATAGTACTTTCACCTCTATGTATAATAAATTGACACGATATCAGCTTTTGGCAAAATGCTAGCCTTTGCGCAAGTCCTTTCGCTGCTTGTCTGCCGGACACTGTTCATGCTGTTTGAAAATAAACTAAATCAGCATGATCAGTGTGCGTTTACGGTAGTGATCGGTCGATCGTTTTCGGGTGAGTTTAGACCAGGTTAAGGGAATTAACAGTACCAAGTGCCTAATAATCAAAGAAAAAATAAATCAGACCCAGATAAAACATATATGATAGACGTTTAAAGGTTCGTATGCTCAGACTACCTCTCTTTTTATATATTTCCAAACGAATTTCAAATCGTGATTCATATAAATCTAAGTTTATGCCCTTAAAAAGTATATCCAAAATATATTTTGTTCGCGAAGGTCTTGAAGGTGTTACCCCCGAAAACACACTTAAGATGAAGTTGTATGGGTTGAAATAGAATTGACAATGCCTGAAAATGCTATGTTTTGAAATTATAAAAGCTGATTTTGCTTCTTAAAAACATATTATAAAAATTCGTGAGAAATGGCGAGGCAACCACTTTGAGATGAGCCAAATTTTGTATTGTTTTCCGCATTATTTTTGATTAAACAGAAGTTTGGACAGAGAGAAGCAGACTGACCAGAAACATTGGCATCGGAAGCCAACAAAATTAGGAGGGGTCCACTTAAAATTTTGTGATGGACACAGGTAAAAAATTTGACAAGCAAAAAAAAAAAATGTCATCAATCTAAATTGTAGGGGGGGGACCAAACATATTTTAGGGGGTCCCTATGAATTTAGGGGGGGGGGACGCAGGAAACAAATTGACGAGCAAAAAAAAAGGTTATCAACTAAAATTTTAGAGGGGGACCATCCCCCCTCCTCAAATTTAGGGGGGATCTGTCCCCCATTCTCCCGCTTCCGTCGCCTATGACCAGAAATGATTTTCTTGTTAGATATTTACTGTTTGATATATAACATCATGAATTTAACCTGGAAGTTCAGTTATATCAACTAGATGTTTGAGGACATGGTGAACATGGTCAGATGGTAAGATGATGTTGAAAAATGCAATAGAAATTACTACGGTTCAGTGAAAATATGATTTTACGGAAATCTTGCGCTGCCCCCCCCCAAAAAAAAAACGGGCCCATCTCCCGCGACTACTCCTGTCGCATGTGATCACAGTGGTAATGGTTGAAAGGACAGGCAATGGCATCACCTGCAACAAGGTGAGACTCCTTCTGGAACTTAACTCAGTCCGCGGTAATTAACACATTCCAGACACGAAGGTGATCCGTTTTACAGAGGTGAGGAATTATCGAGCTTGACCCTTGATGGTTAGAGTGGCAACCAAGATAGATGGCCATCGTGCTCATGAAATACAAGGATATTGGATTTTAGTCCCATCGTAGTCAGAATCGTGTAAATAATAGATTCTTCAATGATGATGCCAGGTCAATGTCATCGTGATTGATCAGGGGGAAAATGATCACCGTCTCGACACCTTTTTATTTCTCTTCGACGAATGCATCCGATTTGGCCCTTCGCCTTGTCGGACATTTTGGACTAGGATATATATTTGATCTGTAATTACTCAGGTCATTCTAGCAATCTGCTAAAGTGCAAAACTCACTTCACAACGGGGTTATCTTTATTTGCTATAGCCTACAGTTCAAGATAAAGCAGAAGCGGCTTAAAACATGGTCATGATGGTAACCAATACTGTTTATTATATAGATCCCCATAAAAATGAATTGTACTCTCATTTAATTATAACACCACATTACAAAGACGCAACTATAAAAAAATTCAAATGAAAAAAAAAGAATTAAAAGGAGGATATCAGATACCACTGTAATAAAAAAAAACTGAGGGGCCCTAATTTTACTTGTTAATTACTTTATTTTAATTGTTGTTTTCATTGATATCTTTTTCTTTCAATTTGCATTATCGATTTGATGTGCATGTCAATGGTATGGAACTTTTTTTCTTCCTTTTTTAATCAAAATGCACCTACCGTATTTCGTTTAAAGGTCAAGTCCACCTCAGAAAAATGTTGATTTGAATCAACAGAGAGAAATCAGACAAGCACAAAGCTCAAAATTTCATCAAAATCGGATGTAAAATAAGAAAGAATATGAGATTTCAAAGTTTCGCTTAATTTTAACAAAATAGTTATATGAACGAGCCAGTTACATCCAAATGAGAGAGTCGATGATGTCACTCACTCACTATTTCTTTTGTTTTTTATTGTTTGAATTATACAATATTTCAATTTTTACGAATTTGACGATTAGGACCTCCTTGCCTGAAGCCCAAAATGTTAAAATAATGGAATTCCACGTGTTCAGGGAGGAATGAAACTTCATTTCACATGACAATGACGAGAAAATAAAAATATTTCATATTTCATATAATAAAATACAAAAGAAATAGTGAGTCAGTGATGTCATCAGTTCCCTCATACCTACCAAGATGTGCATAAAACTGTTTTGTGAAATGAAGCGAAACTTTAAAATGTCATAACTTTCTTATTTTACATCCGATTTTGATGAAATTTTCAGTGTTATGCTTGTTGAATTTTTCTCTTTTTATTCAAATCAAGTTTTTGTTGGGGTGGACTTGTCATTTAAGTCTGCGATAGCATAAAACAGAGAGAAGATGGAGCCGGAATTCGAAACCACTTGACCGTATTTATCCAAGGGGAAATCACACTCTCCCTGATATCCTTCTAGTCGCCCCACCTCAACGCCTCTCTACACAAGCAAAATTTCTCGCGGCTGACACCCCAAGGTCAACAACCCTCTCACGCACTGATACTCCACACTCGCACGGACAACTCTCGCGCACATTCGTGCACAAAAATGTTAGTCTGTGAGTACAGACCTGCCAGATATTACAGAACAGTTTATGTTTGGTCACATGATGCTATTTAGACCAATCAGCATAAAGGATTTATTCTATCTAGGATATAAATAAAAAAAAAACAGAATGAATAATGGAATGGATGAATAAATTCAAACAAAATGTATTTATTGACCAAAAAATAAACAAAATATTCTCAGGTCCGAAAATTGTATCTGGCACAAACTTACTTATGTATTACAGTGGGTCCAAACTTCGTGCTTGTCCATACTTCGCGGACGGTCATTTATCTGAATATTATTCACTTTCTTTTCAGCATTTAATTATACTTGTTTGATTTTTCTCTATTCAAACCAGCAGTTTTTTCTGGGTGGACTTGACCTTTAATCACTCACTTATTGTACAGAATTGATGCACTGAGTGAATAACATGGATAAAATAGCTCGTCCGAAACCCACTGAGGTCTACTATCTTAAAAAAATACTCCATGCATATTTCTTCCTGCTCTGTTATATTACAAACAAACAAAGCATGTTTAAATGGTCATAAGGGAATTGTTTTCCAATGCACTGCAGATACTCCTCCAGCATAACAATGCGTTAGGGTTAGGCTACTGCTTACGCTACATATAATCTGACTCAAAGGGTCTATTTTTGCAGAATAATATGAGGTATCGCCGAACCAAATCGTGCTCTGGACGTATCTTACCGCCGGATAATTATAAACCCGAGCACGTATGTTTGGATCATGCTTGGATCATACGAGTTAACCAAGGGGCACAACTGTTTCTCCCTACATCTTCCAAATTCTTCTCATTAGCAATGTTATGTGGAGGCTACTTCATTGGTCAGTAACTGTTATTCGAGCGCCTTGGGAAATAGATGTAATATTAATTAATAACTGATATTGAGTCTCACAGCGAATGCCATAGCAAGGGGAACGAGAGGGGACGATAAGGATCAGAAACGGTAAGTTCCCTCCCTGTACCTGATTTTTATTTTTATTTTATTTTTTTTAATGTAATTGTTTATCAAACGACAAGATGCATGGCAATATTTGTCTTTGTGACCATCTTATTCGTAACCCTCGGTATGTCCAATTGTTGTAGAATACATCTAATATAAATATGCCTTTTAAAAACTGCAAAATCCCTCTTATTCTAATGTATTGTTTCTATTTATTTTAGTGTAGTCATACATTTTGCGTTTACGATTTCCATCCAACTTTTTGCTTTCAGTAGAAGACCTTGTTTAAAAGTGTTCCTGTTAAGGCGAAACCGACTTCAGGTCGTCAAAAGCTTTGCTACGTTATTTCTAACGATATACCACCTTAGGTTTTGGGTGGTTTAACTGTATTAGAAGTCAGAAGGGGTTCGACTGTGGATCTCCTTTACTATTTCTCAGAATCTCGAAGATAGAATTTAAAATCAAATACAGGACAATAAATGTTCCAGATAAAATCAAATCAGACAGTCGTTAAAAAAAATCAACGGAAATTGGGGTGTTGTGAATACAATACAATCATTCAAACAAAACTGTCACTTCTACGAAATGTAGGCGTAAATAGTCGTCAGGGGTAGCAACCCCCCCCCCAAAAAAAAAAATGTATATATATGTGTACAACAGCTTTGCAACTCTTTTATTGAAATATTTTGTGAAAGAAATGGATGAAGAGAACTGTGCAAGTTTTAGCTGGTGTGTGCTTCCTTTACTAATGTTAGATCGCCATCGCCCGTGCACTCGTTATCTACTGTATTTCATACCATAGGCTACCATTTTATAAAAAAAAATAGAGACAGTTTCCAGTTACCATATTTGATACAGGTGGAAACGGTCAACGTTTGAGGAACTTGACCCTTCTGCTTTATGGTCCGCATACCTTATTGTTATGCCCTTTTTGTGTGGGTTTGGGTTTTTTTAATAAAAAGGGAGACATGTATTTAAAGAGTGGCGAAGAAAAAGTAAGTAGTAGTATTCAAACTTATCAAAGTTGATTCGCTGACATGAGTTGCGTGATACATGCAGGTGTGAACATTCTTCTGAAGAATGCATGATGACCTCATTAGGCCGAACACCATGGATAATAAAACACACTGGACAACACCATGTCTTTGTTGGGTTGCACAAATATACTGCATTCTATTCAACAAGTCACTCCTTACAACAATCAAGCTGCAAAATGATTTACAACTTCTTTGCAGAATTTGTCAGACACGAGGTTATAAAGAATGTTGTAATCCGCAATTAGGTCTTTATGTATACATCTTCACAAAATATTACCTGTTCCAACTTTGGTTTTCCTCTCTGCATACACTCCCCCTTTAAATGCAATCCAAGGCAGGGAGCTTTCACATCGAGAAGTGACCCATCAAAACATAGGGGGTCTAGGGGACTTCTGAACAGAATCAGTAGAATATGCGTAACAATACCTTTTGAAAGGAATGAAAGAGCGATACAAGCAATCGTCAAAATATATGATCACCACGATTATTTTAATCACTGATTCGTTACGACATATCATTCTTCACTCTTTGTCTCGCGTAAAATGGTTTGGTTTTGCGGTACCACACATCGACACACTGCTGGGAGGGATTTTAGATTTGTCAAAATGACATGATCCACTGATTGCCTATTCTACCAAGATTCATCTGCGTTTATTGTTGGCGTTTTGTTTTCTGATGCATGACTATGACCGGTTCTATTCTGTTTCTAGGAGTTTTGAGGGTATTTTTATTTTTTGTAATGTGCTGAGTTTAAAGGTATTGTTTAACTTTGTGAGCAGCTGATTTAAAAAATTCTCAAACCAAGATGAAACATGTGCACAAGTGCATGAATTAGAAGTAATAAACCCTGAAAACAACCATTATTGAGAATGAAAAGCTAAAACTACGAGGCAAATCCCGATTTTGTAAATAGGCGTCTTACAGACACCTAAATAGTACACATAAGTGCAGTGGCGTACCGTGGGTCACGGCATTGGGGAGGCATCAGCAAAAATTTCGAGTCATGCTCAGTTGTCAGGTATTCTGACCTAATAGAGATATTTTAAGGACATGCAGGATATGTATCTCACTGATTAAATAATGCGAGCGCGAAGCGCGAGCTGAAAATTTTTGATATTCAGAGCTAAAAAGGGACATTATAAGCAATTTTTTTGTAATCATGATATGTAACTGTGTCGCTAAACAAACAATGCGAGCGCGAAGCGCGAGCTAATTTTTTTTTATATATTGAACCTAAATAGAGAAATTTTAAGGACTATATTTCAAAATCCATTAAGAGTATAAATATCTCACCACAGTCATCTAATGCTAGTGCCATCCTTTGCTGATTTTGTTAGAATTACATCTAAACACAGTCATGAAGCACCTTTTGTAGTCATTGTAATCATGATTATCATACGCATTTTACTAATCAAATACTGCAAGCGCGAAGCGTGGGATGAAAATTTAGACCTGAAGAGGGGCATTCTAAGGCTTGTTTGTATGTATTCCCTAAGACCGTCACTAACCAAATGATGCGAGTGCGAAGCGCGAGCTGAGATTTTTTTATTTATATTGACCCCAAACATGGATATTTTAAGGACTATGCTTTTTGTGAATCCATTAAGAGTATACCTATCTCACCATAGTCATCTAATGCCAGTGCCAAGCGCTTGCCGATTTTGCTACAATTACATCTAAACACATGAAGTACTTTTTGAAGTCATCATTGTAATCATGAGTATCATACGCATCTCACTAATCAAATACTGCGAGTGCGAAGCGCGAGCTGAAAATTTAGGATATTCCGACCTGAAGAGGGGCATTCTAAGGCTTGTTTGTAGGAATTCACTAAGACCCTACGTATTTCACTAGCCAAATGATGCGAGCGCGAAACGCGAGCTGAAAATTTCTGATATTCAGATCAGAAAAATTGACATTTTAAGAACTGATTTAAGGAGTTCATGAAGAGCAGAAATCTCACCAATTCACTAATGCGAACGTTAGCACGGACAGGAAATTTTTTATATTAAGACCTTAAAATAGGGCAATCACATTACGTAATCATGAAAAAGAAGAATATGTCACTACATAAAGCAATAATAACTCGAATTGCGAGGAAATATATTTGTGTATATTGATTTGAAAACGGGAGGTTTTAGTAAAACATGATTATATATCTCGTTAAACAGTCTATGCGAGCACCAGGAACAGTGAAGCAAATAATGTTTCATAAAGTAATGAAAAAAATGCTTCTTATGTAATATAACATACAACATAATATAACATTATAATGAACAATAATCTCTTCTTTCCCCACTACGTTTCTCCTCCCTTTTCCCTCTTTTTCTCCCTTTCCCTGTTTTTTCTTTTTTTGCCAGCCGATGGGGGGGGGGGCACGTGCCCCCCATGCCCCCCGTAGTTACGCCACTGCATAAGTGTATGCGATAAAATTAAGATGGTGTTTCCGGTCACTTTATATTTCAATTTTTGAAGCACTAAATAATTATTTCCGAACACAATTTTTTCTGGGCTTCATTTTTGTAACATATCACAGACAGTGACAGGTGACAAGTGTGACCTTCTAGCTCAGATTTTTTAAAAGTCAAACCAATGTTAACCAATGAGTTTAAAGGATTCTGATGGAACATATCTTCATGTGAAGGGGATATGAACTCAGGGAGTTTGATCACACCGCGAATGTCCTGTCATGGCCAGTATGCTTTAGGATAGTCTTGATGACTTGATACCTTTTCATGAAAAAGCTAACATGTGAAATAAATTTTGGTTGGGAAAAACTGAGATTGCCATTTCTATCTTTCATTGAAAAGACGAAAGTCATTAAACTCTACTGGTATTAAATTTATTCCAACCTTTAGTAAGTGTACATTTGACATCATGACAATCTGACCTGCAGGCTTGCCATACGCATCCCATCACTTTAGTCATTTTGAATTGGAAGGTCTTTGCTAATGAGAATGATGGTGTCTTGTCCTTCTCGGCAATAAACAAGGCATTCTGTGAAAATTCGTAACCTCCATACATTAGCAAAGGTATGTCCATCCTGGGCAGTCCAAGATCCTGTAACACAAAGGTTTGCCATGGATTATGATGGTGGTTCGTATATTGGTTCCTTGTATTTCATTTGAGCAAACCCTTTCTGTATAAACAATGAACTTAATGGCCATCGCCATTTAGGATTCCCTTTTTTGTCAGCCCAAATTAAAGTTTCGCGTGAATCGGTGTTGCAGAATGGGCACCCTCTCGCCCTTTGAATTTCGTGTACTTATTAATATAGATTCATTCTCTTACATTCAGGATGAGAATAAAGAAAGAACGGCAGAAGAAGGGTATAACCGTTTAACACCCTTCTGATTTTTTTTAGGGGGCCGTGGCCTAGTGGTTACGACTCTCGCCTATCAATCAGAGGGGGGCATGGGTTCAATTCCTAGCCATGGCGTGTTTTCCTTCTGCAAGACATTCACCCATTGTGCTGCACTCAACCCAGGTGAGGGGAATGGGTACCCGGCAGGATTTATTCCTTGAATGCACCAAAAGCCTTTAGCAGCTGGAACTAAGGCCTGAGTAATACATAGTGCGCCATTGAAGAGGCAACTAGATAATCGGCGCCTCATAATTATGCAGAAAAATATATGACATCACTCTTGGGTCGTTTTACACCTCCCCTTATCCTGGCACTTCCCCCTCTTCACCTACTAAGATTTACCAGCTCTATAAGACCATTAAGGTAAGTCAACGTCTTCCAATATCAGGTTCGCCTAATAGAGTTAACTTTCGTCAACCGTTCCGGCATCGACCCAGTAAACTATTACTTTAATTATGAAATTGTTTATGCTTCTGAAAATGAATGCGACCTATAATGTAACTTGATCAGGTGGATAAGGCTCGGGTCATTTCGGCCAGGAATTTATTATGTTTATACTACAGCAAAACACTTTAGAAAGTTGATATTTGGGCCAGCTTTCAGCATTTCTAGACGGCTTCGGCAGCTTCGGCAAATTTTGATCAAATTGTATCCTTCAATCTGATTTTCATTGCAGATTTTCGACGTTTTGAAATTTCATCAACATATTTGTCCGACAAGTTGTCAGATCTGACAACTTTCCCTGATTCTGATTGGCTGACAGGTACTGTTACTATGGTAATTGTCGGATAAAACAAGACTTGTCGGATAAAATCCTTTCATGAAACACTCCCCAGAGCACTGTTAGCATGGTCAGAGCAATGTAACGCAGATAACATATCGAAATATATTTTTGCGCCTATATTTTAAAGACTGAAATATTCCACGAAGGCGTACGACTATAAAATTATTGGTGGGAAATAAAGTATCTAGCCAACACGCCCAGAAATTTTGTTAAACAGAAAAGTTTGTTAAAATATTGACTAGACCAACTCGTGCAAAAAAGGAAAGCTATTTCATATTGCATGCAATTTTGTGGTCTAGTGGTTATGACTTTCGGCTTTCAATCTGAGGGACGTGGGCTTGATTCCGAGCGATGATGTGCTTTACCGTACCAATAAATTTACCCACAAGTTGCTGCACTCAACCCAGGTGAGATGAATGGGTACCTGGTAGGAATTTATTCCTTAAAACGCCGCGCGCTAAACAGCTGCTCTGATAAAGCACGGGTTATCATGGTAATTGTACTGCATATTGCATTACTGTAGAGCGCTTTGACTCTGATAA
The DNA here is from genome assembly GCF_018143015.1 of Lytechinus variegatus. Taxonomy (NCBI): domain Eukaryota; kingdom Metazoa; phylum Echinodermata; class Echinoidea; order Temnopleuroida; family Toxopneustidae; genus Lytechinus; species Lytechinus variegatus. Next base: position 15,354,020 of record NC_054741.1, on the reverse strand, counting down.
AGTAAGTGTCATGCATCATTATTATCGAGAGGAGAGACCTGCGAGTCATAGTGATTCAGTTCGCTTTTCGCTTCCCAGGCTCAGGTGACGCCAAACAAATAATAATAATAATATAAGCAAGCATCGGTATTCATTATTATTATCATTTGCTATGTCCATGCGTCAACGGATTTACCATAGGTTGGTTTAAAGAAAGAAAAATCTGACAGCGATCGACGTAATTTATTTAACAATCCTACATTAATACATTACATGAGCATCGTAATTCAGTAACATAATTAATTAGCGAAATAATGAAATCGAACATCCAACTGAAAGTAAAATGAAAATTGGGAAGCAGGTGCCAATTACGTTTTACATTGTCTTCTAGCAATTATCATGCAGACGATGCGAATGGTCACGTGACAAAGGTTATCTTAAAGGGGAAGTTAACCCAGACGTGTAGTTTATTTTAATGAAAGAAGAAAATTAAGAATGCATGTTTATAAGGTTTTGTTGAAGATCAACCGTATGTAGAATAATATAGTTATGATTTTTTTTACAGTTCTAATTATAATTCAATTCTGCGACGTCGCATGCGGTAGCTCCTCCACTAAGCAATATATGATTCCTATTCATATTTCAATAATGATAATAATACACTAATTTTTATAGCGCCTTTTCTAATACAAGATACAAAGCGCGAAATGATCCTGGCGATTGGAAAATAGTAACAAAACAAGGAAGATTCGAATTACAGTTGAATCTAGTTTTCCCTTTCATTAAGTCAGATGATAATATTTGATGATGATAATATCATGAAATTTATGTAATTAGTATTTTATCATTAATTTATCTTGTCTTTATTTTATTTATTTATGTTTTACTTTCTAGTTTTAATGGTGGAGGGGTTGTTGTCTTACACTCAAATTTGATAGAGGAAACGTAAAGCATTTAGGCCCTCACTCATGTCACTCGTATGCCAATGGTTGTAATGTTCATTTATTCATCTTTAAACCAATAGATATCTTTAACATCTAGACGGGTTATCTTAATAGGTATGTTTGCATTGGACTTAACATCTGTTGGGGTTATTCAAGGATAAGCAAACATGACCCAATTTTAAACGTACATTATTTTGTTTAGACGTATGCATTTTATTATCTTATACATTTAATTCAGGTTTGTCACCTGTAAGCGACTGTTGCATGCGTTGTATACTCATACTTTTAAATATGTATTTATTGAAAGTACTGTGTATTTGCAGGAAGAGAAGTTGAACAAAAAAACTTGGCTCATAAACAAGTTGTTTTTCACTAATTTTGTAACTTTTTACCAAAATTATTAATGTCTTTATTGATGTCAATACATCATAACTCGACTCTTGGGATTATCATCAACTACCGGTATGTAACTGCTAGACCTATATCGTGCAAATTATTTACTGTAAAGGATAGGCCCCATCTATGTTTATGGCTGTGTTTTTTTTTCTTTTCTCGGGGGGGGGGGGGGGTAAAGATGTGATTCAATCAGGTAATTTTTGTAACTCAAGTTCCTAGACCAACCTGTAGCATCACTATCACCATTACGTGAAAGAGCATTGTCCATTAAGATCAATACAATACCTCATCCAAAGGCGTATGAGTGCCGTGAAAGGCCGGGTCTCGAACCCAGAGCTACTTTGACCATGTTGACCACCAAGGCACGACGCCCCGTGACGCCTCAACCACTTTGTCGCCCTCTATAGTCCTGTTTTTGGACGGTGAATATTATAGAATTTATAGGTCGAAATCAAGAAGAAAAAAAACAAAACAGAACTGCTATTAGTCATGGAAATCTAATTATTTTAGCATTTGTGAATGTAATGTTACGACGAATTCCTCAAAATGGATTCCCAGAACAAATAAAAATCATTATAAATAAATCTGATGACGATTTTTTTAATCATAAATTTGTTCAGAATACTGCGAAGACTACTTATTGAAAAAACCCCATAAAATATCTACACACTCGCCGTATAAGCTAAAACAACAACATAAACAACACAAAATCTTAATTGAGTGACAGAGGGAAAGCTAATGACAGGTATAGTTGCCATGGTTTCTCATTATAAAGAATATAGTGCTTAGTCAGCACTTTTAAGAGCTCATATCGGGAATGCACGTCAGGTGCTGATGCTGATTTTCAGTACTTGAAGTGCTCAAAAAACATGTTTGGCCTACCTGCTTCAACGAGCACTCCAAGTGTTAGAAATTAGCACCTGTAGTACAATACAGTACAAGCGCATACACATGTTAAAAGTTGTTATTTAGCACTTTATGAAAAGAGTGAAATATATAAGATTGAATAAGCGGATAACTGAATGAAGAGCCAATCAAATAATAAATGAATTAATAATCAAACATTTTTCAAAAACCTTTTCATTGATATAGTACAATAGAAAAAGAAGTAACCAACACTCTATAACATGACAAGGAAAGGATGGCAGAAACGATTGGTTAGTGAATAATGAACTGTGAGGAACAGAATATTTCATTATAAACAAATCAAAGGATGGGTTCAACGTTAAATTAATATTTGGAAATTAAATGAATTATTCAAGAAATTTATCAACAATCGTAAAGAAGATACATCAAATAAAATAACCTACAACTAATGAAGACAGTTACTGTAGAAATTGATTGATCAATTACTAACTCATTACAAGAATTACATAAATATCTGAAAAAATTATTTAAAAATGAAAGGCCTTATTAAAGGTTATGGTAAATCAATTTCATATCCATTGCGTGCAATATCAGCTTGATGACCCAATTGACAAGACGACATCTAAATTGCCCCAATTATGGAAAGTATAATATCAGTCAGATTAAGCACACCTCAAATCGCTTACAATCACTGTCCCTGCTGTCCTTGTTATTTTTAATCCCATTGGTAAATATCAACTAAGAATCAAACCACTCTCACCTCGCCTCCAGCTCTAAGATGTCAGTATTGAAAACATTCAACTCCATTGAATATCTCCGGCCTGTCATTCCCATTTGTTGTCGGCCCTGTTGGGGGCTATTTAACGTTAGTAAATAGTAAATAATATGTAGTAAGAGAGCAGAATGATATAATAGTTAGACCAAGGGCCATTTTGTCCAGCCGTTTTGGTCCTAAGAGGACGACCCTGGCCAAATAAAACGATCAAGAGTCTAATATGCTAGAATGGCTTTGGATTGTTTTTAAGTGGCTATCTGAAGGTTTGTGATTCCCTGAGCGCATTCTACGGCAGTGTGTGTGTGGGGGTGCATTATCTGAGTGTTGCGTATCAAAGATAATTTACATTTAACAAAGATAATGTTTCTAAAGTAACATTTGTAGTGTCATGTATATTTTCCTATTGTGTTTCTATGACAGTACAAATTGACAAAAAAATCGGTGACATTGCTACTTATTGCATATCGACATTTCGATTTTTTATCTCGTCGCTTTGATCCGTGTACAATTTATTTTATGTTCACTTTTATTTTTAGTAAATTCTTGATCCATGCCAGTTTAAATCGTCTTTTTCGGAATAAATAATGTACCCGACCTGCTGCATTTTGTGACCGAGACGTGCAGATTCAGGATTTCATGAAACAGGGGACACAAAATGGGCTGATTCTTTTATGATATTTCATTTATTTTTTTCAGGAGAGTCAAACGATTGCTTCCGAATCTCAGATACGACGTACTGTCACGAAAAAAACAAGACAGTCAAACAATGTTTTTTTTTAAGTAGCTTCAGATAGGACGTCGAGGAGCATTCTTGTACGAAGATGGAATGCATACTGCAATGAATAGCAAGGGGGCATGCAGCCCTTGAGACACGCCATCCCACCCCTGGATCCACATCTACCTTTCGCATTGTACAAGAATGTCACATAATTATCATGATTATAACATGTATAATAAACAAACTCAGAAATTCATAAAATTTAAGAAGTTGAACTCCCAATGTGGCATGGTATCGCACAAAATTACGTATACAAGGAGACCCCGGTCTTGTATTGAGTAGAGTGCCTTGAACCCGTCCCATTAAATCACAAGTACATGCATGGCGTGTTCATATACATGTAGTTTCATAATGAGCTTATCACGGTATACTTTTCCGCACATGATCTGAGGGGTATGATGAAGAAGAAAACGAAAGAAAAAGAAGTAATAGAAGAAGAAAAAAGGAAGAAAATTGGAAAAGGAGAAAGAAAGAAATTTGATTGGAAATTGTTCGTATGTAAACCCCTATTTTCTATGTGAAAAGAAAGAGGGATGATAACACCATACTTGTAAGTCGTGGATAGTGGCGTAGCTGTATATGAGCTCAATTAGAAATCGCCCCCTTCCGTTTACTGGATGGATGAGAAAGTGGATATTTTCACGATAACATTGCATCCCTTTATTAATTTTGTCTGGCGATATTGTGTTTATTCATTACAATAAGACCATGAATAGCGGAACACCATGCCATCCCACCCTCTCCCCATCTTTTTTGAAATGCTTTCAGGTATCAATCGTAATTTGAATCATTGAAGACTTGAGGAAATCAGGGGCAAAGAAATCCGACTGTCAATTCTTAAGTTATTAATTTTCTTAATGTAAGTGCGAAGGCCCTGTATAGCTATTGTTACGGAAAAAATAAGAAAAGTTATACATATAGGCCTATACCAATATAAAGCCGTATGAGAAATTTTGAGATGCTGTAAAGGTATTTTGGTTTAAAGGTTTGAAGTATTGACATGATTGACCATAACGTGGCTTGCACTAAATTTAGATTTTTGAATGAGTATTATAATGGTAAACACGGTGATACCAAAATTGCCACAGTACAAAGACCTTCTACATTATATAGGATTGTTTACACCGTTTAATGATGGATAAGTTAATAACAGGTAACACCCACTATACATAGGACCACAATTCGCTATTCATTTGTCTATATGCACGTTGCTTTATTTCTTCACAAATAGATTTATCAAACGCGAATGTTATTCGCTTTTTTCTGATATGTTCTATAATTCTATGAGAGGACGATTGAAGCACGATTTTCCTCTTTTTAAAGGGGTGGTTTTATTTGGAAACTGAGATCCCCAAAATACGTTACAGAGAAATTCAATAGACTCAAAAGTCACTTTACAAGGTTTTAGAAATCTGCTTTATCTTGTTTTTTTTTCTATCTTGGATTTCTTTCTTTGATTCATGGAATTTAGGTCACATGGAATGGGGAAGCTGTTTGCATACACTATTAAGAAATAATATTTTACAGAAAATATTTAACAAACAAAAAGGTTTTACGAAAGAAAATAACAGAATCATTCGGTAAATTTATAAAACAGTACATTTTCTGCAATTTTACAGAAAAGTTCCGTTTTCAAAGAAGGAAAAGGAATATTTACTATACAGAAATTTGTAAGGTTCCTGACACCAAATTCCAATTCTGTAATTTTACACAATAAATTGCAGAGTTCAGTACGATTGCGGGACTGGTGTTCTTGAGAGTCTGCTGCAGGAATTTCTTTCAAAATTGTCTAATGTATGACGTCACAAATTCAAAATGCCATCGCTCTATGGAATTTCATCGAACCGTTTCCAATGTTTTTCATGATTTTTTTCTGTTTCATTAAAACCAACATTTTGTCAAAGCGAACCACCCCTTTAACACTGGGCCTTTATAAGATGATGCTCTAAAGCTGAAAGTGAGATGATACTGGAATCTGTGGATTTGCTGTCGGTGGGGGAAAGTAGTAGTGAATGAGAAGGTGGATAAGATTAATTATTGTCTGTGTAAATTTGACCTGGAAAGATATATGCAGAGTAATTACACATTCAAATAATCAGTGATAAATTGAAGGTTTTATATTAGCTTTGGCTAATCTCTAACGTTGCCCGTATCCAGCAAGCAAAGTGGGGTTTGATAAATTGGTGCTCAATAGTTCTAGTCCTGCGCACCATCGCATCTCTCGTTAATATTGCGGAATCGATTAAAAAGGCTAAAGTAATTCTTCAAAACTGGACTTTTGACATGGTAAGATGTTTTGCTGAATATTAAGACCCTGTGTACGTCATGCACAATCCAACCTGAACGATGACTTCGATTTCGACAAATATTACGTTTCTATTGAAAAGCATGACCACTGTGTCCTTGATACAGATAATATTGATGTTTTAGTAGGTAAACATTAGAATGATATGATCTCTATTTGTAGACAAATTAAAAGTCAAGATATATGCTTTGGCGGATCCTGCCACCAATCTATTCATTAATTTGCTTTCATCAATTCGCACATTATTTCATAAGTGTGACAGCCTCGAAGAGAAGGTTTATTTCCCGTTCCTACTAAGCAAACGTATGATTTGGCTAGAACCGCGGTCACATTGTGTGTGCTTGCGCGTGGATGGTGTGTGTGTGTGTGTGTATGTATGTGATCATTTCATCACAATATCGTAGCGTAAATGTGTGGACGTGACTCCGAAGGCGTCATCGTGGTCACGTGATCATAAAAAGCCTGGGGGTACCCCTCTTCTGTAACAATTGCTTCCGAATCTAATCACGTTATGAGCCATCTGTCAATCGAAATATGATGTAAGTAAAGTTTATTGTATTTGTTCTTACCCTCTCGACTATTCCAACGATATAGAGAGGTAATTTGAACTCTCTTGATATTTGTTGACATTTCTGGATAATTATTATCTGATTGCATTGTTCGACAATTTGCTCTTTCTTTGTTTATACACTCCGCCCTACTCCCATCCCCCTACTCTTCAGTATGTATAATACGCCATCTCATTTTCTTCCCCTTTTTTGTAATTTTTATTCCTCTTCATCTTCCCTGAAGCACTCAACCTCTTCCCCCTTCTCATCTCGTGTTTTACTAATAAGGTTTATAATCCATGTACTCTTTATTCTGAAACATTTTCAGGTCGGCGGTCTTGAAACTTAGCATGGAATGTCATAGTTAAAATCATATTTTATTCGTCAAGAAACAACAAGTATAATTACGACACGGTTGATATTGAATAATGTCACTGCCACTTTATTCCCCGTCCACGTGCTTTTGAATAGCCCCGCGGGTCTCATTACTTCAGACTGTTGCGGTTGTCACGTCAGGGGGTGTTTAACAGCCGTATCCATGGCAACCAGGTGTTGTAGCACCCCTCGCCTCAAGTATTAACTACTTGAACTTTACCTTTTTCTCTTTGGGCTGACATCCTCCGACTAAATTACAGTGACAATTAGTGTATTTATGTTTATGTTTGGTTTGATAAATGTATTTCTTCATTATGATTTCGGGTTTAGAAATTAGTTTTTTTTTAATATATTAATACGATATCTCGATTTCTTTATTAGGAATACTATAGAATCCATTTAATTTTATGAATTGCTGACGGCTTTGAGAAACCTATAGACCCCAGGTCTCAGATTAATTGCCGCATCTCTTTGGCTCTTCTTTTCTAGGAGACCGCGAAATTTTAAGTTTCACTTTTTTTCCTTTGTGCGTTTTATTCCATTTTCTAATACCTTTCTTACAAGTAGCTGTAAGTTCTTGAAAATGGAGGTACCTCCCTGCCATGTTTGAATTGTACAGTGTGAAAATTTATGTGTTATCATTATCATTTCAATGCAAAAAATTTATAGTGCTAGGTTAAAGATAATTTGATATCTTTATTGATTAATGTGAATAGTGATGTGTTATTTGATTTTGGAGAGAGATAAGTTTACGAAATTGTCTAATGTAGGGTCGTGACCTTACAGTTACTGTAGGTGTACAGTTTAAGCCAGTTATTTAATCAATTTGATTCCTTTATTCTCTACCATACATCCTTTTAAAATATTGCCTGCAAAACCAACAATTTAACATATTTATATGGATGAATGAAATAATACTAGTGATGCCTACTTCATAAGATAATTCATAAACAACGACCATTTCTAATAGAATTTCTCACATTGGTTATTTTTCAGAAAAATATACTTTTTGATAACAAAATATCTCTGAACTTTACTTTTGAGGAGATCAAAACTTGGTAATTTATAATTTCGAGAGATCAATATAATAGTACTTAAAGCACGAAAAATATGATCTAATTCCAAATAAACGCAATTCTCGAACAAACTGTACACTAATATTTAAAAATTCTCTCAACCATTGTATAACATTATTCCAAAATAATTAAAGTTGTCGGACATTAAAAAACAAAATGAATCAATGTTTCTTCTTGAGATTTAAAGAAAGAACAAAGGCCTGAAAACACGTAATTAAAAAGAACTTTATTGATATTGAAAAAAAATGAATTCCATTCCAAAATTTTATGAATGAGCCGAAATTAAAACCACCGTAATTTAGTGTCTGTTATAAATTTATGTGGAATGTTGTAAACTACAGACCAGGCATCTTGAATGTTTAATATTGTGGTACATTTATCTACAAACTTCCTTCATGTCCTTGAACCTTTTTTACATAGACTAGCGTGTAGATATTCCTCGATTATCTTGTTTTAACTTTTGAAAGAAAATTTAAGTGGAAATGTTTACAGGATTGAGTAATAACATTCGATATCCTTTTTTTTCAGAATAGAATCAAAAGACTGTTTAATAACAGAATCCTTAACACAGGTTACAAATTTATCTTGAATGCTTTTGATAGAGTAACTAGAAACCAAATGATTCAAGATAACTGTAAAGGTAGAGTAAGAACCGTGGTGTTAACCGGTGTACATAGAGGACCATACCAGTTATTTTACACCGGTGTTAAATTGATTGTGTTAGTTTTACACCTATAGCTGTTATTACAACACCTATGGTTGTTACATTTACACTCTTTGGTGTTATGTTCAATCTCTAGGGTGTTATTTTAACATCTCATGGTGTGGTCCTCTATTAACACCAATTGGTGTCAGTTTTAACGCCACAGTTTTTACAGTGTATATATAGTTAAAGAGCAGATACATTGGTGCAACTATTTTTGTCAACGTACCCTCACTATTTTATATTGAAGGTGGTTCACAACAACCTTGTGATGAATTCTGTCCTATAGTCAAAAGAGGTAAATTTTTGATTGATGTTTCACGAGCTAGGTGTAATTTCTCAGTGCTCCTCCCGGCTTCCGCAAAGAGTTAAGATATCATGACAACAACAATTGGCGGTAATTGTATATTTTATCATCATTGAGCAAAGAAGGAATGAGATTCATTAATAGTATTTTGAGTAATTCAGAAAATTTTATTTCGCTATAAATTTATAGAAAGATGTAATATTCATGCAAATATTATTGAGTACGGTGGTGTATTGAGTGTCATTAAAAAAATTTCAATATACCATGTATACAGAAGAATGAGGACTAGTAACATGCACAATTTTTTTTCACATGGTAAAAAAAAGCTGCATAAAGAACAAGAATCGTTTCCATCGTCTAGGCTGACTACTTATCCATGTTTTTGAGTTGCTTTAACCTACTGGAATAGCTTTAATTGATAAAACTACTATGCCTTTTATCATCATTGTTCGAATTTGCGTCTATCAGATGTTCACTCTAAAAAATGAAGTGCTAATTCAGCTCTTAAAGAGCGTGTATAGTGACTGCACTTTGGAGTGATGATTTTTCTCGTTCAAATTTGAACTAGACAAATCAGCACTCCGAAGTGCAGTCACTGTACACGCTCTTTAAGAGCTGAATTAGCACTTCAATTTTAGAGTGTTGTTCTCCGAAAAAACAATTCTGAGACTTGAGTACATTTCTTTCGCTTTTGATGAAAATTGATTTGGATTTTCGTTTTCTTATAACTTGCATTGTAAATGCCAAATAGATTCTTTTTGTCAGTTTGCATTGCCATCTCGCAGTGGGCGTCGATATCCTCTCTCGCCTTCGTATTGATGCGTTCTATTCTTTGGAATGGTGACCCTTTTGTTTCCTTTGTTTCTCCCCTCCATTACCTCTGTCGGGGGATTAACTGGATTAACAAAAGTCAGAGTCGTCTCAAGCTAATGAGCACCATTTGACAGCCACAATGCGTGGTGGATTGACGGGGATGGAGATCGACAGGGCGGGACCGAAACAACCCCGACTCGTCTCGAGATTGAATCGCCGGGATCGGATAGTTCCGAAAATGTCGCAAAGATCCACTTTGGTGGCAAATGATAATGGTGTTTCAAGGCAATTCAAGTCGTACCCTTTTCAATGATTTCGATCATCATCTATTTTTGATGAATGTATTCATTAGCTGCCATTAGGAAAGAGAAATCTGGTAAAGATGGGTAAAAGTGTATTGTGGTAAGGAGGTTGATTTTTTTTAAATGGGGCGATGACTTCTTTTAACCCTCTACAATTTATCTTCTACTCCAATTCCCCTCTCCCTCATACTCACACACACCCCCTCTTTACCTCTCTTCCTCTCACACGCATACCCTCTCTACCCCCCCCCCCCTCCTCGTTCGCTCCTTTCTCTTTCCCACTATCTCCTCCCATTGATCATGAATGTAATTTTCATCAGTGAAAACCATTCATTTCCTTCAAATTTGTTTTATCATGCTCGATTTGATGATTTTGTATTACTTTTTATATTTTGTATTTTGTAAAATGTAATTATTCGTTAGTTATTTTTCCTCTCTTGCCTTATTGAAAATTTCCAATAAGATGAAAACAGCATTCAACTACGTTGACTACGGCATGGCTGATTTAGGCAAGAAAGGAAAAATAAAATTTTAGTCGTGACCAAATTCTCGTAATTTGCAGGCATTTTGTAACAGAGTGAAAGTGAAAATAGCTCATCCAGTATATTTGGAGATTTGCATTACTGGGGGCAAATCTGTATCGAAAATGGAAAAAACAGCTCAGAATTGCCAAAGTCAATGTAGTTCGTTATCGGAAAATATGAATATTAATATATTTTGATCTGCCTTCATCATGCCAATTTCACTGGGTTTAATTCTTTACTTCATTTTTTTATTGACCTCTGTCTCTTACCCCTAATAATTCTTATTTTGTATCTTAAGTTGAACGGATTAAAGACCAAGAAGCTTTGCTTAACAAGCTAATGCTGATCTATGATCAGATTATTAAGTTGTCTGTGAACAAGAGAAAAATAAAAGGCAGTTATAATCGGATGAAGCTGTGTAAATGTACAGTTGTCTTTTTTTAAGATGACTCTAGCGTGAGGGAGGCAAGGAGTTGCAGAAGGGGCGCAAGTCCAAATTCCAGAAATTTGGCCATCGTGTCATTTATAAAGAGATGAATACTCATTCCACAATGAGTTCTCTGAAAAAAAGATGTTGGGTAGTTGGTCGAAATCACATCTTCACTTTTACCCAATTTCAGGCATAGGCTCACTTACCTATAGCCTTAAAGGGGTCATGATCCTTAAAAATAATGTACTTTTGATCAAGTCGCCTCTTATGTCATCATTGGCGATGAGACAAAATACTACTCCAAAACGTTTAGCATTATTGTTCTGATGCAGCACCGGAAAAAGGGTCCTCATCTAGCGATTCTAATCGTTTTTCTTTTTTTCCTAAAGGTCGATGCAAGGCAGAAAAATAGAGTTCTTAAATCAATTATTTATCGACGATCGTCGTACGACTGTTGGGTAATCTTAGGACCCGTGGAAATGGTTATTGACCCTTGATGTTAACTAACTTTGTCAGAAGTGCGTTGCATAAAAATTCGTGTAAACACGGTAAAGGCAACTCCTAAAAATTAAACGAAATTCCAATATTCGCTCTTCTGTTTGACTGGATAAATAGCGTTATTATTTCTTTCTAATTATTTTTTAAAAGTTAAAACGCATGTTTTGACATAAGTTGAGCTATCAATAGGATGGACCTTCTTTGTGGTATTGTGATTATCTTAATTGTTCTTCTCATTACATTATGAAAAAATAAATGGACTCGTTATTTCAATCATCATAATAACATCAATGATCAAAATGTCGGTTGAGAATGATTCATTCATGTCACCGACGTGCCTGTGGCAATGCTCTTGACATAACACATTTTTTTCTACCTCGGGAATATGGACGAAAGTTTTAAACAGCATAAATAACGAAAGCATTATAACATGAGTTTTGTGCAGACTTGGTGTCTTCTACTGATGAAAAGAAATATCGGTCATTATATTATTCACTGGATCACGAGCCGATAATCAATACTATGTGACCAATTTCTACAGAACTTAAACAATACAATCATGTTGATGTTATGTCTGTTTTCATCTTCATCGATCGAACGTCATGAACATTTAGCATGTTTAGCCAGGGGAAAAAGCCCCAAGGCATGTCAGAACATAACATTTTTTCTTTAATTTTTGTTTGTCAGTCCAATTATCGATATTAACAGCGAGTCAGCTCTTATTGACCCCCAGCACCTAAACCCGTTCAGCACTCTATTTATTTCATTTGATTTTTTTTATTATTATTTTATTATCTTTAATTCTTTTGTTCATTATTTTGTAGATTTATTTTTAATTCATATTTTATTATTAATATTATTATTACTATTATTATTATTATCTTTATTATTATGATTATAGTTGTTGTTAATATTATTATCATTATTGCTATTCTTCTTATTATTATTATTGTTTTATTCTAAATTCCCCTTTTTAGGGGGGATCTATGTGCCCGCATGCGAAGATTTTTTTCCCATCAATATCAGGAATGTACTATCAGTACTCGGTTATTAGGAGGAGGCTGTGATGAAGGAAATAGATTCTTCAGGAACAAAAAAATGTTTGGCTAGCACTTGTGCTACTGCCAGGAATGTAGCTTGATTATCAAGATCTTTATAAAAATGAAAAATGCAGAAGCTGGTGACCTGTTCTTATGCTAAATGAGGTACCCCGGTTTCTTTCCTGTCTTAACATAGCGGAATGCATCATCCATATCACCCTAATAAAACTTCGACAAATTGTAATCTCTGTATTTACATGTTGTTTAAGCAAGTAAAGCTAGTCTATTGGATTTAAACTATAGGCAAAGTGATTAAGAATCTGGCCACCAATCTTGTGTTAAGTTGTGATCTAATACGAAACACCTTGCACCATGAAGCCGATTTTATGAAGGTTAATAATTAGAAGCTGTTAAATCCAGATCCCCAATCCACCATTTCTTGGGCTTCCGTTTTATTACTGAGAGGTCAATGACCGATGGCCAAAGAGTGCGATTTCAACCATTGAATAACCATAAGATTGAAATATCATTTTAAAAGCAACAAAACAATAAGTTTATTAATTCCCCTCATTAAAGTTAAAAAATATTTCATCTTCTCTCCACCTTTTATGCACGATTATGTGAAAAAACGGAAATCAATTTATCTCGAATTTTAAATGTATTTGTATTCCTTATTAAGAAGAAATTAAAATAAACAGTTACATTTATTCAAAATAATTCAGATATTTGTTTATGCTAATATACATATCGACCAATTTCATTTTTCTGTTTATCAATTTACATGCAATACTTTGCTGTACATGACTTTTTGTGATTGTATCTGCAATTGTTATATTCTATTTGGGATTATAGCTACCACGCCCCCCTTACCCACTCACTCTTCCAAAAATAAACATGGTAATTTTATTATTGATTACAATGATGTTAATGATCAATATGCCCCGTTTACATTTGGTCTGTTATCGTTAAGTGATTATCAAAATGAAAGTATCCGTTTAATCGCACTTTGGTGGCATACGACAATCTTACGAATTTTATCCGGATTCACGGATTCCGTGGTAGTGAACGCCTTCATTGAACTTTGTTGACGCACGACGTTTTTAAACGGAATCACGGTTTCCGATGCCTCTACGATTTATACATTTTTTAAAACTTATTTATTCATTCATTATTCATTTTGTTTTTTGGGGGGGGGTGGGACAGAGTTCCTAAATCGTAAGATCGTAGCCCCTTATCATATTGGGACGGCATCGTATAGATAGCACGTCTTCTTTGCTGGAATATGTCACAAATCGCACGTACTTCCTGCGGCATCAATGCGACGAACGACAAATGAAATCGCACGATGACCTTGAATAATGTAAACATATAAATCGTAAACCGTCAATATTACAATTTTCTCTGTATTCTCTGTATCACCCTCTCCCCTCCCCCTCTCTCTTTCTAATTCCCTCTCCCATAATATGAACCCCACCCCTATCCATTTCTCTCCATTGCTCGGTATTGATCACTCTTCACCTCACTCTCCACTAATTTGTTGATTTTTTTATCCATCTTCCAACCAGGAAATCGTTACCACCATTCTCGTAGCACAATCTCCTATCGGTAACCTGTATACACCCCCTTCCTCTATATTTCTATATCTATTTTGCCATATATCACTTTTTGTCTCTGAGCTGATTCCATTTCATCTGGTGATGACTTTTTATTTCTGCCTCTTTCTCTTTGTTTATCCGATTGTTTATGTTCTATTACGGTAGTTTACATCCTTCCTAACATGACCAATGAGTCCTTATTCTGTCGCCTTCCAGAAAGAAATATTTTCATTAAGATTAAAGTGTCTTGGGGTGGGGAAATTCCCCCTCTAGGCCAGTGCTATTACTTACAATTTTCTCTTTGTTAATTCTCAGATAACCTATGATTAACATGATTAAAGATGGCCACATTTTTGAAAATGCAATTTTTTGGGGGGTGCAAGGCGATACGAATACCTTCTTACCTGGACTTCTAGAAGAACGCCATAATATATCTTACCAGTGATATCTGCAGCCATTTTGGAATGATAGAATGAAGTTTGTATCAAAATGAAAACACCTCCGTAGTACCGCACACAACGGAAACAATCGGCCAATTAATAAATACTCCCCTTTCCCTGAACTATTTTTAGGGGATAGATTTGGAAAGTGATGCCCTAAAAAATAATAATACTAAAATAAACCCCGCCCCAAACGTTCACAGAAAGAAACGCTAAAGCAAAAAGAAAAAAAAAGAGAAAAGCGTAATAACACAGTGGCATACACTGTTAAAAACCCTGATTTTACAGAAAAAAGAAGATTTTGCAGAAAGCAATAACAAAATCATTCTGTAAATTCATTAAACAGGAATTTTTCTGCAATTTAACAGAACAAGTCTGTTTAAAAATGGGAAAAGGGTGTTTTATTCAAAGAAATTTGTAAGATCCATACACCATGGACCTTAGTAGGTCCATGCATACACCAAATATCAATTTCCTGTAAGGTTACGCAATCTGGTAAGATTACAGGTGTTCTCGAGACTCTGCTGCAGGAACTTCTTTTATTTTGTTAACAGTGTATGTGAATAACTCGTTGTTTGTAAGGAACTAAATCCTCCTGGAATGAATGAATGAATGAATAGATTAAAATTGAACCGATTTCACGAATAAACGAAAAGTATCGAAAAGACCGGTAATTTATATATTTTTTCAAATTGTAAAGGGGGTATAACACAAATTGGGAAGGGCAAAAGAGATGGAAGAAGATAAAAGAGAATGCGAGAGGTACAATTACTCTCATAATTAAATTGAGATAAAAAAAAAATGACGTCTTGTTATACGTCGTCTTGCACCCCTTCAAACTATTTTGGCGCAGCTAGGTATTAAAAACTGTACCCTTTGATTCTAAATAGGTTCTGTAGCTGTTTCTTGGTAGTGCAGATTCTATTCTGTCTAGCCGTTTCTGAAGTCTGCAAAATCTTGTTAGAATTATCCTAAAGGCGAGGTATAAACTGATCAATCTAGATGATTCATTTGAGTTCTATTAATAACAGAGAAACGATCCATTTTGAAAAATTAAACCCGGTCGTTAATCAGATTTACACAGGGTTAACCTCCATATTCACTCATCTCGAAGACAGGATCCCATTTGTCAATTTTTTTAATAGGTACTTGTCGTGGGATGGACAAATGGAAAACTTATATTTGAATAGAAGAGAGACAGAGAGTCGGCCAAAAAGGAGAAAGTGAGAGAAGTGGGATGGGGTGGGGTAGATGGAAGTGCACGAGTTGAAAGAGAAAGAGAGTATGCGCGTAAAGCCCCAGTCACATATAGAGCCCGGACCACCCCGGACCATCCCGGATCTGATCCGGGGTGGTCCGGGGAGAGATCCGTGTTGGCGCCTTGGGCATCCTTGGAGGTCCGGGGTGGTCCGTGTTGGTCCTTGAACGTCCGGGAGGCCAACACGGCAGTTTTTGACTGTCAAAAACATCCGGCGTCATCCGTGGACTGCCGGGTTGGCAAAGCCATCCGGGATGGTCCGTGTAGGTCCGTGTGGCTGCCGTGTAGGTCCGTGTAGCTGCCGTGTAGGTCCGTGTAGCTGCCGTGTAGGTCCGTGTGGCTGCCTGGAGTATCCTTGGCAGTCCGTGTTCTGTTTTCCCCATCAAAATCATTACAGCGCTATTTACTTTATGAACTTTTCAGTAGTTGTTAAACAGTTGACACAAACATGCTTAATTTATTCAAGTGGATGATTAAATGATTCAGGATATTTTCTTACGCTTTGGAGATTGGCCCCAACCTAATATTTGTAAACTTAGTGCATGTATGAAATTTTTTTTCTCTCTTTTTTCCCTAATATTTACCCACTACTTTGTCTGTTATTATTATTTCACATTTCATTTAAAAAAATATTTTATATGTATATGTTATATGTTATGTACCTGTTACATCGAAATTGTACATTAAGTTTTATACTACTGCCCTACATCGACAGTAATATGCGTTATAACCTGGGCCTATCTTAATTGTTATTATGTTTTGTATAGACTTTGCAAATATCTTTCCTTTATTGTGATTTCAATGAAGTGATATCAAATCAAATCGAAATTACATTTGTCGTTCAAGATTTAAAGTACTTAACATTTAACAACTACTGTTAAAACAGTAAATTGTGTTGTATAAAAAACTGCGTTTCTACTGGTTAAGGAAGTTTTGATATATTTTTAAGACAACATGATAATTTTGCGACAAGGATGAGAAATAATTAACAAATAGATAATAAATAAATAATTAGATAAATATCAGCTCATTGTTATGAACAGATTTTCATTTGCCGTGCTGGTCAATATAGCTGCCGTGTTGGTCCTTGAGCTGACGTGTTGGTCCGTGTAGCTGACGTGTTGGTCCTTGTAGCTGACGTGTTGGTCCGTGTTGCTGACGTGTTGGTCCGTGTAGCTGACGTGTTGGTCCGTGTAGCTGACGTGTTGGTCCGTGTTGGTCCTTGTCGCTGACGTGTTGGTCCGTGTTGCTGACGTGTTGGTCCGTGTAGCTGACGGGTTGGTCCGTGTTGACGACGTGCTCTGCCGGCATGGTCCGTGTAGATCCGTGTGAAGCTGCCGTGTTGATGCCGTGTTTACAGTCATCAGGGGCAAAACTATCCCGGACCTTCCCGGATCATGCCGGCATTGCCGTGTTGATCCGTGAGGATCCGTGTCTATATGTGACTGGGGCTTTAATATGAAAGTATGTGCTCATCGTTTATGAGCGTGTGCGCGAGAAGTGGGTTTGTGTTATATATAGACATGATGGATGAGAGGATGATTTGGGAGAGGTGAATGGGGAGATAGAGTTTGGATACTTGCCCTTGATTTTAGGAGGGAGGGGGTTAAGATATGGATGTGCAAGAAGTGACAACGGTAACAGAGAGCAAACTTGAACCGGTTGAAGATGTATTGTGTGGGTGTGCGGTGCAGTATGTGGTTGGACATGTGTCGAAGAACAGATTGGGGTGGGGTAGCGAGGAGAGGGGAATTAAGAGATAGGCGGTATAAGAGAGAGGGGTAATTGAAAGAAAGTAAGGTAAGATGTTATCGAGGTGTTTAAATGAGCAGCCGGGGGAGAATCTTCCTTCGACGTTCGAGAAAAGAAAAGAGGTCGGAGAAGTCTCTAGACATATTAAATCTGGAGAGGCGATTCGTACCAGTAAATCCTTATAAAGTTAAGTGGTTGTTAAGAGAATTGCCCGAGTATGACTGACAGATTTTCGTGCCAATATCGTCAAATATAGGAGTGTGCAAGTGATATGAGGATGGGGAAAAATGTAAGAACTTTACCTGACAACGATGAAAATACGGAAGTCACTAGAGTATCGGAAAAAAAATCGGGTTAAAACCCATTATAGCTACCACGCCCCCCCCCCCCCCCCTTACCCACTCACTCTTCCAAAAATAAACATGATAATTTTATTAATGATTACAATGATGTTGATGAGGATGATATTACCAACGATTATGAGGGTGACAATGGAGATTATGAGATAAACATGGTGATATATATATATTTCAAGATAACAATGAATGAATACATTATGTTAATGAAAAACGAGCAACGTGATAAAAGAAAGAAAAAAGAGAAAAAGAAAGAAAGAAAGAAAGAAAGAAAGAAAGAAAAAAAGAAAGAAAGAAAGAAAAGATTGAGGAATGAGAATCTAGGATAGTGCAAACCATTATGAACTGTTACATAGCGAAACTGGATTTGTACTATTGCACTTTGTCATGTTTGTTGAAGGAATTGCCAACGCAAAAAAAAAACAAGAATGATCTCAATTTCCTGGGTAATCGTATTTCTCAAGTAATTAATATTTCGAAATGATTTTGATATCACCAACATAAACTGTGACCTTAATTACCCAGAGATACAGTTTTCTGTTTATCCGAGGTTGTCCACAGGCGAATAATGAAAGCTTAATTGTGCAATCACAAGTCATGTCATTGAATCTGCGAGTAAAATGTGACGGTAACCATGGTAACCGATAATGTAGCATTTTTATTTCTCTATTGCACAATCATCTTTCCCTTGACTGCCTGTCTTCTTAATAGATTGCCAAAATCTATCTCCGAAATAAGGTCATACTATTTTTGTGACTTATTTTTTTATTCAACTGGAATAGAATTTTGATTAACCTACATTATTTCTTTGTTGGTCAATTCATAATCTTACCCGTAACCCCAAAAGCATATGCATAGGCC
Source organism: Lytechinus variegatus (assembly GCF_018143015.1). Lineage (NCBI taxonomy): Eukaryota > Metazoa > Echinodermata > Echinoidea > Temnopleuroida > Toxopneustidae > Lytechinus > Lytechinus variegatus. The sequence goes on along the minus strand of NC_054741.1, from coordinate 15,335,098 downwards.
TATTCTATGTAATCAGTTATCATGGTCACCGTCACATTTTACTCGCAGATCATTCTTGTTTTTTTTTTTTTTTGCATTGGATATAGACCAGTTCGTAGTTACTTCATGGGCTATTTTGGTCAAATGACCTTTCATTTCTTTCATCATGATAGGCAGATTTAAAAGCACGATATTACGTAAGCTTGCCTCACATAGCAGGGTGAAGAAACTGAATAGACCAGGTGACTAGAATAGCACACCAATGAACACTTAATAAAGGTTATTTGTGGCATTCCTACTTTGAATGCATATCTTAGCATGTTGCACAATGTACTTGACAAACTGTGAAATACCAGTCGTTCGTGGAAGCATTGTTGTTTTTTGTGGATGTAAATGAAAACGACAATTCAAAAGAATATATGAATAATCAAGACATCAAAGTTGGTGCTTATCTCATCAGATTTTTAAAGCACCATGTCACTTTAGTACAAATGACCTTCTTCTGATCATGCGTAGAATCTTTTGATCATGCGCAGAAAGGAACTACGAACTGGCTTATTCCTGAAAGGTGCAATAGTACAAATCCAGTTAATTTTTCAGCATGCTTTTGGGGTTCTGGGTACTAAGAGTTTGAATTGATCAACAAAGAAATAATGTAGGTTAAAGGGAATCTCGGGTATCAACTAAAATAGAATTTTGAGATCGCTTTGACGGCTTTGTAGGATTTCGAGGGGGTTGCCTTCTCTTCCTCTTCTGCCTCTTCCAGCCTTTTCTGCTGCTTTTCAACAATGGCTAGCGCAGCAGCCAGGTATAGGCATCTTCTCTTCCATGCAATGATTGTGTTTCAGCATGTTGTCTATTCCACAGCTAATAAAAAATGACCAGGGGTTGGGGGACCCCTTTTTATATGCCCAAGTCGGCACGACACCGTCTGAATTGCGCAAACTAGTCGTGTTTAAATGAGGGGAGTGCGTGAACTCGTCGTGTCAATGTGGACATTGATGAGCACGCATTTGTGAAGTATTCGTAAACTCGTCGTGAACTATGCGTGAATTAGTCGTGAACAGTGCGGGAGCCTCCCAGTTCGTTCCCTAAAATGGTACGAGTTGACACGACAAAATCGTGACCATAAGTCGTGCGAGTGTCAGCCTTGCATTTCGTCTTGTACCCTACGCCTCTATAAAAGGATCATGGCGCCTCTGCCGCCAGTATTACCGTGAATACACAATGTCAATGTTCGCCATGCTCGCAAGCTTTCATAATTAAATCATGTATGTGCATACAAACTTCATAACGTCAAATACCAAAGTAAAGCATGCTTTTTAATCCTAACCTTGAGATGACAAATACAGTATGGCGGGTCTTGAAAAATCGAACTCTGGCTAATTATAGACCCAGGCTCCATGTTTCAAAGACTATAGACCTCCCTAAACCACAGACATGTATGTATATACTCATGCTAGGTCAGTGGTCTAACCCCCATAGTCCTCCGTGATCATACTCACAGCCTCTTTACCCCCCCCCCCCCCCCCTCTCCCCGAAGAGGTTTTCTAGTTATGACATTGTCCCTGAATCTCTTGGCTATCTCTTATTGTTCCCCCCCCTCCCCCTATCTCTCTCCGTAAACATAAATAACATAACTACAGTCATGTATTGTAGCGCAGTCCATTTCGAAAGAAAAGACGGAGAGATGTATAAACACTCAATAAATGTATAGGGCCTATATATGCCAATGAGTAAATTAGAAGCGAGAAAGCAAAACTGAACATTTCTTTTACTATGAGTGCATATATCGATGATAGATGAGTGAACATTGAATATTTAATTCTGCAGATAAAGATAATAGAATATACAAAAATTCTATTTTCCGGTTGGCCAAGTTTCACCCCGTCACAAAGAACCGGTAAACTTCTGGAGCAGCTATTTCAATGACCTTCAATCATGTCAATAATGACTTTAATGCGATTCCTTTATGGGTTTGTCTGGAGAATAACAACACAATTGTGCAACTTTGTAAACAACACGCTTGAATATTGCACCATTTCGAAACACCTGCATGAATTCAATTATTTGATGATAAACATTGTATTAGAATACTTCACACACCTAACCAGGGTAGCCTTTTTTCATGAAGCTGTTCGGAACTTACGAACGACTTTACGAATTACTGGCGACGTTTTCTTGGTTGGCAAGTCGGGTTCTCAATTATTATTGATTACCATGTATAAGCTTAAGTTAAAATGGAGACTTATAAAATATTTTGATTTTTTTGTTGATGACAAGAATTAATGAAAAATGCTTACAGAAACAATAAGGATATGTCAATCCAAGAACTGACCACCAGTCGCACGTAAATTCATCGTTAACTTCATAACAGTTTGATGAAATGCCACCCTGACATCGCCCCTTGTATACCTTTTGTTAATCGTGACTTATAGCTTGCAGATAGACAAGGTGTTTGTAGTTTATGACCTGGTAACATTCATGAAGCTATTTGTGCTTTGTCATGGATAGGATCAATGACTTTATGACACTTTTATTTGATACTTAGACCGGAATGCAATTGATCGTCTCTTTATTTCATTAACACCATCACCATGGATACAACTAGAAGACTATAGCAAAACCACTTGGAACGCTTTCGCAGCCGGATAGTTCTGAGGATTGCACGAAGACCAGTGGCGCACGGCTCATTTCGCCCAGCTTTGAAGGAGGTGCGATAGACAGGAGTTTGGTGGGCGCATTCTTCTCAGACCCCTAACCTTTGCGACGCTCTGTTGATCTGTCTAACAAGTATTGATTTCAAAAATCAATAAAACAAAATTAGACAGGGACAGTGAACGGATTATAGCTGTAAAGTAAACATAACGCGTTGCCGTTGTGATACCTAATCTCCTAATCTCGTAACTGGTTATTACCATATACCGGGATGGTATGAGGATAAAATTAAACTAAAGACCAGTGGCACACGGCTCATTTATTTTCATTGACTACCTCAGCAGGTCAGAGAAAACGAATCTGGCGCAACTATTCACCATTACATCCAGTAATTTCATGGTGAGAACAAACTTTGAGCCAATGAATTTCTTCGTTCAAAAATGAATTCTCAATAGAATTCATGAATGTTGTGAAAGACGAGCGTTTGTTAGACGACGGTGTTTTATATTCAATCTACAAGACAGACATTATGTCAATTCTTTAATAAAAATTGGTTTCATGTGGCGAAAGTCTGATGAAATGTTATACTCTGGATGACAGGACAATTATGACAATACGTGTGTCCGCGCCATGATTTTCTGTTTCTTATGTCAACGCAATGCATTTTTCATTACAGAAACATTGTGCAACTGGAGATCCTGAGGCCTGGACATTCTGATCATTTTCATAAGAACGAGGTGAGTGAATTGTCATAGGAATAATATTAATTTTAATCGACCTCGCCCTCATTTATTATTGTAAAAATACGGGGAATGCTGGCTATTTTTCATGAAATTTCATAACCTTTGTTGCATGTCTATGAGCTCTGCGAAACATACCTTCAACATCAATGCGGATATAATTATTTGTAATTGACACTTTCTCTTCTTCGTCTTGTTATATAGTTGTTACTATATTCGTTTATTTATTTATTCATTTATTTATTTATCTATTTAGTTATCTGTTTATTTATTTATCTATTTAGTTATCTATTTAGTTATCTATTTATTTATTTATCTATTTAGGTATCTGTTTATTTATTTATCTATTTATTGTTATAGTTCAAGCATTTATTAAATACACGTTATATGAATAACGCTATCTTGCCACACTGTCGCATATATCTCACACAGCGTACTCCATCATCTTTGAATGTATTGAGATATGGAATGCTCTTGCATGGGAAATAGAAAAATGTATATTCAAAATCTATTCTTAAATCCACATAAAAAAATACTTTATCTGCGTATTGATTCTACAGAACCTGTGCAACAGTTTGTTTCTTGTGGTTGTTTTTGTTTTCTTCTGTTTGTTGTTTGGTTGTAATTGGCCTATTGTAGTTTTTATTGTTCTTATAACTTCTTGATTTATCATGCCATATTGTATATTCTGTATGAAAGGGGATCACTGTTTGGCAAGCCATAGGCTTTTGTTGTGATTCCCTTTTCACATTCTATTGTATATATCTACTTTGCATGTTATGAATTATTAATAAATTGAAAAGAATTGAATCTTATATTCTTAATATCTTCTTTTAGTCATCCTCCTTCCTAAGATCCTTTTAATCACTTTCTTTTTTATTTTCTGTCTTCATATTAATCACATTATTGTTATTCTTAATATTATCAGTATCATGATCAGAATTTGAATTAATATCTCCGCTTTCAAAGAGAAATATATTCATGTCATAAACACAACACATTAATATGAAATATTGTACTATAAGTTGATGCCGTTATTGCTGTCTGTAGAAGATGTCAAATTAAAGGACAGCCCCACCCCAATAAAAAAAATGTTTATTTGAATCAAAAGGGGAAGGTCCAACGAGCATAACACTTAATGTGTAAAATAATAAAGATTTATTTATGTATTCATTCTAAAGTTTTGCTACATTTTAAAAATATTTTGAACTTTATGTGCATATCCTGGTCGTTATGCAAATGAGGAGACTCATGGCGTCACCCACTCACTATTTCTTTTGTATTTTATTATATGAAATATGAAATGTTTTAATTTTTCCCATTGTCATGTGAAACAAACATTTATGCCTCCCTGAACAATTTATTGTTCATTAAAGGTCAAGTCCACCTCCGAAAAATGTTGATTTGAATCAACAGAGAAAAATCAGACGAGCACAATGCTGAAAATTTCATCAAAATCCGATGTAAAATAAGAATGTTATGACATTTCAAAGTTTCGCTTATTTTTAACAAAATAGTTATATGAACGAGCCAGTTAGATCCAAATGAGAGAGTCGATGACGTCACTCACTATTTCTTTTGTTTTTTATTGTTTGAATTATACAATATTTCAATTTTTACGAATTTGACGATTAGGACCTCCTTGCCTGAAGCACAAAATGTTTAAATAATGGAATTCCACGTGTTTAGGGAGGAATGAAACTTTCACATGACAATGACGAGAAAATCAAAATATTTCATATTTCATAAAATAAAATACAAAAGAAATAGTGAGTGAGAGATGTCATCAGTTCCCTCATTTGCATACCGACCGAGATGTTGTTTTGTGAATTGAAGCGAAATTTTAAAATGTCATAACTTTCTTATTTATGATCCGATTTTGATGAAATTTTCAGTGTTATGCTTGTTGAATTTTTCTCTTTTTCTTCAAATCAAGTTCTTGTTGGGGTGGACTTGTCCTTTAAAGTTTGTCAAATACCTACAAAATGAAATATTGCATAATTCAAACCATAAAAAACAAAAAGGATGGTGAGTGAGGGACATCATCAAATATCTCATTTGCACGTCACTCAGTATTTGTTGTGCATAACTGTTTTGTGAAAAATAAGTGAAACTTACATGCCTCCATATTTGGATTTTTAAAAATGTCATTCCGTGACAACCTTATCACTCAAAGATAGCAATGGTAGGGGGGGGGATAAATCACAACGAAGATGCTTGTATATTTTTCACGTATAGTGACTTATAACTGGATGAATTATTAAAAAAAACTGTGGGAATCAAGTTTTCCCTTATGCAGATTGTGGTATTTCGTGGAAGAACTCTCAATTTAAGTGTCTTGGAATTACTTTTTGTCTGAATGTTTCCTTAATTTATGATCTGAACTACAAGGAGAAATTGAAAAAATTGGAGCAAACTTTAGACTGCTGGAGAATGAGAAACCTTTCATTAATTGGCAGAGTTTGTGTTATCAAAACCCTCGTGTTACCACAATTAATATATCTATTTTCGGTTCTCTCTATTAAATTACCCTGTTCCTTTTTTAAAACATTGAATAAATTGTTTTTTAAGTTTATTTGGAATGGAGGTAAAGATAGAATACAGAGAAAGATAATGTGTAATGATTATATTCAAGGAGGTCTCAAGATGGTTGACCCCCTTTCCTTTGCAACTGCTCAAAAACTTGTTTGGGTGAAATTATTACTAGATGATGATTTTGATGCTCCATGGAAACATATTGAAGTGTCGTGTTTGGAAAAGTTTAACCAAAATGTTCAATTTCTGTGGGAAACTCATGCTCCTGAGAGTGTATTAAATTCCTTGGGTAATATTCAACTAGCTGAATCTTTAAGAAGTTGGTACATTTTTAGAGAAGAAGCTACTATTGAATTTTATGACAAAAAGTTTTCTGAATTAGGCGCTTGTCAAATTCTGTGGTATAATAGATCAATTCGGTCTAAATCTAAATCTCATTTATTCTATCCATGTTGGTATAGTAAAAACGTTTTGACAGTATCTGATTTATTTGATCCACCTCTACCTGGCCATAAATTATTTGAAGAACTTATATTAGATTTTGATATCCCTGCTACAGACAGGAGGAAATTTAATTTTTTAATTAAAAATATACCAGAAGAGTGGATGAAGAATTTTGATCCTGATATGGTTGGTGTCCATGAAACAATTGTCCATAAGCTAGTAAACACTAAAAAAGTCCCCAGAAATACTTACAAATTATTGCTTGGTTCTCACACTCCAAACAAAAGATATGCTTTTTGGAATGAAAATTTACCTGTACCAGTTGGTATTGACTGGGGAAAGGTCCACAATACTAATTTCTTGTGCACTATTGATACCAAATTAAGGTCATTTTACTTCAAGATTTTCCACAAAGCAATTGCATTAAACGATTTTCTTTATAAGATTAAACGAAAAGATTCACCTAATTGCTCCCTATGTAATAAAAAGGAGGAAACAATGGTCCACCTTTTTTGTGAATGTGAATTGGTTACCCCAGTTTGGCAGAACCTTCTTGCTATAATTTCTCAGAAAAACAAATCTGTCATTATTGTAACCAACTTTGAAAAACTATTTGGAATCTGTAATGACAAATTCATTTCATATTTATTTTTGTTATTGAAATACCACATTTTCATTTGCAAATTCAAGAACCATCTTCCCAATTCATCAGCTTTCAGGTCCCTTGTTAAAAAACAGAAAGAAGTTGAATTTTACTTGGCAAAGAAGAAAAACAAACTAACTGCTCACTTTAAGAAATGGCGCTTTGAGATTTAATTTTCCCTTGCAATCCCCTGTGTAAACCTAAAATTAATACGTATTCTGCTTAAAAGTGTCTTTTTATTTCAGTTTTTGTATAAAAATGCCACATCTAATGTTTGCCTATTCCCATGATACTGATAGTTCTGCATGTATATGTTCATTTACTTGTATGTACTGCTATTATGTAAACTCTCGTTTACCTCAAGGGCGAACTCCGAGCGTTTGCGCGTGACCTCCTGACCTACAATTCCCACCATTGTTTTCGGTCGGTGAACAATTTTTAGAATGTACACATGTATTTGTAGACTTCGCATATTGAATGGGCTGGACTGAACGGGGTCGAGTGGTGGAGCGATTTATTGGTTTACTCTATGTTGTTGGTGCGGTGTACGTGGAAGTGATGAAAAATTGTAATGCCTCGGGGGGGGGGTTGAAAGGAGAAAGTGCGAGAGAGAGAGAGAGAGAGAGAGACAGTTGGGGGGGGGGGTGCCTGGGTGTTGGCGGTGGAAGGCAATTTGTATTTTTACATGAATCGCCCTGCCGTTCGACTTTGTTTATTCCGGCCATAGCTGCGCGTTGTTTACCTGTTTTTTGTAGGTCTTCGATGTCAGTGAAATAGTGACTTTCTGGAGGTTTGTAAACTAAGGTCTGTACACTGGCCATCCTTTTCTGTCTCGGAACTTCGCTTTTGATCAATGCACCATTTTGCTATTATTCTGCCTTGATTTTGTTTTCTAATCATGTAAAAATTGTTTGTATATATTGTGATCCTCGATGATTTTCCAATAAAAATATAATTAAAAAAAAAAAAAAAAAAAAAAAAAAAAAAAAAAAAAAAAAAAAAAAAAAAAAAAAAAAAAAAAAAAAAACTGTGGGAGAAAAAATAAACGATGAATGGAATAAGAAGAATCGGGAGAAAATGGTTAACATTGCGAGAACGGCCCCTACTCCGTTTATCCCACGAATCTACTGCGGGGAGGGTTCTTTTACTCCCGTTCTAATCATGCTGATTGTAAAAAGCAAAGATTCATCTGTCATATTTTATTGATTAATAAAAAAATTTTACCCCAAAAGAGGATCTTCCTCACTTAGGCAATTTTCTGTCATTAACTTATAAAGGGCCTAGCGATGAATTCCCATGTTAGTCTTTTATTAAAAATCATGAATATGCTTGAAATACCTATTTTAGTATTGATAAAACCTCGTTGATCCTTGCTGTTTTGAAATCTCATTTATATATCATGTATATTATAAATGTCTAATGCCTTGCGAAGATCGTACACTTAAAATACCTTATCAATATAATCTTTAATATTTGCAAACTCAAGAAAGCAGAAAGGGGAGGGGATAAGAAGAGGGATTGAGTTGGATGAAGGGAAAAGAGAAGGAAAAATGATGTAGAAGGACGCACACCCATACTTACCCCAGTTGCACAGAAAAAAAACTAGAAAAAAGAAGTCATTAACCTTTAGAGAAAGTAGATGACATATGCAGAAACGTCAATTAAAAGAAAACAAGATGATAAAAAAATATTATGTAAGGAATCTTTAAGAATAATCTGAGGGATTTGGCTAAATGGTCATTTTAATTATTGTTTTTTGTGGGTTCTCTCGCGTGACAACGTAATCAATCGAATACAACTATAACTTGAAAGGATTCCTTAAAGAGTTTTAAGGCTTCGACGTTTAAAACATCTACTGCTTGATCTCTGAAGAGCAACATTTTGGCATCCATGGAATTGGTTTAGATTTATGCTCATCATACAAAGTTGAAATATTAAGTTACTGTGTTAGTGTCATTTGATTGCATTATCGTGCGAGGTAGCGTTGCTTAGAATATTCGCATTTGTGTAGTTTTATTCCAAAATAATTGATAACGAAAACCAACATTTTTTTTTTGGGGGGGGGTTGAATGAAATATAATACACCGTATATATTTGATCTAACTAATAACAATGTTAACAAAATTGTTTTAACATAACTACAATGAAAATATAACTGTCTTGATTAATATCTGATCCCTATTCCCCCACCGAGTCCTTGCAATTGGGGCGAGACATGAATTCGTCAAAAAGGGGACATGGCCACTTATCAACTCAAAGGGAACTAGGTGGAGTCTTTGACCGTTCTTGATGATGATGGTGGAGGTGAGGTGGTTGTGGTGATGATGATGATGTGTAGGAGGGTGATGGTTATGATGATAATTATGAAGGTCGATTAATTATATAAAACATGAAAAAGAGGGGAGTCAGGAACTGGAAATAAGATGGAAGCAAGCCAAAGGACAGATATTTAGCTGTTCACTACGAAAGATGAGTATTTTAAGTGTTCAGGTGGAAGATCAGTGGGGATATAGACGAATGGTGATGAAATAAAGTTGGAAAAAAGAAGTAAGACTCCAATTAAATGGCTCTCCAAAGGGGGTAATGCATGGGATTATCTTCCTTTTATTACCCTTTACGTGGATTTGTCACGAAATTCATTCATTCTATAGGTCAGCCGTTGAAGAGGTTAATACTCTCCTCGTCTGTCAGCCTAATGAAGATGATGAACCACCCTATATAACCTTCCTTACGATAAAGAACCCGCTAACCCTATAACCCTCCTAACCGGAAGGCATTAGGAAGATGGAGGAGTGGCAGGGGTATTTGGTGAGGCGCGGGGTGTATCCTCGGCGGAGTCTTCAGCTTTATCTTCGATGTTGCGCTATACGTCATAAATACGTCTGTTGCGGAAGACTACGAGCAGTGGCTCTTATATCTGGGCGTTGTGGCGTGCGCCTGTAATCCAAGCTGTGGGGAAGTTACAAATTGATGCAAAGGTTCGAGGTTCGAGCCCTGGTCACGTCTTTCGGATGGTGACGTTAAAGGTCGGTCCCAGACGTAAATAATCATATCTGATTGATACACGTCTGACAAAACTCAAATACACACACACACACACTGTGCGTTGTCTTCCGCATCAGACGCATTTCTGACGTTTCGCGTTATTGCATCAGGCTCAGAGCTACAGCATCCGCTTAGATCATACACTAGGTATCCATGGGATTTTTAAACATGAATTTTTAAAAGCCAGTCTTTTGATGTGGTAAATGGTCAGTAGTGTGAATCATATTTGAATATCATGTTGACCATTTTCACAGATCATTCTTTTGACTAAGTTTAGTGGTCAGGGTGAACCAGGATATCAGCTTGCTTCTAAAACAGAATTTCCTTCTCTTTCTCCTCGAATTTCTTTCATCACACTTGTAGCAATTTTTTTTCTTTAAATGATCCATACGCCGAGAGAGGTCGACAGATTTAATGTAAATATTTTTTTTCTAGGTAGACATTCATATTGAGTGCTATATTAATTCCAGTATTGCGCATTGCTGGCCCAATTAGGAAGGGAACTGTGAAACGAAAAGTGTTACTATATTGAACAACAATCAGCATAGGAGAAACCTTTAAGATGTATGATCATCACTGGCGTCGCTTCGCTGCATGTAAAACAAATTTGTCACTTAATACCATCTTAACGTTTACAGTGGTTTAGAGGAATAATATTACCAACACTATAATTATGTAATGCGTTCCCTTGATCTAATTTTGACATGAAGTTTTGCAGCAATGAGGAAATGGTCTCTGGAAAGTAGACTATGATACTGTAGTACATAAAATGTACATTTTAGAGATTTGAACATCACAATTCGAGCTATGTCTGATTAAACAAGTCCGTCACCCTTGTACTAGCATTAATATCAGTAGCGTACATAACGGACATCGATTAGAACAACAGTTGAAACACACATCCTGTTAGCCTGTTCACTGGTCCCCTATTGTATCACATTGCACCTTCCTGTTCCAGTAACAGGTGCGCCTCTAGGCACCGGAGATAGGGAGCATCCTCTTTTCTTTCATTCTCTATAATCCCACAAACAGTGTTACTTGAAGGCATGATAAACACGCCATGTTATGAGAAATAATTAAAAGGGGTGCTTCGATGTAGTTCAGTGTATGATGTGAATGGAATTAAGGCGCCACGAGGTGCCTGTGACCTGCTTTTTACGCTGAGCGCTTTGATCATCACTCGTGCAACATTACCACCCAGTCTCAATAAAAAAGACAATAACCAACTGAAGGAATGGGCAAAGACAAAAAAGGGCCCCAATATAATTGTCAAAGGCAACTCATCATGTAATCCAAGGTAGTGACCCTTGATATATTCAAAGGATGAATGAAAAACTAAGAGGCAATGTTTTATTTCAATATCATAAAAATATGTACAGCCCTTTTACATGAAATGCAGGCGAAACTGCCAGAGGCGTTCGAGTAATTTTAATCTATTTAGTCAAATCAAATATCCGTTAGGGTAGTTCTGGTTACACTTCGTAATTCCGGAGATTCGTAATTCCGAAACACGTAAACTGCCTAATCCTCGATGTTCGTTAATCAAAAACGTAAAAGGGTTCGTTAATCCGAACATTTGTGGCGTTATTCCGAAGGTTCGATGTTCCGAAGGTTCTTAATTCCGAAGGTTCGTTAATCTGAAAACGAAATAAGGTTCGTTAATCATTACGTTTTTGGACTAACGAACCTTTGGAATTACGAACCTCATTTCGTTTTCGGATTAACGAACCTTCGGAATTACGAACCTCACTTTGTTTTCGGACTAACGAACCTTCGGAATTACGAACCTTCGGAATAACGAACCTTCGGAATATCCGAACCTTCGGAATAACGAAGCTTCGGAATAACGAATGTATGCGGGTAGTTCTAACCTTTCACTGAAAAGGAATTTCCAGTAAGGTTTTAGTTACGATTGTTATAGAGTTTTTGGTTCAGAATAATCAAAAGATAAGGATTATAGGGTTTATTTAGTCTTTGAGGTAAGCTTTTATGTTTGGCTTATAACGTGCACATTTTCCATCAGAGCAATTATCACCGGAGCAAATGTCATGGGACAAGAAAGATACTTTCTTAATAAGCAATTATCATGATTGTTACCTTTAAAGAAATATTCCTCCAAGGACCTATAGTTGGAAAAAAAATCACTGACGTTATTGCCAAGAGGAAAAAATGTAATGACTCCTAGGTTCATCTTACGTGTCTGACGAACATTTTCTTTTTCTTTTATTTTGTTAAAACAATATCCCCTATAAAAGCAAGGACAAAATAAGTCGGGCTGGGAATTTTGCTTTTAGTATGGTTATACCATGATTCATACAATGAGCGAACATTTGTTACCCTTCTTTCTTTAATAAAATTCCCATTTATAGGTAAAGTAGAAAAATAAGTCTGATCGAAGAACACGGGATTTTCCTTTTAGTGCGCATTAGAAATCAGACATTACACGTACTTGCTTTTGCTTTCCCCGCAACTCAAAAATATAACGAAAATCTTGCCCCAAGGTCGAGCCATTCCCGTTAAGGTTATCATTGCCACATGGACACCATGTCGCCTCAGGGGGATGAGTTGACATCTTCAGTAGATAGGTTCAGCTGTACTCTAAGAAAGAAGAGTCGATAAAACATCATCGCCGATACGGGGCGTTGTGATCTTACACATAGGAACACACCCATATTGGTAATTAGGATCTTCACCTTTCGGTAACAACTCTAGTCCACTTCCCTCACCCCTCCACCGCTAAAGATATTACACATTATTCGACGCCTGTATAATGCCCTATACAACCAACATAAACATGATAAAGATAAAACAAAGCTACTCCAGTCTCCATCCCTCACTCTCATACGTTTATACACACGGAAACATCCACCCCCTCACACCCTCACACACACATTGATGGTTTTATCTCCCTTTGTCTCCTTTCTATAAAATCATCTTTTAAAAGCCCGAACTCGCCCTCCCCCCCAAAAAAAGGGGGTTTATAACCTTCTGGGAAATAAAGTTCCTTTATGTATTCGGATTAGTTTGGATTTTTGATGCTTTACCCAACGCCCCATCCAGGTTTTCCCCTGTGTCAATAAAACAAAAATTCAATCAACCCATTGTTAGTTAATGACAATTATTGCATAATTGTCAACCCAGCACAGTGAATAACATTTCGATTAACTTCTCTTGATATATAAAGTTTATTCATTATTTCCCTTTTTTGGCAATATATTTGAAAGTAAAATCCCTATTTGACAAGCACCGATGTGCTTGAGGAAACATAAAACTTTCTTTTTCACCGGTATTTTCAACTTCAATAATATAATTTAATATATTGTGACATTTCAACGGCAAGGTACAAGATATATAGGTGCGTAAATATATTTTGATTTCTTGGATAACCTCTTGTGTAAACCCGTGATTATGTTAGGGATTCTGTCAAGGGTATGTGTTTTGGAGTTTGAATGGGGATCCGAGGATCATGTCCCCGATAAATGATTAGTCTGTCTTCTGAACACGTGTAATACAGCGTGAACATAATATACATTCACAAAAAGGTTTATTTCAACAGTAGCAGAAAAAAATAAAAAAGTACTATAGTGAAGGATTGGGAAGAATCAATCGAAGATTTAAAAAGTTATTGGAACTTTCAATGTTTTGATCTGTGACGTCATATGCGAGGAGCTCCTCCGGTTATCATGTAGTGAAAAAAATGTCATTTTCTTAAAAGAAATAAATAGAATTAGTTTTAGTTACATTCAGTCCATCATCAGACACTTATATCACACCGCTCCTAAAAGAAGAAAAACAACAATTTTCGTCATGATCTATTAAAGAATTGAAATTCATGGATTTTTTAACAAATGGGACAGCTGCTCGTTTATGACGTTATAAATAAAAAAAATATATAGAAACTTTCTTAATCTTTGATTGATTTCCTAAAACCGTCATGATTATTTTTGAATTATATTTCCTGTACACTTACAGCTAACTTTTCTTCAGGGTGAAATTCCCCTTTAAACATGAATAACATAATGACGTCTGTTTCGTCTGACGAATTCAAATATTGAGTGAAATTTTACCAAATATGTCTGCTCCAGATAGCAGTGGCGGTAGCATAATGTAAATCGGATTGAAAGGGACATTTAGTTCAAGGAATAAATATTTCAAACGTGTATGTATTCCGAAATGCTTAATAAACTGTATATGAGACAAACTGTTAGACAAACTTACATACAACATGTCGGTTAATATAATGTACCGTTGAGCATGCAATTCAGTTTGTCTTGGTGAAAGAAATTCAATGAATACATTATTATGCCTTTTTCTCAATATGTCTGTATGCCTTATTGTCTTTCATGATACCAAGTAGAAGGCGGAAGTATACTGATGATACGTGACGACCGTTATGTATATATATATACACACACACACACACACATATATATATATATATATATATATGTAAAAAAAATATATATATGTAAATAAATATATATATATATATAATATAAACATACATACGGAATTATTTGCTACCCATGACCCATAAGCTGTTCTGTCTTATGTTGTGTTATCCCACGTTTTTGTGTTTTTCCCCTTTTAAATCCAAGGCACATAACTCTTAAGACGGAGGCTCATGGAGATATTGAACGCAGGAAAATACATCACATATAGTACAGAATTCCCATAGGTAAATATATTTGATATATTCAGTGGTTAGAAATAAGATTTTTATTTATGGACAGTTACGATCAAAATCGACTATTCCACATATTGCGATCCCGAGATAAATGATGAAAGTCATGATGCATTTGATAGCGATTTTAGACTCCAGTTTATCATATCTCGTCTTCTCAAATATCAAGACTTAGAATGCGTCGAGGGAAATATTCTATGGATTTTTTATGGAATGGTTTTGTACTGGTGAGGAACAAATTGGATTTACTACGTGATTCCTACAATGCGCGGTAGATCAAGTTCTTTTCTTTTCGATTTGTTGACTTTTGCTGTTAATATCAGGGGGTTTATCTTGCACTCTTTTGGATTTCACGCCTTGATCTTCAACTTCCCGCTTCCCCTTTCTCATACGATATTTTCTTCTCTTATTCTTGGATCAAACAAATTTCAATTCGGCATTCGCAACTTATTTCCATGAGACTGATTTTATTCTTTAAGCCTTTATATTTCTCACTGATTACTTTATTCACGTCATTGTAAACCTCACTTCTGGAATGGCGACGAAAAACACACACACATTTTGGTCATTTACCACTGCATGCAGGGGTGTTTTACAAAGACGTAGGTGTGACATGCTTAAATACCAACTCGCATTCGCGCGCATGTTCTGATTAATGCGGTGACCAGTTACCGCACGCAACTGAAATTTAACCGTGACGCTGAAGCCACACTTAAATCTTTGTGAAACGCGTCCCTGATCCGAATTATTACGCCAACTGCCTCCCGAATCAAAGTTCTGGCGAGCCATTCCCGAAGCAGCGCTAAGTGGACGTTCCCAGGCCCATATTAGCTGCCCCAAAAGGTAAAATCAATTTCTGATGAAACCTCTAGTTAGCGGGGTTTAGCCTGTCCACAGTGTACTTTGAGATTAATTGACAGAAAGACAGAGAATCCTGCAGGGCAGAGTGGATTGGTGAATGGAAAACAATCGAGTTAGAATGTCATGTTGTGCCAGACAGTCACACCAAAACGAACCCGACTCCAAATCGTCATTGTGTGTCATTGAAAATATTGTGATTAATTTGGTAAGTCTGGACTCGATTTCGACGATTTGACTGTGGCACAGGAGGGGTGATAAGCGAAGAGAGCGGAGGAGATAGAGGAATGGGAGATTTTGTGTGACAAGGAGAAAATTTGATAAAGAGAGAGGGAGAGAGAGAGAGACAGAAAAAGAGAGATAGGGAGAAAGAAAGAGAGACACAGCTAAGAAGATGACAGTATTTTGAAAGAGATGTATTGATTGATGGTAGAGAGAATAATATGTATTTATCATCATTAAGAAAAGAATATTGTTGCTTTTTATAACGAAAAGCGTAGAATGCTTTCGTTTTATCATTCAGGTCTTTATCATGTTTATGATATCACATCATAAATGATTGGTCTGTCAATCAGTTCGTTTATTTACGCCAGTCTGTTCCTCTATTGATTTCTTTGTCATCTCTTTGTTTCATTATGTTGTTTTATTTTCTTCTTCTGTTTTAGATGTCCTTTGGGCATGTTAGTTATAATGTGACGCTTCCCTTCAACACAATGGATGACTAGAAAAGTGTATAATCATGCAGTGCAAATATGTTTTTAAACATAATAAACATAATATAACCATTAAGCTTGGTATTCAAATACATACGCATTGCACACAAACATCTGTATTCGTCCGACTATGGTTTTGGACATTTTATTTTCTCTTTTGCCCCCCCCCCCCCCCCCCTCCCTCATCCGGAACACAGATTAACGCCCTTCGTAGAAATAAAAACACAAAGGAGCGAGCAAACAGACATAGGGGGGAGGGAAAGGGATTAAAACTTAAAAAAAAAACATACATGTATAACAAGGGGGGGGGGGTATAAAGTTCAGCTGTTCAGTGAAAGAAATGGAAAGAATAAGATACTAGGTCGTAAAATTTGTAACGCTACTAAGACATTCCATAGAATTGTACACATATTCATAAACGTACCGAGCAGATGAATAAATGCAATTTCTCAAGCTCAAATTTGATGATTTTCTCCGAGATCAGCCGAATGAATCGGAACTACCCAGCCTATATTACCCTTCGTACAGTTTCAATGTCAACTCGTTTACTTTTCATGTAACATGTGCATTACAAATAATTCAATACTGTATTTGTGAACACGAGGATCCGGTAGGGTTCGTTAGACTTTTGGAAAAAAAAAACCTTGGATATGTGTTTTTATCATATTTATCCACAGATAATCCCTGCACTGTGTGAATATCGCTGTCTCTATTTAATACTGTTCTGGAAAAAATGATAAGAAGAAGAATTTTGAAAGATGTCAAATATTTAAATATTAAAGCTATGAGATAATACAGATTTGTTCCTTTAGACGAATCATTTAATAATCGACATTTTTTTATTAGAGTTGATTCTGACTTTTATTCATTTAAATTCAAATTTAGATTAATATTTTTGACCCACATTCAACATCGAAATTTGTCCTTCACAATATAAGTGCCTTGATGCTCGGCCTTGGCCTTAAGGCGCCTTAAGGCCTATTTTTTCAAAGCCTTGGCCTTGAACATTCAAGCCTTGGCCTTGAGAGGGCCTTGGCCTTGGCCTTGAGGATTTTGAGCCTTGAAATTTCAAGGCATTTTCAAGGCATTTTCAAGGCTTTTTCAAGGCATTTTGTATTTTGTACTTTCATTTGTTTTATACAAGTAATTATAAATGTTTCAATTGTTCTGTACATCTAATGACACTAAATACTACCAGTCAGCAGCAGCAGAAGCAGTAAGTGTACTTTGCAGTGCCATCAATTGCAATTATCATCACATAATTATGTAACAAAGAGAAGTGATGAAAATTAATATTATTTATTGGTAATATGTGTAATCATGATTAATAAGGATAATGACAATATCAATAATAATGATAATAATTATGATTAGGATTATAGTCAGTGGCGTAACTACAGGGGGGCATGGGGGCACATGCCCCCCCCCCCATCGGCTGACTAAAAAAAGGAGGAAAAGGGGAGAAAGGAAGAGAAACGTAGTGGGTAAGAAGACATTAATGTTCATTATAATGTTATAATTATGATATGTTACATTACATAAGAAACATTTTTTTTTCATATAAATGAAACATAATTTGCTCAGGGCATATGCCTTCATTGTTCCTGGTGCTCCCATTGTCTGTTTACCGAGATATATAATCCTGTTATACTAAAACCTCCCGTTTTCAAGTCAATATACACCAAACTACCAAATATATTTCCTCGCACTTCGAGTTATTCTTTTACATGTACAATAGTATGCTTCTTTTTCATGAATACTTTAAGTGATTGTCCCATTTTCAGGTCTTAATATAAAAGATTTCCTGTCCGTGCTTACGTTCGCAGTAGTGGATTGGTGAAAGATGTCTGCTCTCCATCAATTCCTAGAATGAGTCCTTAAAATGTCCCTTTGTCTGTTTTCTGATCTAAATATCAAAAAATTTCAGCTCGCGCTTCGCGCTCGCATCATTTGGTTAGTGAACTACGTAAGGTCTTCTTGAATTCCTACAAACAAGCCTTAAAATGCCCCTCTTCAGGTCTGAATTTCTGAAATTTTCAGCTCGCGCTTCGCGCTCGCAAGATTTGATTAGTGAGATGGGTATGTTAATCATGATTACAAGTGCTTTATGTGCATGTTTAGATGTAATTCTAACAAAATCAGCAAGCACTTATTGGCACTCCAATTAGATGACTATGGTGAGATGTGTATAATCTTAATAGATAAAAGATTCCTAAAATATAGTCCTTAAAATATTCCTGTTTGGGGTCAATATTTACAAAAATCTCAGTTCGCGCTTCGCGCTCGCATTATTTAGCGAGACAGGTACGTATCATGATTACAAAAGATCGATTGTAATGTCCCTTTTTAGGTTTTAATATCAAAAATTTTAAGCTCGCACTTCGCGCTCGCATTATTTGACTAGTGAGATACATGTCCGTTTATTGGCACTGTCCTTATAAAAATATCTCTATTAGGTCACCTGGCAACTGGGCGCGCTTCGCGCGCTCACTAGGCAATTCCAAGTTTTTACTGGTGCCCCCCAAATGCCGTGACCAATGGTACGCCACTGATTATAGTGATTTTATGACAGGAATAATTCTGACAGATCTGACTGCAATTTTGACAACAATTTTCATACTTTAAAAATAGCTTACTCTAAAGAATGATAACAAGGTTGATTTCTATTCCATTAGGTTTTCCTTGTATTATTTTCTTTGACCAACAAGAATGTTTTAAGTTTTAATGATATTCTGAAAAGATTCGGTAAACTTGAACACAAACTTCAATTTCGTCATTTCCAAATGGGCTATGGCATCAATGGCATGATGAGCCAAAAATTTTGAGGGGCCAAGCATGGCATACAGAGCAAAATTTTAGGTTTCAAAATCAACAAATTTTGGATTGTGCTTGCGTAAATTATTGTTAAGTAAGCTTCGCATTCAATTTACACAATAAAATGCTTAGTATGTCTAGTTTTTAGGTCGGAATATTACAAATTTTTGAGCTCGCGCTTTCCACTCGCATTATTTGATTGGTGAGTTATGTATCCTGTTTATGAGTCACTAAATGCAATCCAGAATAGCTTCCTTTTCTGGTCAGTAAAAATTTCAGCTTGTGTTTTGTGCTCGCGTTAATTTGTTTAGTAAGATGCACACCTTTTCATGATTACAAAAACAGCTCGAAATAATTAAATTTCATTTCTTATTACATCTTATTGCAACATCTCGCAAGAATGCCCTTTTAACAGTGATTAGCACCATAATTGACCCAAAATCGAGTTTTACAACTTCAAAATTGATTTTTTTTTTTCAAAACCACTTGCTCGCTATGCTTCTATAGCGGGAAATTAAAGCCTAAATCAAAATATCTGTCTTATCAATTAGAAATCACTTAAAAAAAGCTTTACTGAACTGCACCAAAATTCTCATTTTGACTTATACTGTAAGTGCATTTTTTGCTTTGACCCCCCCCCAAAAAAAAAAAAAAAAACATTCTGCCTCCCCTGTCCCAGGTAGAGGAGAAAGACATATGTTGAGAATGGGCATGCCAGGATCAGATCACCTTGGTAATAATAATTATTGCAATGTGAATCGCCTAGAACAATAATTAAATGTACAAAGGTAACTACATATTTATTTTAATTTTATGTCTAAATCTACATGATCTATCATGAAATTATTTTCGTTTTAAATGTACAAGGGTAAAAAAATTTTGCTCGCTCACACCTTTTATACATTTGGTCCTGTGTGTCATGTATGCCGCCTAAGCATTGTTGTCTAATTTTTTTTTCCATATATTGTACAATTGAAATGCCTTGGCCTTGGCCTTGGCCTTGAGGTTTTCAGGCCTTGGCCTTGGCCTTGGGTTTCCATGCCTTGGCCTCAGCCTTGGTTATTGAAGCCTTGGCCTTGGGTATTAAAGCCTTGGCCTTGGCCTTGGCCTTGGAGGTTTGAGCCTTGACTACAACACTGATATATACACACAGAATATTTATGTATATCAATAGGCACTTTTATGATCAGGATGGGTGTGTGTGTGTGTTATAGAGACGAAAGAGACGGGAGGGTGTGTGCGTGTGTGCCGTAGAAAGTGAGGATGGCGTGTGTTTACATGTTTATTGCGTAAGCAGGGATGACGCAGTTAAAAAATATTTTTAAAGCAAGAAACAAAATTAAAATTTGTAAGAAATGGGACATTTA
This sequence comes from Lytechinus variegatus, assembly GCF_018143015.1. Lineage (NCBI taxonomy): Eukaryota > Metazoa > Echinodermata > Echinoidea > Temnopleuroida > Toxopneustidae > Lytechinus > Lytechinus variegatus. Next base: position 15,314,618 of record NC_054741.1, on the reverse strand, counting down.
CCTCACTGAAGACTTGAGAGAATTTTAACCGTTCATGTGTAATAGGTCTACATGTCGACCCTCCATGAAATTTCGAATGTCAGGACAGCATTACGTTTCGAATCAAAGAAGGGTAGAACGGTTTTAAAATCAAGCCCATGAAGATGCCTCGTAACCCCCCCCCCCCCCCTTCTTCCTCATTGTAGACCTGCAGAGATTAAACATTCTTTGTTTATTTTTAAAAACTTTATTAGAATGTATTTCGCCGGCGATGGACCATTGACACCTTTTCCTATTCACCTGATGCAATCTGTAACGCCACAACTGCAATGAGTATGTTTCTCCATATTTCATTTTCACCCATTTACCACTAGAAAGAATGAAAGTAAAAGCAAAGAAAAAAACGGCGAAAAAGACTTTCGTTTAAAGAAATACCTGGTTGAGCACTCGGTATAAGTAGATGTATCAACAGATGGTCCGTCAGCCCGGCTTTGTATCGGACCGTCGATGCCATGAATCAAAAGTCTCAATCGATTTTGCAGTCGATAGAATGTTCAACGAAGACGCCACGTTACCTCCACGAGGTGAACGATTTAATCTAGCTATATAGAGATTGATTCCTTACCAAGGAATACATGCCGCCTCTCTCTGCCAGGCGTAATCATGATTAAGTGTGCCCTGAAATTTACATGACAAAAAAGTTCATACTAAACTAAATTGTTTCGACATTAGCAGTGTGCAGATAATGCTTTGACGCACAACTGCGCATCTTGCGTGGAAATTCTTCCCAAATTGTTTTCCTATATAATTATATATACATTTTAAAGAAAATTATTCTATTCCATTCTAACACGTGAGTCTTTCTCTGAAAAAAGAAGATAGCATTGACAAAGATAATAAACTATTTTTAGTGGTTATGGACTTCTGTTAGAGCGGCTGTGTAAAACAATGGTTCAAATTAAGGGGTTTCTGATAATACTCTTTTCTCATTGCGGTGAAAATGTCTTGTAGATTGAGTGGGCAGGGAAATCTTGGAAGCCACATATTATTTTAATTCATAGTCAAATAATTGTGTCGATGATCTTATCTTGCATCTACCATTTCATCGTATCCGAGAGGATGTCGACCATTGCAAATATCCAGGTGAAAAGTTGTTACCTTGGTAACCAAATGTGAAATTTTGTTCTGGGAAGGGAAAAGCCGTGAGGAGTAGGTCGAAAATGTTGAAACTGATGAGAGGGAGGAGAGACGTCCTGAGGGAGGTAGTAGGAAAGAGGTACGACTAGGATTAATGAATATTTTCCACCTATAAAGCGGTGGCCTGTCTATAGTCTATACTTCTTTAGGGTGACCTTTTACAGGACTTTGTAGCAAGGTGAGGGAAACGTCCTCTATCGATTCATTGGTCAGTGCATTCATTACTACAACATTACAATAGACTTTGTCATGACCAATCATGTGAACTTTTTGAAAATTATACAGAAACACAATATTAAGTGTACCTTTTTATGTCCTGCAGAAATCGTGTTCAGTGTTATTTGAATTCATTTTGGGTGGAAGGATTTGTTGCAGTTTATAAGCCGCAAACTATATAGATAATCTACATTCATACAGCCACCGGCTTTGTTAATTACTTGTAAATATTAATTTCTTTCAAAAATCAACGGCAGCCTTGATTACATCTTACAATACATAATCATTAAAGTCACGAATTCTCGTAAATGATTTTGGTTCATTCTTGTAATGAACTTCCTCCATATTAAGCGTATTAGCAGATGCCTTGGGACTCTGTTAAAATATGAGTTTCTTAATTAGTCATAACGCGTTGTCTTCGACTGGTGGATGGTGATTTAGGTTTTCCCCAGATGGCATTAAGACATTAATCACTAGAAATAGGTTGGGTCAAATTATCTCTCCTGCTTTAAACATCAAATGCAAAGGGTTCATACGGAATTGAGATTGTCCTCTTTCCTCGTTTTCTTATGAATCGGAAAATGCAATAATCAGGAAACATTCACCTCATACTTGTGGACGGAAAACAAGTAAACCCATTGAGTACTGATTTATATGATCCCAATAGGATTTGTCGAGGATCGACCCATCGACCGACCACCTTCGTGATTGGTTCCATAAATAGTCAACGGGTGAAAAGAGAACATTCGAACGGAAGCAAAATACGGAAATCTTAATGAAGTCTTCGACAGTAAGCCTGATAAAGCCAAGTGCACGGAATAATGCATGTCTTTCATTCATTTTGTAGTTGGACTATTCAAACGAAAAACAATGAGGTTCAAAGTCGAACTAGGTCTCGTAAGATAGAGACAAGAAGACGAACTTCATAGAACGAATCAAGATCAAGGACTCCTAAATGCGAACTCACGTACCGAGTCTTCAAACTCAAGAATGGATTGTGGGCATAAAAATCGCCCCTGGGTTGCAAAGTGTAAGGAATATGCAGGCTCACTCAAACATTTTCAGTTTGAGGTTGGGTGAAACGAGTTTGGATTTTTACTTCTTATTTGCCTTCTTACTTGATAAAAGCCAGCCATCTAACATGATTCAATGCCAGGAAATGGCCTTTAAGTGCCACAGGATCTAGGATCGTGAAATCCCTTTGGCGCAACAAAAGACGAAATCTTTTTTTTTCGAATAGGCATTCAGGTATTACGTCGGTAAGACCTTTGAATGATCTTTCAATTGTTGACGCACTTTTCTGTTTTCAATCTCTTCCATGTTTTCATGATTTGTCCGGAATTGGTGGTTGGGATATTTTGTAAGGGGTTTTGATCATCTATCATAAAGCACACCTACATTCGCGGTGTAACATTAGTACAGCTTGTAGGTAAATACAAGAACCGTAAAACGGAGTCAAGGTCACAAACGAAGGCTTTAAGCACGCTGCCCTGAGGATATTTTTATCATTCATCGTATCAAGACGGGAAAACCCTGATAGATTTTCATTCCATGCCTTCCTTGATAAAATGTAAAAAGATCGAATTTTCGTTCGGCGCCATCTTCCCTTCCCGTAACCATAGCTGAACTCGACTGTCTTTCCGGAAAAACAACTTTGTCAGAGTAAGCACTATGATGCTTGAACAGGGAAATGGAGGAGAATGAAACAGTTTCAAGATCTGCAGACTTGAATAATAAAACGATAACTGTTATTACCGGAACTCATTTCATCGCGAAAGACATGTTGCATATACCTCGCCTTAACTTGACGATTAAAGCAAATGTCTGTCGGTGTGTTTGATATTTAGTACGGAAAAACATGTATTTACGTAAAGTTCATTCGATGATGATAAATAGATTGAACTTTCTGTCAAATCCTTTCCCGATTTAATCAACATTTCGTCGCACGCACTACGAACCGTCCTCTCTGCGCACTTCGATGCGAAAGTCAGTTTTGCAGAGAACGCATTTAAAAAGAAAGTTTTTTTAAAACCAGCATTAAATAAGTGCACCTACAAGGATAGCAAATTATTTACCGGTGTCTTTGTTCGATAGTTCAGGTTCCAAAGTTTTATCCCGTATCTTTACATTTTCTTGAAGTGAATTATTTACGCCACAGTGGGCATCGTAACAGAGAGGACGGTTCGTGGTGAAATCGCGGTGCGCGATAGCGCACTGTATTATATCTGCGCAGAGATGACGGTTCGTGGTGCGTGCGACGATTTGTGTTAATTCTATATTGCCACATTGAGGCAATTTGACTATTATGAAATTGATGAGTATTTTTCACTCCGAATATCCAAAATGGAAATCATATAAACAATTTCTTTGTATTAACGCATAGGTTATTTTTATCAGGCATGATTAGGGTACTAAGAATACACGTATATTGTTATGTAGGCCTACATAATACAAATATATATATTTCCGATAAAAGTTTAAACATGACTAAAATACGGTGTTAGTATTCGTAATGTCTTGTAGTGTATTATTAATTTGTATGCCCTATATGAAGATGTCAATTTGAAGAAAAATAGATGTTTATTTGAATTCAAATGAATAAGATAAAAAAAAACATACTGCGCATTTCATCTGTTCGTTGATATTGAGCAAGCTAGCATCGGCATCATCAGGATAGTTTATATAGCCGATACCCTGCGAACCGTCTTTTATTTTCCGTTCACGTCAAACCTTCTTTCAAACCAGTAACCTGATTGCCATGGATTTTCTCTCCCCAAATGTCATTACATCCCAACTGGTTTGGACAAAACAAACTAATGATTTCAAACAAGAAAGTAACATGCACTGGAGACTCCTTACTTTGTTTGTACAGGTTGATATATTGAATGCGATTCTTGCGGACGTGGGTATGATAGATGCGATTGATGAGGAATAAAACCGCCGACTTTCTGGTTGAAAAGTGGAGAATTACCGCCCTTTCACACGGTAAAAAATCGCAATTTGAATGATGAATACAAAACATGAATATAGGGTGTCCCGTTATAAGATCTAAATCACAATTTTCCCGTTTGTGCTTCGCGCTCGTACTGTATAGGTGTACACCTAATCCTGTTCATGATAACAAAAAGTGCTTAGAATGTCTTTTTTTTAGGTCGGAATGTCCAAACTTTTCAGCTTGGGCTAGCATGATTTGATTGTTGAAATATGTATCGTCTTCATGGCAAACTGTAAACAGCCCTTAAAAGGCCACTTTTCGATCAGGCCAGATCGTCTGTTTAAAAATTCTACTCACGCTTCGCGCTAGTAGTAATTATGTATCTGCATACAAATCTACATACAAACATTGCCCAGAATGTTCAATTTTCAGGACAAAATGCATAAAATTTCCAAAGATTTTAGCCTGCGCTTTGCGCTCGCACAATTTGAATAGGCCTTATGAGATAATTATATATTTATGCTGTTTGATAAGAATATATATAAGAAGTGACTTTCAGGACTAACCCCTTCAAAGAAACAAAAATCAAATTTGAGCGGCCAATCGGGGAAAATATGGGTGATCAATTTTTTTATCCCCCCCCCCATGGGTGAAAGCTGGATTCGCCCCTGAGTACGTGTGTGTGTGTGATTTATTCCACCATCGCCATCGCTTTCATTTATACCATCGACCCCTCTCATACTCTTTTCTTCTCTCTCTACCTCGACCGCAATATTTGTTACATTTTTTAATGTGAAAGGAATTTTCGATGGGTGACCATACATTGTGTCGACAGCCAACGTTACAACTTGCCATTGGTCTTTAAAAAAAAGGAGAAAACGCGGTATTTTTAAAAACCGCAAATACCTTCTTTTTTTTCGATTCGCGTGACAGAATATTTCGAGACGAGCAAGGCATTAATGATGTGAGGGGATGTGAGGGCGAGCATGTATTGTGTGCGTAGAGGGGTATACAAGTGGTGGGTGGGTGTGTGTTGTGTGTAAATGTGGGAATGTTGTTATGATGAGGGTGACGGATGGTGTGTGGGTGTGGGTGCGTGTAAACAAAATGTGACTGCTTGAAGGTAGAGATTAGACAGAAAATGGGATAACAAACAATTACAAAAGACCAGCTGTTTATCATAACTAGAGAAAATGTGAAGGCGATGACGCTTGGGAGAGAAAGAGGGGGGGGGGGGGGTAGGTGAGGAGAGGGAACTGTTATATACACATAATTTCATACAAATAAAAAAAACTTTTTTTCAATGAACGCAAGTGATCAAGCGAGATTAGAAACGAACGGGTATATAAATTTATGGTGTCAAGATACAGTCATTCAGGAAGATAGAACCACGAAGAGAAGGACAATGTGAGAGAGAGAGAGCTAGAAGAGGGGTTGGATAGATTGAGAAAGGAATGAGATATTGCCTATACAAACACTCCTTTATCTCAAGAGGTTGTATCGTGATGACTTCATGTTTTCATCCTCTCGACAGCTCCAGACCCATCCTTGGCAGCCTGTGATCAAGGGATTTGACCGTGGAAAATCTTCGAATGTTTTTTCCTAATACCACTCTGCAATGCTGTCTTCTGAAGACAGCAAACGTATACTACCCACCCACCGTCATTAAGACGCCATTCTTTGTCGATAACTCTTCGAGATTTGTTGCTGTCAAAGGTTTTAATCTTGAATTGCAAAGTTGGATGAGAGATGCTCGATCAATTTACGAAAATCCATATCGCGTGCATTCAGTTTAAGTCTTTATCCGCTGGGCACAATATCCACCGCTCATGGAAGATACACTGTAAAAATGAAGTGCTAATTTAGTACTTACAGTGCTTGTATAGTGACTGCACTACGAATGCTGAGTTTCTCCTTCACATTTAAACTGGAAAATCAGCACTCGTAGTGCAATTACTATACAAATTAGCACTTCATTTTTTACAGTGTTTACTCATTAAAACGGTTTAATCATTTGTTTTCTTCATCGCTGTGTTTGGCATATTTGAAAGAAGCAAGAAATTTTTTTAAATAGTTTATATTGTGCCTAGTTTCTAAAGAAGCAAGACACATTTTCAGTTTATGTTGTCCTTGGTTTCAAAAGTGGTTTATCTGATGTAAATTCCTTCGTACTTCCTAATCATTTTGTGCTTGGCTCATCTTGGATTCGCATGTTGCAACATTGTCTGTTTTGATTAATTTCAGATGAGTTAACACTTACATCTAAAGTTTAAATGATATGATTTTACAGGTACTTCTTATCAAAATGTCCAAGTGACATAGTTACAACATTGCGCTTTGAAACCTCCGTATAAAGCGCCCTACAAATGTTACTATTATTATTATCATTATTATTATTTTGTCTCCATTCACTTCTAACATGTCCATTATTCCTTAGTTCCAGATAGTTTGTTCTCAGTAGAATGGTTGCTTTGTGTGCAACTAGTCCTGGAAATCATGGAAATCTGATTCTGAGCTGATTTTCGACGCTGCCTAGCTGCCTATTCATCATTCTGTTAGATATTTACCTCCTAAATGATTTTTTTTGTATGAGTACTTGTCATGCTAATTCAAACTATACGTAGTTGATAGGTGTACGTACGTATGCCTACCGTGCTTATGTTTGCTTAAATCATCATAATATTTGGAGGAAAAAAAACATGGAGGGTAATGTCTAAGTTTCTTTTACCATGTTCATCTCAAAAGTTCTCTTTCATGTTGGTTTGTTCATTCGGGTGTTGTTCATTGTGCTATTTTGATTTGATTTTGCGCTGTCTTAATGGCGCACATGCTCCCTAAAGACATTTAGATGTCATGTTTGCTAGGAGGTCTTTGCAATATTCCATTGTTTTAATTAAATGACGGCAGGACAGCCATGACTAATGTATTAAGAGCATTTCCATAAGGAATAGGCCTACACGTTTATTTTTAAAGTTTGAATCGAAAATTGATTTAACCCAAATAATTCAAAAGCAAGCTTGGGAAGCAATGCCCCAGCCACATGAATGGAAATGAGTCTAAACAAACATGTTCGGTGTGAATTCTGTTAGGTTTGGTGTGACTGTGCCATAGGTTACCAGGAGCCAGACCATTTCGAGTCCTCTCTTAGAGATTTTGAATGATGGATATACATGTTCAAAATATAAGGCCGATTTCTAATGATCAACTGTCATCATCGACTGTTTCTTTCCGACATGGTGTGTAGAAAGAGGGGGGGGGGGATTGGACACTTGCACTGGATAAAACTTACGAGAAAAGAAGAGGAAAAGGACAAAAGGGAAAAGGGGGTGTATCATGACATTATTTCTTTAATATGATGTCGAAATTTATCACAAATCGAGTTTTCATTTTAAGACGGTCAAACTATTCAATGGCTCGCGAGTTTCGTAGTCGTGTGTTTGCCCAATACGCCACATTGTGGTCATAATAATATATATATATATATATATATATATATAGGGTGTGTGTGGGGAGGGTGAGGATATGCATGGGTATTGAGCTTATTACGCAACTGGTTTTACACTGTTTAAAACAACACCTGATTTTACAGAAAAAAAGAGAAGATTTTGCAAAAAGCAATAACAGAATCATTCTGTAGATTCATAAAACAGGAATTTTCTGCAATTTAACAGAACAGGTCCGCTTAAAAAGGGAAAAATTGTGTTTTATTTAAGGAAATTTGTAAGATTTCATACAGCAAATACCAATTTCCTGTAAGATTACCCAATCTGGTAAGATTACAGGTGTTCTCGAGACTGCTGCAGGAACTTCTTTTATTTTAAGGATAAATTTTCTAACAGTGTACTAGAGCCCCTTCACCTTCCCCGTCCCCCTCAGACCTCCTGTTACAGCCGTATGAATCCATTGGTAGTGATCTCGAGAACTATTTTCTAATGTCAATATTACCTAATGAGTTGTTCGAGAACATTATCATTTGAAATTGGCACTTTCATCTCAATATCGAATGATGTTGAATTTAAAACCGTCATCACGATGATATTTCTTTCGTCCTGGACTTCCATCAGGGCACGTGATGGAATCTTTTACGAGTCGCTTACGGCTAACTTCAGCGACGTCTGGGAGTTGACATAGGTTTTGTTTTAATTCGATCATTGTTTAATGCTTTATTTCTTTTTTTTTTGGTTGATGTACTCCAATACAAACATGTTAATCTCATTCATTGCCGAAGAATTTGTCATGTGGGATTTCAAACAACTTATCCTAGACGATCCCATGTAACATAAGTTAGCTCCCTTTGGCGTCTTGGAATAAAATCGAAACATATTTCTAAGAGACAAGATACGAAATGGCTTGGCGGCCGAATCATTTAGAGAAATACAGTATAATCTATTCGCCTGCGATTGGATCGTATTAGCAGTATAATGAAAATTCATTTCTTATTACGCACGTCCATGTCATGACGTCATCATATCATTTTTATCTCGTACCATAGTACCATATGTAAACATAAAATGGAGGAACTTGTGTCTTGTAGAAGATTTCCACGGTGAACTGAATGGAAGAAATTGTGACGAATGCGGTGAGGATGAATGGAGTATGCAAATTTTCAGTCTAGTAGATATTGATAGCTGTTTGTTATTGTTTGATGAATGTTTCTCTGATGTATGAGCCATTTTTTGATACCACTACAATTACTGAATGCTTTACTCTTAAGTACTACAAAATATGATGGAAATGACCTCGAGTTCGAATGAATGGTAGAGTGGTTTGGAATTTTGCTCACATAGATACAAAGCCTTTGACGCTTTTTTGTGTGTTTTAAATAGCACAATTGCTCCACATAAACACCCTTTTTTAATGTTTACACCGTTTAAGTACACCTTCCTGCAAATTTTGTTGAAAATTACATGGATTTTGAATATAAAGGTGCATCATTTATTGTACTTTTCAGATTTGTTATAAAAATGTCAACCTTTTGAGATAATGTTTTTGCAATCTTTCACACCAGCTGAAAGAGATGAAGGTGCTGCTACAAGCCTTAAAAGGGCAAACAAATAGCTATATAAATAAGATCCAACTTATAATACAATAATGAACTAAAGGATAAAATTTGCTGAAATTTACATGGATCTTGACTTAGTAGTAGCTGTTTAACATCGCTGTAGTGATCTCTTTGGGACTTCAAATGCCAATTCTTTTGAATGTGCAATTCTCTGAATTTCCAATTCTCTGAACTTCAGTTAAACCCACGTTATTTTTTGCCTATTTGAAATACTCAGCTCTTTTGAAGTCATGGAAAATGACATGGATTTCATTTTAATTGTGGAACGTCCTTAAATATCGGACAACATGGACAAGCAACAATGGGGAAGCACTTTTTTCTCGAGAAAGTAAAACCAAATATTCGCAGTTGCATTAGACTTTTGCCATAAAGAAAACTATGGAAAATAAGTTAAGCCATTGAATATAACACCGTTATGATATAGGGTTTAGATACATTGAGAGTATAGAAAAGTAGATTTCACGAGTTTTAGCCGATAGACTGCATTTTAGTTGCTATATGTCAGATCGCTGGTCTAAAGCAATAAACATTTATATGCGCTGTCTTCATTGATCTTAGGCCTGTATTTGGCTCTGTTAACATGACTCTGCTGCTAACAAGCTCCAGTATATTGGCTGTTCTGATAAAATACTAAGATGATTTTATTTTTTTTTTTTGAATACTAGGTCGCAATGTGTCCAATAAAATAAATCTATTTCCGGGAAAGAAAGTATGTCTATCGGAGTACTACAAGGATCCATATTATGTCCGCTGCTCTTTCTGGTCCGAATTAACGACTTGCCTTATGTAATAATGTACGGTCAAGTTACAATGTACCGACGACATTATCAGGATCCGATATATAGATACAAATACAAACAAAATATACATCATGCACATTAACAAATATACAAGTCAAATATAATTACAAATCAACTGCAAATAAATTATTTTTAAAAAATGTACAATAGTAATAACAAAATGTTGTTTGGAAATGAATAATGTGTCTAAGCGCTTGCAGATTTATTGTTGTACTCCCCGGTCATCTGTCACTCCCGTACACAGCGGATGCACATCCTCCCCTCCCTGCGGAGTATTCCAGCCAAGTCACCAGTGGGGTGAACTGAATGCTGAATGAGGCACACACAATGTCATCGGTCGGTTTGGAGGCTACATCATGGCTGTATATGACTGTACCTTTATGAATACATGGTTTAGTTACAGACACTGTATTTGATGCAATGGACAGACTACACCTATCTCTTTCTAGGTTCCATGCCGAGACTAATAAAAAGAAATCATCAAAGGTGATAGTCTAAATTGAATTTCTCGAAAAAGCTGACCAAAGTGTGTAGAAGATGAAAAGCTGTGTCGTGGTAGCACTTTATCATTGTGATTCTGATGATAGCCATATATGCCTTTCAAGATTATTATTTTTCGTTTACCGATATTTATTTTCGAACATTCTTCTTGGAATCATATTCGAGAATTGGAACGGCATAGTTCTACTACCATAATCAAACACTGAGAATATTGAGATTTCAGATTAGACACTGAAAAGTTTATTGTACCTGTTTATCAGTAAACATTATCATATCAATTAATTTATCTGTTATCCAATACAATGATAATAACAATTTACAAGTTCAGTTATGAATTCAGTTATGAATACATAGAAAAGCAAGGAATAGGAACCAGAAAATAGCATGAGTGTTAGTCAGGTCTGGCCCCTTCTAGTTTACGCAGATACAAACATATTTCTTAAATTGTTAGTTAAGAATAAACAATTGTGAGTCTACTAAATATATTCTGTAATATATAAACAATGCCTACATAACAATTAAACCAAAACTAACAGTATTTACATATGAACGATATATAACAAAAATACCGTATAGATAACAAAAATTCATTTTTACAACAGATGTTCAACAACAGCTTTACGAAAACTTGATGGTTTCTTTCTGTTTTTGATTAGGAGCTCATTCCAAGAAGTTGTGCCTACATACAGTACATGAGATAAACACTCCTTCACAAGCTTTTCCTAATCTTTGGTACATACAGACGCCCATCTTCCTTTTACCTTGTATTATATCTATGTTTGATTAGTGAACAATATTGTAGCAGTGAATGTGGCAATTTGTATGAATTAGATCATACATAAAACTACAGATAGATAATCTATACAGTTGAAAATGTCAAGTATCTTAAGATGATTTTCAAAATGTCTGTACATGTAGATCAAATTGCCTAATTTATCCCGTCTTTAATCGTCATAGCTTATGCTGTCATGTCTTCATTCTTGATATCCTGTGAACGAAATTCATTTCCAAAGTCTTGGTAATTATTGTAATTATGGAAATTTGACTTTAGAAAAATAAAAATGGTTCGTTTTAATTCCTTTTCTTATTAATTCGTTTTTCTAGCAACTTAACGTGATCTTTTTAGCATCTTTCATTCACTTTTATTCCACACTTCTCCCAAACATACATCATTTTCATTAACATCGCTTTAAGATTTTAGGTGCAACATCGCACACAGCATGGCATAACGTATCATAATCATGGCAGGGGGGGGGTCAATGATTTTAACCAATAGAAAATCACCAATGGTCTCAAAAATGTATTAAACGTTTCTCTCGGCTCGACATAGATGGCAACGAATTTGTATCAACAAAAGGAACGGGGGAAGAAAAAAAAACCGATATGATGGTTCGAGAAGCATGTCGCAATTTTCCTGCAGATCCTCACGTAATTCATGTTGGGTGATCAATGACTAGTGCAATTTGCTTTTAAGTGGAACTTACTGTAGCGCTTGTAACCCTAGTCTAGATCTAGACGTCAGTACTTATTTGTTTGTAAAACCCTACATCAGTCCTCTCTCTTTTCACCTTCTCTTACTATTAGTAGGAGAAGGTGAAAAGAGAGAGGACTGATGTAGGGTTTTACTAGCAAATAATTACTAACGTCTAGATTTAGACTACCCTTCCCCCGGTGGAGCATCTTGGAAAGAGGAAGAAAATATAAAACTGATGAAAAGGATGCCGGCTTTGTTTTCCTTGGGGTCGATCATTTTCAATATTCCGGCGCATTTTAGCCTATTGACATGATTGGGGTGAACCCCAACGACATCATGAAATTAAAAAAATGTAGTTGAATAAATTACTCATTTCGCATTTAGGATAATTAGAGAACAGATCAAATTAAACTGACCGGTGCTATTTCGAAACCGGTTCGAATGACTTTTAATCAGTAATTTCGAAATTCACTTTGGTAGTGCCTTGATTACATTTTCCTTGTTTCTTTTGTAGTTTCTCTTCTATTCTTGGGTCCTCATGAAGGTTCCATTGCGACTGAACCTAATATATATTGTCCCGATGAAATGAAAGAAATAAAACTTTTTGAGTCATATAACTTGGTTTATCTTTAACCAACAATCTAGTTCTAATGTGCGCTATGCTATACAGAAACGAATTAACCTTATTGTATGTATATACATGTGGTAGCTTCACAAATTGATGCGCTATCTCCTCTCCAAAGCGAACGCCATTTTAGCAAATTTATTTGAGTAAAACCGTCCCCGCCTTATTGTTATAATGGAAAGACATCACATTCGAATAATGACAACCAATGGCTCTATTGCAATTAAAGGCCAAATAACTCTTGACTTCGAGTCGCTATTGATAAAAGCATACGCATTGAGCAATCTTGTTTAGTGCACAATTTTTTTTCTTGCGTAAAATTGCATTTTTTCGGTTTGGTTTTATTTCTATTTTCTTTTTTACTCTTTCTCTTGTCTATACAAAGCCAAGTATCTATGGGAACACATATTGATGTCAAGATGGTTTGATACAGTATAAGTATTTCTTGCAGAACTTAATAATTTTATTCATACAATTATATTATGTGATTAATTACTGACAAACGAGTTGAAAGTTGTTTGAATACAAAATAATGTTTACAAATATTATTATTAAAAATAATTATGAACGCATACAATCTAACTGAGATTCCGTTTTTTCTTATATATATACTTTTGTATAAAAACCACCTTTATATCATAAAATCCAATCCCAAGCACAAATCGCGATGTAAAACCAAAGGATACCTTTGAAAAAAAAATACAGCCCGAAACATAAACAAACACATATATTTTAAATTCACTGTTTGCTGTCGTCATCCCCCACAGTGATATAAATATATATTTTTGGAGTACGGTTCAGTCGAAATCCCAGTGAACAAGGGAGATGAAGATGTATCGATCGAAAGAGCTATCGTCTTACCGATCGACGCCTGTTGTTTTTCCCAGTCCAAACGAACCATATGTTCTCGTTAAAATGCTGAATTGACACTGCGATATTTCGAAATCAAAATCGATCCACTTTGGATACATGGCTATCCGCAATTATCTCGTTTTGATGCTAGCTGTTCATCTTCGGTTAACGCAATAATCAATGTTTGAATACAATGTCATTGCTATTATCTTGTTCCCACTATTTGGGGTTTTTTTTTAACGCGTTCGGAAGCAAAGTTCATATGATATTCTGCATTAAATATCTCGTTGCTAAGAGCTGTATTTTCATTATCATGCATTATACATTACGAGTATTTTGAAGAAAAAACAAATCTAGATCTCCAGTGGCCACTCGAACTATGGATTTTATTTTGATATAAAAAATTATTTTCTAAATCACAAAAAGACACGAATTCGAACCCTTAAGCTTTATTCAGAAATTCAAGGATTTAATATCGGAGTTTTTGTCACGAATTTCAAATCCAGTTCATGAATTCCGAATTTAGAGTGTGGTTGGTAGAAATGCTAGGAAATCTATCCCGTCTGGCCTCTGCCATTATTAGCACCCCAAATCCTGACTTTAGTTGTATGACAAGCTTTTTGTTCCCTCACATCAAAAGGAAAACGACACTGCGATAAAATCAAACAGACAAATGTGGATTTTACAGATAGATTTCGACAGATTGCTTTCCTTGGCTTCAGTCTTTATTACTGGTAATTCTTCTGTAAATTGTAAAAGCATCCCAACTCAACAGACAATGGGGGTAGTGTGTAAGGAAGGTAAATCAAAACATCATCTTAACCTTGAGGTCTTTGATTCCAGTCAGGAGAGAGGATGATTTTTTTTCAAAGAGTGATCCTGTCTCCACTAGTTTGATAATTATTGTGAACACGAACGATTAGATTTAATTTCATAAAATGAGAAGTGGCAGACACGTCTTTTGGGGTATAAATTGAAAGTAGTGTTGGAAGTGATGTTTTTGTAACGATTCCGGAATGTCCAAGGTGGCACGTACTCACGGTGATAGGTACATCAGAGGTAGGTAGGGTCCGAGTACGGGCAAATAACGGTTACTTTGTACATTTTTTTTTGTCTCTGCCCTTTCCATGTTTTGCCTTACCAAATACATAGACGGGAAAATTGAAAATTACATAACCAAAATGTTAAGAATATCAAGTATCAATATTAGCAATTCGTTATGCCATATCGTGGTCAGTGGCATAACAATAGTCAGGTAATGCCATGGTCACATTTGTTCTACGGCGGCCGTACGGCGAGTCGAAAACAGCCGTTTTAACATTTTTTTGTCCAACTACAAATAGGTGGTTCGAATCGAAATTGATAAAACGGCTGTTTTCGACTCGCCGTACGGCCGTCGTAGAACAAATGTGACCATGGTATAAGGCGCGGGTGGAGCAAAGTTCCAAAAAGATGTTACCAATTGCATTTATGTATTGGGGTGTCATTTCTGAAAGACATACCGATTGTATAAACACACATGTAATTATTAACTTCTTTTGATTTTACTCGAGACGAAACACTCATAATTACAATGGTCACGCATTCATATAGTGCGATATGTCACAGTCGCCGTAAGCGTTGAATAAACTGTTGTGTGTTGGACTTACTACTTTATATCCTCTATAATCATGACAATGTATTTATCTAAAGTGTTTTTATGTATTTTTTTATCGCTGACAATTCTCCATGAATGCAATTAAGGTAGCAACCCATTTGTAAAGGGGGATCATATGAAATCTGTATACGGTAATAGAAATACTTTGTTGGCTTCTCTTACAAGGGGTAAATATTCGGAAAGCATTGTGCAATAAAGTTGTTTTTCCAAATAAGTGCCCCCCCCCCTGTTGCTGAAAGCGAAATGGGAAAATATAGAAACAAAGAGAGCCACTAGCATGAAATATAGTGACAGGGAATAAGATAGATGAAGTTTGAGGCTCATCAGAAAAAGAAAGGCAAAGAAACTGAAATGGGAGAGAAAGAGATAAAAAATGAAAGAAAATTGATAAATAGACATGTAGATAAACAGAAGAAGGTACGTGGTTTATAGTGAAATAATACATATAAACAAATGGATATACACAGTAAAAACGCTGTCTAAGATTTTATATAACGTTGTTTACTATATGAACCTTACAGTAGTTGTTTAAAAGTTTAAACAATCATGTTTAGTTCATTGAAGATTATATATTGAAAATTAAACTGTGTTGTTTAAGATTTTAAACACGTGTTTAAACTGTTTAAACAATTACTGTAAGGTTCATATAGTAAACAGCGTTGTATAAAAAAAATTAATAGCGTTTTTACTGTGTATAGATAAAAAAATATGGATATATACAGATAAACAGATTGATATATAGATAAACATAGATACAGAATGTATCATTGATAGTTAGGTAATTATATAAATAGACAGATGGGTATAGGTACAGATGAAAATATAGATAGATAGATAGATAGATAGATAGATAGAGTAGATACATTGATAAAAGATAGATAGATAATAGATAGATAGAAGAAAGATAGATAGATAGATAGATATATAAGAAGAAAGATAGATAGATTAATAGATAGATAGATAGAAGAAAGATAGATAGATATAGATAGATAGATAGATATATAGAGTAGATACATTGATAAAAGATAGGTAGATGGATGGTTGAGAGCAAATTAGGGCGGGTAATGGTAGCGAGCCAACTCTCATGCATTTTGATTTGTTTACAGCGGAACATGACCGAGGTCTTTTTTCCCTGAATGAATTCAGTTCACATTCAAAGTTTATTATATCATCCAACAAAGCATTGATAACATAACTCACAGATAGAAGCGCTTGGAGAATACCAAAATTCAATCGATACCTCCTTCCCCTCCCTCATCTTCTGCCTCCTCCCGTACCCCCCCCCCCACACTTAACCATGCCCGCCACCCTCCCCAATCCTTGATTATCAGACCGGTATAATGATTTGAAGAATGTGAAAGAAATGAAAGAGTGTGCTTATGATAACTATGCATCCATTTCGGTTCATGCCACTTTAGAATAGGCAGAATAAAAGGCATATATCTTTAAATAAATATCAAATTAATGTCAATAGTCCAGATTTAGTTGGCTGTTAAGATGTGTAATATGCCAAACTTGTTTGTAGTTCATTCAATGAAGTAAAAAAGTAAAGAGAATATATAATGGTGCGATGCACTACATCTTGCAAAAAGAAACAGCCAGATGGAACGCACACACTCATCGCACACCATACCTTCCTCGCGAATCCTATCTATTCCATTGAGAAGCGCACATTGCGAATGCCTTGCGGCTGTATGGGATTCACCGCGGTATGTAGCACGAGTGACTTTTCTTCAGCTTGCGCTAAGTACCAGGTGCGTCGCTAAAAGTCGCGGAAGACCTGTCTTCACTTTCTTGTGCGAAGTTGTGTGGGCTGCAACATTTTTATAAATCCCGTCGTGATCAGATACATCTCTCAATGGATTGATCCGTCTCTTTGCGTTTACGCCTTTTCTACTAAACCTTTCCTTATTATGCTGGATTTCTGTACTTGTTTTCATTACAAGAGGGCAGAAAATTGTCTTCAGGCGTTAGTTATTTACGACTCTCCATAGCCTCATCCTTTTAAAATGTTGAAGATAAGCTGTCTAATTGTGTTTATATTATATTCAACAGCTCTGTAGGTAACTGCACTGTTGGTTGATTTCAAGAGAACTACTGCCAATCTACATTACGTCTTTGCTAAACAGGTAAGCATTGCTTAATCCTTAAGGTACTCTTTTTATCATAGGTTGTGTCAGACTTTTGCCATGTGCAAGCATTACATGTGTCGGGAAAGACCAGAACTTTGTGACAATTTAAGATGTTAATGGGAATAAAATAGTTCGTTGAAGTGGGTACGATTTTCTTTTTAGGAGAAGGGGGAGAGGGTCTTTCAAGAAAACACTTTCACTTGTGATTGTAGATGCACACTCATTTGTTTATTCCTAATCTTATCAATTTAAGCCTTTACCATATTTCACGTCCCCTTTTTAAAAACTTAATTGGTTGATTTTTTTTTCATTTATTCCAAGAAGACAATTTTCGCATGAAATGAAGCATGAACGTAATATTCAAATATTGTATAGTAGGGGAAGGATTCTAAATCATAGTAAATCAATTGAAAATGCCCGTCAATTCACAATGAACAACTGGGAGGTCTTTGTCGAAAGTTGGTGAAGCCAAGGGTGTTTCACAAAGATTTAAAGCCTGTGTATAGCTTTGGTAAAGGGTCAATAATGTGATTGGTAATCGAATATCATCTAATATGACAGTCTTACTGAAGCGTAGAGACCGTTAGATATTTTTCCAACCTCACTTCTCTGAGAAAATTTCAAATATTCAAATCTTGGATATATAGCGCCCTCTCTCGGCGATGCTTGTTTTAAATAAAAAAAATTGGCATTCAAGCACTTATCTTATAAATTTAGTGATTAGATATCCAAAAGTTACAGACAAAGAACATATCTTGAAAGTTTCAGCCCATTCCATGATTTGGAATAGGATTTAATTGAAAGACAAAAACACACAGATATTTTAATTTGATCGGGTGACCCGATCAAGTTAAATTTCCATGTAAAATCGCAAAATTTATCCTGTAAAACACATTTTCATTTCATATCCTCCACATCATAACTGTTATAGGGCATATCCATCCATATTAGCTAGCAATGAATTGGAATAGTGATAGGTGCATTTTGGTGGATTTACCAAAACTATACACAAGCTTTAAGTACATGTATGAATGAGAGCCTCGTAAAGTATAAAATGCATCACCACATTGGTCAGATCATGCGAAGAGGACGCGCACTAGGCCTACTGCGTCTTGATCAATAAGATTGCTCGTTGCATACATGAATCATGTACGCGTCGGCATTTAAGTGCGAATCTAAGTCATACTTAAATCTTTTCGAAACACACCTTGAACAGCAGATCGTCTTAAGCCGAAGGGCTTTTGACAATGATAATAATAATAACATTTTATTTACCCAGGGTAGCCACTTCAGTTAGGAAACTGCTCTACCAGCGGGCCCTGCATAACATAACATGTTATCATTACCCTTCTCCAATCTAAATGCTGAGCGCCTAACAAGAAGGCAGAAGGTCCCATTTTTATAAGTCTTTGGTATGACCCGGCCGAGGATCGAACCCACGACCTCCCGTTCATGAGGCGGACGCTCTACCGCTGAGCCACCATGCCCGGTTAATTGAGGTTATTATCTACGTCCCAGAAAGCTTGTGTCTGGTGTTGCGAAAACTCCCTAGTAATTGCAAAAGACTAGAAATGCACCTGAAGCATGCTAATTATGCACCAGGGTGTTATATTTTAATTTGAAATACGAGAAGTCTCCAACTCCGTCCGTCGCATTTTCGCTTTCCCTCAGTTTGTATCGTACACGTTCCCCGACCCTACGACCCCCACCCCTTCCCTCCCCTCCGAACGCCCCATGAACCCTTCCCGCGTGGGAAGAAACTTCTATCTCAACCTTCAATTAGGCATACTGTTACATAACTCAAAACTAATCACCATCTCGGATTCTCTTAGTGATTTCATATTTTCCCTTTTTTCCATTATTTGTTCTTTAAAATATGCAAGTAATGGACTAGAAACATAACAATGGCAAGGATTGTGGCTTCTTTGAGACAAATTAATCCTCTACTGACATTTTTATCCTGGATTTTTGGGACACGCGATATTCTAACACGTGTCTGGTTGTTTAATTACCTAAATCATGTAAATTTCATCCTTTATAAAATAAGTTTTGGCAATTTTTCAACTAGTGTTCGCTATTCTGGTACACCATACGGACATATATGTCATAGAACTGTTACGATAGATGATACGAAATAAAAAGTTACAAAGAATTAACCGTTGCAAAATGATTTATTACTGTTTTAGATATGTTAGAGGATAGAAGTATTACATATTTTCAAAATCTAATCCCCAATGTTGAATATTTTCCCCAAAGCATTCATATCGAAATTGATATTTTCCTAGTATCTTCCATAAATATCTTTGCAGAGTGCATAAAAATACAGAATTCCCGCAATATTTACAGAGTCCTGAATGTGATTGCAATCAAAATGGCGTTTCTTTGCAAAGAAGTATAGTTCAAGGTCAAATTGTTTACATGAGTATCATCCAAATTGGTATAGTAACGTTTTGGTATCTATGGTTTTGAGGCTCATGGAGGTTCAACCCAAAATTATCCTCAATCGCATAAAATGTCCAAAGTAATTATTTTCGTTAGCCCTTTCTTCTGTTTTCCCATATGAGTGACCCAGAAACTCTAATTAATTTACCGAATGGGTTTCACAGCTCTCTGTGTGAGCTAAAGTCTCATTTAGGGAAGTTTTTTTCCTTTCGTGTTCTATCTACTCGCCTTGTAAACTATTCGAAGGAAGCGTGTATGGCGGAGAAGCTCATTTAATGTGAAGGGTAATTAAAAGGCAAGTACTCCAGAGCTGGCCTACCAAGCATAATTAAAGCACTTGCATTGAGCACTTAACGGCAGAGGAACCCCCTTGGGACGACCTCCCTGTATATGGATGGATGTTGGCAAAGTAGCATCTCGGTCAAGCATACACCATTGCTTACTCCGGTGAACAATATCCGCTGCGGTATCCGGTAATGGCAATATTGTTGCAAAGTTGATATTTGTGCGATGTCAGTATCGCTCCCATCATGTGAAACGAACTTGACTAGAGACATTGTTGTAAATCTTACATTTGTATTAATACGACATAATACTCCGTCATATAGAACTATAAGAAGAGATGCCTGTACCCACGTGCCATATTCTCATACCAAGGAGTTTTAGGCTTTCAAGAGGATAAGTAGTGGAAAATTTGATTTGATATTCTGGCACACATATTTCATTTGTAGCAGTCATCGTAAAATAAGTGTGTGAATAATAATGATAATTATAAAAATTACATGATGGATCTGGTCTATGAATTGGCGGGATATGACTTCCATGATTGGTATTACGTCGGAGTTATAGATAAATGCCAGATGTGATATTCTCAAAATTAGACCACAAAAATCCACTAAAATGCCCCAAATGGTTGTATATACACTGTAATGTACTGATGACTCAGGTAGAAATGTGTGATTACTGAGAAATTAGCAAAATAAACATGGTATCTAGTCCTAACAAGGACAATACATTGCCCTTCACGGACCTATCTGTTTTGGCGAACTTCAGCGTGCTTGATTTTTTTTCTGCTAATATTTCATGATTTCAGATTTGATTTCTAGGATTCCTTACATTTAGTAAGGTATCCTAGAAATCAAATCTGAAATCATGAAATATAAGCAGAAAAAATAACCTTCTCAGATATGACCATTTGGGATATAGGGGATCGGTTAAGCAAAGAAACATGTCCCTTCTAGAAATTCGACGCTTATCCTAGAAATCAAATCTGAAATTTATAAGAAATCAATAAGGTGGTAGTACTGGTTTGTAGATTTGAAGCAGATAACTCCAGAACATCGTAATCATGATGTTGCAACTATATCAATTCCGATGATTTCTGAAGGTTGAATCCTAGGCAGTAAAAAAGACTTTAACTTCATGAGGCCAAATGTATCATCACGGTCATAGGAGACACTGAAATTCATATTCGATTGTAGGCTAATGGATGATTGTTTGACTCATAGACGCTGATGGCAGGTTTTCTTAATCAACACCTTGACACTTGATTGAGACATTTATCCGACCCTGGAGGCTCGTTGAAAGCTATCCTTTCTCGACATTCCGGGACGAGCTTAAGGAGATCAAGGAGTTGTCCGGAATATCTAGCGAGCCTGTTCTTGATTGCAGTGATTCGCGCAACTTACTTTAAGCATGGAGCTATCAATGCTTCGAGCATGGGTAGGGAGATTTCATAAACAAATCCAAAGGAAACAAAATAGTTTTTTGTCACACTTAAATCTTTGTGAAGCACCCCTGTACATTATGGTCGATCGACTGAAGGTACATATTACAAAATAAGGATATAAATAAAGATATTTAACAAATGCGATCTGCTAAACAGATGATATTGAGGATCGGAATGTGACAAAAGCTAGGAAGAGATCAAAAGAGACCGAAACATTTCCGGCGTCCTCTACTATTTCTCTTAAAATGTATTTTACTCATCTTTTCCATCCGTAATTATTCTGTATAATTCTCTTTGATTCTGCAAATCGATGGTATAGTTACGAATGAATCGTCTTCAAAGGTCTTTGTTCAGAAGAGTTATAACAGGAATGAAGGCAAAAAAAGCTTCTTGAGGTCCTTGGCGATCACGCAATTTGCTCTTCTACTTTTGATTCTCCCATTAAGGGAATAATTAGGTTGTTGTCTTGTCGGTGACTGATCAAAGAGATAATGACATTACTGTATTATACCATCAAGCTGTATGTTTTTATTTACCACTACACAGGCAACGAATGATGAGGCTCATCTAATTATTATTCCATTTCTAGTTCACATCCTGAGAAAAAATGTGGAAACTTAGTTTTACGAGGCGACATGTAGAGGACATTGGATGCGGCGAAAACATTTAGAAATGTTTCCTTATTTTGAAACGTGTCGAGATGGTGTTAACGAATTCACCACCCAACAAAGAATGACGATAATAGGCTACATGTAATAATGATTTAATTTGAAATACGAGAAGTCTCAAACTCTGTCCGTCGCGTGGTGATGATGTTGATGATGATGGTTATGTTGATACTGAATAACCATATTGACTATCATGTTAAGTGTTGATAATAGCGTCAATGGGGTTCAATGGACATCAGCAAAAAAATATTCCTGCCGAATCCTGAACTCTTCACCCCTGTACTAAGGGGGGGGGGGGGTTCGTTAGTACTTCACCAGGCTGCTTTGGAGGCTTGAATCAGACTAAAAAAATCTTGGACATGTACTTTTCGAGAGTCTTGCCTATTTTGATTGAAAAACAAAATCTTTGAAAAGTGTTCTAGGCGAGACTCGAACCTTCGTCCATGAACTTGACTGCAAGAGACGCTTACTGATTGAGCCAAACCAATCGAACTGATCAATAGATCGGAAATTAGGAACATCCTAACGTTTCATGTCGCCATGAATATTCATAATGATAATAATAGGCATTCATATAGCGCCATCTATCTAGAGGTATTCTATTCCGAGGCGTGTTGTTATTATCATCATTATTACCCCGAGCTGCCTTTCAGCGCTCAATCATTCAAGAATTAATTCTGCTGGGTACCCATTTACCTCACCTGGGTTGATTGAGCGCAGCACAATATATGTATAAATTTCTTGCCGAAGGAAATTACGCCGTGGCTGGGACTCGAACCCAATACCCTCTGTTTCAAAGTCAAAAGACTAATCCACTGGGCCACCTCTACATTCTTGAGGCGTAGTCCGACCAAATAAACCTTATTATATTGTAGTTCCCATTGATTTATTGATGAATAAGGTATGGCTACTGTATACTTCCCTGTCGCATCGGGTACGAAATTATTGACACAGGCCTTCCCCGCTCCCTCCTTTTTAGTTTTCTCTTATCTGTCCCCTCCCCCCTCTCCCTAAACTATTAAGACGGAACTTATTTGAGTGAAGTTCTTTTAGCCTCCTTCGAATCTTTCTTCGATTGGTTTATTATTGTAGTCATGCAAATTGTTTTCTTTTCTAGTGTAATTGAAATTTAGATTAAGTGATATTTAGTGTTACACCCCTCAACAGTTCACCCTCTATAAGATTGCATGATGTGGTACTTTCGGTTTGCCAACTCTTTCCGAATATCATCGTGGACGTTTGGAATTGCTGCAATAATTACATAATGCGCTTTCCTCTGCCTGTTTGCATCAGTTTGGTATCTGGGCCCTCTTGAAGTCTTCCGAAGCAAATGATTGGTCATTTCCTTGAGGTCAACAATGACGTCATTATGACATACTTGTGTGAGACAGGTTGTCCATGTTTTCACATACTCATTTAAAACATTAATCGTCCACGACGGTTCCATCTTCGAACGTTTTCTACGCATTCATATTCACATGCCATGTAATTTTGTGTGCTGCCATTGATATACACGTTACTCATTTCTTAAAAAGAAAAAAAATTGAAATTAAAAGAAAGGAAATTCACCTACTCTTTAAGATGTCAATTAACTGTAAGCAATGACCCCATCATTTGATTGATATTTTACATGTAATGTTTCTTTTTAGCGGTTTACAATTGCCGAAAAGTCTGTACTCTAATTATTATATTTTTACACTCGTAATAGGAAGGGGCAATAACCGTCTCAAACATTTTCACTGGTTATTAAGCCAGTCATGTTAGAATTTGAGTGAATATTCTGATTTCATATAATTTCTATACTACATGTCGTTCATAATAAATATGTCAAACGCCATATTTCTACTATTTGTTATAACCATCGTTTTTTTTTTTAATCAATGACACGGGCTCGTTTTTATTACAACCATAATAATATGTATTTTAAATGATCAAATAAACTCTGATGGTGTTAGTTGTTGGATTGAATTGTAAGGACAATAGATGAAACAGTATTATGCAATTAGGCCCACGTGGTTGCATTTTCGAACACATCATTATGTTTAATTGTATTGACTATTTTTTTCATAGCTGAATATCGCAAGTTGGGTTTTCGGAATGTAATCTTGAAAGAACCTCGAGGGAAATTACATTCAGGAAAAATAGAAGCTCATTCATGGTTGAGAGCTTGATGGGAATTCGAGTTTCTCATGTTCAAGGACATTCAAATTGACTCATTCCGCTGAAATCGATTTTCTTTACAGTTTTCAAGCCATGCATGTAATGATCACCAACATACTTACATAGGTGAGGTTTTTTTCTTTAAACCAAGATTGCTCTCTGAATCTTCATTTAAGACCAAAAATATGAAAAAAGTCTCCCACTCAATTTGTTTTATGGACATGATGCAGTCTTTGTTTCATTGATTATTAGATTGATCTTAAAATAGAGTAACACTGTCAGCACTTATGTGTCCATTGAAGCTATGATTGTCCACAATTATCTATTTGAAAAAAAAACGGTCTTTGATAACAGAATAGGCAATGAGCGAAGCAATTTAATCGATCCCTCCATTCAATATTTTACGCTGCCTCGTCTTCATTCTCCAAAGACCTTGGCTGATCTAGAGGAAGTGGCATCCCGTTTCCGATTTAGACCAGAAACTCTATCGAAAGAGCATACCGGTAGATAGACGAGCATTGGATTAGTACCACCTTAAACGGAACAGCTAACATAAAACCATCGGAAACGTCAGTTGATCTTTAACAATATTCAATATTTACAGCAGATGCACTTTTTTCTTTGTCACTTTTTTTCTCTATGTCCATTGGCGTGGGATTCCAGTGTAAATACCAAGCGTGTTTGCATTTTGACACGCCATTCATGCTCGGCTCTTCCTTCCCCTGACCGAGATGATGTGAACGTAAGACCATCAAAAAACCGGCGACTACTCTGCACCTCCGTGTAGTAATATCGACCATTTTGCAGTCTTTTTGTCACATTCGCCTTCTCTCGGTCACACCTATATCAAGCACACGACCATATTATGTCAAACACTTTTCTTCTGCAAGTATATGCTAGGGGTGGAGTCATAATTCGATATTTGGTGGTTCGCAAAGTGTGTGGTCATTCTCTAAGTTCTGAAATATCATTAAAAACAAGATTGTATTTGGAGTTCGAAAACCATACTTCCCGTTGATTGTTTTATTTGTTGTGTACACCGAAGTATGAGGTTGAAGCTTCCCAGAATTTTATTTTTCCTCATTATCTCATCCATCTTAGAAAGAAAAAGTCGTTCGTATTTCCTTGATCTACATGGGATAATGGTTTTGTGGTTGTCTGCATGCGTGACATGAAAACATTGATGATTGCGGTTGTCGGATGTGTTGAAAATGTACTTTGCTTTCAGCATGTTCAGGTACTGCTTATTTGTCCCAGGTTTTGGTCATATTACAATTGAAACCGTCCATCGAATGCACAACTCGTAATCCTATGACTTGTGCTTGTCCTTAAGCGAGCAAACCGGTCTCATATTGATTTATTATGTTTATCATTTTGCTCAATGTCAACTTTCTTGAAAATACTTATTGAGAAGGTTTGTGCAGTAGGCCAATCTATTGATCAACTAAATTTATTACGTTGTCCTCTATTGTTTTTTTTTCTTGAGAAACATCCTCCTTTACGGTTTTAGTTAATAGTTTCCCTTCTATGTAAACGTTGTGTTGTTTGCTCTGAAATGCATTCGACTTGTTATGAGCTTTGTTAAAGTGTCTGTTTTATTTTTTTTTACATGTTTCTTCGACAAAGGAGTTGGGATGGCTGCTTGTTATTAGTATACACCTTACAAATCTCGTTTGCCAAGAGACAGTGCAAGTCGAGTTGGCGTTTAAAGCATATTTATGGGGTTTGTGTTGACTGTCACTCCTAAAACATGTACTTGAACATCGGCACATCTTATTCTTTCAACTAAAGACCGACCAGCGTTTGCCCTGTCCGTAAAGCGATATGGGGGTACCTGGCCGACTTGGTTTGCTTGTGGACTTTTGTGAATCGAATCGGAACGCCATCCAAGGTGTCGAGGCGCTCTTTCAATGTTGACATTCAGCGGTGGTTTGGTAAAGACGCATGCATCCAAATCCGTGTTTGTTTCTTTTCGCAATGACGAGGCTCAGCAAGCCCCTTTTAATCAATATTCACCAGAAACAAGTGCTGGTTTGAAGGAGTAATATAACCCAGGACGAGAGGAGAAAGACCTGGACGCTTCTAGTCTCTTGAGAAGTATCTAGGATTGTTTTGGATGTTAATTCTACATGAAACATGATAAAATTGAGCTTTGATGTCCCAGTAGTTTAAAGTGACTGTTCGTCTTCCCTCGATAAGGTATGAAATAGCTGGATTTGTCATGAACATTTACGCAATTGCTCATTTACCCAATTTATGTGCCGATTACAAATATGGAATGCCGACTTCGAAATAATAACAAAATTAACATATCGCAAATTGTGTGATAGCCATGTTAACGGATCTTAATTGCGTTGATTCTTAGGCCCTAATACGGCTGATCATGCTTATTGTTTTTTTGTTGTTGTTTATTTGTATATGAATAGCAGATCTTTGACCGTGTTGTCGTATATACTAGATAGACGACTTTTATCCCATTTGTCTCTCATGACGCCAATAAGGTCCAAGAATGGAATTAGGGATGTGGGCATTTGGGTTTTGGTCATCGGTCATTATGCCAAATTAATATTACAGCCATTAGGTTCACTGCCCGGCGAGATCAAGCCCGCCGAGTCCCGGTGACAAAAATTGTAATGATAGGGATGTCCTCGCCACTAATGTCACCCCGTAGTCCCATACATTCGTTGACTGCTTTTATTAGGTGAGCGCATGACACTTACACATGACCCAAGGAAGTGAAGAAACACGTTCGTTTAGTAAGCTTAACCACAAATTAATAACGAATATTCCATGGTAGGTTTTAGAAAATTTCTTTTCGTAAGGTCGTAGGTCTTAGATTTATTATCCTCCGTTGATGCGTGAGGTTTGCAATTTCCTTCCCTTGTAACGCGACAGGATATCATTCTCGGTCAGGCTTTTTGGTCTTTGTGTCATAATGTGATCTCAGTATGCTCAATGGATAATCACCAAGGTAAGAAATTGAAGTCAATAAAAGTATCAGATCGGGACACTAAACTACCGTCTTCTTATTACATTTTGTCACCTCTCGCAGAGATCCACCGTATCGATTCCATTGTATTGTAAGCTGAAATTATTTACAAATAGCAGTCAAATGCTACATTACATGTATATTACTGCGATGAATAGCAAAAATTTTCATTATTATGGGTGATCAGCAATAGCTAATTAAATTCGATTTTTTTTTCACGCGCCAAAACTATGGAAAGATGCATCGCACTTAAGTATAAGTGAGACATTCAATAAGCCTGTTCACGGGCACGAGCAGAAAAAGGTCATTTGAGATAAATAAATTCAAATTCACTGACATAGGCATTTGTGATTTGATGATTATTCATGTATTCCTTTCAAAATATTCATTTTATCACATCCAAGCTAAAGAGTAATAAATAGAGCCATAAATAGAGTCAAATGTGCCAAAGGCAGACAATAAAACAGATTTCCAAACTTTATCCCTGATGTACTATTCTGGTCACCAGGTCTATACAATGCCTTTTATTCTTAGAATTTGAATACTCTACCGGTAAAGTTTACGCAGCACCTACATTTGAAAATGATAGTGCTTATCCTAATGAAAAATCACAACGGTCATTTGAGAAAAGTTGATCATGAGCTAACCGATAACTTGCTTATGTTGTTTACGTGATCTAACGAAGATGTGAAGTTATTACTTCTGTATGTCCTGAGAGATGTAGATTAGACGACTGTAAAAGAAACCTACATAATGGATGATATTTCATGGTACAAACACACACGTGTATACCCACGCACATGCACTTTGAGATACACACCCTACTCCCACACACACACCAAACGCGTACGCACGCCCTCACCCGAAATTTTATGTCCTTCATTTTGGACACAGACCTGCACACTGTATCATTTTTCATTGCTTTGCCCATTAAAAAGTAGCATCTATCGGTTTATTAATTTGTTGCTGCTATCGCATTCGTATTTGTTTAATGGAATGATATCTAGTAAAACTTCGCTTTCAGGATTAAACTTGTTCACATAAGATTAATACTACGATCGATGACTCAATATATCCTGATATTTTTTACAAATTATAATTACAAAGATAGATTATCGAGGTTTTGTTGGCCAAATAAGTGGTTTTGGATAGCTGGTATTTTCAACAACAAAGTTAAAATTCATGAATCCGAAAATACAATTCGAGTGGTTTTACCAGGATTGGAAAGGCTCTTCGGGAGAATATGCTTTGCACAACCTATTTTTATCTCAAGCTTATTTACTTAACCTAAAATGCAATTTGGACAAAGTCTTATAGTGGCTCTAGAAATGGATGAAATACGTGCACACCTTACAAATGGACTTTGTTTTTTGTAAATGGCATATTCAAAGGCAATTTTCGTGCGAATTGTTTTTTTTTCTTGTGAAATGTATTATATGGAATGGAAAATATCAAGGTGAAGCTGTAATAGTCAATACAGTGGTGGATAATAATCGATTTTATATAATTGTGTATCATAGACAGAGTTATTTTTTCTAAGTTCGAACATGGAGTGATCAGATTCAATCATTTTGAAGACTAAAGTACTGTGCTTTGACTTAATTGGACAAATTTCCTACGAAACTAATACTTTGGAGATATCAAAATCAACTGTAAGATCCTTTGTGATGCAGTGCAGTGTAAGGTGAATGGCACCATGTGAAGCTTATTAGCTACATGTAGCAGCGACATTGGTAACCTAAACAAGTGCAGTAATCCGTATGGATGGATTAAACTTTAGCCTCAGAAATCGCTGACTCGAGGAAGCGGCTTTTCCGGCATTTCTATCATTTCTTCGAGAACAGATCTGCAGGCGACTGATATGTGGCGTCACCTGCCAGGAAAGCTACATGGATGAATGTGACACGAATTATGTTACGTTTGTAGATTCGTGAGCCAGAATGACTTTTGCAGACGCTTAGCCTTGCATAATTTTTCAAATCTTATACAGAGAGGCTGACGAACTATTTTCCCGCTAGAATTCATAATATTGTAACATGTGGTTAATGGGTGCTTTGAAAATTAGCGTTGATGACGTATTAAATGTCCTTCATTAAGTAATGATTACCCAGCAGGTCAATTTCATAGCTCGCTTGAAGTAAATACTTGAAAATTTTGGAACAAACCCTATTCTCCTGGGATGCACCAGTGTTTTTGTGATGTATAATTGCCTCTTCTGGACTTGATAGTAATAATCATAGATAGGCCGAATCAATTACTGTCCAGATTTTATAATAACTCATTTACTTTCAACATCAATTGCATGTAATTTTATTTGTGAAGAGATTTTAAAGATAAGAACGTAAACGTAAGTCCTATGGAATTTCTGAATAAGCGTGCTTACGAAGGGTGTAGGACTCCTGAATCATTTTGAATGCAGAAGTATATAATGGCATTCATTACACGCATTATGTGATATTACCATTCAATCATTACATGGCTTATTAGAATTGATAAGGCGACAGACATGTGATTATGATATATTGCCCCCCCTTCAATATTTCTGCCACATCTAAAGACTTTGGTACAGCCCAGCCTGGAATGCAGTCATGTCAATAGAAATATTTTAGTTGACGCTGTAGGTATTAGCTGTTCTGATAGCCGGATGAAGGTTTCCGATATGGAAAAAGCTATAGAATGAAGGATAGAGGGATCTTAATTGGATGGTTGTCGTTTACTGCAGGTTGTAAAATAATTACTGTGATAAGTGTTCTTGTAGTATCATAATCGGTGCCATTGGACTACTATGAACCTACACCTGAGCTTTTAATGGGAGGGCCAGCGATAGGACCTTCCTCGCCAAAGAAGGGGAGGTAAGTGAACATTTTCATGCTTGAAGAGGAATCGCATCGAATACTAGTCAAGATCCTCTGTTCTCTGTTCAGATGCATTTATTGGTCTAAACTCATAGACTAAATTGCCTTAAAATTGCAACCACAATCTTGAAAACATTTACATTATGTTTTTGTCATACATAAATTTTACAAAACAAAACAAACTACTTTTTCTTGCTTTATGTTGAAAAGGTGAAATTGTACTAGGGTCGTATTCCACTTTTTAACGCACAATTAATGAGAAAAGTATTGTTCGTATTATTGCCAATTCGAATTGCCTTCAAAGATTCAGTCGTATTACTTTTTGTGAAGGAAATTTTATTCAATCGGAACTGCTAATTACAATGATAAATCTGATTTAGTCCCATAAGCAACATCAAATGTTTGTATGAAACTACTGTACTAGAGGAAATATTGTCATGATTTTTAATCCCTGTTTTCAAATTCACAGTTCCTGATTTCAAAGGAGCATTTCATTAAACAAATTTCCATTGACAACTGTTATAAGCTACGGTAATCTCTTCATATGATTGGCTTCGAACAAAATGACTAGTAAAAATCACTCACTTTTTTGCTACATGAAATACACCCCTGATCTTTCTTCCTAGATGTATTTATAGACTTGGTTCCTAAGTCGACGTTGCTCCTTTATTTAAATATCGTTTCATCTCCTTCCAGCTTGATCTACGCAATTTTTGTAATGAATTGCGGCTTGATGACTTTTCCCTCCATAGCATGCCATCGGCGATTAGAGGTACATCCATAAACTGACATTCCGTCGATTATTCACCGTACAATCTCTTAATAATGTTCAAAGCAGACGTTATTCGCGCTTCTTCCCTAATACACCTGTGAGGCCCCTGCTCGCGACGTAATTAGACGAAAACCCGGAGTCTCGTGGCTATAACTTCATTAAGCATCTCAAATCGTTGACATTTAATGTATCAGAAAACCAAATAAATACTGCCCAAAACTGCTTTAAATTTCCAAACATGTTAGGAAAGATTGATGTTTTTATTAAGTCACTGATTCTGTTTGAGTGGTGAGTTTGACATGTAGTTTAATTTTTGCCGGAAATTCTCTGCTCGTAATTGACAAACTTGGAGTGGCGAATATCCATTAGCTAACGTTCATGACTATCGATGATGAAATAGAAGCGAAAGTATAGTTTTGGATCAATCCCTACCCCGCTCCTCACTAAACTTTGTGAGGTGCATAATAGTTACATTCTATTTTTTTTTTCACTTTTTTCTGTCCTTTTCATCACCCATCACCCCCATGGAGCCTTTTTTTTAATGTACTATTTTAATTGATGTATTCATAAATTCAAGTATTTTAGTTGAACCCTTCTTTATCAATCCAAAATGATCGTTTGTTTTGAACTTATTTTCATGTTAGTAGAATCCTTATGCAAAATAAAATAGAATATGATTCTCTTACGGTCAATAGAAATCCTAAGTCCTCCTCTGCCAAGTATTATGATTTTCATTTTTAAAACAAAATATTTTTTCACTTGACGCTCGAGAAATTTCACATGAAACAAGTGTATATTTGTTCGCATATGAAATCATTGGTAATCCAAATTGCTTTTTGAAATTAAATCAATAAAATATTCATCCGTTGTCGAATATCACAAGAGAAATCTAGTTGCATATAATCTGCACTATTCGCACACACACTTTTTTTCTTACTTTCACGACAAAATGGAAGTGGTCGACTGAGCAAACTGAATTGCATTGAGAACGAAGTATTTGATTTTACAATTTAGAATGTCATCCACGATGAGACTGGAGCAACATTTTCATAAAAGTCAAATTTGTTACGACGCTCCGCTCCAAAATTCCTAATCAATTTTGACAAATAAACTTCAAAGCCCGCTTACAATGAAACCTGGACGCCGAGCACCTTTGCCCGTGTGCACGTTCACTCAGTGGTCGCTAAAACCTCCTTATACCTGACTAATTGCGGCCCGTCAGGTCGAATTTCACCCGAGATCGCATGTTTGCCTCGCGACTTTTCATGCCATAAAGACCTAATGCAATTAGAGTGCTATGAAATCTGTTGCAAGGTGAAGTGAGGATAATATTTGGACCCTCTTGTATTAAAGCAAACTTTCTGCTGTCATCGATTTTTTGGTGGAGGACGTTCCTGGCCTGGGCAGCGTACTTTTTTGAAGCAGGTTGAGGGGATATCAACTTTCTCGTTAATCCGTCGAGTGTCGACAAGAACAGAAGCCGAGTTGATTTTCCTTAGAATTCTTTTTGTTGAAATGTGTAACACTGTAAATGTCATTTGTGTGTAGAAAATTGTATTCATTGTTGTTGTTGTGTGTGTGTGTTAAAAGATCAATGATTGACTTGAAAATTTTCAGAAAATATTGAATTGCTTGATATGCTTGATGAGATCCCAAACAGCAGGTTACACCCATTCCTTTCTGCACATTTCGCATGCATTTTGCATAAACTCTTAGGCCAAATGAGCGGGAACATGTTTATCCCTTGCTAATGTTCATTTTAACCCCGTTAACATTATTCAATATTCAATATTTGGAGTTTGAAAACGTAATTTTTGTTGCATTTTCCATGTTACATAGACAATCTTAGACAACGCTTTTAAGGTACACTGTTAAAAAAATTATTGTAAAGAAAAAAGATTTTGCAGAAAGCAATAACAGAATCATTCTAATAAATTCATTAAACAGGAATTTTTCTGCAATTTAACAAAACAGGTCTCTTTAAAAAGGGGGAAATGGTGTTTTGTTAAAGAAAATTTGTAAGGTTCCATACACCAAATACCAATTTCCTGTAATTTTACATGTTATAATGTAAAATTACGCAATCTGGTATTATTCTCGAGACTCTGCTGCAGGAACTTCTTTTAAGGATTAAAAAACAGTGAATCAAACGAAAACATTTCTTTAAATACATACTACTCACCTTTGTGCACTTCACCCACTCCAGCTGTCTCAATATTTTCAAGGTATTTTCAATTTCTTCTCGTTCGAGTGTTCAACTGAGCATGTTCTCCATCTCAATGAACCATTCTTAAGAATTGCCATGACTTAATACCCTTCAAGGTTTCCCTGGACAACGATTATGTTCTTGTGGTTACTCATGACCTTTTCTCCACCCGTTTTAGTTAGTGGTATAATTTGTTGTTGCGCTTGTTTAAGCACCTTCCAGTTGCTACATGGTAATGGTGTAGTTAACACTGCGGGAGGGTGCTTGGATTCAGCTACACTTGGAGGGGGGGTGTCAACCCCGATTCAAAGGCCAACGGAAAATATAAGCTGGAAACGGGCCAGGTGCGGGGATGGCCACACAACCCTTTGAACATTGTAGAAGCATCAGAGAAACGAGGGAAGATAGTTGGCAAGGAATTTAATTAAAGTCACCAAGTCCTATTCAGTAACACCGGTAATTCTTTTTCATTCATAAGTGAAAATATTATAGGCCCCTTCCCTAGGGTACAAAGACCCCCCCCCCCGAACTGTGTACCTACAGTAAGCTCCACCGCCCTCAATGGAGCCCGGGGATTGGGACATTCTGGGTTGTACATCCATCAAAAAGGGCTTACTCTAGATCTAGATCTAAGATGCAATTTAGGAGATCAATCTTATTAATACACGATGCAAGGGGAAAACATGGTAAAAGACATGAATCTTCCTATTCATATTCAATTCGAATGGTACATGGAGATTTGCAGATGGGAAAATGGTATCTGTTAAAATGTTGCAAAAATATTGAGAGGTTATTTTAAGGCTATTGTAGAATGACTGATGCATTTTAATATCTAGCGATAAATTGAATTATAATGAAGTTGAACAAATAAATATACACTGGAAAAGATCTTTTAAAGGTGTTTTTTGATATCAAGGTTTTTGTCTCACCTGCGAAGCAAAGTGAGACTATAGGCGCCGCTTTTCCGACGGCGGCGGCGTCAACATCAAATCTTAACCTGAGGTTAAGTTTTTGAAATGACATCATAACTTAGAAAGTATATGGACCTAGTTCATGAAACTTGGCCATAAGGTTAATCAAGTATTACTGAACATCCTATTAGAGTTTCATGTCACATGACCAAGGTCAAAGGTCATTTAGGGTCAATGAACTTAGACCATGTTGGAGGAATCAACATCGAAATCTTAACCTGTGGTTAAGTTTTTGAAATGTCATCATAACTTAGAAAATATATGGACCTAGTTCATGAAACTTGGACATAAGGTTAATCAAGTATCACTGAACATCCTGCATGAGTTTCACGTCACATGACCAAGGTCAAAGGTCATTTAGGGTCAATGAACTTTGGCCGAATTGGGATATCTGTTGAATTCCCATCATAACTTTGAAAGTTTATGGATCTGATTCATGAAACTTGGACATAATAGTAATCAAGCATCACTGAAAATTTTGTGCAAGTTTCAGGTCTCATGATTAAGGTCAAAGGTCATTAGGGTCAATGAACTTTGGCCGAATCGGGGTATCTGTTGAATTACCATCATAACTTTGGAAGTTTATTGGGCTAGTTCATTAAACTTGGACATTAGAGTAATCAAGTATCACTGAACATCCTGTGCACGTTTCAGGTCACATGACCAAGGTCAAAGGTCAATGAACTTTGGCCGAATTGGGTGTATCTGTTGAATTACCATCATAACTTTGAAAGTTTATGGATCTGATTCATGAACTTGTACATAAGAGTAATCAAGTATCACTGAATATCCTGTTTGAGTTTCAGGTCACATGATCATGGTCAAAGGTCATGTAAGGTCAATGAACTTTGGCCATGTTGGGGTTTTTTGGTGAATAACCATCATATCTCTGTAAGTTTATTGGTCTAGTTCATAAAAAGTGGACATAAGAGTAACCATGTATCACTGAACATCTTGTGCGAGTTAGAGTAGTATTCAAAGTCAGCACTGCTGCTATATTGAACCGCGTGATGCAGGTGAGACGGCCAGAGGCATTCCACTTGTTATCCTTTGGCTTGTTTATGTAATATATTTTTATTAAACGAAATTTAATTCCTATTTCTTTCAGACAAATACATCGTCCGAAGTTAAATGCCAGTATATCACTCTTTTGTCATACAAAATATTCTTAAATATGAAAGATAAAGGCTGTTGTAGGAAGAACAATCTTGGATGTGAAATATGTATTTCTGTTGATCTGTTGATATTCAGTTTAACCAGTAATCTTTTGGTTATTCGGTTATAAAATGAAAGACCAGTATGAACATGAAACCATCATAGTTTGGATGTGCCATGGAAACATGCATGTTCACAACCTATATCTACATCTGCCGTGCCCTTGATTACTTCGGTATGCCCTTGATTTCTTATTTACCAAGGTATATGGCATTTATTGAAATCCTTCTTTCCGTTTACCCGGTTTCTTCTCTGGTATTGTTTACCGTCGTGATCAAGTAGGCCAGCGCTGGGAGTGCACTGTGGAAGGCGCAAAATAATATGGGCGGAGTGATTATGCACCTTCAAAAATGTATACCCTATAATGAAAAAAACATGGTTTAAATGGCAGAGAGCCCCAAGCGAAATAGAAATTGCTTTTTGGTGTAGGATGCTCGGAAGCCGACACGAAGAGAAGACAGAACCTGATACCCAGTCTTCGTTCTAATATGTGGTATACTCAGATCCTTTAACTCGCTGATTTGTGATATTGGATTGCCCTGGGCGTTGGGATGTTTGACGTGGATCTGACGATGCGTCGTTGATTTAGCCCTCTTTTCATCTTTCCGTTGTCATTGAATGTTCTTTTATTTTCATTTTACTGCTAATCTTTTGGTACTTCAATATCTTGTTCACATTATTGTCTGCCCTTGCCATATTATTTCTGCACTGTCATTTAATATAAATAATTAACAATGATTTAACCGTTTAGTCATCGATTTCTCTACCCTTTGTTTTTTCACTCTAAACATTTATGGAAGTTTGATTTTCCATTCTCAGAACATTACGTAATATTAATTGATTTCGCAGGTCAATAAATGTTCTTTGGTGATTTTTTAATTTACTGTCAGAATGTTTCTTCTTCTTTTATTTCGATAACCGTTTATGCATTTTTTTAAATCATGGATTGCTATGTATTGAAAAATGTTACTCGTGTTTTAATTAGCAACGAATTAGCAGAGATGTCAAAAAATTAAAATTTACTGAAGTTTGAATGCACAATATCATTTGATTAGAGAGTTGGAATGTTTCCTGTCTCTGTCTGGAAACTAAAACTCGAAGGCATTTCACCCCTCCGCCTTAGCAATCCATCTGAATATTAAAACACAAAATTCTTGATAACATAATGGAGATATAGTATCTATTAGTATTTTATTTACTACGTTGATTTATAAGATTATAACTAAGAATTTATTCATGTATTATTTTATAGCCGAGACTATATCCCTTGATTATATACGGATCTTCTGTCGATTTTCAATATATCATTTAATAGATTTGCATTATAACTCTAAGATCAGATTCCCCATCTTGAATTTTAAAAAATGAAAAATGGTAATAATATTTTATTGTATTAATGATAATCATGAAGTAAAATTGATCATAAGTAATATCTCGAGCAAAAATATAAGTTACAGAATAATATGTTTTGCGGAGATTAATTATAAAAAAGAGAATATAATGATATGAAGTTGGCCAGATGCATCATACACCAACTTCGTCAAAATCCTGGCAACCTAAAGTTTAATGCTTATAGAGAAGCCGAACATTTTGAGATGTTGAACGCCAGTCTGTAGGTGGTTCGATAAACTACTCTCAGGGGGTGAGTTCTTTCCTAGAAGACATCTCCATCTAACAGAATCCATCATTCACCTAACTAAAACAGTGAAATTACCATAACCTGATAGATCACCCGTACGTTTACTTCTATTTTACAGATTCTCTTATCTTGGCCGGATTTATTCACCGTCCCCTTCCGCTGGAGACAGACCGCGCTATTGTGAGGCGTAAGATTTTCCCACGACGAGTCCAGTCGGGTTGCGAGTGACCCCTCGGGAACTGAGATTTGAGTTTCCATCCGACTTCGAGGAATGCACACGGGCCTGGAGAAAACCTAACGTATTAATAGATACTTTGAGAAGGAATCTGTGAGGAATATCGGGTCTTTCTACTTGCTTCTTGGTAGATAACATATTCACATCTTCATTAGATAGGCACTGTGTGGAGGGATTGAAAGGCGTCATTAATCACTGTTTTCCACCATGACAACTCGTTAAAATGATATTGTATAATTTTTATCTTTATTCATCAACCGCCATAAGCCTTGTGAAGTTCACAATGGATAAAGCGTGAATTAAATTGAAAAGACGTCTTTAATCGACCTCGCGTCTGATTAATATATTTCGGATTGTGGATGATTAATCGTAGTGATTATATTTCAGTTCACAAATCCAAAAATATTGTGTTACTAATAAATCAACGTATTTTCAGTATCATCTTTATACATAATCATGGATGGGATCACGGTTGGAGTAGTGCCCACTGCTGTTACAGAGGTGAACGTCTATCAAACAGTCATTGTCGATGTCACTCCAAACATGTCGCTTCTGACTCCAAATGCCACCCGAGCATTGCCTGAACTCGAATATTACACCCTTGATTACAAGATCATAGCGACGATATTCTACTTGATCCTTGGCGCAGCTGCAATCATCGGCAACGCGATGGTGATCATTGTCGTTCTAAGAGTGTCTCACATGCGGACGCCGACAAACTGTTACCTGGTGAGCCTCGCTATTGCCGATTCCATGGTCGGAGCCATTACCATCATGATGCATTCCGTACCGGAGAATCTGCTACCAAAGAATGCATTCATCTACGGTGCCGCCGGCTGTCACTCCATCATCGCCCTCGAGTATCTGGCTTTCAATGTATCGGCTTTGTCAATCACTGCTTTCACTATTGAACGGTACATAGCTATCTGCCATCCGATGAAGGCCCACATCATCTGCTCCGTGTCAAGGGCCACTAAGATCATCATAACTCTCTGGGTATTCGAAATCATTTACTGCTCACAGTGGTGCTTCTTACTCGAGTACAGAGAACAGGAGTACGTCGGTGGACATATCTTTGGGCGTTGCTGGTATCACATGGACAAAGTAGCCTACATCAATGGTGTTTATTTAGTGGACTGTTTCTTATATTACATCGTTCCGGTTGGTGTTTGCATCCCTCTGTATGCGATCATTGGGCGGGTTCTCTTCAGAAGTACTATGACACAGAATGGCATAAGGAGGGGCTACGAGGTTGGTTCGAGGGAGAAGGAGAATGGAAATACGACACGGTTGCGTCTCATGAGATCGAACGAAGGCAGTAACGGAAGTAACTCACCAAGACGGTGTAAGGATTCAGGAAGCACAGCTGTCTCCTCCAGAAAACAGGTACCTTAATGTTTAAACATCTCACATCACATGCACTGTTTTTTGTTTACAATAGAATGCACCTGCTTTGGTAGTTGATTGAAAGAAATGTTATCTAATTAATTAAAGCGGCGTATGCATTCCGAGGTCATCCATATGAACGAAGCTGGAAATCACTAAACATGATGCTGTTTAAATATGTTCATCTGAAAAGCATTCAAGTCTATATCGAAATGAATTAATATAAACAGGCCCGCCACGTTTACAAAAATGTATCAAAATGTAAATCATTTCCACAAATAAGTAGGGACATCAAGCAGATTTGTTTGAGTTACTTCTAATCAATTCACAGGTTCGTGATAATGATTTTCTTTCAATGGACGTGTGATACCATGCAATCTTTCCTGGTGGATATTTCATAAAGCTGTTCATAAAATAATTACGTACAACTTTACACACGACTGGAACACGGTCTAAGGTACTAAGTCATCTACATGGCGGTGTCTCATTTGGTACAAGCAAATGTCACCAGTCGTTCGTAAATTCATTCTTAACTAACGAACAGTTTTATGGAACACCCTCGAGGGTCATGTTATATTTCAATCACAACGTGTCATTTTCATGATTTACGAAAATTTGAATACTCCTTGATAAGTAATCATACTCACATATACGGCGTTCGTTTTATCATTACCCCCCCCCCCTTTATCCAGGTTATTAAGATGCTGGTGATAGTGGTTGCCCTGTTTGGTATTCTTTGGGCACCTTATCGTATGCTAGTCGTCTTTAACTGGTTCAACACACCGGCCAAGCAGTACTACAACGAATGGTTCCTCTTCTTCTGCCGCACCTGCCTCTACCTGAACAGTGTGGTAAACCCGATCCTCTACAACTTCATGTCCATCAAGTTCCGACGGGCCTTCACCAAGCTCTGCACCTGCCGCGGTAAGAACGACCGGTTGGCGGGTGGCCGCAGTAGCATTGCAGGCAGCTTTACCGGCCAGCGCCGCACCAGCACTGCATGTACCGCAGTCACTTCCAACGCCCACACCTTTTCCTGCTAACCGCATATCATCCATTCCATGATTAGGAAAGAACTAGTGAACTGTCGCTTTCTCTATCTCTTCCTCGTGGCCATTATAATCCTGCTTATTAGTACTTTATATGAACGGTTGAAACAGCTAATGAATCGTTTCCTGTAGTGCATTTACACTTACATCATTTATCATTCGAATGCTTTCTTTCTTTCGTGGTGTGCTTTAGAGGTTAGAATGATTTGATCTTATGTGGACACACTAGAATAACAACTATTAATCAATGTTTATCATCTTATACCGTCTGCCTGCCCGCCCTTTTTGTATGCATATTATATATATATAAATATACATTATGTCTTGAGCTCGCATTGAACTTCACATCTATGCATGTCTCTTCTAAGTGAATGTCAGTCTTGAATGTCCCGTGGAAAGCAGAATCAGGGGCCCGTTGCAGAAAGAGTTGCGTTTAAACGCAAGTCAAAAAATCAAACGCAAGTTCCAAATGTGCGCTGTTGATTGGTTGAAAATCAAGTTGCGCATGATTTTCAGAGGTGCGATTGATTGCAACTCTTTCTGCAACGGGACCCAGGGCTGACACGATGTTTTGCTCTTGCGACATTTGCTCCAGTCTTAATATCTCAGAGGACATGTGATTACAGTTAGGATTGTAATAGAGTTTCTGGTTCAGAATGATGCAAAGTTAAGGATTATGGTTGATTAAGTTTTGGAGGTTAGATTTTATGTTTGGCTTAACGTGCAAAATTTCCCATTGGAGCAATTGCCGCCGTAGCAAATGGTTGCAGAGGCACGAATGTCTCGCTCGTGTTTCAGGGCACGACTGCACACCTGTTAAACATTGCCAATGTAAGCAAAAGATTATGTGATTGCGTTACACTCTCGGATTATTGCAAATTGTTTTACAGCCTTACGATGCATGATTGTGATTATTCATTGGTTGCAGTCTTTGGCAGAATAAACTGTATTTTGACGCCGGGAAGAAAACATGACTGAAAAAAAAACATTTAGTAGGATCCCGCGATTGTATTAATCAAGGTTACGGGCTTATTGGAATCATCGAGGCCTATAGCCTACATTTTTACTCAATAATATGTATTTATATACATATTTCATAGGTCAATCTTAAAGTTTAGATACGGCTCAATTCTTGTTGTGATAGCGGGAAATTATGAATTGCAGTTATAGTCAATAAGGGTGCAATGATACTGACAAAAAGTCCTCAATCTGTGACTGGCAAATGACGACAACATGAGAGCGCAGTGATGGTTTGATAAAAACGGAACAGTATTTAACCAGAAACTTGCTTTCCCTTATTCGTACTCATTCCAGAATTTTTCATGTATCAGGGGGAAAATATATGATGCTAGAAGCATTTAAATGAAAAGTTTCCTGCTTCTACGTAACATCAAGAAAATGTTCGTTTCAACCTAAAGCATATGAAGACCTTGGTTCTCCTTGCTCTTCTTGGCCTATGTTGGACATTTGAAATTAGTCATGGTAGTATTTAACTGTATATTTTCCAATGCACATATCAGCACATTTAGTCTCGACTAAACTTTAGAACTTGTATTATACACATTTTTTTGCATTATTGAAATAAAATGTTTATGATGTCATCGCGATTTGTTAATATTAAAACAAATTCTACGCACACCTTGTATGATGTATGAAATATGAATGACAATTAACTTATTCGATATTATCCGTTTGTGGATGAATGTTGTAAAGGAATATTATTATATAAATTATTCGTAAAAACGTGGGTCATGTGTATTTTTATACGATTTTCATATTATATATACATATATATATACATAATCACTTATAATTATTTTACGGACTGTTATATGTATTAGTAGTATATGGTAAGTCAGCTATTGTCAATGGTAAGAGACGGAATTCAGACAGTTTCAATCTTTAATAATGCGCATGTCCAGAAACAGTTACAATTTAAAGGATATGCGTTTTGTTTGATAAATCTGGCGATGTTCCTTAAAAAAACACACAAATTTTACCCGGTACCCAATTAAAAAAAAACATCTGTCATTGTTCCGCTTCCATTTACACCACGCCTCATGCATGGAATGGGCTAAAGAAAATCAGGATATAATCATTGCCGGTAGCTTTCTGTTATCTAATCACTATGTTGATTGTGTGCTTAAATGCCATAGTTAAAAGCTATTGAGAAAAGGGATGTTGGGTATCCAAAGTTCAAAATACATTTTTTAGTTCTTGGTTTTGTTTAAGGGATCAACGGATGAAAAGAAAATATCAACGGCCACTACATCTTTATAAAATTTGAATGTTAGATGTTACTAGAACATAATTCACATTATTGATCCTTGACCAAAGCGTTTGACTGGCTTTAAAGACGTACCTTTCATAACAACTGTCACTTTTAAGCTTTCATAATCATGACAGAAAATCATTTAATCCTGGATCAATTGACTGTACCTCACTGAAATAATGGCTCATTTACACATTTATTTTTTTTTCTATTGATAGTGGAAAGATCATTGCAGCATATAAATAAAAATGGTGTTATAATTGTTAAATTTACTTCATCGCAACGATTTTGGGAGACTTCGTGGAATGTGATTACTGAAATTATATTGAAAGGTAATGAAGCTATAATTAAAAATTATTATTCATAATTAATAATTCGGTCAGTTTTCAGTTTTCCAATATTCATGTTCAAAGAATGCGAAAGACAATTATTTTACGAAGATAATCAATTTCAATATCATATCATATTGATTTTTCCTATATATATATATATCGAGAATTGTTTGCTCTTTAATTTTGTTTAAATATTGTGTATAATTTTTTGATAAGTTTTGGTATTATTCAACGCACTTTTGCATTTTTAATTTCTTCATGTAATGGGTATATTATCAAATTTGGAATATGGGTCTAGTGTTTATTACAGCCTGCGGTGATCTGTTTAAAAGAATACATCTATGGCGCAAATTCCGATCCGAACTTTGTGTCTACTATCGAAAGGAAAATTCATTATTTTATCTGAATGCGAAATTTCACGCCTACTTGTGACATAAAGCCAGAAAAGGAAACAGAAAGAATGAAAATAAAAGTATACACGTGTGCACACAAAAAGGTCCCGCAACTACATTACACACACGAATATTTTGTGCTAGTTGTTGTTCTTTTTTCTTTTCTGTACACGGTTAAACATCTAAATATTGCATGTATTGCAAGTGTCTATGGCTGATTGAGTTTATATTAAAGATTACGTATGCCACACTAAAGTGTAGTTTATTTCATTGCATGTTTGAATCGTTTAATTTTGTGTCCATTGCCTTGATAAATACTCCCTATATTATCACAGGTAAATATGCTACATATTATGTCTACTCAAATTAATTCAAATGATAATAACGGGCTTTTTTATCGCACAAGTCCTACAAATAATTAGTCAAAGAATTAGGAATAGTGATAGTAGTCATT
The DNA here is from genome assembly GCF_018143015.1 of Lytechinus variegatus. Lineage (NCBI taxonomy): Eukaryota > Metazoa > Echinodermata > Echinoidea > Temnopleuroida > Toxopneustidae > Lytechinus > Lytechinus variegatus. The sequence continues at coordinate 15,271,422 of NC_054741.1, read as the reverse complement.
GTAGTAGTATTGTTTTATTAGTATATCATTCATTCTTTCTTTGAAAAATAGTTATCTTAATAGTTATATATCACCAATCCATGTATTTATCATCATCATAACCATATTTATACTTTGCATATTGATCGAACTGTATCTAAATGTTGGGGACCTACATCGTAAAAGGTACCTGGTTGAAGATGATACCACATAACTATTTCCCATGTTTCCGGAAAAAGAATATTAACGTCAAGAAACATGTAAAAATGCATTTCTACGGAACCTATTTCCTTAATATTCTGCGAAAGATACAACTTGACATTTAGGTTCTCGTGATTTCTTAAAGATCCTTTTTATTTATTTTTTTTTATTTTTTTTTATTTTGTTTATTGATATGGTGCGCCATCTATCGGTGGCTGGCCAAATGTCTTACTCTGAGGTCGACAAACTTTTATTTCCGCGTCGACATCGCGCGCAAGCGCAGTGCTAATGCTTCATAAATGAAAACCATACGGCAAGAATTCATCAAAAACGGTCTGAAAGAAATATGTGGGCAAAATTCTCTCCTACCTCCTGAACCAAAGTAAACAGCACATCGGGCCGAGCCGCGTCGGTATAATCGCATGCGTGCATTCACTTTAGTACTATTATAGCACGCGCAACAGACAATGAGATCAGTGGCAACAGTACAGGGCCCCGTCTTACAAAGAGTTGCAATTGATCTGATCGATCGCAACTATGGAAAGCCAGCAAAGTCCACATCTAACATTCATGTTGGTTCAAAAAAATGTCTAAATATGAATGTATATCCATAAATTCATTGATTTCTTGATAACTTGGTGTGTTCTAGTTTGTTAAAAGAGAACATTTTGCAAATTTCCTGTAAAAAAATTGATGACACTGATGGATTTCCATAGAGTTACGATTGACTGGATCAATCGTAACTCTTTGTGAGACGGGGCCCAGATGTCGAGTTTTTCCTATGATGCATTGCGAATTTTGGCCTGTCCGCTGCAAACGATAGATGGCGCACAGTATTGTGAATTCACCGACAATCGTGGAGAACTTTCCCTTTGCCTCAAGGTTGTGCGTGAAGCAGCGCACAAGGAACCCTATCCAAATTATAGATATTGATGCTATCAACGTCCAATCAAACATCTTCACGCAATTACTGAACAATTCTCAATTGAATAAATGAAATACAATAACATAAAGAAACTAGAAATAGATAATAAAAAATAAACAATATCAGTGAAAAATAAAAATAGGAATAAAAATGAAAGGGATATTTTAACGGTATAAAGGGCCATACCAACACGTAAAGTACATCACGTACCGAGGATTTTCTCTCTCCCTATCCCCCTTATCTTCTCCTCTCTCTCTCACTCTCTCTCTCTCTCTCTCTTTCTTTCTCTCCCTCCCTCTCTCTCTCTCTCTCTTTCTCCATATGTTGGTCTAGGGGGGGTTTAAATATAAGTGTTTTATTTTCATTACACGCAGCCTTCATTTTTCGTTGGTATGGCTGATCTCGGTGGCGGATCTAGCTTTTTGCTAAAAAGGACGGGGTGACAAGTTGATTTGACCCAGTAACGATGAGTTGGGACGTAATGCGTTCTACCCCTCCCCCCCCCACCCACCCCCTGCTAGATCCGCCACTGGTCTGCTTGCGCGACTCTCGTAAAGCGTTCGGGAAGGGGTTTTGGAATATTAACAGCACCCCTTTTTATTAAACATCTTTAGAAAGGATGAAGTGGGGGGTTGGAACTTTAGCCCTCCCCCCCCCCCCTTCGCCGATCTACCTCTGGATCTTCCACACTAGAAAATGAAAAGTATATAAATTATTAAATAAATCATAAAATTAAATAATAAATAGGTATATGAATATTTCAATAAAAAATAAACAAAAAAATGATTAGTACTTGCTATTTTCTTCCTATAAAGCGACTGGCAGTCTGCATTTGTGCTTTCGAAAGGGATTTCATTTGTGACTTTCGGATACTTTCATCAAATTGAAGAAAAAAATTGTATAATTTCGCAAAAGTGGTCGCTTTTTATTTTAGGATTCTGCCATGGAAAAAATGTCTATTGGAATAAATACTTCTCTTTCCTAGAAAGAGACGAGCGAAATTGTTTCATCATTAAGAGGTGTTTAGTGCCTTGTCCGTTTAATTGGCATCATTAACACCTTTGGCGAAATTGTCATGGGGTTAATTCAGGACCTTTGGTAGAATACACGCTCTCTATTTGTCTTCATTGTGTTGATATACCTGCTCTTCCATTTATTGACTGGCCTGCCATATGGTGTTTTTTCAAGAGGTAAAGAACACAGTGTCCCACAGTCTGTTCGCAGTATGTAACACGATTTTTTTTTTTGTATTTATGTTTTTATTGTAAAACAAAATAATATATACAATAACAACAAAACTTCATAGCTACTGTACTTAAGATATCTACACAAAATATCTACACAACTGATGACAAGACGACACATACACAGGACAAACACGATTCTCTCAGTAACAAAAAGATAAAGAATAAATAAATAAGTAAATAAATTAATCAATAAATAAAAAATACATAAAGGCATCCAGATTCCAGAATATGGAGAAAACAATAATTTGGTGAGGGATAAGCATTAATCTACATTAAAGGACCACTTCTTGAAATGCAGTGCCAATTTATCATTCTTTTCAGCTATATAGTATTCTGTTTTCTGTTTTACTTTGACAAAGGTTATGAAAGCCTGAAAGTTTAAATCAATTTCTTGAAACTTGCATCTCATAATATAGAATTTAAGACATAAAAATAGGAAATTAATACACATATCATGTTTGCCACCAATATCAAAACCAAAAATGAAACTGATATCAGGATAGACTGTTGTTTCATGAATAATACTATCAATGTAGTCTGTGAGCTTCTTTCTAAATGGTAAGACCTTTTCACATTCACAAAAAATATGTTTTAAAGTTTCAGGGTATTTACCACAAAAATAGCACAGTGGTGATTCACTTCTATCGATTTTAAATAAGAAAGACTTCACTGCAATAGCATTATGAAATAATTTGAAATAAAATGACTTTAACTGGGTCTCTATAGTACATCTGAAATTTCTCTTGTGGACTGCTGGCCAATCAATGTCATTGGAATCCAGACCTAACCATTCTTCCCATTTGCTTTCTATCCTTTCACAAGACACAAATTCTTTACTTCTCAAGACATCATAAGCATGTTTTGGAACCTTACAAGTTTTTACCAACCGTGATAAAATTGAATCAAACAAGTCTTCTGTTACCTGTTTAGGATCAAGAAACCAGTCTAAATAAATAGCATTCAATAGTGAATCATATTTCCTTCTATCCTTAATGGGAATATCAAAATCCAACACTAACTCCTCAAATGTTTTTACCCTATTGAATCCATAATACAATTGACAGATAGTATGAATACCTCTTTGCTGCCATACTGGATAGTAAAAAAAAGGTCTATGTTTTACACTGACATTTTTGTTCCACCATAAATAGTCTTGTAAATGATAATGATGTAAATTCATGTCTTTCATCATTGCAGACCTATACTCATACCAAATACTTAAAGATGCTGCTATTTGACAGTTTCCTATTCTTCTCAAAACGCAATGAGGTGCCTCAGTTTTCCACAATACAAGATGATCCTCATTAAAAATTTTCAACATTTCTATTTCAATACATTTCCAAGAATTACTATAACTTTCATCAAAAAAAAGTTTTACCCACACCATTTTCTGCGCTTTAGCATACAAAAATGGATCAATCATTTTGAGACCACCTTCTTCATACTGGTTACATAATATACTCCTCTTTACACGGTCATTTCCATTACTCCAAATAAATCGAAACAATAAGCTGTTTAATTTCTTGAAGAAGGTTTTAGGAATATCAATACATAAGACTGAAAATAAATACAAAAGTTGTGGTAGTATAAGTGACTTAATAACTGTTATTTTGCCCAATAAAGAAATACCTCTTTGTCGCCAACAATTAATGGTTTGTTCCATCTTTTTCAATCTTGGAGGAAAATTGAGTTCGTAAAGGGACTTAATTTGTAAAGAAAATGTAACCCCAAGAGCTTTGAATGTTCTAGAATTCCATTTTAATCCTTCCTCCTGGAAGGGGGTTAAACCACTATTCTTTAAACTGCCAACATGAATGGCTTCAGATTTTGCTACATTTATTCTGCATCCTGAGAAGGTAGAAAAATAATGTAAAGCTTCAAATAAATTGAGAAAAGAATCAATATCTCCATTCAAAAAGCATATAGTATCATCTGCAAACAAACTGACCTTTTTCTCCAGGTTCCCTATCTTAATACCATGTATATAATGATTATCTCTTAATGCTATTGCGTATGTAACACGATTTAAAATCACATTCACACTACTTAATATATTAGTGCATGTTAATAATGTAAATCACATTCACATAAATCTACGCAGTCGACTATGTGAACACACTTTGAACCGTCATACAGCCGAGATGTATTGAATTTGAACATTTTAACAGTGTGAACAATATTTTCACATAGTGCATTATGTGAACACACTGTGATCACACTGACAAAAAATCCGCATAATGCAAACTCTCCCACAAGTTTTCAGATTGAATTGTATGCTTCAACGAAATCATGGGCAAAACAAAATTAGCAAAGTCTGAATCTAGAAGAAACTTTTTGACGAAAATGCCATGGGTTAATGCAGGACATTGCCAAAAATAAAGCTTTACACCTTTTCTCCATTTTCTTGGTATGATAGCTCTTCTACTATTCCAGATTGGACGTTGATTGAGGGAAGCTCTCTTTCCCGAAAGCAAATGACGAGGAAATGTCTCCCAAGTACCCCCCCAACACAGTGCCAATCCCCTCTCTGTGAATTCCCTCGTTATTCTAGCAAGCGACCGGACAACATTGGATTTCATTGGGCATGTAATGGACACTTTTTTTGTTTTTGTTGGAAAAATCGTCACATCTAATCGTCATATCTTTGGCAAAACCACACGGCAAGGATTGTATAACTAATTTTTGCCAAAATATAACATTTGTTTTAATATTTTGTTCAATTTGTGGGTATGACTACTTTTCCATGACACAGTTGTAGAAACTTACTAGTTAACTGCATATTTCGTTTAAAATTAAATTCCCCAAATCGTCAAAAATGGTAAGGGGCTTAGTTCAGGATTTCTTGACCAAAAAATCATATTATGTTCTTCATTACTGGTATGACTTGGGGGTCGATGCAAGTCACCAATAGTTACTTCAGCAGCTGTAACCGCCCCCCCCCCCGGGTACAATCCTCCTCAGAATCTTTCTATATTTTAAACATGACTGTTGAAAAATAAGCAAGAGGGACATTCGTTATTTAATAAGAAAAATATCTGATACTTTTCACGGAATAGCTTCAATATGAAACTTTACAATCCCTCAACTATAATATTGCGTTGTTATCCCGTTGTCTTATACTTTATCCCTCCCAAATTTCACTCGAATATTGGTGAGATGTCTTCACTCTTGAACTTTTTTAGAACCTGAACGTTTTCCCCCTGTTTCATTCATTGAGTCGAGATGAAATTTGGATCTTTAAGGGTCGTGGGATTATTGGACTTTTCACCAACCCCGGTAGATCATTGAACTCCGGAGCGAAGGATAAGGTCATTTATCTTACATGAAATTTTCATTTATTCGAGGAATCCTCATTTATTCAATGGTGGGCGATATTTGCTTGGGATCAAATTCTTTATTGTTTTCCGACATCTCAGTTGAGGAATTCACCAGTTATCATTTTTTTCGGTCTGAGAAGTTTGATTTATTCGAGCTTGCATGTACTCGTGATATGTAAAAATGATACAGTATTCGAATTTATATCGGGTGTGCCGATGAGTAAAACAGTTCCTTGACTAGTTAGTATCTGACAAATATAACGGATAATGGACCGTTGGAAAATGTGCATGGCCAAATAGTCACTCTCTTAAGACACTATTCAAAGAAAAAAAAGTAATGATATTAATACCCCACAAAATTCATGATTCATCGAGCGTTTGTCCGTTTTCAACATTATGCATTGACAATACTTAGGGAATGGTGGTCTTTCTACCGAAAGATAAGTGTTCAAATAGTCATTGAAAACCGTTAAAAAAACAAGTACTATCGGGCTAATGGGTGATTCCATACGTGTCGTACGGGACATTTAGAGAACATTTGACAGTTTTTGACAAGAAAAAACAAAAAATATTCCAGTAACTATAGGTGGTCATCAGCTACTACCAGAGTGTAAGAAAAACCAAGACTTAACATGACTTGAATTCACATCCTGTATAATACAGATTAAAAATAGTAATGTGTCGTACGGACGCAGAAAAAGTGGCTTTTTTAGAAACCTCAAGTTTGTACTCAAAAGTCTGTGAGTTGGGCAGATAAATTTCATAGAAACTGAACTCAAATTGACACTCAATTACCCAAGAACAAACACATTTATAAAAGAAAGTAAAATAAACATTCATGAATAAATAAAGCAAATTATAATTTTCGAGAACATTGTGGCGTACGGGACATTCAAAATGTGTCGTACGGGACATCTCTAAATTGAAGCCAAACTTTCTTACTTTATGTCACTTTGACTTCTTCAATCACATTATTTGGCTGATGAAAATGATAATCCCATCAAACTAAGACATTCATTAGGTTAGAAACCGCTATTAGGTGAATATTTCTGTCAATATATCATAAACAAAATAATGTGTCGTACGGGACAATTGTGTGTCGTACAGGACACTTCTGTGTCGTACGGGACACTTGTGTGTCGTACGGGACACTTGTGTGTTGTACGGGCACTTGCGTGTTGTACTGGGCAGCCTGAATAAATAAACATGAACTTTTTATCAATCAGAAGGAGCATTACCCCTAAATTCTTGCTTATTTATGAATAATCTTTTAATAAGCAGTCATTCAGGACAATACAGTTAAGTAACCTCAATATATACAATTGGGAGCAATATATGTTATGATGGGAAATGTACAAGTGTTCACAGCATTTTTACGAGCTGAAAAACTTCAGGTTTGTGTGAAGTTATATTTTAGGGAACTAATCGATGATTTCCAAACACTATTTAAACAATAAATGAATGAAACTTTGTATAAATTATGGGGCTAAAATGATGATGTTATGATTTTTTATATAAAATGTATATCTACATGATATATGTCACAACTGTCACTTTTTTTTGCTTTTTTTGGTCACAATTTTTTTTTCTAAAGAAATGCGGTTCTGCTTTTTCAAACCCATCAGCATTTCATGAAACCATATGGTTTGTCTTATTTTCCAGATTTTTTTTTACAAATTGAAAAAAGTAAGGAGTTTCAATACTGTATATAAAAAATAGTGATCATCAAGGGAAGTCCAAATAGATGATCATGATGATTGATATGTGTTTTTTTTTTACATCTTATAATAATTCCACATTAGCATGCAAGAGGAAGTCATCTTCCAGGCTAGGTTGAAATAATTATAAAAGTTTTCTTTTCATGCTCAATGAAAAGAAATTAACCTGCTCTGATCAGTGAAAATCACCAGTTTAGCTGAAGGGATTCACAAAAGAATAAGCCTACATGAAATCAATTAAAATGTTTAGAATCACCTATTTCATGTTCTATGGAGATAAACAAAGTACTTTTTCAGTTCACTTTATGTTAAATCAATTAAATGAATTTAAATATGCCTACTATTTATGGTTTCTGAATCGAAATCCTGCAATTAAACGCATTATTATATTGTGTGTCGTACGGGACATGTCCCGTACGACACAGCGTGTGTCGTACGGGACATTTTTTAATAGGACAATAATTGAAAAATGAAGGGCGGTAATTAGATCCTTATGGGATAAATCGATCACCCATGGGTCAAACAAAGAGAAACTCATTTTATGAAATTGCATCATCAAAAATAAAATTGTAGGAAAAACTTTTGCATTGTCATGTGTCGTACGGGACATTGCCAAAAATAGGTTCGGAAAAATCAGGGCTGCCCCTATTATGGATCATGAAAATGTTGTAGATATTATTTGGAACCATCAATGATATATTATTCTATTGACCTGCAATATTTTCAATCTTCTCCTGCTTTGCAAATAATTGTTTCAGGTAGAATTTGTACTTGACTATTCAATGAGCAAAATTATTGAAAATTTAAAATTCCATTGTTCTCCCCCCAAAAAACTATATCTGTCTTCACTTTTGGTTAAAACTCATAATTTTCAGAAAATTTAGGTATCATAGTAAAATATTACACTACTTATGACTTATTGAAAGCATGTTGAAATTTATGATATTTTTGAAGTTCTAGTGTGGAATCGCCCTAATGGAAACTTCGGTAATAACAGGTTTACCTTTTGATTATAAATCCAGTTTATGTAACTTAGTCATTAATTTTGGTATTTAAGGCTTTTATTGTAGAATATTATTATATCTTCATGTATGGACACGCATGGAACATTATCAAAACATTTTATCTTCAGCGCAACTACATACAACCTCTTCATCAGTTACTCTATTTTAATCTAAGCTACAAATATAATGGGGAAAAAAGCTGTGAAATTTAGCTAGTTTGTTTCGCTTTAAGATTAAGATTAGAAAAAGAAATGTGCGTATAGGAGTTTTTTTTATGTTTTGTTTTTATTTTCACACATTTTGTTACTTAATTCTTCGAGCATAATATCATTAATAACAAACTATACATTTTTATTCAGCAAGGCAGTATGATACAGCTGTTTTAAGGTGTTAAGTAAAAGACAACGTTAGGTCACTTTTTTTCGCTGACTCGCGTCATCTCCTTTTCTCGCTTTACCTAAAAATTCTTGAGCCACATTTTGTTTTATGAAGTGTTTGTAATATATTCACCTTAATAAATCACTGTTTAAGGTGTGCCGGCGGTGTGCTGATCCAGATAGGTTGGTTTGTTGAAGACATTCAGGAGGGAGTATATTCAAGACAGAAGAGGATACGAACCAGAGAGAGAGAGAGAGAGAGAGGAAGAGAAGGGGAGAGAGAGGGGGAGAGGGAGGGGAGAGCAGGCTTGTCAGAAACAATACGAAGGTGCTATAGGTCTGCCCACAGGGCTCTAATTTTCTGACCTATTTCTCCGGAAATCCGTCGAATTGTCTCACAATTTGCCAAGAAAGGTCGCATTTCAATCCTCATACCTCTCGATAATTTGAAATTCACTTTGAACTGTATTCAATTTCTAAGGTAAAGCAAGCGTACTCGCACTTACGTTCAATATTATTGAAGTATTGTGTTTGTTTCGTTTAAACTCTTGGCTTTGCAAAGGAAATAACAAAGTTATTGCATCTCAGTTTATATTTCCTGAATGCCAATACATACTCTGTATTTTCATCTTATGCGTGCATCTTAGTTCGATTAACCGTAATAAGACTGGAGTCTGATTCAGCCCCCTCCCCTCCCCGACATTTTTCGCGACAAATCTGTAACGCGGAAAGCTTGCGATCGCGCTGTCGACGTTCGAGATCCCCCCTCATGTCTTCTTTGGCGTCAAAATTGTCCAGACTTTTCCGGTTTAACATGAGAATTCATTTAATTGAAAACATTTAATCATATGTACTGGCGTACCTGGGATTTTCCGCAGGGGGGGAGGGGCAAAACTGATCGAAAAATTTGACAAGCAAAATTTGACAAGCAGGGGGGCAGGGATATGTCTATTGTATGGGTTGTGACTCGTCGGGGGGGGGGGCAGACTGCCCCTCTGCCCCCCCCCTCCCAGTAGGTACGCTAGTGATCATATGCTAGCTTGAAGCGAACTTAGCTAACCCTTAACTTAAAAAAACCCTATATCATGCATATGTAAGAAATTACTATTACTTTCAAGCTGATTGAAAAGTTTGCAGCCTAAATCATATTTTGCAAATGACAATCACACACTTTGTTACGCTACTGGTTCCGGTAATGGATGATGTAAAACAGGCCAAGACTTTCACACCTTTTCCCTTGCATATATCAAAGATAAGTTGCATGTAATTCATATGCAGTCTAGAAAATAGAATGATGGAAATGTACCCCCAGCATCAGAGGCACCTGCGGGGAAGCGTAGGGCCGGCGTATAGGGCAAAACAATTAATAGGAAGTTTTCGCTGAGCGTCATCGGCGTACTGAAGATTTAAGAACAGAGAAAAAAGATGCACTTCCAAATGTGCGTCATCGTAGTCATGTCAAAGAACAACTAAGAGGTCTTTGTTAGCAATTGGTGAATAAAAACATCAGTTTAGTCCTCGATACTGGACAAACGACATAGACTGCATTTACTAATATTCCTCAGCTCTGAAACTTTGGACGAAACTTCTTTTCCAGTTTACCTATTTTCGACATAGACCTCCCAACTGTTTTTTTTCTTTGATTTTGTTTTGTTTTGTTTTTGGTGGTGTTATTTGATGAAAATTTTAGCACATTTGTTCTGTTCTTGAATCATCAGTACATCGCTGAGCCAAAACTTCCCTATTTAACCTAAGGACATGAGACCGACCCCGCACTGTGGATGATACAATATTCTTTAGAATATTACCTGGCGAAGGGGCGGATTGGATTTTACAGTTCCCGTGTGCTAATTTGCCCCCTCCCGACCCCCCCTCACCCCCCTTTGCACCCGTTCTCTCCCTCTCTCTCTCTTCTACGTATTAAAGAATAAAATGGTATACTGACTCTCTAAGCATGCTAAGTCCAATGAATCCACTTCACTGAAGGGTATTTGAGTGCTATCGTCAATCCCAACGAATTACTCGCGTCCTTTGGCAGGGCATTTATCTACATTTTCCACTCTCCACCCATCAGCTATACAGGTGTAGTAAATGGATGACTCGTAAGAAGGGATTCCTTGAATGCTTGAGCACCTGCTCAACGCAACCGTGCTAAAGGCTAGTGGAAAAAAGTATGCAGCGCTTAGAAATATTGCATCGAAAGCTAACATTATGTAACATATTACTATAACAACAAATTTATAAGGAACAGTTGAACGAAATCATCCAGTTATTTCAAAACGCTCCCTCCCCACTACCTTCGTTATGTAACGTTGCAGGGAATTAAGAACAGAACGGAAGAACGAATGATGTCACATAATTACGTGGGAAGAGTATCAACTGCTGACTTATCTGAGCAAATAGAAACTTACAAGAAATGTAAAAACTTGTTTGTTTGTTTCTGGCTTATGTGTTTATACTCATAAGCAAGGCAACGGACAATCTTGGTCAAGTTGGTCTTCGCGGAACCCTCTGAAACCTCTTCTTCTCTAACATTATCCGCCCACGTAATGCAATGTGAGGAAGATGAAAAGGATGTTTTTCTCTCGGGGATTACACACATCTGCCGCACTAATACATTAAAATCTATGTCCAGCTGGTTTCACCGCCTTATACAAACAAATACATGAATATGTAGTCAACAAAAACAGGAAAGCTGGATACTGTCAATTTTCTGTCGTGAGGCTTAATTTTTTTTCTTAAGATTAAAATTTTATTTCCCTAGAATATATTATACATGTATTGCATGGCATTATGTTAAACTAAATGTAACTTATATTTCAACTCAACATAGGCATACCTTATGTTATATAATAATACGCATTCTTAATAGCTTATTTTCATAAATACGCCACAAAGTATTTTCATTTGAGTTTATGTGTTTTTATATTTAATACGCGGCAATTTTGAAATTTAACGAATGTTTTGATTTAATATTTTGAATTTACATATGCATAAATTTATTCTTTTCATAATTTGCTTGTTCATTTCGTTATCAGTATTTCTATTTTATTAATCTTTGTATATCATTTGTTTTATTGCCACATTTAAATTGGGTTTTTATTCGTTTACACAGGCCTTTTGTAGAACTGCTGCCTGGCAGCTGAATATGGCTTTTTCAGTGAATACTATAAATAAATAAAAAAAAACTATTAATCAAAATAAAAGTTGTGAACATTGTGATTCAAACTTTGTAAAAAAATAAGAAATGTTGTTTGTTTTTTTTATCCGTGAGAGTTCAAGAGAAATCCCTTCGTCACGTGTCATAGAAAGTATACCTTTGGTACATGTTTTTTTTAAATTATCACTTCACATCTATGACGCATTTTATTCGTTTCCTCTGGAAGATGATAGCTTATCCCATCCTACCACGATTGAATCATGTCCTTTCACTAAAAGAGGTAGCGACAGCTGAATTCCTATATCATGATCATTGCCATCATCATCATCATCATCACCCCCACCACCACCGCCATCATCATCATCACCCCCACCACCGCCGCCATCATCATCATCACCATCAAAATCACCGCCGCCACCATCACCACCACCGCCATCATCAAAATCACCACCACCACCATCGCCATCATCATACCCACCATCATAATGTAGTCACTGTTGTCATTTTATCTTGTTATATTGATGATCCGGATTATTTTATTTATTTTATCGCAATAATCGTTTTGTTCTCACTAAATTCATCTTTATTTAACCTAATTATTTTCTTCATCCCTTCACCTACCAAATGACATCTTTTCCATCAACCCATCTATTCCTCATCCCTTGTCATCTTACTTGCAAATCGACCTTTCCCCCTTCCTGATCACCACCAAAATTTCCCAACACTACGAACCAATCCTCCACCCAATCCCTCTTCTGCAGCTCTTGACCGCAATCAGTTTACCTGGATGTCTAACAACGACCCCGACAACACGGCCACCACTAGGGCGATCCGAATGAGCTCTACTACCAATTTCGAGACAACTAGGAAACACTGCGGACACTACAACGCCAATCCCAACACGTCGGCTATCTAAACAAAACGGAACAACTTCTTCCAAGGTACGCCACCAGATCAGGTTCCATCTACTGCGCCTACCAGGTCCTGATCGCGTTGCACGATGAATTCGGTGTCTGCGGTGTCGGGTTAACACCGTATAATCACAAGGGTTGCTTCCCATGCAACCAGATCTGTGAGTTCTTGCTGAGAATATTTCAATAAATTTCAGCGGCTCAGGTTTTGGACCGACATGGAAAAGGGCGATGAGCCTGAAGTTCGGCTTGCCCTTCATGACGTGCAGCGAGTGGCCAGTATCTAACCTTGACATTAGTAGCCTTTGAAACGCTTTGCTCGGTAGAGACAGGAAGAATATACACGACAGGAAAGATGATACATGTTTGCTTTTACATGCTTTGCACACTGCACAGTATTATTCGTGGAAAACATCATGGTAGCCTACCGAAGCATAAAGTTCATCTCATTCAAAAGAAGGGATCATCACTCCCTTGAACTTTTAGAGTTGGTATCCTGTGCCAAGTAAAAGAAACTGTCCCATTTCCATATTTATAGAAAAAGGGCCGTCACCGAGTAAGAAGAATCATACGCAGATATATGTGTCATGTGTAAGGAGAGATGTTATTACATTGCAAGTATTTAAGTGGTGATTGGCTGTTCACTGGTCACGTGAGCTTGCATGATGCTCAAATCTCACTGGATGAATTAGTCCACACTGTTAAATACCTGGTCCACCCCCCCCCCCAAAAAAAAAAGAAGAAGATTCGTTGACCTAACAGGAAAGGTCAAACAAGCATAGCATTGAGAACTTAATCGAGATCGGTTCTAAAATAATTCAATGCTGGAAAACATTGTTTCATTTCTTATGAAGCATGCAAAATCAGAATTTATATTAGTTTATTGTAACCAAGGGGGAGCTTCTTTATCATATAATCTTAAAGCAAATTTCGCTAGAGATATGCACATTATATAAAATGTACTAGTGAGGAAGGATTGAATATCAAATGCACAATTGCTTACAGCCAAACATTTAAAACAGTGTTCGATACCTCAAGAAGCATAAAGTCAAAATTCATTACATTTTGTTGTGATTAAGTGGGGAACTTCATTATTATTATCAAATATTTAAAATCTGACATATTGGATATTACCTCTCATGAATTAAAAGAAAAGGAAATCGTGAGTCCGTGGTATCATATTTTCCCTATACCTGTATACCGCAAAGAATGTGTATATAACTGTTTGTGAAGTTAAGCAAAATAAATAAATAAAATGCCAAGTTTTCCCGTTTTTCATATCGAATATGTTTGATGGATAATATTTCAAACGCATACGCACTCTATGGGGAAACTTATAACTGAAGGGGACTTGACATTATCTATAAAACAATATGTTTCTTAAAAAAACATAAAACTTAAAACAAATAGAACTTAATTTAATTACTCTTCTTATTAAAGCGAAGAATAAATCTAATTCTTTATCTCTCCCCATCCCCTCCCCCCTCATTTTCCCAGAGTGACGGGATTTAAGAATGATGAATCCCTTCTTAATTCATAACTAAACCGACATAATCGAATTTAGTGATTTAAGCAGGGGTATTACGCACCGGGCAAATATTATTGATCATGTTGATTGATTTCAGAAGGTATTTATTTGTTTAAAAAGTGAAGTTCAATGTATTTATGTTGCATTCTTACCTCTTAAAAAGATTTAATATGTTGCAAATCTATGAAAATGTATTTTCTGTAAATCTGATGCGAATCTTGTACATAATAGTATGTAAAGAATCTTGCAAATGTTGCAAAATGTCTCTGTAATACGCCGTCAAATAATTTGGATGTGTTTGCTGAGTAGTCAGATGAGAATTGGCGTCTAAAACCGATTATGTTCTTTTCCATTTTTTTCTTTCTTTCAGGGGGTCTTAATATATTTCTCTATATGTTTTACAATTACGTTAGCCTCTTCAATTATGTGTGTTGTCATCAATATGTATGTCTTTGTAATATCCAATATATTTCGTGTAACCAGCAGAGAAGGTAATAATGTATTTGAAAGAATAATGTCAGACATGAGATTGGGGAGGGGTATTTTGTAGTAGGCCTGGATTTCAAAGTAACAGTGATTGAAATTCGGGGAAATGACTTAATTTAAAGTTTTGATAAAGACTTGAGGATATTACATACATTCAATTATTTATTTTGAGAATATTACAAACAAATATCATTAACAGATCCTATAGGTTCAGGCAGCCTAGGCAATAAGAACATTATGGGTTACCGTCATTGGATACCAACAAAGTAGATAAATAACAGAATAAGTTGGTGAATAAAAGAAAATAAAGAAAT
Organism: Lytechinus variegatus; assembly: GCF_018143015.1. Classification (NCBI taxonomy): domain Eukaryota; kingdom Metazoa; phylum Echinodermata; class Echinoidea; order Temnopleuroida; family Toxopneustidae; genus Lytechinus; species Lytechinus variegatus. Next base: position 15,256,255 of record NC_054741.1, on the reverse strand, counting down.
GAAATAAACATTAAGGATTCTTTGAAGTCTCAGGTTCTTATGGATTCTGGTATCATGAAAATTAATATGTGACAGGGAATAAACTGCCGTTTGGCTGGAAAAAACAAGACGTTTTCATTGACTAACATTGGGAATTTACACCGTAGAGAAGACAACCAATATCTAATAAATGAATGCAAAAACTCTATCAACAGGAACAAATGTAAGTTTGCTCATCTAAGAATAAATCAATCTTCATATTGACCACCACTCTTGTAATCTATCTATATATATGACGACGAATATCACTATGCTGATGACCACCACTTTGGACATGTTGGACACTTACGCAGAAGACGACATCTTGATTGACCACGCAGCTCTTGACACTATCACGCCGAAGAAAAACAATTATTCAATTATTGACTACTAGTTTTGGTATTTACAACCAATAACACAACTGTTCATTCATGTCAATTGACTATCAGTTCTTACATTTTCACCCAAGGGCACAACTGTTTACTGAACTATCAATTCTGACATTTACGTTTAAGAACGCAACTTTTCGATTGACAATCAGTTCTGACTTTACGCCAAAGTACACAAATACTCAGTTGACTACATCCATGACACCTCTGACATTTTTCGCCCAGTAACACAACTTTTCAATTGACAACCAGTTCTGACTCTTACGCACAGGGACACAAGTATTCAAATGACTATCAGTTCTGACATTTTCGCCAAACAATACGTCTGTTATGCTTATTGACTATCACTTCTGACAATTACGCAAAGGAACTGTCCATACGGATATTTATGGCCAAGAACACAACTATTTCATTTACTATCAGTTCTGACACTTATGTTTAGGAACACAGCTATTCGAGTGATAATGAGTTCTGACATTTACGCCCAAGAACACGACTACTGAATTGATTATCATTTGTAACATGTACGACCAAGTACACAGTTTCGATGTTCACGCATAAAAATACAACTATTGGCTACCAGTTATGACATTTACCAATGTATACGCACAATGACACAACTATTGAATATGACTATTATTGCTAACACAGCTTTTTCGATTGAATACCAGTTTTGACATGTTTGCCCAAGAACACAGCTCTGACATTTACTCACAAGGAAACAACTATTCGATAGACTATCAGTTCTACCAATTACGCTAAAGAACGCACCTATTCCATTAAGTATCAGCTCTAAAATTTGAGCCCAAGAATACAAATATTCCATTGACTATAATTTCTTACATTTACGCCCAAGAACATAGCTAATTAAATGATTATTAGTTCTGATATTACGCTTAGGAACACAACTCCGCGATTGACAATCAGTTCTGACATTTACGCCCAAGAACACAATTGACTATCAGTTCTGACATTTACGCCCCAAAACACAAATGACTATCAGTTCTGACATTTACGCCCCAAAACACAAATGACTATCAGTTCTGACAGTTACGCCCAAGAACACAATTGACTATCAGTTTTGACATTTACGCCCCAAAACACAAATGACTATCAGTTCTGACAGTTACGCCCAAGAACACAATTGACTATCAGTTTTGACATGTACGCCCAAGAACACAATTGACTATCCGTTCTGACATTTATGCCCAAGAACACAACAATCAGTTCTGACATTTACGCCCAAGAACACAACTGACTATCAGTTTTGACATTTACGCCCAAGAACACAATTGACTATCCGTTCTGACATTTACGCCCGAGAAGACAACTGACTATCAGTTCTGACGTTTACGCCCAAGAACACAATTGACTATCAGTTTTGACATGTACGCCCAAGAACACAATTGACTATTAGATTTGACATTTATGCCCAAGAACGCAAATGACTATGAGCTCTGACATTTACAAAAAAGAAAAACAATTATTCAATTGACAAACGGTCCATCCATTTACGCCCAAGATTAGACGAATATCAGTTTGGACCTTTGTCCCAGAGACGAATACTCTCTTGGTCATTGCTTTGGACATGGCATCAAATAAATTCATGAATGCTGAAGAAGTCATTTGCCAAATTGACTACCACTGTTAACATTAGAATATTGACTGCAAAGTAGAGGATACTCAACTCACGTATACGTGCAAAGTAGAGAATACTCAACTCACGTATACGTGATTTGGCGTGAAGTTATTAAGTTGATAGTATACTATCAAGTTTGCAACTTCACGCCAAATAATTTGGATTTTACGCCGAAGAAAACGAATTATGGTTGTGGTTTAATTTTCAGTTACGATTAATGCTTGATCGACCGATCGATTATCATTAATGTTTAATTCCAATCGATTCAAAATCGACAAAACCTTTTACATTATCACCAATATCCATGACTCGTGAGTAATTCCGCCAAAGAAGGCGTGTTACCGATCCGGACAGTTACGCTCAGCAAAAAAAAGTACCAATGTGATGACCACAATCATCTTAACATCTAGGCCGAAAAGGACTACTATACTTGTTCATGCAAAAAAAATACGGCACTCTATTGTCTTGCAGATTGTGCATCTACGCAGAAGAAGACCACTGCCATGACTCATTTACGCCGAAAATGACGGTTGCGTTATTGACTATCACTCCAGACATCTACGTCAAAACTATGGTTTTGACCCTGACTTGTTTACGCTTAGAGAAATGACTCCACTATTCCGAATCACTCCGGACATCTGCATCGAAAAACTCAGTTACCGAAGAAAACGGTCATACTCTTGACCGTGACCCATTTACTCAAGAGACCCCAAACGAATGACCCGTTGACTTTTATAATTATTCAGGACATGTACTTTTCACCATGACTCACGCTTTTATCCATGTTCGGACGCCTGCGCAGAAGAGTGCAACTATTAATTCTATTCACTACAACTCTTGACGGAAGGGCATTTTAGCAATCATTTCGCAGACTTTTTCTGTAACGCAGATATTCTTTTGTCAAAACTCATTCACAACAAAACAGCCTTTGTCGAAAATCGGTGACTCAAAACAGCAGTGTCGTCCTGTACTGTTGACAAACGACATATTTCCAATGTTTCGTCCGAATCCTAAGATGAAGTGCTGTCCCGGTCCACCAACTTTCGACAATGACCCCCAATCTTCCCATTGTGATTTGACGGGCATTTTCAATAGATTCTGAACGTTGCAGAAAGCGATGCTGAAATACGCTAGTAACGCTAAAGATGACTATCTTGTTGACTATTAGCCTACAGATTAATTTTTCGCTACCCCTACCTGCAAACTACTATACATGTAAGTCTGTAAATCCCGAGGAGCGTTCCATGGAAGGATTTATCGGACACTTTAACCAACAGACCCTCTTTTATACGACAATTACCGGCGTAACATTGCTTCTCAGTCTATCAAAACCAATGTATTCATTGCAGGTCTGACTATTGTCGGATGACAAATATTGATGAAGCGCCCCCCCGGATATTATCACGCATGCGCACAGTAAACTGACTACAGCCGGATAAAACAACTTCACCATTTGGCAATGTTGACTGTACAGTTCTCTAAACGTTACACCCCCATCACTTCCTGCATGTCTTCTTAGTAAGACTTCTCACTTGGTCTCAACATCTAAACGTAATCTATTGTTGGATATGCCTCTGGACCTAAAAAAAGACGACTTTCTAGCGACATTATTCGGTATTCTCAAAATATACCTGACTCCGTGGACAACTTATCAACCGACTGACAGACCCCGAAGGATATTGATGTCTGGATGTGTGTGACCCATAGACCGTAACGGAGTGGAAGATATGAAAATAAAGATGCGTTATAGTGGACAAATTTTGAAATTTCACGAGTAATTTTATTTTTCATCGTATACATGGTAAAAACATTTTCTCATGCAAACAAAAATGGGCTTAATTTTTTTTCAAGATAATGGTCCTTGTATGTTGTTTTCTGATACCAATCACTGAATGCGGTCATTTTCTTTAAGATAAGAGATGAGACCAGCTATCTACATGTAAATTTGAATTATCTTGAACTGAAAAAAATAGAGGAAAAAAAGTATGTTTTTTTTTAGATAAATTAGATAAATAATGATAATTAAATCATGCGCCCTTATATAGATATTGAAATCACAAGTGAAGATTTTCCCAATGCGATCAAGATGATACTGTTGTTTGGTATCACACATGCAACTTGGTCACATTGCCGATGGGAGGATGTCCATGGCATTTGTGCTTTTGGGATTAAACAGCTCATAATCTGTCCAGTATATTTCTCAAACTTTCATCGTTCTTATTTTCATATTTCTCTTTTATCATGCAATCTTACTTGTGGCAGGGGTTTCCTTCTTCTTACTTTAAACAACTTAATCTCAGATTTTCAAATGAAATTTAAATCAAACATGTCAAATTAATATTTTTTTATAACTGTTTATAACAGTACAACAGATTAATGTATAAACTATTGTGTGAATAGCAAATATGTTGGTGTATATTTCTTTTCTTTTTACTCAAAAGTTATTGATTTGGAATTATGAAAGAAATGCATTATTGTAATTTCTATTTTGGTGATGTTCGCGCAGTCTTGTATTGACCAAACAGAAATAATAGGATGTCCAATTTGTAATTAAGTGATTCGACATGTGAGATTTTGTTAAATTGTCTTCAAACTATACTCTTATTAATTTTCGATTCGTTTTTAACCAAATTAAACAGGCATTGAAATATAATTTTTGGTCTATGCGATTACGTTTTTTTGTGTATGATCGATGTTACTAAACTGAATAAATGATGACCATAATGTTTTGCAATGTAAAAAGCTGTTTACTTTTGTTTATTATTTGAGTCATTTATAAATGGTATCTCTAGATACACCATCATTGTATTTTTCCTAGGTATTTTGTTTTTCGGGGGCAAAGATTTAGGTTCCGTTTCATAAAAGCTAACTTGTGTTGATAACAACAGTTGCACAATTTCTATAACGCATTTTCTCTTAGCTAATCACATCGAAGTGTTATGAAAGAGGCCCTGATCTATTTTTGTTCTAACACTTTCACATTAATTCAATTTCCTGAGGTAATGCTACTGTTTGATCTTAGAATCATTATTATGAGGAGTTTACGTGATTGGTATAGTCTAGGACCCAGGGGGCTTTATTTAGAATTTTTGGTGGGGAAGGTTTGACAAGCTTATCCAGGGTAAAATTGTGCGCTGATTCCAAAAATGCCACTCTTATTGACCGTACTCACGCCATTTTGGTCATTTTGGCCAAATTTTGGCCAAAACTGACCATTTTGACCACTCTTTGGAAAATGGTCCCTTAACAGACTGCTTTTGTAGCCACATGCAATTAAAAGGGTCTATCTTAAGTAAAAATGCACACAGATTCCAGATAAAGTGCTGTCATTTGCCAAATCACAATAGCAGTGGTCATTTTGGCCATAATTTGGCCAAAAATGAAAATTTTCATGATTTTTTGGCCGAAATGTGTTACAAATATTGATCAGAGCTGCGACTGGATGTTTTTAGAAATCCACATTTATTTTCAAAATGTGCGCTGGATCATAACCATCAACCTCATGTAATTTATTCCGTCAGTTTTGACCTATGAGGGTCATTTTGGATACTTTAGACATAACTGACCGTTCGCGCAATTTGCATTATTAACTGTTCAAATAGGCAGGAAGTTGAGGTCTTCAGCATGTTTTTTCTTCTTCCCTTATAAAATGAGAATGCATTTAAATGTCCTTCATGTGTAAAATTTGATGCTGATTCCAAATATATCAGTCTAAATGACCCTATTTAACAGTTTAAGGTCATTTTGGCCACTTATGACCCTTAAAATGACCATTGACATCAGTTCAATTTATCCAAAAATACTTTGAATGTTACCAGAATCGTTACAAGGGCATACTGTGACACCTAACATTGGTGTATTAATCCTTGAAATTGAACATCTCAAAAGTATTTTGACCTCATGCAATTTATTCCATCAGTTTTGACCTATGAGGGTTACTTGGCGTACTTTAGCCACAACTGACCATTCACGCAGTTTTGCATATAATAAACTGCACATAGACAGGAATTTCAGGTCTTCAGCGTGTTTTATCTTCTTCCCAATATAAAATGCAAATGCGTTCAAAAATCCATCTTGTGTAGAATTTTATGCAGATTCCAAATATATCAGTCTTATTGACCCTATTCAATAGCTTATGGTTATTTTGGCCACTTATGGCCCTTAAAATGACCAATGACATCAGATCATTTTACCCCCAAATACTTCGAACGTTACCAGAATCGTTACAAGGGTGTGTTGCGACACCTAACATTGGGGTGTGTTAATCCTTTAAATTGAACATCTCAAAATTATTTTGACCTCATTCCATCAGTTTTGACCTATGAGGGTCATTTTGGGTACTTTAGACATAACTGACCATTCGCACATAGGCAGGAATTTGAGGACTTCAGTGTGTTTTATCTTCTTCCCTTATAAAATGGGAATACATTTAAATGTCCATCTTGTATAGAATATTATGCTGATTCTAAATATATCAGTCTTAATGACCCTATTGAACACCTAATGGTCATTTTGGCCACTTATGGCCATAAAAATGACCAATAACATCAGTTCAATTTATCCAAAATACCTCAATGTTACCAGAATCGTTACCAGGATGTGCTGTGGCATCGAACATTGGTGTATTAATCCTTTAAAATGAATATTTCAAAATTATTTTGACCTCATGTAATTCATATCATTAGTTTTGACTTTTGACCATTTTGGGTAACTGACCATTCGTGCAATTTTGCATAATAACTGTGCAAATCGGCAGGAATTTGAGGTCTTCAGTGTGCTTTATCTTCCTCCTTTATAAAATGGGAATGATGCATATGTCGTTCTTGTGTAGAATTTCATGCTGATTCCCAATATGTCAGTCTTAATGACCCCATTTAACAGATTATGGTCATTTGGCCACTGTTTGGCCCCAAATGACCAATACCATCTGTTCAATACTTCAATTTATCCAAAAATACTTTGAATGTTACTATAATCGTTACAAGGGTGTGCTGTGACACCTAACACTGGTGTATTAATCATTTAAATTGAGTGTCCCAAAAATATTTTTGACAACCTTGGTCATTTTGGCCAGATTGTCCCCTGCCCAATGTGTATACTAAATTAGCCTATAGTGAACATAGTGAGGAGACAATTCAGGATTGTGTTAATATTAGCATCAATTATTGTTAAATTGGAAAAGTTTGAAAGCTTTGGGGTGAAAATCAATGCAATGATTCCATATACATGATATAAATCAGTATTATTGTCCGAACTATTGGACTTTGTGGTAATTTTGATCACCTTTCCTCGATAGTTTCTCGTGACCACACATTATTTGAATTAAAAAGAGCTCAAATGTTGCTTAATATCATTTTCAGCTTGAGCTACTACACCAATAATCAAGAGTTTAATGAATGTGATAAAAACCTTTACATCAAGTACACATAAGGTTGTTTGACCATGCACTTTGGTCATTTTCATGACACATTAACATTAACCCTTTTGTAATTCATGGAAACGAATTCAAGAATGATGTTCGATAAGACATATTACAAAAACTTTCTGCACCAGATTAATACAATGGTTTAGAATATATCAGTCTTAATGACTACTTAGTGGTCATTTTGGTCCCTACAATTAGCAATGACAATTACATGTATCAAAAGTATTCCAATGTTCTTGCTCTATATTTTTGTAAGATTTGTTGTATCAATCATAATCAGTGACAAATTATTTAATTCAATGTGATATTACTAATAGTACATAATCAAAATGTGACCACTTTGGCCACTTTGACCGTTTATCCAATGTGTGAATTTTGAAATAAACATGACTTAGCAGCAATTGTAGGTCTATGAACATGATGAAATGCGTAATCCCTTTTCATGGGAAATATTAAAGGCTCACCTTGAGTAAAAATTGTGCCAAATATCATGTGACTGTCTACTGTGGCCCCTTTGGTCACTGTATGTTCCTAAATAGCCAGAATTATTTTCCTTCTTTAAAGTCAAATTGTACTGAGAATCATTACAAAGCAAAATAGGTCACAGTGAAGTTCACAAAGAGTTTTGACTATCATTCATTTTTACAATCTTTGTTTTTTCTTGTACAGTGATTCACAAAGCTCACATTGGCATGATTGGTGAGCAGCAAACTTACCCTTAATTCTTTTTAAAGACGTACTGGGTAATAAAATACATTCTCTATATGAAATTATTCTCTGTGCCGAATTTTGGTCACTCTAACAATTTAGGGCAAGTTTTCCACTTTCAACTTTACCAATCATGCCAATGTGAGGTTTGTGAAACATTACACAAAATGGCAAAGGTAATAAAAATGCACCATGGTTAAATCTATTCGTGAAAGTCCACTTTGACCAATAGCTTTGTAATGACGCACCTTTGAGTTCAGGATTAGTGCCTTCCTCTAGAATATAGTTATCTGTATAATTTAAATAAAAAAGGAGGGAATGATGTTATGGCTACTCAATGACCACACGATGACCAAATGGTGAGGTATTTGGCACAATTTTTTTACTCAAGGTGAGCTTTTAATATTTCCAATCGAAAGGGATCGAACACATTTCCACAATTGCTCCTGTCACGTTTATTTACAAAAGTCATACATGCGATAGATAGTCAAAATGGCCAAATTGGTTTCAAAATTTTGATAATGTGCTATTAGTCATATCATATTAAAATCAATAATTGATATAATACATCTTATTAACAATACTGAGCGACAACAACATTTGAATCCTCTTTGATACATGCAAATGTGATTGGTCATTGTCGGGACCAAAAGCGACCAAAATGACCACTAGCTCATAAATGGTCATTAAGACTAATATATTTGGAATCATTAATCTACATTAATCTAGAAAAGTGTCTTAGAATAACATGTAAATGATGGTGAAGTGTCTCATTCCTGAATTTACTGCCCCATATATGTGAGGTTTCCATAAACATTTACTGTGTGGTCAAGGTGGCTAAAATCATGTAAATGACCACAGTGCCATGGTCAAACGACCTTATGTATGCACGATGTAAAGGATTTTATCACAATTATCGACACTCTTCGTCGATTATTGGTAGCTCATGCTGATAATGATACTGACCAGCATTTGAGCCCTTTTTGACTCATCAAAGCATGCAAGGTCTCTCTCTTAGCTGATCTCTCCACTAATTGGAGATTCCTAGGGTCCATGGTCACTGGTCAATATTGAGGGAAACGTGGTCAAAATGACCACAGGGTCCAATAGTTATGGTCTGTGTGGAATAATTTCATTGACTTCCACCAAGAAGCTTTCAAACTTCCCCATTTAACAATAATTGATGCTAATATTAATGCAATCCAAAATTTCTCCTCACCATGTTCGATATCACCTGAATTAACATACACAATGAGCAGGGCTGGCCGGGGGGTCAAGGTGGCCAAAATGACCAAGGTAGTCAACTTTGGGGATGCTCAATTTTAAGGATTCATTCACCAGTGTTGGGTATTACAGCACACCCTTGTTAAGATTCTGGTAACATTCGAAGTATTTCTGGATAAATTGAACTGATGTTATTGGCCATTTTAAGGGCAATAACTGGCCAAAATAACCTAAAGCTGTTAAATAGGGTCATTAAGACTGATATATTTGGAATCAGCATCACATTTTACATAAGATGAACTTTTGAATGCATTTCCATTTTATATGGGAAGAAGATAAAACACGCTGAAGACCTAAAATTCCTGTCTATGAGCAGTTTATTATATGCAAAACTGCGTGAATGGTCAGTTGTGGCTAAAGTACGCCAAGTAACCCTCATAGGTCAAAACTGATGGAACAAATTGCATGAGGTCAAAATACTTTTGAGATGTTTAATTTCAAGGATTAATAAACCAATGTTAGGTGTCACAGTACAGTAACGATTCTGGTAACATTCAAAGTATTTTTGGATAAATTGAACTGATGTCATTGGTCATTTTAAGGGTCATAAGTGGCCAAAATGACCTTAAACTGTTAAATTGGGTCATTTAGACTGATATATTTGGAATCAGCATCACATTTTACATAAGATGAACTTTTGCATGCATTTTCATTTTATATGGAAGAAGATAAAACACGCTGAAGACCTGAAATTCCTGTCTATGTGCAGTTTATTATATGCAAAACTGCGTGAATGGTCAGTTGTGGCTTAAGTACGCCAAGTAACCCTCATAGGTCAAAACTGATGGAATAAATTGCATGAGGTCAAAATACTTTTGAGATGTTCAATTTCAAGGATTAATACACCAATGTTAGGTGTCACAGTATGCCCTTGTAACGATTCTGGTAACATTCAAAGTATATTTGGATAATTGAACTGATGTCATTGGTCATTTTAAGGGTCATAAGTGACCAAAATGACCTTAAACTGTTAAATAGGGTCATTTAGACTGATATATTTGGAATCAGCATAAAATTTTACACAAGAAGGACATTTAAATGCATTCTCATTTTATAAGGGAAGAAGAAAAAACATGCTGAAGACCTCAATTTCCTGCCTATTTGAACAGTTAATAATGCAAATTGCGCGAATGGTCAGTTATGTCTAAAGTACCCAAAATGACCCTCATAGGTCAAAACTGACGGAATAAATTACATGAGGTTGATGGTTATGATCCAGCGCACATTTTGAAAATAAATGTGGATTTCTAAAAACATCCAGTCGTAGCTCTGATCAATATTTGTAACACATTTCGGCCAAAAAATCATGAAAATTTTCATTTTTGGCAAAATTATGGCCAAAATGACCACTGCTATTGTGATTTGGCAAATGAAAGCACTTTATCTGGAATCTGTGTGCATTTTTACTTAAGATAGACCCTTTTAATTGCATGTGGCTACAAAAGAAGTCTGTTCAGGGACCATTTTCCAAAGAGTGGTCAAAATGGTCAGTTTTGGCCAAAATTTGGCCAAAATGACCAAAATGGCGTGAGTACGGTCAATAAGAGTGGCATTTTTGGAATCAGCGCACAATTTTACCCCGGATAAGCTTGTCAAACCTTCCCCACCAAAAATTCTGAATAAAGCCCCCTGGCTCCTAGATTAGTATCTGTCTAGTGTGACCGCCATTTCATGAGACCGCCACTATTCTATAGCTTCACGCCCTTATTGAAAGCAAGCTAGTGGGTATTTCAAAAAGCTGTTCATAACTTACGAATGACTTAACCCACGACTTGCGACCCTTTTTTAGCTATGTGAAATGTCCCTGTGCAGTAAACTTAACATCTAAGAACATGTTCAAGTCTTATGAAAAGTCATGCGTATCTTTACGAACAGCTTTATAAAACATCCACCTGGACAATAATCATAATTACCAAACGTCTGCCTTCCATCACGCGTATACTACTACAAAAACGCAGAACTGATTCTTCGGGTCTGCGTTTTGTCGAATCAGTGTTCATCTTTTCATTAATTCAAACCGAATTCCAGGAGTGTGCAGGCCTATATATACGCATTTCAAATAAAGAAAATGATTTGAGTGCTTATGATCTTGTCCCAATTAACAGAATGAGGTTGACATGTGTAAACTTAAATATTTGCCATTGTCAGGATAATCTTTGGCAATGAGCGGACGTCCGCTTAGTCAACGCGCCTGCGCAGTACATTAACATAGGCCCCAAACAAATTCTAATTCAAACACAGAGACAAATCAAAATTCTAACAAAGAGACAAATCTAAATTCAGTCCTAATTTGAGACAGACGATTATTGTCCAGCTTGGCTTTCCATACCATACAGATGTGACACTTTCATGAAACGGGCCGTAGACATCGTAGACCAGATTAAAAAAAAACAAATCAGACGGGGTAGCCCAAAATAAACTCCGAATTGTTGAAATCCCCCCACACACACACGCCAAACACACTCACCCACACGATTCAGTGCACCCTCCACCCTCAATCCACCCTCTCTCTCTCTCCCTCTGCACTGTCTTCTTCAGCCGCCCACTACTAACTCAAAACCGTTTGTAAGACTTGCCTGCCATCCCTACTCAGCCTATACCATGGACCTATTACAACAAGGTGCCCCATTTACCTTCGCTCACCGGATACATCTTCTTCTTCCAAACTAACATCTGCATCAAGTCCTCCATCTCCATCAATCACACCACCCTCGTCTTTGCTCTCTCTCTCTCTGTGTCCCCCACAAATTCCATTCTCATTTCCTCTCAAACATAATTTCTCACTTCCATACAGCATCACAGATCACACAAAAATCTTAATCACTGGATCGTCGAAGACTCAGAGATAACAGACACCAGAAAAGGCCGCTTTAAACTGTATAGTCAGGCAGGCTCACTACCTTATTTTATTCAATCTGTAAAGACAGAAAACGGAAAAGCATCATAAACATATGTCCAATGATTTGACACAAAGAATTATCTGTTGTCATTACATACCAGAAATACTTCTTTTCTTCTTTAAAACAACTTGAAATATAAATATAAATATTCATCTGTATATAGTGGATGATGTAAACAAATGCTTAAACCTCATCTATATAAGAAAAAACGGTTTATAATTAATCCACATAATCTTTAAAACGTCTTGAAAAGAGACTAGAAATAAACCTCATTTGCATATGTATTTGCATTAAGTCTTAGTCAAATGCTTCATAAATTTCCAATAAATCAGCTTCCCGTTTACAATATCCGTTATTAATTTCAGTTATATCATGAATGAGCCTAATGATAACTTGCCAAAAAGCTTTATTAACCAGATAAATAGTTAAGCCCGACTAAATTTATAAGAAACCCTTTAAAAACATTCAATATATATTCTCAACTTAACAGGCATCCTTCTTAGCTAGCGTTTGCAAACTAATATTAAAAACACAAAAGAAAGGCAACGGGTGACCCTGAACTGACCTTGCATAAATTAAAGCTTCGTTTGTTTGACAAAACTACTGAACTAAAAGTTCCTAAAAATCGGATAATTACTCAAACTGTCATTGTACAACCTTTTAAATGTGCCTTTATACACCTCACCTATCTTTGGTAGAATTAAAACGAAAACAAACGTCAATCAATACATGAGACCACGCCCATATGCCTGCCCTAACGAATCTCGCCTATGACGTCATCACGCCGCTAAATTCAACATTTGTTCCCTTCAAAAACTCAAATATTCATACGACTCATATTACTTTTCCTGAATTAATCTATCAAGCTTATGTCTTTATAACGTTCAAATATACTCTTAAAACTTCACACTTCGGCTCATAAAGTACAACTACCTTGCCGAATCGAGTGCGCACCGCAACTCAAGTTCATTTCACATCCATTTACTGTACATTACACAGACACGCATACTGCGAGCGTTTATTACACGCCGCACGTGTTTATTACAGTTCAAGAATCTCTACACTATCTTAAACGTACTTTTTCTTAATACTCTGTGGAAATTATCTTTATATCTTACTACTTATATAATGTATAGTATTTTAATCATCAAACTTACTTCTTGGGCGGCATTTCCTGGCCAACTTGATACAAATTAAGAGACTTTCGTCCCTCGAACGTCAGTGCTTGACAAAATCAAAATGGCATCTAAATTTTACACATTCATGAGCGCAGAATCGGCAAAAGATAAACAAAAACTTCATGGTAGCACGAAAGTGGCAAAATCGAACTTGAAAAATACAAGGAGCAAAAATCGACAAATTACAAAATATAGTTTCAAGGTTTGCTCTGCAAACCAATCACCATTCTTTTCAATTTCAAAGCAAATATTTTCCCATGTAATAACTTTCCACAATCCCTGAACTTAACTAATCCAAACCACACTTACCCCCCCCCCACACACACACACACATTAACCGTCCCCAAGTTAAGAACATTTTATAGCACACAACATTCAAACGTACACTAATGGCATAATCGAATGGGATATTTTATATTTCATGGGAAGCTCATGGATATGCGGATAACTTGTCAAGGTTGAGCCTTCACACACACACACCCTCACACACATTTATACAATGTATTTAAGAAGTTTCTGGTCTGAATTTATTTCAGTTCAAAAACAGAACTTGTGTAATCTAATCACATATGTTTGCATGCCATCTTATTTAACAAATGAAAAATGAGCCTTCATCAAACAATGTAACTTTGTGAGTGACTTGATTTTTGAAAAATTCACATACTAGATAATTATACAAAGAAATGTGAACAAGTAATCCATTAAAACAACAAAATATATATTTATATTACATTCACCGAAACCCTTACCTGTTCGTTATACCATGTATACAGTACCTCAGGTAATCAATTACCCGGGACGCTTCAGACCAATTAATGTAACTATCAGAGTGCAACAGACGACATAGTTCAATGTAATTGGAATATCAGACTCATGCCATCAAATTACTTAATTCAATAATTAATGAAATCTATGGGTATTGGGAAACAGTAATGATCTTATCACATGAATTTATGTAATATTTAATTGAATAAAGCCATAATCTAATTGATTTGATTACAGATCATGAGAACTTTCTTTCTTTTATCACATTGGACAGCAATGACTGAGGAAGTAGGAATGGTAAAAAAAGAACATTTCAAATTGGAAAAGAATCGAAATTGTTGCTTTGCTAATTCACTTTAGCAGATGTAAAATAATTCCTTCATTAGAGATTGTGCTTAAAAGGCGATTTGCGAGTTCAACCGAGTCTAAATGTTTTAGTGCTGTGAGTTCAATGAACAGAGAAGAAGTGCACTATTCTTGAATTAAATCCCAAGCATTTTTGTACATGTATGAAAAAAGATTAAATGTCTCTTCATTGAACAAAACACGATGTCTGTAGCTCGATATAGAACCACTGCAAGAAAATTAAGATCTTAATTGACAAATTACTTTCATTAATATGTATTCTCCTTTGTTCTGTTTCCCATGATCTCGTTTCCGTGGTACTAACAATGACAAAATAAAGTTATTTGAAAATTTAGAGTTAATTTAAAAAAATTAAAGTTATCATATATGAACCCATTTTTTCAAGAATCCCTCTCCCTCCCCCCCCCCCTCTCTCTCTCTTTCATATACACATGTAAATATAAATTCCTATTTTTGGATATATATATATATATATGTGTGTGTGTGTATGTGAGAGTGGGTGTGTGTATGGTGTGTGTGTGTGTATATATACTGCTTGAGCATGGATAAAGTTTGATAGTCATCATTTTTTTTATATATTATGATTAAATGAAGCACTTATATTTTTCATCTAATTCAGTAATAGATATTGGAAATTTAATATCAAACAAATCCAGAAATGGTATCGTATTAAAGTCTCACACCATCAGTTCCCCTATCTGCATAAATTAAGAAAAAAAACATCAATGTAGCATCAACATGTTATAGTCGTCTTACAGAATTTGATTTTGATATACCGAAATATTTTCCCTGTAGATTCAAATAAATTGGTTAATGTTTCGTGTTATATTCTACACAGTAAAAGCAAAAATAGCACATTGTTTAAGCCTGTCACTCTAGCAACAAGATGTTTCAACTTTTTTTGTAATTATCTAAACTTTTTTAACAACTTGTTTAAAAAGTTTAAACAACTTGTTTAAAAAGTTTAAACGGTTGCTTAAAAAGATATTCAAAAAGTTTAAACAGTAGTTGTTAGAGTGACGGCTTATACAACGTGCTTAAAATCCTGAACAGTGTTTTTACAGTGTGTGTAATAGTAGCATTAAAATTGCACGACTTTCTCTTTCTCTATAACCTCTATATATTTAAACATTGATATTCAAGCAAGTCAATTTTGTCAGGACAAGCACTTCAAATGTAATTAGCCATGCAGACAAGCGCATTTATTGTATCACGTGTATTGTCTCAGTATTTTCGATTGACATATTCATTCTTCCAAAAGCAATTGTCTTTCAACTGTATTCTTCAAAGAAGGTCACAGGAAATATATTTTTTTCCATAAGAGTGTTATTATATGTGGTTCATACTGAATGACTATCTTCATGACAAGTTTGGTTGAGTTATGAAATATAGTTCCAAGAAAAAATCCTCTTTCAACCCACATGGAAAATAATGATAATAATAATAATGTAATATTAACAGTGATAATAAATACAATAATCATCATCAAAATGATAATGATGATAACAATAATTTTATTAAAAATAATACTAATATAATGAGTATTTCAACGGCCCATTTGCTGACCAATCATCACTCAAGGCGCTGTATATTTAGAGAGAGAGGGGGGTGGGGAGAGGAGAGAGAGAGGGGGGGGGGGTGGGAGACGAAACAATGACAAGACGATTTGACGTTGCTGATCACAATTTATTCCAAGCTTACGGTTTAAAGCCATCTTCATGGGTTCTATATAAACAAAATCGAATGAGACATATCGATAGTACAAAGGGAGCAACATATATATATGTATATATATATATATATACATTTTTATATGTTTATATATGAGCAGAGGTATTTAAGCAGAGACATTTTTCGGCATCACCAAGTTTTCCAAAGGGTAAATAGCTCTAGGGAATCTTGGTTTAAAGTGATTGGTTAACATTGGTTTGACTTTTAAAAAATATGAGCTAGAAGGTCACACTTGTCACCTGTGTCTGTGATATGTTACAAAAATGAAGCCCAGAAAAAATTGCGTTCGAAAATAATTATTTAGTGCTTCAAAAATTGAAATATAAAGTGACCGGAAACACCATGTTAATTTCATCCCATACACTTATGTGTACTATTTAGGTGTCTATAAGACGCCTATTTACAAAATCTGGGTTTGCCTCGTAGTTGTAGCTTTTCATTTTCAGTAATGGTTGTTTTCAGGGTTTATTAGTTCTAATACATGCACTTGTACACATGTTTCATCTTGGTTTGAGAATTTTTTAAATCGGCTGCTCACAAAGTTAAACAATACCTTTAAGCTACGCCTACCACTGTTCTCTTCATCCATTTCTTTCACACAATATTTAAAAAACCAAGGACCGACGGGTAATAAACTAGGCCTATTATACCTTTTTTTTACCTCTGTCTATGGATCGTCTTGTCAGCAGGCATGGCAGGCTGTGGTACAATTGTTTTGTGTACAGAACAATTTATTTACGATGTTATTTTTATGTATATTCTGATTGATAGAAATGAAACGCATATCTTGCATATTTTGGACTATTTTGCGACGAATAAAAAGTGCAAAGATAAAAAAAAGATGTATCTTATTAGGACGTATCTATAATACGCTCGAAAATTCATGTACATTGGAAAATACATTGTTAATTTCTGATAATATCAGTTTATAGAATACTGCGTATGCGAGCATGAAACAAGCAACGGGCCCCAGGGGCCCGTTGCAGAAAGAGTTGCAATCAATCGCAACTCTAAAAATCATGCGCAACTTGATTTTCAACCAATCAACAGCGCGCATTTGGGACTTGCGATAGATTTTTTGACTTGCGTTTAAACTTTCAAATATTCACAACTTTGAAACTCCTTTCGCACATTCTTGCAGTTTCCATTGATATGCGTCACTGTCTTATTCATCTGCGTTTATTACAGAATGGAATTCGTTTAAAGGTATTAAAAAGAATTAAGACTTGTGTATTTTATTCAGTAATGAAATTCAATTGGTCAATAATCACAACTTATGAATCCTGATGGTTACAAAGTGGAAACTAAGGGTTATGAATCTGAAGTGAATCACTAAAAGTAAAGTGAAACGGTAAGGTATGCACATACATTTAGTATACAATTCTAGTGAAATTGCTACTTATAAATGGGCATAATAAAACAAGATGGATCAAGCTTGTATAAAATGCGACCACAGCTCAAAACGGTACACATGTGGAAATACAGGAGAAATGACATTTTACATTCATTTCTCATTGACTGTATAATAAGTGGGGATTGCCGATTTTTTAATGAAGTTTTCATTATGATAGGATTATTCAGTGACGTCTGTCACATAAATAATAAAACAAGATCTCTCAGATAACTAAATTAATTCGTACTAGGTGCGCGTATCACTGCGGCTTCTTTGATATTTTGATTAAGGATATAGAAGGACACTTTCTCTCAGTTTAAAGTGAGAGCATGGATGAGATTAAAACATTAATGTTTTAGACCATTAGATTGTTCATTAATGTATTAGAGCAGAAAACGCTGTCTAATATCAAACGAACCATTTCAAGACTTTCCCCCATACTACATTGTGAATAAAAACACAATTTTTTTCAAAAAGGTCATTTCAATTATAGTATGAGAACAGTGCAAGTATGGCGACAAGGCAAAACCATATTAATTAAAGTTAAATTCTGAGGTCCCAATAACAATAAGCAATAAGCTAAAAACTATTCCCATGGCAAATATAATTATATTCACGTGCGTTAATCCCTGGGAGATGGGGGATACACTTTTCGGAGAGGGGTGGCATTTACTATCACCCCCCCCCCCCCCCATTTTCGCAAGACAGGAACTATATTTGTTAACCATCTAATTATTAATACTACTGTAAGTGCGTGGATTTATCTTTAAATGCGGTCAAAGTGCTTAAATTTGCCTAATTTTGCATTCTAAAAATGCCAAATTTCTAGGGAAGTCGCTCCGCTCTCGGGCTCAAACTAATCTTACAAGATTTTGGCCCTGACAAATTCCTACGTTTAGCATATTGAAAATGTTATATCCCCTGCATCAAGGGAGTATGATCATAATACGTCCAGTGACTTTTAGATATGATTATAAGTTTGATCATAAACCAATCAAAACATCACTTGAGTACACGAGCGTGTATGCGGGGGGGGGGGGGCAAACTATCCTAGCATCTTTGTGGAAGCGGGGATAATTATTTTGTAAAAAAGGGGAATTCATACTCTATATATAAAGTTAAGTATACGATTAGTTACTAATGAAATTGACCAAATCAATGCCGTTAATGAAACACAGAGGGGCATTGTTGAAAATTTGAAGTACTGATCCCATCCTTTAGAAAGCCACGAAATTTCAACTTGACCGGGACTAAACTAAACTAAAGCTACCCCCCCCCCCCCCTCTCTCTCCCTATCTCTCTTTCGCTATCTCAAAAACTCTTTGTATCACTCCATCCTTTTGGCAAAAAAAGAGGGCAGTGACACCTACTCTGAGAGGTAGCATGCAAGTCGATCCATTGTGAATCATTCAAAAATGTTATTGCAACCTTCTGGCAAAAAAAAAGGGATAGAGAAAGTAATCTTGATAGAATTACTTTTTCATGTGTCCGTGATCACGTCATGCTACGATGTCATCTTAATCGACTACCGGGGATTAATCAATGAAATATCCTGTCATGTGTAACCTGTAACATTTCCAAAGTCAATGTCGATATGCTCCAACAGATGCGTCTGCCATTAATCCCCCACATGGGACAAACGTATCCAGGCGCGGACCCAGGGGGACACATGGGGCACGTGCCCCCCCCCCCTTTGAGAAGAAAAAATAAAATTTGTAATGTAAAAATTTCATTGAAACCGAGGTGTGCCCCCTCTTTTGAAATTGAAGACTTTTTTCGCTTGTCCTTTTTTTCGGGTACGAAATATTCTTAATTTGTGGTTGAAAAACTTTTTTTTTGGGGGGGGGCTTGTCAAAAAGATTTTCCTCCCAAACATTTGCCCCTCCCCCCCCCCTTTGGAAAATCCTGGATCCGCCCCTGAACGTATCCCCATTATGGACCTACAACATTCTCTATCAACAGCCTGATTAGCAATCCTTTCACCTGTTCTTCTGATTAATATCTGCCACGACGTATTAACATTAATGTGGGACTATTGGTAATTTCACGATATACTCTGAGCAAAGCAACCACCTGTCATTGCATGGCAAAGGAGCTGGCAATAAACGAAAAACAGATCTGCTCAACAATTAATATAAGAAAATGAATGGTTTCTGAGGGGTAATGATACAATTTAACCAGGCCATCAAATGCGCCATGCTCAATTAAGCAGGGTGATATCGTCGATTGTTTTTGGTCAGAATGGCATTTTGTGTCTAATTTTACTTTTCAACTTGAATCTTGATCTTATGTATATCATAATCATTTATGCAACGTTGTTCAAAATAATTTTCCATGTTTCCTCAATAGAATATAATAAATATTCTGTTATGAAAATCTACGTATACTGCTGAATTTCAGTTTGAAAGTATACAGTGAAAGAGAGGATGGAAAGAAAGGAAATTATTGTAAAAAAAACTGGGGGCTCATTCACTCCCCCGAATAGGTTGAACATTTTCCGTAACGCTCTACAGGGGCAGATCCAGCTTTCGCCAATAGGGGGGGGGGGCCGAAAAATATTTTCGTCAATTTTTTTTCTTGATCGGCCGCTATAATCTGATTTTTTGTGGGTTTTTCAGGGGTTAGTCCTAACTAGAGACTGAAATTTAAGTATATGTTAGTTTTTTGTATTGTTTTAAACAAGATAAGGTATCTCATGTGGTCGTAATATATAATGCGAGCGCGAAGCGCGAGCTAAAATTCTTTGATATTCTTTGTCCTTAGAACTGAAGATTCTGAGCAGTTTTTATAATCATGAACAAAGATAAGTATACAACTAAACCATGCGAGCGCGAAGGGCGAGCCGAAATTTTAATATAGTAACGTGAAAAGGTACTTAATTAGGACTGTTTTTAGTGATTAATGAAGAGGATACAAGTATCACCAATTAAATAATGAGAGTGCGAAGCGGGAGCTCAAAATTTTTTATATTCCGACCTGAAAACTAAACAGTCTAAGGTGGTTTTTATTTAAAAAAAGAACAAGCTGTGTGTCTCAAACCATTAAATGCGAGCGCGAAGCACGAGCTTAATTTTTTGATATACTGACATGATAAAGGAGCATTTTGACAAATTTTTGAAAGAATTTCCAAAGAGAATAGGTATTTCACGAGTCAAACAATACGAGCGCGTAGCGCGAGCTGAAAATTTTGATAAAACAATTCGTGTAAATCAAACAAAATAATGAAAGCTTGATGTGCGAGCTAAAATATTGAGTGCACATTGATTTCAGAACTGGATATATGAAGTGTCATTTAATCCTCTTGCATGGGATTCATTACACAGGCAATGCGAGCGCGAAGCGTGAGCGAAAATTCTTATATAAAGTCTATTTTCCAATTCTTTCCCCTCACCTTTCTCTTGTTTCCTTTCGGGGTCGGGCCGGCCGTTACGAGGCTGTAAATTACACATCATGGGTATAATACCTCTTTCATATATTTCTTTCTGTTTTTATAGTTTCTATCAAGATAAAGTACACTTTTTTCTGCAGGTTGTCAAAAAATAGGGAGGCCGGGGCCGGCTCGGCCCCCTCCTGGATCTGCGCCTGCTCTATGGCTTTAATGTTGAGTCTTGCAACAAAAAATAGAACAAAATTTGGAACACCAAGGTATGTGGTTCCAACTTCAGCATGCTTTTGCACCAGCATCACGGACCACAAAATTGATCAAACATGCACGTGATTTCATGTTCAGTTGTAAAAGTCTAATACAAATTAAATATCATGTTCGAATTCACGAAAGTTCTGGTGAATTTATTGCTGTTACTAATAAAGGACGTTTCCTTTCATCCGGTTTCTAATAGTGATGATAATATTGCCAACTATTAGTATAAAAGTGATCGTGATAATAGAAAACATTATAAAGTATTTTGTGGAATAGCAAAAAAAAAAAAATTCCGATACCAGTATCTCCTCCCAATATCAATATTGGGTTGATCTTAACCCTGCCCATGGCCCTGCATGGGAACGATGTTTTGAGTGGGGTTGCTGATGTAAATTTGAAAAGCAAAAATAATACAACTTCAAAATGAAAGTCATATATTTGTCCAGAAAAAAATTGAAAAGCAAAATAAAAAAGGGATTTTTTTCAAGGGCCATTTGGGTTATATTTATCAATTTGTACACACCTTCCAGAAATGTGCTGCCTATAGCCCGTTTCACAATTGACGTACGACCTGTTTACGACCGGCTGCAACAGTTTTTTCTTGTTGTTGCACGATCGATCTCTTGGTGTCTTGCGAGCTCTCGCAGCCATTGTAGACGAATGCACGAATTTGAGGTGGTCGGAGGTGGTCGTGACTGGTCGCATCTGAATTTGAACATGTTCAAAATCCAAAACGCGATCAAATACGATTGATTTACTCGCATCAGGTCGTACCATCGGTAGGGCGATCATCGTGCGAGTGTTGGTGCGAGAGGTGACACAACTAAGTTTACTCGACTGGAGGTCGTACATCAATTGCACATGTGCTAGCAACCTACATGAACAGAGACCTGTCTTGCGACTTGGTGCGATAATATATGGGCCATAAGACTGTTGCAAGACCGATCGCAACGGCTTACAACATTGCACTACCGTTTCATTCGCATGTATGCGACCGTTCCCCTCGCAATCCCTCGTGCAACACTCGCATGTGATCGCACGAGCACAATAGGATCATAAGCGACTTACTCGTGCAACGGGTTTTACTGGTTGTTTTGTTATACGACAGCTGTTGCAACTGTGAAAGCCTCTGTGCGAGCTGGAGCCAAATATCTCACATAAGCGACTATACTAAGATGACTGGCGATTGATGCCTGTTGCAGCCTGTCGCACGACCAAAAGGTCGCAAATGGTCGTACGTCAATTGTGAAAGGGGCTTAGGAAAACAATACATGCAGCACCTCCAAATAAAAATGTTGTGGTGGGTCACACTGTTATTACTAGTGTGAACGGATCTAAATTGCCCAATCTCTGGCTTGATTCCTTATTTAATGTGGATTTACAGTGACAATTCCTTCGTGTCCACTGGAGAGGAGCGAGATTCTGGACTAGGAGGAAGTCCCGAGACATTATTTTTAATCCTGTCGAGATTAAACCGGCGTCTCATCTTTCTCAATTTCCACCCCCACAATGAGATCAACAACCTAGACAGGCTAGAGGCTCGATAAATTGTGTTTCACGCAGCAGGATGAAATTGACATTCAATGAAGTTGAACTGTGTGTCATTGTTCCAGAAGTTCAGATCGAATTGAATCGCTACCAGCACTTTCCTTTAATTTACAGGGATTTGTTTGTCAGGAGAAATGAAAGAAAAGGATTGAAGTCTCTCGATAATTATGCAGCCAAATCTTAGCCATTGTTCCGAACTATCATGTTATTACGACCCAAATCCAAGGTCTAGTACTCGCATCATCCCATGCACGGATCGCACATTCATGGATAGCTTTCGATTAAATTTGAAATAAATTATGGGGGGAAGACAAAGTGATCCTGGGGGGACATTAATATTACAGATATTAAGTGGTCAGGAGAAATGAAATGGAACGCAATGATGGATCAAATTTCTTAATAATTGTTTCTGACTTGTTTTACTAGAACCCAAAATCAAAGAATAAGTCGCCATAAAATAGAAACTTGGCCTTCAAAAGGCGAGAAAAAAAACACAGCTTATCTGCAAGAGTACTTTTTTTCATAATGTGAAGTATTCAAGTTGTAAAGTTGAATAGGAAACAAGGCAAAAGAGTTTCTTCAAAAGAGCTTTATTGGGGAACTGCAGGGAAGTTTCACTGAGACTGAAAGTGTGAGAACCCTCAACTTCAAAGGTTGTTTTCTCCTTGTTTTTTAGTTTCTTCTACATTCCACAAGTACTTGTGTGAGTTTGTGTCAGGATGTGCTTGGGTCATGTTTGTTTGTGTCAGTTTGTGTCAGGATGTATCAGTTTGTGTCAGGATGTGCTTGGGTCATGGGTGGCGACCGTGCCAATTTTCGTCGCGATCACGAGACATCACAAAAATAACCGAAATCTTTGGAGGGAGCGCTCCTTGGTTATGCCTTTCAACAGTGGCGTACCGTGGGTCATGGCATTGGGGGGGCACCAGCAAAAATGTTGAGTCACTTAGTGTGCGCGCGAAGCGCGCTCATTTGCCAGGTATACTGACCTAATAGAGACATTTAAAGGACGGTACCATTAAATGGATATGTATCTCAATTATCAAATAATGCGAGCGCGAAGCGCGAGCTGAAAATTTTTTATAT
This sequence comes from Lytechinus variegatus, assembly GCF_018143015.1. Lineage (NCBI taxonomy): Eukaryota > Metazoa > Echinodermata > Echinoidea > Temnopleuroida > Toxopneustidae > Lytechinus > Lytechinus variegatus. The sequence continues at coordinate 15,232,185 of NC_054741.1, read as the reverse complement.
TCAGACCTAAGAAAGGATATAAGCAAAGTTTTGTAATAATGATGCGTACCTCTCTCACAAAACAAACAATGCGAGCGCGAAGCGCGAGCTGAATATTTTTTTGTATATATTAACCCGAAAAAGGGACATTTTAAGGACTGTTTTAGGGAATTCATAAAGAGCATACATATCTAACCATAGTCATTTAATGCGAGCGCCATGCAAGCGCTTGCTGATTTTGTTAGAATTACACCTAACCCATGCATGAAACACCTTTCGTAGTCATTGTAATCATGAACATGATACATATCTGACTAATCAAATATTGCGAGCGCGAAGCGCGAGCTGAAAATTTTTGAAATTCAGACCTGAAGAGGGGCATTCTAAGGCTTGTTTGTAGGAATTCACTAAGACCATACATATTTCACTAACCAAAATGATGCGAGCGCGAAGCGCGAGCTGATTTTTTTATATGAAGAACAGACATCTCGCCAGTCCACTAATGCGAACGCAAACACGGACAGGAAATGTTTGATATTCAGACCTTGAAATAAAAGGGGGCAATTATGAAATAGTCATTAAAAAAAGCATGTAACTACATAAAACAATCATTTTATACTCGAAGTGCGAGGAAATATATTTGGTGTAAATTGACTTGAAAACGGGATGTTTTAGTACAATAGGATTATCTCATTACTCAGACAATGCAAGCACCAGAAATGATGAACACATTAGCCCTCTATATACGCCCTAAGCCAATTATGTTTCATAAAGTTATGAAAAATATTTCTTATGTAATATAATATAATATAACATAATATATAAAATACAATAATTCCTTCTTCCCCACTACGCTTCTCTTTCTTTCTCCTTCTTTTTCTCCTTTTCTCTCGGTTTTTTTTTTGGCCAGCCGATGGGGGGGGGGCACGTGCCCCCCATGCCCCCCCCCCGTAGTTACGCCACTGCCTTTCAAAGTAGCCCTGACAATAAAGGATTAAATGTAAATAAATGTAAGGCTTTCAGTATACTTGCCTTAAAATCTTGCATTTTACTAGAATAATCCATTTTTTATAATTTCCTTGTTGAACTGTTAATTGTAATATTGTTTATTCTTGCATTGTACGTGCTATAATACTTATAACTACACGAATGGTCCATGAACATGGTCTCAAGAAATTAACGCCATTTATCACAAAATTATTTAAAAAAAAACAGATCTAACAAAGTGAGAAAAACTTATTCTGTATCTCAGGTTCTTGCAGGCAATAAAAACATGTTCAACCATAACTTATGGGGGAATGGGAGGTTCAGAAAACAAAAGTCTGATACAATGATATGGAAAAAGTACTTCATGTAGATCGAGTTGAATAAACATCCGGGAAATGAAAACACGTAAAAGAGCAGAGACAATGCGAATTAGATAATTGAATCCGAGGAAAGAATTGTGGATGAAGAGGAAAAATAAATTAAGGGCAGGTTCGCAAAGATGGTCAATATGTGTTTAAGATTACAGCTTTTTATTTTGTCATAATGGCAATGTTCAAACCCTGAAATGGCCATGCAGTATTCAGATCTGAAGCACTCTTATGTGAAAATTGGAAAGTCTATGCTATGTAGACAGAGTTACACATCTCCAAGGCTTAAATAATATTTATCCGTTATAGATAGGGGGATGTTTCTTTACAGAGATCAATGCGGGGAATTCACGTATACCTGTAGGTGTTTCATCAAGCTGTTCGTAAGTTAAGAGCGACTTTAAGAACGACTGGTGATCCTTTCTTGTGTTAAATGGTGTAGACCAAAATGTTCATTGGCGATGGTTTAGCGCGTAAGAAAGGATCGCCAGTCGTTCTTAAAGTCGCTATTAACTTACGAACAGCTTTATGAAACGTCTCCCCTGTGTGATTTTACTACCTCTCTTCCTTCCAAATGACCTTTTCAATTTCGTAAAGGGATTCATCAGATTATCAATGTTCTCATCTTTTCACAATCAATTCGCTGTTCCCTTGCTAGCTTTCGCCTTCGCCTTCACCATTGTTCACTGGAAGGAACTGCGGACTTCTTCAGACTAGCGCTGACTCGCCGTAGCTGGGGTATTTGCATTGCGAACTTTGAATTGATTTATGACCAAATACAAACTATATCACCATAGGCTCATGTGTTGAAAATGGGAATTGATTAAATCACTAAAGATACGTGTTAATAATGACACAATTCACACCTTTGTTATTAAGAGATCGTCAAATATCCTTCATTTTCTGAGAATATTGTTGTCCACCTTTTTTTTCCTTGGTCGTGTTGGTAGGGAGGGGGTCTGATACCCAGAATACTCTGAAACTAATTAGCTGCGGCAACAGTGAAGGTAGGTAATCTTGAGCAACTAAGTCGCCATAAAATACTAAAAGGATCGAATGATACTACTTAATTGGATTTATCTGGGGCAGTAATGGTCCCAATTCACGTCCACGTGATAAAAAGTTCTCAGATGTGCATTATTTTGATTTTATGTGAATTTATTTCTTTCAATGCCGTTATTTTATATACGGGGGGAACTTTCTTATACTACTGTAACATATTAGTGATGTGCGGCCAGAGGTGTTTGGGATCAGTTGGCAAAATGGGGGGAGGTGGGCTAAAAAAACACTCTATAAATTGTACTTCCTGAAGTTATCTTTTAGGTGACTAATCTCAATCTCAATTTCATTAATCACCAACAAATAATTTTTTATACCAATCGGATACTCTGATACCACAACGGCAATTCATCATTTTACGTAATACAGGGTTTGAAACATTGTTTTATTTTTCTAAATATGATATGAACCTAATTGTTAAATCCTATGTGCACGAGAAAAAAAGACAATACTCGGTAAAGACTGATTAGATACCCTTATTTTTATTGTTTATAATGCCTTGAATGTAATCCTCAGCAGGAAAGGAAGAAACTGAGAAAGGAGTGATCATTTTGCTAAACGACCATGACGACAAAAGATGGTTAATGGGTCCTTGGTGGGTCAATTGCTAACAAATATTGCTAACTGATATTGCAAAGTATAACAGATGGCAGCTGTTTGATCATGAATGTATACGTTGACTGGGATGAAAGACTGATTTTTCAAGTAAATGAACAGTAACATCATCCAACCTCATCAGTCTTAATTTCAAATGGCGGGAAATACTTTTTTGAACCAGTAACACAAATCATGGTTAGACACTGGTCACTCATTTGGACAGAATAAACAAAGGTCTACAGTCTTACGTCAATGATCTTGATTGGTCACTATTCAATGTGTGATCAGTTGCAATCCTTTGAGTAAAGGGGCCTCAGAGTCCCATTTTATTCAATATTTGCTCAGTCTTAAGAATTTAAGTGGGCCATGACCACATGACCTCTGTTCAAACCACTATTAGCCCAAGAAAAATGTTGCAAAAGTGTAACACAGGTGTCAACATCTTAAGGACACAACATGATACAGATTACTTTGACACAAACTGTACAGTGGCCCGTCATACAAAGCTTAGCAAATGATTGAGGAAAAAAATTGACGATCGATTGCATAGACTACAAGGTACAATCAATCGTGAGAATCAAGCATATCATATGAAATTGCTCAATTTTGCGTTACGGGAAGCAGGGCACACTAAAGCTCGGCCCCTAGCAAACCTAAAAAGTCTGTTGGTGCAGCGGTTCTGACTATCGCCTTGTAATCAAAGTGGGGTTGTGTGTCCGAAAGCCATCGCGGCGTAACATCCTTTGGCAAGGTGTCAAACAATCCACACTCTGCCACTTTCCACCCAGGTATTAAATGGATACCCGGTAGGATGTGAAAGCATAATTATGTACTATGCCTAGCAATTTAGTCCTGGGGGCGTTTCATTAACATTTTTGTCCGACAAGTTGTTAGATTTGACAACTTTTCTGGATTTTGATTGGCTGAGAAGCACTGTTACTATGGTAACTGTAGGATATATCAGGACTTGTCGGATAAAATCCTTTCATGAGACGCTCCCCTTGGCTCTTGTTGGAATGGCTAGTTTCCTTTCTTAGATATAAATGTCTCAATAGAACATTTCAAAGAAAGGATCTCTTTTGTTGCTTCCATACTTGACATAATTTGATTTTATTTTCCAATCATGGGGAAAAGAATTGTTACCTTTTCTACGGGAGACAAAATATCAAATACCTAACTGCCATTTTTTAACGCAACTTTATTAAAATATATAGTCGGTAATAAGCCTGATTAGAGGGTTTTACTTTATGACGTGAAACTTGCATTTGATACCATGGATACTTGAGTGTTATAAGTAGTAAGATTAAATACTTTCATAGAATTATCAACTTGAAGAAACGATATTGTATTTTACAGGCGAAAGAATAAGGATTAATTTACTGTTTCAGGTGATGAATTTTATCGACTGGTGCATTGTTGATCTAGTCAGGAAAAGTCTTCATAAATGCCGATTTATTTTCAGAACGAACCGGACAAGGGACTCTTTTTAGTCAGATATGGAATGTCAGAGATAATATCCTATCCCAAGAAGTATACTTTCGGCTCCATTATTTTATCTTTATACTTCTTATTTTTTTAATGCCACTTAAACACGAGTACTAGTATATTTATGGGAAATGTTTTACGCGCGTGGTACCCTATAATCAACATTATTCTGAGTTCTCCACCACAAGGTGGCGCTCTAACACAGACAATGCAATGGCCGCGCCCGGGGCAAAATGTTCACACCCCAAAGTTTGTATAAAGATTTGCAACTATCACTCATCATCATGGTATTTCCATTTGTCGAACATGTGACTAATCCTCTTTGATATCATGCCATGTGTAGTCCTGTTAAACAGACAGTCTATAAAATGTTGCAAAATCGGAGTTTTATAGTAAATATTCAACATAAACATACGATACTTTGATAGACAACATTGCCTTTTTTGCAACCAGTTCCATTTTTTACTCTATCCTATTATATTCAAGGGATTGCCCTCTGCCCAAGAGATTTTATCAAGATTACACCCCCCCCCCAAAAAAAAAAAAAAAAAACATCTTCTGTGGCTTTTTTTGATGAATGTTTGCAATCCTAGTAGGCTGATGATCGTTCCTGTTTCTAGTCTGGGCGATGTATTCATACCTCTTTACCTGATCACCATCGTGTTTATATTCTATTGAGGTTTTCTGCACACAAAAACAGACACAGAAACAGCAATTCCACATTCAATTGTCATTTATTGCAAATGAAGTTGACATTAGACGTATTTTACGATGGCACACACAGCACACATCAGTTTTCCAATGTATTTTTATAAACTACCGAACATGCTATATACATTAGAACTGTAAATATAAAAAATTGTGATCCTCACAAAAATAACACTTAAAGATATAAAAATCATTCGTTTCATACGCCTAATAGTTATGTTCGTATACTGAAAGTAAAGTGGACGGAGTAACAACATTGCAAACAATACATTTCATTAATATTCACACAGTATCAGTTCATTTACAAATAAATCATCCCTCCCCACAACACCATTGGCGGCGGAAGCCAAAAAATTTAGGGGGTGTCCACCTGAAATTTTGGGATATACACATGTAAAAAATAGGACAAGCGCCCCAAAATTTTTTGACAAGCAAAAAAAAAAAAAAAAATCAACCTAAATTTTAGGGGGGGACAACACACGTTTGAGGGGGGGCCACGTGAATTTAGGGGGGGACGCAGGAAAAAAATTGACAAGCAAAAAAAAAAAAAAAAAAAAAAAAATTAAAAAATAAAATTTAGGGGGGGACCGTCCCCCCACCTAAAATTTAGGGGGGACACGTCCCCCCCCGCTTCCGCCGCCTATGCACAACACCCCCCTCTCTCTCTCCCTCTATCCCCCGTCTCTCTCTCTCTCTCAAATTTCCTGTAACCATCATTTACTTCCCTGTAAATATTGCTCCTCTTCCGATATAATGTTCAGTATTTGCATAGCATTATCATCATCTTGGCGAAAGTTCGTCTATGATTCATCATATCACAGGTTTTATCAGAAGAGCGAAAGAGAAAACTGCTACTTAACAACTTTTCATATACTTTTTTCGAAGAAATCGGAACATCCGTTAGAAGAATCGGAAGGTCAGACATTAATTGACATAATAAACTGGGATTTTGATATCATCTGAGAGCTTCTGAAAACTAAGCCTTAACTAAATGGAATTTTCCAAAATTAATCAAAAAAATAATAAGTCCGGACTGACGATTTCACTCGTCTACTGTTCCTTCTTGTTTCTCAAATCATAAGAAAATCAAATGTATCAAATAAATTATATCATTATTGGAAAGAAAATTCGATACTCCTTTGCGACAACGTCCTTAATTGCATGGAAAATGAATATTGTGACGAGCTTTGTTTTAAGAAATATATACGGTTGATCACAGAGGCACCAGGCCCAGTTTAAATATGCACAGCATATTCAACAAATAAAATTCAGTCAAAATAATGTTCCTAATGAAAAAAATCTAGAGATATGTAATAATTGGTAAATCACTTTCCATTACATTACAAATTGAACTAAATGAAAGTTACTGGCACTCTTTCTATCAGTATGTGGAATTATTTTGAGGTCCATTTCTTAATTAATTATTTCTAATTGCATTATTAAAGCACGACATAATTATACAATCCTCCAAACATTGGAAAATGATGAAATGGCAAAATAATCATCATACGCAGCAGTTTAAGCACACATAAACACTTTTTATCAAATATTTCATATTTTTGTTTATAATTCCCCCTTTACTTGTTCTTTCTAATATCCAGCTTAGAAATACACAACCGATGCTTGGATGTATTTGACTTTAAGTCAACGTAATGCCAATTTTCTTAGCTAATTGGGTTGCGTGAAAAACACCATCAATTACAACATCTTTTCTGTGTATCAAAGATGATAATAGTCATTTTGTAACCACTTGTCTTCTTAACGCTACATCTGTAAATAAACTCCTCGTTTACAATGGAGATAGTGGTACTTAATAAATAATGGAACTATCTGTTGTGGTAGGTGGTTTCTGGTCTCGGTTTAACGGAAAGCATCTGTCGACATGTTTCGGCTGTACTGAGGGAAGGTGTCGCGGTAACGGCTACTGCTTGGCAGGAATGAACGGTCGACAGTAGGTAGACAAAGAAAAGGGGATAAAAGAACAAGAAAATGCAAAATAATGATAAATAAATAGCTTTTCTTCTTTCGTGTTCATCATCTACAAGTATGTCAGATATTTGGCCAGCCAGACTTTGGGAAATCAAAGAGTGAAAAACAAGCAGTTAGAAGTTTTTATAATTACTTTGAAAGTGCATTTAGACTTAATGTCGTGTTGATTATCATAGTCAGGTTAACACATTTCTTGTTTCAAACGAATGATAGTTATTGGTATCTACAAAGTCCACCGCACACTTTGCGACAGGTATACGATCCGATTTGGAACAAATCTCATTTTCCTTATTTTTTGAAAATGTGAATGCATAGAATAGTATCATTTAAGGTTTAAATTAACTTTTAGAATACTAGTACCGAAATTTTGTATGATTAAAAGCCATTGTTTTGGGAGTAAAGGTCAAATTTGTTTCAATTCGTAGCCTGTCGCACGATTACTTTGACGTCATGGTGATTACAGAGTAAGTTATTCCATATAGAGATTCGGCACAGAGTTTCGACGCTTTATTCCAAAAACGGGTCGCAAACAATTCGTAAAAGGTGTGCGATGGCCTTTATGGAGCTGGCAACTTTTTTATCTCTTTCGGTAGGCATACGTTTCCATACACGCTCCATATTTGTGGGGGCCCTTTTTTGTCACAATTCCTATTTGACAATAAAGAAGCACACAATATGGCCGGCCCTTACATGAAATCTAAATACCCCCAAAAAAGAAAAACGTATTTTTTCTTATCTGACGAACCCCTTTTGAGCTTCCAGAATTCTCGGGGAAGCAAATGTCCGATCATTTTTGTTTCTTTACAAAGGAACCCTTCTTAAAAAAAAAAAAATTGTACTGTTCGCGCTTGGATAATTGACATTTAATGCTTTTATTGAAGACGTAGCGGAAATATAAAAAAAAATCAAAAGGAAGAAGTGCAATAATGAAGATGTTCTAAAATGATATGACACATCCTTTTCAAATTCCATTATTTCTTTTCATGAAAATTTCATCTGAAACCTTGAACGCCCGTTTAAACTTAGAGATTATATAATATGATGTCGGACAGATTGACTTATGTACTTACTAAATGTTGGCAGGAACTGGACGTTGGCCATATTGATCAAGGCGAGGCTCTTGGGTGAACGTATACTGCAAGGAGAGAATATGATGATAGTTATTACATCTGAAACAAAAAGGACTGAAAATTCCCTAGTCTTTTCAGGTTCAAATTTTGAAAGTGTAACTACCGCTAAAACTATCGGATCCCCATATTTTGAGGTCTCGTGTGTATATTTCTCTGTCGGAACCAAAACTTATTATTCTCTCCTCATATCGAAAATAATATTAACACTGAACAATGAATTGAGTGTGATAATTGACATCAATCGTATTTCAATTCAAACATGACTGATTAACAAACGGAAATAATCTTTTCAATGTTTCAACATTTGCGTAATGGTAATAAGGTAACTGACGAAAGTTTGTTTTGAATAAGTTTGAATTCCTAATGACTTCCAATTATTTAAGTGTTTGTAGAGTAAAGAAATTTTGATAACATTATCATGTTAAGCAGGGCCCGCTGGGAGAACATTTTTTCAGAATTGAACTGGCTACCCTGGGTAAAATATGATATCATTATTATTATCATTATTGTTTTTATTATTATTAATACTAATAAAATTTTGAATCTGTAGCTTTATAGAGTGAATAAACTTACTCTCCATGATCCACTGATCGCCGGTTTCTGATACCTCACTGCATACCCAGTAAATCTTAGTTGTCCTGGAAAAGAAAGACATAACAAATGATTATTTTATTTCATTCGGCTCATGTCCTCAAACCTTATGACTCGAAAACAATTAATGCTTTGCTTATTGTAATAATGAATACGCAATTTCTATTAAAAATTTATCAATTGAAATACAATCAAATTGAAATACTTCAGTAGCTTTAAATGTAATTGAAAATTTGTTATCATAACAAGTTTTATCAGGCCTCAGGATATATTCCTAGCCATGTATAGGCCCTATTCGGGGTCTGTGCCAGCCAAGCTGCTTTAATGAGAAAATACTGTATATTGTTTTGTTTTTCAAACGGCCTTTAATTTTGTGTTTTAGCAAAAAAAAAATCAAGGTTAACTATGGTACTAAACACAAAAAGGGCTTATATAATAAGGTGCATTTGTACATCAGATCTTGTCTTTCATATGCCATATAACTTCCAGGCTCAAAAATACAATTTTCCCTTTATTCCTATGGTTTGTGTGATTTTTTTTAAGAGCACCCTCCCTTTTGCGATTGGTCCCAATTCATTTTTTTTTTAATAAATCGTCATGATGTCGAAGCAATCGTACGGTAAATGTGACCTGTATCTAAATAACAGACCTTCAACTTTTTTTGTACACTTTTGATAATAGTATTTGGAGAGAAGTTTTATAAATCAGGTAGGATGATCTTGTTGTTGTTGTTATCATAATAAGCGAATGATGATAATCAGCTTCGTGAATTAGACGTAAATATACGTAGGACCCGTTTCATAACGAGTTACAACTATAGAAATTCACCGTTATGGCAACTATATCATGGAAACGTGGCTCTACGGTCCTTTGCAATCAAGGCCCCGATGGTAGTTACAATAATGGCAAAGCTATACTACTAATAGTTGCAAGTCTTTGTGAAAAGGGTACCCTATCTCAAGGTGAGCGGCGTGATGATACGTACCGGAGTTTTCGATTTTTGGTAATTCTTTGATCTCTTTTGCTGCTGCCCAGTCTATGCGTAACGATCTGAAGAAATCAAAATAACAAAAATGCAAAATGATTAAATATTACATATGTAAACATGGTTTATTTTTTTTACAAAGTGATGACAAATGCCCCCCCCCCTTACCGTCGCATCACCCATGTATGTATTACAGCCAGGGTGTTCCGATTAAAGCGGGGGGGGGGGGGAGGCGAACTAAAACTGATGTTATTCTTTCTCCATTAATGGTATATTGGTGTTAGTTAAAATACGAAGATTTTTCTTTTCAATATTCATCTTTCTCCGTTCTCTCTTTTTCTCGCTCACATTCCCCTCTCTCCTGACACTAGTTGAATAAATGGGCAGAAGTCAACCCCCTAATTTATAAAGCGCCTTCTGATAGCGATATATAGATGTTTTAATAATGCTGCCATGCATGGGTGGCGTATGAGTAGAACGAGTCGGCTGCCCCTACTTTCGTAAAGAATATTATTAGCTTTATTTTGCTCATCACTTAATTTGACCCCCCCCCATCCCCGGTCCTTGACTCACTCATTAATAATCTCTCTCTCTCATTTTATTCCTAGTGAACAACCATAATGGGTATGACAAATACTCTACCTTTTTCTTCTTTCTCTGCATTTTCTTAAATATTCAGTTTTTCTCATCACCCCTTTCCTTTTTGTCTTTCTCCATCTTCATATTTTCTTTTCTCTTCATTTTCTCTTTTTTTCTCATTTTAAAATGTACCAAGGAATAATGAAGCCTTTTTCTTCCTCACCTGACTTCATCTTTCATTGTTTCACGTAATGATCTCCCGGTGTCAGTGATGTTCTGCATGGAAAACAATAATAGGAGTATTTAGATTATGAATGAACTGTATATTCTTTATTGCTATTTGAAATTCATGATAATCCGTGTCATTAAAAGATTTGTCAGCGATTTTCAAATGACTTATTTGTTTTCAACCAATCAATAATTCCAAGCCGTATAACTACATGTACACTCTTAAAACAAATCAGTCAAATTGACTAGACCAGTAGTCAGCTGGGAGCAACTGATATGGCAATCACTGATATTCACATTTCTGACATATATTCTAGTCAGAAATAACTCTTTTCTAGTAAAATATAACTAGAAAATAGTCAAATGAATAACAGTTGCTCCCAGCGGATCCTATCAAGCAGTCATTTTTGACTGATTTGTTTTTAGAGTGACTAAGAACATCTTTTAGAGAATCAGTGACAAAAATCTTAAATGAAATGCTCTCTTGACGGGTTACTCTAATCCTTTTAACGAGATAATTTTTTAAATACCTTTTTAATAAATGAAATTGATAACACTGACCCTGGTCAACACTTCTATGTGGTTAATCCAAATCAATTTATCAATCAATCGATCTCGCTTCATTTCCTGTCAGTGTTTAAAAATTATAACACACATGTGTAAATAACTTTATTCTGCGTAGAGGTTTTGAAAAGACATTAAGTCATATTTGTTCAATTATTGTGCCGTCTGGTCTCCATGCTGGATCGGCGGTTGCCAGGGCAACGATTAATGCCCCACACGCAGGAATGTGGATTGAATTTCACAGTATTGAATTAAGCATATAAAAGGAAATATGAATGGATATAGTATTCCATGTTACATTTTTTAGTTTTCTATTCAGTTCCTTATCGTCTCAGGAGGGTCGCCTTTAATATTAAGCCTGCTAATTGGTAAATTTCACCATTTTTTTAGCGTTAAGGTCTATAATATCTTAGACAATGAATCATATAAAAAATTGAATGTAAACATAGTTCATGCAGTTCCACAAATATTGGCGAATTCGATTGCCAACCGATAGGAAAAGTGAGTGTCATCTATCGTACTCATGTTGATTTCAATTTCGATGTACATTGTACGTCTTCGCTATCATTAATAATGAACGAGCCCTTGTTTATGATTAATACACCAACAGACAATCTACAAATAGAACCATACTCCCAATTCTGTGCTTTTCACCTGGACTGATTTTTCATATGAACCTGCAGCGAGGGGCAGCACCTGGATATTTTTTATATGAGGAGGGGGGGGGGCAAGATGACCCTCTTGCGTACGTCATTCTACATGTATATGGGTATTTGCAGTTATACGATCCAGACGTCCCTTTGTATATTTTGTTCCTCCTCCCCCCATTTCATCGCTGTTTATTCCCCCTTTTTTAACCCAGAAAATCAGAGGTTGGTCTCCCCCCATTGCCCCCCCCCCCATGATGAAGTCCCTTCACGTACGTGTAAAAGCGCGAGTACACGAAGCAGGTGTCCCAACGGAAACAAGAGGTGTGCCGTGGCCCGAATGACCCATTAATCAAGTTGATGGCATATTACGTACTCTGTATGAAATAGGAACCCGTTGCAATATAGTATTCTATTATTAAATGTTAACAGAAAGGGTGAATTTTAGAATGTATTGTTCTTCCTTCGATCGAGGAGAGAGCATTGAAATGACACGAGAGAAGTATGTTAAATCATGTACAGCATCGACAATGTACTCAAGAACTAGAGTTGGATATAGTTCATCAATTATTTATAATTTTCATTTTATTACCGAAGAGCGATGGTAGATCTGTATCCCAAGCACGTGGGAACCATGGAGACTAAACGCTATAAAGATTTATTACCACCGTAAATTATGTATAAATTAAGCATGCATATACAATGTAGGTCTTAATAAATTTTTGTTCGATCATACTGAAGCGAAGAGGAAAATATAATTATAATCATAATCGTTGCAAGAATATCGAAATAGGTAAGATACTCTCAATGCTAGAGAAGGGACGAGGATAAATGAATAAATATTGTCACTCTAGATTTCCAAATATAATTTTTGTAAACGAATGTCAACTGTCTAGACTGCAAGTTTAAGTTCAACATATTGTCTTGAAGTCTTTGACGATCGATTCCCAAAAGCGCGGCATGATAAAAATGTTACCATGGTGACGAGACGATATATTTCGCAGTCACTTAAAGACCTTTCCGAAACAAACCCATATTTGGAAAATGCTCAATAAAGCAAACATTTGCAAATGACAATTTGTTTGAAAAAAAAACAAGCGAAACGAAGAGAGAAGTCTTGCAAGTAATATTTTTCAAGCTACATGTAGAAATCACCCATCGGCTTAATTCAACGGTTTTCAAGTGTTTAAATCGATTTCATCCCATGTTGAACGATATATATAGATTTAATATAATAAAGGCCATCGCAAGCTTTGTTTTCGAATGATATGATTTTCTTCTGTTGAACATGACGTAAAAACTGTATGACAGGTTGTATAAATCGTCACAAAACAAACTTTGTAGGATTGGTTCAAATCACAAGCGTTCGAATGTGTAGAAGTGCATGTCGCTGTATTAAATTAAAGTGTTTGCATCGATTTCAAATTAATAAATATGCCTATGAGCACGAAACAAAACAAAGAGATTGGTAAATTTTAGTATGAATATAAAATTCGTTTCCAGACACTTCTCAACTGTACAGCTTTAATCCATTCTCTTTGCAGGGGGTAATGTGTTTCTCTAGTTCAAGTACTGTTGCTTTTTTCCTGTATGGAATTTATCGATATCAAATCGCGTTTGTATTTGCTTTGCGTGGGTCCATGAATGGCTGCCATCTAAATGATTCTTTCAAAGAACATTACAAGTGGTTCGATGGAATAGTATAATATCCATTTTCAAGGATGACACAATGATAACAAAGGAAACTATATTTTGCAGTTCATTGGTTTTGTAAAGAGAATCAAGGCGTGTGTTTATACATGGATGGTGAATGAAATGCTCACTTAATAACAATAATTATTATTGAATGAATTCCGCCAAGCGGCAAATATTAATGGATAAATCAAAACGGAAAGGAGACGAGGGGCTGGGAAGGCAACACAGAAATCATGAAATTTAAACAACACGTATCAATATTGTGGATAAGAACTTACGGTTGTTCTAGAGATTACAGATAGTTTAAATATGTTCCGTATGTCCAACTTTAGGTCTATATTCAACAGTTTCGAAGTATTATGAATATTTTTTTCTTTATTTCATTATTATTATTTTTTTTTCGGGGGGGAGATGCAGATAAAGAAGGAATCGTTTAGAGGAAAACGAGGGGTGAATTATAAGGTTTGATTTATTATATAATAATGAACTCACCGCTCCGTTATAAATATTGGCTGGTGGCTGGAAGTATGTTGCTGTGGCGTTCTGAAAGTCAGCTATACGAGGAAAAAACAGAAAATATGAAGAACTTTATTCAATAATTGCTTCTACTGATTTCTGGTTTAAAACTCTTAAACAAGACGGCAGAAATAGTAAACAAATTGATGAGTTTGGAAGGAGTTGCAGAAAATGGTGTATAAAGAGTTTCAATTTTATGTTACTGACAATGTTGTTCATGTTTTGAGACATATTTTCTCCAGCGAACATGATCTTTGCAACCATTAAGTATAGGACTATAGGATATTACAAAATAAAAAAGAGAATCGGATACCTTCAAAATAGTTTTTCTATATCTTTTCTGTCCTATAGTGAGAAATAAATGCCTTAGTTACAAGGTAAAACAAAAAGATACAGAATAATTTCTGCTCTTGTTTTCTTACCTTGCAATCTTTATCAAAATACATTAAATATTTTCTGAATAAAAAATACGAAATTTCACATTCATACCTGGTCCAATACGAGTGGTGGTCCTGCAATGTTCATCTGGTAGTTTATGGGCAGCAGTGTCCATGTCCATTCGCCGGAATGTTGGCAGGGAGGGGTGGTATAACCCCTCCTTGACCGCCGCCAACTGGGCCCTCCTGAACGTTGGGTACTGGGAAACATAGTAAGGGACTTCTACTGCCGGCATTTTTTTTAGATATCAACGATTGAAATAATTAAGAAAAAAATAATGAAAGATGATCCGCTGCTCTGGTCAGTATTCGAAAATGGTGTATGTAAAGAAATGTAGGCGAACTTTGTACTGGAGACTTGAAAGCTAGCGCTAAAGGGGATAAAACGATGAGAATGTTTGTGTTAAACACTACACTTGTTGCCGGTGCGCTAAGGAGTGACTCCGCATGGTAATCCCTGTTATTGTAATCAACTTCTATTGTTACGTACGCACCCAGGTAAGACCGTCCCCCTAGCAACGCATACAACCATGGTGTGAGGACGCATGCGCGGTTTACGTAATAGCTTTTATGACATGTTCGGAACGTTAATGAATGATTCATTGGCTTGTTCTGAGGGCTCGGCACCTCGACTGACTGGGCCTTGCATGAAAGGAGACGACCGTGAATTAATTTTAGTAATGGGATATACCAATTATTATGATTGCATCACTTGCCTCTTGATTTGTTTTTGTCAAGGTGAGCACGAATTTTAATTCAGATTCAGATTACAATAATTATCAATAAAAAGATGAAAAATTGATCTGGAATTAATCAACAGAACTGGCCATTCGTCACTCATGGAGATTTATTATTTGCATCTCGTCATCTCTAAAATGTCCCATTATTTTCAGAGAAATTTGAAAAAAAAATCCTACAAGTCGTATATATCTGTCACCATAAAGATTTTGTCACGTTCTCCCCCCCCCCCCCTTCTAATTTCTTTTTGCCATTTTCATCTTTCTCAGAGGCATCAATCTTAAAAAAAGAAAATAATGTTAACGACTAAAAAAAAGGGAGATGGAAAAAAAAGGGAATTATAAAAGAAAAGCAGGGGGAAACGGGGGGGGGGGGGCGTAGCGGAGTGGGGAGTGGTAGAGAGGGGGAGATAAAATCGAAATACAGGGGAGTGGTTACGGAAAAGAGGCACGTGATAAAGGGATTGGTGCTGAAAAAAGGGATCAAGAATAAGAAGTTTGCATGGGGGTAAGAATAAAGAGGGGGTAGGGGCACAGAAAGAGAAAACGCGGTGGTATAGAAACACTGAATATGCAGAAGGGGAAGAAGGAGAACAGGGAAGGGGGGAAGCAATTAGAGGGAGAGGGGTTACGGGGGAGGGGGAGGGGGAGACTCGAAGATGAAGAAGAAGACGTTGAACAATGTTTTGGAGGGGGATGTGGAAAAAAATGACCAAAATATTCGGCGCGATCTGCACACCAAATATTGTGAAGTTTTGTGCGCGGAGAGCACCGTAAAAATGACAGTTTGTATGATAAACAGTGTATTAATGGTAAGTGTAATGTTTTGTGGAGCCTTAATTTCAATATGCTTTTGAAAATATTTATTTGCATCAGGTTACCAAGTTGCCAATTAGGCTGTGAGTTCCGCGAGCAAAATTCTGTCTTATGTTTTATCATCCCTCTAAACACTCTTCTCTTCTGAAACTTTTATCACCCATCGATCTTTCCCTTGACCCTCCCTTTCTTTCTCTCTTTCTTCCTCTACCCCCTCCCCCACTCCGCTAACCCGCCCCCCCTTCTCATACTCCGCCTTTCCTTTATATCTCCCAATATTTCTCATGGTCTTACTCCTCTCTTTATTCTTATCCTCCTGAACAACCATTTTTTTTCCATCCCTCTTTCTACTTTCCTCAGATCTCATTTCATCACACCTTTTTTAAACGTGCATGTGCTCATTTAACCTGTTGCATCAGTGCCTTGATGAAAAAAAAAGTTTTGACGATCATAAATAAAACGAAAATAATCGATGAATAAATTCAACTGATAAAATCTAACTATCAAATACAATAACAAAAATAAGTAATCATCGGAATCCTCAAAAAATCATTACATTTTCAATACTGTATTTTCTTGACATATGTTCACAATATAAAAGAAAAAAAACAGCGAATATAATTCACGAACATTATCATACTAATAAAAATATAATGTAATTCTTGAGATTTGCCACAAATCCCAATACAATTCTGAAATCGCAGATTCAATTCACATTTCATATGGGGCCTTCTAAATAATGATCCTCAATAATTGAAGCATACCTCACCCTACAGATCAATGAAATGTCTCTACCTATATATACACACATTCTAAAACACAAACAAGTTATGCTTTAGCTTTGCATTGGAAGAACTTCTAAAACACTGAATGCTAATAAAATCAGCAACCACCAACAAAGTTTCCCCTAAGCAATAACACAAAATGTTATATGCAGGAATGGTTTCATAAAGCTTTCCGCCAAGTTATGCAAAGCTTCACACAATACAGGAATATGACAAGCCAATTAGTTTCTCATTCATCATTAGTTTTAATAATAATCATGTATTACATCGGAATGATATTTCTAAATTCTTGAACGATTATTATCCTCGTTATCGGATTATGGATTGCCCGCACACAACATATGCACTACCTGGGGCACTACAGCAGAAGCTCGCAAGCTCCGTTGCTAGGCATACTATATTGACTTTCACATCCTGTCGTGCATCCATTTAAAACTTCGGTAGAAAATGGCAAATGTTGACACCTTGGACAACTAGGTGAAAATGAAACAAATGACCTTCTGATAATTACTAGGCAAATAACAGAGCCACTGCACCATACGGTTAAAGTTTAAATAATATGCTAACTGCCATCTCCGAGTACAAGTATCTGACAACTTTCCTTGATTTTTATTGGCTGAGAAGCACTGTTACTATGGTAATGGCCTAATATGATGAGAATTGTCAGATTAAACCTCTGACAAGTCCATTCATGAAACGCTCTCCAGGTAGCTCGCATTGCTCCTGCATATTACTTCATTTGCCACAGTGTAAATGAGATTAATGCAAATACTTTTAAAAGGAGGGCATAATACACTGCATATATTTGGGGTCATTTGATACTAAATATTCAATTTTCTTGCAAATTCATGTGCAACAATTCATAACAGCTTCATGAAAAATCTCCAAATGGTTTTAATTTGTAAGGAATAATGATCTAAAGGTATGCTTAAAGTGGTCTTCTGTAATTTTTCATTGCACATAAAGAAAGGAAACCAGCCAAAAACATGTTCACAAAATTGCAAATGAATACAAATGTGCAAATAATGGTTGATAAGCTCAAATAAAAAAAAAGTTTTGGATACAATACAGTAAAGCCACCAAACCCAACAGAAAAAAAATAAGTGAAAAATCTTTTAAAAAACATGATAAATAGACATAATAAATGCAGCACAATTTGTTAAAGTACACGCATAGAAGGGCAATTTAGGAACAGTGGAACAGTGGTTATTTGAGAATTGTGAGTCGAATCTTGAGGAGCTGTAAACCTCTTCATGCGATTCCCGACGGCTTGCGATGACAAGGTGAGGCTTGTAATAGTTCTGCTCAAATGATTAGCCAATTACCACAGCCTCCTTAAAGAGCATGCAAAGCTTTAATTCATTCTTTCCTTTTACTTTTCCTAACTGACTCACAGTTTCAACAAAGAAATTATTCTGTTTTGTAAAAAAAGGAAAACAAATTAAAAAGGCAACGATAGTCAAAACTGACTAGTTTGCCTATTCAAAAAAACAACAACGACAACAACGACAACAACGTTCCCTTATGCTCCAGTCACACTAACAGACACCTAAGAAATAATGTGATAGCTTTAGTCAGTATGGATTCGGCTAGTGTGACTATGGCCTTAATACGTAACTAAGTAACATCAAAATTACAAACATCACAATTAGGGCTAGCATCCAATTGAATTTGATTGTATTCTACTTGGCTACAAATTTAAGCGGAGTCATATTCAATCCGACATTTACCAATTGATTTTAAAGAGAAATTTTGAGCCAAATCTCTTAAAATACGAAGGTTATTTAGGAAAAAATATTGTCTATATAGAGTGCCTGCTACAGCACTTCCATATTTCATTACTTTGTCTTCTCAACAATAAAACATGTTTCCAATTTCTTGGATCGAATACTCAAATTATTTTTTTAGAAGTATTTCATCTCATCTAAATTGATGAATATATTCTTATTTATGTAGCAAACTGAATACTGGCACAAAGATGAAGAATGACAATAACTGATATATAAACTATTTTTTTTTTGCAAGTATACAGGATACAAATTTATTCACAACATTGCCATGATATGAAACTCGTAGTGCATGCTCTGGAGTTGAATATATATAGCAAACTTTTCACCTCAACTCCAAATATTTTTTAATGAATCATTAAGGGCAGAATATGAATTATAAACATAGTTCTACATCTAGTGATCTAAATTCCATGGTATACATGCATTTGACAATAATAATCAAGTACACAAGGTGGGTAATCAGCATGTAAGAGCTTTCAAATTTATCTATGATAGAAAATTTATAGAAGAAATTATATCATTCTCTTGTCACATTTCATCACCTTAGAGCAGATTACACAATAGTGAGGATTGTGAATGTGACCCATCCAAATACCTTTCCTCATATGACAGAGAACTAGATCTACATTCCGTATGAAAATATAGACAAAAAATAAAAATAGTGGAGATTTCATATCTAAATTTAAGGTCAATAATTCTAAAAGCATGAAAATGATATTGATTCAAAGTAGCAATTCAGATAATTTTTCGTTTTCTTGCAAATGACATAGAGTTGGTATTTATATTGACCCTGAGGAATCTTAATTGAAATATTTGGCAGTTTACAGCATTGGACCACTAATGCACAAACCTATTACATGATATTGAGTTTCAAGAAACCTTCTTAATATCTTGTTAATAGTTGCGTTGCCTGTTTCTTACTTGCTTATAATGCTTGAGTTGAGTATATCCATATATTGCCCGATCACAATCATGAACATACATGCACTGCTACACTCAGCTGGCTTTAGAGCCCACTATAGGCTTTATGACAAATTTAGTGACAAAACAAGTAATTTATTTTGATATTGTTTATCAACCCATAGTGTTCAAGGTCTAAACAACTAAAAATGTACATGAGCTATAATAGTAAATTTAAAAAAACAACACATTCTAAGTGTCTCGATAATGTGAGGTCCTGGCAATATTAATGTAATTAATGAATGAATGAATGAATGAATAAATGAATGAATGAATGGATGGATGGATGGATGGATGAATGAATAAATGAATAAATGAATGAATGAAAATATGAGCTAAGATTTGAAAGCAATATAGAATGACCACCCAGCTCTACCCTTTCAAGCTCTCTCCTGAGGAGCTTTTTATGAGACAATTGTGACTTTCACTAACTATTGTTATAAGCTACCAAACTTCTTGAATCTGAATGGCTGAGAGCAAATCTGTCTGTGAAAACCACTTAACTATTTCCTTCGTGAAAACCTCTCCTGGTGAGAACATATACCAAAAAGTGGAGCGCCTCTGGCAGTCTTGCCTGCATTACGTGCTTCATTATAGCAGCAATGCTGACTATGGACAATTATTCACAAAAAACATACCATTCATATAATGATACAATACTACGCTCATTGACCCTAAATGACATTTGACCTTGATCGTGTGACCTAAGACCTATGCAAGATGATCAGGGATACTTGATTACTCCTATGCCCACATTTCATATACTATATCCATAAACTGGCAAAATTATTATGGCAATTTAACAATCACCCCCAACATGGTTCATTGACCTTAAATAACCTTTGACCTTGATCATATGACCTAAAACTCGCATGGAATGTTCAGTGATACTTGATTTCTCTTAAGTTCATATTTCTGAACAAGATCCAAAAACTTTAAAAGTTACAATAAAACAAATACCCCAACATGGCCAAAGTTTATTGACCCTAAATGACTTGTGACCTTGGTCATGTGACCTGAAACTTGGGTAGGGTGATAGATAATGCTTGTTTACCTATATGTCCAAGTTTCATGAACTAGGTTCATGTATTTTTAAAGTTATGATGTCATTTCAAAAACTAAACCTTACATGTAGGTTAAGGTTTTAATGTTGACGCTGCCATCGGACAAACAGCGCCTATAGTCTCGCTCTGTTATGCAGGCGAGACAAATATGTATTTATTTTTAAAGTTCAATTCAAATTTTCAGCAGGTTTTATAGATACAAATGAATCCATTCTTATCTTGACTATTATATGCTTCAAATGTAATATGAAGTTTATGAACAATGCATGGAAAAAAGAGCACGAGTAGTTTGAGTACATATATTTCACACTCTTGACTAGTACTGTATACCATTGCACACTCCCAATAGAGATTTAGTGTCTTCTTTTGGTTGGGATACAATGTTGGAGTTTCTCATTATCCTTTATTAATGCTAGCAATTTCACATGGAAATGAGAGAGAGAAAAAAGAGGCAAAGAAATATTCACTGAAAAAAATATACCATCCCCAGTATGGTATATGGCACCATTCCTGAATAAAAACTGTTTATTGACTTGAGCTAATCATTACATAAAATTGGCAACACAACGAATACAAAAAAAAATTATTCTTTAAAATTTCAAATTGGCACCTTTTCTGTAAATTAGCTTTTTATTATTAGTTTAGGCTCATGTTATATCCATGTCTTATTATTATTCATAAATTAGAGAAATTCCATGAAAATCCTTCAAAGTATATACAGGGTTCCCACAGAAAACATTTGCAAACAGAATTCCATGACATTTCCATGACTAAATTGCTGCTTTCCGTGACTTCCTGTGACATCCCGGGAGTTATGTAGAATTTGGGATGTCTCAAAACTGGGGAAAAAAATGGATTTGATGAACACCAATTATAATAGCAGAGTATGAGGGTTGCGAGACACTACAAACTGGAAAGCTGCTAAAGCCAAGAGGTAAATGCAATTCCATGACTTTTCCATGACTTTTCACAAAGTTTTTCCACTTCCCTGACTTCCCATGACCACAAATTTCTCCAGGATTTTCCATGACTGTGGGAAACCTTATATGAGAGTAATGAATTTCCAAAGTTCTGAATTTATGACATCATATGCGAGCAGCTTCCCTATATATGTTTGGGCGTCGTGGTCTAATGGTTACACAGGACCGTTACGACTCTCATCTTTCAATCTGAAGGACGTACCTTCGATTCCCAACCATGGCATGTTTTCCTTCAGCAAAAAAATTTACCCACACTGTGCTCTACTCAACCCAGATGAAGTGAATGGGTACCCAGTAGGAAGAAATTCCTCGAATACTTGAGCGCCTGTACAGCGGCTTGGGTACAGCCAGGGTAATAATATTCATAACACCAAATGAAAAGCGCAGTAGGGTATATCAATATAGTAGCTGTGCTATATAAATGGTCCATATCATTATTATGAAATTCTATAAATTCCATTTGTTTTATGAACAAGTGGAATGCCTCTGGCCGTCTCACCTGCATCACGCGGTTCAATATAGCAGCAGTGCTGACTTTGAATACTACTCTAACTCGCACAAGATGTTCAGTGATACATGGTTACTCTTATGTCCACTTTTTATGAACTAGACCAATAAACTTAGAGAGATATGATGGTTATTCAACAAAAAACACCCAACATGGCCGAAGTTCATTGACCTTACATGACCTTTGACCTTGATCATGTGACCTGAAACTCGAACAGGATGTCCAGTGATACTTGATTACTCTTATGTACAAGTTTCATGAATCAGATCCATAAACTTTCAAAGTTAGGATGGTAATTCAACACATACACCCAATTCGGCCAAAGTTCATTGACCTTTGACCTTGGTATGTGACCTGAAACGCGCACAGGATGTTCAGTGATACTTGATTACTCTAATGTCCAAGTTTAATGAACTAGACCAATAAACTTTCAAAGTTATGATGGTAATTCAACAGATACCCCTGATTCGGCCAAAGTTCATTGACCCTAAATGACCTTTGACCTTAATCATGAGACCTGAAACTTGCACAAAATGTTCAGTGATGCTTGATTACTATTATGTCCAAGTTTCATGAATCAGATCCATAAACTTTCAAAGTTATGATGGGAATTCAACAGATATCCCCAATTCGGCCAAAGTTCATTGACCCTAAATTACCTTTGACCTTGGTCATGTGACGTGAAACTCATGCAGGATGTTCAGTGATACTTGATTAACCTTATGTCCAAGTTTCATGAACTAGGTCCATATATTTTCTAAGTTATGATGACATTTCAAAAACTTAACCTCAGGTTAAGATTTCGATGTTGATTCCTCCAACATGGTCTAAGTTCATTGACCCTAAATGACCTTTGACCTTGGTCATGTGACATGAAACTCTAATAGGATGTTCAGTAATACTTGATTAACCTTATGGCCAAGTTTTATTAACTAGGTCCATATACTTTCTAAGTTATGACGTCATTACAAAAACTTAACCTCTGGTTAAGATTTGATGTTGACGCCGCCGCCGCCGTCGAAAAAGCGGCGCCTATAGTCTCACTTTGCTTCGCAGGTGAGACAAAAACATGAATACAAAAAAAAAAATTATTATAAAGTAAGGGTGAAATTCTCCTGTAATGTTTCAAATCGCCCAGCTAGCAAGAGGCTTCAGTTTTTTAACTGTTAGGGACATGGAGCACCATGTAAGGTCAGAAATCAGAGACATTTGGTCAGCTTCTCATAATCTGTTTCCTTAACTGTTTGTGACATATGCATTGATTTTCTCAACAAAAACAGTGTCACAGTATCACTGGTATTTATAGCATCTCCTTTTCCAGTTACTGATGCTGCTGCCCTCTCAAGACAGTGTTCCAACTTCCAAGGACCGACAAAAGGAAATGTCACTGACAGTCATGGATTACTTGTACTTTAAAAAAAAGAGTTGTTCTAAAACCCATGTTTACAAGACTTCATTAACTATATATACATCTAGATAAATTACCAAATATAGTTCTCTACAGTCTATCCTCTGCATACATTTACAGCTGATGAAGTGGTACTTCTTCTGTTCAGTCCCTCTCAAAGTCTATATGAGTGAGCAGTTGCGAGACCGTATCGACCAGCTTTTGGCTGCTCCCGCATATGATCTGTCTTGACATGATATCCAATGGGCCCCCTGATTATGAAATGAGATCAGCAAAAAAGTGATGTTTACCGTTTCAAAGAGTAGATAAAATGTTTTCACAGAGCCAGGGAAACCATGGGTCCGTTTCTCGACAATGTAATAAGTCTATTATTACGTTTCTTGATGAAAATTGAGATAGCGTGCTACTTGCCTGCAAATCATGGCATGAAACTCTCTCTGCATTGATCAAAAACAACTGGACTAAATATTCATGACAGCTCATACCCTGTCACATTCAATACTACTATGAACACAAAATATAAACAGATTTTGTAAAACATGTTTAAATTCATTGATTAGGAATTTAGCAGATTATGATACAACAAGAAGTGGTGAGATTTCTGAATGGTTTTTATCATTTCATTTCAACTCTTTGTGTCAATTGTTCAGTTGAACAACTTTGCACAATACTTTTTCTTCATTGCCATCTACTTTCCATCACATGGACGTCAGGAACGCTTCTTATTTTAGTAGACCCAGTATAACCTACCCTTAGGATCTGCACATACTCCCCCAGCCTCTTCCAGAATCACAGCAGAGGCAGCCATATCCCAACAGTGGATTCCATATTCAACATAGAGGTCACTATCACCACGGGCCACATGGCACATGTTCAGAGCTGCAGAGCCAAGCGATCTCACACTGGGGTAAAGGATCAAAGAAAAGATTCCCAACATTCATTTGCTTAAATTAAAAAACCCAGGCCGTTAAAAATTTAATCAGGGATAAGAAAACCCAATATCATTAGAGGTACATAGATCTTAATCAGGGATCGATCAAAATTCCAACACATGACACATGTTCAGCGCTGCAGAGCCAAGCAATCTCACACTGGGGGTAAAGAATCCAAAGAAAAGATTACCAAAATTCATTCATCTGAATTTTAAAAACTCCTGGCTGTTAACATCAAGTGTGATATATATAGCCCAATATTATAAACGGTTGTCTGTGATGATGACGATGTTTCTCGGTGGGTGTGTGTGAATGTGCACATTTCGCTTTTTCCCCTCTTCATCTGATGTGTACATATACTAATAATAATTACTGTATTTTTTGAAGGCTTCTTATTTTCAAGTATACAATATGGATAATTTGTATATTGCAAACAATGAAGTAAATATTTTTGATAATGTATTGTGAACGCAGTAATAAAAATAAAACAAACAAGTGTAAACTTTTGTTGCCCTCCTTTTCTTTTAATGATATTTCCATAATATATACGAATGTACAATTTGATGATGATGTTTTAATCATTATCAAGAATAAACTGAGTTTTAATTGAATTTAATAGATCTTTATCAGGGATCGGTCAAAATACCCTCACATTACACATGTTCAGCGCTGCAGAGCCAAGCAATCTCACACTGGGAAAAAAGGATCCAAAGTCATGTCCAGTCCTTTTCAGGATAAAACATACGCCCACAAAGGAATACATGGTGTAACATGGAACCTCCACATTGATTATTTCTTTGCCATGGAAACCTTCAGAAGTTACTTCTCTGCGATCAGTTTTCATGGGGAATTCAATACCAAAGGCTCGTATTTGGAAGTCCGGTTTTACTCAGACCATGATCTAACTCACGACATCAAAAATGACTGTCTCTTTGAAATAATGCCCTATATTTCCATAATTATTAAACAAATATGTTTTAACAAATATCCGAATGTAGCTACTGCACGGCTAACAAAAGACTGATCGTTAAAAGACTGGAGTGTCGAAAGTCTGACAGCTAGCCAGTAAAATGTCTTAATTTTATAAAATTATTGAAATTCAAGCTTGATTCCAAATAAACAGAACTGAATTATTACTTGACAATTTTCTGTGATTGAGGTATCAAATTAAAGAGCAGATATTGTGCTTTTTAGACACAGGATTTTCTTTTTGAAATCCAGATACCCTCGACAACTGACTTTTTTGTGTCTTTTTTGTCAAATTGTTTTGACCCATTCATGCATAAATGAGGAATCTTTTGAGTGTGCACCAGGTAAGGAGGAGATCCTAAGCTTTACAATTATAGGTATTTTTTTTCAATATTTTGTGATAAATCATTGACAATTTACGAGGGGGGGGGGTTGCAGGGACACACTACATGTATGTTTCATGTTTTTTATCATCAAATTTTTTCTTTGACTCAGTCAGTATATTTTGGAGAAAATTTGTGGGGTGCATTACATATTTCATGAAAGTTAACAACACTGACAAGTTATCATTTTCCAAAAATTACCAGAGTAACAGTCAGACATTTGTGGATGTCATCCACTTAAAACCAAAGAAGCTCTGACAACTTGTCAAATCAGAAATGTCTATGAAATTTCACCAAGGATGATGGTCAACACCAAAAAGCTGAAAATGATATAATTTCTCACCCATGAACACCATTCTTTACAATTGCCTCTATGTTCTTCAATTTCGCGTCTATGTGCTCTTGCTTCCGACTGGACCCTATCTCTGTCATCACCAGTGACTGTTTTATATCTGAGGAATAATAATTCAAAAATTAAAGAAAATAGTGGGAAAAAAATTAGATGTGCGAACTAATATTTGATGTTTGGGGGGGCCTTTCTTTTCTTTTTCCCCGAGTGGAAAGCATGCTATATTTGACAGCTCTATTCAATGTTTTTGCCTTTTTTCCCCTCACTCTCTTTCATTTCTCTCACCTCCCACCCCCTTTCTCTCTCCCCTCCCTCTCAATCAATTGTTCTAGTTAGACACTTTTATAATCTGCTTTCTGAGACACTCTGTATAAGTCAATATGATTACTATCATCACTAGGATACCTTCTTGTCCTGAGCAGTGGATTTGAGCATCATTGCAATAAGCCCCCTTGCCTCTGATGGCAGTGAACATTTCATCTAAGATTGCGTTGTATACCACTCCTGCAACTAAGTTTTTGTTGATGGCCAGGCCAATGCAGACAGCAACAAATGGAAAGCTAAATGGAGAAAAAAAAGTATTAAACTCTTTTGTTAGAAATCAGCTTTGCCACAAATACCTAATTGCTACCTACTCTTCTAATAATGGTATATCAATGGACTCTTTAAGTGAAAGCAAACTCCAAGGATTTCTCATCTCCATCCATATGCACATTTTGTTAAGGAGAGTCTTGATATATATAATTTGTTAATTTGGGTATCAAAATCATGATTTTTTTTTAAATTCAGATACTGTCCTCCATGTCACTTTTTGCTATCCATTTTTTCAAAATGTTTTTGCTCACTTTTAATAACATGGAAAGAGGAGACTCTGAGCTTTACAATGATGAGTGATTTGGGTAAGATATTTTTCATAAAGATATGATAAACCATTGACAAATCTTGCTTTCATTTATTCTGGTATACAAAAGTGAACAGAATTTGTTGCAAAAAGGGGAAAAAGAGATTGAAATTTCATGAAATTCATACATTTTCCTTATCAAGTGAGCACTTGTCTAAATAAAAATAAAAAAATCTCCGCAACAATGTATTCATTATTACTTTACAATTACAATTAGGCTACAAGACAGGCATTGTGGGTAACAAATTTGGTTGAATCAAACTATAAATAAAGTCCATGGTTAAAATTGTAAATTAAGGTGATAAGACAGAGGAGATCTCAGGAGTCTGTGTCAGTTATAATTGGCTGCTAAGCCCTGTTTCCAAGGTAGTTGCTATAATGGCAAATTTACAATAGTTGTAACTCTTAATTACACAAGCCCCTGATCATGCTTACCTATGGACAAAGTTTGTGGTTCCGTCAACGGGATCGATGATCCAAGTAGGTGCATCAGTTAACTCAATCTTCTGACCTGCAGCTACGCTTTCCTCACCTATAAAGCTGGGGCAAAAACAATATGGGGAAACACTGAAACTGCATTTTGTAAATTTCTTTGCATGTTCGTCCACATAGAAGAGAGAGAAATAGGAAGAGTTGTTGATGTAGTTAGAATCTAAAACAATGATACTACTTCTACCACTACTACTATTTCTGCTGTTGCCGCTGCTGCTACAGCTTCTGCCATTATTACCAACTCTATTCTACACTTACTACTTCTACTGCATTGGTTGCTAACAAACAACTTCCCTTGTTCTAATTCACTGATAGATGTTTATCTGGTATAGTCATTTTTGTTACAAAAAGAGCATGACTTCACCACTTTGCTACTCATCTTCGTAAGATAAAATTGTAAGAGGTGCAACCAATAAAATGCCAATTTATCTACTGCCAGCTCATCCTCTGACTTCATGGTCTACTTTCATTTGGTCTCATGCCATTCTGTCCATCAACTTTTCGTCTGATAAATAACTATTGGATCCATTAACCATTTAGTCCATTCATCACTTTGTCTAATCAACATTTTGTCTAAGACCATTTTGTCTCAGTTAATCTAATAATCCATTTCACTTTCATTCATTTTACACAATTTCACACTTAGTCCAATTAGACCAAATGGCATATAGAATAAATGGCTATATTGAAACAACTAGTTATTAGACAGAATGGCATTAAACCAAATGAAAGTAGACCATGTGGTGAGTGGACCAACTGATGGAAGACCAAATGATAGAAGACGAGTTGGAAATTACACGAATTGGAAATATAAACCATATATGCAACCACATCACAATGCCAATGCACACCAATGCCATTCAATCACTTTATATCATTACACTGATGAAAGATGATTAGGCACACTTCTTCTCAATAGCTGGAGGCACATAAATCATGCACTTGATTGCTTACCAATGGTCAGGGAATTTTTCTTGCAGGGTGCCTATAATCTTTTTCTCCACGAGCTGATCTGTCTCTGTCACTAGATCTGCAGCGGAACTTTTGATTTCTACCCTCTTCTCAAGAAGATACGCTTCCTTGATTTTCTGTTAAATCAACAAGGGGGGGGGAGATTCCAGTCTTGTGAGGTAAACAAAGTTCTAAATAATTTCTAATCATCCTATATGTCATATATCTGCAACAAGATTTCATCTTAAAATAAGAGAATATTTCATTTGCATGATAACATCTGTAATGTTGGGGAAAAAACAATAAGAAACAAGATGGCGGCGTGAACATCGGAAGAGACTTGCCCGATGTTTACGCCGCCATCTTGTTTCTTATTATAATTAATCTTCGCCAACGTTACCCGACGCACACGTCTGTAACGTTGGCGAGGAACAATAGGAAACAAGATGGCGGCGTAAACATCGGGCAAGTCTCTACCGTCTTTTCACAATATTTTTCTCATTTTTTAAATGAATTCTTGTTCAAAAATAACAACGATAGCGTAGAAAAGTCGGAAATTAAGTTTTATCTCATGTAGGCCTACATGATTTAGGGCTAGAATCTAGGGGCCTATTGCACGAAAGGGTCTTTCCAAGGACCGTCTTTCGTGTCGCCCATCTTTTATGATATGCTATAATAATGCCGTAACCGATTTTTATTCCAATTCCCGATCCGATCCGATTTTCCCCTTTTTTTCTACATTTTTCCGAACTCCGATTTTTGACCATTGGGGAAAAAATCGGATCGGAAAAACCAAAACATAACAAGACAAAAAAAAAAACATGTGGCGACATGTTTGCCGTCAAAATGCGCTGGTGATTTGTTTTGATCTCAGACAAAAGCGGTGGAAGGAAAAGAAGATAAAGGGGAAGAAAATTATGATTTGTTTTTATCTCCGATATTAGCGGAAAGGCAGGTGGAGAAGAAGATTATGATTTGTTTTGATCTCCGACATAATCGGGGAAGAACAAAACGATGATAATGATAATTGGTGATAATTTGTTTTGATCTCCGACAAAATGGAGTAAGAAAAACAACGAAAAGACGATATGTTTTGACCTTAAGCGGAGGCAAATAAGATTAAGTTGAACACGCTGACATGCGCGGTAATATTTACGACTATCTGACTATACGTCCTCTAAGCGTTTACGATTACCTCCGCTATCACTACGATGTTGTAGAGAAGGTGAATATCATGGTAAACAACTCTGGATAATAATGCGTCCTTTTCGGGAGGTCATGCGACCTTTAAGAGTTTACGATTACCTCCGCCATCACTACGATGTTGTAGAGAAGGTGAATATCACGGTAAACAACTCTTGATAATAATGCGTCTTTTTCGGGAGGTCATGCGACCTCTAAGAGTTTACGATTACCTCCGCCATCACTACGATATTGTAGAAAAGGTGAATATCATCGTAAACAACTTTGGATAATATTGCGTGACTTTGCGTCTTTTTCGATATGCGGCCTCTAAAAGTTCACGACGGACTCCACCATCACCACGATGTTGTAGAGAAGAGGCCTATCGTTGATCGGCGGTAGTGTCGCGCGCTGGAACGTCATTATCTTATTTTCCTTCCTCCGATTATGTCGGAGATCAAAACAACTCATCATCTTCTTCCTCCGCTTTGTCGGAGATCAAAACAAATTCTGCCATCAGTGTAGCGTGCCGCATTTGTCCACGCGCCGGTCTCATCATGCTCATACAAATTTTAATGTATTTTTTTGTTTTTGAATATCTTCCGATCCGATATCCGAACCGATTCCGATTTCAGGAGCAAAACTTCCGAACCGAACTCCGATCCCGTAATTGCTCTAACTTACAACATTATGCTATAACTTATAAGCAGGGTGTTTCTGAAATTTATGATAAAGAATAAGATTCGTTAGCTTGCTTTTAAATAAAATTTTATACAATTTCATGATGATATATCACATCATTTCATAGACAAATATTTTGCTTATTTTAACGGACGAATAAAATATGTTTGCAGATGATTTATTTAAAATGCGTTTCACATGGCGCATCATAAAAAATGGGCGACATTTTGGCTGGGTTAACCCGACCGAAGCCTCGCAACATTAGTACCGTACTGTTACTGTTATTGGTACAACATAAAAATCAACGTACGGGACAAGGAAAATTTAAAAAAAGGCATAGCTCAGCTCAGGCACATTAAATTCAAAAAGCTTATTTTACCTGACCAGCTAGTCTAGCCACGTCAACGGCAGCCTCGAGAAAATTCATCACATCTTCATCATCGAACTTAACCAAATCTGGGGATGCATCAGCCATTATTTCCAGATGATATTTGATGTTTTCGTTCAAGTTCAACAGGAAGATATAAACTAAGGAACGCAGAGGGCGTCAACATTTCAAAATGTGGAGGTGCCGCGCCGTGGCCGAGCGAATAATGGTCTCGGGCGCATGAACTTGAAGTCCGGAGTTCGATACCCGGCCGCGGAACCTATGCCCGTGAGCAAGGTATTTAATGGACAGTGCTCTTTTATCCTGCATTCAGACATGGCCCTGGGAAGCGGGGATGCTGGAGCACCCTCACGATCTTTCTTGGGGGTGTTTTTCACCCTTTTTCAATGTGTTAAAAATATCAATTATGGCATAATTTTGTTTGCCAGAGTTTGTTTGATGGACCAAATTCACGCCACAATTAAAAAAAAAGGCAGTAAAACTACATTCTATGCTTTAACGATTGAAAATAGATCCAGATCGGATTTGAAAAGTGATCAGCCGAATATTAGAGTTAGACATATTGCGAATTTATACAGCTAAAAGATTTGAACACAAATATTTTGAGATTTAAAAGTGAATGATTGAAATTCATTTTAAAAGATAAACGTGGTATCAGTTGTCAACTACTAGGCTATTGCTTTTCACTGCCGATCTGGATTTAGTTAAAATTGGAGGTGCCGTGGCCGAGTGGTCTAAGGCGCCTGGCTATACATGAAAAAAGTCTGGGGTTCGAACACCGGCCGCGGCAGCTTTGAGCGAGGCATTTAATCTACAATGCTCTTTTATACTGCTTTCAAATAAATGGAAATGCTATAAGCATTATTGCTAAAAAGGTGTGAAATAGTTTTAAAAAACGGGTCTGGCTGTGTTAAATCGTGGTTCCGTGATTCAATGGTTCAAAGCGTGGTTCAAAGCTCGCTTGATTTTTGGCGCAAATATTCACTGCTGAATAATACACACCGTACATCTAAAACGACAATAACGACTAGAAAAAGGAAGTCTGAAAACTACTACTAAAGGCCATTCAGTGAAACTTTCTAAAATCAGAAGCTACCTCGAGCTTTGGAAACAATGCACTGGTAAGGGATTGAGGGCTTGGGGCCACGGATCGCTAAAACGACCAGAAAAAAATGGGGGAAAACACAAAAAAGGAAAGCAAAGAAGATGGAAAATAATGCTATTTACTGAATACATGCATAATGACAAAATTAGATTTTAAGGGGTAAATAAAAGGGTCAATCATTACATGATATATAAGGGGGCTGCTGTCATGACAATTTTTTTTATAAAACCTTCACCAATAATTTTTGCTACTTTTATTGCTTTTATCAAAACCAATTTATAGTCAGGGTGAACTTCCTTTATATCAATGCATTTTTACTGACTTACGTTACTCATTACAGATCGAGCATGCGACCTTAAACCCATAGGATAAGTATGCCGAAAATTTGTTAACAAATTATAATTTCTCCTATTAAAGTCTCTTTATTTACTATCTCTTGTCCACGGCGAACTGCATTGCAAGTTAATGAGTCAGAAAGAAGAGGATCGAGGGTATTGAATTCCAGTTCATCGTGACTTAGCCGCGAACCAGAAAAGCATGGTGGTAATTAAGTCGCTGCCCGGCAAACAGTAGATGACAGGTTCGAATCCCACTGGTTCCATTTTTTCTGACATACGATTTTCATTACAGATCATGCATGCGATCTTAAACACATTAGAGTAATGCCGAAAATTTCTTTAAAAACAAAATGAGTCAACCTAAAAGGCGATGTCAGTCCAGCAATTACCGGTAATCCCAAGACGGCTTAACCACTAAACCATATAATAGTGAACAATAGTTATTGCTAAAGAACAATAGAAAATGATGACGTGAAAAGACAAGCCTCCACATGAAGTATAATGCACCCCTTTCACCTGAGGAGGACCCGTTTTAGGTGTTACCAAGTGTCCTTTCTCGTAAGATAAAAAAATGATTTTTGTAATAAAAATGTCGAAATTTTTGCTCGCTCGCTTCATTCGCTCGCATTTTTTCAAATACAATTTTTTGCGATACGTTATATCTATCCCCCTCCAAATGTTTGGCTCATTACACCACTGTCTCAGTAGTATTAAATCTGTAGGCAAAAATGAAGACCGATGCCAACACCAATCATTTTATACCGGTGTTAAATTTTAATTGTGATTTATACCTTTGATGTTACTATGACACAGTTTGCTTGTTATTAACACTGTTCGGTTTTCACCATGCAGTCCTTTACCAATTAGTAATAACCTATTTCATTATTTGCACTTGTTTGTTTTGTTATGTTTTTGTGTGTGTGTTTTGCAAAATATCATATACCTATAACGATTTATTTCAGGGTGACAATCTATTTATTTAGTCTTAAGAAACAAAAAGAAAAATCCATGGTTTCCATTGTTGATTTTATCAATTCACAAAGAGAATTTTGAAGAGCGCCCTCACAGTTGGGCGTTGTGGCGTGCGCCTGTAATCCAAGCTGTGGGGAAGTTACAAATTGATGCAGAGGTTCGAGGTTCGAGCCCTGGTCACGTCTTTCGGATGGTGACGTTAAAGGTCGGTCCCAGACGTAAATAATCATATCTGATTGACACACGTCTGACAAAACTCAAATACACACACATCTGTCGTTTCTTTTCCCGCCAGACCACTATTTAATCATGGCAGCGGTTGAATTATGATGCATAATTATTCATGGATGCCTTTGAGTTATTTAAACTGATAAACATGATAAAGTGGATTTATAGTTTATTATATTGCCTTTCAGACATTCTATTATAATCCATTTACTGCATCACTGATAGGGGAAAATGTGAACAGATGACTTACATCTTTTATCCAAACTGCCCCTGTACAAATAAGCATTTTTTTCGTTTATTCGTCCTCTTTTTATTCTTCTTCTTCTTCTTTTTCTTATTCTTTCTTCTGCTTTTGCTCCTACTTTTCCTCATCTTCTATTCCTTTCCCTCGATTATTCGTCTTCTTCTCTAAAGGAAGAGTCATGAAATTGAGAAGGAATATAGAAAGAGGAGAGAAAGAGAACGAGAATGAGAGCAAAAGAACATAAGGAGGAGAAGAAAGGAGGATAATTAAGAAAGCAAATAATGCGTAAAGATCAGCAATACGACGAAAAAGAAGCAACAACTACATTATAAACCAGTTACTGAACAAATAGGTTTATTGAGAAGAAAGTTATGATTGACGATGGTTAAAATTTCATTTTGAGTTGAAAGAAAGGATAATGAGCATGTCCGGCGATTCTGGTCCTGATCTGGACTAGAGTTTAAAAAAATATAAAGTTGACTCTTCTTGACAGTTTGTTTCTGGAAAATGAAATCTTTGGAACAGTGGTAACACGCGACATGGTTGGGTTGAAATATATCATGTGACATGAAAGCTATGACCACCAACTCAGCTGTACGGGTATTAATTGTGACGTCAGCTCTCCATATGAGGGCCGAGTTGCTTAGTTTAAAAAATGAAGACTCGATCCTAGTCTTTTGGCGTTACTATCAGATATGATTTCTCACGTACGGGACTGACCTTTAACGTCACCATCCGGAAGACGTGGCCATGAAGTGCTCGAACCTAGAATGCATCAATTTGCAACGTTTCCCATCCAATGTAGATTGGAATATAATTATGGCGCATGAGACAATGCCCATTTTGTGACTATGGCAGCATGTCATTATGAAAAAAAAATAAGTGTAGCAACTATTTGACATACCTATTCATATGTTACTGGATTTCAAAGTGCAACATGTGATTTGTTCTGATATTTTGTCACATACTGTGCAAGGGTACGATGCATAGCTACCCCCCCACACACACACACACAACCCTCTCTCTTCCTCATACACACCCAAACCACACTTCACACCTAAAGCCTAAAAGGCGACCCCATTGTCCACCTGTTGGTTAATATATGGTTTGGTGGAGCGTTGGTGTGAAACAGATGCCTGTAATTGACATGGAAATGACAGATAAGGCAACCATGTACACGACCAGGAGATGGCTGAAACGAAAGGGTAAGAAGACGTGGAGAATAATAAGGGGAGGGACAGGGGAAGATTGAGGTGAGGGAGAAAAGAATGTGAGAGGGGTCAGATCTAGAGGGAGTGGGAGGAGAGAGGGTGTGGCATGGGGTGGATTGAAGATGAAAAACAAAAAAGAAGAAGATGAAGAAGAAGAAGAGGAAGAAGAAGAAGAAGAGAACGAAGAAGAAGAAGAAGAAAACAAAGAAGAAGGAGAAGAAGAAAACGAAGAAGATGAGGAAGAAGAAGAATACGAAGAATACGAAGGAGAAGAAGAAAAGTTTTCAAGGAGCAAAACATTAAGAATGACAAGACAAAGAAATTAGCAAAAAAAAAGAGAGAGAGACTCATCTCAGATTAATTATCTTGAGATTGTTGCTTTTCTATCTCACATAGAACATGCGGGACGTTTTTTTTTTAATTCAACTCGTTAGAGTTCACAAGAGTTCTCGCCACATAAAAGGTTTTTCCTCTGTGCGCTCGTCTTTAAAAAAATAATTTTGATTTGTTTCCATTTTAAATTTCTTTTATTGTTCGCTCCATTCAGAGTCTGAAATCGAATACTATTCAAATTTGCATGTTAATGAAGCAAATAAGCTAAGTTAAAGGGGAGTAATGTAATAATTATGAAAAAACGGAGAAAATACGATTCTGTGCTCATTTCTTTATCACACTGACTATGCTATAATGTTT
Source organism: Lytechinus variegatus (assembly GCF_018143015.1). NCBI lineage: Eukaryota > Metazoa > Echinodermata > Echinoidea > Temnopleuroida > Toxopneustidae > Lytechinus > Lytechinus variegatus. The sequence goes on along the minus strand of NC_054741.1, from coordinate 15,196,574 downwards.
CGGAGAACTGAAGCGTACAGCACAGTCACACATCAGTCCGACCGATATGGGATGCCGTTGGAAATAACGTCATATATTCTGGTTTGTCTGCATCTGATTTTGCCGGTGTGACTCAGGCTAAATAAAGTTTGGTATTGAAGTCTAATTTTACATATTGCTGTTCCTTAGCGCGATTTTGCGCACGATTTGTGCCCCGTTCTTGGTTGCTGTAGTAAAAACGCTGTTTAAACTGTTATGTTTAACGCTGTTCAGTTCATGCACTTTGGAGTAGCTGTTAAACAGTGTAATCAAATGTTTAAATATTAAACAACAAAATTTGATTGTTAGCATAGTGAACAATGAAAAATACAGCGTTTTATGGGTCTAATCATTCAATCATTTTGATTCATCACCTACAGAGCTGAAATACGATTTTTGTCGATTGAAGTGGAAATTCTAAATTCAAGATTAATAAGACCAAGATGTATAATGCCACACACTTGTATAACTTCCCAAATATACACTTTACTTAACTTTTCATATTGAAGAATATTCCGGAGATTAGGCGTTCTGTCTATGGGCAGGGGCACGAAACTCCCTATGTTGGTTGGACATATTATAATAACCCTCATAGAACACTTTTACCCAATATTTTCTTTTAGACTGAGATGTGCTGGGGTATATTTTCAATGTACAAAGAATGCTGTTACTTAAAAAATCTTGGTCGCATGGGCAATGGGGGACCTCCAAAGCATTTGCGATTCCACTATTCAGTTGCGCATATCTTCATATTATCTCCAATTGTTCTCAAACCCTCAAGGACCTCATTTTAAAAAAAATATGTTTTCACATACGGTAACTTATTCCAAGGGTTACATTCTCATAATCTCCTTTAAAATATGTGTGTATTTGAGTTTTGTCAGACGTGTATCAATCAGATATGATTATTTACGTCTGGGACCGACCTTTAACGTCACCATCCGAAAGACGTGACCAGGGCTCGAACCTCGAACCTCTGCATCAATTTGTAACTTCCCCACAGCTTGGATTACAGGCGCACGCCACAACGCCCAGTGTTGTAATGTCAACCAACATATTTTGGCAATCATTTAAATTTGAGGATATGCTTGCCAGTATAGCATGTATGTAGCATGTGTAAATCTGTCTGGATCGAAAGTACGAAATATCACCACAAGTTCAGAAACTTGAGCTTAGCTGACTTGAAGTCATTTTTCAGGTGTGCATATCCATCGTTGCATACTTATGTGATGAAAATTACATATTGTTTACGTATTTCTTTTTTACTTTCGGAACTCCCAATGAAAAAAATGCCAGTTACATGTATACGATGTCCAAGTTTTCTCTTTTTTTTTTACCCCAATCTATTGAAATAAATCAAAAGCATCTGGAACAGTGTGTACACCCAAATAGAGACTGTGAAAATAAGAAAGAAACAAAAGTCAAACGTCTTCTGAGAGGAAACAAGCTTGATCTTTATTATTTTGTTAAGCGTACAAAAACTGTACATTTGGAACATTTTGTTATCTGTATGTACATGACATTAAATAGTTCATACTCTGAATACGTTCTCTTTACACTACAATACTTTGATCAATTTACATACGAACAATATTGTGTGACAATTAGTCCAAGGTAAATATGTATAAACACCCGAGTTACCAGGGTAACAATGAATAGTTTTCAACGAAATGTTTAATAAATAGGTATTGTTCAACTATCCATGTTCTGTGTTCCATATATTGCATTCAATCTCATTTATTATACATTTAAATATTGACAAATCTGCTACAACAGTACTATAGAAAAAAAAAGAATTGTAACATTACTCAACAGAAAGTCTAAATCAAGGTTTCCACGAACGCAAATATTATTGATAGATTCAATATCGATAGTAGGTTTTTGTAAAACAGGGGTCCTATATATGATTATATTTCTTGAAAAAGTACTCTTCCAGGATGTCTGCCAGCTGCTCTGCTAAGGCAGTACACACTCGAAGCAAATGCTTTCTCATGGACTACATAATACTATAATCATTTTGAAAGAGAACAAAATATCAAAGTCAAGGTGGCTACGAAAAATCAATTACACAAAAGCGATTGAATTTACTATTTGGCTTGGATAAAAGGTAAATGATGACCGCCTATAGACCGTTTCGATATCCAAAATCAGTATTAGATAAATTTATTACGTTAATTTATCTAAATGATTTATGTGATTTAATGCGGGAATATTTTCACCACAGCTACACTGTATGTAATGCAGTGTGTTTATGAGTATGGTATTTGTATCGTGCCTAGCATTGTCACCATTTCAAATCATATTATCTCCCATTCGCATTATGAATATTTCTGTCTATGACTTTGACATGATTGAGCTACACGGCAGCAGACAATCCATTCCGATTCAATATTCAAACTGCTTGTATTAGACCCCGAACACTAGGCAATAGGCATACTGATACTTGCATTATTATCCCAAGTTCACACTCTCTCACTAAAATGCTATTCCAAGTCAAAACCACCAGCCTTCATCAGGTGGAAAAGTCGTTAAAATTAACGCGCAGGACGAGACAAAATTATTACACCAATGTTGCCGCACGACGACCATCAGGGAAAATTATACCGGAGAGCGTCAATGCGCGAAATGCCAAAATAGAAATTCCTTGAAGGATGCGATCATTAAAATGATCTCCGGAGAAAATGCTGAAGAAATAAGGAATCGAATTTGATTAGAATATTTTCTTTTCATGAATGTCTGAGTCTGCCCGAGGCAAAATGGAAGTTCAAAGAAAAAAAAAACTAATGTGAATTGAATTAATAATGCCGTAGATGGTAATTGCATTAGCAATGATGACCTCCCCCTAAAAAAAATTAATAAAAAAATGAAAAGATGAATATACGACTGCGTTTTTTGATGTTTTGTATATGTACCAAGTTATAACTTCATTTTACAAATGAATAGAAGAGATAGAAAACAGAAAATAAAACATCTGTTGATTTTCCAGCCACCATTGTCAGAGTCCATGAAGGTGTGTCTATTATGATAAGAGGAGAGGGTAAAAGGACAGCTTCTTTTCGATGCAAAATCAGCGACGCGGATATTTGGCAAATTTGCTTTATGCACTTGCGCAGAAAAATTATGTTTTGTCTTGCACATGCGCATAACAGTATCTCTGTAAATTAAACGTGTCGCAAAAGCTTATAAGGAAAAGGCTGCAGCGGTTGTTAAACCAGTTTGTAAATTGCCAATAGTTGATGATCTTCCACAAATGTCGAGTTCAACCTCTGTTCAGTAAAACAATTCAGTAAAGTTTTCCATTCATAAATCTATTTATCTATCATGTTTAAGGGCAGTAATATAAAAAAAATATGGCGAACTGTAATCGTTGATCAGCTCTTATAAAACTTCAATATACTTCTTCTATTAGTACAGACGACGACTTATCAAACCGGTATGTATGCGCTTTTAGAAACTGTATGAATTAATTAGCATAAATAATTAAACTTAACCGTCTTGCACACTGTAAAAATGCAACCATGAGAGTAATTAAAATGCACAAAGGAAATGCCCAATTTTAGTTTGACACATAATCTCCCTCACGGAGCACTTTTACGAAATATTTTTGGAGTGCAATAGTCTGGTCATTTTTTACTTTTCCTGCATAAAGTTTTATTGGCTTATGGCATTGTGATAAACAGACTCGAACATCACAAACATGGCATCCAATATGCATGTGCATCAGACGTGCATAAGGATGCATTATCGCACCATTTTAAACGTGACTTATTCCCCTTTACTTGGTGCGAGACGCAAGTCTCTTAGAGCATCCCAACACCCGACGGACCACAAAGCGAGGCATCAATTAAGGATGAGAGTGAGAACGAGACAGATATTCGTCTGTTATCATTATATCTGATGCGTACTAGCAACACAGTTTCACATGTAAGCCCCAGGTGTAAAAACCCCTAGCAACCCGTGTCTCCTACACTTTCTAAGAAACGCAGGGGTATATAGATACCCCTATTGGGCAAGACAATTATATCAGACGTGATCACATTAATAACTGTTACATTGCTTTTCTAGTAATGCGAATATACCTAAGGGCAGTCCGAACTGGAAGAAAAAAAATCATCACCTGAGTTGTTTCATGCTTTTAACCTAATTCGCGAAAAACATCGGTATTGCAAAGTTTCCTTGGTAATAAAGGGATAGATTTTTATCGGGTGTAAAATAAACGTTTTTCTTTCGGGCAAATCTTCCCGAGGGATCATCTAACATTAAAACGGCTCATCCCATCACACCTTCAGTTGTATGATTTTTAGAACCTCTCGTGAAAACATCCATTTCATTTGTATTCTGACAGTTTCAACAGGCGACCTGCATTTATTTAGGGATTGATGGAATTACCAATTCAAATCTGTAACATTAATGAGCTTTAGATTTCCCATCCAATCAGAACCAGTGATATCAGTAATTTCCAATCGTTTTCAGAAAAAAAAGGAAAAAAATACGACTGCCTTGAGAAGAGGGGTGATGGAGCGCCCAAATGTATTTCTGAAGGTGCGCGGCACCCGCTGGTTGGTATATACTATAATGTAATTTACAGTGAAAGTGAAAACCCTTTTTTTTTGCTTGTCAATTCTTTCTGACCAAAATCACCTTCCTCGTAAGATGGAAACCCCTTTTTTCTCGTCAAACCTTTATTTAAGACAAACCAGCAGTCCCTCTTTGAATATCGTCCCCATGCATGCCCCAGGAGACTGAAGTCTCGCTCCAGGAAATACTACCGGTAATACGACACACGATACACACGCAAATCAAAGGTAGATATGAAGACAGCGGCGAGTTATTCTTTGAAAACATCCAGTGTCGTATAGGTAGGAAGATTTAAACACGAAGGACTATACATCCCTTGAAAAAAAGTCTTCACCGCAACGGGAAAAACAACAACGCTGCAGCTATATGTAAATCAGTCAAGTGATTTGTTTGAATATCTTGCAAATCGAATCACAAGCAACGAGGCCTCTATACAAGGTATTTCATAATTATCGAGTAAATTGAAGGCTAGGACGTATTCAGCTGAAACTGATGACATACAAGTTGTCACTCCGTTTCTTTCATCAAGGGCGCCCTGTAAGGTCTTGTTCTATCCAACTGTAACTAGTATTGTTGCTGTGCTGCTATAAGAGTAAAGAGAGTTCGACCACCCCGAGGGAACCTTATAGCATAGATTTAATAAATCCCAAAACCGGTCCTATAATTAGATCCTGCAGCGCGAAAGCGATCGTAGCGCCAGTAAAAGGGTAGACTTGGGTCTTTTTTATGTAATGGTGGGTTTGAAGTTGTGCGAAGCTGAGTAGATACAAGCGTGTTGCCTCCAAGCTAGAGGCTTTCACGGATTGTCGATGGGAATAATTCCCGAGGATGCTGACAGAAATTGGCTTTAGAAAGAACCCGCACAGCTCAATCGTCAAACAAACATTGGATAACAATGTTTATCCACCCCCAAAGTTACTAGGGTACCGGAATGATATAGTAGCAAGAAAGGAGGGAAACAAGAGATGCGTTAAAGGGGTAGATGGCAGAAAATGCTTCGGACTATACCCTCGGCCTAAGCAGTCACAGCGACAGCATCAATTTCTGATATCGAGACGAGGTTTTTTAAAACCTTTCTCTAATTAATATTATTTTCTTCTTCTTATGCATTATCATTTCTACCTCCTCTTTCTTCTTCATCGTCTAGTGTTAAACACACACGTCCTCGGTCTGAAAATTAATGTGACATGGTTACATAAACATGATAAAGGAAACAGAAAAATGAAATCTGTGTATAACAAAGCGATGTATTATTTTTGTAGTGGCTCTGCATTTTGTTCATATTTCTTTATTGAACGTTTGAGGAATACCCTGAATACTTTACAAACTATGGACTCACAAAAATGTAAAATGACATTGGAAATAAAAAAGCAATAGATATCATTATTTTGTATCCCTACGGTAACCAATATGCCATTCACGTCACAACAAGTTAAACAATATCAAAAGAAAATGACAATGAAATAATGATAATAAAATTAATGATGCAATTATTTCTACACGAGAAAGTCTGTAAAAAACAAGATTACCACTATCATCTTGAATCTAGATTTGGTAAAGTTAAATAAACTAAACTTTGTGAAATCACTTATAATCAAAGCTGGAAAAAAGATCATTATTGTAGATCACCTAAACAGATAAGCATACGTGGGACAGTGAATTTTTATTATTTGGAAAAGTCCCAACATTTTGCTCGAATCCCATTGCTCATTTTTCTAATTTCTCAGTAATTACACAAATTCTTCCAGAATCCTCTGGCACATACATATTTTTTTATTCAATGTATTCAAGCAAACAAACACTTCGGTGTTCATTTTACTGGGTTCTGTACCAACTTATTTTGAAATCGTTACAACCATGAAATCTGGCAAATGTTTACAACTTTAAAGAACGATGATACACATTTAGGCAAAGTTTTACATTGCTCTAGAAATGTTATCATTTTGTTTAAACAATGTCATTCAGATTAGTTCATTAGTAAAAACGGTTGTATACACTGACGGATCCAGGGGGGGGGGCAGCCGACCCTTGCCCCCTTTTGAGAGGCACAATTAAAATGTGTAATGTAAAAATGCCGTTAGAACAGAAGTGTGCCTCCCCCTACCTTTTGAAAGTGAGGACTTTTTTTTGCTAGTCAAATTTTTCCTCAGGAAAATGTGCCCCTCCCCCTTTCGAAAATTCATGGATCCGCTCCTGGTTGTATAAAGCGTTTTTACTGTCTACGACGCCGGCTTTTTCCAAGACGAACATTATCGTTTCAAGATATCCTCTATACCGCGCTCATGTATGCTATGCCATCGATCTTGATAATAGATTTTTAAAGAGATATTAGTGATATATATTTTTTCAGGGAAAATGTATTTTATGTTTTGTAAAGAAGGATTTGGAAGAACAGTCAGAGGAGGTACCTCTCACCACTATACATCATCCACTCCCACTAACATATTTAATTCAAACATAGCCTCTAGCCGTATTTACACGAGAACGTATAAAGATTACTATCACATAATTTAAGTTTAATCGCAAAGAACTTCAGTAATACGTGTCTGTGCGATCCATTATGACAAAAAAAAATCACCGATGGCAATTAACTGTTCTGTTTCATCAAATATTACCAGGACCTTCAAAACACAGGCAAATGAATAATGAAACTGCCATCCCTGGTGTTTTGATAGGCTGATACTATCTTTATATTTGTTATGATAGTGTATTTAATCATGCCTAATGCTTCAATGTGCCCCTGGCGATGGATATTCCTATCTCCATTTCGACTATCCTTTTTGTATGTAGGTTCGCGACAATATGAGATCTTTGTAGATAAACTTTCCATTATGTTTCATAACTCCTTGGCTATTCAAGAGCCAGACACTTTAATATTCGATACACCTACTTTTGATGTTATTAATCAAGGGAACTATTTTGCGAGGTCATTTGGATAATTGCAACAATATAAAATGCCAAGTTTAACTTGTTTTTCTTTTCAAAATGTTTATATGGAATGATTTCTAATGTAATGGAAAAACAAACTCTGCACAAAACAGGGTGAAAGAAGTGGATCAAAATGAAAAGCGATATAGGTCATCATTAACAGTAGCCTTTATGCTGTAACTTCATTTGATGATTATCAGTTTTTCCTGGAAACACTGAATTCCCTTAATCAAAATTAGGTTTGGCGATCATCTCAGCACATTTCATGGCCTATATTACACCTACCATAATAATCTAATAAGACATTGTTGGTTCAGTAAAAGTTCGCTGCAGAATTAACCAATCATGTTAAACAAGCTCAATTTACTGAGCGCTTACAAAACTCAACTCAAAATCACAAAAATATGTCAATGATTGATAGGTAAACGGGACAATGATGTGCAACCAAATAATGGTCATTCTATGAGTAGGGGTAGAAACATGGAATTTTAGTTTGAGGGCTACATAATTATAGGCCCTACGAATTATCTCAATTTGCATTTTTTTTCTTTATTAGATTCCTTTAGATTTCACACACGCGGAACCATAAATCATTCACTGCAACCAGGTGGGTGTTTCATAAAGCTGTTCGTAAGTTAAGAGCGACTTTAAGAACGACTGGTGATCCTTTCTCATGGTAAATTATATTCACCATTAATGTTCATTGGTGATTATTTAGCACGTAAGAAAGGTTCACCAGTCGTTCTTAAAGTCGCTCTTAACTTACGAACAGCTTTATGAAACGGCCCCCTGGAGATAATGTAAAAATAGATGCAAATTATAACTCTTCATGGATCTGTCCAGAATTAATCGAATGTAAGTGAATGTGTCTCCCACACAGAATATTGCTCCAGATTGATAAACTAATGGTAATCATTATCAAAATTGATCGGCTAAAATGTAACAGACGCTTTTCTTGACTTTGACGAGTTCCCTCCGTCAGGTGTCAATGAAAACCAATCCGTTTGTTTTATACTGATCATTATGTTTAAGTCAGAGTTGAGTAAGACATTCGGGAATGTCATCCGACTTATTCATAATGTATTATCTGATTTCCTTTTTAACACTATTTTGTAAGAGATTAATATAATACAGTATATGAAAACAATTAAGACATTCATAAGTCATAACACATAACATGATAAACCAAGTCAAGCATGGCAAGGCAATGACTTGAGAAGACAATGAGAATGATATAGACGCTTGTTTGATGACTACAGTATACATCTGACATTGCTGGGTGCGTTTTGATATGCATGACATTGGAAGATGAGAACCCAAAGTGGTCCGTCTTTAAACAGACTGGAATCCAATTACACTCGATGATGATACTCCACTGGAAGGACGAAAACCTCTGAACAAAGCCCATTAGTATATTCCATGACTAACATAATTGCACATTCACTCTACAGACAGTCATGACAATACGACACAGAAGGGCGCCCATCAGGACATTTGATTACTCATGCTATCTTGCGGACACTCATCAATGCTGGATGTCGAGTAAGGTTATGTCGGTCGACCATTTCTTTTCTTTGATTAGAATTTCATTAAATGCGGAGACGTATTTATATTTCAGAAACTGCAGTTCGTGCTTACCAAAGATCTTATGATGGTGGCGGCATCGGGAGCCGCAGTAAAAAACTATATTGAATTGAAAAAAAATCGTCTGCTAGCTGACATTAGTGATATCATGGTGTAATTCACTGATTAGATAGCGCTTCGTCTAAATCCTCCCAGATTATGTAAATCCGAACGTCTCCAATAATCGCGTTTGGATGTAATGAAGATGACAAGAAAATTTAATTCCATGGATACGTCTTTTTCAATCTCTCTATAAGCACCTTAAATCCATCCATATAGCATCATTCATAACGACGATATCTTGCGAAAACAAAAGCAAAATATATATCTAGTAAACTGTGAATATTTCTCGTAATGGAGTAATACATATTATTTACAAAGTTAAACCAACATAATCGATTAAAATCAATAAGCCCTAAATCGTTTACAGACAACATCTTTAGAAACGAATTTGATCATTCAGCCATACCCCTTGGTAGACTTGATATAAAATATATAAATGAATTGATTTTAATAGCACAAGGTTGAAGAGTTTCCTATTCTAGAAGTACTTGAGTTATGACACGAATATTCATATTCCCGCGATCATGTCAGAATAGAAATGTTTGGTCAGTAATGGACTTCAGTCACACTGATTGGAGGAGGTGCATGGGCACCACCTTCGCACCTGAAGCCAGAGCGGCTTCCTGCTCCAGGCAAGGCAGCATTTCGCCCATCAGCACCTTCCTCAACCACTTTCTTCCGGGTGTCAAGTAGTTCAAAGCGAGCTGCAATGTCATTGAGAGTGGCCGTAGCCAGGCTGTTTCGCCTTGGTTGCGGAAAGAAGCCTTCCGTCGTGTAGAGGATATTGGCTTGAAGTCCTTTGAGGTGATGGTCAGGTTCGGACCGCCGACGTCTTTGGAGTCTCACCGCCAGGTCTTCTTCCGGTGTGACACCAACCGATGGATGAGCCACTTTCGAACAAAGCCGTGGCGAGCGAGGAGGAGGCGAGTCGCCACATCTTGCCGGGGATAGCGACGCCTCCCGTCGATTTGGTAGCGGCATAACCGTGGGAGTACTGTTCCTTCGACCTGCTCCAAAAAGACCTTCTTGAATGGGCTCTAATAAGGTCGGTGCTGAACTCCGTCGAGATCTCCTGCCATGGCTCGATGGCGGATGCAAGTGAGGGCTTCTTGTTTCATGTTCGCTGCCATCTCTAACTCCTACATCTCCTCCCTGTACTTCCTCTTCCCTTAGTTCTGGCAAATCACACATATGGTAGCTGGAATGATCACGACTGCCCTGTCTTTGTATAGGCATTACGTCCGACAGTACGCGACGTCGAGAGTTCGGCGATGTGCGGGATCTTTCCACAACTCCTTCGCGTTTCGACTCGTTAGCCGATCCATCGAGATGGATATCAATATCATTAACATGAGTACTCTCCTCGGGCAATGAAAAGCTTCTTTTATCCATGCTTTCAATTTCGTACGTACTCTTTCGTCGAGTCTCCAATCAGGCCGAACAAGGGATTGTACAAACTCCACGTTCCTGAGAATAAACCATCCCCGTCAGCGCAAACTGGCTGGTGGAAGAGAAGGAAGAGGAAGAAGAAAAAGGTCGATATTAACCCAGCGTTACGGTCGGACGGCTAGATTACATCAATTTCTCTCAATATAGCTCGCGTTAGATCTCCGAGGGATGTACCGCTGAGAAATAGCCGGACGAATTAGAACCAACATTTACGCGAGGGGCGCGCTCCGTAGGAGAAAGAATTGAGAGAATGATGTATGGTGTGGAGATAAACAGGTAATCTGGCATGACTGAGACCCGCTTGATTGCTTGATTGGTGGTCGTGAGGTGAAAGGCGTTAGCCTCGACGGGAGTCCGCGTTATTCTACCATGCGCCCCTCCTTGTTTACGCCAGCGTGCCCCCACAAGAAACAAATTACACTAAGAGCTACCCGCTAGGGCGAGGGCTGGCGCTCTAGACTCTTTTTTTTTCTTGTAATATCACGTCTGAGAGGTCGGACAAGAAGGAATAGGAAGGTGTTTCTTATTCATGAGGATTATCAACGGCCGTCTGCTATACAGTCTGATGCTGCTTGACCCAAGATGGCGAATTATAGCTCGTCATCCTTATTCTTTTACGTCTACAAAGTGCTTGCGGGCACCTTCTATACAGCTGGTACTGTGTAGGCGTTGAGAGATAGAGAGGCGTTGGAGAGATGCTAATGGACTTCAGCTGTTAACCTGAGAAGGATGCAAAAGAAAGAAAGAGAAAAATGTGACAAAGTATTTCACAATCTATCATGGACTGAGGAAAATATATCTGTAACAAATAAAATATTTGATTGATTGATATTAATACAACAGCCAAAGGGTAGCAGCCTCATTTTGGGGTTGACCCGTTGCAGTGTCAGTAGAGCGATGGCAATCAAAGACAAATAAATTATATAACATTTGTCAATCACAAAGTGCAACTACTCCACGATATTCAGCCCACAGATCCGACGACTGACGAGGGGGCTGGGAATGATATTTAAAGAGGGGGTACCGGCTTGATAAAAATGAGTTTGACAAGCCAAAAAGGGGGTTTCAGTCCCAAAGGAAGTTACTTTATTTTAAAGACCAAGCAAAAAGGGTTTTAGCTCACCCCAGCACCCCAACTTCCCAGTGCCATGACTGACTGTGTACTTGAATTGAATAATTTTACTCGATGGAGCTAACAATTCAAATAATTACTGACACGAATGCTTTTCAATATAATCACACTTTACGTACGTAATAATTTTCAGCCCTTAAAATGCGGGTTTTATAAGTAAATTTTTGTTTAACATTCAGAATGTATAAAGATTTGGTTCACTGTCACAACTTTGTTCAACGTTTCAGAGGAAAATGACGTGTTAAAATTGCAAAGAAAAATTCTATAGTGTCACGCATATTTTTTGTTGTTTAGGACTCATATTATGATGTCATTTCTAAAGCATGGTTTATACTTCAGATTAATGAAGATCATCGACCTGAAACCGCAATGATATATGCACTATTAGATTATTTTTTCCAAGTAATTTGTCAACTTAAAATGTGGAGTATCTTCATCATTATCAATTTCAATCAGCATTTCGCTTGTCCGAAGGGTATTTGACTCTAGTGCCATTATGACAATACCTCCCTGCTCTAATTACTGTCATTCCAGCAGTTTATGATTAAAACCACTACAGGGTTTAACCAAGTTGTTGGATTCTCCAATAGTACAGATTTGTGAGTACTGAATGTAAAATGGATTTATACATTAGAAGGCGATACCACAACATTTATGATACTAGAGATAAGATGGTACGTCTTGATCTAGAGTAGATATTAAACTATACTTTCCAAATAATTACAATTTTAGAGGGCGATTTCGCAAAATGTATCCAAGTTACGAACGACTTGTGCCACATGAGATACAGAACTGGAATCCAAATGAGAATTTTCATTGGCATCCCAAAACGTTCTCAGTCGTGCGTAAAGCCGTGCTGAACTTACAGACATGCTATATGGTTCAGCTTGAGTCTTAGTTTAAGTTCAAGCAGGAATAGTGCCACAGGGGGCGACCCTTTAAGATTTTCCAAGTAATGAAAAGGGGAAGACACGAGAAAGCAGAAATTAAAAGAATGGAACAGAGGGAAAGAGGAGTAAAAAAACAGAGCAGTGTGGCGTGTAAACCTACGGTATTAATACATTGGCATGTGAATACAGTGATGTTCGGAAAATGGCGTCATTTTTGCCATTTGGCAAAGGCTATTTCGCCCCTAATCAACCTTGCTGGAAATATCAGTGTCAAAAGTGTGGAACGCAATATGAAAAAGATTTTACACTATTCAATTTAAGTATTTAACAGTGTGAATCACATATCCACATAGTATACTACAGTATGAACATACTGTGAACACACTATGTGCATTGCCTTCTTTCCATCAGGCAAAATACCTTGCCATCAAAGGCCCGTTTCATAGAGAACTTGCAACTGTTGTAACTTTGCCATTATCATGATTATGGCAACTACCATGGAAACTTTGATCATGATTGGCTGCTGAGCCCTGTTACCATGGTAGTTGCCATTATGACAAAGTTACAACAGTTGCAAGTCATTTATGAAACGCGCCAATGTGTTGGTGTAAGCTCATAAAAAGGTTACAAGTGTTAGTTCAGGTGTAAGTAATATGTTCTACACATTCTACGTGTACTGTATTTCGATTCTCCAATGCCCCAGTTACCGCGAACTACACAATATCTTAACAAGACCTTATAAATGGCGGCATTTAGTTATAAATTTCTCAATGACATCATCATAAAATTTCGGAAATCGTGTTTAAGGCTGGATTTTCTTTTTTACGTTATTTTGCATTGCACATAAATATTAATAAAACAACCATTTAAATTTCATTATAGCATTTGCAGCCACAAAGTACCGAGCATCTCTACTAAGAATATGCTATTTGACTAACACGAACCGCTTGATTAACAGAAGACGAAATAACAAAGGTATCTCGGGTGTGGGGGAAAGCAAATATGTGGATATTTCTCCTCATGAAATAAAATAATAATTCGACGAAATAAGAGCCGCAATAGAATGTTTATTGCAAGAAACTTTCGTTGGCATGCGATGCTTCAACAAATATTCTGTCTGGATCACATGACAATTTATTAATTCCATCCGCTGTTGAGCCACCTACGAATGTATACGAAAGGGAAATGTCAACATTTATATTAACTACATGCAGTTTAATGAAATGTAGATTTGCCGGATTTGTAACACAATGACAGCGTTTTGATTGCTATACCTTCCGGTCACAATGGCTGCGGTCACAACTGCTTTATTTCTAGATTATTCTAACGTGTCTATAGAGGAATCAATTTAAAACCAAATATAAAGGATTCGATTACTAGTTTCATGAAAACATGGACTTTCTACAGTAGTAGGTCCATGATGAAAATATAGTATTGGTGGTGGTTTAAAGCTTGTGTATAGTTTTGGTAAATCCACCAAAATGCACCTATCACTATTCCAATTCATTGCTAGCTAATATGAATGGATATGCCCTATAACAGTTATGATGTGGAGGATATGAAATGAAAATGTGTTTTACAGGATAAATTTTGCGATTTTACATGGAAATTTAACTTGATCGGGTGACCCGATCAAATTAAAATATCTGTGTGTTTTTGTCTTTCAATTAAATCCTATTCCAAATCATGGAATGGGCTGAAACTTTCAAGATATGTTCTTTGTCTGTAACTTTTGGATATCTAATCACTAAATTTATAAGATAAGTGCTTAAATGCCCATTTTTTTAATTTTAAATTTAAAACAAGCATCGCCGAGAGAGGGCGCTATATATCCAAGATTTGAATATTTGAAATTTTCTCAGAGAAGGGCAGTTGGAAAAATATCTAACGGTCTCTACGCTTCAGTAAGACTGTCATATTTATATAATATTGGATGGCCTTGAGGTTAATACAAGGAAATATTGGACGAGCTTTGCATAAATATTGGACGAGTCGAAGACGAGTCCAATATTTTGCAAAGCGAGTCCTATATTTCCTTGTATTGACCGAAAAATGGGACATCCAGTATTATGATTATTATTCATACAGAGAATTTTAGCAAATAATTTTTAACTTACCCTCCCGCCCTGAGACTCTGACTCTGCTGTATGATGGGGGGACCTAAAGCTACGCACTTTGTTTTCAAACAATAAAAACTGTCCCAATTTTAATATTTCAACAAATAATATTTCACTAATTTGTGGCAAACATTCTAAAGATCATTAACCAAGTAGAAAATATCACAAAACTCACTAATACGAAAATCCCGTCGTGTTTTTCGAAAACCTCTTAATTTCGCCGCCCGATGTAGAAGGGGTCCTAAAGCTACGCACTCGATTTATCATGCAAAAAAATAGTATTTCCTGTGCCTCAATTTCTAAAATATATTCAAATTATTATAGGATAAAATGAAATTAAAGCGAATATAACTCCAAACTTCCTAACAGTTGTTGGTTTTCTCTGCATTTAAAGATTTACTGCAGCCTCTGTAGAAAAAATTTAATAGGAATTGTTCATCACTCTGCAGTCACAGTTCCACACACAGTGCGCATTTGCCATTGAAAACTGCATGCGCGCGCGATGAGTGGTGCGTACACTTCGGGAATTCCCCTTCTAGTCGTCCAATATTTACAATATTGTGTCACCTCGGAAAAAAATATTAGGCGAGTTCAACAAACTTTTTAAGTGGGTCGAGTGCACCAACAAAATAACACTTGTATTTGGGCTCTAAAATTGTCTGTATGAATAATAAGTATATAATATTGGATGGCCTTGAGGTTAATACAAGGAAATATTGGACGAGCTTTGCATAAATATTGGACGAGTCGAAGACGAGTCCAATATTTTGCAAAGCGAGTCCTATATTTCCTTCTATTGACCGAAAAATGGGACATCCAGTATTATGATTATTATTCATACAGAGAATTTTAGCAAATAATTTTTAACTTACCCTCCCGCTCTGAGACTCTGACTCTGCTGTATGATCATGATGATGGGGGGACCTAAAGCTACGCACTTTGTTTTCAAATAATAAAAACTGTCCCAATTTTAAAGTTCAACTAATTATATTTCTTAATTTGTGGCAAACATTCTAAAGATCATTAACCAAGTAGAAAATATCACAAAACTCACTAATACGAAAATCCCGTCGTGTTTTTCGAAAACCTCTTAATTTCGCCGCCCGATGTAGAAGGGGTCCTAAAGCTACGCACTCGATTTATCATGCAAAAAAATAGTATTTCCTGTGCCTCAATTTCTAAAATATATTCAAATTATTATAGGATAAAATGAAATTAAAGCGAATATAACTCCAAACTTCCTAACAGTTGTTGGTTTTCTCTGCATTTAAAGATTTACTGCAGCCTCTGTAGAAAAAATTTAATAGGAATTGTTCATCACTCTGCAGCGCAGTCACAGTTCCACACACAGTGCGCATTTGCCATTGAAAACTGCATGCGCGCGCGATGAGTGGTGCGTACACTTCGGGAATTCCCCTTCTAGTCGTCCAATATTTTCAATATTGTGTCACCTCGGAAAAAAATATTAGGCGAGTTCAACAAACTTTTTAAGTGGGTCGAGTGCACCAACAAAATAACACTTGTATTTGGGCTCTAAAATTGTCTGTATGAATAATAATAGATGATATTCGATTATCAATCACATTATTGACCCTTTACCAAAGCTATACACAGGCTTTAAAGTGATTCTTGTCTAAGACTAAGAGCAAGGTCGCACTCTCTCTCTTTAGTTATTCTCATTTCATTCTCTTTCTCCTGAGCTCTATAGACACTGTCGGGGATAAAAAAAAAGCATTAATAATTGTTACGTCTAACATTTCATCGCTCTGCTCTAGCACTGTTACGATTGTTTATTTATTTTAACAATTATTTATTTATTTATCATTATTCATTTATTTTGTAAGGTTTCAAGACTATAAAGAGAAGTAATGAGACTGGATTATCTTGCCATTCAAATCGTTAACACTCTTCCGCCGCATACGAACTCCCACCCATACAATATCCACGTGGCGCGAAATTTGGAGAGCTATTCCAAATATGCATTACGTGTTCACAATATTGAAAGAACATCATCACCTCAAACACTCTTGTGTTGACATAAAATTCAATTTAGATCCGTATCTGCATCATGATTTACACTCATGCAGTGGTATATCACACAACGTCTAAGGCTCGATTTGCACTCTCTTCCTAGTTGGTACGCCAGTGTCCTTTTTTGTTGTGTGTATGTGTGTGTGTTTTTTTTTTTGCTTTGCTTTGTTGTTGCTGTCGTTATTTTTGCTATTTATCTTAATAATCTCTACTTTTTGCCCAAATATGAATGTGGACCCACTGGCGTTCCATAAAACCGTTTTCAAGTTGCAGACGATTACGCTCAACTGGAGACGGTTTTGTGCTAAATGGGATACATAAAAATTTGTTGGTTGTTGATCTCATTATACTCCTGATCAAATTTTGACAGACAAATTATGTTGCATTCCGAGGCTTGATAAAATGGGGGATTTTAATATACGAATGCCAAATCATTTCTACATTGGCTCGTTTGGGTGATAATTTATTTTAAGATTCAGAGTATAAATTATTATAATTATAATAAAGTAATTTCCAGGTCGTTCTTACATTTTTGCTTAGCTTTATCAAATACCCCAAAGGCATATGTCGCTCCAGCCTGAACCCCCCCCCCCCCCTCCATCTCCCCATACTCAACTGCGTTCATCTATATATAGCGTGTATCTACACGCTAGGAGCAGGTGGTCTCTCTAACAGAATTTCGAAACACTTTTTGTTTTATTCTCTCAGACGTTATGAATTAATAATTAGACAGGTGCTATCGATTGGATTTAATACTAGCAGCCTATCAGTGTAGCTTACCCGGGATACATTCTAATATCGTAAATTGGTATGCAATGTATTTATATTAATTGAATTTGTCATCTGCTATCATACTGTCATATACATGCTGGGAGTGTATCGTGACTTTCATTAATTGAAATCCGACATTGATTGCGTACGACTTAGGAATTAGACTTTGATATGAATGCAGTATCAAGTAGTAGCAAAAAGTGAATAATATTGTTGGTATAAATTGCCGATTGGTCTACACCCACTTCGTCTACTAACAGGTTCATGACATCCATATTGTAGAGGTTTAGGAGATCGATACCGAGATGGATTTATCGTGCTTTTGACAATGAGTGGTAAATCGTCCCTTGGTCTACATCCGTTTTGTCTAATTTTTAATTCTTATCCCACAAGTTCTAAACCTGCTTCGTCGACAATAATTCGTTTACTAACCATGACGTGGTTTAATTGACATTTTCTAAGCCGTTTATTTTGTCTAAATTCTACGTGGTCTAACACCAGTTTGTTATTAATATGAGATTTTTTACCATTTCTATTTAATTTGACAATGCAAGAAGAAATGGATCAAGTAAAATAAGATATATTAGACTAATGGGAATTACACTACGTGGGTATTTTACTAAGTGAAATGTGGATAAAACGGCAATTAGACCAAAATGAAAATGTAGCAAAGTTTAGCCAGAGTGGTCTAATATCTGAAAAAGTAAACCAAATGCTTAAAGACCTAGTGAAAATATGAAGAATATTATGCTCCGAATTAGTACAACACACGATGATATTCACGAGATGAAATGGTCAGCGGCGTGGAGGATAATAGTCACATTGGACTAGTCTTGGTAATTTCTGATTGTTGCACACAGGCCAACTTAAAAAAAGTTTTGAGAGTGTGTAAGTATAGACAAATCATAAATAAAATATAATACCTATTTTCAGAACGGGTGGTGGCTATTTTAACGAAAAGAAAGTAGGTCGAGATGTTTAAAGGGTCATAGAAATTAATTTTTTTAGAGGCATAAAATCGATATAATTCTAAAAAATTTGACGAAATCCAAAATCTAAAGTAGATATCAACCCCTTGTTTTATCATTTCATGAAATGACAATTTTGACCTGTGTTTTTTTATAATCTCTCTTTTTAATGTTTTCTCTTGCGGATAGGAAGGTTTTGGGCAAATGTGTCCATTTAACCACTAAATCCATGTCTATATACAGAGAATCTAAATTGGAACTATTTTTTGCGAATTCGAATGATGCTGTGGGAGGACATAATATTAATATGTCGAATTAATATTAATATGTCGAATTTTGCTTCTGTATAGACACGGCCTATGCCGGCATACACACCGTTTTACCCTCCGCCAGTTTTAAAATAGAGCGTGTTTAGATATAAGAAATCTCTCCGATCAGCCAACATGAACGTGGAATTAGACCATATTGGCTGGTTCGATAGGTACCTATAAAATGACACGCTCCACGATGCCGTTACCCCCACCCCACCCCCTAATAATAATAATAATAAAAATCTCAAACGATCTACAACAATGTATTTTGAATCATCACTTCTAACGTCATAAAATACTGTTTGCATTGTACAAAAGAAGAACAAAAATCATTTCCAAATAGCAACAGCTGTTACCGTGTACAATAATAGTCTTTGGTTTCGATTACTCATGGATATTGACACTATGATGAAGAACCCTGTGAGAAATTAAATATTAGCCAACTTGAAGTGAGCTGCCTTATTTTTTCCCCACATACCTTCTATTTTTTATGTAAAAAATCATCTTTCGCAAATTACAATAAAATTACATCATATTGATTTATTTTCAAAATGAAATTATTCTATATTAAGTAAAGTGATAGATTAAGGTGTTAATGCCACTAGAAAAGTCAATATATATGGGAAAATGTAGTTTATTCATCAAGGGCAGACCAACTATATTGTGCTGATAGATATCATTCTACATTACTTACAAACCACGATTTCCATTTATTGCATTATAAAGTTTCCTTTAAAGGATATTGATCAGTAACATGATTAAAGCAATATATATAGAACACTCAGGGTCATATCGTGAACTGGTGCATTTTATTTCAAAATGCACTCTCAAAAATATAAATATATATTGTGTTGGTTATCCTATGAACCTACCAACTGTTAGTTGAAAGAAAACTTAAACTATTAAAATGAATGGAGATTTTTATCAACCGTTTTATTAAAGTTTACTGACCCGGTATAATAGGTTGGTTAGAAGATTTTTCATGTTTTCAAATTTCATATTTCAAACAATGCTGTCAAAAAGTCTGTTATGTTCCAACTTTGCAAGCGAGACCCTGGTTTCATACTTCAATGGCAAAAAAGTACCTTTTGATAAAAGATGTTTTAAATGGACATTAAATGAATTTGGCTAACTGTATGATAGAGTCCTCCGATTGCATTAAACTCAGGGGGCAAATTAAATTGGCGATATGTGGTCACTCCCTAACACATTGCAATGAGCCCATGTCTTGTAATGACAAAAAAAACAATTACATATAATAAAACTTTTCATACCATGCGCTTAGATGTGTTATAAGGATAGGTCGGTTACAATATCCACTGGTTCCTTGCACCACAAGAGCCTCATCCCCTGCCACCCACATCCCCCGGCGCCATCTGTTAAGAAGAGTCGCTCCGTTCTAATATGCCTCCTTAAACATGTTTAAATCAATATCATATACTTTGTCTCTACTGGCTGATAGACGTAAAACTATGGATGATTTGTAAAAAAAAAAAAAAGCACTCACCTTTGGGTAGCATTAGTAGTCAGTAATAACAGTCTCATATCATTAAGCTGACCAGAATACATTATAACACGCTGTATTTATGCTAGGCCTACGGGTAAATTCTGGTGCCATTTTCCCGTCAGATACAAGTGGCACGCATGCACAGATCCATGTATGCACTGGAATCCCTAACCGGGTACACACCAATGTATACAGTCTGGGGGCATTATGTTATTTCTTTTGTGTGATTAATTTGATTGGTTGTCGGGACCGGTAAAGCATTCCACTCCAATATGGCTAACTCCGAATTGAAAATGTCAGATGCCTGCAAATGTCAACAAAGTTGTTACACGGGTAAAAACTATGTGACTGTTTCTCAAGCGGTCCCGGTGGGATATTTTTAGATAGTCACGAATGAGGGGATGAATGAAGAGAAGGATGGGGAGAGGTGAAGGGGATGAAGGGAGGGAGGGAGGCACTAGCGTACCTACGGGGAGAGGGCAGGGGGCAGACTGCCCCCCCCCCACGAGTCACAACCCTAGCAAGGGACCTATCTCCCCCCCCCCCCTGACGAGAAATTGAAGACCTTTTTTTTTTTACTTGTCAATTTTTTTGCCCCCCCCCCGTGGAAAATCCTAGATACGCCACTGGAGGGAGGGAGGCAGGCAGGAAGGGAGGGAGGAGGCAGGGAGGGAGGGGAGATGGATGGGATGTGGAAGAGTGGAGATGGGGAGAAGGAACCAGTAAAAGGGGAGAAAAGGAGAAAAGGGCAGGCGGAGATTGATGGGATGAGGAAGAGGGGATGAGGCGAAAAGTAACGAGGAGAGAGGACGAAGGGAAAGAAAACCAAATAGATTTAAATCGATTAGTAGAAATTGGGCGACCAACCAAAAACATGTATGCTTTCAAAACATAAATTAACATTGATATATAATTTTTTCTGAATGCTGATGCTTATTATTTTTAATTCATGAACTTCTCAACAACTGACGTTATCACCAGCCACAAACACACACAAAGGGTTTGGCGGTATACATGGGCTGCGGAACGGTTTTTAAAGAGGGAGAGGGGCTTAGCCGAAGGGGCGGGGGGGGGGGCTGGCAATGAAGGGAACACATATTACGTTTGGGAATAATTAATTGAAAATAAAAGTGAGGTGCAGTGAATCCCCCGCCCCCACTCCTATAATGTTCCGCAGCCCCTGGCATGCATCACGCAGTTGATGAAAGGGCTCTTACAAAAAATACAATGGTTGTATGACCTTTAAGATCAATTTCATTTCATTTGCTTATTTTTGCAATATTATTGCTCGAAATATGTCTCTAAATGTTCATTTATTGAGAATAAGCTGAAAGAGCGCGCGCACTGCTAGAAAAATAGAATCCATTCATATTGAGTCTCCATCCAGTAAGCAAACCCCCAATTATTTTCTATTCTTAGCAATGGAAACAAAATAGTAATAAATACCAACTTAAATTTGAAAACCTTTCAGGACTTAAGGGGGTTCGGATCTCAATCATGTTCACTAACGATATGAATGCAATTTGTTTTATATGTTTAAAATGATATAAAGGAACAACCTGGTATATACTTCTGCACGCTGTCCTAAATACTGAAAATAACCAAGATCATGCAGTTCTTCTAAATACCAGGTAAAATTTCAATTATGGGAATTATACAAATTATACAATAATGGTTTGTTAATAGCAGTAATCTGTCATACAATGTATGAGGGAGAAACTAAAGGCAATCAGCATGATCAGTCTGTGGTTATTATTCACGAATAATCTACCGCTAATTGGTTTCCCTGCTATGAATACACTCTGAAATTCAATTTTCGACGTTGATCGACATTTAGGGAAAATCCCCCTTTTCACTCTCTTACCCATTGTGTTGGTATTCTATCTCCTCTCTCGCTTTAGCAATTCACACACGATCAATGCCTGGAAAAGAAATCCTAAACTGGATATAATTCTGCACATAATATTCTATAATTAAGTCATTTTGTCTACACCCCCCGCACCTGCACCCTCGCATACTTGCACTTGCACTTTTATCAACATGATTAAACTTTCTCATTTGAATTTTTCTTTCCCTATCTACCTTTTTGGTAATATTCCTATTATTTTGTGCAATAAAAGATAAGTCTCTTTTATTTCACTGTTTGCCTGGTATTCCTCCCCCTTTCCTTTCGAGGCCTTTATCAATTTTAAGCTCTAATTTAAGATGGACGTCTATCACATTTCAAAATGTATCATGCCGATATATGGATATATATATATAGTATATATATTCTGCTTTTTGTTTTAATAATTTAAAAAATAAATTAATTTATCAGTTATAAATATATTTCAATTAGATTGTTAGAATGTATGCATGCATATGTTATTCATTATGTCATTTGCTTATTATTATGTTATGCTGAGAAAAAATGATTACTCTTGGATTATACTTTTGTTATTGGAATGTGGAAATAAATAAATGAAATCAAATCAAGATGA
Organism: Lytechinus variegatus; assembly: GCF_018143015.1. Classification (NCBI taxonomy): domain Eukaryota; kingdom Metazoa; phylum Echinodermata; class Echinoidea; order Temnopleuroida; family Toxopneustidae; genus Lytechinus; species Lytechinus variegatus. Next base: position 15,173,708 of record NC_054741.1, on the reverse strand, counting down.
TGAGGGATAACAATAGGTCGAAATTTTATTGATAAAAATTATAATTTCTAATTACATATATATCAATAAATCCTACGTAAATCGAAAACGCACCCCCTCCCCCACCCCGATTGAACAATGACACTGATGTTGGCTCCCCCAAATCAACCCCTATTGTATTTTTTCTTTTCCTATATCAGAAAATCAACAGCATTTCCTTAAATATAATGAGTACTTACCATGTTACACGCCAAGTGCATGAAAGATTAAATCAGTTATGTCAATCTGAAATGACTTTCATCACTCTCTCCGCTCGCTCGCAATTTTTAAAAAATGGTACTTGTAAGTATATTATATTCAAAGTCCCGCCCTTAATATATCTCATTAGGCGAGTGAAAGGCCCATGAAGTCCTCGAACTGTCGAATATGGACAAAACGATTACAAAGTCTAGTACAGTTTTTCTATAATCACAAAGTAAATATCCCCAAAAAAAGGAAACAGCTCCTTCCACCAAACTCTTACCCCCCCCCCCCCCCGTCTACTCCGTCTCGTAACGAGCCTCGTGCCGCTTAATATGTAAGACGAAACCAAGAGGGGTATAAATACACGGGAAATCACCTCCAATCAGAATGAACTTTTCATCGCAATGCGACAGACGATACACCAATTGGTTGTCAAAATGGAAATGAGTTTCGATATCCCTTACATCCGATGTGCATTTTAATCTGCCCCCGACCCCATCCGCCGGCCCGCTTGCTCTTTCGCCGAGAATGAAAGTTTCGGCATCGGAAATGTGTCGTGGAACAATAATATGAACAAGAGATTCCACGTGTGAAGGTCAACGGTTCGAGCAACAATGAGGTGCTGGTCTAGGGAAGCAGAACGGTTTTGATAGCCGGCGGGGGGGGGGGGGCTGCCCATCCCCCCTTATCACAATCTGATGGAAAGTTTAACGTTTTTATACACGTGTCGAAAGAAGATGATGGATTGAACCCCTCCCGTTCCCGCGGCCCGTGATAGAAAGTCACCTCCAACGAAACCCATCCTCGGTAATATAATTGTTTGTATAAAAGGAAAAAAATAATAAAAAGAATGATGACAACTTTAAAGAAACAGAAAACTTAAGTTCTGACTGTTTGAAGAATATACTTAACTGCCCAAGCTTTAACAAAGGCAATGGAAATCTCAAATGGAAAATTTAGCCATTTGTCATTTGGAAACCGGTTTTACATTTTTTTAAATCTTGTACTAGACTGTCGGGTTTTAGTGGTATTCTCCTGTGCAAATTTCTATTGGGTGGTGAGTGAGATCATAAATACACCATTGTTAAATTGTTCAAGCAGAAGACGAAGAAGAAAGAATTCATGATCTCATACTCGTGCTCAGTCTATAAACTGATTCGAAATATATAAACCAGACTACAAGCCTTCTACTATAAATAATGTCCAAGAAAAACAGCGATTAAAGGACAAGCCCACCCCAACAAAACTTGATTTGAATAAAAAGAGAAAAATACAACAAGCATAACACTGAAAATTTCATCAAAATCGGATGTAAAATAAGAAAGTTATGACATTTTAAAGTTTCATTTCACACAACAGTTATATGCACATCTCGGTCGGTATGCAAATGAGAGAACTGATGACATCACTCGCTCACTATTTCTTTTGTATTTTATTATATGAAATATTTTTATTTTCTCGTCATTGTCATGTGAAATGAAGTTTCATTCCTCCCTGAACACGTGGAATTCCATTATTTTAATATTTTGTGCTTCAGGCAAGGAGGTCCTAATCATCAAATTCGTAAAAATTGAAATATTGTATAATTCAAACAATAAAAAACAAAAGAAATAGTGAGTGACATCATCGATTGTCTCATTTGGATGTAACTGGCTCGTTCATATAACTATTTTGTTAAAAATAAGCGAAACTTTGAAATGTCATAACTTTCTTTTTACATCCAATTTTGATGAAATTTTCAGCATTGTGCTTGTCTGATTTTTTTCTATTGATTAAAATCAAAATTTTTCTGAGGTGGACTTGACCTTTAATAACATGTTCCCTGCACTAGTGATTTTGTTATGAAGTAAAGGTAGGTGTGACCCCCCCCCCCCCCCCCTGAGAGGCACAAACACATTTTTTTTGGGGGGTAATATGTCGTGAATAAACACTAAGGACCTTTTTTTTGGGGGGGGTCCGTCAATTATTTTCCTGTACGTCTCCTGAAGATTGCTCTTGATACTTCAGCCTCACCTAGGAAACCGACCAATGGTATTTCAATGGCAATATCGTATTAGCTTCAGTCTGTCATTTTCTCGCCAGTGCGGCTGGGGCTTTTATCCATTACGTCTCAAGAGGAAGAGGGGAGGAGTGAGTGTTCATTAAGCATTCAAAAAGCGGTACGCCAAAGAGTGAAAACTCCTTCAAGGGTAAAAGGATGACATAGATGCTAATGAATAGGGCCTATAACGAGTGGGCATCTACTAATAATAGAATATGGAGGAACCACGAAGAAAAAAGGGGATAAAAAATAGAAACAATATCACGAAAATGAATCGTCTCTAGTACTAACACTTCGGAAAGGAATAGTTTCCTCACCGTTTTACGATCATGAGTGATGACGTAAAGATTGAAAACGACAGGATCATTTATCAGAGGTTATGGACGTTTAAGCGCGCGATCTCGATTCAAGTCAGCAATCGGCTCCCAAATGGCGTTTTGTTCAAATGGCGTTAGGGAACACATTGAGGAGGGGGGGGGGTGGCGGTGTAGCTCCATGAATAAATAACTGTAGAGTTGATTGTTCATATATTCCTACAGGTATGTATACCGATCGACATGCATATCTTTATGTACTATATCCAAGACATATTCATGTCAAATTTACATCATACTTTACAGTATACCCACTTTTTTCCACTATTCTGCAACAGGTTCTTACACTGTAAAAAAATGAAGTGCTAATTTAGCACTTACAGTGCTTGTATAGGGACTGCATTACTAGTGCTGATTTTCTAGTTCAAATTTAAACTAGATAATTACCACTAGTATTGCAATCACTATACAAGCACTGTAAGTGCTAAATTAACACTTCATTTTTACAGTGTAGGGTTTGCTGTTAGCTATATTCTGTACCTTTTCAGAGGATAGAGTCTTACTTTTGGGGAAGGAGCGAATTGCGCATTATGTGTTGCAAACTTGCATTCCAAGCGGCAAATAGAATAATAAAAGCGCACTGTTGTACCTTTTTGTAAGTGTTCAATAGTGCACACAAAAAGGGGCTACTATTGTTGCATATTTAGGATGCAAACGTGATCTTTTTCATTAGTGTGCCCACTTCTCATTGTCCTCAGACATTTACCGTTTTATTCAAATGCACCTCTATCAGATACATGTTAGTCCCAAAACCAGTTACAAGCAATATAAAGAGGAGGAAATAAAGATACTTGCAGATGATTCCAGGATATGCGATTTATTCAGATCAGACAATCACTTCTCTGGTCTTATCATTCTGTCATGTATGTTAGGGGACATGTCGGAGACAGGCAGCGGTATAATTACAAGCTCCAAGAAACTCTATCGGCGTCCCGCATCAGTTGACATGATAATAGGTGCCATATTAAGCAACAGGTCGGGGTTAGTACTGTCCTGTTGGGGCATCTTCGGTTGCAGGTGGTGTATCCAGACCTTTTTTGCGGTTAAGGATGCACCTCCGCCCTCTAACGTGTTTTTTCCTACTTTTTTGCCCCCAGCCTTTTCCTTTCCGTAAAGATATTAGTTTTTTTTTTTGAATCAGGCTCCGAGTTGCAAAGTCTAGTCTCAATTTAGAAAAAGAGAGAATAAAACTGTGAGCGCCCAACCCTAGCTACCCCTCCTCCTTTACATACGCCTTCTAATCAAGGTGCAGCATGCGTCTACATGCATATTGAAGAGTTTAGTTGCAAAAGGGGTTAGGTCCCCTTTTTACCATTCCGAGAAAAACCATGTTTTTTTATATTCACTTACTGCAACACTCTTATGAGAAACTAAATTGTCATGATGTACTACTCTCATGTGAACATAAAATTGGGTATAAAAGAAATCTACCCGTCTTCAATTTTTTTTCTATATATTCTTTTAAAAATTATCTAAGTGAACCTAAACCCTTTTGCAACTGAACTGAAATGAATCCATTCTATTTTTATTTAAATAGGTGATTTTTCTTTGCATCTTTTATTCACGTTTTCATGTGAATTTCAAATTTTCGTTGTTTTCATCAGAACGACTAAAAATTTTGAGGATTTGAGACAGAAAACAATTAAAATTTATGAACAATGGATCTAACCCCTTTTGACAAATGAGCTCTTTAGAATTGTTTGTTTTCAAAAGGGTTTAGGTCCACTCCAAGAATTTTTTTTTTATTCTCCCATATTGCAATATTCTTATGTGAAACTAAATTTTCATGATACCCTACCATGAGAACATAAAATAGGGTATAAAAGACATCCACCTGTCTTGATATTTTTTGTAAATATAAAAAAAAACTGTGTGGACCTAACCCCTTTTGCAACTAAACTTAAATGGACCTAGCCCCTTTTGAAAAAAAAGTGATTTTTCTTTGCCATTTTATATCGCTTTTTAATGAGAATTTCAACTTTTTCTGGTATCATCATAATTATATAGCTACTAAAAATATACATTGAGACAAAAAAAATCAAATTTGATCAAAAATGGACCTGACCCCTTTTGTCAAGTGAACTATAGCGCTTAACTCACAAAAATGCATTTCTGAATAGTTATTACAGTTTATGAATCTTTTTACATATTCCTTTGAAAAATATCGCCTACATAGTGTCCTAAACACTTCAGCAATTGTGATATGAAATCACATACTAAAAAAAACACTCGTAGAAGAGAGCCTATTGAAATACCCCCACTCACGTTGGCTTATATTCGCTTGGTCTACAAGCGGTTGGTCTAATGCTAATTCGTCCAATTACCAACTCGATCATTTAGTCTACCATCAGTTCGTTCACTATCCACATGGTATAATTGCCATTTCGTCCACTCACCATTTCGTCTAGTAACCAGTTGGTCCAATAACCAATTAGTCCATGTACCATTTGGTCTATTTGGACTTTCATTGGGCGAAATGAAAATGTTTGTTAGACCACCTGGTTACGAGACAAAATGGTCATAGATGAACTGGTGATTAAAGGAAGTGATTATTGGACCGAATGAATGTTAGACGTAACGTAGTACTGATGGACGGAATGGAATTAGACGAAATGAAGGTAGACCATGTGATAAGTGGACGAGTTGGCAATATACGAACCGACAGTTTATCTACTTCTCAGTCTATGGAGTTAAGAGACAAACCTTTGAATGGTCTGAATGGCAATTGAAACAAATGGTTGTAGACGAAATTGTTGTAGACAAACAATGATTAGACTGTACGGAATGAGACCAGACAGAAAGTAAACCAAGGGGTATAGACCAAGTGGCAAATTACCATTTATCAGAGCGCGATCAATTTATATCATTATCAATCTCCCAAACTTCACAACATCAGTTCGCTTCGCGTGCTTTCATTATAATCCCCATGCGTGGAAAACAAATGACTTGGTGATCATTACTAGTACTGTATCAAGGCAAGACCAAATGTAACATGAAATTTCTATTTTCGATTTTTTTTTTTTGGGGGGGGAGGAATGGACTGGCCTATATTTAGAGAAGGTGCTAGTCCAATAAAAGAGGGGCATGCATAGCCCCCCCCCCCTTCCCCCGACATATTTTATGTCCTTTTTTGGTTTTCAGAAGTTTGTAGATGAAAGTATTTGCAGAAGAGGTATTGACAGTTGCTTTCTATCTTTTAGTCAAAATAGTGCCCACCCCCACCCCCCTTCGAGGTTAATTATGTCATAACAGGTACGCTACTGTGCCCTACGTCATTCCACACCGACATTAAATCACATGATAAGATCACATGGCCTGAAAGGATAAAAAAGTAAGACAAAGGCTTATTATTATTAGGTAATGATGGTGATTTCTATGGCAACGTAGATTCCTGTCTTATACATATCGTTATTCCAACTTGCGTCACGATGGTATTGTTTGACGAAAATGGCAGCCTCTTTGAAGGTTAGAAAGAATGAAGCGTAATGATGATAATTGATTTAGATTAAATCAATTCGATGAAAGAAATGAGGACACTGAAGGGAAAAAAGTGGGATCGCAAATGAATGAAAATGAGAGTTGAATATTATTGCAGCAGAAATAATGATTATAATTAAATCCAATTACTTAGGCCTAACGACAATCTAAAAAGAACGAAAATGTGTAATTTGTTTGAGCAATTAACATGATTAATAGACCATTAGGATAGAGTTGGTTGGATATGAGAAACAATTGCGAAATTGTCTTGGATTTAAAAAAATGTAAAGCGCCAGGCTCGGGTTTACACAGAGCGGAAAAAGAATAAAAAGGAAGATGAAATAGACGAAGAAGAAGAAGATCATTTAGAAGGCGAAGACGATGAAACAGAGGAAGAAGAAGAAGAAGAGAAAGAAGAAGAAGAAGAAGAAAAAGAAGACGAAGGAGAATGATGAGAAGGAGAAAACCATTTGGTAAACAAATTCCTCGGATTACAGAAAGCATTGGTCATGTTGGTACTTACGTTTAGTATTCAGGTTAAACAAACACGGCATTCATGTTTAATTGTTCAATTAAGATTGGATGCATTCGTCTAAGGCGATTTGAATTGGTATTGTATTGTGTATCTTTTCAATACGTGAGGAATCTACAACATCCCTTTATCAGTTTATGAATTACGGCTGAATTTGACTGAAACACAATCCAATTACAGCATTAGTGAGATAATATAAGAATAATTTAAAACTCTCCCTTCTCTCTCTTTGATCCCCCCCCCCCCTCTCTCTCTCTCTCTCTCTCATAACAATAATACACTGTAGCCAGTGTCGTAATGAGTCAAACATTTTGAGGGGCCATACATTGCGTTTGGGGCAAATTTTCTAATAGGCTGCCAGTAACCGAAGCGATCTTGGCTGTAAAAATATCGAATTATTCATTGAAACAACTCTCAGGTTTAGGCATGCATGTAAGTATGCGTAACACTCTTCCTTACCTGTGCATGTATATTCAAATACGGCGAAACGATTTCATATTCCTGGAGTACTCTTGTGTTTTGATATTAAATTATACAATATAGAATTCCACAGGGTAAGGACACTGTACTAGTAACGTCGTGTATCTGTCGAGAAGAGGCTTGCGCTCTGTCGCTCGGAAGCACTCCATTCACATCGTATTACAGCTTCCCCTTGAAAAGAAAAACAGCGTCATAAGAGCGTCATAATATCCCCCATAAAATCAAAGTGTCATGTGGTACAAATTGAGATGTCACATCACCGCGGCCTGGAGGATTTATGATTGTATTCATAGCTCGGCAAATATGATTATTAGTCCGTGTGATTTTTGATGGTCTTATCCAAAAGCACAGAGGGGGGTATAATATACGTCGCACGCTGAGAGGATGACCTTTCATAGTTCGGTGGGAATCGGGCGTGACTTATCTCCACGACCATTATGATGCGAAATTGGATATGAAAAATAATAACAATAGTAATTCAGTCTCACGAGGTCGTGTAATCGACTATTTATTTATAGTTTCCTTGAAAACCCTTCTCAATCACGAATGCCATTTCGTCACCCTCACTATAGTCTCGCCGGTGTATTTTTGTTATTCCTTCCTCGAAAAAAAACGCGAGGTGTCAAAGAAGACAAGAAACCGAATTCTCGCCTCGCTCCGCACTTGTATGTTGTCTCTTGAATGAATAATGAAAACACATCGAGGGCCGTGTGACCAGTGCGAAGGTGTGACAGCATTCCGCCGGGGTCTCATTCGAGACATGGAGGGAACACATGTATTCGTCTAGACACGAAATGAAACTCATCAAAATAAAACGTGAGATATACAGTACGTGTCTATCTGCCTCCTATACATTCATGCCGCAAGCAATAACTGCAACATCTCTCATCCGATCCATCGAGGAGAATACTAAAATATGCCGCCATTGGGGGCGGCATTCCAGTTTCAATCCCCCTTAATACGTTCACCCGTGTCGAGCGTGTCAAATGTAATTTTATACCTTACACTGCATATACTCGTGTGAGTTATTGCAAAATCAGCCAGGTTTCTACATAATGACCACTCCAGAGAACACGAGTTATTTTGACTGTTTTGGTGGGCCATTTCCTTCTATTTTTTTCAAGCAGTTAATAATAAACCCTTTTTATAGAACCTATTTTTGCAGTATGAACTGAATCATTCTAAACAATTTACAGTTTTTTTGTATACACCGTTCAGTATATTCAACAGTGCTGTTGAGTTTTAATACAGTTTCTATAGCATATGGAATTGAATAAGTAGTATATTGAAACTGGCAAGTGAAATAGTGAGGTTTCGTGAAATCTCCGGAAGATATGAAATGAGAGGAGATGTCTACCCTAACCATTTCTATATCTGTGTGCATATATACATGCAAATTGATGTACAATATGAAAAAAATAATAAATCAAGTGCCAGAAAGGGAACATTTTATTCATGTTATCGATAAAAAAAATCGGATCAGACACAAACAAAATCTTTGGGAAGCAGTGGGTAGTGCGGTGACAGATTGAAAGATAAAGAAGGAAGTTGGGAGGGAGTGGGATACTGACTAGAAGAGACTAGATGAGAAAGAAAGAGGAAGAGAGGCGTGGAGAGAAAGACATAGAAAGGATAGAGAGATGGATAGGAGAAGAGCATTGGGTAGAGGGGGGAGGGGCATTGAGGAAATGAAAATTGAAGGAAGAGAATTATCGACCGAGCTGTCCTTCAATCTGACTTGGATCGATAAGGTGAATGGATTACCTCTGCATTCTACATACTGGACTTGATTTGAAACGGTGTGTGCGGAGGAGCAAACGGAAGGAAATTAGTAATGGTGAGCTCATTTCTAGAAGCGTGAAATAAAAAAATGAAAATAATTCGAAGTAAAGATATAAACAAAAAGAGAACAACAATCTACATCACTTAATAAATCGAGGACAAGTCTAAAAATTGCTTTTCATGAAATACCCTTTGATATTGCAAGTACCATGACTGATATGACCGACATGCTGACCGGGTGTAAATACAAGAAATGTATCACCGATTACCAATACTTTATATACTTCGTTTAATATGTACACTCGTAAAATGTTGGACAACATACTGTCCACACAACAATTGGTTAAACAATGTATCCAATTCTGGGTAGTTTTCAACCAATACTGTATAGTTTTCACCAAAAGCACGTATTAATCGTTTAAAACTACCCAGACTTGGATAAAGTTTTAACCAATTGTTGTGTGGACAGTATGCTGTCCAACATTTTTAAGAGTGCACATAACTGACGACATATAATCATAATAATTACTTTCTATGTTCTAAATGACGGACATGATGGACATTCAAATGCAAGAAATAAACAGAAACTAGCTTACGTATTGAACAAAAACCTACACTCTAAAATCAGAGAGTAAAAGATATACCCAATATTGGGTAGAAAGGGAACATGCACGTTTGAAGGGTAAATTTCGAAGCAACATTGTGTAGAATTTACAAAATAGTTGGTATCTTTTTACCCAACAATCATGCATGTTCCCATTTTACCCAATATTGGTGTAGGAGAGATAATGCACCGGGCTTGATGTGACAGTAGAGTATTTTTTGTATCCAAAATATAAAATAGCAATATATCAAACACTTACAGAAACGGCGCAGTACTGCAAACTTGTATGCCGTATTTCAAAAACGCTAACCGACTGCAAAAGTGCTCTCGATTCATAAGATTGCCCTTAAGCTAGATAAAACAACCGTAGTTTAGTAGGATAACATCGCAATATCATTATTCATGTCAATCTTGGGGCTGTCCAATATTAGGTTACGACTGGATAAAAATGAAGGGGAATGTAGTCTTAAATACCAGCCGTATATAGGGTGGTGGCAAAATGACAAAAGCAAATGGCACAAAGCTCTTGAGGCATGCTTTGTTCTTTGCTAAAGGGTCGTAGCTACCTATGGTTTGTAAAGTATTGAAAAATAAGGAAGGAAATGGAGTGGTACAACACTGTAGACGGAAAGAAGAAGAAAATGAATAAGACCTGTTCATGTAAACATTTTAGTACCCATAATACATGTCGCATATTGAAGTCGTCGTAGCCTTTCCCTTCAAAATACTAATAAATATCCATTAACTGCTCCTTGTTTATGTATTTATTAAAAGTCAATACATAACATATGATACACAATATATAAACAAATCTCCGATGTTTAGAAGTAAAACAGATCAAAGAAAATTAAAATATATACACGTAATTTGAATTATCTGAAAAAGAAAAAAATATAACAATAATAAAAAGGCTGAATAAATGACATTAAATGGACAACAGTATATTTAAAATAAATAAACCTATGAAGCAAGAACCTCGAGAATGAATGGCTTCAAAATCTTAAAAGATTGTTGGGCTCCTGGGGACAGGAGGAAAAGCAAAGACGTCCATTAACTGCTTTGTATTACAAAGGTAAAGACGTAAACTAGTCACCATGATTGTATATTTGTTATATATGATTTGACGAATTGGCAAAATTACAACATTATATAGAGGGCGTAATAGTCTCCACGACATTGTGGGACTAACCACAAAGACTAGTTGATTATCGGGACGCTCATGAGTGATGTGAAATGGTCGCATGTCGATGTTATGTCGACGGCATCGGTTTTCCTCGGGATTCAAAACCTGATTTCGATAAAAGCATCTCGAGTTTTCCAGACGGATCTGAGACGATGACGAGGAAAAAGAGAAAGAAATGGAAATGGAGGGGTGGATTCTAATCAACCCTATCAGCGAAGACCCCTGAATATGATTTGAAATATGGGAACGCTGAGCTTTAATGAAAGGAGTGACTTTAAGAGTGATGATTGGGGGAGTGAAAATGGGTTTGAATTATGACATTATCGATAAAGAGCCTTAGAGGATCAGTAGGTGATAAGTAGAGAGGGAAAGAGGGTGCAAGAGAGAGGGAGGGAAAAGGTTTTTTTATTGAAAGATACATTACAGAGAGAGAGAGGGGGGGAGATGGAGGAAAAGAAAGGAGCAGATAGGAGGGGAAAGTGGAGGGACAAGACAAGAAGAAGAGAGAGGAGAGAGAGGGTGAGGTGATAGGTGAATATAGTGAGAAAAAAAATTATTAATGAAAGGAGAAAGTTAAAATGTCGGGAAACACAGATTGTGGAAAACGTTCGAGGTAAAAGATTATATTCATACAACTTGATCTACAATATAGGTCCGAACACACGAAAGTATTCACGCCATATAATGCATACCTGTGGTGACAGTTTTGAAACTCAAAAAACCGTACACAAAATTAGGATCTGGTAATGAAAAAATGAGAGATATCAGAAAGCGATTGGAAGAAATGTAGAAACACATCAGAGCTGTAATCAGAGACCCAGTCTGCTCCCGGGGGAGTAGATATAGAGAAAAAGTCAAATTTACGACCCTTTTTTCAATCAAACTCAATGTACGACCTTGTAATTTTCATTGTCTATGTATTCTTGCCCTATTAACGACAGTATATGCATATTTCTTATGTCAGTTTTTACAAAGGTTACCGCTTTCAGTGTTTTAATTATGTAATAATGCGTCTTTTTTTAATTGAATGTTTTCACTTGTTAGCCCATTTTCTGCTTGTCATAATTCTTAATTGAGGAGTCAGTTGTCTTACTTGTTCTATTGAGATGATACCCCCTCTTTTTTTGCATGTAGAATTCTGAAGAAACAGTAAGTCGAACAATTTGTCACCATTTTGACATGGATTTTTGTTTTTAAAGTTAACCCCCTCTAAAACAGACGACTTGCACAGATCCTGAAGGAGTGAAAGAGATGAAGGAATATGTCGAGGGAGGGGGCAGAGATGGGCAGCTAAAATATGGAAGAATGAAAAAGTGCCGATCATAGATTTTGAACACGGATAGATCATTTTTATAATCAGTACTGTATAATATGACATAAATCCGGGTTATTGTAATTTCTGCAAGTAATGTTTTGTTTATTTGTATCATATGCGAATACAGGGCGATATTCTACTACTCCATCCATAATACGAGACGGGCCATGTTAGATCTATATTTAGTTAACCGAAGTAGGCTGTGTTGTTGGAAGTATGGAACGCTATAATACTTTGTTGCCCGATGATGCTTGACTGATATTTGATCGGAAGAAGAGGATCTTTCAAATCCCGGCCGTCTGAATACGACCATCTGTTGTCTGAGGTTTTTTTTTTTAAATGGAACATGATCAAGGACGAGTGTTTGCATGTATCTAGGTCATGAATCCTTTCTTATTTGCAAACATTAAAAATTGAGGAACCCTTGGCGTTTTCAGTATACTGTAAAACTCACTTTTACGCTATTTTATTACTTTCAATATTTTATTTCATTTCATATTTCGGTCATTCCATGGATTATTGATTTCTATCTAAAGCACTTGTTAATTATTTTTTGTAGAATGAAGCGTTATAGTGTCATCAACACATTATTATTATTGTGGAGGCGTCGTGGTCTAGTGGCTATGACTCTCGTCTTTCAAACGAAAGGACGTGGGTTTTATTCCCAGCCATGGCTTTTTTTCATTATCATTATTATTGTTGTTGTTATTGTTGCTGTTATTATTGTTGTTAATATTATTATCATTATCGGCAGAATACAATAAGGAAATATTCAGAAAGGTTGAGACAAACAGAGTTACAGAGGAATACTGAGATTGAGATGATATGCCAACTGAAGAAATAAATGTTCAAGTTTTAGATTAAACGCTTATAGCAGCACCCTTTGGGATGTTATCTCGCAACCTATGTGGAAAAGGGGGCAAAATGCCTTTTTTGAAATTATTTGTACACTTAAAGGTAACCAAAACCCTAGAAGAGAGAGTAAAGTGAGAGGAACAATTTAAAAAAGTCAAAATCAAAATCAAAATCGTTTTTTAAATAAGTTATGTTCGTTTAAATAGTCTTGTTGTACTTTGTATGGGGATCCTCAAATTGGCAATCGTGATTCAGAACATTTGATTTTGAGGACAAATATCCATTTGTATTGTACTTTTCAAAAATTGTTCCTCTCATTTTACGTTTTCCAATTAGATTGCTCCTCTTCTTGGGTTTTGCACCTTTCACGGAGCATAATATTTTACGTTAAAAAAGGGTCCAAATTTGCACATTCATGAAAAGGTTAATTTCCGCACCTTAAAGGTACATGAATGTATATACAATAGCACACAACACTAACAACATCACCTTCTGGGGGTTCTGCTATTGTACCAACCCATGGGGTTCGTGTGTGCATCATTTCTCTAATACATATTTTCATGTAATATTCTCTTTCAATAGCCGACATTCATTTAGAATCATCATCACCAGTGGTGCATGACCCGCATCTAAGTCAGTAGAGGAAACGAGACAAACATCCGGCATGGCGCAGACTACTAATGTAAGATTCTCCGTCCTGGAACCCACTAGTGTAACATGAAACTCGTACAACCTCCATGCTGGCTTGAGTTCTAGACTACACGAGATGGTAGTTAGAAAACTTGCTGGTGGTATAGACACCCGCTCCCTTGCCCCACCCACGTCTCCCCATGCGAACTTAAAGGCAAAATAATGCAGTTGTAGCAGACAAAACTTTCATGAGAAAGTCATTAAAACCAATATCAATTGCCACCATATCATGATAGATCTAGATTTGGTTTACTTGAAGTAATGAAATGTAAACTAAAAAAATAAAAAACATTTATGATCACCAACACAGATGAGCACATGTGGGGCAGTTTTTTCAAAAAAAGACCAGACATGTCATGCTTACTTGTCATGCCATGCTTGGTTCGCAAATTAAGATATTATTAATGAATGTTGTCATTCTATTCTATTAGATTTTGTTGGAACTTATTTGTAAATCGTTAACAAAAGTGAAATTTATGCCAAAATTGTTTTACTTACATGGGGGCAATATAGTAGTTTGAAATTTCATCGGTTTAACCCCGGCTTTGCAGAGGCGCCTTTGTTGGCTAAGTTCGCATACAGTGGTTTGCCTCTACAAGGCAATAGTTCCATACCAACCTCCCTCCACCCATGGTACGCATCATACAATATTTCAAGTAGAAATAATTTACGGGAAATGTTATTTCTGCCAAATTTGGGGGATGCAGACTTTTGGTGTGTACAAGAGTGGGATGCAATCAGGAATAGGCGTTTACTCATGTCACGTGTACATTGTAATCCGGTGTCACATGATATTACACATCATCATGCATGTGGTATTAGTGTAAATTTAATGATAAAGCACCCAAAATATATCCGGCGCAGTTACATTTATACACTATATGCCCACACTGCTGGATATAAGACAAAAAGAGAAGAAGAGAGTCTTTCATTTCATGCTAAGGCCTGGTGTCAATATCTTCAATAGATGCTACAGAGATAGATTACACATTAAAATGCTATAGGCGACATTTCTAGAGTATAGATAAATCACATTTGCCTCAGGAGACAATTTTCATTAAATGGCTGAAAATGGCACGTAACGATTCCCTGTCATCGGACAACAAGCAAGATCATTGTTTCACCAGACAGACCGCATCTTGAACTTCCATTTGGCATGCTAAATATATATTGTATCAAAGTATTAACAAGATCTGGCATACAGACTACTTTGATTAATATAGGTATGCAAAGTCGAGTGTAAAATAACGCTCACTTCTCTGACGCGCACCCAATCTGCATTACAGCTAACCAATCGATGGATGCATTTGGATATCACAGGCACCCTTAAAACCTGTGATGCTCATGAGCATCTCTTACAGGAGTCCATGCACGCAGCTAGCTCAGCGGAACTGCGGCCATGCATGCATGCATGCAAGCATAGAGAAGATGCAAAGTTTCTTAATAGGATGTCAGCTGAAGACGTGAACCATGCAGCTGTCTGTGATTTTTTTATTGAGCGGAAGAAATTATTAGAAAATGATGACCACCAATAGGATAATATTACATGTAAATGATGATTAGCTTTTTGATGGGAACGAAGATGCTGTCAATGCAACCTCATTTTTCATTATCATGTCGTGATTTTTTTTTAATATAGAATTTTACGTCCTAAAAATAACATGAATAATCGGTGATTATCAGAACCTCATTTTCCTAATAATGAACGATGATATCTAAATAACAAACTCGTAAAAATAATACATTTTGATATGAAAACCATTTTCGTATTGATAAATGATCAATAGTAGTCTGGGGGAAATATTAGTAATTCTGATTGACATCGCAATTGCTGGACATCCTGTCCTGCAGGCTATGTTATAGCAATGGTTTTAGTATATACCCCTCCCCGTATAGACATGTATATGCATGGATACTATTATATTATGATTATCGTCTGAATGCCATCCCGCATGCGAAAGAAGATTATTAGATTGGATTTTTTTCTCCGAGCCACCGTTTTACAATCATACAAGTGTTGAAAGCGAGGGACCAAGATACCGATATTCTCTTATTTATTTTCTCTAAACAAGGTGTTTATCTAGTACGTCAACGAAAGACTTAAGGCATCGCCGATTCTTCAATATTAACTTAAATATACCCAATAGAATTTTACTAAATTGCGTTTGATAGCAATTACTAGAAAAAAATACATATATCTGAGAAAAATCGACCTCGAGGACCGTTGGCCTCATGGGAAGTCCCCATTTAGGGGTCTTTTGTGTCACGTGAGACTTTCCCGATAAACTAAAGTCAGTGCACCCTTCGTCGGGTCGATGAATATTCCCCTTGTCCATTCAGACGTTAATTATCCGTCTTCGTTGTACAGCGAGGCCATGGCGGTAATTATGCATCGTATTGCATAGTACTAATTACCGTAATCAGTAAACATGTTTAACCATCAGATTTGTTTTAGTGCTATGAACCCCCACCCACGCCTTTTCATTCTTCTGTTTTAATCTGCCGGTGACACAAATAGAAGTCAATAATGTTCTATAAAGGTTTGCTTGGCATCATTATTTTGAATCCACCACGGTCCGCAATAGAGCAGACTGTACTGTAAATTTATGTAGGCCGCCTGTTTGTTTATTTGTTAATGTCCGGGATATAAATGGGGCCTTTTCAGCATTCAAATACCTTCTTTTTTTTGCATTTTGAAACAGCTTAAGCCATTGCCGTGGAAAACCTCGGAGTGTTTCATCGATTGTTTTGTAAGTAGTTTTTAAACCTAAGTTTTATAGGTTACTGCAATACTTGGAGCTGATGGTTGAAAGCAAACAGGTCAGTGAAAATAACCAACAGGTATTTTATGGAACACCCCCAGGAGTCACATGAAATCAAGACAAGATAGGAAACCCTTGCAGGTTGGGTCACCATCCCGCACGTACTCCACGACCGACGTTTCATGAAAAACTTCCTGGAGTCACATGCAATCAAGACAGGAGAATATTGTAGGCCGGGTCACCGTCGCGCACGTACCCTATGAGCTGTTTTAAAAAGAAGACCTATATCTACAAGAAAAAAAAATTATTTGTCCTTAGATGTTGAAAAGACTTCAATCTCAATCTTCGCACCAAAGAGGGGGGTTGGTGAAAGGGGGAGGAAGAGAGGGGGAGAGAATAAACAATGCGCTTTTTGTGCACTTGTAATAACTATACAGTATATTGGCGCCGCATATCACGTGGTTGTAATGCATACCAGTGGCGCCTCTTCGCAAACCAGATTACAGTCTTGTATGCCAAACACGCACCTCCGCATTCTGGCATCCAATATATACTGGGCTAGATGCAAAGAAAATGTAAAGGATTGAAAAGGCCCACATGTTGAAAAACGATACAACTGACGGGATGTTTATGCTCCTATTTCGCATCTTGTTCTCCTTTCTCCCTCTCCCTCCCCCATCCCTCTCCCCCTTCTCTCTCTCTCTTCTCTCACTTTCTTCTTTCATTTTGACCGCCTGATTGCCCTATGAATAAAGCCGTTATCTCTCAATAAACCTTCAAAAAATAACCCTTAATCACCTTAAATCGTCTCTTCGTAGCCTTCTGTCCTTCCATTTCTATCAATCATAATCAATGACTATAGAATTTCCCATGCATGACGTTTCCACTACCTACACTTTTGTAAAACAATTATATCTAACTAAATACAGGAGATTCACCAAGCAGAATGCTGAAAATATCATCGAACTTGGATGAAAAAATGAATAAGTTATTCAATTTCTAAACTAAGCAATATTTTGTAAAAACAGTTTGGCCTATATGCAAACCGTCATGAATATTCATTAGTTGGGCTGATGGCACCATACCCTACTTTCCCTTTTCTAGTTATTACATGTAATCATTAATTTTTCATACTTTCAAAAATGTGTGTATAATATGTCTCTCTCATAACAAAATGAGATGCAGCAATAATTTTGTTACACATTTATTAAATCAGCTGTCAGTCCAATGTTTATCTTTCTTAGAGAAAAAATGTAAATAAACACAGTTTCATGTAATAAAATACAAAATAATAAATTGGGATGAAATCATAAACTTGCTCATTGCATATTCATGAAGAACATGAAGAGAACTGTTTCACCGAAATAATGCTATATTTTTTAAAAACGTCATACCTTTGTTATTCCTTGTCCAATTTCGATAAATTTGTCAGTGTTCTGTTGGTCTGATTTTTTTTCTTTCTGTTCATGTCATATTATTATCAGCCTGGAAGAATCCCTTTAAACAAAATTGTCCAACATTTGCGAAGTCATAGGATAAAAAGGGGTGAGACCTCAAGCCCTCTAACCTCCGACCCCCCCCCCCCCAAAAAAAAAGGGGGGGGAGAATACAGGAGCAAAATAGATAAAGGATGACGATGAGATAAGGAGAGGAGAGTTTAATTTTACTTCCAAAAGAAAAGTCCCGTGTACAACACCCCTAGCAGCCTAGTCTTTAACACTTTTGTTCTACTTAGAATGCAAATAAATTCACCTATTCGGATTGCCTCGCTTCGTCTCAATATAGCCTGGTACCACCCCTAGACCAATGTTCAACTAAGTCTTGAGTGAATGATGATCTATATTTTGAGTGTTTGGTTCTGAGGACAATCGAGATGTAATCAAGGGAATGAATGCATCAGCGTCTTCAGTTTCCAACATTCAAAAAGAGGAGCATAATTATCGACTGCACTTAGGCATGCATCCTAATTCTAACCTCCTTTTCGTTCATCATTAACTCTCCAATGTGGAGGTGACGTCAAAAGACATGAGACTAGGGCCTTTTTTCCAAGATGTTTTGTTTCGGTTAACCATCATCTGTCACTATGCCCCGGGACTGTCGTATGTAGAGTTTTCTTCATCTAAAACATTCAAACCACATTCATTGGAGTGGTAAGGCTTATTGTAATGAGAGAGTGAATCTTTGTGAGATCACAATTATCTCTGAAATAACGATGAATCGAGTCGTGCGTGTGAACCAAAAACTGCCCCGTCGATTTCTTTCACAGATTAGACGTGCAAACAGAGAAACCTGACATATCAATGAATTAAATGATGATGTTGAAAGATTCAACGCCACAATAAACTTTTTGTTTTAATGGTCTGTGTCCACTGTCCACCCCGTCCCTTCAACCAGAAAAAAACACACGCAAGGACGTCAGTGTTTACGTCAGAAAATGCAAACATGATCTCTTAGCTTTACTCCTTTTTCGTTTTCTAAGAAAATTCCTTTAAAATGTGTGATAGAGAACGTGATAACGGAACCAATTTCATTCGACAGTTCGATAAAATACGGAAAAGACTTTCTCTCGAATCAACTTTACATTATGTCAAAGAGAAAGTTATACTTCCTCGCATATTTCACATTGCATGTGGAACAAAAAGATTACGAAACCACCATACAAAAGCTCTGACTTCCATAATCATAATCATGATAATAAAGGCAACATAAAAATCAGGAAATCTAATCGTAGTATCAACCACTACACTTGACGTCAGCAACACTGTTAGTTGACCTTTCTTATAGCTCTTATAATTACACGTTTTCATTAAGAATCAAATGCTGAAATGAGGCATTTTGATGAATTCCTATCTTTTATCTTATCTTTTAATCTTATCTATTAATAGCCAGTAATTATGGCAAATCTCATCTTATCCTGAATTGAGCTAACATAGATTACGTTTAAGCTTTCTTTGTAAAGTAGTGGGTGGATCAATCTGATATTCTCTCAACAAGACATCCCACTGCGTGCCAACCGGGGCCAACTGCTTTTCTCAATTACTTCTGATAATCAAATGGCGTGATCAAGGGCATTAGAACAAGCGTTACCCGACAAATACTCAGTCCTTGCCCACGAGAACCCCTTCCTCCCAATAAGAGTGCCTCTTCCAAGGGGGCATTGCATGAAACTTTTTGTCACCTATTCTTACCGAAAACTGTTACAAGCGAATAAAACGATTGCATCTGATTGGCTGAGAGCGGATTCGTCATTGAAAATCCCCGACAGGGCACTTCTTGAAAAGCTCACCAGAGCGAAATCTTCATTCGACAACGACGTGAATGGCATACGACGTCCCAGTAGCAACCTGGGATGGGGATATCGTCTCTCCCTGAAAAGCAATATCCGGTCAGAGTTTGAAGAATGCATACGCACGTTTCTGTCAAGCCGCTTTGTAATAAAATAGGGAGCCCGTTCACAACATTCGGTGATTTGTATGTTGTTTACTGGTTTGTGCATCGTTATGTTGCGTTGAGCCGTTGAATAGAACGGAGCCGTTGAATAGAACGTGTTAAATTAACATGATAGCGAGTTTTCATACCGTGATGCATATAGAATTCAAGAAAACTGTAAATTTTATCGAAAATGTCCGTGTGTAAATTATATCGAAAATGTCCGTGTTTGGTGCCGTGGCCGAGTGGTCTAAGGCGCCTGGCTATACATGGAAAGTCCGGAGTTCGATCCCCGGCCGCGGCACCTATGCCCGTGAGCAAGGCATTTAATCTACAATGCTCTTTTATCCTGCTTTGAAATAAATGGAAATGCTATATGCATCATTGGTAACTAGGTTACCAATGATGCATATTAAAAATAATGAATAACGGGAAGATTTTTGTCGAAAATCAATGAGCCGGAAGAACAGTTCGTCCTAAGTTCCAGAGCTGACGAAATATTGCAAATATGTCGTCTTTCCACAGTCCAGGTCAAAACGGCTGTTTTGATTTTCCAAAAGACTTCTTAATTGTTCATTATCATGAAGGGCATATGGCAATATGTTTTCTGTGTTCTCGAAAGCGTTCTGGGTCGCAGTGCGAAAACTGGTAACGAACGCAGCTTTTATTAATCGCCATCATTTTGACCGAAGTGACGATTATGGCTCTGTAAATTGCATAAAAGTTAAGTCTACGGTACATTTCGCACCCAATATCGCAACTTCCACTGAATCCTTAATTTTTTGTATTCGATTTTTAGCATTGTTGTAACGATAGCTACCATCTGATGTACAGTAGTATAGTAGTAGCAGTAGTAGGAGCAGCATCAGCAGTAGTAGTAGTAGTAGTAGTAGTAGTAGTAGTAGTAGTAGTAGTAGTAGTAGTAGTAGTAGCAGTAGTAGGAGCAGCATCAGCAGTAGTAATAGTAGAAGTAGTAGTAGTAGCAGTAGTAGGAGCAGCATCAGCAGTAGTAGTAGTAGTAGTAGTAGTAGTAGTAGTAGTAGTAGCAGTAGTAGGAGCAGCATCAGCAGTAGTAGTAGTAGTAGTAGTAGTAGCAGTAGTAGGAGCAGCATCAGCAGTAGTAGTAGTAGTAGTAGCAGTAGTAGGAGCAGCATCAGCAGTAGTAGTAGTAGTAGTAGTAGTAATAGTAATAAGTAGTTGCAGTTACTGCTGAGAATCGAACCCACGTCCTTCAGTCCCTAGACGAGAGTAAACCTCGACAAAAGCCATGTATAGCGCTTAGCACTTCAAATAATGCAGCATTATTACCCTGGCTTTAGCAGAGCAGATGTTACGTGTATTTCATATCAAGGAATACATTCCTACAGATACCCATTTACCTCGCCTGGATTGAGTGCAACATGAGTTTCTTGCTGAAGGAAATACGCCATGGCTTGAAATCCACGTTCCTCCGGTTGAAAGACAAGAGTCATAACCACTAGACCACGACGCCTCACATTCTTTTTTCTTTCCTCAAACGGTCAATCGCTAAAAGTTGACGACTTGTACACTCTTCAAGTATAGCTATCATTATGTTTAAGTATATCAATAATCTACTCCCATCGTATTTTGATGACATGTTTAAGCTCAATAGTTCTGTCCATACCTATCCAACTCGTACATCCGGAAACTTTCATCTCACATACCCCAGACTGTTAATTACCTCTAAATCAATTCGACATCATGGTCCAGACATTTGGAATAATCTTGCAGACAATATTAAATCTTGTTCCACTTTATACTCCTTAAAATCAACTCTTAAAAGAAATATTATTCAATCTTATTCATCCCATACTTCAAATTGATCCTCATTAAGAACTATAAATTAAAAATAATGATAATAATTATTATACTGCTATTTACATCACCCGCACCTGCACCTGCATCGCACCCACTTGTTCAGTAATTACCGATCTCAGTCACAAACCCTTTTTATGAGGCCGCCATCAATTACAAGCTTTCATTTGTTTATGCTGCTTTTTATTATCATCCAAATGTGAAGTATATGCCTAAATCATTTTATTCTATTATGTATTATGTTTATATTGTATACATTATGGATTATTTTGTATATTGCAAACAATGTCAATATTTTTGATAATGTATTGTGAACGCAGAAATAAAAATAAAACAAACAAAACAAACAAACATAAATGGGTATTGTGTTCAGCATTATCAAGTCGAATGCATCATTCAAGATTTCCTTTTCCCCTATACTAATACGCAACGTTTCGATGAAAAAGGGGAAATTCTGCACAACATAATAACTGGATTGTATTCATTGTAATGAATACATAGAGTGAAATACGTAAACACTCTTTGAATGTATCTGAAATAATGTTAAAAAAAGTCTCCAATTATTGATCAGAATCTTGAATAGGGGAGTTATGTCGACTAAATGTTTTTCAAAGAGAAAATAACGAAATAGAGCAATTAGGTTAACGGTCCCAGGGGGTACTATTTGAAAGAGACATATCCATTAGCACAATTAGGTTGATACACTTGAAAACATGATTTTATTTCGCCCTGATGCAGGGGCGGAAATCTCTCCCAAAAGGTAGGGGGGACAAGGGTCTGAAAAATTTGACGAGCCAAAAAAAAAGGTCACCTCGTCCCGAAACGCACGTTTTATTCCCATTTTAGTGATATATTTCTTAGCATCACCAAAGACCCAAAATAGTAGGGGGGACATTTGATACTGTGTCCCCCCTACTATTTAGAGTAGGGGGGACACGTCCCCCTGTCCCCCTGGGATTTCCGCCCTTGGAGGTGAAGAGAGGGGGAGAGAGAACGAGGGCGAGAAAGAGGCTAGAGACCACGGGGATGGGGGGGGGGCTAAATTGGTCTTTTACATTGTCCAGTGTGAATACATTACTTTACAATATTCTGATGAAGGGGCAAATGCTGAAATTTCCCTCTTCCATAAAGTTCCGTTCTGGTTTCATGTCAGTTTCACTTATCCCCTTTCCCTTCACTTATTCACGGTTTGGATACGATTTTGCATTCACCCCCCCCCTGACACGCAACGAGAGCCTAGTTGATTCAGAAACACTTTAAGTTTTGATTGTACGTACAGAAAGAAGAATAAAAATGCATAAAAGGAGAATATTGAAAATGCAGTAATACAAGACTTGAAATTATTCGTAACCATAATTGTCAACAGTGGCCATTTCTTTCTATCGCGCTTATGAGTATTTCTTCATTTGGCTTGTTTTACAATCAGGATTTGTTTAATTATCTGTAGCTTAGCGGTTTTCAGTTTCTTCATGATTGAATTGCAATAAACAATTTTGACTGGTAAAATAATGCCTAATGATTACTTATGACGCGAGGGCTTGAAATTTGAAGAAAAAAACTGACAGATATGGTCACTTATGAGAAGAAAATGTATATTGCAATAGAAAAGGTTCTTTTACAACTCGGTTGCTCTTACAGTGCCTAACAGCTTGCCATCATCATATATTTAAAATGTTAGTACACGAATTTCTGATGTGCAGAAGGCATATAGCAATGACTATCAACTTGCACCAAGTCATCAAGGAACGGCAGGAAACTGTGTATGATTTTGTGAGATAATGTAGCATCGACTTCACCAGTTCACGGTTAGAAATGATGAATATAAAAACCGTAGGCAAATTTACGCGGGAAAATAATTCGATTACAAAATGTAACTTATAGTCCCAGCGTCCCTCGGCCGCAGCACACAAGCTTATCTAGCCCGCAAGCATTCAATGTGAGAGAAGATGCAAGGCGTTTAATGTGGATATAAATTTAGTGGATATTATATGAAACACTGGGAAAAAACACCTGCAAGATCAAAATTAAGTTATAATAGTTGTTCATGAGAGGCGCATTGGTCATTAACAACAGGCAAAATCAGCGCTTCGGCCTTTACACACTTTATTTTCTAAATCTATTCATCCCTAACCCTAAGAACTGAAAGTAAATGAAGCAACTGGAATGGAATGGTGGCCACTTTGGATTTCAATGCACGTTAATGTAAATAAATGTATAACACTACACGCATCCAATAGACATGATAGAACACTCCAGTTGAAATGACTTGCATGTTCTTTGTTTTTGAGATGTCTATTGTTATAACTGGAAATGATTTTTTTATGTATGTATAAATTTCTTTTATCAGGACATCGATGAAAAACAGTCTTGTTGAATCGAATGTTTCTTTTTATTCCTGTACAAACATGTTTAATAAATTAATAAATAAATAAATGTTTCATGTTGCTAGATCCAACTAATATACATTACATTCCCTTATTACTATTGTCGAATGAAATGCGACTAGAAAAATTGTCAACTTTAGATTAGTCACGAAGGTGACGATAGTAGTAACATAGTAGTCACATTTTGAACCTGAACAACTTATCTTCTGACTTATTAACTAGCTTGAACTGCGAGTGAAACATATCAAAATCTTGTCATCGATAAATATGCTACGAACTTTTCACCGAAATGAGGACGGAAAGTTTTTTCCCGACGTCGATTGCGTTTTACATACATGACAACCATACACTGATCACAAAAATAAGTGTAATATAAATTTTCCTCTAAAATTTCGACGGATATTATGTCTGTATGTATTATCAAAATTAAATTAAACTCTGGTTTAACTATGGAAAGCCAATTGTGACAGGTATCTCTCGCCGTTCAAGTTCACTTTGTCAGTTCATTTAACACTTAAATCACTCATTACTGAACGGGAATAATTACTGACATAGTTCTCGTCATCATTGAAACATGACGTAGAGCGAAGAGCCAAGTATTACGAAGGATAAGAAAGCATTATTAATAATTGTAATTTGTTCCCTTATTTGTGCTTCCCATAACTTTAACAGAGTTCAAATAGACCTACAGGTCAAGTTTATTGGATGCACTCTAAAACATTGTATACTGCATAATTATGTAAGTATCGACACGTTTTCGAGTTACGCTTTAGTCGTACACGGGAAGTATTAGATCATTATGCATAGTGGTTGCCAATCAAAGTTATTGGCTCGGGATTGTCTGCCAATGCTACCGAGTCGTGTATCGTATCTTCATGATCTCCCGGTATCGAAATCGGGGCAGCGAAAAGGGGGAGAATCAGCGAAACATCTTTCTGTAGACCATCAACCGTACTACAGCCGTGGTAATGAATTCGTTAGCTGAGGGGCCAATGAGTGCGATAAGACCTTATCTTGTTCTCTTGTGCGATTAGAATCAACTCCGCGAAGGGAGAAACTTGATATATATTCACTGATGCTACGTGACTTCAAAACGCATCGTGCAAGTACTTCTCCCAAGTCCCAATCCCCCTTTTCGGCCTTTTATTGATAAATAGGAAAAGACTGGATGCCAGTTTCTAATACAGTGTGCGTCAGATTGAAGTAAAATTGCCGTTTATCTGCGGTATATAGTGCACGAGGGGCATATTTTCGGCGCCGCCGAAAACCAGACTTGTCCTTGTCATGTTTTTCACGCTGTCATTCTGAAAATAAGCTTTACCAAGTAGACGAAAGAGGAAAGAGTGATTCAATTAATCACAATGCTGGTATAGTATATAGACAAGTATAGGAATGGCTTTATGTGTTATGCCCACCACCCCTCCCCCCTCAAAAAAGAGACCCTTTTAGTAATTTCGGTCGTTTCTCTCCTTCAAGAATCTCGTGGTATTTTTCGCTTGTCTGAAAGAAGATATGCCCTACAAAAAAATCGTGCACCCCTTTCTTTATGAAAACCTTGACCCGCCTCTGACGTTAAGATATAAGTGTAAGCACATAATCTTCCAAACTTTCAGCATTAGTACTGGCGTACCCCTAGGGGAGGGCTTCAAAATTTTCAAGACTAAGGGAAAGAAAGGAGAAAAAAGTAGAAGAGGAAGGGAAAATGTGAAATATGTAACGATTTTTTTAAATATCATATTAAAATCAATCACAAAATTAGATATTTGTATTTAAAAAATCATTTGTTTTTGCTTGCTCGGCTGTGGAATGGAATTTTGTCCATTACAGCGTCGTCTGGCCCCGTCAAAAATGTTCATCTCATTACACAACTGATACAATGCATTTAACATTGTCTTTTCAGATTAAAGAAAAGACATCTAACTGTTTTTTTTTATTGGCAAATGTTTCATGTGTATCTTGTCAGAGCACCATGTTAACGATCAATCGAACACGCCATCACTCACAGTTTACCACTTCTAGCAGCTTTCCCTAAATAAATAGTTACTCCATTCGGCAAAAGTCGGGCAGGGTCGGGGCAAGCATTGTTGATGATGAGTACACATCTAATGTAGATTCAGTGTACACTGCTGGCAAACACACGGGGATTCGCGTATCAGTATAAAACCTCCGCTGATAAACAGCTATTACGATCGACAGTGTCAAGGTCAGGGAAAATGGCGCCAAAACACATGATTGCTTGACGTGTGAAGGCATGCAATACGAGTAATTTGAAGGCCTGATCATGCTGATGGCGATATGAAGGGGAACTATGTTACCCCCATTTCTTGGCGAATGTAGAGGATACCCTTTTTAAACAAAATAATTTAATGTAACTAGATCAGACTATTAGATGAATGAATTAAGGTTTAGTCGCTTCACTTTTTCGATCGGGCATTAAAATTTGCAGTATTATATAGTTCAACATTTTGCTTTTCAAAATGTATGGTTATTTCAAGCGCGTATCCAGCATAGGATCCTACAAAGTATATCAAGGGCCCAGTTGTCTGGGGACAATAGTGACGATGTTTGTCCATGAGCCAATACATTTTTTTGTCATGGTTGATGCTGGATACGCTATTGGGTCATATGCTCCCCCCTTCCCCTTTAAAAGATAAAAATATCCATACCACCCTCCTTACCTTATTGGAAACATTAAAACTTATCCATTGATCCAAGTAGATTTTACAGACTATTCCTCATTATCATGTATGTTTCTTGTATCCTGCAAGAACAAAAATCGCAAAAGAAAAAATGAATGAATAAATCTCCTACATGGCTCGATCAGCAAATTAGGGTATTTATTTGAAACAAATGATATAATGCCACAGATTTCACAATACAAACATGAGTGAATTACTTCATAGTGTACACTTTTAAATATGTGTAGAATCTCGAACCCAATGAAGGGAATTATATCCATATTGCATAAGCAAACGGCTCATTAAGCTTCGATCCATCCATGTACGTACGCATTTACATTGATCTATCGTTCAAAATTTAATGTATTCATGGTTAAGGATACTGGCAGCAATCATTCCAACAAGAAAAAAAAAGAAACCACATGAATAAAAGATATCCGTTGAAATTTATGACCATTTGTCACGACGAAGTCCAAATCCCCAAACTAGAGAATAGAGCGCTCCGACGCAACATCTGAGGGGTATTTCATGAAACAGATTGTCGGCAGTTTCTACCGAATATTGTTATAAGCTACGGAAATCCTTGCATGTGATTGGCTCAGAACACGTTTGTCAGTGGAAGTTACTGTCAAGTTGCTTCATGACACACTCTCCTCATCATGCTTATGGGACTAAGAGAACATGAGCATTGGTGTGCTCTTACACGAACTTGTCTGGGAGGCCTTGTGAAGAGGGCAGTGTCCTCGGCAGCGTCTCTGGGGATATAGGCTACCATGTCAAAAACATTTCTGTGAGTATTTGAGTTTCAGCTTGATGATTTTGACAAAGAGTGACGTTGCTTCAGGGGATGGAGGACATGTGCCATATCCCCCCCCCACACACACACATCTTAAGAAGGGATCAACATTATGGTAGGTATAGGTATAACAACCAGTAATAAGGGATTTAAGAAAAATGGGGAGGGGCAAATCGATTATTTTTTATCCCTGAGTAAGAACTAAGGACACCAAAAAAAGATGAATGAATAGTTAAATAAATGAATAAATGCATACATATTAAAATGAATAATAAGATATATAACATAGTTAAAAAACAATAATAATAGAACATGAATGCAGAACTCAATAAATCATATCCTCAATATAAACAAATAAAATTGATTAATTGGTAAATCAATCAATTAATAAAATTCAATTAATGGAAAAGGAACATTAGATAAATCAAGAAATATCGCAGAGAATCGGGCACCAGGTTCTTTTAATAGGAATGGTGAGAAGCCCAAGACGTGAATTTTTTGGGTTGAATTAAAATCTTATAATCTGGCCCTATCCTCCAGTATTCTTCTTAAATTTGTTTTTATTTTATTCATCCTTTCTTGTTTCAACATTTTCCCCTTTTTCAAACTTCGATTATTTCAAAACCCAGTGGAGTGTTAACCCCCCCCCCCCCTTCCCCCCTGTCACACAATGTTGCAACGCTTTTCATGAACCGCTCCTTGATTTTACAAGAGAGCTGAGCCTATAAGACACGTGATTGTCTTGTAAACTTTAATAAGAATCAATGTTAATGAACATTAGTCATGTTGGTAATCTCTTGAAATGGGATTTCGGTTTTGAACAAACTCTAAGAAAAATCGGGTTCACTTTTTTTTTTTTTACTTCAGCGTTCTTTCATTTTTATGTGATGCCTAAACTTCAACCCTGATTTACTTTCTGAATTGTGACATTTCCATACTCTGGACGGGCGATTCTTTAGTTACTGGTACAGATTGGGGCTTGGGGAGGTCATGCCCCCCCCCCCCTCCCCAGAATAAAAAGGAAGATAAGGAAAGAAAATTCAAAATTTGAATGAAAAAGGCTTAAAGTTGGACATAGGGGCAATAAATGACAAGGAATTCGATGACATCCCTATTTCAGTTGCTCTCTCACCCGGGGTCTTTTAAGAGGATACTCCCTCTTTTATCACAAAACACCTCAATAACACGATGAGAGATCGTGTGATCTAGTGCCGTATACGTGTAAAACAAAATATAGGCAGGAAAGTCGGCCACAATTGCAAACAGATCCTTCAAGGATAGCTTTACACACCGAGCAATGCGAAAGGAGAATCAATATAGAGACGCTACCGTCTGTTGAAATTGGATGATATATCGAAATGAATATCAGAGGAAAGTACTATACTTCTGCTTAGGATGAATTCGACGTCAGAGCACTATAACCTACGGCGGCTTGGAAGCTTCCAAAGAAGAATGAAAACACTTTCAATAGACATGAGGAAGGTCCGTCGCAAACTTGTCACGTCAGTGCATGAATTATTCTTTGATATGCATACTCGAAGATCCAGAATAGAAACTACCTTAAAGGTGATAAAAGCACCCAATCGTATTGGTTTATATCGATTCAATTGTCTTTGCTTGTAGAACAAATTTCCCTTTAAAATTTAGCTTCATTTCTTCTATATCTTCTTCTTTCATTGCATGCAGCAATTTGGAATTGAGAGCATCTCTCCTTTTGGCAACATAAACGCGTGTTGGTATACTCTTTTCTTTACCATGGTTACATCAAAAAATGCCAATAATATTCTATTTTACCTTTTTTTTATATATTTTTTAAAAAACTTTCGTTCCTCAGAAACGTGTACTCTTTGAATCATGTTTTTCTGGCAAGTATTGTATGTATTACTGATGCATAAGAAAAACGAACTAAGAAACAGATTTTTTTTCCAGAGCTTGTCATAAATCAAACACAAACTTTTCAGGATTTCTTCTCGCTTCTTAAAATAAAAGAGTATTTCTTCCTATTTTAGTATTTATATTGTCTATTTCGATACAAAAGTGTAGGGACTAAGGAGAATGGATGGAATATTATTTCTTGAATTCTACTCACAAAGTAGAAATAATCCCGTTGGCCAAGATTTTCCGGGATCTATTCGGGAAAGAAAAGAGCGGAATAAAGGCACGATAAAGATTTCTATTATAGAGATCTAAGATTATTGGACTGCTACGGGGGATACAGCTATAATGTTAAGGTAAGAGACAGAAATAAATCAAGTTAGTGGGCAGGATGGAGATAGATGGAAGAAGACAGCAAGGAAGGGTGATTAAGGAAGAGAAAGAGAAATAAAATAAATGAGAAGGTATATTTTAAAAAAAGGAATGAGAGAAAAGGAGACAACAGACATGACGGAGAAAAGGAGAGTAGTCACGAAGTTTCGAGTAAGATAGGGTAACGTCAGTCAATGACATTTTGCAGGCAACATTCGGTACTTTTGATCGAAACTAAATAGAAAAAATAAACAAATAGAAAAATATATATATATCAAGAATTATATCAAGTAGCGAAATGTTTCGAAGAAATATAAATTTTAACTTTAGTTCATAAAAAGTAAGCATACAGGAACGAAGCAAAATGCAGAAGAAACACATTTAATGAGGCAGAGATGGGTGTTATTTTATTAGCATTGAACAATATGGCAATGTCTTTTGCAGAAAACGAGCAATCATAAAGGATTCTTATATTATTTTGTTTGACTTTTAAAAGAAATTAAAAAGCTTAATAAAATTGTTGATGTCTCAACCATGCAGGCATCCAGTATACTAGTTGCATCATTTTATATACGACCTGATACAATTAGCTGCGAACTAATTTTGTGCATTATCTTGGAATTATTTGAGTCAGGCCAGAAGTAGGCTTTTATGCATCAATCCGACTGTGTTAGAATTTTTATATACAGGCATAACTAACATAATTTTGATATTCCTGATATTATTTGTAGCGCATAATTCATGGACCAGATATCCCACCACCTTGTATTTCCTGTATTCTTTCGACATATATTTTGAAGACAATTTTTTTTATATGAAACCAGAAAATTTGACGTTTAGTGTTTTAATACCTCCATATTTCTTCGCCAAGGACTGGAACATGTTGAAATGAAATTTGGGACTCCCAGGCAAATCACACTTAGGGGTTTCATCCACGACATTCACCCGACCCACTTAGATCCGTAATGGATTCTTAAAATCTTACAAGCTGCAAACTGAGAGTTACTACTCGATCATTATCTGGGGTTTCTGTCAAATATTGCCTAATAATGAAACTGGAAATTGATATGTTACATGTGGAGCGTTGTGGCCCAGTGGATTAGTCTTCGGACTTTGAAACAGAGGGTCGTGGGTTCGAATCCCAGCCATGGCGTAATTTCCTTCAGCAAGAAACTGATCCACATTGTGCTGCACTCAACCCAGGTGAGGTAAATGGGTACCGGTAGATAGTAATTCCTCGAAAAGCTGTGTGCGCTATGAACGCCTAGCTTAGCCGGGTAATATAGGAGCGCCTTGAGCACCTAACAAGGTGGATATGTGCGCAATATAAATACCCTATATTATTATTATTATTATTATGTAACAGGTTCTAATCATACCGTCAGCATACATTATCTACATCTGATAGCCTTACCAAAATATGTGATTTTGTGTAAACTTCAAACATGAAATGGTGTAATGCTCTGGAATCTTAAGATGCCGTCAGCTTGTATTTCCCTCCATCACTGTGTCACACATTCCGACACATACATTTAAAAGAGCAATCACTAAAAGAAAAAAAAAACAATCTACCCATGTGACATAGACGTCGATGCACACTGTATTGTGTATAGAAGACTTGCAGAGGAACCATTGATGACCTAGATTATCCACTCCATCCTGAAATATCTACCCCGCCATGTCCTGTCCTCCACCCATCACCATCTCGTCACCATGGCAACAACGGACGTCGCATCATCGACTTCAATTTACCTCCCGCTTGCGATCCCCCTGTTCGGAATGAGCATCCTTCGGGCTGACTGGGGTGTACAACCACGCCGCGTGAATGGAAAGACACTTCCAGTAATTGCCCTCCGTGATCCCCCCTCATAAAAAGAAAACAAGATTTTGGAAGATTGAGCTATATGAGATCTCATATGTAAGCTCTAACCGTCGTCTGTGCGAGGACGCCAGGGGGAAATGACGGGCTTGCGATCGTCTGTGATCATGTTTGGTATTAAGTTGGAATTGGGGAACGAAATTTGGCTAGGAGTGCGTTCATTCAGGATTCCTCGTTCCGGGTTTGAAATCTATTGCATTTATGATTTCCCTATGTCATATTTTCCCCATTCCCTAACCATATTTTTTTATCATTTTGTAATACTGACCTGATTTCTTTCTCTCGTTATTCTTCTCTCTATCTCTTTCTAGTTAACATACGATTTATTACAAAATTAGTCATTTCTTTTGAGGAGATAATAACTGACAACATTTTTGAATAGTGCATTGTGCAAACACTTAACCGCCTAAAAAAGAAATCCCCATTGCACCACAACGAACAGCCACCCTAACCACCCCCCCCCCCCGTCGTCCACTTAAAGGAAATTTCCATTGTAGTTGATTTTATCCCTATATCGATGTGCTCGCCCCATCCCATACAAAGTCCACCCCCCTCTCCTCCGCTATTGTTTTATTCCTGCTCTTGCTTTGTGTGTGTGATAACCTCATTTCACATCTTCATAAGACAGTTTCCTATACCTTTTCCCCTTTTTTCATTCCTAATCTATCAACAGCAGTCCATAACCTTTGTTTTTTTTATTGAAACGGCTCGATTCTATTCCATGCAAATTTCCTGTATCATTTTGTTACCATGAAATAAAATCATAAATCTCAGTCAACATCTAATTTAGATGTGAAGTTCTATTCTACGTCAGATCGTTATCTTATCTCTCATTTTATTTTACTTTTTTTCTGTTTATCAATTCTTTTTCACCATTACCATCCTTACCCTATAGGAAATCTTCTATATTACCCATGAAATAGCATTCAAAATCACAGCGGAAATTATGCTTCTTGTGGAAGCTCTATACTAATCAAATCCGCCCATCATAAGCTACGGGGGTGTTTCACCCATCTTGGCCCTTGGCAATTAACCCCAATTAATTAACCAGATGCCAAGGGATATTAAAGTAACCATGTGACATTTGATTACTTTTTTCTCTCTCTCTCTCAAATTTTAAATAAGTAGTAATTTGTCTTGTCACATAGTTGGTGCATGTCAAATCCGCCCTGAGCAATAATTATTGGCTGTGCAGTGGGCGCATCCACGCACTACCATTCTTTCCTTAGATTGTGTGGCTCTGCAAATATGCTGATCGAAATCCCGGACTCTGGCAATTACTTGTAAAGCAGATCTTACGATTAAAATCGCTTTCGACTAAATTACGTTTTCGAAGGAAGTCTTCATTTGACGTTGTAACAATGGCGAGATTAGAGTAGCTAAAAACATTTATCTAGAGGGGGAACCTTTTCCTAGTCATTTTGAGAGGAGGGACCCATACCTGAAATGTATTTGGGTGAGTGCCATTACACTATAACGATATGGGGGGGGGGCAATCCCCTAGATTCGTTCAACTCGAACTTTATCTTGTTTTCAAGAAGGAGTGGTATTTTTGCAGGGTGATTTTGATGATTTTTATATTAATTTTGGATTCGAGAAGGATAGGCCTAATAATTCTGACCTCTGACATTATTATGATACTTAAATGAGAGCTATTTTATTTCAATTTTAAAGTCTTTGACCCCAGACTTTAAAGGAAGATCTAAGATCATTTAAACATCCACTAGTCAAAGAAAAAAAATCGTGCGAATTCATCAAAGCATCTAAAAGTCAATGCCGTTGGCTGTGGAGGAAAGATAGTCGGAACATGTCGAGTTTGTCCGGTTAATTTCAGTTCCAACCTCACAATAACGATCGGATTCACATGCTTGTTTATAAAACGTCGGAGTGGGTTAAAAGCAAATAGGGTTTGGTACACAAACGTGATATTTGCGATGCGACGGCATCAGATAAGGTTTGACAGGATAATGCATAGCCTATCAATGTGTATACATACTACCGTAGAAGGTGGCGGTCACTCCCGTCAAGGCGATTTATATGCATGGAAAGGGAACACTGCTTGAAGTCGGTTGTTTAAAGATAAGTACTAAGTTGGGTAAATAAGTTTTGGTGATACATGAATAAACTTGTGCAAGAGTGTGAGATATGATTTCCGCTAAGTGTTCTCTCGCTTTCAGCTTAATTTCACAGATTATATAGCTAAAACCCGTACGTACACAAAAATAGAAATTGGTAGCAATAGTTGTAGTATATGGGTGGTGGTGGTGATAGTGGAGCAGCAGCATGCAGTAGTACGTCTAGTAGTAGTAGTAGTAGTAGTAGTAGTTGTTCTTGTAGTAGTAGTAGTAGTAGTATTAGTAGTAGTAGTAGTAGTAGTAGTAGTAGTATAGTAGTAGTAGTATATAGTAGTAGTAGTAGTAGTAGTAGTATATAGTAGTAGTAGTAGTAGTAGTAGTAGTAGTATAGTAGTAGTAGTATATAGTAGTAGTAGTAGTAGTAGTATATAGTAGTAGTATTAGTAGTAGTAATAGTAGTAGTAGTAGTAGTAGTAGTAGTAGTAGTAGTAGTAGTAGAAGTAGTAGTAGTAGTAACTGTGTTGCTTTAGAAGTAGTATTTAGATAATTAATAATATACTTTTTAATATTTATTTTAACCTATTTTTTATTATGGCATATTCTTAATAGTTTTGTTTATTCATATCGAGTGTTTGTATTTCATTCATGTATTATTTATTAAGCAGGCTCCCCTTTACAATCAAATAGGCGAATGCTGCTACCCGAATCAAAAGTATCTATCGATAAATAGATACAAACATTATCATTATGATACATGTATGTTAGTAGGCCTTTATTAATTTTGTTTGGTCTAGTTCAGATTCGTTACTTATGTTACTGAAGCACAAGGTTCGCAAAATGCATGCTGATGAACATGGTCATAAGTCATAACTGCGTTGTGTTTACTGTAACATGCAATGCTACCCGGTTAGGGCGTGTAAGAGAGCCGGTGGTCCCTTGGGCGACATATTCCTTGGATGATAGAGTTTGCTAAGCACTTACTACCATCATCGATTCCAATATGACTGTTTGGAAAAGGAACAAGGAGCGCAAGGTAAAGTAAAACTACTGAAGGAGCCGCATTGAGATACATTTGGGAGGCAGCTATGTGTTTTATGGGTGGGAGGGAGTAAGGTGTGGGTTAAGTCCGTTTACGTGTGCATGTTCTTTTAAGTCGAAAGCCCCATTGGCATAATTAAAAGTTGTCAAATTGCAGGATTTAGAGCATAAGTAATGGTAAAATTCTCTGAATTCTCTCCCACACAGTTTGAAAACCCAGACTTCAGTGACCACCTTCAAGGGCAACCTGAAAACATACCTGTATAAAAGTGTTTTTTGATAGACATTGACTTATTGTTCAGACATGTATTACATGTATATGTAAATAGTTTTGGTTGTTCTGCTCTGAAGAGCCTTGAGCATCTAATCAAGATGGAAAGTGCGCTATATAAATCTTATGTATTAAAATATACATCAAAATGAATAATAAATCTTGACATTCATGATATAGCTCAGTTTGACTGTGCAAGGTATAAGGCAGGCACTGGGTTGATGTTCTTTTCGAGTTATGATGGCATTTTATTCTATTTCTGCTTGTTAACAGATTTTGTGGGTGATGGTTAGGTGGTGTTTTAATATACTTTAGGGACTATAGATGGCAATGAATCAAATATCTAGACCATTATCATTACTAATGTCTTATTCGGTTACTCAGAATGAAACCATGTATTCAACCTGATTAAAGAGAAATTCAAGTTGAAAACTATCATCAAGAATCTGATAGTCTTTTCATCTTCCTTAGGTTGAGCATGAGGATTTACTGTAAAGGTTTATATACTTCAGATCCCATATTATTCCAATGTAACAGTTTAACTACTTTCAAAAGAATGTTTGTATACAGTCCCACACGTGCATTTATGTGCGGGCGAAGTGCATATGACTTCGACACAACAATAAAGTAATTTCTGACCATTTTCTATTTCGAAATATTAATGCATACGTTATTCTTCAATGCTTTCAAATAAAAATTTCCCAGTATTTCGATGAATAATCTTTACAATATCATTCATTTCATGACCAGAACCTCCAATTTATGATTTAACGATACCTATACCCTGTGAATATGAGACAATAAGCGCTTGCTCCCGGTGAAGGAGGGGTGGTTTGGGCAGGGAGTGAGGATGGAGTAGGTCTTGCTATCGATCGGATGGAAAGTGCACTGGAGCGCAATCGAATACTGAAGATGTATGCTTCCCTGTAAGCATCCATGCTTATCAAATCAGTAAAGGTCAAATCCAATTTGCATATGTTCCGTCTCCCCCCCCCCTCCCTCTCCCCCTTCTCACATACACACTCTCCCACACACACATACGCTCACACTCACTCAAACTGTCTCCCCCCCCCTCTCTCTCTCTCTCTCTGTTTGTTATCCCTCCCTCTCTCCCTCTTTATCTATTACTACACCCTCCTCTGTACACTCTTCATCGACCTCCTTCTACATCAGAGCATATCTAACCTTGTCTTTAATTTATAATGTTTTTCTTAAATGGTATATCTAGGACAACAAGACCTGGGTCAAGTGCTACATTTGTGCCCCCTTCCAACAATAGCGCAAAGGAATTATCGTGATATCACATCCTTTTCAACTTAAGATATAGGCAGCTTACTGTGTTGTTCGTGTTTTTCATATTTTTACCGTTTTGGGTATTTTAATTCTCTGCATCTCTTTCCGATTTTTCTCCACTCATTTCTTCGCGCCCCTTGAAAGTGGCACCAAGGCAGACGTAATATTCGCCCCTAAAATGCTGAAGTCAGGATGATAGCTTCCGATGACGATCCGCGCATGCTCTACCTGAATTCCAAAGGACTTTGCATGCGCTGATCGATTTCATCCGAATCTAATGTTCTCTTTACATTGCACGTATCGTAACGTCATAAATCGTAACGTCCCTACTATAACATGAGAATACCACATCAATATACATGCCATGTTCCCGGCCGCAATATCAAGTGCTTAATATGACATTTCAAATGCGCATTCGTTTCTAAATGTACGATACATGAATGCTAATTGCGGCCATTAATTCTCCATGTATGGTTGTTACCGGAGGGTGTGATTTTCCCCAAGAAGAAAACTGTGTGATTTTATTTTCCAGCTCTTCTCATACTTTCTTACACTGTTGATATTTTTGTCTTCTTCATTCAGTTAAAAAAAATTAATTGTATTCATTCTTTCATTAACATAAAAAATCCTCTATAATCTGTAGCCCTACTGAGTTAAAAAAAAGAATCTGTTTAATATTGCAGGCCAGAATATTTATTCTTTACTTGGGTAGAAATATATATCATTTTGCTCGGTTCTTTCTTTGTGGTTCTTCTTTAGTCTCTCATCATCAAATTTATTTCTAATAAATCCTACATTTCGCGCGTTTCGAGAAACGCTTCTTTGCCCGTTTTCGCTCATTCACTTACAAAGTTTTCGACGGTAACACTTGCATAAAACCCAAACATTTTATTTTCTTCTTTGATAATGGAAAGATTATGTTTAAAGATGTAACCTAAATAATGTGCAACCACTCTTACTCTCTGTTGACATGGTTGAAACATCCGTCAGTCCAACAGTCTAGGATCGCATCTTTGCCATTACTCTTGTATTAAAACTATCACTAGATCACTAGAGCATGTATTATTTCTATAGGAGGGCATGTTATGCACATCTACAAGGAATACATTATGGACAAAGACTTTGTATCACCATAACAAAGAGCAAAAGGGGACATTTTGGGGGACATTTAATAGTCCATCAAAGGGCAAGTTGTTCACACGTGACATCACGCATCTTTGTCGCATTACCTACGGGAGGATCTCCATGGCATTAGTGATCGCAATATTCAAATGCTCATAACTTTCTCATTATTATATTATTCTCAAACTTTCGATGATCTTTTTCTTTGATTGTTTTTTCTGTTTCCACACGAGCCCACTTGTTTCAAAGGTTTCATTCCCCTCGAAGTCACACCGGTGAATCCGACTCCAGACATACAAAAGCTATTAACTTTTATGACATACCGTTGGTCGATTAGGAATCGGTTTCAATCGTGTGACTGTATCATTTATGTGGGTCTTTATGCAACTCTAGGTTTGTTTGTTTGTTTGTTTGTTTTATTTGAGGTATAGGGTTTACTGACTTTCGTTTAAGAAAAGTGGTCTGAATTTGCAGCCTAAAGACCGTGACTGCACAGCAAAAACTTTGGTGTTAACCGGTGTACATAGAGGACCACACCAGTTATTTTACACCGATGTTAAATTGGTGGTGTTAGTGTTAAACCTATAGGTGTTATTACAACACCTTTTGTTGTTACATTTACACTCGTTAGTGTTATGTTTAATCCCTAGGGTGTGATTTTAACACCTCAGGGTGTGGTCCTCTATTAATACCAATTGGTGTCAGTTTTAACACCGCAGTTTTTACAGTGTGGGACTTGTAAATGGAAGACCCCACTCCAAACAAAGTTGTCCCAAGACCCACTTGTTGAATGAGGATTCAATTAGGGTATGTGCCTACAGACTACTACATGCAAATTGTTCAAAACACGTCAGCAAGTATTTGATATGGTATAAACTAAAAAGATGAAAAATGCAGGAATCAGGATTTTTCTTCCACACTCGAATTCGTATATCTGCATCCCCTTTACTCATCCATTTACAAACTTATTCATATTTGATTTATGCAGAATGCATCTGAGGGATTTCTCTTGAAGCACTGGTGCATCAGGGATATTAAATCATTTCTTATTCATGATTTGCATGCACCGAGATGAGTGGGAAAAACTCTCTTGTTGTAACATTAATTTAGCCTGCATCAACAAAACCCTTAATATTTCCCTTCATTTCATTCAGTATTAATCGAAATAAATCGCTAAAAGAGTAAAATATGAAATATTGAGAAGTTCTTTTTAGGTCAATATCTATTTATCACTTTATTCGAGAAAAAAATACATACTTTTTTCCTCACTATCAAAATATACTGTTGTTCATCCATGGATTCCGTGCAGAGAATATAATTTCCAAAAAAAATAAGTAGGCTTTAAGTACTTACCTAAGGGATCCCTTTCTTTGTTACTGATATCTTGACTAAGTCCATGGTACATAATAAATGCATAAACCTGATGCAGAAACAATATCTGCTTCAACTCATAATTGCTTGCAGGTATACAGGGAAGAGCTCTTTTTGTGTCACAATTAAAGACAGAATTTCCTTGCATGCATATTCAGAAAGAAAACATGTTTTAGATTTATCCTGAAAATTCATTTTAAAAAGGAGCAATATTTGATTTAACTTATTATTGCTTACCGAGAATTTCCTTGCAAGCACTTTCAGAAAGATGTTGCATGTGATGCCCCATCCCGCCATCGTTTACCCCGTATTTCTTTTTCCATATCCTTCTGTCCACAGCAAAATGATACCTGATACTTTCCAAAGCTGAGATTTATGCACAAGACAAAACAGATCATACGGATGAAGGATACTTTGGGTAGGCATGTACTCAAAGGTTATACATAGCCGAAGGAAAGAATTATACATCTAGGAAGTTTCGACTGGAGTATACCCCTGCGGTTACTCTTTAAGAAATGCTGCATTTACCATGGCAATTATAATTAACGATGTGCTACTAGTATATTTGCGCTTGCCTACCTGACACATGTCAGGATGTAACAACAGTAAAAATAAAAAAAAATCCCTTAAAAGAGTAAAATATGACTGCGATTTACATCGACACATTACCGCAGTCACAGCAGAATCTTTGTTTTCCCTTAATTTTATTCTGCTTGGAAGAAAAAATATCCAATGTTTGTAAAAATGTAAGCGTATTAAACACCAATTTCGGTTAGATGTAACTTTATTCCTTTTGTCAAAGTAGAACAAGGTGCAGTGAAGACATGCTTGAGTTATTCTTAAAAACGTTGGACATGATATTTTACCAGAAAACAGGCTTTATACGACATCCTTCAAAACAAAGAAATGACCGGCCAGTATTATAGAGCCCCTATTTATATTTTGTTTTGCGACCTATGACAAACCTGAGAAATAAGCAATATCACCCCCAAAAGATGATCAAGTGAAACGGAAATTTTTGCACGTTTATTGGAATGGGGTGGGCTAGAGCCCCAAATCCCATTTCCGTTCTCTTTGTACATGATACCTATTCTTTCCTTTTTCATTTTTTTTTGTTTTTAGAAAGCGACTAAATTCATCTTTGGGTCTTTTGTTACATACAATGTGAGCTTGAAAAAGAGGTCCATTGCTATTAACAATTTTAATATTAAAAATTAAAAATTAAAAAGTTAAAATAATTTCATGAACATGATGAAAAATAGATCAGGGTCAGTCATCCAGGATTTGATAGTTTGGGATGGAGCACAGAAAACGTATCCTATTTGTCCAAAATATGTTTGCTTAACAAACAGGGGGCACTCTAGAATTATCATTATTTTGCACATCCATACCCCCCCCCCTCCTCCTCCCAGAAAAAAAAGTAGACATGCAAAAGAAAATAATCTTTACTAAACAAACTGCAAGCACTTAATCCCTACTTCCAAAAGGGAGAGGGTAAACCAATGATCGCCGGGTACATTGGATGAGTAGAACCTTTGTTTTAACATACCATTGTGCCCCCCTTTGTATTTACGCATGCATATAATTATGTAATTAACGAATGAGATTTCAGGGAAAGGTATACGGTCGTTGTGAATGTAAAATAGGAACGAATCCTCCCTATTGAAAATATGTATCTTAATCATAAATGAATTGAATAAAATTAGATAAATAATAATAACAATAATTGTATAAATAGTCAGGGGCCTTAGGCCTTAAATTTGAAGTTTTGGGGACAGAGTTAACAAAAGCACCAAACTTTCCCTATGTCACTATTAGGTCAATAGCTTCATTTTTTCCCACAGAACATGGTGTTGAAAATTGCATCTTCATGCAAAAATATGCTAATTTATGCAAATTAGCATTATTTATGCATGAAGCCATATGCCATTAGGAATTAATTAATAAATTTTATAAAAAAAGATACCAAACTTTAGGAAAGTCTCTATCAGGTCAATAGCTTTAATTTTTCCCACAGGACATGGTGTTGAAAATTGCATCTTCATGCAAAAATATGCTAATTTATGTAAATTAGCAGTAATTTATGCATGAAGCCATATGCCAATGGGAATTAATTAATAAAAGTTAATAAAAAAGATACCAAACTTTTGGACAGTCTCCATCAAGTCAATAGCTTTAATTTTTCCCACAGAACATGGTGTTGAAAATTGCAACTTTATGCAAAAATATGCTAATTTATGTAAATTAGCAGTAATTTATGCATGAAGTCATATGCCAATAGGAATTAATTGATAAAAGTAAATAAAGAGATACTTAACTTTAATAAAGTCTCTTTTAGGTCAATAGCTTTAAATTTCCTTGTCAAACATGATATTGAAAATCATGTCTTTATGCAAAAATATGTTAATTTATGTAAATTAGCAGTTAATTTATGCATGAATAATGAAAATTAGTAAAAGGAATAAAAGAAAACCAAACCAAACTTAAAGGACAAGTCCACCCCAAAAAAAACTTGATTTGAATAAAAAGAGAAAAATTCAACAAGCATAACACTGAAAATTTCATCAAAATCGGATGTAAAATAAGAAAGTTATGGAATTTTAAAGTTTCGCTTATTGTCAACAAAATAGTTATATGAACGAGCCAGTTACATCCAAATGAGAGAGTTGATGACATCACTCACTCACTATTTCTTTTGTATTTTATTATATAAAATATGAAATATTTTTATTTTCTTGTCATTGTCATGTGATATGAATTGAATTAGGAGGTCCTAATCATCAAATTCGTAAAAAATGAAATATTGTATAATTTAAACAATAAAAAACAAAAGAAATAGTAAGTTACGTCATCGACTCTCTCATTTGGATGTAACTGACTCGTTCATATAACTATTTTGTTGAAAATAAGCGAAACTTTGAAATGTCATAACTTTCTTATTTTATATCCGATTTTGATGAAATTTTCAGCATTGTGCTTGTCTGATTTTTCTCTATTGATCTAAATCAACATTTTTCTGAGGTGGACTTGACCTTTAAAGAAAATCTCTGTCAGATCCATAGATTGAATTTTCCCTATCAAACGTGATATTGAAAATCCCGTCTTCATGCAAAATATGCTAATTTATATAAATTAGCAAATATTTTATATGTATAAATTAGTCCCATTCCAGTGGGTATTAACAGTGGAAAAGGGGCCAAACTTTTGAAGTACCTCTATCACTCAGTTCAAAATCTTCAATTGTATGCTATTGAAAATCCCGCTTCCATGCAAAAGCGTGTTATATTATGTAAATTAACAATAATTTATGTATGAAGCTGTATTCCATTGACTAATCATATATTACATAAAGCATAAAGCCGTATGCCAACCAGAACAGTGGCAAAAATCGAGCCAGAGCGGCCAGAATCGAGTCGAATTTAGCCCGAATCCTCCGATTATCGCCAAATGACGACCTGAATAACGACCCGAATCGAACGATTATGCAAGAATTTGCAAAGTACAGCCACAGAATTTCCCGAAAATGTGCCAGATTCTTTCGAAAAGATCTATATTCGTCAGCTTTTTGATGCCATTTTTCTAATTTCTGGCCAATTCGTCTCACTCGTCTATATTATTCTTTGTATTCGAGTAATGATTCGTATGATATGGGGGGGGGCAAGAGTCGGACATTTAATTACTCTACTACTGATACGAATAGGTCTTAATCTTCACAAAATGCCTCCAAAAATCCAACCGAATTCCATCGGAATACATCCCGAATGTGGCCCGAATGGAATTTCTTGTGGTCACATTCGGGAATATTCTGGAGGGTATTCGGCTGATTTTGAACATTTCAAAATGAGCTGAATTTTTCAGCGAATGTTCCCGAATTTTCTTGCATTTACGAAGGCAAAACAGAATATTCCTGAAACCACCAGAATACGTGTATATGGATGGATTCGCAGCTGATTCGGGGGGGGGGCCACTTCCATTCACAAGTAAATAAGTAAATAAATTAGTCCCATTCCAGTGGGTATTAACAGTGGAAAAGGGGCCAAACTCTTTTGGGCATTTAAAATTATTTTTAGTGAGATATGGTGAATTATGAGTTTTTTTAATTGCTTTGAAAAGAAAGATGAATTACTGTTTATCTTTTTCATATGATTTTGGGGTTTTTTTTATTGTGAAAGGGGTATGCACAGGTATGCACAGGATTTATAATTTGCATAAATTTGCATTTTAAACATGATGCTCTCCTCTGGTCGCATGGAAAGTCATCATAATGAATGAATTGTGTAACAGTGTCTCCTATGCATAGTGTTGTGCTTGTCCCTCG
The DNA here is from genome assembly GCF_018143015.1 of Lytechinus variegatus. Classification (NCBI taxonomy): domain Eukaryota; kingdom Metazoa; phylum Echinodermata; class Echinoidea; order Temnopleuroida; family Toxopneustidae; genus Lytechinus; species Lytechinus variegatus. Next base: position 15,130,654 of record NC_054741.1, on the reverse strand, counting down.
GTTTAAAACCTCAAAATAGGATAGTTGATGAGTTTTACACATATTTGCATAAATTTTGCATAAATTTGCATTAATTAACATTGAAAGTTGATTCTTATTCAGGAACTGTACAGAAATCAATCTAGATTTGATGCCCCGTCAAAATAAATCCCAAATACCCCCCCCCCCCCCGTAAAAAAAAGAAATAGGCTTCTATAGAAAAGTTTCGGTCTGTACTATACATATACAGTAATTCACGGTGAATAGTGTGATTTTGCATAATTTTGCATAAATTAGCCCTATGAAAAAGGATTCCAGTCATTGATATCGAGGCATCCTATCAAGAATTAATGCTTTTGGTACCAGTGACACATGTGGAGAAAAAAAAATTGTGATTTTGACAATTCTATATGTCGATATATGATAATACATGTGTTTTTACATGTGATTTGCATATAATTTGCATAAATTAACCTTAAAAATTGATTCATACTCACCAATTTTATATAAAAATCGACCTGCAGTTGAATGTTTAGCAAAAGAAGACCCAAATACACAAAAATTGGGCATTTGAAAATTATTTTTAGTGAGATATGGTGAATTATGAGTTTTTTGCATAAAATTTGCATAAATTAGCATTTTAAAATAGGGTGCCCTTCACCGATTTCGGGGCACCCTATCTAGAATTAATGCTTTTGATACCAGGGACCCACATGCAAAAAATGGCGCTTTTGTAAATCCTGTCCCCAAAATTTTGCTAAGGCCCCTGACTAAAAGTAGAATGGATAATTATAAATGAAAGCAAAATATGAAAAATGAAATAATGATAAATGAATAACTAGATGAATAGAAAATTATAAAATAAAAAATAGATATGGATAATTTCAGAAACGAGTGAAAGCGTGTTGGTAGTGTTCTCCATTGCATATAAGTGACCCATACGATAAAACAAGGTTGAAACCCCAAAATAGATTTACCAAACAAGAATGATTAAATCAATACATGAATATTAAGAGGACACGCGAAATATGTTTATTAAAAGTATTTTGATGATAGCTTATCTGTTCATCTCTGATGGGATTACAAATTTATACCCTGATAAAATGGTATTTTAGGTGTATCGTACGACGAATCAGCAACACATGCAGTGACGTCATTACCTCCTTTATGAAACTGCCCTATTTTCAAAAAAACTGTGATATATTTTTAGTCAACCAATCCCATAGCGTGTTCTTAATCATGTATGCTCATTAAACACCCACGTGAAACACTGAAAAGAAATTTTGAGTCGGAAAGGCTTCCATGGGGACATATTAACTTTGTTATTATCATGTTTGATAGCATAGTATGCGAACAAATTCTTTTTATAAATATGATTGTGGTTGATTTGTTGTTTGGTTAGGATGCTTGAATTTTCAGAATTGAAAGAGGATTAAGTAACAAGAGGACTAACAATGTCTTGGTCATGTCAGTTGAATTGGATGGGGGTTTCCTCAATCATATTTTATCTGTTTATTCAACATGTTCTGATTTGTTTCTAAATATTTATTTTGATTTTTTTTTTTAAACAAGTACACCTTTACCATTAATGCATATAGCATTTCCATTTATTTGAAAGCAAGATAAAAGAGCATTGTAGATTAAATGCCTTGCTCACGGGCATAGGTGCCGCGGCCAGGGATCGAACCCCCAACTTTCCATGTATAGCCAGGCGCCTTGACCACTCGGCCATGGCACCTGCTGTTTTCAATGGTTTATTCGATACCTTTACCATGTCAACATGATCAGTTATTTTCATGCATATTTTCAGTTAAAAATTCACCCCAAAAACTCGAAGATTTAATTTGAAATATTCATAATATAATCTACGAAATATAGCAAGACTTCCATAATCATGACAATGAAAAGAAGGTAAAAACGAAATGGGAATTAGTATACAGATATTGACTAATGGGGTGTGTAATATAAACATTCTTTGGACCGCCGGATTTGTATTTTCCCGAGGGGTTATATTTTCCCGAAGCGCGCAGCGCTGAGGGAAAATATGATCACGAGGGAAAATATTAATCCTTTAGGTGGTCCAAAGAATGTTTGTTTTACACATCCCATCAGTCAATATCTGTTATATTAGATAGCCTCTAATGATGAAGATAAAGTTAGGCCTAACGATGCGTGCAGCATGTTTATGATATTCAAAGTGATTGATTGAACTGGTATAGATCTAACATTAGAACTTGATCTATATATATCTATGTAACGTTAGCCTAACGCAGTGGATGACCCTTTTCTATTCAAATCAACTTTGTTTAGGCCTAGCCCTAGATGTAAATCTAAGTTCGAGCCCAGTCCAGGTCCAAGGCAGGCCGATAATGCATGGTTACATCTAATCCACAAGAGGGCGCCATACACCTAAAGAATATATTCATGGACCGGTTAGTCAATATATTCATCGAAGGTGGACCGGCTGGGAAAATACATGGATTTCGATCATATCACGTGACGCGCAATTGACCAATCGCGCTTGGCTATCTGTCTTGGCTATCTAATATAAATGTATATGGCCCGTATGACTAACTCCTTTAAGGTCAAACGCATTTATTTGATATTCCAATATCATTGGCAAGTATTGGTTGCATATTAGACAAATGCGTACAAATTCATTTCAACGTATCTGTGTTTTTTAAAGACCTATCCTAGCACTCAAAGAGATAGAGAATGCTGACTGACAATCGGCTATAACAAGAAACCCTTTCCAATATTTTGGATAGAGGCCTAACAGTTTCCTTAAAATGGTGCGTAATCTTATACTGTCTGTTTGATAAATCAAACCATACGCATTCCTTTAGTTGTAAAGTAAACAAAGATCAATTTTTCTCTACAATAGTTGTCATGATTGTAGGTCGCTGGTCTATTAAAATCTGTTCGAAAATTCTACCAAGCCACCATAAGGAAAGGTTACATGCATAAATAATAGAAGTGTCCCTGCGTGTATCCGTAAACATGCTTGGGGGAAATAACAATAAGGGTTTTGATATATTTCCCAGGGGGTAAATTTTTATTTCAAAATGTCAGCAGAGCGGAGGAGACTTAGTAACTGTCCCGCACACAAAGTGCATTCCACCTCCGACGACGAACTTAGCTTGTTATGCCATGAAGGCAGAAATGGTTATACGATAGGCAAAGTACAGTACTACGATAAATATTCATTTAGTCTACATGTTTATTTCTGAGAGACAGGCTGATACCACACGGGGCTAAACCCATCTTTTCTTCCATCAATTCGGTCCAATGTCGTTTGGTCTATTCTACACTTGGTCTGATATCCAGTAATCTAACTCTCATTTAGTCTAATGCCAAGTTGGTCTAATCTGTAAACTTTTTAGTCTTCTTATTACTCGGTCTTTGTCTTTACCGGTGATTTAAAGAAATAATAAACATTTCACGTATTGCGTCTTTATATGATTTTTTGCTGTTTTTATTTGCAAGAATGTCGCTATTAGCTTAAGAAAAGTTATGAGATGAGGGGAACGATTGAAATCTATGACGTTTTAAGTATTTTTTTTTCTACATCGTAAACAGTATAAATAACTTGCCGAGGTATAAACAAAAATTGCATGATTAATCGAATATCTCATTACCTCACCTTGCCCAAGGGACAAAAGTAACCATTAAATGCAGGAAATTGTAATAACGCGGGTTGCCTTCAATAAAAAGGGTAAATTCCTCCCCCCCCCCCTCAAAAAATACAAAAATACAAAAAAAAAGGTAAATCCATTTCCTTTCGATCCTTTACCCAGATTTCAGAGAAGTCATTTATACAAAGAGCATACAAAAATTAAGTCATCGTAATAGTCAAGAATGAACTCATTGTTAATTAGCTGTTGTAAATAACCGATATGCTGCTTTAATAGACTAAGTTCTATTTTAGGATCTTTGAAAAACCTCAACTAATTAGCTAGGCAGCCTCTAGGTATGTGCTCAACCAGCCACATTTTATGTCTGATGGCCACTATATAGCACCAGCCCACACAAAGGTATATGGTGCCTCGCCGGTTTACCGCCTCTTCACTACAGCGTATACAGATGACGGAGTGCCGCTTGGGGCTATTGTCTTGACAGATTTCCAAGATCAAGAAAAAAAGGGGGAATGGAAATAGGGTAAAAAGAAATGACAGGGCGTGATATAATTTAAAAAAATAAATATTACATTTTCACATTAAATGGTCAAAATTTTTGCTCGCTTCGCTCGGTCAGGTCTTGTAAGAAATTGTGTAACTCTTGCTATGTTTCCGCCCCCTCAATCATTTCTGGATAATGCCACTGTTTTACTCAGTCTAATCCAAAAATATTGGTTTAATGTATTTGTATATTGAAGCCCCCTTATGTCTATGTATACATGTTCATTCGATCTGTTCTTTTAAAATGGTTTTACACAGATCTGGGACAGGGTGAATAATGAATACAATGCCAATGCAAATATATTTTATATATTGATTTTGAAATAATTTTGACATGCCTTTATATAATCAGAATTTCATCCCATTGATATAAAACTAAAACAAAAGAAGTATTCCAAGGGGGGGTGTGTTCGTTCTCGTATTTCCGTCTCTTCTGTCACCACAGCTTGCGGTGAAAACGTGCATTTGAAACATCGCTAATTTCCTCTCATCGTCTTGGAAACATCGAATGTGTTTTCACCGGAAAAGCTCAAAAGTCAGCAGCCGCGTGAGAGATCTACCACCATTATTCCCATTGCGTAGAAACCACATGCCCCATTTGAGTTCTCGCTCGGCCTCGGCCACAAGGGGGGGGGGGCGCCAGGGTATTTTGATAGGGGGTCAAGACGACCCAAAGAATAATCTCAATGAATTACAGGGGTAATGTAGATTTACATGACCAATATTTATTTTAGGCTCTGTTTTCTTCTTTCTTCCTTTTTTTTAATTTTCACTAATTGAAAAAAAAAAAGCTTAGGGAGCAGTCCCCCCTACCGCCTATACACACCACACCCCCTCCTGCTCGGCCATTATCATTGACAGGAGTCACTCACGATATCAAAGGACTAAATATTTATTGAGCAAATATGCTCGCAATTCAGGCACATCAATTATGTCCTTAGCCCGACCCAAGGGAGACGAAAAACAAGTGGAAATGAAGAGCTGTTAGCTGAATAATTATAAAATGGAAGCGCGCCTAGGAAAAAAAGGACAGACTATGAAAGAGAGAGAAAGATACAGACAGAGAGGGAAGATAAAAAAAGAGGAACATAAAGACGGATGTTATGGAGAGGTAGAATTGGAAAGAAAGGGAAATTTATTTATCAAAAAAATACTTTGCAGATATACTTTTAAATCATTTCATCAGAAAAACATATCGAGATTCCGGAAGAGAGTTCAGATCAGGGCTGAAAAAAATATTAACAGATAACTAACCAACTTTCTCATCACCCTGAATAAAGAGACAAAACGGAGCTATTTTGAGTCATATACAGACAGAGCTGACAAAGAAAGGGGAGAATGAGACAAAAATTAAAATGATGGAAAGTAATATCGTCGGTGTTGTCGCCGCTCACCCAGAGTATAATGCAAATAAGTAGGCCCCTTGTTTCTCATCATTAAAAAAAGTCTCATGGTTGAGAAAATATTGATCACTAATGGGCTTACAATATGGAGGCCAAGGCCAAACGTGTATATAAATTCTTGTTAGTTGTAGGAAAAAACGATATGACCATGCATTCAAGACAATGACAGTGGATTCGTTTTTTTTTTATCAACCGTAACATACATTCGACTTGTAAATGGTTTTGTTATTTTCATCGTGAAAGCTGTCTGATGTGGGGGGAAAAGATACATTGAAAGACACCCAAAATAGAGATTAGAGAAATTAGTAGAACCCCGTAAAACTGGGGGAAAAAATAGAGAGGGGAAGGAGAAATACACAGAATGCCTTTATTCGGGAGTGATGACGTGGGGGCGTGTAAAGTGTTTCGGGAGACAAAATCGTCTTTATTTGTCAGTGATGACCTGAAGGAGGGCGCTTGTCCAATTTTTGGGACAAAATGCACCCTATCCTCTAGAAAAGCCCTGTTGTCGCGTCTGGAGGGAAATGAAGATTGATAGATAGAGCGGTTTAAGGAAAGGGGAAAGAAAATGAAGAGGAGATGAAAGCAGCTGGAGTGGAAGAATAAAACATCGGCATGCCATACATGTGGGACTGTTGGAGGAGGGGGTATAATCTGTTGCAGAATGTGATCTCTCAGGCAAGATCGATAAACCAGACTCCTTTTCATCCCTGTCTAATGCTGTGAGTACCGAAAGTTTGCCGACAAAGAGGCGAGAGTATAGGCCGGCATACAAACACTAAAATACGAGTCGATTCCTTCCTTCACCAAATTGAAATGTTCACCTTCTTATACTCCGTCATGAAATTCCATTTTTCCTCTTCATTCTCTTTGTCGGGCCAGCTTTAAACTTTAAACAGAAGGCTTCAGTGGCGCAACCACTTCCAGGTCAATGGGCGCAACTGGAGAATCTCGTAGGGGGGGGGGGCAACAATATCTATTTTTTAAAACCGTGAACACTTATCCAGTGTGAGTGTCCACCGTGTATTAAAATAGTAGACTCCGTGAATACAGATAACATGGTTCACATTGTTAAAATGAGCAAGTTTAGCCGTGTGGAGATCTTTCATTATAATTATGTTCCGCACTGTAAGACGGTGTGATCTTTCTTGTAGAGAAAGCTTTGTGCCTACAAACTCTACAAAGGTATCACTTCTTGGTAGATATTTTAACACATGATATAGATATATCTCCATACAGGGGCCGCGGAAGAGGGGGGGGGGCCTTCACCCCCCACACTTTTTTTTCCCAAAACCATGTACAAAATTGTATAAATGACCAAATGATTTTTTTGCATGGTCAGCCCCCCCCCCCCCTTGAAAACCATTCCGCGCCCCCTGCCATATAATTATAATTCTGTCAAATTCACCACCTTCCCAATACTCTTCATTGACGTTGTTCAAATATTGCTAAGAACTTTATGAACATGTAGTTTTCAGAACAGAAATGCAGTATTGTTAAGATTCATGAGTTATTTTCCTATCACACACAACACATTTTGCATGTTCTGAATGAAATAATACTCGTTGATCTATTCTTCCATGATGTCCTTAGAAGTCGTAACGGTGAAAATCAATAGCTTTCATGACGAATCATGCGTAAACCCCTACAATCATAACTTGCACCTGCGCACATTATTATTATTGCCTGGATGCTCGAACTCATTCCGAACTAAAATTCATTGCAATAAGGAACTATTTAATAATTTTGATGATGAATTCGCTCATATTGTATTTATACATGTAATTTGAAATTAATGTATTTCTAATTCACAATTTCATAATTATGTCACGCGTTGCATAAAATTCGGTATTTGCATCTTTACACACTTTTGATTTAATGTTTTTACACACTAATTTTCGTTGAGGACACAGGCATGTGTTGAAAAGTTCCCGGATTTCGATTCGACAGTGCCATTTTAGTGACAATATTGCCGTTTTGCCTAATTTTCATCGACAGAAGATGAGAACTGTACACCCAGGCCAACGGAAAACGGACATGCGTGTAGTTAGAATTCAATTTTCTTTAATCTACATTATTGTCGTTATGATTGTCTTGTGATTTGTTTGTACTTTTCACCAATAGGAAGAAACTGCTAGTTAAAGTCATTTATGCAATCAGGTACCTGATGATGTCACGAAATACAGTCACATCATAGCAGACAGGTTTTCTTTACAGCTAAGATACCCGTGAGGCAAAATCTTAAAAATGAAACTAAACACGTGACATATAAATTTCTAAGGGAAATGTGGTGAAGATTAATTTGAAGGATAAAGGGGAGAACTTTAAAGGACAGGTTTGTCATGTTTTACGTCTGTTCTTGTATCATTTTCTAAAGCGCCAAATCCACGTAGCTTGTGCGCTCAAAGCGTTAGGGAAAAGAAATACTTTACACGGAGATATACATGAAGCTTTTCATTTATATTTTAATGGCAAACTAAAACATGAAAATGGAAGGATTTTAGCTGCATTGGTATTTTCCCTTTTTTCATGTCTTATTCTGAACTGTTCTAATTGTGAACGCAAAGATTTGAAGCGGATTTCGTTAAAATCTTTGTTGAAAGGAAACTAATTTCTGAGGAAAGGTTTTTAATGAGGGGTTGGTAAGATATTCTTATGGGGAAATATAGGGGCACTTGTGTGGTATTCACTCTTCAGAATTAAAATGGCAGCTAGCTTAAAGTCGGAGAAGGGTTCCCTCTCTTAACTAATGACCTAGGGCCTTCTTGGGTTGTTAAAATTATATAACATTTTAAATGTAATTTCATTTTCCCTTGTCATATCCTTCACTCGTATGGCATTCCAACCAACAACGATAGAAGCGATATATTTGATAAAACGGAATCAGGGGCAATCCACAGGGTCAGAAGGATGAGAAAGAAATCTTATTTGAGAGTGACTCATTTCTTTAGCAGTTTGATTAAGTATGTACGTATACTCGACTGACCCATTTATGGGAGCCTTTCCATCCGAATCGCAGCACAATTTTTGCACTCGATAATGAGCACACAATAACATCATGACCGGCGATTTCGTGAGATTTTTGGACACTCTGGGGGAAGGGGTGGTGACGAGATGACCGTCTCACATAAGCTGTATATGAGGGGGAGGACTCCCCCATCTCTTTCCGCATCCCCTCCCCTTACAAGAGAGTGACAAGAAATGAACATTTAAAGCCCTGATATAAGGTGATAATCATGTCACGTCTTCAAAACAAGTTAAGTTAAAGTGAGTATGTTTTAATTCGACATACATGTATAACAAAGGTACATGTATAGGCTTTCATTCAGCAGTGTCCTTTGCCTAGTTGAGTAAAAATATATTGAGGAAACATAAATTTTCAAGTATAACTAGATAATGATCAAATGTCGCCAAATATGAATGAAAGCAAACGCTCTACTATTTTGCTAAGAATATCAGCGCTTACCCTTAAAGACGGGCGATAAAGGTAAATGAAGCTCACCGGTATCAACGATGATTATTCCACTTTGATCACCAAATAGCATAATCCGTGGTCAAGGCATCCATGGCATTCGATCAAGCGCTATAAATATAACGTCAGTCTAGAAGGTAAATCCAGACGATCTAGTGGAATAAAATTTGAAATGATCAATGGCTTTGATTCGAATTGGACCGCTGAATTAGGCGGGATAGTACAGAAGCGTATTGGATCAGCGTTAGATGTGAACACATCGAGCCATCCTAGCTGAGGTATAATAATGCGATCGCTCTTGTTTCCAGAGTAAGGGTGCCTGAAATATTACCCCAGCCACTCATGCCGCTGCTAGTGTCCCGAGCAGTGCTAAATTGTTACGAGGGGGGAAAGAGCGCATATGCGATGCTCACAACATAAGCTCGTTTTAGGCGCCTTTCCTCGTCCCTCTTACCGTGTGTGTGTGTGATGCGAAGCGGGACGTTGAGTCTCTGTGTGTGCGATTTTGCGTGTGTTTAAGAGGGGTGGGTGCCAGTGTGCGTTGTGTGTATGAACCGGGTGTCTGCTGGTTGTGTGCATTGCACGTATGTGGGTGTGCGTGCGTGTGTGCGTGAATGTGTATGTGTGAGGGTGTACACACACACACACACACCTTCCCCAGATCTTAGTCCCTGTGTGTACGTGCATAGCATAAAATGTACTCTGTCGACTGACAACAAAATTGGTTGTCCTTGGTTGATATCTCTTCATCGGACTTTGTGGTTACATTGAAGTAGCAAGTTACTTTGCGCCCAGGTACCCTGAATAAACTGGGTTACAGATAATAAGATTATAAAATTCACCCAGCTTAAAAATGGGATTAGAGAGTACTAGTACACGAAAGGTGGCGAGTTCAGTTTCCATGCTTGTTTGTTTAGATGATTTTTTTGTTAATAAAAGAGTAACCGTTGCCACAAAATAAACTCAGATTAAAGTATGTTTTATAGAGCTAAGAAAAAGATTTCCTCATGAAGACATTAGTGAGCATTAGCACCTACATGTATATTAGTATACATCTGATCGTCAGACATAGCCAAACCAAGATTCTTCCTCACGCTCTCTAGAAAACACTTGGAAACTGCAGCAGCCAAGAACAACATATCGAAATGTATTCGTCAAACCCAGAAGTCTTCCACTTTCAGGAAGCTGAAGTATATTTCCTTTTGCAACAATAGTTTTCAAACCTGCAGAAAAATGTGCTGTTTTGTCATGACATTTTTTTAAAAATCAGAGAAAATTCAAACAGCTGACTTTCGTACCACCTGTTTCAAGGAAAATTATGGCTATGACTATCAGATAGCTGGGAGGGTAAGGGGGTATAAAGTCAAGAGCACCAGCTGAAATTAATTTTCAGCAATCCATAGATTATACGTGGATTAAATGCTGACTCGAGAGAGACCACGTGCCAATCAACGAATGTTTGTTTTTTAGATTACTTTTTTTCTTCTTGTATTATTTTCACTAACCAGATTGCGTTGCTCTGTTGATTGAGTCTAGACGCTCTCTAAAGCATAATCATATAAAGTCAATTGAATAATCCCACCCTTGCCCCTGAAGATTAATTATCTTTTCCCATTAGATGAAATTCTGGAGCGGATGTTTGCTCCGCGTCAAAATCATGTTTACATGCTGGGATATTTTTTGATGCGGGAGCTAAATTTAGAGGTCTATTTTGGGTAGAATCATCCAAGCGCTCTTGTTAATATGAGGCGCGGGGACCGATCATGGCTGCAACCCTAACCCGTCCTCGATAGCTTGTCTCTTGGATGTCTATTTTTGGCTGAGGGGTCTCTGGAAATAGCTTCGGTCGAGGTAAAGGTAGAATGATTGCTCTTTGGATGATGATGGCTGGAAGTATCGCCAGTCTGCTTACAAATGGCTTTAAAACAAAACAAGTTGAGCGCCGATGTTGTTTACATCGGTGTAGACAAGGGCCTGAGTGGATTATTTGCAGTTTATTTTTTATTGTTGTGTGTCAATCAACGTATCCTGTATACGTCCATGGGCCAAAAGGATGATTGTTATTGTTAAAGGTCAAGTCCACCCCAGACAAGTATTGATTCGAATACAAAAGAGAAAAATCAAACCTGCATAATGCTGAAATGTCATCAAAATCAGGTGTAAAATAAAAAAGTTGTGACATTTTAAAGTTTCGCTTATTTTTTTACAAAACAGTGATATGCACAACTCAGTGACATGCAAATCAGACAGACGATGATGTCCATTACTCACAATTTCTTTTGTTTTTTATTGTTTGAATTATATAATATTTCGTTTTTACAACTCTGACAATAAGGACCAACTTGACTGAACCATATGGTATTAAACAATGCTAATTCCGCATGTTCAGGGAGGAATTTCACTTGACGATGAGGAGAAAATTAGAATATATCATATAACAAAATACAAAAGAAATAGTGAGTGGATGGCATCATCAGTATCCTCATTTGCATAACGACCAGGATATGCATAACGATTTTGACTTTCTTATTTTACATCCGATTTTAATGAAATTTTTAGTGTTATGCTTTAATATTGGATTTTCCTTTTTTTCAAATTAACTTATTGTTGGGGTTGACTTGTCCTTTCAGAGAGCTCAAAAGACATCGATTGCATCTTTGTGTTCTTACACAGTCGTGTAATAATTATTGTCCGAGGTTCAGACCAAATCGTACCAAGGCATCGAGTCTACATTTACCACCATCCACCCAGGTGTTGAATGGATACCCGGTGTAGGGTGCTAATGATGATATTGGCAAATGGCAATCTATCTTTCTTGTGAATCAGAGACATCTTCAAACAGCAATACAAAACAATCTAAATGTCTTTAATTATGCCTAAAGTATTTAATGAAGATTTCTGGGCAAAAAAGTATGAATGAATTACCGATCCTTCATAAAAGAGTGAATATTCTACCCCCTGCTTTCCGCAAAATGGAACAAGGGATTATAATTCCCCCGTGGTAGAAGAAAATGAAGATTCGGGTAACACGGTGGCGCCCTATAAAACCCATAGACACCTGTGTGCTTCATTCAATTTGAACTGAAGACGGATTGAAAGTGCATCGCTCGGGGGAATGGTCGACATTCTCTTATGTTTCAACAATATAGGTTTTCATTGGAGGTAATGAGGGAAAGGGAAAGACTGCTTCACCATCACACTTGTAGTGTATTTTGGATTCTGAATCGTTATAGTGAACAGTCTTTACTTCTTACATTATATAAAAAAAAGAGTGACAAAATAGCATTTAAAACACTGTCACTCTCCCAACCTTTTTAAAATAAGTACATTTACCTCATTTTCACCCTTTCTTTTTCGGGCGAAAGTCTTTAATAAAGTGCAAGTGATCGTGCAAGCCCCCGCAACTCTACCGCCGCCATGTTATAGAGTTTAGACAATCTTACCCCATTAAAAGAAGATATCCGTTTGTTCTTTGAAAAGATCTTGACATCTCGACTTCAATTTTAGAGAGAAAGGTTTTATCTCCCTTGAATCATACAGGGTACTTCACTCTTAAAACAAATCAGTCAAATTGACTAGACCAGCAGTCAGCTGGTTGCAACTGATAGAGCAATCACTGATTATCACATTTCTGACATATATGTTAGTCAGAAATAACTCTGTTCTAGTAAAATAAGACTAGTCCAGTGGTTAGAGCATTGGACTCATAATCGCAAGGTTGTGAGTTCGAATCCCTATCCTGCCAATGTCTCTACTTTGATAAAAAGGCCCGAGAGTAATATATGTCGTCTATAAAGTCAGCTATGACTGATTAACCTACATGTAGACGTACTATGTTTCCTAGGTATAATTGGTTATATACCAGCTTGGCGTTTACCAGCAAAATGCTGTCCTGCCGAGTTCCTACTGGAGTTACCATAAAAAGAAACAGAAACAGACTAGAAAATAGTCAAATCAGACTAGAATAACAGTCGCACCCAGCTGACCCTATTAACTAGTCATTTTTGACTGATTTGCTTTTTAGAGTGAAAATAAAAAGGTTTTGTTAAAAAGGATACTTCAGGTTAAGAATAATTGAGAGTGAAGTTCACTGAAGAAAATGCTAAGAATTCCATCAAAGTCTGTTAACTAATAAAGAAATTACTGAATCTTAAATTTTAGCTAAATTTAGGAATACAGTTTACTTCGTTATGAATAATGTAATGGCCTGATTATGTCATGTCCCCACTTTCCATTTTCTTGTGTAATTACATGTAATCATAATCATTTAATATCTTCATAGTATGTTGATGTCTCCCGTGCAACAGAATTCGTTGCAGCACTGATTATCTTACAAAATATATCAGTTATAAGGCCATCATGAAATAAAATACAACAGAATAAATGGGAAAATCATTATCAGCTTGCTCATTACATATTCATGAAGGCATTCAACGAAGTGGATCACCGATTGGAAAATTTTAAAATGTAAAAAAAATAATAATCCGTGCTAAATTTTCGGCCTTTTATTTGATTTTACTTTATATGTTCAAATCATATTATTTTAAGCATAAACTAGCTTTGTGAGTGATTCACTTTACCTTCCTTTTTAAGGTCAAATCAGTTACTGATTAAAGTAGGAAATGAACAAGGCAATACAAACAATGTTCATAATCTAAACACAACTCCCAACAACATAAAGCGATACAAAAGATAGGTCAGGAAAAAAATGCAATGTGTGAATTGCTAGGTTCTAAATAGCGAATGAACATGGCGAATTGGCGGGAAAAAGTAACGTATAATGAAGCATTTTATAAAAGGACCAAGGAGATTACAAGAAGAGATAATGTTACGTCGATGCCCATGTATTATTCAAGGGTTCCAATCCTGTCTCATCTCACAAAGAATGCTTTCATCGCCACCTCGACATAAAAGAGCCAGTACATCTTCTAAGAGTATCTCCCGCGGGATTAAAGTGATGTTTTCAGTTCGGAGGAGAAAATAGACTATAAATAAACAGTGTTTTTGTAACCTAACCAAGCACACAAGCAGCCACAGGCGACACAAACCTGAAAATTGAAACTGACCATAGAGTGAACGATACCACCATGCAAAATATAGACAATCTTGAAAGAACATCATGTACTGCATCAATACACCATGTTGATGATAGCACACTATCTTCATCACCGGAGAATGAATAACGTAGTTCAGACTAAATTAAGCCCCTTTTACACCTTCACGGATGCAACACGGATCATCACGGATCTCAATCCATGATGATCCGGGGTGCCAAATTTGTATTTTCCTAGCATTCCCGGAGTGAGTTCGGAGTTAACTGGTTATTAACACGGATATGTACGGAAAAGTACGGAGTCTACAAGGATAGGCAAGGTAGCAATAGGGATCCTGTTTGACATGCTCCCGGAGCCAACACGGAATACCCGGATGATCACGGATGTTACTGGGTCTTTACACGGACCTTGATATTGATAGCATTTATTCCATTCATCATAAAAAAAAACAAATACAAGGCACATACAAAGTTTACATAAATTACATGAGAAAATTTCAGATATCACAATGATAAAATCTGGAAAACAGTTGAATAAAAAGAAAAGAGTGTACATGATTTATAAATGAATGAGGAGGCAACTAGAAAGGGAAAGCCTTATTAGCGCTGCCACCTTAACAAAATCTGGAAAATGAATATATATATATGATATTGTAAAATGCAAGATGTAATAAATACTGAATACCAGATATAAACATTAAACATAAAAGGGGAAAACACAAATTATAACACAATGACAATATATATAAATAATATATCAACGATTGAAAAAAAAAAACCTGATCATACATTATTTGAATATTTACTGATAAGTTGGGTTTTATATCTCCTTTTAAAAACATTTAAAGATGGACTAGATTTAACAAAAAATGGTACCTTGTTCCAGATAACGGGTCCTTTGTAAAAAAATACAATTCTTAGCTAAGGAGGTGCGTATTTTGGGTATATAAAAGTCTGCAGATCCTCGCGTATGATAAGAATGAACATCAGCATTGTAACAAAATATTTCTGAGATATTGTTTGGAATATAGCTTTTGAAACATAAGTACATAAAAATACCACTTCTTGTCGCCGGCATCTTGCCAGAATGAAGTTTCGTCCCTTTTTGCAGCATCTGGAGCATGCTCGTGCTTGGTTATGAATACGGAATATTGTTCATGTACGTAAACAATACAAACATTTGACCCCGGATAAAGCCGGTATCAACAAGGATCACCCGGTTCTTACAAGGAGCCTCCCGGATGCATTCGGTAGCTACACGCATGTACAAGGAGGCTACAAGGATGAACACGGATGATTATCAGTCCGTGTACTCCGGGATGAAAAATTGAACATGTTCAATTTTTCTCCCGGACATGCCGGTACATCAAGGATGGCGCCGGATGAGTAGCTGGAGTGTACACGGTAGTCCCGGACTGTACACGGATGACCCCGGATTGACAATCCGGGATGATCCGTGTTGCTTCCGTGAAGGTGTAAAAGGGGCTTAAAGATGTTTTTCAAAAGTATTCACTATAGTTCGCACATTTAGGACATATTTTAACCAAAAGTCCAAATCTACTTAAGATTTCAATAAGGTCTCTCCGTGGGAGGCCTACCATTATTTAAAGTGGCGAAGAGTTTGTCTTTTTGACATATGAATTATGTTTGAAGATTATTATTCCACGCATTTTCACTTTTAAAACTCGTACTGACTTTAATGTTGAATCTCAATGAAAATTTGAATTTGATTATAAAATCTGATTTACCGCCCTCTCTCGTTGATATATTTTGTATTCATTGGCCGGGGGGGGGGGCATCGAAGTAGGCCCCAGTAGGAAAACTATATACGAAGATTAGATCGTAAATTTGTATTTTCATTTAGAGCAAGTGAAGTAATTTTGTCCAAGAAATTGAAAAGAAATGAGCAATTACTTTGAACCACCTTGGAACCTTTGCCGATGTGGAGTATCAGCAGTGCTTCTTTTGTTCTATTAAGGCTTGTTTCATATCAAGAAAAGATCTTTACCTACCTTGACTTTGATAAGGAGATCCTAGGACCATGCAGTGATGTATCAGGCCTTTCGAGATTATGACGTAATCAGTTAACATCATAAACTCCCTGCATCCTCCCTCAGATGATGTAGGAAGCCACATGAACAGAGTTTTCATGGATGTGCCATCTGCTGTATACGCTGGCGTCAATACATAAGCAGGCAAGTTATGGCTCATGAGTTCCTTATTTCGAACTTAATCCGTTTACTTGGTGATTCCTTTAGTATTTTGTTGTTATCAATCGGTTCCAAAAATTATTAACAATGCAGTGAAAAGCCTAATGAAGTTCGGAGTATACATGTACGTTCCTACTGAAAAGTAGCGCATACATTCGTAATTCCGAAGCTTCGTTATTCCGAAGGTTCGGATATTCCGAAGGTTTGTTATTCCGAAGGTTCGTATTTCCAAAATTTCGTAATTCCGACGGTTCGTAAGTCCGAAAAAGAAATGAGGTTCTTAATTCCGAAGGTTCGTTAGTCCGAAAACGAAGTGAGGTTCGTTAATCCGAAAACGAGATGAGGTTCGTACATGTAATTCCGAAGGTTCGTTAGTCCGAAACGAAATGATTAACGAAACTAATTTCGTTTTCGGACTAACGAACCTTCGGAACAACGAAGCTTATTTCGTTTTCGGATTAACAAACCTTCGGAACAACGAACCTTATTTCGTTTTGGATTAACGAACCTTCGGAACATCGAACCTTCTTTCGTTTTCGGATTATCGAACCTTCGGAATAACGCCACAAATGATCGGATTAACGAACCCTTTTACGTTTTCGGATTAACGAACATCGAGGTATAGGCAATTACGTGTGTCGGAATTACGACCCTTCGGAATTACGAAGTGTAACCGAAAAGTAGTCTCTAGGGGCGATCACCTTATATGTAGAGGCAGCGCCCTAACTCCCTTCACCCCACCCCCATGATTTTCTTTAATGTGAAAAAGGAAATCCATAGTTATAATTTCATTCTCCTTTTTTATTTCTTCCTTCCTTCCTTCTATCCATCCTTCCTTTCTTTATTCTGTCTGTTTTTCTTTCTTCTTTCTTTACAGTATTTTTTTCATTCTATAGTTCGATCCTTCTTTCTTTAACTAATTATTTCTTCCTTTCTTTCTCCTTTCCTGTTTACCTTACTTCCCAACTATCTACCCACTCTCATAAACACACTTCAAAGGACAAGACTGAGAAAGCAAAATAAGATCAATCGACAAGTAGAGTATTTCGATTCGGTCGTGAAGCCAATTTGTCCCCGTGTGCTAGATATCGGAATTGTAAATTGTGCATTAGAACCTGACACAGATTTTACTTAAGGTATCTGCTGCGACACTAGCTTGCTGCGTGCCAGGTGTATTTCTAAAGTCTACAAATAGCCTGCTCGAGATGTGTCGCGTAACGAATATGGTTTTTTTTTTCTAATTATTGCAAAGGTGAAAGCGCCCTTATCTATATGTTAGTATACATCCTCAGTGTCACTTGATAATTCAAATCAAATTTTCCCTAATTTATACGCCAAAGAAGCTAATTCATTGCAAATATACAGGAGTTGCTTTTTTATCTTCTTCATCATCATCCATTTTATAACCATCACAACTATAACCACCACTATCATCATCACTTCTGTCATCATCATTACCATTTATTTATGCATAATGTTAACATATCACCATCACCATTATTTCATACTCAACTGAAACAAATTTGACTTCTTTTTTTCATTCGAATTCTGGTGAACGCTATTGGAATTTATCATTTATTCAATTATTCATTCATGCTCATTCACAGTGTAATAAGATGAATACAACGTATAAGATAATATAGATAATATTCAAGGGCATATAATACGAAAGGTACATAATGGACATACATCCGCCAGATAAAAAGAATAAGAAGAAAGAATATGTAATATAACTCATGGCTTATGCGCGTTTTACGGATTCTGCTATTTTAAAAGAAGAATGCGAACAGCCAATTTAAAAGAAAGCGAGATTTTACAATTTTTTATCTTTAGCTACTCGATAAATCAGTTTTGTGGCAATCTTATTCCTCACAAGTATTAAATGTTCAATTCCACAGATGGCGCTATCACCATGATCACTTTGGATAATCTTTATCAGATGAAACCCGCAAGGGCAATGGTACATCTTAAATATAGAGATTGGCAAGTGCGTGTGATGTGATAGCATTCTTTCCGTAGTGTTTTTTCTTTACTATAAAGCCTATTTATATCAAATCAACGAAATTAACCAACAAATAATAAGCACTAGGGTAATGATTTACATTTGTCTTGAAAATAGACATGATCTATAATGACCTCTCATTGCTAACATTTATATCTTCATCTTTTGGTCGGTAGACAATCGCCAAGCCGACACCCAAATCATTGACACGTGAAGTCATTGCTTTATAACCGGATGAGTAACAGAGTCAAAATTCACACTTTCAATATAACACGAATAATTGAAAAACCTCTTTATAAATCAATATACCATATCATCTTGAAATCCCGCCCATTCTTTGGCAAATTCGTCATGCCTGATGTAATGTCGTTATACGAAGTGTGCCTCCTTTATTTCTGGACACACTACATATTGAATTGAATTGGTATGGTTTATTGAAAAAAATATCAAAAAGGCAGCCCGCAGGCTGAAAACTTTCAATTTACAAGCAAAAATCAACAGAGATAAAATAATTATACAATGGTGAAATATAAATCATAAATTAAATGACCATTGATAAAAGGCCAAATGCAATTGATAGAAATAACAATATATTTATTCTCTACTATCATGTTTGAAATCAAAATACAGGAACAAACAAATAGGGCTAAATGAACAACAATGAACAAAAACAGAAAATGAGTGGTGTAGTTGAAGCAAAGGTCAAGTGATTGAAATTTGAATAAAGTAATTATATTGTGTACATAAAAACAGAATTAATATAAGTCAAAATAATTTCAAAAGAAAGACTAGCTCAGAATACTATCTCAAAAACTATTTCAGAACTACGCCCTTCATACATTTAACCTCTTATAATAACATTCATTGTCAACTAAACAATAATGGATTATTGATAAAATAAACAGAAATTCGTTTCACACTGAAATTTTCGATTCTAAGTTCGGAACAATATCATTCCCTCACATAATGCTCAATGCTATTTAACTCCGTTTATGACCCACGAAAGTAAATGCAATAAAATGTAAACAAATAACATCAACAAATAATATGCCAATGACATTGAATCATAGAACTTTGTTCTCTACAACTAACACGAACAAATAACTGAGACATGAATGTACACTCTTTAAGATAATGAGAAAAATATCAATATAAAAGTGAAAATATTACTTAGCGCTAACACTCTACTGAATTACCTAATATTGGTGAAAAAGGTAAACCAGGCATTTTTTTTGGGGGGGTGATGATACCGTACACTGTGAACATTTTAACCAATGCTGCAATTTAAACGGAACTGGAATGTATCCACTCTTTCCAATATTGGAAGAAAAAAAAATTACTACATTGCATCATTTGGTAAATAACAACACGATGGGAAGAGTCGTACTCTCATCATGTAAGATTACATAAGCAACAAATAATGTTATATACCAATCACCACATCTTGTCAATTTTTGGGGCGGCCAAATCCCCCCCCCCCCCTCTGAAAAATCCTAGGTACGCCACTGAAGGTATCGTAGGTATAAGTATAGTAAGGTATATTAATGATTTATTGAAAATTCATTCGCAGCCAAAGGCTGAGTTTCAGAACATTTTACAAAACATGTACAAGAATATATGATAATCAATTGCATAATGACAAAGTGCTTATGAAATTAAAACATTTAAAAAGAAATTTACCTAAATAGATGCATACCGGATGTAGCGTATATGATAGAGTTTGTGTTTTACAAGTAGTGCACATATTTGCCCGAATTCTCAAGAGCCTTTGGTCCACGCAGGCTAAATTTTGCATTTCTCGAAACTGGGCTTAGTTAGCCCATAGTCATTTGAGGTCAAAGATTTAGCTAACAAAGGAAGCGGGCCGGAGCCCAGAAGGTAAGATAGGCAGCCACAGGTAACGAATACTAACATGGGTACCTTCGAGGTTGGGATACCAAAAACACCAAAAAAATAATTTTAAAAAGAAATCATGCACCCACCTCAATTCTATGGATAAAGGCCTTACGGACAGCAAAATCCTGACATCGAAGCAGTAGCCAGACTCTCAAAAAAGGAGCCCCGCGTTCGTTCACTCGCTTTAAAAATTGCAAACAAAAGTAATAGCTAAAAGCAAATCGGCTCGGCCAAATTTGCGCATGCGCCCTCGGTATATCGATCGGCCAGTGAACAAAGCGAGTGAACGAAGGCGCCCCCCCCCCTGTCAGGATTCTGCTGTCCGTTAGAACTTCATCCATGGAATTGAGGTAGGCGCATGATTTCTTTTTGTTCTTTCTAAAAAAAATATTATTCCTCTCATTAACACCATAAATTGAACTTTGTAAAGGCGTTGTCTGGCTTCAATGCCATAAACTGTCACTGAACCTTGAAAAAAAAAATTGTACTATTCAAAACACAAAAATGGTACTGACATTCCTCCAGTTATTATGGATGGCAAGATTATTTTCCAGGTATCAAATATCAATTTTTAGGTATCAAGATAAATGAATTTCTATCCTGGAAACCTCATATTGATGAATTATGCACTCGTTTATCAAAAAGTACTGGTGTCCTCCGCAAACTGAAGTTTATTTTACCCAGACATGTATTAATTTCACTTTATAATACTTTGGTTTTACCCCATCTCACTTATTGCTGTACGCTCTCTGGGAATGAATTTACGTAGATTATTTCTTATTTAAAGAGGGGTTAATTAGAACTGTTCGTAATGCACATTTCAATAGTCACGCAAACAAGTTATTTCTTGATTGTAAAATATTGAAAATATGTGACTTGGCTCTTATGTATACTTACATATTTATGTACAATTACCATTCAAATCTCTTGCCAAATATTTTTAATAATCTCTTCAACTCAAATGCTTCTTTTCCATTCATACTTTACGCGTCATTCAGCAGATCTTCACCAATATCTTCCAAAAACTAAAATCATCCAAAATTCTCTACGTTGTAGAGGAATTAAGGTGTGGAATGATTTAAATAATGATATTAAACCACGTAAAACCCTAAAAAAGTTTTAAAAACTTTTGAAAGTTGAATTTTTCGCTCATCATAAAAACTCCTGCAAATAGCACACTGTAGGTCACTATGATTTGTAATTATTACTTTTAGTTTGCTTGTTTGTTTATTTTCCCCTATATTAGCCCATTGTTTTTAATTATTGTATTTCACTGTTATTTGTTGTTCAATCTTTATGTATGTGTTATTTTAATTTGCATTTAATTGTAGCATGGCGATGCCCCACCTACAAGTTTTTTAAATGAAAACTTCTAGGGGCTCCCAATCCCATGTTTTTACCTAATTTGTATATACCTGGATTTGTATGATTGATTGTTACATCCACTAACAATCGTTACAGCTTCAAGACGATCATTGCAATGTGGAAGTCGAAAAAAAAATCTACATGAGATAGCAGGAATGGTTGCATCTTCATCGTTAATCTTCAAATTCAATGTAATATACTCCTGGAAGTTGTATACACGTAAAGACAAAGGGCCATTTCTACATGCCTGTCATGTCCATGTCAGAAAGAATACAAATTGGATGTAAACTTTCAGAAAATTATCAAAAATCTACCCTTCTTTATTGCTCAATTTTCGAATAATTCTTTTATGCTAGAAGCCAGAAAGGCTCACATTAAAGTAAATGGTAAATAAATTTTAAACCGTCTGGGTACGATGGGAAGGCAATATGTGTACCACTTTCACATTGATGATGCCCAGAAAGACTAGATAAACTCTTCTGTTCACAGTCTATTTGTCTCCAACACCATCACCACTTTGGCCATTTCCTCGACCACCACCTCTTCTTCTGTTTCTTCTACGAGAATTATTTGAAACATGATCAGGCGCGCAAGTCCTAGGTTCTTGTGACCTGGATGTTTTAACCTCACTCAGAGTCACCTTTTCTTCCGGCTGCCTCTTATCTTTGAATGCGCAACCTGTACTTGCTGTTGCATGATTCTGACCGGAAGTTGAATCGTGCTGTTCGATCGTATGCCTAACAGTTTCTCTCTGGACATCCCCAGACGTATTTTCCTGACCATCATCTCGACGCGCACGTCGTTGTCGACCTCGCCTACGAGTACTAGGTTTACCACGGTCAGCTGTTACCCCAATACTCGGCCTAGAATTGGATGCAGCATTTCCTTGACTCGGTGTTACCTTTCCTTGTGGCTTTCTTTTTTCGTTTGACATGGTATTCATTGTCGTTCTTGAATTATGTTGGCTTACTTCAGGAGTTGTAGTTATGTCTTGAACAGGATGTGGACCAGCGTTCGGTGTTCCACCTCGTTTATGCGCATTGGTTCTTTTCTTCAACGTACCTGTTGTTAGGTCCTTGGCAATAGCTTCCGGAGCGTGAAGGAATGCGCCTTTGTTATCTTCGTTTTCTTCAGGATTTGTTTTACGAGCACTTGCTTCACCATGACTATTTTTGCTTCGATTTGGATGAGATTCATCCTTGATGGCATTGTGGGAAGTGTTCATACTTCGCGCACTGTTATATGGCATTTTCCCCGGTCCGCGCCGCGGCCCACAACTTGGAACTTCTATTGCAAGACGACGAAACTCTCTTTCTGTCAATTTTTGCTCCACAGTGGCAGAAGATCTTGCATGAGGGGATTGACCTTCTTTCAGTGACATGTGTCTGGATTCTATGCGCATACATACATCACAGTCCATTTTTGAAATGCTACATGTGTCCTCCTGAACCATGAATGTATGCCCTTTCGGACATTGACACCATTTCTCACGGGCAAAGGTCGTCGTATGACTTGGATGAAATTCCTGAATATTCTCTAGCCATTTATCTAAAGTAGATTTGTAGAGGTCATCGAAAACCTGTCGCATCTGCTTCAAGTCTGCATCACCATGATTACGGAGAAAATGCTTCCCGTCAAGTACTTTAAGAGAATCTTCAAGGTGCCGGATTCTTTGTCGATCCGTTGACTTCAGCCAATTAATCAGTAGAAGTACACTGTAAATGGTTCGATGCATTACTTCATGAAGGTCGTTAGCTTCTTGGTGCGAAAAGCTAGTAGCATCTCTAAGAACTGCCTTGCCTAGCTCAGCCATCTGTGCTTTAGCCATATCGGTGTGTCCTTTCCAAAAGGAACTTTTAGTCTTGGAACTTAACTTATCCCGGTGCGACTTTGCAGACGAGTACCTATCCTCTATACATATATTGGTTAACATTTCATGCATCTCAATCAATATACGTATGAGTAGCAGTCGAGACGTGAGTGCTGGTTCATATTCCATTTTAAGGTTTTTGTGTCTACGAAGCCAGATCCCTATGGTGTGTTGTTCGATACCTAGGGGGTTTAGATTTGCAAGGGTGAGGGTTCTCATCATGTTCGCTTGTAAATCACGTTTTCCCGACATTACCTGACTCTTCCTAGCTTCCATCTTCTTCTTGACATGCAACACGTGCCTTCTCGATAGCTTGATGATAGTTCCGTATCGTCTACTGTTACGTAATGGCGTGCTGCATTTTGGGCATCTCTTCAACTGAGAAAGGTATAGGAAAGAAATGTGGGTTAGAACTACAATGACGAGAACCGTTTTAAATCAGCTACTTTCATACGCACCAAAGGTCGGAATGTTCGTCATAGAATTCTGAACTGAAATGGATTGTGTTCTGTTGCAGGTTAAAAGTAACTTTTTTATTTTTTTCAATTCGTCCCATACTTGTGTAATGAATCATTTGGAACAAACTGGTATTATTTTTATCATTACTGTGCATGTGCATCGTGTTGCTATCATAATTAGAATTTTATGAATAGATTTTAACAATAACACAGGCTGTTAACATTCTACACCCAAAATGACAGCATAATACTATAGGGGAAGGCGGGGTAAGTTGAGCATAGGGGCAAGTTGAGCCACCACCCCCAGGCTAATATAGAATGAGTCAGACATTGTGGTGGTGTCATGTATTGATAACCCATTGCATAACCCTTATTAACCCAACCAATTTATTTCCAACTTTGAAACAAAAAGTACTTTTTGGAGGGAAAAAGAAAAATTTCAGTCAAAAAAGTATAAAAGGGTGTGAAATAGATAAGTGCTTTTGATCAACACACGTCTTTAAATACATTATAGAAATACGAACAATATTGTTAGTCCAGGCATGGATTTTCGTTCTTGTCATACTCTTTTACATGATGAATGCATAAGAAATGTGTGGATGTGAAAATATCGCAAAAAGTTCGGACTGGGGTAATTTAAGCCAATTCAACATTGGGCAAGTTGAGCCATGTTAATTCTTATGGTGATGTATGACAAAAAAAATTAAAAACGTAAAAAACATTGATATGCAGGCAGAAAGGATCAAATTCACATGACAGTTCTTTTAATTTTAGAAGATGTTTGTATTTATTGAGAATTAGCAAGTGAAAAGACTTTAAATGAAAAATTGACATCCTGGTTGTTCCCGCATACATTTTGTACATAGTTTTTGTGGCTCAACTTACCCCAAAGGTCAAGGTGATTTTCAGTGTGGGGGTAGAAAGTTATATATAAGTGAAAAACATTTCCCAAGAATCAAATTTAAAGGCAAGGTACTTATTTTTTTACAATATTACTAGCCATATCAATTCTAACATGCAAAATGCAACAATAAGTGTCACAACTTACCCCGCCTTCCCCTAATTATAACCATGTCAAATATAGAGTCTAGGGCACTCGGGTCGATCAGGGTAAGGAAAATAATTAAAAAGATAAAATTCATAACATGTTTTTTTAAATTCTTCTTTTTGTCAGATGCTCTAAAATGAGATGTAACAAATAAATTTGATTAATGTTAATAAAATAAGTCAAATTGCGATGTGAAAAGATGGATGTTTTCTACTAAAAGCGTATATCATTGTAAAAAAATACATGTATTACCAAAATAAACGAGTTTGTGGTCTCCTTTTGGTGAAGACCGAGGTGCCTGTCGAGTTCGGATACTTCAAAAACGTGTCCGCATTCTTCCAGTTGCATGAATCTAGATTGGAAATAAAAATGTATTGAAAATGCATAAACACAAAATAAACAATCGCGAAGTAACTTACGTTACATCATGTGTAAGGTCCTGGAGGACTGGAGAAAAGGCAGTCTTCACTCCTGAAGGCGGACAGTTTCCTGCCCGAACGTCGAGTCTACTTCCCTGCTCCTGCTCTACAGCCCAATTTGGCGACTTGAGCGAGCCGTCTCTCATTTATTCAAGCCTTTCTCACCTATCGAGCCCAACTCAAGCCAACTCAACCGAGCCCATCTCCTACTCAAGCCTGTCATCCTGCCTGAATGTAATTTTTTCTCTTTCTGGTTCTCTTAAGGACTACACTCATTCCATAACGAATACTCTACTTCTCAACCTCCACTTTCTTGCCTTTCCATTTCACTTCTATCTCTAACCACTTTTATCTCAGTCCCCCGCTCAGTCCTTCCAGGACCTTACACATGGTGTATCTTCAGCGATTGTTTATACCACCATGAAAACCTTCAATCATAAAAAATAAACAAATTTCAGAAAAGGTAATTTCTTTACTTGGGGAGCGTTTGTGCGTTTCATTTTAGAAGAGGTAGTGTATTTTGCTGATTTTCCCTAAACTTTTTCATATTAAATTCTGGTAATTAATTTCAATTTCAATTTATTTGCTCATAAAAATCCATTCAAAAACACTACTAATACAAAGTATTGTATTCACAAAATAGAAAAAAATACAAATAAAATTGGATTGAATATGAGAGGGGCAGCAAGAAAGGGACAAGCCTTGATTAGCTGACCACATAACATAATATTTATACAAAGACTTCAATAATAACGATTTTAAAAATCACTGAAATTAACCACCAAACAGTTTGTAAATGCATATTGAAAAGGCTGAAACGTAAAAAAGAATAACTTCCATAAAATAATTTTTACTACATCCGGCCCTTTTTATTATTATAATTGTTATTACTTTACTTCATGAATTGCTCGAGGAGTGATAAATCGAGAAAATTAAACCTTTCCATAAGAACTAGTAAACAGAGACAATCACTTCAGGAGTTCCCCAGTACTGGGGGTGGGACGTACAAACTTAATGGAATTACCCAGTTAAATAGTGAAACAAAATTACGTTCAAATACCTGGATGCATCTGTGTCCTGAGAAGCAAAGGTTTCCTTCAGCTTCACCTCGTCGCAGATGCGGCAGAGTTCTGGGCAGATCTCTCCACATAGGCCAGCACATGGGTGACCACACTTCTTCAGCTGCTTCGGACAGGGTTCATCACAGGGTAATCTAGAGCATGGCTCGCAGCAAAGCATTTGACACTCGCTGTGCGGACAATTCCAGTTACACCGTTTTGTACAAGGGGGACACACTTCTCCGCATGGATGATTGCACTTTATGTGGTCGCAAAAGTTCTCACATGTCTTGAAACAAGGAAGACACGGGCTAACACAATCGAGGGTGCACTTATGTCCACATACCAGAGTGCGATCGCATTTGTCTCGGCATGGTAGGTGGTATTTACCTCCCATACATGATCCACATGTCCCATGGCACATGTGCCCACAACCAAGTTCGGTCTGACATCTGACATGGCATGAATCTGGTCCATCGCTACACCTTGCCTTTACTCTGTGACCACATGGCCAGTCATTTCGGATTACGAACACTTTGCATTTCGTAATGCACTTTTCTCCACAAATTCCAGTGCAAGTATGTCCACAAGCGAGCTTCTTTTCACATTTTTCTTGGCAAAACACACCATTCTCGTCTGTAGAGCACACCATATCCATTCTGTGACCACATGGCAGACTCTTGACAACAATCTGAGAGCAATCACTTTGTGTCGAGCATTCTTCGATAACTAGGTGACCGCAGGACGGACGTGTCTTTGTGACAACTATAAGACAAAGGGCTGTATCTGGGTCAACGTTGCATTTAAGTTCTTTTCTATGAGAACAAGACAGAGTCCTCGAAACCAATTCAGTACATACAATGTCGGGATTGTCCGTCTTTGAACACTCTATCAGCTTTATGTGTCCACATGGTAAATTCTTGCTGACAATGACCGAGCACATTCCATGCTCACTGCACCTCTCAAATTTAAAGTGACCACACTGGAGTTGTCTGCGCACTGTTGTAGGGCAGTCAAAGCTGTTAATATCCATATAGCACGGGAGCTTAACAATGTGTTCACAAGGAAGCTTTGTTTTCTCAACCATCACATCGCATTTCACAGATGTGGGATCTTGGCTACATTTCATGACACGAAAGTGACCACACGGCAGTTTCTTTTCCATTTTCTTACGGCATGGTGGACATTTGATTCCGCATATCTCAGAACAGTCATGGCCTCTTTCACACTTATTTGTGCAAGGTTTAGGACAGATGTAGTTTTCATGCAGTCGATCAACCGGATGGCACAAATTGACACACACATGTCCGCAATTAAGCAACGTTCCACAAGGAATTCCACATC
This sequence comes from Lytechinus variegatus, assembly GCF_018143015.1. NCBI lineage: Eukaryota > Metazoa > Echinodermata > Echinoidea > Temnopleuroida > Toxopneustidae > Lytechinus > Lytechinus variegatus. Next base: position 15,102,899 of record NC_054741.1, on the reverse strand, counting down.
CTCCGTTAGGAACCTTCTGAAAATCTGCTGCTCTTTTTACGTCCGTCTTGTTGTGTGGATGGTTGTAACACTGTAAATTCAACACATCACCTATACGACAGTTGGCAATCAAATCGTCGTAGATTCCCCTCCACAATTTGCATTTCTTAGAGTAAAGGGTGAAATTCCCAATGCAATACAGCCCTTCTTTTGCTCTGGAAAGCGCCACACACACTCTGTTGGTGATGCTCAGGAAGCCTATCCTGCCATTCTGACTACTTCGTACGAAGGAGAGTAGAATGATGTCATTTTCTTCCCCTTGGTAGTTGTCGACTGAAGCCACTCTTACGCCTTCAAATGTAGCTCTGTCCATTTTCCCTTTGAACTTCAGTAGTTGTCCAGTGTAGGCAGTGAGTATAGTAATCTGTTCAGGTTTGTAACCCTGGTTCAGAAGGTACCTACACAATTCTACTGTAAAATCAACCTCATGGAGATTGTAGTGACTCATTGTCTCTTTTACGTGTGCCTCTTCTTCCTGGTGATCAAGAAAGAAGATGTTTTTCCCGACCCCTCTTACGTCGTGATATGAAGACACGGATTCGTGGTCTTCGAGTTCCGGGTAGAAGTGATCTCTCATCAATGACGATATTTCAGGCCTCATACGATGCTGCTGTCTGAGTTTCTTGTAGGGGAATCCATTCTTTACCATACGTTCAAACATGGAAACATCGAGATGATATTTTGTTGCTAGTTGGTAAACATTTGGCTTTGGGCGTAGTTGTTGATGATCACCAATCAGGATCAATTGCTGACAGGTAGAATGTAGCGATGTAATTATGTGTGACTCGAGCACCTCTGCCGCTTCCTCAACAATGGTAATCCTTGGTTGTACTCTTTTCAGCAATTCACGTTCACTAGCTGCCCTTGTAGTCGTCATACCGACTATTGTAGCTTGTTGTAGGACCAGACATTTCTCGTAATCATTTGTCTCCTGCAATTCCGTGCATAATTGAGTATACTCGTTTTGAAGAACAGGGAGCTGTGCTTCTAGGATTGACATATATTCGCCTAACCAGTGATGATATAGCTCCCAGCGTTGGGTAACATCAAGCTTCCAAACGTCTCGTATGTAAGTAACTTTGTTCGGATTAATTTCCTTTTGCAATGTTGCCTTTTCCCTCAGGAAATTCTTTACGTCCTTATCTATTTCGTCTGATGATAACAGATCGTCGTAGTAAACTGCTAGAGGAGATAGGTTCTTGACAACTTTGACTTCCGATGATTCATCATCTTCTACGTCATCATTGTTAACTCGCTCTGACTCAATCAAGTCTCTTTCATTTTCTACGTCGATATTATCATCCACTTTATCAACTTCTTCAGAATCCAATGCGTCCCCTTCTCCGATTTCCTTGTCACAAGTGGTCTCTTCTTCGTGATTTTGTGCCACTTCCTTCACGCTCTCATTGTCAGGAATTAACCATTCTATGATCCATGAATCGGCATACCCAAATTTTTCTAATTTCTTCATACTCTTGAAGTGCTTTTCAGACATGACATGGAAATGCTTTAATTCCGTCTCCCTCAAAATACCTTGAGAACTCAACTGGATTCTTGTTTGCACGCCCTCAAGAGCACGTTTCACCAACGTAGTTTCCCGTTTGATGTTCCCAGCACGGCGTGTAATGAACTTATTACCGGTATTCCTGAAACGCTTCATTCTAATGGCTTGTTTCAGATTGTTATTTTCCAGCTCCGGGCATTTGCTACGACTTCCGACTCGTATGATGCCTTCATCTTGAAACTGTTTGATGCCAAGTAAAAACTGGTCCAATGCATGATTTGTGTAACAGACCAGTAGAATAGGACCTGCTTCTTTATCTGACCAGCAATTCTTGTTCTTGAGGAGAGTTTCAACAATTTTCAATCCGATGTATGTTTTTCCTGTTCCGGGTGGTCCCTGAATCAGGGACAGTTCTTGTGTCAGTGCAGATTTTACTGCTTCTAGTTGAGATGGATTTAGCTTGGTTTCCTTAGCTCCTGGCCAGGCATATTCATTCAGAACTGATATGGGAAAGGGAGTGTCAATTTTGCCTTGTTCTGGAGCACTACATGTCGGTATACGATTGATTTGAATGCTCATTAAAGGGGTAATCTGAGGTTTGATGCCATCAGTGGTGTTCTTTGGATTTCCGCCAACCATTAGATTAGACACATCAAGTATGGCATGGCCCGAGCCCTTCATATATGTTGGAGGATTTATGTCAGGCCTCAGTTCAAGAATATATCTTGTCATTGGAAAATCTGTAGGGCTTACCTGCTGGAGACCCGTCAAAACATGGCGATATGCCTCGAAGAATACCGTTGATTCCACCATGACAAATGTTTTACCAATCAAAGATGACATTGCTTCATCGAGAAGTCGTATGTCCACCACCCCGCGTGCAAGTTGTCTAGCATCGCTATTTGCTACGGTTGCTGAAATGTACGATTTGAATTCATCATCTGATAGTAGAACAAGTGAACCGTATATCAAACGTTTCGACACTTCCCATCTGACGTGAGGCATCCTTTTAAATGACATTAGATAGGTCACCCCGAAATTGTTGGATTCGGGCCGGATAAGTTCAACTTCCTCGTAGATCCGGACATCTTGAACTTTTACTCTATTCTCTGGCTGAACTTGCTTGTTAAGAAGATATTGATCTAAACCACTTCTGAGAGGCTGGATAAAATCCTCTTTCATGAGCCTGAAATGCACATCAAAGTAATGATTTGCGTTTGGGTAGACTCCTTTAACTATATGAGGCCTCAGGTATGGACGATGAGATGGTTTCAGTTCTTCATAACTTGGAAGAATGCTTTGTTGTCTGAAGTCATCTGGTGGTGGTTTCGATGAAGCAAACCGCTGCTTCATGTGCGCTAACTCTTTATCCGCTTCAACAGACTCTATATATTGTAAGAGGCTCTTGGCAGAAAGTGCGACGTCCTGTGTTAACTCTCCATCGATGGAGTTAATCACGTCTTCCATGAGTACCAAGGCTACCTTGATGTCTGCTAATCTACTCGGAATACTGGAGGACATTGACTCAAGTACTCTCAAGAGTACTGCGATGAAACCTACAAACTCAAGAGCGCCTCCTTTGCAAGCTTTTCCCCGCTTACCAATCAGAAAAAGTGGTAGATGTTTATTAAAGAGTCTAGAACCAACAACTACCGAAAAAATCATAATAACTGTACTGGCCACGCCGACACCATCGGAAAGATGAGCAAGAACGTTCCAGAATAGACGTTGTTTCTTGTCATCTACATCAACTTCCTCGAGACCTGCGACAAAGCTTCCCTTCAATGAACCAAGCTGAATTGCTGCCTCTGAAGGCTCCATCATAAGAAGGTCATTCAAGAAGTTTGAACTGATGGGTTGAAAGGTGCGCTTGTCCTTTGGTCCTGAAGAAGATGACCTGGTAAACGGGTTAACAAAAAAGGACAGAAAGAAGGGGTAAACAATGAAAGGACATGAACCTGAAGGGTAGCACACACTGAGGAATTCAACTGATATACCCAAACAGATATACATTCGTTTCCAGTATCTTTTGAAAGAAATGTTCCATTTAATATATCATTCAGTCATGAATATTTAAGCCTTAAAAAAACTTGCAGTAAAATAATTCGAGCAGCCTCACCTTGCGAACGAAGCACGAATGAACATGCTAGGAACCCCCCCCCCCCCCTCTCTCTCTTTCTCTCTCACAAAAAAAGAGGAATGTCGACCGTATCTAGAGCTTATAACTTTTCTTCTTTTTATCCACCATTATATGGAACCATTGTGGGTCATTTTGTTCATGTGAGAAAAGTGATCGGACGATCAAAAGTGTCAAAGGAATTTGGCCGATAATGATAAATGGATTTTTTGGGTCAGCACTTTCTTCCAATTCTGTCAGTCCATAGGTTCTGAGCAGACTGAGCTCATAAGAATATCTCTTTTCGGGACCCCATTCATTGTCATTATAATATACGGTCACTTTTGAAATTCTGAAATTGCAATTCTACGATATCCCATGCCAATACGAGAGGATCTTTGTACACCAAGTATAAAAACTAAGGCGTTAAAATTGAAACATTTTTTTTTGCTCCCGTGAAGGGCACTAACAAGCTAAAGGACAAGTCCACCCCAACAAAAAATTGATTTGAATAAAAAGAGAAAAATCCAAAAAGCACAGCACTGAAAATTTCATCAAAATCGGATGTAAAATAAGAAAGTTATGACATTTTAAAGTTTCGCTTAATTTCACAAAAACAGTTATATGCACATTCGGGTTGGTATGCAAATGAGGAGACTGATGACGTCATCCACTCACTATTTCTGTTGAATTTTATTATATGAAATATGAAATATTTTAATTTTCTCCTCATTGACAACAATGATTAATTCCTCCCTGAACATGTGAAATAAGCATTGTTTAATACTATATGATTCAGTCAAGTCGGTCCCTATGGTCAAATCTGTAAAAAATGAAATATTGTATAATTCAAACAATAAAAACAAAAGAAATAGTGAGTGATGGACATCATCGACTGACTCATTTGGATGTCACTGAGTTGTGCATATCACTGCTTTGTGAAAAATAAGCGAAACTTTAAAATTCCATAACCTTCTTATTTTACATCCGATTTTGATGAAATTTTTATGCTAGTTTGATTTTTCTCTATTTATTCAATTCAATATTTTTCTAGGGTGGACGTGACCTTTAATAATCTTCCATATCTAATAGGGATGTATTATTATTGGGTAAGATGATTATAGGCGAGCAAGATCTTCATGACTTATAATTGGGGGTTTTTTTGTTGATATTTAATATTTCATTTCCTAACTTTGGTGATTTTGTTGTTGGAAAATTACTTTTTAAGAAGTAGTTGTATGTTCCATAAACCCGAACCCCACCCCACCCCCTGGATATTGACACCCATTAGAAGAAGAATGTTATGGTAAGAGGATTTCACATGTCATGGCAAAATATTATTTCTCATAAATAGTACAAACTTACAGGCGATCTTTGGAAAACCGAGAATCCGTACTCTTGCTAAGAACCGGCAATCCACATCCTTCTACTTCTATGGCTTTACCTCTGACCCCTGTTTTGGATGTTGGTGTCTTTGGCGGGTATCTCCTTCCTCTTGCCGGATATCCATGCTGCTCTCGCTGGTCTCTCTGCTTTTGATGATGTCTTCCATTTTGATGAGTTCTACCACCAGATTGTTCGGCATGATCTTTACGACCAAAATGAACAGACTTCTTAGAACCGCTTCTCTCATTCTTCGTACAGCTCGTCTTCCTCTCCTTTGGTCGAACGCTTTTTTCCTCGTGGTCTTTGGAAGCGCCACTGACCTTTGAACCTGTTGCGCTACCCGTCCCACCGTTGGTACCCTCTGTCGGCTCTCGACCCCGCGATGGGAAGTTTGTTCTGTCGCTCAATGTCTTCTCTGCCATGATTGCTCTTGGTATTCTGCATGCAACAACGTCTCCAAATATAGGGCAGCATCCGTCAAGACAGTGTCTACGGAAGTAAATATTGATTATTATTATTATGCCATATCGAAAATTCTCAGACAATTTCTTTTTCAATGCCATATTTTATTCCATATTATGAGTTCAATTTTATATTTTAAAATTAAATTTTTCTCCTTCGGCCACAACGCTTTCTCGACTTATTTCAGGGATACTGTAACAGACCCCCATCTTTCTTCTTCGTCAGGTTTTTCTATTACCGATACTAATAATGGTAATCAAAATATAAACAAAAGTGATATTGAAATAATATTATTCATGATAATGATGATGATAATAATGATAATAATAATAATAATTTTAGTAATGATAAGAGCAATAATAATAATAAAGGTAATTATGGATATGCTAATGATAATGAATGTTTTTTAAATAATGCAAGATGCCTTATGGGTTACTACCTCGATTAGTAGCGTTTTTTGAAAAATATATGTCGACTTCACCATATTTGTGATGAAAAAGGGTTATTGGAAAAGGATGCTTATTTTATTTTAAAGGGTTTAAGTAAAGAAGAAATTTCAAAAATTGGAAAAATATATTCAATAATTCCTCATGAATGGAAAAGAAACGTTGAGCCGGAAAGGAAGTCTATCCACTGTGGCCTCAGCCTAGAAATAGTATTTACAAAGAAAGTTTATAAATTTGAAGAAATAAATGCAAAAATGGTTTATAGAAGTCAAATAAGCAATAATGTAGAAATTAGCTCTGCTTTTTATAACTTAATGGAAGTTTATAATATAACAGTCAAGGAAGTGGAAAAGATTTTTGTTCGGCCAAGGTTGTGCACATTAGTTTCCAAATTGAGAGAGTTTCAGTTTCAATTATTGTATAGAATAGTCTATACGAACCATCATCTACACAGATTCAAACTTCGGATAAATGGGTTGTGTTCATATTGTAATACTTTAGAAGAAACATACCAACATGTATTTTTTTAGTGTAATATAATTAAAAGACTGTGGGAGAAATGTGCTGATAAATTAAACTTACCGTTTCTTAGGAGAATATCTTGGAAACAAATTCATATTGGAATAAATGGGACTAATGTAAAAACAGAACAATTATTAAACCACATTATAATTTTGATAAAATTCATGATCTTCCATGGTAGGGAAAGGGGGTTACCTCCAAATGTAAAGGAAATTAGAGATAAATTAATTGAAAATAGAAAATTAGAGAAACGGCTTGCAACGGAAAGGGGAACCTTGGCATTTCATTTAAGAAAATGGGAGCACTTTGACGAATCAGCCTCACAGTCTTCCACCACTTAGTTAGTTTTTTTTTTTTTATTACCATTATTATTATTCTTTTTATTTGTAGTTTATGGGGGTAGGGGGGGTTAAGTGTAGCTAAGGGTCTGGTTTTAAGTTGTGTGTATGCTTTGTTTTATATATAACTTCCTCATTAATCAGTTTGATTGAAGAGTATGGAGAATCTTAACTTGAGTTTTATATACAGATTATAAGTTTATTTCCGTAATTAAGATTTTTGCTGTTGTACCCGGATTATGTTCTGTATTTATCCCTTCGTGATTATAAGTTGTTAAAGAAATGTGAGCAGATTAATTTTAAGTTTACATTTGAAGTTCATATATATTCCTTTTCTCACCATGTTAAAATGTTTATGTGTAAACTTGAAACAATTAAGTTTTAATGATGTCATGTTATATATATATTTTTTATATGTGATATGAGGAAGAAATAAATATGATTTAAAACAAAAAAGTAACGAGCCCAATAAAAAAATAAGGGGCCGGATATGGCGTATCAGAAAAATAAATACAATTTTGCGAGCGAGCAAAAAAAGTTTTTTATTACAAAATCAAAATTTTGTGACAGAATTTGAATATAACATTCAGAAAATGATGTTATATTCTTCCCTTCTCTCTTTTTTTTTTTTTGGGGGGGGGCATGTTGGGGGGGGTCTTGAAAATTTGCGGGGGCAAGCGCCCCCATGCCCCCCCCCCCTCTATACGCCACTGATTTCGGGGTACTTGTCGGGATGGGGAGGTTAATGTCTTCAAGGTTGTTTTCCCAGCTAGGGAACAGCATGTGTCTCGGAGGTACTTCCTAGCAGGTGGTACCCAATAGGGGTAGATTGAGTCGGGTAGTAATCACCCTAGAGCGTAATCACCATGAGGGGAAGTGACGTAACTACGGGGGCACGGGGAGGCGCACGTGCCCCCCCCCCCCCATCGGCTGGCAAAAAAAACGGGGAAAAGGAGAAAAAGAGGGAGAATGGAAAAATTAGCGGGAAAGAAGAATTATTGTTCATGAAACATAATAAAACATAATTTGCTCAGGGCCTAAGTCTTTATTGTTCATGGTGCTCGCATTGTCTGTTTAACGGGATGTATAATCATGTTGTACTAAAGCCTCCCGTTTTCAAGTCAATTCTTGCACTTCGAGTTAACATTGTTTTATGTAGTGACATATACTTCTTTTTCATGACTTCTCAAAGTGATTGCCCCATTTTAAGGTCTTAATATAAAACATTTCCTGTCCGTGCTTCAGTTCGCATTAGTGAATTAGTGAGATATGTCTTCTCTTCATTGAATTCCTAAAATCAGTCCTTGAAATGTCCCCTTTCCTGATCTGAATATCAAAAATTTCAGCTCGCGCTTCGCGCTTGCATCACGTGGTTAGTGAATTACGCATGATCTCAGTGAATTCCTACAAACAAGCCTTAGAGTGCCCCTCTTCAGGTCTGAAATTCCTAACTTTTCAACTCGCGCTTCGCGCTCGCAACACCGAGATGCGTATGAAAATCATGATTACAATGACTTCAAAAAGTGTTTCGTGTGTTTAGATGTATTCCTAACAAAATCAGCAAGCGCTGCGTATGGTGAGATATGTATCCTCTCAATGGATTCCTAAAATACAGTCCTTAAAATGTCCCTGTTTGGGTTCAAGTACAAAAAATTTAGCTCGTGTTTTGCACTCGCATCGTTTGTTTAGCGATACAGGTATGTATCATTATTGCTGAAATTTGCTTGTAGTGTCCCTTTTTAGGTCGGAATATCATAAATCATCAGGGCGCGCTTCGCGCTCGCATTATTTGATCAGTGAGAAACATATCCGTTTAATGGCACTGTCCTTAAAATGCCTCTATTAGGTCAGTATACCTGGCAACTCAGCGCGCTTCGCACGCTCACTAAGTGACTCAATTTTTTTGCTGATGTGCTGCCCCCCCCCCCCATGCCGTGACCCATGGTACGCCACTGCTGAGGAGGGTTCTAAATATTGCTTTTCAAGGATGGATGTCAATGGGAAAAATTGTCAGAATATTTCATAACATTTAAAATATTGTTACAATTTGCAAAATACAGAAAAATAGTGTACAAGGTTTTGTTGAGGTCTAACGTGATTAAAAATATAATTAAGAATCATCCATGCATGAATCATTTTGTTATTTGACTATATGATAAAGGTGCTCTTTGTCTCCATGGTTTTAACCAATTCGCTCACAAAATCGTCCCCCTTCTTGATTTATCAATATTTTAGTAATGACCAGGTGCGGCGCCACGACAAGGAAGCAGGTGCGACCGCCCCATATGATTTGAAAATAAAGAATATAAAAACAGAGGTTAACTCATAATAAACCGATAATTCAATATTGAGTGGGAATAACGTCATCATAAAGACATCTTGCCCATCCCTGACAACCGACTGCTATTATAGATCCTGGGTTGGTGATTTACCTATACGTCCAATGCCATTTCGTCCATTTACCATGTCGTCTAATGCCGTTTTGTTCTATTCAATGTCAGTTCATCCAAGCTACTTCGTCTAAAAGCCACTTCGTCTAAATGACACTTCGTCCAATAGGCACTTTGCTCAATAGCCATTTCGTGCAATAGCTTGTTGTGCCAAAAGCCACTTTGTCCGATAGGCAGTTCGCCTAACCTCATTGCCAGTTGGTTCAATTGAAATTTGGTCCAATATCCGGTAAGTCCAATTCCCAGGTGAGGATCCAGGGGGTGAATCCCCCCCTGGCAAAATTTATTTTTCACTCGCATTGAATATTTTTTCAGGATTGTGCTTTAAAAGAGGTTCTACAAAAGATTTTACCCATCTCCTACCCCTTTATTTTGTGTTCTGATTGTTTTTGTTTTTGCATTTGAAACAAAACGCAGGCGAGAAATAAATTTATGAAAAGAGTTCCTAGTAGATATAGGCTATGAAATGATAATAATAATAATAACGTTTTATTTACCCAGGGTAGCCACTTCAGGTAGGAAACTGCTCTACCAACGGGCCTTGCATAACATAACATGTTATCATAACCCTTCTCCAATCTTAATGCTGAGCGCCTAGCAAGAAGGCAGAAGGTCCCATTTTTATAAGTCTTTGGTATAACTCGGCCGAGGATCGAACCCACGACCTCCCGTTCATGAGGCGGACGCTCTACCGCTGAGCCACCATGCTGCAAGTTTTCTTAGGGCACAAGCCTAATGAAATTTCGATACCTCCCTTATCAAAATCGATCCAAATTTGAGAAGGTGCGGCCCGAAAAACGACTTTGGTCTCGTGGGACCATTTCCCATTTAAAATGTGTATGTTATTCTTTTTTGACATATTTTGTAACATTATAATTTATATTTTTCGATAAATCCACTGCGCGAACTTTTTGACCTCGCCTCTAGCTGACTATATACTTTCAAGTGTCGCGCAACTTTTGAGAAAAAAGTCGCGACACTCGGTTGCTTGGTTCCGAAGTTACTCAACGTTATATTACGTAAGTGGATGTCAGACCCAAAATCGCTCAAAAACTTAATTTCATGTACAAGTCTATGTAGCCAATAAGAAATGTTTCATTATTCCTTACTTTTATTGAATAAAATCATTTGATCACGTGTTTTTTTTATGACTAAAGGGTATCACTTGTGATTTCAATTGAAAAAAAAAAAACAAGTGGAATGCCTCTGGCCGTCTCACCTGCATCACGCGTTTCAATATAGCAGCAGTGCTGACTTTGAATAATACTCTAACTCGCACAAGATGTTCAGTGATACATGGTTACTCTTATGTCCACTTTTTTATGAACTAGACCAATAAACTTACAGAGATATGATGGTTATTCAACAAAAAACCCCAACATAGCCAAAGTTCATTGACCTTACATGACCTTTGACCTTGATCATGTGACCTGAAACTCGAACAGGATGTTCAGTGATACTTGATTACTCTTATGTACAAGTTTCATGAATCAGATCCATAAACTTTCAAAGTTATGATGTTAATTCAACAGATACACCCAATTCGGCCAAAGTTCATTGACCTTTGACCTTGGTCATGTGACCTGAAACGCGCACAGGATGTTCAGTGATACTTGATTACTCTAATGTCCAAGTTTAATGAACTAGACCAATAAACTTTCAAAGTTATGATGGTAATTCAACAGATACCCCCGATTCGGCAAAAGTTCATTGACCCTAAATGACCTTTGACCTTAATCATGAGACCTGAAACTTGCACAAAATTTTCAGTGATGCTTGATTACTATTGTGTCCAAGTTTCATGAATCAGATCCATAAACTTTCAAAGTTATGATGGGAATTCAACAGATATCCCCAATTCGGCCAAAGTTCATTGACCCTAAATGACCTTTGACCTTGGTCATGTGACGTGAAACTCATGTAGGATGTTCAGTGATACTTGATTAACCTAATGTCCAAGTTTCATGAACTAGGTCCATATATTTTCTAAGTTATGATGACATTTCAAAAACTTAACCTCAGGTTAAGATTTCGATGTTGATTCCTCCAACATGGTCTAAGTTCATTGACCCTAAATGACCTTTGACCTTGGTCATGTGACATGAAACTCTAATAGGATGTTCAGTAATACTTGATTAACCTTATGGCCAAGTTTTATTAACTGGGTCTATATACTTTCTAAGTTATGACGTCATTTCAAAAACTTAACCTCAGGTTAAGATTTGATGTTGACGCCGCCGCCGTCGCCGCCGCCGCCGGAAAAGCGGCGCCTATAGTCTCACTTTGCTTCGCAGGTGAGACAAAAAACGACAAGTCTACATGTATGTCGAAGGAACGGCCGTCTGCTGATCTCTCCCATCAAAGCTTGTCACGCTTCGGGGGGAGGGCTCTGATTTGACCGGGGTACAGCTTGAGTTGTCATGGATCACATCCAAACGGCTCCCGTTTACAAAAAAAAATGCTATAGAGAAATTAGCTACTTGATTTTCACACCAGGTCACATGACCTGGGGCCCGTTGCATAAAACTTTTTACCTGAGAAAGCTTAGGTTGTTTTTACCGGAGTTTTTGCCTTGTGTTACCGGAGTTTTGCCTTGTCAATGGCAGAAATCAGACTAACCTTAGTTTTCAGTTTTTACCCGAGTTTTCTCAGGTAAAAAGTTTTATGCAACAGGCCTTTGGTTGCAACACAAATGACTTAAAATTGTAAGAAATGTAAACTATCCCCCGGTGGATCAACTCTGGCAATGGTTTTATTAGTTTCATTTGTTTACATTACTACAAAAACATGTATATCAACACAAAAATCACCCAAAACTGATAGTAAGCACTAAAGTTATTACTAAAATGCCCTCAGCCCCATCCATATTTGGCCTATTGGGGGCCACGCCCACCCAGATCAGATTTTTGGGCGACAATTTCTAATATTTTGGCTGGTTTCATTAAAATTGATAACAAAATGCTCTAGAGATGACACTGCATCAAATTAGTTGGTGCCCCAAAGAATTTGACACAATGCCCTTTTTACCCCTTGCTGTATAGCCCAACTCTACTTTTAGACGAAGTGGCTTTTTGGACGGAGTGGCCCTGGAGAAAATGTTTATTAAACAGGTGATATTGGACCAAAAGACATTAAACGACATGGTCATTGGACGAGATGGCATTGGGCGTAGTTCACATAAACCCCCTTTCTCGAAGAGTCTTATCTAAAGCCTAGAAAGGCTTGCCAAGGCTCTCCGACAAAATTTGATCTCAGGTCATCATAATGATATCAGAGAATTGCAATGTCAACCATTGAATCTGCTCCTTGATATTATTCATATTTCTTTCGGGGACACTTTCAATAGTTATCACTTTTTCGAGTTGTGATAAAACAAAGTAAAAGATGAGGAGAAAAAGGGAAGAAATAGGAAGAGGCGTAAAAGATCATTAATAAGAGACTACAAGTATTTTTCACTCTCTGTTGGTCATAATTTTAATTTTAAAAAATATTCAATGTTGCACCCCCGCCCCTCATCAAAATATTGTTACACCATACCTGCATGAATAGAAATACTATCGATAAAAATTCCGTGATTATTCGTCATTACCGGTGGGTGTAACAATGAGCCAACACTCCCATTATTTTGATGACATTAACAATGGAGTTAAGTGCCAACTCAACCTGAATCACAAGTTTGCTTCTGATTAAAAAAGGGCATTTTCACACGTGAATCTTGAATCAGCATTGTAATGATGACTGCAATTCGTCTTTAGAATCATCGAACTTTTTACACGTCACTCGAAAACTGATTTGAATTCGAATTCCCGAACAAATGACGTATGTGTCCTTGGTGACTTGTCAATCAAAGCACTGCATCACAAATGCAAACTACGATGAGTGCCTTTCACACGCGAAATTCGTACCATGATTTCAAATCACCTCCGGAGTAGAATTGGAATTCGTGATTGTGATTAGCGTTCGTGATTCTAATCACGTACTAGTTTGGTTTCGCACGTGCTTAAAATTCGTCATTAGCCTTATTTTCACTGGAATCATCATTCAAATTACGATTTTTTTTACCGTGTGAAAGGGTGATAAATCAAACATGCATAATCCTTGCATACTACACAGCAAAAACTGTGGTGTTAACCGGTGTACATATAGGACCACACCAGTTATCTTACACCGGTGTTAAATTGGTTGTGTTAGTTTTACACCTATAGGTGTTATTACAACACCTTTGGTTGTTACATTTACACTCTTTGGTGTTATGTTCAATCTCTAGGATGTTATTTTGACACCTCAGGGTGTGGTCCTCTATTAACACCAATTGGTGTCAGTTTTAACACCACAGTTTTTACAGTGTAAAGCTGATACCAATACAAAAATTTTATCACAATTAAAATCAATGCATTGGGGCTTGGCCTTTTGTCCCCTTAAAATATAAGGAGAAAGTGAAAGAAAGAAAAGGAAAGGGGATGATGCATTATAGTTATTCTTATTTGAATATTTTGTGAATTCATTATTTTCATACTATGGTAGAATTTTCGCTCCCTTACTTAATAAGTTCCCCTGTGTTTTGTGACTCCGTTAATAATTGGGCTCATTACACATCTGTTCTTAAGTTTTACAAAGAGGGATCGACAAAGACATAAAAGATAATCGATATCTAAGTTAGCTACCTGGCATATATGCAGTAGTGTGAGTGTTTTTATTTGAATCAAAAGAAAAAAAAATCCAACACGCGAAACGCTGGAAATTTCATCCAAATCGGATATGAAATAAGAAAGTTATGACATATAAAGTATCGCCTATTTTTCAAAAAAAAAGTTATGTGTACCACTTAGTGACATGCAAATGAAATAGTTGATGATGTCCCACACTTTTTTTATTATTGCTTTGTATTGTTTCAATTATGCAATATTCCAATTTTTACAAATTTGACAATAAGCAGCAGCTTGACTGAACAACAAAATGTTAAAGCAATGGCAATTCCAAATATTCAGGGAGGAATAAAACTCCTTTCACAATGTTCACATGATAGTGAGGAGAACATTTGAAAATTGCATACTTCATTTAACAAAAAAAGTAAATAGTGAATGGGTGATGCTGTCATTCGCCTCAATTGCATTATCGACCAGGACGTGCATATAAAAAGTTTGTGAAATTAAAGAATTTCATAACTTTCTTATTTACATCCCATTTGATGAAATTTTCGTCCTATGTTTGTTGGATTTTTCTATTTGTATTCAAATGAACGTTTTGTTGAGGAGTTGTCTTTGAATGAAATCTCACAGTCATTTCAATTTCCAAATAAGTCTACATTGAATGTCATCTTCCTATAAATTCTAGGTACAGGCATACAGCAATGGTGATCAGACAAATCCGTAGTGATTCTTGGAAATTGAACTCCTTAAGAAGAGACGGCATATGACAAAGATCTCCTCACTAATTTGCACAGTAGTAGTAGGGTAAATACTAGAAAAGTGGCAAGTTTTAATTCATGATTTCACTGTATTAAACATCATCATTTTCATTAATTTTTTCTTCAAACCTGGCTTATTTTGACGCACCAAGTTCATTACAAAATAAGCAATTGGTTAATAGATTGTATATCATTTGACATGCCCGCATACATTACATTACGTAACTATGTACCAAAAAGTGCATCAAGCTAAAAAAAATCGTTGACCAATAATAGTTGTTTTCCCTCATCAGGCACTGCAACTCAAGTTGGGCATTGATTGTGCTATTAGCTTTTCACCAAATAAGGCAAAACTAAAAAAAAACAGTAACATTATTAGTCATCATTGATTTGACTTTATTCATTTTTTTTGTCAGGGTGAACTTAGGGTGGACCACGCCCTCATTAGTCATTCCAAAATATGCACTCCCAAATGTTCATGTGTGCAAAAACGAACAACATTTATACACTTGAAGGGAACTAGAAAATCAATCTACTTCGCAGTATACATACCTAAGTATTAAAGTTTCCTCGAGGATGGCGTGGCTCAAAATGCCTTGCCCGGAAGTAAACTCTTCTGACGGTCACTGTTCGCGTTCATTTTAATCTTGCCACTTTCTCCAATTTTCATTCTTTATCGCCGCCGCTGTCACTCCCATAATCGTCACTCCCATAATTTATATCAGATAATGAGCGAAAGTATGATATCAGCAATGTCCGCACCTAATTTGCTATGTCATCATTAACTCTTTTTTGTGACGATGGTTTGCTGTAATCAGTAGGCGAGTGAGATCCCCTGCGCATGCGCAGAAACTTCGTGGGGAATTCCAAGATGAAGTTGAATTGCATATTCCTCGACATTGTTTATAGAGCTACACGCAGGGGCGGATCTAGCCTTACCCGATAGGAGGGGGCGAACAATATTTCAACCGAACATTCTCCCCGATTGGCTGCTCAAAGTTGATTTTTGTTTGTTTATTATAAGGGTAATCCTAATTGTCATTTCTTAGCTTTGTACTTTTAAAATAACATGGATATATTTAATCTTATTAGCCCTATATGAATATTGCGAACATTGCGAATATTGAGCTAACGCTAAGCTGTTACTTTGTAGAAAAGTCGGGTACAAATTTTTTTGTTGATACTAAGGCCTGAAAACCGGACATTTTAGCCATTTTTAATATTGTTTCACGGCCTACTTGTGCGCATATGGTAATCCTCCTATGCAGAGCTAATCGGCCGTTCATGGAGTGCAGGGGACCCATGGGGAGGAGAATGTCTTTGATGGGCGCGCAGGTTAGTGCGATAGCCATAGAGTTAAATACGTAGTTTGCGTACATTCTGAACCAAGACAATGCGGTGCCACTGCGAGTAGGCCTACAGGGGCGACCGGCTGTTAAGAGGCCGTAAATTACGCATGGGTATATATAAATACCTCCAATCTAAATTTTCTTTCTGTTGTATGCGTTTCTCTCAAGTTAAAAGGGACATTTTTTTCCTGCAGGTTGCCCAAACACTAGAGGGGCCGGGGTCGACTCCCCCCCTCCCCTTTGGATCCGCGCCGGACACAGCTGAGTGCAGACAATGCAGTTGTCATTAGTTGCTCTAAACCACAAAGACGTAATTCTATTTTACACATGTTTTATGTCATAAGCTACCCCATCCCTTGATATCGAGTCGCATTTCAAACAAAACGATTTTAGTCACGGCTAAATATGGAAAAACCAGTGGGGTCGTACATTACGTGTGATTCCTTTCTTTTATTCATTTTTTTTATCATTCAATAATCCGCCAACTTTTAATTTTACCATTTTTAACGAAATTCGCCAAGATGCAAATAGGATCTGCCAATATCGACCTTTAGCATTGTTTTGTCAATTTCGATGATTGCAATCCGCTAGCTCACCCCCCCCCCATAAAAAAATCAACACATGCACAAACACACCCTAACCATTGTACGCCAAATCATCATCATATGATAGAGCAGTCATTTAGAAGCCATGTCATATACAAGTTCAAACAAACGCGTGGGCAGATACGTTTATTTTGAGTTTTTATTTTTGTTTACATAAGTATCGAAACATTGACAGACAATGATGTCTGTTTTCTGTTAATGTCAATTGAAAAAAATAATGAATAAATTCTCGGCCATTTAAATAAGTATTTGACTAGGCTTTTACTTTCTGCAAGTTACAAGCTTAGTCTATTTAAAAAAAATTAAAGGCCTAAATGTTTCAATGAGAATGCATTTTGAAAATAAGATGTTGTGTCGGTCAAAATAAATGAAGATTCTAAACTGAAAGTTAGTTGGTATGTAGGCCAACCAGTTAGATAAATCGTTTATGTCTACTGGCGCATAATACACGATTAATTAATTAGATTGTGAACGGTTATCTGCTGTTGTATATGCCTGTTATTCCTGCAAAACATTAAAATAAAATACATTAAACCGAAACTAAAATGAGTCGTTTGCTAATTCTGTCGTTGGAGATAAAAGTTTTGTAATTTTTTAATAGAAATCTACTATGGCTCAAAAGTTTGGGGATGGGTATAATTATTCAATTTATTTTCGTAGAACAGGAGGTATTCAATAGTCTATCCCCTGTGATTCATCATTGCATTCTACTCCCCCCCCCCCCCCCCCATCTCCCTTTTGACCCACTTGCAACATTTTCGGAGTACGTGCTTGAACTTCGTTAGAACAATAGAATGAAATTTGTATCATTTTCTCAAGGCTAAGCTATTATATTCATTGAGCAATATCATCAAGCGGATGCCCGTGTCCGATTTGGTCTTGCGCAATCTCCGAACTGTCGTTGTACAATCTAGTGTCTAGAATTGATTTATAAATCTTATTCCCACCATGCCGGGGGGGGGGGACAGGGGGGCAATAAGATTCAGGGGAGGATTGGTTGGCCGTTTTTTCTGATGCCAATATGACAGTAAGCATTTTAAACTCTCCAAAAATCGTAAAAAGTTGAGGAATTGAGACATTGAATTTTAAAAATATATAAGGATGATGAAACCGTCCCCGTGGCTCCATTACACTCTAAAAAATATTGGGTAAAAGTGTTCCATGCTGGTAATCATGAATCCAACCAACATTGAGCATTTCTTTTGGGCATTTCTATATCCAGTGTGATGAATATTTTGACACTTGTTCGAGCAGCTTTTTTATGTCTGAAATGGCTACCCTGATGAAATAAAACGACAAATAAATAAAATAAAGCATGAAAATCCATATTTTCCATATATATCCTGAAAGAATATCTCCTGAATATACTGAACGCTGTTAGGGAGGCAAAGGGCAAATACGGGTGGACATCACTTTCATGTTGGCTCGAAAAAAATTAAAATCGGCGTCAGCACTGCCATATTTGGTGGGGGCTGAAGGGACTGCTGCAACTTATTTCTTTTGGGGTGAAAATTATTGAATTTGGTATATTTTCAACGGATTTCCTTTATTATCTGACCGATTTTACTTCTTGCTTGCCATTTTATGACAAATTGAACATTAAGGATACAGTACTGTTTGCATGCAGAATACGTGAAGAGAAAGACAAACTAAACTGACATGTAAGTTCAGTAGGCCCAACATTTAGCAGTACAGAAAACGAAATTGATTTGCTATATTATCTGATTTATTACATTAAATCCGAGGCAAAAACCCCAACAAAAGACACAACGGTGACAATTGTATCAAAATCAGATGTAATATACCTTAAAATGTCGCTTATTTTTCACAAAATGTATATAATAACATGATATTACAAACTCACTATTCTTTTATTTTATTGTACTGTATAATACAATATCTATTTTTTATAGATTTGATAATAGGGAGGCTCTTTATTGAATTACAATAGGATACAACAATGGAAATAGAATATTTCATACTTCATATGGAATTTTGATTTTAAATAGTGAGTGGCTGATATCATCGGTTCCTTTATTTGCATATGAACCCCGATATGAACCAAGAACTACTGCGAAATTAAGGGAAAATTTTAAATTTCATAACTTTCCTCAAATAGTCAATGTGAGCAGTGTAGCTTTATGATATACATTAATTTACGGCACAATACATTCATATATACTGCAATGACTATGTTATCAAGTAGTGACACAAGTACTTTTTCCTCAAAACACTTCTCCCATTATGAAACTGTGTGGTGGGTTTACTCTGTGAATTATGAATAGTTATCGCAAGACTAACTATACAGTGCGTATCAAAAAAAGAGTTTACACTTAAGAAAAATCCGGTAAAATCATATATGTGTCATATCCTGAAGATTTTCCACATTTTAACATTGGTACAGATCCATGTAAGTAAATGACGATATAAGTGTCAAAAAATATTTCCGCTTGAGTGAGCACCACTTACTCTTGAAAAGTTAGTTAAAAATGATTTGCGCAGACCTTTGAAATAGTTATGCGAATAAAAGTAGACAATGATCATGAAGAAAACATGGAATTTAGCTATTAAGATTGATTTGAAGATATCTTTTTACCATTTTAAACTTGTTTCCTTGCCCAAAACACTTCAAAGAGTGCATTGCGCCCCACCCCACTCCCCCACACACCGAGGCCATCGTGATGATATTTGCTTTACACTGAGCTGTGATTTACATGAAATGGCTTAGGCTTGATTTTCATTTTGTTAATCATTGTCAAGCTTGGAAAGTGTGAAGAAACAATTATTAAATGAAAAATGAAATGTAAACCCACTTTAAATGATAAAAACATAGTGAAAAAATGCTGGATATGTCTGATATGAACTTGTGTTCAGATTCATTTATGTCCTCAGATCCAGCTGGCACAATAAAGAAGAAGGTTGTGCTTACTAAGTGTTGAAATTTCAATTTGGGTGGCAAAATTATTACAAAATGCTTGAATGTATCTGTTTTATTTCAGTTGACTAAAAGTGCAAGGGAAATGTATGAGAAAGGTTATGCAGGGTAAGTTTGAATTCGCCCTTTCCCCTTGACACAGCGTGAAAACGAGCATTTCTGCGCAGATTTCTGCGAGCTTTACAAAAGTGGACAGTGCTCACTCAAGTGTAACTTTCTGTCAAAACGTTTACTTTCATTGGATAGATGAGACCCAAACCCAAGATTATATGTGAAAAAAATTATCCACATGATGTATATTTTTTTAATTCCCAGGGTTTTTTCAAAGTGTAAACTTTTTTATACGCACTGTGTACAGCACACAGTCATTGAGAGACCGCACACTAACCTAGTATGCTTAATTAGGCTCACGTGTCAATGCACTACATAACATTTTTTTTAAAGCGTTCCAATCACAGGTCAAAGTTGTTTTCAAATCGATAAATGTTCACATACATTTTTTCTCACACAAATATACAATATTTTTCTCAGATAATATTATACAAGGATATAGATTTGTTTACAACAAGAATTGTCATTTTAGTTCTTTTGAAGTAAAACATAGCTGTAAGCATAATACGCATATACTACAGTGCGTATCAAAAAAAAGTTTACACTTAGAAAAAATCCTGTACAATTATATATTTGTAATATCCTGACAATTTTTCCACATTTTAGCATTGGTACAGATCCATTTAAGCAAATGACGATATAACTGTCGAAAAATATTTCCGCTTGAGTGAGCACCACTTACTTTTGAAAAGTTGGTGAAAAATGATTTGCGCAGAACTTTGAAATAGTTATGCGAATAAAATAGACCTTAATCATGAAGAACACGTGGAAATTAGCAAGTAAAATTGATATGAAGATATCTTTTACCTTTTTAAACTTGTTTCCTTGCCCAAAACACTTCAAAGAGTGCATTGCGCCCCATCCCGCTCCCCACACACCGAGTCCATCGTGACGATATTTGCTTTACACTGAGCTGTGATTTACATGAAATGGCTTAGGCTTGATTTTCATTTTGTTAATCATTGCCAAGCTTGGAAAAAGTGTGGAGAAACAAGTATTAAATGAAAATGAAATGTAAACCAACTTTAAATGATAAAACTTAGTGAAAAATGCTGGAGATGTCTGATATAAACTTTTGTTCAGATTCAGTTATGTCCTCAGATCCAGCTGGCACAAAAAGGGTAAAGGTTGTGCTTACTAAGTGTTGAAATTTCAAATTTGGGCGGCAAAATTGTTACAAAATGCTTGAATGTATCCGTTTTATTTCAATTGGCTAAAAGTGCTAGGGAAATTTATGAGAAATGCTTTGCAGGATGAGTTTGATTTCGCCCTTTCCCGTGACACAGCGTGAAAACAAGCATTTCTGCGCAAACAGATTTCTGCGAGCTTTACAAAAATGGACAGTGCTCACTCAAGTGTAACATTCTGTCAAAACTTTTACTTTCATTGGATAGATGAGACCCAAACCCATAATTATAATAATTATATGTGAAAAAATTACCCATATGTTGTATATTTTTTAATTCCCAGGGCTTTTTCAAAGTGTAAACTTTTTTTTGATACGCACTGTATAAATGAATGAATGCATACTATATGTATTTCTCTTCATGTAATATGTAGTTTTCTTCAACGGATTGAAGCCCGTTTTACTCATTTAAACACATATGTATACATTTCATTACTTTTTAATATAAGGGTACGCGGTTATGTGGAGGGGGCAACCACTCTGTGATTCTCCAAGAAAAAAAATAGAGCACGAAGAGGAAAAAGGGGAAAGAAATAAAGTGTCAAAAAGAGAGAAATCTGGGTCGCACACCCTATTATTCAAGTGAGAATAAAGCTTCAGGACGGTCTGCCCCCCCCCCCCCTTCAACAAATGTTCAAAACAATATATTACGCTACTTTCACAGAATAAGATATCATTAAATACATTATATCATCTACAGAGACAAAAAAAAGTTCAGTCGGAAATGGTCATTGTCATAGCATAATATGTACTATATACAATGATAAAACCTTCTTGAATTGTGGATGGTGGCAAGGGTGAAGGCTGGGATGCATTGGGTGCATGTGCACCTTCCCATGCTCAAAACCAGCCTACGCCCTTGAGTGGAAGATGAAGATACTTATGTATGATACAACAGCTAAAGTGTAAAACAACCAAAAGAGCAGTGGTTCTCATTTTATTTCCTTTTAAATCCTCTCTGGAAATTAAAAAGAGCAAATCCGCCACTCGTTTGTTCTAATTTATGGATTTTGCTTGTTATTCCGTCCGCACTCTCGTAGAAGTGAAAATTGACGATAACCCTTGCTAATAATGCAATATCAAGTAAGAATTGATTATATTCCCACTCATGGTTGTGTTAATATGATCCCAAACAACGCGATAGACATATAACTACAATCTTCAAAACTTTATGTACAAAATTGTTGATAATTTCCGCATCTACGAAATAACATTTCATCCGATATGACACATTCTACCGTACATGGAGAGAATATTATTTGACTGAATAATCGGTACATAATACAAATTATATAACGATAATATCACTTCAAGATCATTTGCTGGATTAATTACACAAATATTTCATAGATAAAATTATGGAATATACCTAATGTAACAAAACTCAAAGTAAAATAATAATACAACAATACATACAAAGCATGAATATTAAAAAGATCTATATGAATTAAAGTTACCACCATGAGCAAAATATCAAAATATTAAAAACAAATGGAGTTGATTTGGGAAGTATTTTTGTTGCCGCCTTAGATATAAACAGGGAGAGGTGAAAGGATATATATATATTTTGGTATAAATAATTTGTGATTTGATATTTTTTAGCAAAATAAAAGCCGTGTTCAGGTCGTATGCGACGAAACTCGAAAAAATATTTATGAACTATCATGACATTAACACATTGTTCGTTAGAGGTTGTATCAAGTTAAGCAGGCCAATTGTTAATGGTCAATACCCGCGTCATATTACTTTTTTCACAACGGAAAGCGACATTGCAACCACGGCATAACTTCGATATTGCATAACTTTGTGAAGAAAGGTGTACTAGAAGACAACTAATATGGACCAAGTAATTCATACCACTACTTCAAGTCCTCAAATAGTCAATATGAGCAGTGTAGCTTTATGATATACACTAATTTACGGATCAAGACATTCATACTGCAATGACTATGTTATCAAGTAGTGACACAAGTACATTTTTTCCTCAAAATATTTTACTTTCCCCATACATATGAAACTGTATGGGTGGATTTACTGAGAAACCACACATTGCTTGCTTTCGAACTTTGTATGCTTTAAGTTTAGGCACACGGGTCAGCATGGTCAGTGCACTATGTAACATTTTTTTTAATCAAAGTGTTCCAATCACAAGTCAGATTGTTTTCAAATCAATACCTTTTCACATACATTTTTTCTCACACAAGTATACAATATATTATACAACGATATAGATTTATTTACAACAAAAATTGTCATTTTAGTTCTTTTGAAGTAAAACATAGCTGTAAGCATAGTACGCATATACTATAAACATGATAAATGAATGAATGCATACAGTATGTATTTCTCTTCATGCAATAGGAAGTTTTCTTCAACGGATTGAAGCCTGTTTTACTCATTTAAACACATATGTACACATTTCATTACTTCTTAATATAGGGGTACGCGGTCATGTGGAGGGGGCTGCCACTCTAGGATTCTCCAAGAAAGGGGAGAGGGAAACAAAGCACGAAGAGGAAAAGGGGTAATGAAAAAAAAAATGTAAAAAAAATCTGGGTCGTATACCCTATTATTCAAGTGAGAATAAAGCTTCAGGACGATCTGCCCCCCCCCCTCCCTTGAACAAATGTCCCGGTGCCGCCCCTGTCTGAGAAGCACTGATGACCAACAACAATCACCGTTATATAATCTTATAATCTGGAAATTTATTTCAGCAGATGTGTAGTAATTAGCTTAATTGGATGAACCTGCGCCTATTAATGTCTTTAATAGAAAAATGGCACAATATAACTATATAGATGCTGTGGATCATCATCAACTTAAAACAATATATTACGCTATTTTCAAAGAATAAGATATCATTATATACATAATCATCTACAGAGACAAAAAAAAAGGTTCAGTCGGAAATGATCATTATCATAGCATAATATGTATGTACATGTATATACAATGATAAAACCTTCTTGAATTGTGGATAGTGGCAAGGGTGTAGGCTGGGATGCATTGGGTACACGTGCACCCTCCCACTGAGGCAGAGGAGTTCCGACACTGGCAAGCAAAACAAAATTTGTACCCCGTTCTTTTGCATTCAACAGCTGATTTTCCAAACTTCGTCTCCTCAAGATGTGCACCACCCATACCACTTAAGTTCCACCTTCCCATGCTCAAAACCAGCCTACGCCCTTGAGTGGGTGGAGATACTTACGTATGACGCTACAGCTAAAGTGCAAAACAACCAAAAGAGCAGTGGTTCTCATTTTATTTCCTTTAAAATCCACTCTGGAAATTAAAAAGAGCAAATCCGCCACTCGTTTGTTCGAATTTATGGATTTCGCTTGTTATTCCGCACTCTCGTAGATGTGAAAATTGACGATAACCCTTGTAATAATGCAATATCGAGTAAGAATTGATTATATTTCCACTCATGCTTGTGAACAGAGCACAACCCGCCGCGCCTGTATTTCTAAGATATAGCATAACATATAAGTTGTTGCCTATAAAATGATTATGTGATATACTTATGCACACAATCGCACATGAGTACACCCCTATAGCTTAGATCATTTTGCTTTAAAATATACATATGCTTAAAACCGATGTATTCGCTTGCATTAATGTCAAGCTAGCTTATGTGAGCTTGAGCTTTTGCATGATCAGATTTATCACTTTCTAAACAACGATATCATGATACCGTAGATGTACGAGATCAACATTAGTTGGAAAGAAAGGTTCCTTTTACATTGGCATATCTGAAAATACTAATTAGTATAAGTTATTTGATTAAAGAGAGGCTTCAATATATTACTATTGTACTTAATTCAAAATCAATATATCCATGAATTCAGCCAAATTTATACTAAAATGGACCTTAGCGTTAATTCCACTGCCGAATAAACTATCCATTGTTAGGTTTATTAGAATTCTAATTCATATATGAAGTTGTCTAGGTTTTAATATATCAAGATATCAAGATAAATTCTTAGAATATCAAAAAGTTTTAAATGAAAATTTACACCTCAATTTCAAGGGTTTCAAAGAAAGAACGGGTTGTAGTTTCTTTGATCGCGGCCTCCTCTGTGTCCACCTCTCCTTCCTCGGTAGTATGTCCTTCCTCGGCCTCTCCTTCCACGCCCCTGTCCCCTATCCCGCTGGCCCTGCTGGTCGTGAAAAGCTTGATGGCCGAAAACATTCTCTCCTGGATGACCAAGATGATCTGCATTGGAAAATGCATCTGCAAGTGTTGTTTCCTCGACCAGTTTCCTGGCGCAATCATCGCAAGATCCCTTCTTGATTTGGCGATTTGGAACGGGATGTCCATTGGCACATACGAACCACATGGATACGTCAAGAGAAAGAGGTGGGTTGGTTTTGAAAGCGGTCAGTTCAGTAAGAGTACTACTGTAACCGTTTGCCCTGCTGATATCCTTAAGTAGGAAGTGGGCCAAGTTCATATCCTTGCCCTGTTTAAGGAGAGCAATCAATATGGGTATATCATCTGTCTTTTTTGGTTTTTCCATCAATACCTTGGCTAAGTCACACGTGACTGTTATTCGATGAATCTCTTTCCACGGGTCGCCCTCGCGCTGATCTACTAGTGTATTCCGAGAAGAATCGGCAAGTTCATCTGCTGCAGCCTGTAGTAGATCTCGAAGTTCCTCTACGAATGGTTGGTCAGTCGCTGAAAAAGCACTCCACGAATATGAAGGTGACATCCAACTTGAGGTTGCAGGCCTTACTGGCAAAAACTGAATTGTTTCGTGCGCCAATGAGACAGACGAGTAAACCTTATTTTTGAGGTGTCTGCGAGCATCCTGTAGCTTTTCGATGATCCGATGCTTGATTGTTGGTGATTCCTTAAGGAGATTGGTGTAACGACGGCTTAACTGAATGTGTTTTTCACATCTTGGACATGCCTTTACCTTGAAAACGATAGAGATGATATCAGATGACAAAGACTCAGCAATTCATGCTAGGACATTTGCAAAAATGCACTCAGTACAAATGGGAATTTGATATTTTTTCCGGGAGATTGAAGAGATGGTAAAGAAAATAAATTTAAAAATGAGCTGAATATAGATATGCACGATGTTTTCTCGTGTTACCCTTATCAAGAGAAATGCAGGAATGGACAGAATTTAAAACGATACAAAGAAAAACAGGAGACAACATTGGGGACAAAAATCTTTCTCGTCGTTTCTTGATAGGTGTGAAACGTAAGCTTTTTGAAGAGATACCCATTAGTACATCTATATTTGGTCGTGTCTCCTTTTCCCTTCATGAGCATATGAATTCCTCTAAAGAAAACAGGTCAAATGGTAAATAACACGAAATGATTAATAAGTATTATCATTCTTACCGATAATTTGGTAAAGCCATCTGTTGTATCGGTCTTTGTGCCAAGTCCAAGATACCTGTCGAGCCCTTCTACCTCGAAACAATGTCCACAATCTTCTAACTGAATGTACCTATGTTTGAGAACAAAAGTTGAATTAGAATTGTATACCACGTAACATACGCCCATACACCAATCTAAATTTATTTAAAAGATATCTTAAAATGTCCCTCTTGTCTAACGGTAATAAATCGTTCTCACTATTTTTTATTATATGCTTTTGATGTGTCTAATTCAATGTTACTGTAATGATTGAGACATCCCTGTGTAATATATATATGGTATTTCTTATGATTTTCTCATTAAAATTATTATGATTTTCTCATTAAAATTATTCATGAAATTGTGATGCCCTTGACGCACGTAAACAATCTTTCTCTACAGTGTGGTATTGTCGCTAGTAAAATGAAGGTTGTTAAAGTTATACCTATCCATAAAACAAGTTCTGAGGATGAATTGGGTAACTATCGCCCTATTTCACTACTGACTACTTTCTCCCAGATTTTAGAGAAAACAGTTTATTCTCGTGCAATAAAATTTTTATTAACTCACAATTTGGTTTTCGTAAAAAGCATTCAGCAGTTCATGCAATAATGTTATTAATCGATAAAGTTACCACATTAACGGTAATGTATTGATAACTTTTCATTTGATTTATCTCGCTTCATTGCGTTAGGAGTTTTTGATCCTTATTTTCTTCTGGGAACCTATATGCCTACAAGCTTTGCTTTTTTAAAACGTTCCTCATATTTCACGTATTATTGTATTTCCTTGTAAAATACTACAGCTATGTATTTTTTGTCATGTTTTCATAATTATGTTTAAGATGCATGTTTTTGTGGAATGTGAAACAATAAATCTAATCAAATCAAATACACAAATTTAGATTTATTAAAAAGATATCTTAAAATGTCCCTCTTGTCTAACCATTAATAAATCTTTCTCAATATTTTATTATATGATTTTGATGTGTCTAATTCAAAGTTACTGTAATGATTGAGATATCCTGTGTAATTTATACAAATTTTAGCACATTTTTCACAAGGCCGCTGTGCTTTTCTCAAGTTCTCTTTCATACAATGATAATATATAATCAAGGCAATGTTTTGTTTATCTATAATACGATGGTATTTTTGTATAATTTAATGCATCTCCATTTGTTTACATTGTACATAATTAACATATTAAAATGAATAAAGAATTGAATTGAAAGAATTGATCATAATAATTGATCATGTTGTTGTTGCCTTTGTTGTTTTGATTGTAGGTTTTGGCCTTCGTTCAACGTGAATAAAAAAAAAACAGCGTATGTACTTGCGCATTGCGTTACAGTATTTTGAACTGGTTTATCAATTACTCTTACATGCAGAAATCTGTGTTCACAGATAGCTTGCGACAAGCTTGCGAATACAGAATTAAGATTGCGCTACTTGCACGCGACCATATAGCGAACTTATTGCCAGCTTGCTGGCTGCTACAAGAGACACCGTAAGCTTACCGTAAGCTCGCCGCAAGCTCACACGTTACTAACAAAGGCCCTCGCAAGCTCGCAGTCTGCAAAAGAATTACTCGCGAGCTTGCAGCAATCTCGCTGTTGGGAAACTCCGTGAGCTTGCAGCAAGCTCACGGGCTGGAACAGAAAACTTCACGAGCTTGAAGCAAGCTCGCGGGCTGAAACCGAAATCTGCGCAAGCTCGCATGCACTGAGGTCGCAGACTGCAGCAGAAAGCTCTGTGAGCTTGCATCAACTCCATACTCAGCTAATTAGCTCATACAGTGTCATATGTTGTTTCATGTTTAATTCACACAAAACTGAGACCATGGATCCTACTATCCATGCTAAACCAGTGATTTTGGCACTCCATAAGCACATTGACAACCGGACTGGCTAGACCAGAACTGATATTAATTCTCTCCACGTGTCGCTATTTCAGTTTATCTTAAAGTCAAACCACACCACAGTACATGGTGGCAGGTAATTAAAAGCCCAGTGAACAATGTAAGAAGCTTAAATCATTTTGGAACTGTTTTAGAAACGATTTCATAGCAGACTTTCATTAGATTCCACTGGTGCTTCTTCACTACGGTCCCACATACAGACTTTCCTGTTCACATTTACTTTAAAATTAGCATTATTGTTGGTGGTGATCGACTGCAGGTTTAATGAGTGAACACCCCCTATGGATTGGGACGACCCTGATAGGGCTAGCGCAATCAAGCTTTTCCATCAACAGCGTGAGCCCGGGGGGGCCACTTACATTGACGAGTGGATACTATGCGCGACCGAAAAAAACACGTAAAAAAGATGTCTTTTTCACGATAGGGCACGTTACGTACGTAACGTAATAAGGGTGTCAGTCAAAAACACTAAAATAATGTAAAAGGGTATTTTTTTCGATAGGAAAGCTACGTAAGGGTCAAATTTGCGAGGGTATAAAAAAGTTATGACTAAAATGTCTTATAAAGGATGTACTTTTTGCCCCAAGAGTTAACAGTACGTGTTTAGAGTACGATTTGCGCGAGTGGGGCTGTACTACTAAACCCACTGATGTAGGTAAAGGTAAAACTGATGACCGACGTGCGTGACATAACGATTGAAATATACTTGTTCAGGGTTCAATTCAGGGACTACTTGCCAATAGTATTGTTTTGTTTCCAATACTTGAGGGGGGTAGGGTTTCACACGCCAATACTTGTAAAGGGTGCATTTTCAGAGTATGGAAAAAATGTGTTTAGGGTGCTTTTTGAGACCTCATGGTCGCGCATGGTATCCACTCGTCAATGGAAGTGCCCCCCCCCCCCCGGAGTGTGAGCTATTCTTCTC
Organism: Lytechinus variegatus; assembly: GCF_018143015.1. Classification (NCBI taxonomy): domain Eukaryota; kingdom Metazoa; phylum Echinodermata; class Echinoidea; order Temnopleuroida; family Toxopneustidae; genus Lytechinus; species Lytechinus variegatus. Next base: position 15,073,824 of record NC_054741.1, on the reverse strand, counting down.
AGTTAAGAACATTGATACGGGTAAGCAGGTAGACCATATCCTCCGTTTCACCGGTGCAACAGGCATCAATTTTACAACTCTTGGGGTTTAAGAGCGTGATGCAAGGACCCAGTATTTCTTTGGGAGAAGTCTGAGACTCAGCTGAAACCTAGAGCTGATATTCGCGTGGCTTAACTATTTGATTCTCCCCAGGATTCTCCAGAAGTACATGACAAAAAGAGAGTTCAGATGATTTTGTATGGCGTCTCAAGCTTCAGGCATATGATTGGGAGTTTCGATATGAAACTGAACTTCAGAACGAATATTGAGCAATTTTTAGCCGGTACGAGATATCCTGAGCTCCAGAAAGACCTCTTATAAAGGCAAGACCCTCAGTCTCACACAAGTTCTTGAATTAAGTAGAACATTTGAAGCTTCGCAGATGCACATGGCGCAGCTAGCCCAGGTCCAGACTGAACAGTCAGCATTAGTTGATCTACATGTAGTTCGACGACAGACTATCGCCAACAGTAATAATTTACATATTTAGAACTCCGTCAGCTTGCGACAAGCTTGCAGCTAGATGGCAGAGAGTTTGTGGGAGGTTGCGACTAACTTGCGATGAGCTTGAGACTAGCTTGCGGTGAGCTAGCGATGAGATCGCGGTGGGCTTGGGCTGAGCCTGCGGTGAGCTTGCGACTATAGCTTTCGGTGAACATGCGATCGGTATTTGTCTGCATCATGATTGGCGGAAAAAGAAAAACTGATTTGCATTTTTGGAATCGCGTAAGCATGCGATAAACTTATGGTAAGCTCGGTGAGCTTATAGTGAGCTTATGCTGCAAGCTCCCGGCGAACTTGTCAAATTTTTCATATTGGGTAGTCCCTTTCACAATTGACGTACGACCAGTTTAGGACCGCCTACAACGGTTTTTTTTCTTGGTAGTGCAAGATCGATCTCTTAGTGTCTTGCGAGCACTCGCAAGTCGTTGTAGACGATCGCACGAACTCGATGTGGTCGTGACCGGTCGCATCTGAACTTTGAAATCTTAAGCCCCTTTCACAATCGACATACGACCATTTGCGACCTTTCGGTCGCGCGACAGGCTGCAGCAGGCATCAATCGCTATTCATCTCATAAGATTGCACAGAGGATTTAATTTTAAAAAATGCAACAGCTGTCGTACAACAAAAGCAACCAGTAAACCCCCGTGCACGAGTAAGTCGCATATGCTCGTGTTGTGCTCTTGCGAGTGGTCGTGCGATCACATGCGAGTGTTGCACGAGGGATTGCGAGTGGCTTCATATCAGTCTCAATAGTTGCAAGACTGACTTAGTCTTGAGAGTCAGGCGCGCCGGAACACTTTCAGTTTTTTTTGGGGGGGGGCAAAATCCCGAAGGGGGCACAATATTTTTGACAGCGTGAGGTACCGAAGCGATCGAGCGGGAGAGGGCGTGGGACCCCCCCCCCCCCCACGGTAAGGACTTTGTGTAGAAATGGAGTTTAAAAGATACGTTTCTAAGAGAATTCAAAAATAAATTTTCTTGAAAATTAAACATAGAATTCACTACGAAAACTATACTCAGAGTTTATGAGAACCTATGAAATCTCCGCGCAAAACGATCGCTTAATTCGGAATGTGGTTTTCGTGTCTGATCAATTAAATCACGTAATACGCTTATATTGACTCATAATACCTTTTTTCATGCAATATCCTTTCAGAAATATTTATTTATGTACATTTATATACACGGACGACGCGAGAGAGCACAATTATCAAAAGTTTTAAGGAGTGTATTAGGCAGAAGAAGCGTAACAACAGAAACAAAATACATTCTAATGAATGTCTTTTTAAATTCAAAACGTCATACTGTTCTGGCGTGGCAGACGACGATAAGCCCCATTCTATTTAAATCATTTCTGACCTCAGCATTGAAGAGAGTCCCTGATTATCCATGCATAGGCAAAACGTTTCATATTTTGTAACTGGAGGAAAAAGAAATATGACCTGCTTAATTATTGTCTTACAATTTAAAACTTTTCTATAAATTTAAAACATTACTCGATTTATGTCTTTCCTTTGGCATGTTTTGTATGGCTGCATGGGAAGCATTTTTGGATGACCCCTTCAAAATCTTCTTTTTTCTTTACATATTTTCTGGGGAAAATGTGACCATAACTAGGAAATGATGAATATCAAATTCCAGGAAATATTCATTTGTAAATAATCATGAATTAACAAACTACGGCAGTTCATAATGTACATTATGTAACATTATTTAGAAGAAAACAATTACATTCCAACAGGGGATGTGGTTGACGGTACACCATGTGGAGTTTTCGAAAAAGTGGATAGAGGAAGAAGTGAAATTGACAGGAGGAAGTAGACAGTTGATAGTCGAGTAATTTTTTGTTCAAATGAGCGTAGTCCTGATACAGTAAACCAGAAAAGGTTGAAGACTTGAAGAGGCTTGATTAGTTGATAGATGACCCCTGCTCTGCACTCCATTCGCCGACTCAAGCTAGCATCTTCTCATTTATCCAATAAGCAACTACTCAATCCTCTATAACTCTTTAAACTTTTCGGTTTTACAGCTATTTTCAGATTCCATATGTTGCAGCGTTCACGCGCGTTGGTGATATCGGGTCCGGGGAGCGTTTCATGAAAGGACTTGTAGGACGTTTTATCCGACAAGTCCTGTCTTATCCGACAGTTACTATGGTAACAATGCTTCTCAACCAATCAGAATACAGGAAAGTTGTCAGATCTTACAACTTGTCGGACGAAAATATTGATGACACACCATCCCGGACTGAGAGTTTCTGGGCGACCGTGCGTTTGTTAGCCGACACAGCCAGCATGCATTGGTGAACCACTTTCAATTTGCCATTCGGTTTTAGTCTGAAATGTATTCATTAAAAGGTTAAACGTTATCACACTAAAGATGGAAAAGGGGCTTATCAAAGGTATGTTTCACAGAGGGACATGTTCGTCAAAAAACGCAAGGCTTACTATGATGTGTAATTGCCCCGTCAGTGGCGAATTTTTTTCATTTTTGACAAAAGAAATTACAATTCTTAGGCAGAAAAGTGCCTTCATCGTTTACTTTTGTCCTTAAATAACATAATTTTTTTGCTTTTAGGGGGGCACATTGGGGGGGGGGCAAAATCTCGTTTTGCCCCCCCCCAAAAAAAAAAAAAAAAATTCTTTGGGGGGCAAGTGCCACCCTGCCCCCCCCCCCCCCCCCCGGTTCCGGCGCCCTTGTTGAGAGTCTACTTGAGACAATGCGATTGATCTTACGTTTGAATGAAACCAGTGCAAGTGTTCGTGTGATTAAATTAAACTCTTCTAAGGTTGTGGTTTAATAATTATGGATAACAAATTGTTACATACATCTTTAATGGTGCAGGTTTGATTAATTAGCTCATTCAAACATAGGGATATGTACATACGCGCACTTGACTGACATCCCATTGGAAGCCCCAAGCCATGGCTGTATATCAAATTGCTCAGAGTTGGAATTAGTCAATACCTCACATCAATCACACGAACACTCACACTGTTTTCATTCAAACATACGAGCAATCGCATTGTCTCACGTCGGCTATCACGACTATGCAATTAGTCGTGCAACTATTGAGACTGATATTACACCACTCGCAATTCCTCGGGCAACACTCGCATGTGATCGCTGCAGCACAATACGAGCAAATGTGACTTACTCGTGCAAAGGTTTTACTGGTTGCATTTGTTGTACGACAGCTGTTACATTTGTGAAAGCCTCTGAGCGATCTCATGAGATAAATAGCGATTGGTGCCTGTTGCAACCTGTCGCGCGACCAAATGGTCAAAAATGGTCGTACGTCAATTGTGAAAGGGGTTTTACATACGTAAAAGGAGGTCGCAGCAATGAAGTGAATGGGAGACGTTACTACTTTCGTGGTGTTATAAACGATCTTGTTGAGTAAATAGATGCAATGCAATCTTAAAATTCAATTATAAGATTACAAAACTATTGTTCATTTAGTACTTCAAAATGATGAGTAACTATAATTGAATAACCTATACGTAAGTGTTTAATTCATTGATAATACGTCCATCGGAAGTTTATTCATATGGGTTTAAAATTTAATTTTCTTCTGTGACTTGGAGACGTTTTTATGTTTCTATAAATATATAAATTTCTGCTCACCTTGACGTTTCTATATTCTCCGTCCCAAAGAAGCGAAGCGCCGAATCATCTTTGTGGCAGATGCGACATTTGTTTGGGCAGATTTCACCACACAGACCAATACAAGGGTGACCACATTTTCTCTCCTTTGGACAGGGCTTGTTACACGGAGGTCTGTCACAAGGCTCGCAGCACAGTTTCGTACACTTGTAGTGATCACATTTCCAGTTGCATCGTTTCAAACAAATTTCACATGGCTCAATGCAAGGATGTTTGCACTGCGAGTGACGGCAGCGCCGAAGACATTTCTTCTTACACGAAAGACACGGTGCTCCACAACTGAGGACGCATTTATGCCCACATATGAGCTTTTGATTGCATGTCTCCTTGCAGGGAAGGTGGTAACGACCTTGAGAGCATTCCCCACAAGTTCCTTTGCATCTATGACCACATTTTAGCATCTCATCGCAAGGGAAGGGGCATTCATCTGGTCCATCGCAGCATCTCACGGTTACTTCATGACCACAGGGAAAGTCATGCCTGGTGACCGTCTCTTTGCAGATCTCCATGCAATTTTTTCCACACTGTTTTTTGCAACTGTGGCCACAAGGAAGCTTCTTGTTACACTTTGCTTCGCACACCACTGCATCAACTTCAGCCGAGCACTTCATCTCCAATTTGTGACCACAGGGCAATGTTTTTTCGACAGTTTCTGGACATTTTGAATTTTGAAAACATTTTTCTGTGATTTCGTGTCTACATGGAAGCATTTTTCTGGTAATCGTGTCGCACTTCGAATCTCTAATACTTGCAGAACAGAGAAGAGTGTGTGTATGTCCACATGGTAGTGTTTTCTCAACATTTACTTTACACCTGATGGTCTTTGGATCTTTATGACACTTTGCTTCGCAGGAGTGGCCGCATTCCAGAACTTTCAAGACTAATTCATGGCATTGCCCGCTTCCATTACACTTCTCTGTCTTTTTGTGCCCGCAGTCCAATTCCTTGTTGATGATTTCTTCACACTTCTTCTCAAGTCCCGCGGTTGGTGTGTGGCATGGAAGAATACGAACGTGTGAGCAAGTCAAAGTTTTTTCGATCATTTCCTTACACGTGATTGACAAAATATCCGTTTTGCATTTAGTGTTACACCAGTGATGGCAGGGTAGTTCTTTTTCCACCTTTACTGAACAGGAGGTTGGGCAAAGATCTGAGCAGCGATTTGGGCAAGTGTGGTTTCTTTCACACATTACTTTGGAGCAGGGCGCTTTACATTTGTATATCAGATGGTCTAGATCGGTAGGGTGGCACTTCATTCTGCAAACGTGCCCACAGTTCAATCTTGCATCACAGTCTCTATTACATCCACCTCGAGGTACTTTCTTGAAGTCATCATCTGTTTTCACCGACATCATCTCATCCGGATGATTGCTGCACTGCAGTGTCAAGGAATCACCAATAAATCCCCATGATTTTAGATCATTTACGATACCTTTCCATAGTTCACTTTTCTCTGCAAAGAGAGTGAAGTTTCCAATGCAGTACAATCCTTTCTTCGCTCTTGATAGGGAAACACAGACTCGGTTGGAAATCCCCACGAATCCAATATGTCCATGGTTGTTACTCCTCACAAACGAAAGTAGGATGATGTCATTTTCTTCTCCCTGGTAATTGTCTATTGAAGTTACTTTGACTCCTTCAAACTTGCTACGATCCATCATTTGCTTTATTTTCAGCAGCTGACCGGTATAGGCTGTTAAGATTGTAATCTTACGAGGATCATACCCCTGCTGCAGAAAGTAGTAGCACAAAGCTACAATGAATCTGGCTTCATGGAGATTGAAGTGACTTTGTGTATCTTCCATCTCATTTTCTGGTTCTGCATGATCTAGAAAGAAGATATTCTTTTGGACTGATTCGACACTGTCGTATTGCTTCACACTTTCATGGTCGTGAAGATTGTCATAGAAGTGCCTTTTCATTAGATCAGATAGCTCAACACGCATGCGATGTTGGAGCTCAAGCTGAGAGTAGGGGAATTCATTGTTGATAAGTCTTTCAAACAATGATACGTCCAGGTGATACTTCTTAGCTAATAGATACACATTCGGTTTTGGTCGAAGTTGCTGATGATCTCCAATAAGAATGAGTTGTTGACATGACGCATTCAATGCTGTGACAATGTGTGCCTCAAGCACCTCAGCAGCTTCCTCTACAACTACGATCTTTGGTCTGACTCTCTGTAGAACCTGTTGATGATTAGCTGCTCCAGTTGTAGTCATGCCAATTATAGTCGCCTCTCGAAGAACATGGTATTTTTCTACATCTTTTGCCTCATCGAGCTGTCCACAAAGTTGCTTGAATTTGAGTTCATAAGATGGTAACTTTCCGTTCAACATTTCTAGATAGCTTTTCATCCACACATGATACAGTGCCCATCGGTCATTTGGATGCATGGTCCAAACATCCTTAATCGATAGAACGATTCGTGGGTCGAGAACGTCTTTACCCGAGAGTTTCTTTTGGATGAACCTCTTTAAAATACGTTGATCTGGCTTGTCCAAAAGATGCAAGTCAAAGCCGAGAAATGGATACTCTTCCTCGCCGCCAGAGTCCTCTTCGTCATATTCGACATCAATCATTCTTTCAGACTCGATGGCACTGCGCTCATATTCTACATCGACTGTGGTTTTATCTTCAGCAGGATCGTGAATTGGGATCTTTTCTTCTTCTTCCTCCTCCTCCTGGCGTTTATCACTCTGCCCATGTGGGTTCCAATCCCTATCGTTGTGACATTCACATAGTAGCCACTCTACCATCCAGGAGTTTGAATGTTTCATATGAGAAAGCCGCAGGAGGCTATAGTAAAGCTTCCATGACATGAAATGACGTAGTTCGTACTCGTTGATTATCCCATGTCTTGCACCCTCTATCCTAGCTTGCGTTCTCTCCACTCGTCTCTTTGCAGCGTCAACTTCTTTCTTTACATGGCGAACCCTTCGTTGAACGTACCCTTCACCATTCCGTCCTCTCCGACCAACCAAATGACTCAGATTAAAGGCTCGTAACAGCTCACTCTTGCTTCTACTCCCAACTCTCACGATGCCATTCCGATGGAATTTTAAGATCCCTTCCAGAAATTGGTCGAGAGCATGATTTGTGTAGCAAACGAGCAAGATTTGGCCAATGCCTTCGTCACTTGACCAGATGTTTCTGTTACGTAGAAGGGTTTCCACAATCTTAAGACCAATGTAGGTCTTGCCAGTACCTGGAGGACCCTGTATGATAGACAGTTCTTTAGTGAGAGCCGCCTTTGCTGCTTCGTATTGTGAATGATCGAGCTCTACGGCGTCCAAATCGGGCCAAGCATCATCACAAAGCACGTTAACTAATGGACAACACTGTTGTCCCCGTTTAAGCAATGGCGAGATATCGATGCAACTTTGCTCTCGGATCATTTCGCCGTCTTCAGTAGTTATACATTCTTTCATGTAGTCAGGTGGCTTTATATCCCTTAACATACTCAAAGTATATCTTGAAAATGGCAAGCAATGTCCGGACATACGCTGGAGTCCTAGGAGAACTGGAAGATAGGCTCCAAAAAAGACAGATGATTCTGCCATTACAAATGTCTTTTTTTGTAGACAAGATGCATCTTCTCGGTCGACCAATGTAACGGCTACCAGTCCCTTTTCTAAATCGTCAACATCCCTTTTGGCGACTGTAGCGAAAATGTACGACTTGAAATCATCTGTTGAGAGGATAAGCAGTGATCCGTACATGAGCCGCTTTGTCGAGTTCCATCGGACTCTGGGCAACTTCTTGAAAGCCATGTAGTGGGATATTCCCGAGAAGTCGCGGACGGATTTATCAAACCGAGCTTCCTCATAGATGCGCACATCCTGAAGTTTGGCCCTCCTATCAGGATTAGCTTTCTTGAAAGTTAGGTACTCAGATATCCCATTGCGGAGAGGGTAAATGAAGTCTTCCTTTAGGAGTCTGAATTGAACGTCCAGGTAGTGGTCTACATCGGCATACACTCCTCTTGTCAGATGAGGACGAAGAAATGGTTGATATCCAGGTTGCAATTCCTTGACGGTAGGAAGAATGTTTTGCTGGCGAAAATCGTCAGGGGGTGGATTCTTTGAAATTCGGTCAATCTGTCGCTTTTTCTCTCTCTCCTTTTCAATATCCTCAATGTGACTGCTCAACATCTTTATTGACTTCATAAGCTCATTCCGTCTTTCATCTTCATCCATTTCTGATACAGCGTCGGAAATTAGTGTGACAGCGACTTTGATATCAGACGCACGGCTCGGCAAACTTTGCATCGCTGAAAAAAAGACAGTGAAAACATTCTTCAACATGGTCGATCGTCTTTCATCGATTTGATCTCCATGACGCCTTAGCCTTGTCATAAATGTGAGTAAATGTTGACGACATAGCTTCGAGTCCAGTGTCATTGTGAGGAGCATTGTCACTGTTTGATCCGCACCTAGAGCTCCACAAATGAATGCTAGAGCCTTCCAAAAGTGGTGCTGTCGTATTTCATCTATCGAGTCGTCATTCAGATCAGCTTGAAGGTTTCCTTTAAGGGACCCGAGCTCAGTAGCAGCCTCCGAAGGGTCTTTTTCGAGAATTTCCATTAGGAGTCTAGAACTAAGAGGTCTGAAGTTGCCTTGGTTCTTGGAACATGTACCCTGGGACTGTCCGTGTCTGCAACGAAAGTAATATATGATAAAGTCAACATTTTTGTTAAATGCGATTTGCATATGGCCCTCCACATTCAGTACAGTTAATGAGTTCTCGATTACATATAGTCGAATTTTATGCCTCCGCAATTGCAAGGCCAAAATTATATTCACACTCAGCTTCTAGGTCTGATCAGATCCTTTCCTTCCCCGTTTGCATAAATAAGCCAAGTTTGAAGTTGAAACCTCTTAGTATTTTTTTCGATTTATTGCGAGAACCATATATCATCGTGTTTGTAATAGCTTCCGTAATCTTTGGTCTTGATACCCCACAATTATTCAGAGCGTTTTGACTCATATATTCATACTTGGACCATGTTTGAAGTGGATCCGTCAAACGATTCTTTGGTTATCACAAAAGAGGAATGGGTGAAAGATCTAATAAGTCGAAAACACAATAAACAATGGTTACTGAAGTTTACTGAATTAATATGTACCCTGAAATATATCAAAGTTGGTTCATTGAAAGCCACACACCAGAATATAATCTGGTCATATTTGATTTGAACTATGAGTATATTATATGAAAAAATAAGTTCATTTGTATTTGTAAAAAAATGAATCAGAAACCAGTGCTTATCTTCAAATAAGGAGCAACTAGCGTACTCGGGGGAAACAGGGGGCAGTGTGCTACCCCCAAGAAAATTAGGATGATTTTTTTTTTCGCTTATCAGAAATCGTTTGTACTGTTGGTTTCGGAAATGTCGGTGACCTTTGCCTTAAAAAAAATTATTTGCGTTTTTATGATTTTTTTGGCAACGAATTACATTTTTTCCAGATACGGCAATGGAAGGAGGATATCAATATTATTATCATAATTTCTTGTACTTAGTTCCTCCCTCTAGGCTATGCACATACCTAGTATTTTCATCTGTCCGGTTACCATGACTTGTAGATCTAGATGCGTTATCCACGTGGCCCCATCTTTGACCCCAACCTCTTGCAGGAGTTCCATGTTGTCCATCCTTTTGTCTGTCACCGTGGCGCTGGTGGAATGGGCCTCTTTTGTCATCGTCGCCTCTCGCGTCGCTTTTTCTTACATCAGGCCTACCCTGCCCTCCATCTCTCCCCCTTTCTCCATCTCTTCTACCTCTTGTAAGCTGATCTCCCCTGAATCTCTTAGGATTTCCGGCGTTTCCTCTGTCTCGGGATCCATCCCTTGTGAGCGACCTTCTTCGTTTCCTTCTATTATGATTGTCCTTTCTTCTGTCCAGTCTGACATCATCTATATCGGTTAAAGCTCCCCGTCGCTGTAGTCCGAGTCCGCTTCTATGACCCCAACCTCTTGCAGGAGTTCCATGTTGTCCATTCTTTTGTCTGTCACCGTGGCGCTGGTGGAATGGGCCTCTTTTGTCATCGTCGCCTCTCGCGTCGCTTTTTCTTACATCAGGCCTACCCTGCCCTCCATCTCTCCCCCTTTCTCCATCTCTTCTACCTCTTGTAAGTTGATCTCCCCTGAATCTCTTAGGATTTCCGGCGTTTCCTCTGTCTCGGGATCCATCCCTTGTGAGCGACCTTCTTCGTTTCCTTCTATTATGACTGTCCTCTCTTCTGTCCAGTCTGACATCATCTATATCGGTTAAAGCTCCCCGTCGCTGTAGTCCGAGTCCGCTTCTATGTCTCCCACCGTCTTCCCTTCGATTAGAACGATGCTCAGAATGTCTATCGTTGCCGTAGTGGAGCTGTTCGCCGTTCCACATCTTTAGCAACCGTCAGAACTACAGAGCAAATGCAAACAGTTATAATGATATATGTATTTTATTAATATTGACCCTAGCTTAACCGTTCTCCATCAGAACCCTTACTAGAAAATGATGGTTGCTGCGACATATTTTTGTAAAGAACCAAAATGTTCAATTTACCTAATTTTGGGGTAAAATAAATTTGCAGAAATTTTGCAGAAGTGTGCAGTTATAACGCGTTGTGCCTGCACATTTTGGACAATACGCACATGTTGGTAACAACTTAAAAACCAGATTTGACGGTTAAAATGATGTAAAGAATGGTAATTACGGTAGTGGATGATAAAGACAAAGTCAGGGATAGCATTTGTTTGTGGGTGTGTGGGTGATTCGCCTATACGTCCAAAGACATTTCGTGCAATAATCATGTCGTTTAATGCCGTTTGATGCAATGTAATTTCGTTCAATAGTCATTTAGTCCGAGATCCAGTTAGTCTAAGAGCCACTTCATCCAAACCACTTCGTCTAAGAGCCATTTCGTCCAATATCCACTTCGTCTAACTTCATTGCTGGTTGGTCCAATATCCACTTGGTCCCATTGTACCACTTGGTAAGGCACATTTTGGTAAATTGCACATTTTGGTAAATTTCCAAAATGTGCCGTAACTGTGTTACGGCAGATTATGATGAATGCATATTTTGGGAAAAGAAATGTGTTACCAAAGTGTGGTGATAGTGCACCTATGCCTGACGGGATTTTTTGTACTAAAACCAATATTCGGCGGTTATTATGGAATCAAGGTTGATAGATATTGTATTGGGCTAGAGACAAACAAGACAGAATTTTCGAGTCTGTCGGGCACTGTGTTGTCATGGAAATGACGTAAAATGGAAAATGAAGTAAAATTCTAATGTCATTACATATCTTTCTTACAGAAGGCATTCGCTATACGATGTGGGTGTTTCTTGTTGGTAAGAATGAAGTCTTAATTCGTCAGGGTGCGGGTGTGTGAGTGTGTGTCTGATTGAATTGCTTGTACGTCCAATGCTATTTCGTCTAATGTCCATGTCGTCCATTGCCTTTTGGTCCAATATTATTTCGTTCAAAAGTCATGTTGTCTCATAACCAGTTAGTCTAAAAGCCACTTCGTCCAAAAACTACTTCGTCTAAAGCACCACCTCTTCCCAGGCCATTTCGTCTAAGAGCGATTTCCTCTAAATGCCATTTCGTTTAATAGACACTTCGTCAAATAGCCATTTTGCCCAATATCCATTTGGTTCAATTTCCATTTGGTCTAATAACCGTTAGTGGGGCAGGTCCAGATCCAACAGCGTTTAGTCAAGGTCCAAACTTTCAAGGCTAAGGCTTCAATACCCAAGGCCAAGGCTTGAAGACATCATGGCCAAGGCCAATGCATTTCAATTTTACGATGTACAAAGCGGGAATAACACAATTATATAGGAAATTAAAGGCAGGTACAAAATGGATAAAAGGTAAAAGATTAAATGAACCCAAAGTGATGTTCACCGAAGTTTATTTTTAAAAAGTTGCGAAAGGAGCAAGTCAAATTTCGTTCTTTAAATCACAAATGTCCTATTTAATAATAGATTTTGAAAAAACCGTTTCACTTTTGACGTTTCACCTTTTTCCCTTTGTTTATTTTTATCCCTTTTACTTAGTCATGAAACGTTTTCAGGGTCAATGTCCATCTGTACGCTAGTGTCTTTCTTTTTTTTGGGGGGGAGTCCAGAAGACAAGAGTTTTAATTACATGTTAGCTTTATTTTTTATGAAACTATACTTCGCAAGGACGAAATGAATCTGGATACGATTTTCGATTAAAGGGCTGTTTAAAAATGATTATCACCCTAATCATAGAATGCATTATTCAATATAATCATACAATGTAAATCATAAAGTAGGAATACTATTCACTTTTATTTATTCGACAAATTGTCTCTTATTTGGTAACATAATATTATGCATATATAAGATACTTTTTAATAATTCATTATCATTTCCGAATATTTTGTTATAGTTAGCAATAGATAATAATACATGCGTGTCCTCTCTATGGTTGTAATTATCCATCATATACTTTCGGAGAGACAACACTTCTGACGTTGTACGTAGAATAGAATTAATTAATTTAACTTGTCAGATTGTAATATAAATAATAATATGCATTCATAAAGCGCAAAAACTTTTTCTATATATTCTATCGCGCTGCAAGAGCTTCCTAGGTGCTGTACATTCTATTGGAATAAATAGTTTTTTTAAGGACAAGTCCACCCCAACAAAAAGTGGATTTGAATAAAAAGAGAGAAATCCAACAAGCATAACAATGAAAATTTCATCAAAATCGGATGTATAATAAGAAAGTTATGGCATTTTAAAGTCTCGCTTAATTTCGCAAAATAGTTATATGCAATCCTGGTCGGTATGCAAATGAGGAGACTGATGACATGATCCATTCACTATTTCTTTTGTATTTTATTATATGAATTGTTAAATATTCTAATTTTCCCCTCATTGTCAAGTGAAAAAACGATTAATTCCTCCCTGAACATGTGGAATTAGCTTTGTTTAATACAATATGGGGCAGTCAAGTTGGTTCTTATTGTCAAATCTATTTTAAAAAATGAAATATTGTATAATTCAAACAATAAAAAATAAACAAAATAGTGAGTGAGTGACATCATCGACCAACTCACAGAGTTGTGCATATTGCTGTGTTGTGAAAAATAAGGGAAACCTTTAAAATGCCATAACTTTCTTATTCTAAATGAAATAAGCGGATTTACAAACATTGTTGATTTGTGATTCCATGCTTAAGTGGGTATCAATGACTACACCAAGGTTTCTGGCTTTATCTGATGGAGTTATAACCGAATCGCCAACAGTTAAGCTATAGCCCCCAAATTTCGAAACCTGACGTGGGGTACCAATGACCAACAATTCAGTTTTTCTATCATTCAACATTAACTTATTTTGAAGTATTCAAGTTCTGATATATGCCACACAATCTTCTAATGATTAATCATCTCGCGATGCATTTGGGGCGAAAGATATGTATAGTAGTGTGTTGTCTGCATAGCAGTGGGAATTAATCTTTTGTAGCTTACTTAATATGCTTAAAGTGATTGGCTAACATTGATTTGACTTTTAAAAAATCTGAGCTAGAAGGTCACACTTGTCATCTGTGTCTGTGATATGTTACAAAAATGAAGCCCTGAAAAAATTGCGTTCGAAAATCATTATTTAGTGCTTCAAAAATTGAAATATAAAGTGACCGGAAACACCATCTTAATTTCATCCCATACAGTTATGTGTACTATTTACGCGTCTATAAGACGCTTATTTACAAAATCTGGGTTTCCCTTGGGTTTATTAGTTCTAATACATGCACTTGTACACATGTTTCATCTTGGTTTGAGAATTTTTTAAATCGGCTGCTCACAAAGTTAAATAATACCTTTAATATGAATTGACACCTCACGTACATCCTAATTTGATTTATATTTGTTCGTTCTTGTTATTTGAATAAATGATTCCACAAAGTATACAATTTACCTTATTTTTAATTATATACACATTGACGTGGCAAATATAGATTAATTTAAGAGAAAAATAAATAACGCTATCTCGAAACTCTACAAATGCAAGGCTGCTATAGCATCCTCTGGGAGATACATGTAGAAAGGCGTGGATACTGTGATTTTGCTCCTCTGTCAAAATGCAAGGAAAATGTGCCCAAAGGTTCCAGTCCTTCTGTTACAACTCTCACTCATATACGAGGTGCTATTAAATTAGCTGCGCTACTCGGCAATATGCAAATTAGGGCCGCTTGATACCAAAAACAGCGAACCAATGTCCTGCCCTAAAATATCATGCGATCGTTAAGAGCAAGTTGTGCAAATTCACAGACTAAATTTATGTATTTATCTAATTTAAACTGTAATTAAGTAGCGCTTCAAATTAAGAGTCGAAACATTGACCTTTTTTGTGACACCCGGGTCCTCGGTTCCGGAATTATGCAACATTTTGTGAGTGCATGTCGGACCCAAAACTGCTCAAAAGCGTGATTTCATGTACAAAGTCAATGCAAATTGTGTTTTCAACCAAAAATCATAAATTTATGATTATTTCTACTTTGCTGGTCTAAATGGATTTATTTTATACTGTTTATTTGAATTTGAATGGTATTTTATTTAAAAAACACATGGCAGCCCAAAGCTGGATTGGATGGAAATTAAATCACATAATACATTACAACAAAAATATACATATAAAAACCATAACATCTTTAAATCAAGAACAAAGTTTTATTACAATGGGAGGAGAAAGAAAGAATTAGAAGGAAAATAAGGTCTACGGTATCCTTAGAAGTTCGTGTATCTGTAGAAGTTCGTGTGTTTGTGACCAATAACTTCAGTCCAGTACCTCACGATCAAAATCGAGTGTCCGGAGAGAGAATAAGTGGACTTTGTAGTAAATGCTGGGAGATACCGATTTGGGATGTACACAGAATTCAACAGAAATCAAGTCATATATGTGGAATGTGATTATGTTAAAACAGTAGTCAAAATTCGCTTGTTTGTTATGTTAAACCCCTCACACCTGACCGAATGTAAGCGGACGAAGGGTGACGAATGGAAAAATGAACGAAATGCACGCGAATTCAACGAAAATTTCAGTCAAATCATGCGATCAGTAACTATTGTCAAATTTTATCAACGAACGGTAAGCGAAGGATAAATATGACATGCAAAGGATATCGATTTTTCGGTTCACCTCTTTGAGAAAATTGCTGCCGAAGGCGAGCGAAGGGTTGATATAACCCAATAAGACGAAAGAACAGTGAGCAGTGGTTTTATATGGCGTGCGATTAGAAACGAAGACGAGGGAATAGATCAGGCAATCTTGTTCGTTGTGTCATCGTGTTGCTTTGTTACGGGTTCTTTCGAGATCGGTCCACTTTGGCAAAGAGGGACTATGCGCGACAATAACACACAAACGACAAACGAACGAATACAGCAGACTAAATAAGAGATGCGAATTCAAACAAATGACCAACGATTTTTCAATTCGTCGAGAAATTTTAAACATGTTCAAAATTTCCGAGCGAATTTGAATAATCGCAGCTGTTAGTTCCGGAGGTTTACGAACCCAATTACGAAGGGTAAATATGATTTACTATCAGTTACCATTGAAAACGATGTTTCTTTTTTTAATGCATTTCGCCAGCCATCGCAAGGCATATTTCAGGCAATTCGGTTAGGTGTGAGGGGGGCTTTACACGAAATTCGAATTACAATTTCATTTCATTTTTTCAGCGTGTTTGTCCCATTGAAGACACTGTTAGAAAAAAAAATCGCATCGAAATCCAAAACCCGAGTGATTTCGCACGCGCACGCGACCCGATTGTTTAGTATAAGCCGATTAAGAGGGAGTAGGCTGTGGTGCTTCGATCTTCCGAGTATGTAGAGGCATGGAGGTAGAACCTCCATGGTAGAGGCGACTTTTGCTTCTGCTGGTCATAGAGTTGATATGCCCATCCCATTTCAGGTTGGACTGAATGAACACTCCGAGTAACTTGATGACATTGCAGTGCTAGATGATGTGCTGATCAAGAACAAGGGAGGTGGGAACTGGACAAACTCTCACGAAGCTAATGTCCATGGTTGCATATTACTTGGCGTTAAGTCACATGTTATTCAACTTGGCCCACTGGTGAAATTCATTCAGAGCTGATTGAAGTTGAGATGGAGTATTAAAGACTTGCGACTTTCTATTAATCCCAAGTTTTCGCCTGTGCAACCCAGACGGGCCTTACGACGGTATATTGATTTTGGAAGAGACCTTTGGGCCCGTCGTTATGGTCGTAAAACTCGGTCCTGCAATGCAAATTGTGTGACATGAGAATTTTTTTCGTTTCGCATCTGCAACGGAAACATTCAATCTGCGTTTTGTGTGCAAAATTCTGGTTGCTACTATGGTAACAGCGACATATCCGATTTAGGACGACTTTCCAGAGCCACATTTGGTTCCTCCCAGAGCTCGAAAGGCCGCCCGAGGGGCCCACTTCCATTGAAGAGTGGATACCAGGCGCGACCACGCGTAAAAAGGGAAAGAGTGGGCAAGTACGTTAAGTATAGGCCTATGTAACGTTATAGTGGTGTCAAAAACGATGTTTTAAAATACAAAAAAGGGGATATATTTCCAATACTTGTAGAGTTTCACAAGCCAAATACTTGTTAAGGGATGCATTCTCATAATCTGGAAAAGACTTGCTTCCCTTGTTTAGGGTGCTTTTCGAAACCCCATGGTCGCGCCTGGTATCCACTCGTCAATGGAAGTGGTCCCCCGGGAATTTGAATCTTATCCCCATTTCTGGGGAAAGTAAAACATACTGTACATTACATTGTCTGTTAGAGGCATATCGTTTGTGTAGGAGGAGCAAGAAAAAGAAAAAAAAAACGCAAAGTCGGATGGTGTTCAGACAGATAGGCCTATTGCATATGCTGTGTACATATCAACGCATCCGAAGTGGTTTCGGCTGAGGAGGTGATCGGACCCATGGAATCAATTGCCAGTGATCCACCAAAAATCCACGTTAGATGCAATATCAATTCGATGGACTGTAATGATCTATATCTAAGCCTTAATTCAGTAAGTTTTTCCTCACTCAATATGTACTCGATTTGTTTGAAAAACCACTTTCTGATCCATGTCATAATCTATATTGTAGGCCCAGCACTTTTAATATCTCCAGCCAGTTGTCATAGTAGAGGCTCGGCGCTGGCTCAGGGGGCATACGCTGATGACCAGTCGTACATCCATGAAAGCGGGATTTAATCTCGCAGCATTGTGCGGGTGTCATGTGAAAGAATTTTGCACACGAAAAGCAGATCTATAGGGCCTGTAACACAAAGCCTAGCAATGATTGTAGAGCAGTTTTCTACGTTTGATTCCATTGACTATAATCTTAAAAATTGAGTGTATGATTAGTCGTTAACTTTTGTGTTACCGGACCCTAATGATACGTCCCCGAGGTTTGCGAAAACTCCGTATTGTCAAGTCGTCGACGTACTTGAAACATTATTTGGGACCTTTCGCAATCTTCACCGACGCTAATATTGGGGTCCCCTTACACAAAAGTTAACGCTTAATCATACACTTGATTTTTATGATTGATTGTACATTATAGTCAATAGAATCAAACGTAGAAAACTGCTGTACGATCAATGCTAAACTTTGTGTTACAGGGGGGTTACAGGCCCTACAGATCTGCTTTTCGTGTGCAAAATCCTTTCCCGCGACACCCGCACTATACATACATGTATATTATGACTGATGGCTGGAGATATTCGAAATGCAGGACCTAAAATAGATTATGACATGGATAAGAAAGTGGTTTTTCAAACAGATCGAGTACATATTGAATGAGGAAAAACTTACTGAATGAACGCTTAGATATAGATCATTACAGTCCATCGAATCGATATTACATTTAATGTGGATTATTGGTGGATCACTGGCAATTGATTTCATGGGTCAGATCAACCTCTCTCACTAGCCAAAACCATTTCTGTACACAGCATATACATGTACAATACGTTTAAGCACGGACCCTATAGGGTCCATGGTTAGAGCTAACAGGTTTCTTTGTTCTATTGTGTACGCCTTCTACACAAACGATATGCCTCTAGCACACGATGTAATGGGCATTATGTTTTACTTTCCCCAGAAATGGGGATTAGATTCAAATTCCGGGGGGACCACTTCCATTGATAAGTGGATACCAGGCGCGACAATGGAGTTTCGAAAAGCACCCTAAACAATGGAAGTAAGTCTTTTTCATATTATGAAAATGCATCTCTTAATTAGTATTTGGATTGTGACACCCTACAAGTATTGGATATGTCAGTATCCCTTTTTCAGCATTTTAAACATCGTTTTGACACCCTTATAACGCTACATAGGTCTATACGTAATGTACTTGCCCACTCTGTCCCCTTTTACGCGTGGTTGCTCTTGGTATCCACTAATCAATGGAAGTGGGCCCCCCGGGCGGCCTCTCGAGCTCTAGGAGGAGTCAAATGTGGCTTTGGAAAGTCGTCCTCAATCGCATATATCGCTGTTACCATAATAGCAACCAGAATTTTGCACACGAAACGCATATTGAACGTTTCCGTCGCAGATGCGAAACGAAAAAAAAATCTCATGTCACACAATTTGCATTGCTGGCTAGAGTTTTACAACGGGCCCAAAAAGTCTCTTCCAAAATCAACTACCGTTGTAAAGTAGCGTCCGCGTCCTCAAACGAAAGGTCGGGATTAACAGCGTATGTTTCTACTCGCAAGTGTGTGATCGTCATGGCCCATGCTCATCGCATCATTGATCATAGCAGAGGACACCACAGGACCCAGCTTTGTCCCCTTAGGTATACCTGAGTTCGAGATAACAAGGTTCATAGAGAACACCTTTGTACCTCACTTGTTGTTGCCGATTGGAAAGAAATTAAGAAATCCATGGTACAAGTAATGGAGCGATTCCCATGTTGACCATTTTATGTTGAAATATATATTTTAAAAAAAGACGACGCCAGCCTTCTAAGCTAGGCCATTGCTTATGAAATTTATGAACGGTTGTACGTAGTAGATATTGCCTTATGTTTGTTAATTGAAGCTGTTCGTTTTTCAGCGGAATTACTTTATGACTTAATCATGGAAGATTAATCAATAATAAAGAATTAAATAAATATATAGAAATCATATTCATATTTAAAGGACAAGTATATGTTTCAATTGGACGGTGGATGGAGTAACGGCCAACAATTATACTACTTTAGCAGTAGTGAGAGTATTATTCTTTAATCTGAGCAGATTGAATAACCGATTTTCTTTGACATTTCTGTTAATTTCAAATTACATTTTATACTGATACTCTTGATATTTATCAGAACAAATGAGGATTTATATTCTTAGGTGAATGTTCTCTTGTTATTTCTCTATTGGAAAGCCGTTTGAGTAAAAAATCGGTCTAGTAGTATAGTCACTAGTAAACCATGTAAACGTTTTGCATGTTCTAGGTGGGTAGACATTCATACCACAATGCATATCATATTCTGAAATAGGATGTGCAGTATACCATCATGTGATCTTAATTGTGTCTGGATATACATGTATTAATATATATTATTTACAGAAATGTTGAAGTTTACTTGCAATATGTAAAGGAATAAATGAAACTTTCATTGTAAAGGTGAAAGTTTCGGATGCGTTTTTTTATTTTTTGACGAATCGTCAAATACTCAACTGAAATAACTCTATGGTTTATATCGTTCTTATATTTTTGTTTCATGTAGTAATGCGTAAAAGACAGCTAGATATAGTTGATGATACGACATCTTTTCGTTTCCAACCTACAGTGGGAAATCACGTTGTAATTTTTTCAAACGTATTCCCCTGAAACTTTTACGTGGATTTACTCAGGCAAACTGCATTGCTATCATTTACATTTATTGTTACATCTTGAAATAGTTAATGTTTACACGATATATGGGACCTTGGAATTCATGTTTCACTTGTATTGTATGAAAGAGAGAGATAAGAACTTATGATGGGAACTTATGATGCGAAATGATGCGAACTTTAAAGCATTGTTTTCATATTTATGTAGACATTGCCAATAAAGTATATTTTTACAGCATATTTATCTTTAGTATCTTATATTTGTTTTCTTTAAACCGTTTACACGAATTCTGTTTCTTTTGAAAATCTATTTGGAGTATATACAATTTGAGAAAGATTATAAGATACATAACCTTTTGATACTTGATATGATTGTTGCAAGAGCGGAAGAGCCAATGTTTGTTGAATAGGATTGACAAGACAACTCACTGTTTTGAATGGATTCCAAGCGAATAACAAAAGATTATATAATGTATCCAAACATTTACAGATCTAAGTAGGCAGTGCACTCCCAATTAGTAAATGCTGAGTGCTGACTACTGAGTTTACCTCAACTCTAAAGGAATTTATTCCTTGAAATGCCACCGCGCTGTAAAAGGCTGCGGGGCTAAAGCCAGGGTAATAATCTCCAAGTCCTTTGGAAGCGCATAGAGACGTTATTTATAATGTGTTATGCGCTATACAAGAACTGTCTATTATTGTTATTATTATTATATCTTTTCAAGAAAATATTACCCAAAATAAAACACTAATATTCTTTCATGCAGTATATGCAATTTAGTTATTGCACAACCAGTGTTCATACGCGGCGATACAGGGGCGTCATCCCCGTAAGATTTTTCAAGCCCTGAAACAAAAAGTAGAAAAGAAAAAAATTGGAGTACCCAGAAGAACGAAGTATGCCTATACAATGCAAGGGAGGTTTCTGTGTGAAGTAACTAGACATTACCCATTCGGCAATGGGAGTCAATATTTTGGCATTATTATTACTTGACTTGAAATTAGGGCCCCTAAGAAATCCTGGATCCACGCCTGGCTCCCGCTCAAATAATTCTTGCAGGGCCTACTCTGATTAGAAGTTAAACGAGATTGAAAGCATCAAATGGTTAAGATAGAAATCGCTCGCGCTTCGCCCTCACATTGATTATTTTTTAAAGTGATATTCATGAAAACATCATTATAAAACTATTATTCAATTGCCTCTTCTTCATGTGCCTATGAAAAAAGATAATTTAACATGCATTTAATGCACTTATGATTGCCTGGGGGAGGGAGGGGCCGCCATTTTTCCGAAAAGTACACAGGGGCGCCAAAATCAGGTCGAATTTGGGCCTCCCCCTCCCTACGAAATCCTGGATCCGCGCCTGAACTCAAGTCAGTAAGTATGACACTCCAAACATTGTATCTCACTTGAGACATAAAACTGGCTAGATATTCTGTGATAATTTTTTTTTTTTTTTTTTAAGGATGTTTTATTATATTCTCTCAAATCAACATACATAATCAGATTCTATAAACAATTTGTACAAACTATTTGAAACATAATTATAAATTATACAATAAATCCATTACAATATAATTATACAACTTATACATCAAACTTCAAAAATACTAGAAATTAATATACTAATGCGTTTCAGCAATTACAAAATGAAATATTAACAAAATATATGACATGATCAGAGAGAAAAAAAGATAAAAATGTTGTTCCACCTCCCACCCCCCCCCCCCTCCCCTCCGTCCCCAGGTTAGGAGCATTCTCCCCTTTATGTCTATACTCTACATGGAAGGGACTGCAATTCTCCGTATTGGTTTTTTCTGTGTTTTTATCTATTTTGTTTTGTGGCTTTGTCTCTCGTATATATACCTTTGCCTCACTCTCCCTATTTATTCTTTTAATTAAGATTTTCCCATTTCCTTAAATGAAGAGACATCTTGCCCCTACCTAGCGCCAGCCTTCTTTCTTCCCATTCTTCTTCTTTAAATTTCCTTTTAATTTCATCCATGGTTATATGTGCACCCTTTTCCCTCCCTTTGAAGATTAAAAATTTAACAAAGATTAAAAAGTGATTGATTAAGCGTTCTTTTCCTTCGTCCTTTAATTCTACCCCTACAAGAATTTCCTCCCAGCTTAAATTACCCGTAGAAATAAAACCAAACATCTCCTTACAATTATCCCAAACCAGACAAGCATATTCACATTCCAAAAAAAGATGGCGATATGTTTCCTCCTCTTTTTTACAATAACAACAAAGGTTATTTTGTGAGATTTTAAAACGGAACAAGTGATGATTTGTGTAAGCAATGCCGTGTAACATTTTAAACTGAAATTCTCTTAATCTACTGTTCAGAGTACATTGTCTTGGTCTCATAAAAATGTGTTCAATCTTTTCATAAGAGAAACTATATTTGTTTTTTAACCTTTCGAAAACATCAGGTATTGAGAAGTTGCATTTCATAAAATTTGCATAAACGTTTTTAGATACTAACTCCTCCATTGACAAAATTCTTTTTCCAGATATAAATGATATTTCTTCCCTAAGAGAAGCCTCTTTGCTATCTATTTTCATATTTCGTTTCCAGCTGACTGGAAAAGTTTTATAAATTGACTCTATCAGATGAAAATCATTTATGTTTAAACCCTGTCTTTGGAAGTACGAAAATGGGGTAGAATCGATTGTGAATGGAGAAAGTTTTATTTGCACATCTTTGATTTGTGTAAAGAAAATCATATTGGTCTTAATGTTTATTCGGTTACCAGGAAGGAAAACCGTTGCGCAAATTCACTACTGTATTAAGTTGCATTATTGATTTTGATAAATGGGGTGTGTCAGGTGAAATTTTCGGGGTTTGTGGACAAAGTTGGGGCCCACAATGTCGAAAGAAATGTGGACGATTTTAATTTCAAAATTAAGAAGTCCAATTATTCCTATTATATTAGTGTCCCTTAACAGCTCATGTTGATTCATGTTGACTAAGTGGTTAGTTCCTCCTATCGAATGTATAGGAACAGAAGTGATCAACATGTCAATGTTTCTTCTGGTAGGAGGCTTGGTTGTTACCTTTTGGCCCTCAGCACCCTTCTGGCCATATTTTTTTCTCTGAACACAGCGATTTTCGTTCCTTGGTTTCTGAATACTTCAAAATAGATAATCCATTTTGAAACAAAGAAATTCCAAAGCTAGTGTATGGCTACGCCTTCATGACATTTAAGAGTTTCTTTTTGGACACAAATGTTGGCATGTAATAATTATCCAATTGATGGAGGTTAATTCAAACTTCTACTCTTGGAATGCAACATAATTGTCATGATCACACGGCCACATGGCATATAGCTGCAAAGCTAGGATCCACTTAAGCTGCAGAGCAAAGAAGTGGTGATGAAAGTTGGAGAACGTGAAAATTATGTTGAAGGATATTCATTGTAAATATTGACAAGGAATCAATATGAGATTCATTCTCAAATTAGTTATATTTTGCTGGAGGGAAAGCCCATATTGAGGAAATTGGTGATAATTGGAAATATTTAAAGTCTTGACTATACAGAATTCTCGAAATAAATTGTCTTTAAGGAAGTTTCATTGTTTTTGTTGTTGTTTTCAAAGCAAAATTGAATATTGTCTCAAACGAAATGAATACCAAAGCTTACAGTCGTGTTTATGCCTTCAGGACGATTGGAAGGAATTTCGATATGAAGTTGTGATCCAATGAATACCCTACTGAAATTTTAGTTAATGTATAAAACCACCTGGTTTTAGTATAGCTGCATGTCTATAGAGCATAATAGAAGTTATGAAATTTGGAGAAGTTGATGAAAGGATTGAAATTAAATTATCACAATTTGAATATGAATATTGTATTGAAATATACTTGTATATGCATATCTTTTTCTTACTAAAAATCCAGAAATTCGCAACAGGACAGGTATGATATAACTTGAAAAAAGTTTTGACAAGTTAGAGAGCTGAAAACACTGAGTAAAATACAACAAAGCGTCGATAGCATGGAATGATTAGTGTTGATAAATAAGGTACATTCTGACTTAACTCCGCAAATCAAGAAGAAAGTAGTCGCTATCTTATTCAATTGTATAAAGAGAAGCTCCATATTCTAGGATAGAGTCGGCTTATACGACATTAAGTGGCATTTTGACTGTAATCCAAGCAATGTTAACCCATGTGATCGCAAGTTCAAATAAATTGGTTTACAAGGTTTGAAGAAAATATTAAACAAACCGATTGTTAAGAAGGAAGTTATAACTCCAGACATTTTGAAAGCAGTTGTTGAGAAGTATGGGTCTTCAACAGTCTCTCAGATATTCGATTATGTGCTATGAGATTGAATTCCTACGCAGGCTTTCTACGATTTGATGAAATGATACATATTCGTAGATGTGACTTAGACTTGTATTTTCCCATCTGAACATTTTCATAATGAAAGGTACAACTGATATTTACAGGCAAGGAGCTTGGGTTCTTATATAGGTGCTACAAATTCCCTCACCTGCCCAGTATTAGCATCGCGGAAATATTGGTTGCAGCGAGGCTTAACGATATCTCTGAAGAAGTAATTCTTTTCATGCCTGTAAATTACTGTAAATCAATTAATACACTGGATTATTTTAAGCATTATTGAGATGCTTTAACCATGTTAATTGGCGTCAGGAGGGTTGAATCCAAAGTGTTTTGGCATGCATAGTCTCCGAAGTGGCGGAGCCACAGCAGCAGCAAAATTTTGTGTTCCTGATCAAGAAGCATGGAAGGTGGAGGTCGGAAACTGCTTAGAATGGATATATTATAAGGAAAAGTTGAAGGATCGTCTTTAGTTTCTATGAAAACGGGGCTTCAGAATGAAATTTTACCGGGTAATTTAGCATCAGTATGATTATACATATAACATGTTACAGAGGGATTGCATGTGTTCAGATAAAAATTGTTCAACGAGAAATGTTGTATTATCATGTTGTATCATACATCAAACCTTGACGAAATTTGAAATGATTGTGTTCTCTAATTCTTTTTTCTTGTTTACCCGTTCTTTGATTCACTGACATGGGGAGCTGAGCTATGTTTAGCTTGTCTTGCCGTCGAAGCTTGGTGCTCCCCCTTGAAATAGGTATGTTTTTGTAAAGTATGTAAATTACACCTCGGACAACTTAAAAATAAAATTGGCGAAGCAAAATCATAAATAAGGTTGAAAACGGTAAATTATCCTATTGGGCTTTAAACAGGCCATTAGACGAAATGGCAATAGACTAAATGAAAGTAGACCATGTGGTGAAGATGGTAGACCAAATGATAGTAGACGAGTTGGCAATTGGACGAATTGGCATCAGACGAATTGGAAATTTACGCCCAAAAGGGACCCCCGAGGAAGGAGAGGGAAGGGTCTGAAAATTTGAACCCCATCATTTTTGGTCCAAAGGGATCAATTTCGGTATTAAAAAAATCCTTCGGAATTACGACACATACCGCACTATTACCCACTTAATTACTTTGTGATTAATACAGACAACACCTCTTTCTAATTCGCAGACTACATCCCTCCCAAACACACCCGTAAAACGCATACACAAGCACACACACCCTTAAACTTGCAGACATACACTTAATTCCCTGACAACGAACGTGATTCTCATGTATTCAAAATCCTCTCAATGTGAAGCATAGATGATCCTAATTTTCAGTCATCTAGATATACTTATTTAGCATGGGCGTCACTCCGACTTCGGGCCTTGTCATATTTCAAAGTCAACCTAATTACCCCTCCCGAAAAGCATTGTTTTGGCATGTCGGAAAATTATTATGCGCCTTTTGTCAGAACGTAAATCAATCAAAATACAAAATTTTCCAATTATTGGGGGCACATGTAGCCTATAGACGGTGCCCCCGCCCTTTAATATGGGGTTTTTGGGGGACGTGTTCCTGTTTGACACCCATCATGTCAAGCAGTTTTTGCACGACGGATTCAAGAACACGGTATGAATGAAAATGCCGTTCAAATGGCAATAAACAGCTGGGAGACCTTTCTTCGAAAACTAATAAACCGGAAAAGCAGTTCCGTTCTAAGTTTATGAACTGATAAATTATGTCGCTAATTATCCAGAATCCAGGACGAAATTCTTGTTTTGATTCACCAATTTTAAATTTCTTGATTGTTCATTGTCATGAAAGACATTTCATAATAGGCCTACATTTTTTTATGTATGTAGATCCGATCGTGTGTAATGGAGCAAAAACTCACTATTTATACGTTTCATCTTTTGGGATGCACTGTGTAACAAATCATTGGCATTACACTCACCACCATTACCCTGCTCAACACCTTGAGAGAAGCTGCATTAGATTCCACCTTGACATCGACAACAATAAAAAAATCTTTGGTCAAACGTCCTGCTGCATAACAGTAGACTTCATAAAAGTTTGCGACGAATAGTAAAGGAAATCAAAATACAACTCTTGATTCGTCATTAAAATGAATGTTTTCAGCTATCTGCGTGAAAATATTACGAGCGTCGAGCTATTCGAAGTCGCCAGGTGAACTAAACGGCAACGGATTAGGATAGTGTTTTGATCGAGAAATGAGATATGTAAAAGCAATGAGACACGGGGAATATCACGTGGAATTCCCCGCAAATGTATGTTGACTCACACATGGTTTGTTATAGCATACAGACCTGTTACCATGGTGTCAGCATGCACGAAGAAGAAAAGACTACACAACCAACATTCATTGTTTGAGAAAAAAAAATATCATTATTTTAATTTTTTGCTTGTCAATTTTTTTATGCGTCCCCCCCCCCTAAATTCACGTTGACCCCCCTTCAGACGTGTGTTGTCCCCCCCTAAAATTTAGGTTGAAGACCTTTTTTTTTTTTTTTTTTTTTTTTGCTTGTCAATTATTTTTATGCGTCCCCCCCCCCTAAATTCACGTTGACCTCCCTTCAGACGTGTGTTGTCCCCCCTAAAAGTTAGGTTGATGACCTTTTTTTTTCTTTTTTCTTTCTTGCTTGTCAAAAATTTTGGGTTAGCAACTACTAACATTTAGGTTGATAACCTTTTTGGGGGGCGCTTTTCAAATTTTTTTACCTGTGTCCATCCCAAAATTTCAGGTGGACATCCCCTAAATTTTTTTGGCTTCCGCCGCCAATGCCCAGAGGACTTGACAACTCCTAAAATGACAACTTTTCCGGAGAACAAGTCTCATCAGCTACCCCCTGGGAAGCAGGGGGTACTGGGGATGCTGCGTGTATTATTCTCCATAGGCATGAACTAAAATTTGTATAGAAACCTTTTCATTTTTTGTTATTTTATATTGTCAAATTTATCATGACTTAAATGACCTCCATTTTTTGGTAAAACTTTTGGGGGGAGGTGCTTGTCAAATTTACCGCACCTTCTGTAAAACTTTACCGCAGGAACACTCCCCGCATGTATGACAACTCCCTCGGAGGATAACTTACCCGGAGGACAAGTCTTACGCATGATAACTCCCCGTAGTCGGGTTAATTTTAAATACCATACAGACGGTCTTTTTTATTCAGACAATACCCTGATTACCCTCCCTTTTCAACGATATATTTGGAGGAAAAAAATGAAAGCTAGACAAATTTATTTGTATCACTTGCCAAGGACTCGTTTGGCACTTACGCACGGCCCTGGGAATGATTTTTTTTCAGTAGGAGTGCCGAAATCTCTCCTTAAAGGTGGGGGACACAATTGAGTTTTTCATTGTTTTATATGATATATATACACATATACATATACATATATATATATATATATATATATATATATATATATATTGTGACTTGTGAAAGAAATGAATAAAGAAGACAATGGGGACAAAGGCGTAGATAAGCGTAGCTTAAATCAAGGCTCTCTATAGAGCTATCTATCCTTTGGAAAAAAAGATGATTCTGAAAAATGTCTCTGCCATGAATCGAACCCGGGCCCGAGCTTGGAACGTGCTTTAACCACTAGAAGCCACAAGACCACAGAGACGGGTTACTTGCTAGGTAACCCCTTTTCTATTTAAATCACCAATTTCTCCAAAGGGTAGATAGCTCTGGGGAACCTTGATTTAAGCTACGCCTACCATTGTTCTCTTCATTCATTTCTTTCACAACTCACAACATTATATATATATATATATATTGTATAGTGATAGGCACATCTTTATTTATTCTTATAAAAGAACATACAGTGCGTCCCACAAAAAACGAAACCGCGATTTATCGATGATTTATCATAACTTAATCACAAATACAATATACAAATGGCCAACCATTTTAAAGCTGAGAATCTCTTCTTTCATTTGAAATTACTTAGATTACTTTTCATGCACGCATGAGTGAGCAAAATCAATATGAAGAGGGGATACCAAAAAGTCACTTGGGTGGCTGTATCTGGGTTTCAAAAAGAAACCTAGAATAGATTAAACAGGCCATTAGACGAAATGGCAATAGACTAAATGAAAGTAGACCATGTGGTGAAGATGGTAGACCAAATGATAGTAGACGAGTTGGCAATTGGACGAATTGGCATCAGACGAATTGGAAATTTACGCTCAAAAGGGACCCCAGAGGAAGGAGAGGGAAGGGTCTGAAAATTTGAACCCCATCATTTTTGGTCCAAAGGGATCAATTTCGGTATTAAAAAAATCCTTCGGAATTACGACACATACCGCACTATTACCCACTTAATTACTTTGTGATTAATACAGACAACACCTCTTTCTAATTCGCAGACTACATCCCTCCCAAACACACCCGTAAAACGCATACACAAGCACACACACCCTTAAACTTGCAGACATACACTTAATTCCCTGACAACGAACGTGATTCTCATGTATTCAAAATCCTCTCAATGTGAAGCATAGATGATCCTAATTTTCAGTCATCTAGATATACTTATTTAGCATGGGCGTCACTCCGACTTCGGGCCTTGTCATATTTCAAAGTCAACCTAATTACCCCTCCCGAAAAGCATTGTTTTGGCATGTCGGAAAATTATTATGCGCCTTTTGTCAGAACGTAAATCAATCAAAATACAAAATTTTCCAATTATTGGGGGCACATGTAGACTATAGACGGTGCCCCCGCCCTTTAATATGGGGTTTTTGGGGGGACGTGTTCCTGTTTGACACCCATCATGTCAAGCAGTTTTTGCACGACGGATTCAAGAACACGGTATGAATGAAAATGCCGTTCAAATGGCAATAAACAGCTGGGAGACCTTTCTTCGAAAACTAATAAACCGGAAAAGCAGTTCCGTCCTAAGTTTATGAACTGATAAATTATGTCGCTAATTATCCAGAATCCAGGACGAAATTCTTGTTTTGATTCACCAATTTTAAATTTCTTGATTGTTCATTGTCATGAAAGACATTTCATAATAGGCCTACATTTTTTTATGTATGTAGATCCGATCGTGTGTAATGGAGCAAAAACTCACTATTTATACGTTTCATCTTTTGGGATGCACTGTGTAACAAATCATTGGCATTACACTCACCACCATTACCCTGCTCAACACCTTGAGAGAAGCTGCATTAGATTCCACCTTGACATCGACAACAATAAAAAAATCTTTGGTCAAACGTCCTGCTGCATAACAGTAGACTTCATAAAAGTTTGCGACGAATAGTAAAGGAAATCAAAATACAACTCTTGATTCGTCATTAAAATGAATGTTTTCAGCTATCTGCGTGAAAATATTACGAGCGTCGAGCTATTCGAAGTCGCCAGGTGAACTAAACGGCAACGGATTAGGATAGTGTTTTGATCGAGAAATGAGATATGTAAAAGCAATGAGACACGGGGAATATCACGTGGAATTCCCCGCAAATGTATGTTGACTCACACATGGTTTGTTATAGCATACAGACCTGTTACCATGGTGTCAGCATGCACGAAGAAGAAAAGACTACACAACCAACATTCATTGTTTGAGAAAAAAAAATATCATTATTTTAATTTTTTGCTTGTCAATTTTTTTTATGCGTCCCCCCCCCCCCCTAAATTTACGTTGACCCCCCTTCAGACGTGTGTTGTCCCCCCCCTAAAATTTAGGTTGAAGACCTTTTTTTTTTTTTTTTTTTTTGCTTGTCAATTATTTTTATGCGTCCCCCCCCTAAATTCACGTTGACCTCCCTTCAGACGTGTGTTGTCCCCCCTAAAAGTTAGGTTGATGACCTTTTTTTTTCTTTTTTCTTTCTTGCTTGTCAAAAATTTTGGGTTAGCAACTACTAACATTTAGGTTGATAACCTTTTTGGGGGGCGCTTTTCAAATTTTTTTACCTGTGTCCATCCCAAAATTTCAGGTGGACATCCCCTAAATTTTTTTGGCTTCCGCCGCCAATGCCCAGAGGACTTGACAACTCCTAAAATGACAACTTTTCCGGAGAACAAGTCTCATCAGCTACCCCCTGGGAAGCAGGGGGTACTGGGGATGCTGCGTGTATTATTCTCCATAGGCATGAACTAAAATTTGTATAGAAACCTTTTCATTTTTTGTTATTTTATATTGTCAAATTTATCATGACTTAAATGACCTCCATTTTTTTGGTAAAACTTTTGGGGGGAGGTGCTTGTCAAATTTACCGCACCTTCTGTAAAACTTTACCGCAGGAACACTCCCCGCATGTATGACAACTCCCTCGGAGGATAACTTACCCGGAGGACAATAGTCCAGTCATTTTAAATTTTCACTTGGAACAAATTGCAACAGAATTTATTCCAATGCAGAACGTTTCTTTGAGGTCCATAGGAGACCATACTAAAAGTCCCAGAAAATCCGAATAGGGGAAAGTGTTCCAATTTACATAAACATAATGGTTAATTTTGGTCATATTCGCTCATTAAGTTTACGTAGCAGACGACGCCAGTGTATACTATGTACTCAGACCCGATTACAAATCATATCAATTCCGGCCTCGATATACTATAAACATTGACTTCCTCAAACTATCGCTGTTTCATAAATATCAGTAAGCAAAGATTTAAACCACAAGAACATTGTTACTATTAACATTAAATACATAAATTCGATTCTGTTTGGACTGTATTGATTGTTTAACATAAAAGGGTCTAGGCACGGAAACTATCATATGCTAGTCACGTGACATTACACCAAAATAATGACTTTTTCTGCTTGCTCGATCTCAAAGTACAAGAGAAAAATAAGATGTATAGCTATTAGACCTGCCACATCCTATTATACTACTATTTAACTGTATACCAAAGTAGCACTTTTTTCCGTATTTTGCCAATTTATGGGAAAAATCTGTCAATTTGGAGCCCCTGAAGAGGAAGGGGTCGATGCACCGTATTTTGCCAATTTATGGGAAAATCTGTCAATTTGGAGTCCCTGAAGAGGAAGGGTCGATGCGCTGATAGACTAAACCTACTCATCTTTAAGTTTCAAATAATAAAAGTGACTTAACCATATAGCAGAAATGCCTTTTGCCCGAATGGGGGGGGGGGGGTCAAAAACTGCAATTTTGAGACTTCGGGAACCCCTAAGGGAGGTATAGGCTTTGCTGAGCCAGCACTTCTTTATTGTAGTTGATGGAGGAAAATCTACTTTTTTATCTCCAAGTGGTTACGAAACAATGAAAGAAGTTTGCTATAAGCAGAAACAACGTTTTGCCTTAATAGGGGCTCCAAATTGGCAGATTTTCCCCATAAATTATAAATGAAATAAGGAGGGGAAAATAGTCAAAAAGGGTGGGGAGACTTAGGGAACCCCTGAGTGGGTAGGCTTTGCTGAGCCAGAACTTCTTATGTAGCTGATATAAAGGATATTTTTCAATCTCCAAGTGGTTACGAAACAATGAAAGTGGTTTGCTATATATATATATATATATATATATATATATATATATTATATAATATATATATATATATATATATATATATATATATATATATATATTTATAAAACATTCTTGCATCAATGAGGGCTCCGAATTGATAGATTTTTCCATAAATAGGCAAAATATGGAAAAGGGATGGTTGACTTCGGCAAACCCCTGAGAGGTAGGGTTTGCTGTATCAGCACTTCTTTGTATGTTGATGGAGGAAAATCTACTTTTTTATCTCCAAGTGGTCACGAAACAATGAAAGAAGTTTGCTATAAGCAGAAACAACGTTTTGCCTTAATAGGGGCTCCAAATTGTCAGATTTTCCCCATAAATTATAAATGAAATAAGGAGGGGAAAATAGTCAAAAAGGGTGGGGAGACTTAGGGAACCCCTGAGTGGGTAGGCTTTGCTGAGCCAGAACTTCTTATGTAGCTGATATAAAGGATATTTTTCAATCTCCAAGTGGTTACGAAACAATGAAAGTGGTTTGCTATATATATATATATATATATATATATATATATATATATATATATATATATATATATATATATATATATATAAAACATTCTTGCATCAATGAGGGCTCCGAATTGATAGATTTTTCCATAAATAGGCAAAATATGGAAAAGGGATGGTTGACTTCGGCAAACCCCTGAGAGGTAGGGTTTGCTGTATCAGCACTTCTTTGTATGTAGCTGATGGAGGAAAATCTAATTTTGTTATCTCCAAGTGGTTCCAAAGAATAAAAGTGGTCTACTGCAAAGGGGAAAACGCCTTTTACTTCATTGGGGCTCCAAAATTTTACAAGAAATGGGTAAAATACGCTTAAGGGGTGGGGTGATTTCAGCAGCTCCCTAAAGGATGTAGGCTTTGATGTGCCAGCACTTCTTTATACGTAGCACATAGACAAAAGACTACTCTTTTGTTTCCAAGTGGTTTTAAAACAATAAAGTGGCTTACACTGTAGCAGAAACATCTTTTTGCCTCAATGAGGGCTCCGGATTTATAGATTTTTCCATAAATTGGCAAAATATGGAAAAGGGGTGATTGACTTTAGCGAACCCCGCGGGGGATAGACTTTGCTGTGCCAGCACTTCTTTAAATTTAGCTGATAGAAGAAAATCTATTTTTCCATCCCCAAGTGCTTACAAAACAATTAAATCGGTTTACTGCAAAGGGAAAACGCCTATTGCCTCAATGAAGCTAAAATTTGTGCGAATTTTCCAAGAAATGAGCAAAATACAAAAAGGGGTTGGTGACTTCAGAAGACCCCTGAAAGGGTAGGCTTTGATGTGCCATCACTTCTTTATATGTAACTCAAAGAGAAAAGCCTGCTCTTTTGCCTCCAAGTGATTTCTAGACAATAAAAGTTTTTTTTCTTTGTAGCAAAACACCGCTTTGTCACATTGGGGGCTCCGAAAAGCACGATATTTTTAATAGTTGAGCTACGGATAAGGGGGTAACTTTGACAAGCTATTGCGGGACTATGCTGTGATGTTCTTGAACGTAATTGCATACAGCATGCAGATCAATTATGCATCCTCTAACTTTTTCTAAGAAATTTCATTAACATAAAAGTTACTTTCAAGTGAAGAAAAAGCCCTTTGCCCACATATCAATTTAAGTAATATACACCTTTGTATCGCTTGACGTCATTGTATTTACGCGTGTTAGTCACACCAACAAAGGCGAGGCAAGACCGATTTAGTTTATTGTACTATCTTCAAAGGCATCCAAGCGATCGCGTTGTAGTCGATATAAAAGTATGACTGGACACGGAGGTTGGTTTTTGGTGTCACTTTATCGCAATATCGCATAATACATTCGGATGTATTTGCCCTTAATCTAAGCAAGTTAAGACATTAATACTGTTATGAAGCATATCAATTTTTTCGTTGATATATCCCCTTTCTTGTCGAATGCTGATATTTTACATTAGTTGTTGATGCTAATGTTAAAACAAAGATTTCAATGCACATGCAAATTTTTGACCGAAAACATGAAAATTTTGGCATAATTTCTCTCATTCTTCGAAAAATATGAACGGGACAGTCCCGGAAACGATTGCAACCGATTTATGATATCTTAATCATAGTGAATTGCGTATTCATTTCAAGATATTTCCATTATCTGTACAAAGAATATTAAGGATAAGGCATATCAATTAATTTTGGCAGCCATCTTGGATTTATGCAAATTAGATGCTTTTCCTCTATTCGGAAAGTTTGGGACTTTTAGTATGTTGTACTAGGGACCTTACAGAAATGCATTGTGATAAAAAAAATTCTGTTGCAATTTGTTCCAAGTTTGGTCAAAATTTGGGCTAAAATGACTGGGCTACAAGTCTTACGCATGATAACTCCCCCGTAGTCGGGTTAATTTTAAATACCATACAGACGGTCTTTTTTATTCAGACAATACCCTGATTACCCTCCCTTTTCAACGATATATTTGGAGGAAAAAATGAAAGCTAGACAAATTTATTTGTATCACTTGCCAAGGACTCGTTTGGCACTTACGCACGGCCCTGGGAATGATTTTTTTTTCAGTAGGAGTGCCGAAATCTCTCCTTAAAGGTGGGGGACACAATTGAGTTTTTCATTGTTTTATATGATATATATACACATATACATATACATATATATATATATATATATATATATATATATATATGTGACTTGTGAAAGAAATGAATAAAGAAGACAATGGGGACAAAGGCGTAGATAAGCGTAGCTTAAATCAAGGCTCTCTATAGAGCTATCTATCCTTTGGAAAAAAAGATGATTCTGAAAAATGTCTCTGCCATGAATCGAACCCGGGCCCGAGCTTGGAACGTGCTTTAACCACTAGAAGCCACAAGACCACAGAGACGGGTTACTTGCTAGGTAACCCCTTTTCTATTTAAATCACCAATTTCTCCAAAGGGTAGATAGCTCTGGGGAACCTTGATTTAAGCTACGCCTACCATTGTTCTCTTCATTCATTTCTTTCACAACTCACAACATTATATATATATATATATATTGTATAGTGATAGGCACATCTTTATTTATTCTTATAAAAGAACATACAGTGCGTCCCACAAAAAACGAAACCGCGATTTATCGATGATTTATCATAACTTAATCACAAATACAATATACAAATGACCAACCATTGTAAAGCTGAGAATCTCCTCTTTCATTTGAAATTACTTAGATTACTTTTCATACACGCATGAGTGAGCAAAATCAATATGAAGAGGGGATACCAAAAAGTCACTTGGGTGGCTGTATCTGGGTTTCAAAAAGAAAACCACATCTTTAAAAAGTTCAATATCTGCTCTTTAATTTGATACCTCGATTACAGAAAATGGTCAAGAAATAAGTGCTGGTTATTTGAAATAAGGCTTAATTTTAACAATTTCATTAAATGAAGAGGTTTTACAGGCTATCGTCCAGACTCACTCGACACTCCGTTTTGTTGACGATCAGCCATGCATTAAGTCTTTTGTTAACCGTGCGATAGCTTCGGTGGGAAACCTGTGAAAACACGTTTATTTGAAGGTCAAGTCCACCTCAGAAAAATGTTGATTTGAATCAATAGAGAAAATTCAGGCAAGCACAATGCTGAAAATTTCATCAAAATCGGATATGAAATAAGAAAGTTATGACTTTTCAAATTTTCGCTTATTTTTAACGAAATAGTTATATGAACGAGCCAGTTACACCCAAATGAGAGAGTCGATGATGTCACTCACTCACTATTTCTTTTGTTTTCTATTGTTTGAATTATACAATATTTCAATTTTTACGAATTTGACGATTAGGACCTCCTTGCCTGACGCACAAAATGTTAAAATAATGGAATTCCACGTGTTCAGGGAGGAATGAAAATTCATTTCACATGACGATGACGAGAAAATTAAAATATTTCATATTTCAGATAAAAAAAATACACAAGAAATAGTGAGTGAATGATGTCACCAGTTCCTCATTTGCAGGCGCGCCGGAACACTTTCAGTTTTTTTTGGGGGGGGCAAAATCCCGAAGGGGAGGACTTTTTGTAAAAATTGAATATAAAAGTTCCGTTTCTAAGAGCATTCAAAAATAAATTTCTTGAGAATTAAACAGTCTTGGAGTTCTTTTCGCTCCTTCTGTTTCCTCCATTCTGACCCGGACTAGTGTTTCTTCATGATCAGGGTCGCAGTTCTAGCAAATTACGAGCCTTATTGCAAACGAAATTGTTTCAAACCAATGTAATATAGGCCTTTTAAAGACTTTAAGATGGCAAACATGACCGTACGCAGCCGGGGGCCGCCGATCGAGAGGGCAAAATTCACCAAAAGTGTGCACGAAATCCTTCAATTTTATTCTAGAAAATGTTTAAGCTCCCCCATCACAAACCCCCTCACTCTTAAGTTTCTTCGAAAATTTAGGTCTTGCAGCCCCACCCACTCCCGGATTTTTTTTTTTTTTGCAAACGTCCATGAATAACAAAAGCTGGGATAAACCCGAGAACATAGCTGCCATCTCGATCTGATTAGTAACAGGTAATGGGAAGAAGTTTTGGAATCTAAAATACATAAGTGCTATATCATATGAGCTGAAATAGTATCAGAGAAAACGCCGTCCAATCATGCCAATGAAAAGGAATAGAGGAAATACGGGGCTGTGAAAATATCTTAAGATTTTTTTTATAGTAGAGTAGTACTGTAGTCTGTAACGCTTATTTTTTTCTTTTATATTCTTTATTTACATTTTTATTTATATCTCGGACAATATGAGTCCGGTCAAGAAGACATTTTCACAGATGATTTTATTTTTTTCATGTCTAAACATTATCTCATGTTGCTTTCGAGTGGGATTCACCATTTTCACAAATTATAAATTATAATCCTCTACACATGATTATTCTGTGTGTAATTTTCTGATGACATGTCTATATTGAGTTGAAATGACGTTGGTATTTTCTTTAGGGCACTGACTTGTTAGCACTGTAACTCAATTTATATTTAGTTGAAAATGAAATAATTGAAACAAGTTTCTCGAGATGTTATGGTTTCTTGGCTTGACAGCTATGACAGAGATTCCATTTGTTGCTCGAGTAACTAGTGTTCACGCGCATTAGTGATATCGGGTCCGGTCTGAGCGTTTCTGGGCGACCGCGCGTTTGTTAGACGACACAGCCAGCATCATAGTTATAAACCTAATCATTGGTGGACCACTATCAATTTGCCATTCGCTTTTAGTCTGAAATGTATTCATTAAAAGGTTAAACGTTATCACACTGTAATAAGATGGAAAAGGGGCTTATCAAATGTATGTTTCACAGAAGAACTGTTCGTCAAAAGACGCGAGGCTTACTATAATAATGTATTTGCCCCAAAATTTCATTTTTGACAATGGAAATGACAATTTTCAGGCAGAAAAGTGCCTTTTGTCTTTAAATAATTTATCCTTTTTCTACTTTCAGGGGGACCAAATCTCGTTTTGCCCCCCAAAAAATTTATTTGGGGGGCAAGTGCCCCCCCCCCCTGCTTCCGGCGCCCTTGCTCATTTGCATACCGACCGAGATGTGCATATAACTGTTTTGTGAAATGAAGCAAAATTTTATAATGCCATAACTTTCTTATTTTACATCCGATTTTGATGAAATTTTCAGTGTTATGCTTGTTGAATTTTTCTCTTTTTATTCAAATCAAGTTTTGTTGGGGTGGACTTGTCCTTTAATGAAATTATGGAAATACAAGCATTGTTCGAGGGAACAAAACTATTTTTCTACTTGACCATTTTCTGTGATTAAGGTATCAAATGAAAGAGCAGATATTAAACTTTTTAGGCATGTGATTTTCTTTTGAAATTCAGATACCCCCAGCCAAACGAGTTTTGGTATCCTTTCTTCAAATTGTTTTTGCTCACTCTTGCGTGAATAAGGAATATTTTAAGTAATTTCAGATGAAAGATGAGATTCTAAGCTTTACATTGGTATGTCATTTGTCTATTGTAATTATGATTAAGTTATGATAAATTATCGCTAAATCTCGGTTTCGTTTTTTTGTGGGAC
The DNA here is from genome assembly GCF_018143015.1 of Lytechinus variegatus. Lineage (NCBI taxonomy): Eukaryota > Metazoa > Echinodermata > Echinoidea > Temnopleuroida > Toxopneustidae > Lytechinus > Lytechinus variegatus. The sequence goes on along the minus strand of NC_054741.1, from coordinate 15,035,847 downwards.
GCACTGTATAATTAGACAATGTGAAGATACCCAATTACCCACCATTTTAATCCTTATCCACGCTGGCGGTTTTGTGTGCAAAGCAGAGAAGGACATGTTGAAGCTGTGGGTGAATAAGACATCAACATTTCAAAAATCATTTCAAAGGAATGCCTTGACTCTTCATTCAAAAAATTACTTTGAAAAACAATCAAGCGCACATTTTACCAAAATTACAAAAACTTGGAAAAGTGGTACGCACCTGTTGTCTTTAACATCAATCTATTTGGTCATGCATGGCGCAAATGGTACACAGGCGCGGATCCAGGAGGGGGCCGAGCCGGCCCCGGCCCCCCCTATTTTTTGACAACCTGCAGAAAAAAAGTTTACTCTTTACCTTGATAGAAACTACGAAAAACAGAAAGAAAAGTAGGAAAGAGGTATTTTACCCATGATGTGTAATTTACAGCCTCGTAACGACCGGCCCGACCCCGAAAGGAAACAAAAAAAAAGTGAGGGGAAGAATTGGAAAATAGACTTTATATAAAAAAATTTCGCTCGCGCTTCGCGCTCGCATTGCCTGTGTAATGAATCCCATTCAAGAGGGTTAAATGACACTAATATATGACCAGTATATATACAATATATCCAGTTCTGATATCAATTTGCACACTATTCTCTAGCACATCAAGCATTCATTATTTTGTTTGATTTACACAAATTGTTAATGTGTATCAAAATGTTCGGCTCGCGCTGCGCGCTCGCATTGTTTAATTTGTGACATACCTATGCTCTTTGGAAATTCTTACCAAAATTTGTCAAAATGCTCCTTTATCATGTCAGGATATCAAAAAATTAAGCTCATGCTTCGCGCTCGCATTTAATTGTTTGAGACGCACAGCTTGTTTATTTAAATAAAAACGCGCTTAGACTGTTCATTTTTTTCAGGTCGGAATATCAGAAATTTTGAGCTCGCGCTTCGCACTCTCATTATTTGTTTGGTGATACTTGTATCCTCTTCAATTATCACTAAAGACAGTCCTAATTGAGTCACTTTTCACGTTACTATATGATAAAATTTCGGCTCGCGCTTCGCGCTCGCATTGTTTAGTTGGATACTTATCTTTGTTCATGATTATAAAGACTGCTCTGAATCTTCAGTTCTAATGACATAAAATATCAAAGATTTTTAGCTCGCGCTTCGCGCTCGCATTATATATTAAGACCACATGAGATACCTAATATTGTTTATAGCAATATAAACTAACATATACTTAAAACTTCAGTCTTTAGTTAGGACTACCCCGTGAAAAACCTACAAAGAAAAGCCAGATTGTAGCGGCCAATCGAGAAAAATGTTTATCAAAATATTTTTCGGCCCCCCCCCTATTGGCGAAAGCTGGATCCGCCCCTGGTACAAATAGGGTATCAATAGAAAGCTGATGAGTTTCTCTTTCATATCCATGCAGAATAATTTCACAAAATTATATATGATTTGAATATCAGCCCTATAGCTTTGGATTACCTTTTTTCTGAAACGCACTATACATTCCCTGATAGAGGCTAAACTTACTGAAAACATAGAGTCAGTAGTGCTGATCCATGTTTTAAATGGCGAGAGGGGTAAAGACAGTGTCCAAAGTATTTCGGCGCGCTCTGCACGCCAAATTATGCAGAATTTTGCACATGAAGCTCACCAAAAAGTTTACAGTTTATATGTTTAATAGTATTTTCATGTCAAGTCTGATGGTTTTATAGCGGTTTCAGATGTTTGTCAAACACATTTTTGCAACAGTAGATTCTTAAATTTTTCAATCTGTCAAAATTATTGGGCAGGGCAAATCGATATGTTTGCCGTATCCCCAATATTTTCATGGCGAAAAATCTACATCATCTGCATCTGTAAGAACAATCAGACCCTAATGCATAATATAAACGAAAAATATCTGTATATCTATATCCCCGCGCATGCGCAGAAACTTGGTGGGGAATTCCAAGACGAAATTGAAAACACGTTCCTCGACATTTATATGGTGTGTTTAAAGAGCTACGGAGAGCGACACAGTTCCGTGAAGACAATGCAGTTGTCATTAGTTGTTATAAACACGAAAGATTTCATTCTCTTTTATGTCATCAACCACCCAATCCCTTGATAATGAGTCGCATTTCGAACAATACGATTTTTGCGATGGCTTGATAAGGATATGGGATATGGGGTCGTACATTACGTGTGATACTTTCTTTCATTCATTGTTTTCATCATTCAGAAAATTAAACGAAATTCGCCAAGATGCAAATAAGGTCTGCCAATATCGAGATTTGTTATTGTTTTGTCAATTTTGACGGTTGCAATCCGCTAGATACCCCCCCCCCAAAAAAAAAAAAAAAAAAAAAACTTGCACAAACACACCCTAACCATTGTACGCCAGATGGTGGTTTCAATAAGTTATTTATTACATCGGTGGCGTATACAAACATGTAATCATTATCACATGATATACAAGTTCAAACAAACGCGTGGGCGGATACGTTCATTTTTATTTTTTATTTTGTTTACAGAAGTATCGAAACACTGACAATGATATCTGTTATTGTCAATTGAAAAAATAGTTAATTTTAAAAAAAGTATTTGACAAGGCTTTTACTTTCTGCAAGTTACAAGCTTAGTCTATTTTAAAAGATTTTTTTCTAAAAGGCCTGAATATTTCACTAAGAATGTGTCTGTCAAAAATATATCAAGATTCTTAACTGAAAGTTAGTTGGTATGTAGGCCAACTAGTTTGATAAATCGTTCATGTTTACTGGGGTATAATACACGGTTAGATAATTAGGTTGTGAACGGGTATCTACTGTTGTATGCCTATTATTCGTGCAAAACATTAAAATAACATTAAACTGAAACTAAAATTAGCCGTTTGCTCATTCTGTCGTTGGAGTTTTGTAATTTTTTTAATAGAAATCTACTATGGCTCAAAAGTTTGGGGGATGGGTATAATTATTGAATTTATTTTCGTAGAATAGGAGGTATTCAATAGTCTATCCCCTGTCTCTGTGATTCATCATTGCATTCTACACCCCCCCCCCCCCTCCTCATCTCCCTTTTTGACCCACTTGCAACAATTTCAGAGAACACACTTGAACTTCGTTAGAACAATGGAATGTAATCTGCATCATTTTCTCAAGGCTAGGTTCTTTCATTGCGCAATATCATCAAGCGGATGTCACGTGTCCGATTTGGTCTTGCGCAATCTACTAACTCTCGTTGTACAAGCTGGTGTCTGTTTCATAAAGCTGTTCGTAAGATAAGAGCGACTTTAAGAACGACTGGTGAACCTTTCTTTTGGTAAATGGTATACACCATAGGCGATGGTTTAGTGCATAAGAAAGGATCACCAGTCGTTCTTAAAGTCGCTCTTAACTTACGAACAGCTTTATGAAACACCCACCTGGTGTCTATAACTAATTTATAATTCTTATTCCCACCCTGCCGGGGGGCAGCATTTTTAACCCGCCGAAAATCGTAAAAAGTTGAGGAATTGAAAAATTGAATTTTAAAAATATATAAGGATGAAGAAACCGTCCTAGTGGCTCCATTACACTCTAAAAAATTATTGGGTAAAAGTGTTCCATGCGGGTAATTATGTATCCAACCAACATTGGGCATTTTTATATCCAGTGTGATGAAAATTTTGCCACTTGTTCGAGCAGTTTTTTTTTATGTCTGAAAGGGCTACCCTGTTGAAATTAAACTACAAATAAATAAAATAAAATATGAAAAATCAATATTTTTCATTTATATCCTGAAAGAATATATTCTCCCGAATAACTGATGTATAGAAAACACATCTATTGTTGGGAAAGCGTGCGATTAAAGAGTCAATCGAGTTTATTTTGGGATGTAAAAATTAAGTGCGAGCGTGAATATATTTTGTGCCATATACTGAACGCTGCTGGGGAGGCAAGTGGCAAATACGGATGGACACCATTTTGACTTTGGCTCGAAAAAAAATTAAAGTAGAAGAACATCAAACCAAAATAAACTTGAAAAATCAACCTAAGACCGGAGAAGCAAACAAAAACAAACAAAAATATCGGCGTCAGCACTGCCATATTTGAAGAGGGCTTTGGGGACTGCTGCAACCTTTTTCTTTTGCAGTCAAAATAATGGCATTGTGTATATTTTCAACGGATTTTCTTCATTATATGATTTTACTTCTTGCTTAACCATTTTATGACAAATTAAACATTAATTATGATCACTATACGGGTGTAGATGGGACTACACAGTTTTTTCATGCAGAATACGCGAAGAGAAAGCTAGGCCCAACATTTAGTAGTTACAGAAAACGAAATTGATTTGCTGTATTATATGATTTATTACATCAAATCGGAAGCAAAAACCCCAACAAAAAGGCACAATGGTGAAAATTTATCAAAATCAGATGTAATATACTTTCAAATTTCGCTTATTTTTCTCAAAAATGTATATGATAACATGATATCACAAACTCACTATTCTTTTATTTTATTGTACTGTACAATACAATTTCTATTTTCTGATAGATTTGATAATAGGGGGGCTCTTTATTAAAATACAATATGATACAACAATGGAAATTGCACATTATTAGGGAGGAATCAGAATTTGTTTAACATCATTAAGGAAAATAGAATATTTCATTCTTCATATAGAATTTTGTTTTTAAATAGTGAGTGGTTGATATCATCGGTTCCTTTATTTATTAACCCCTGATATAAACCAAGAACTATGTGTGAAATTAAGGGAACTTTTCAAAATTCATAACTTTCCTATTTTTTATTCAATGTTGAAGAACTGAAGAGCTCGGTTGCAAAATGGGTCAGATCCATTATTCATCAAAATTTGATTTTTTTTTTGTCTCAATGTATAGACTTTTAGTAGCTCTATAAGATGATACCAAAGAAAAGTTGAATTTCCCATTGTATATCCCCTTTTTCAAAAGGGGTTAGATCCATTTAAATTTGGTTGCAAAAAGGGGTTAGGTCCACAAAGAAATATTTTGGAAAAGAATATATTTAAAAGATATGAAGACAGGTAGATATCTTTATACCCAATTTTATGTTCATATGGTAAAGTATCATGAAAATGTAGTTTTGCATGAATGTGGAAGGATAAAATAATGATTTTTCTAAAGTGGATCTAACCCCTTTTGCAACCAAACGCTTCTGAAGAGCTCATTTGTCAAAAAAAAGGTTAGATCCATTTTCATAAATTTTATTGTTTTTGTCTCAAAACCTATAGGTTTTTAGTCACCCTGGTGATACCCAAGAGATTTTGAAATCCACATTATTACAACGTGAATAAAAGTGGCAAAGAAAAATCACTTTTTATTCAAAAGGGATTGGATTCATTTTAGTTTGCTTGCAAAAGGGGTTAGATCCACAGATATTTTTTCCAAAAATAAATTTAAAAATTGAAAACAGGTAGATTTATTTTATACACAATTTTATGGTCACAAAATAGTACATTACGACAATTTAGTTTCTCATAACAATATGGGAGAATTAAAAAAACATGATTTTGCTCGGAATGGTCCAAATGAACCCTTTTGCAACCAAACTCTTCGATTATTTTCATTGTTATGCTCGTTTGATTTTTTCCTTAGAATCTCACATTTTAGTCATCATTTTGTTCAGGCGTCAATGCAAAATAAAACTTTGCTTAGCATTCGCTACATTAACCAAACTTAACTAGATACATTTCTATATAAGAATTTGTGTACATTTCGTAATTTATTAGAATACTGCTTGATCAATCGATTAAAAAATAGAAACCCGAAATGGAACAACAATGTCTAAATCACCTCTTAGTTAGTATTAAATGCAAGCACGAACAAGCAGTCTTGTATAGCACCATCTCAAGCCCTCAACTTCTAAAATCTGGCCAGGTTCATTACCCATGATGCAACATTCAAAAGGCCGACTTAAATAATAACACACTAATTCACTATTGAATACATTCAGACTGCAATGATCTGTTACCAACTAGCAAAAAAAGTACTATTCCTCTCAAAAAAATGATTCTCTGTACCGATTTTAAAAATATTAAGCTAATGTATTCTCTGCATTATCGATAGGTTTGGTGTAAAAAAGATATATTTTAAAACTAGTTACTTATAACTCATAGTCAGAGGTCACTCATAAAATATATACAGAGCATAAACACGGTCGGTGATATTTTCAGAGGGACTAATCTACCTTTATTCGTGTCAGTAATTTGACATGCAAAACCAAGATAAAATGAAAACATCGACAGGTGGTATATAAAGTGACTAAGAGTGAAGAAGTGGACTGGCGATTATGTGTAATTTTGAAAAAAAAAACGACGTATATTATGAACAAATTGACAATTACACAAATTTTCTATTCTGTAAAATGTCCATATAGATCAAAATAACGTGACATAATGCATTTTTTTTATAGTTGTACCGGCCGTAAATTTTTGTTTTCTAACCAAGAGCCTGCACGTGTATATATATATATATATATATGTGTGTGTGTATATACATAAGATCGAATAAAGCAGTGCGCATCCGTTTATTTTTTTTGTAGTCTGTACCATTGACCTAGCACTTTAGAATAAAAAATCAAAAATAAAGATTTTAAAATAGAGCGACTAATGTTTAATAGCAGTGGATAGGAAATTTATCTGACATTCCATATCTGACCGGAAAAGGATAAGTTGACTGTCTCATTTCGAAAATTAATCGACATTTATGAAAATATCTCGAGAGGAGATTCAATTCATTACCTGAAACGGTAAAATAGCCCAAATTCTTCCGCCAGTCAAATAGTTCCAAAAGTTAAGAGATAGGCCCAACTTCTTTAATTGAACAAAGGAAATTCAGTGATTGCTCTTCTTAGAATTAGTTATATCATGATAAAAAAAATCTTTGGGTCGAATTAATATCCGTTGCCTTCTTATTGTGAATCCATAAATTTAAATGTCACAAACAAAGTGCAATTTGATAACTTCAGAAGTGTCCCAAATGGCTAAAGTAAATAATCGCATGTATTAATTTGAGCAAGTGAACTCGGAGCACCTCAGAGCAATATGCTAAAACCATTTAATATGATCCTAAACAACGCGATAGACATATAACTACAATCTTCAAAACTCTATGTACAAGATTTTTTTATAATTTCCACATCTACGAAATGACATTTCATCCGATATGACACATTCTACCGTACAGGGGGGATAATATTTGACTGAATAATCGGTACATAATACAAACTATATAATAATGACACTTCAAGATCGTTCGCAAGATTAATTACACAAATATTTCACAAATAAAATTATGGAATAAACCTAGTGTAACAAAACTCAAAGTAAAATAATAATACAACAATACATACAAAGCATGAATATAAAAGAGATCTATGGTGCATTTTTGCAATATGAATTAAAGTTACCACCATGAGCAAAAAATTAAAATACTCATAATAAATGGAGTTGATTTGGGAAGAGTTTTTGTAGCCGCCTTAGATATAGACAGGGGAGGTGATATACAGGATATATACATGTATATTGTGGATTAAATAAATTGTGACTTGATTTTGTTTAATAAAAATAAAAGTCGTGTTGTAAGTCCGCCGCGACGAAAAGCGAAAAAATCTTTTGACATTTACACAATGTTCGTAAGAAGTTGTATCAAGGTAAGCGGGCCTATTGTTTTTGGTCAATATCCGTGTCATATTATTGTTTTCACGACGAAACGTGACATAGGAACCACGGCATAACTGTAATATTGCATAACTTTGTGAAGAAAGGTGTACTAGAAGACAACTAATATGAACCAAGTCATTCATACTACCACTTAAATCCTCAAATAGTAAATCTGAGCAGTGTAGCTATATGATATATATAGGCATACTTGAATACACTAATTTACGGATCAGGACATTCATACTGCAATGACTATGTTATCAAGTGTAGTGACACAAGTACTTTTTCCTCAAAACATTTTACTTCCCCATACATATTATGAAACTGTGTGGGTGGATTTACTCTGTGAATTATGAATAGTTATACCAAGACCAGCTATGTACAGCACACAGTCATTGAGAGACCACAAATTGTTTGCTTTTTAACCTTGTACAGTTGGATGCTTAAAGTTTAGGCTCACGGGTCAGTGCACTGCATAACATTTTCAAAAAATCAAAGTGTTCCAATCACAGGTCAAAGTTTGTTTTACTGTTCACATACATTTTTTCTCACACAAGTATACAATATTTTCTCAGATAATGTTATACAAGGATATAGATTTATTTACAACAAGAATTGTCATTTTAGTTCTTTTGAAGTAAAACATAGCTGTAAGCATAATACGCATATACTATAAATGAATGAATGCATGCTGTATGTATTTCTCTTCATGTAATATGTAGTTTTCTTCAACGGATTGAAACCCGTTTTACTCATTTAAACACATATGTATACATTCCATTACTTCTTAATATAGGGGTACGCGGTTATGTGGAGGGGGCAACCACTCTATGAATCTCCAAGAAAGGGGAGAGGGAGAAAGAAATAAAATTGTCCGAAAAAATCTGGGTAGTATACACCATTATTCAAGTGAAGCTTCAGGACGATCTGCCCCCACCCCCTCCCTTGAACAAATCCCGGTGCCGCCTCTGTCTGAGAAGCACTGATGACCTAAAACAATCACCGTCATAATCTTAGAATCTGGAAACTTATTTCAGCAGATGTGTAGGAATTACCTTAATTGGATGAACCTGCGCCTATTAAAGTCTTTAATAGAAATATGGCACAATATAACTATATAGATGCTGTGGATGATCATCAACTTAAAACAATATATTACGCTACTTTCAAAGAATAAGATATCATTATATACATTATCATCTACAGAGACAAAAAAAAAGGTTCAGTCGGAAATGGTCATTATCATAGCATAATATGTATGTATATACAATGATAAAACCTTCTTGAATTGTGGATAGTGGCAAGGGTGTAGGCTGGGATGCATTGGGTAAATGTGCACCCTCCCGCTGAGGCAGAGGAGTTCCGACACTGGCAAGCAAAACAAAATTTGTACCCCGTTCTTTTGCATTCAACAGCTGATTTTCAAAACTTCGTCTCCTCAAGATGTGCACCCCCATACCACTTAAGTTCCACCTCCCCATGCTCAAAACCAGCCTACGCCCTTGAGTGGATGAAGATACTTACGTATGATACAACAGCAAAACAACTAAAAGAGCAGTGGTTCTCATTTTATTTCCTTTTAAATCTACTCTGGAAATTAAACAGAACAAATCCGCCACTCGTTAGTTCGAATTAATAGATTTTGCTTGTTATTCCGCACTCTCGTAGAAGTGAAAATTGACGATAACCCTTGCTAATAATGCAATATCAAGTAAGAATTGATTATATTCCCACGCATGATTGTGAACAGAGCACAACCCGCCGCGCCTGTATTTCTAAGATATAGCATAACATATAAGTTGTTGCCTATAAAATGATTATGTGATATACTTCTGCACACAATCGCACATGAGTATCGCCTATAGCTTAGATAATTTTGCTTTAAAATATACATATGCTAAAAACCGATGTATTCGCTTGCATTAATGTCAAGCCAGCTTATGCGAGCTTGAGCTTTTGCATGATCAGATTTATCACTTTCTAAAGAAGGATAGCATGATACCGTAGATGAACGAGATCAACAGTTGAAAAGACAGGTTGCTTTTACATTGGCATATCTGAAAATACTGATTAACAAAAAAAAGTCAGTAGCGTAACTATACGGGGGGCACGTCCCCCCCCCCCCCCCATCGGCTCGCAAAAAAACCCGGGAAAATGAGAAAAAGAGGGAGAAAGGAAAAGAAACGTAGTGGGAAAGAAGAAATTATTATTGTTGTTCATCATAATGTTATATTATAATTATGTTTGTTTTATTACATATGAAACGTGCTTTTCATCACTTTATGAAACATTATTTACTCAAGGGCCTATATATTCATTGTTCCTGGTGCTCTCATTGTCTGTTTAACGGGATATATAATCCTGTTGTACTAAAATCTCCCGTTTTCAAGTCAATATACACCAAATACATTTCCTCGCACTTCAAGTTAGTATACTGTCTATATAATAACAAAAACTTCTTATTCATTAGCACTTAAAGTGATTGCTCTATTTTAATGACTTAATATAAAACATATCCTGTCCGTTCTTACGTTTGCATAAGTGGATTGGTGAGATATGTCTGCTCTTCATGAATTCCTAAAATCAGTCCTTAAAATGTTCCCTTTTTATGATCTGAATATCAAAATTTTCAGCTCGCGCTTTGCGTTCGTATTGTTTGTTTAGCGAGACAGGTACGTATCATGATTATAAAATTTTGAATATCGAAAAATTTCAGCACACGCTTCGCGCTAGCATTATCTGAGTAGTGAGATACATTACGTCAGTATGCCTGGCACCTGATTATTGTACTTTGAATTCAAAATCAACATAACCATAAATTCAACCGAATTTAGACAATAATTTGCCTTAGCGTGAATTCCACTGCCCAATAAACCATCCATTGTAAGGTTTAGTAGAATTCTAATTCGTATAAAGTTTTCTAGGTTTTAACAGAATACATCTCGTGATGAATTCATAAAATATCAGAAAGTCCCAAATGAAAGTTTACACCGCAATTTGCATGTTTCAAAGAAAGAACGGGTTGTAGTTTCTTTGACCGCGGCCCCCTCTTTGTCCACCTCTCCTTCCTCGGCCTCTCCTTCCACGCCCTCGTCCCCTACCCCGCTGGATATGCTGGTCATGAAAACCCCGTTGGCCGGATACATTCTGTCTTCGATAACCATGATGATCTGCATTGGAAGAAGCCTCTGCAAGTGTTGTTTCCTCGACCAGTTTCCTGGCGCAATCATCGCAAGATCCCTTCCTGATTTTGCGATTCGGAACGGGATGTCCACTGGTACATACGAACCACATGGATGCGTCGAGAGAAAGAGACGAGTTGGGTTTGAAAGCGGTCAGTTCAGTAAGAGTACGACTGTAACCGTTCGCCCTGCTAATATCCTTGAGAAGGGAGTGGGCCAAGTTCATATCCTTGCCCAGTTTAAGGAAAACAATCAGTCTGGGTATATCATCTGTCTGAGTTGGGTTATTTATCAATACCTTGGCTAAGTCACACATGATTTTTACCCGATGCGTCTCTTTCCAGAGGTCGCTCTCGCGCTGAAGTACTAGTGTACTCGGGGAATCCTTGACCATGTTGACACGAACGACAAGTTCATCTGCCGCAGCCTGTAGTAGATTTCGAAGTTCCTTGACGAATGGGCGGTCAATCGCTGAATGAGTACTCCTCAAATTCGTGAAAAGTGACATCATACTTGAGGCAGGCTTGGTTATGAGAACCAGAATTGTTTCACGCGCCAATGAAACGGACGTGTTAACTTTATCATAGAGGTGTGTGTGCCCTTCATTGCCAGCACCCTTTAGCTTTTCGATGATCCGATGCTTGATTGTTGGTGATTCCTTAAGGAGATTGGTGTAACGACGGCTTAGCTGAATGGGTTTTTCACATCTTGGACATGCTTTTACCTTGAAAAGGATAGATATCAAATCACATGATAAAGACTCGGCAATTCGTTCAAGGACATTTGCAAAAATGCACACATAGTACAAATGGGATTTCTTTTTTTTCGTTTTGCCCTTATCAAGAGCAAATGCAGGAGTGGACAGAAATAAAAATGAAACAAAGCAAAACAGGACCACTGGGGAATAAAAAATCTTTCGCGCTGTTTCTTGATTAGTGTGAGACGTAAACTTTTTCAAGAGATACCTATCAGTACTTCTATATTTGGTCGTGTCTCTTTTTCTCTTCATGAGCATATGAATCCCTACACAGAAAACAAGTCAAAGGGTATAGAACGAGAATTCATTATTTCCTTCTCAAAGTATTTTCATTCTTACCGATAATTTGGTAAAGCCATCTGTTGTATCGGTCTTTGTGCCAAGTCCAAGGAACCTGTCTAGCCCTTCTACCTCGAAACAATGTCCACAATCTTCTAACTGAATGTATCTATGTTTGAGAACGAAAGTTGCATTAGAATTATACACCACGTGACATATGCCCATACACCAATCTAAATTCAAAACAATTCAAAACATATATTAAAATGTCTCTCTTGTCTAAGCACTAATAAATTGTTCTCCTTTTTTTATCAAAGGCTTTTGACATGTCTTATTCTATGTTACTCTAATGATTTAGATATGTCTGTGTAATGGATATTTTTTGAGAACTTTTTCTCACAAGACCTCTGTGCTTTTTTCAAGTTCTCTTGCATTCAATGTTAATATTAAATCGAGGAAATGTGTTTTTTATCTATAATATCACTTTGTATCATTGACGCATTTCCAATTGTTTGCATTGTACATAATTACCCTATTTGAATTGAAATGGGTTGAAAGAATTGATCAGGATAAGTGATCACGTTGTTGTGATTGTGGGTTTTGGTGTTCGTTCAACGTGAATAAGATACAACGTCTACTTGCACAATCAAATATCGATGTAGCACGTAGTCCCTTTACATACGTAAGAAGGGGTCGCAGCAATGAAGTGAATGATAGACGTCTAATACCTTCACAGTGTTATAAACGATCCCGATGAGTAAATAGATACAATTTTGAATTTCAATTATACGATTACAAAACAATTGCCATTTAGCGGCACGAAATGATGAGTGACTATAATTGAATAATCTATACAGAAATGTTTAATTCATTGATAATACGTCCATTAGAGGTTCATCCAGTCTACTATTATTCATATGAGTGTAAAATTTAATTTTCATCTGCACTGTGACTTGGAGACGTTTTTATATTTCTATCAATATATACAGTTCTGCTCACCTTGACGTTTCTATATTCTCCGTCCCAAAGAAGCGAAGCGCCGAATCATCTTTGTGGCAGATGCGACATTTGTTTGGGCAGATTTCACCACACAGACCAATACAAGGGTGACCACATTTTCTCTTCTTTGGGCAGGGCTTGTTACATGGAGGTCTGTCACAAGGCTCGAAGCACAGCTTCTTACACTCGTAGTGATTACATTTCCAGTTGCATCGCTTCATACAAAGTTCACATGGCTCATTGCAAGGATGTTTGCACTGCGAGTGACGGCAGCGCCGAAGACATTTCTTCTTACAGGAAAGACACAGTGCTCCACACTTGAGGGCGCATTCGTGTCCGCATATGAGCCTTTTCTTGCATGTCTCTTTGCAGGGAAGGTGATAACGACCGTGAGAGCATTCCCCACAAGTCCCTTTGCATCTATGTCTACATATTAGCATCTCATCGCAAGGGAAGGGGCATTCATCTGGTCCATCGCAGCACCTCACCTTTACTTCATGACCACAGGGCCAGTCATGCCTGGTGATCTTCTCTTTGCAGATCTCCGTGCAGTCTTTTCCACACTTTTTCTTGCAATTGTGGCCACATGGAAGCTTCTTACTACACTTTGCCTCGCAAACCACTGCATCAACTTCAGTCGAACACGTCACCTCCAATTTGTGACCGCAGGGCAATGTTTTCTCGACAAGTTCTGGGCATTTAGAATTGTGAAAACATTTTTCAATGATTTCGTGTCCACATGGAAGAATTTTTCTGGTAATCGTGTTGCACAACAAATCTCTAATACTTGCAGAACAGAGAAGAGTGTGTGTATGTCCACATGGTAGTGTTTTCTCAACATTTACTTCACATCTGATGTTCTTTGGATCTTTATGACACTTTGCTTCACAGGAGTGGCCGCATTCCAGAACTTTCAAGACTAATTCATCGCATCGCCCGCTTCCATTACACTTCTCTGTCTTTTTGTGCCCGCAGTCCAATTTCTTGGTGATGATGACTTCACACTTCTTCTCAAGTCCCGCGGTTGGTTTGTGGCATGGAAGAATAAGAACGTGTGAGCAAGTCAAAGTTTTTTCGATCATTTCCTCACACACGATTGACCAAATATCCGTCATGCATTCAGTGTTACACCAGTGATGGCAAGGTAATTCTTTTTCCACCTTTACTGAACAGGAGGTTGGGCAAAGGTCTGAGCAGCGCTTTGGGCAAGTGTGGTTTCTTTCACAGATTACTTTGGAGCAGGGCGCTTTACATTTGTATATCAGATGGTCCAGATCGGTAGGGTGGCACTTCAATCGGCAAACGTGCCCACAGTTCAATCTTGTTTCACAGTCTCTGTTACATCCACCTAGAGGTACTTTCTTGAAGTCATCATCGGTTTTCACCGACGTCATTTCATCCGGATGATTGCTACACTGCAGTGTCAAGGAATCACCAATATATCCCCATGATTTTAGATCATTTACGATTCCTCTCCATAGTTCACTCTTTTCTGCAAAGAGGGTGAAGTTTCCAACGCAGTACAATCCTTTCTTCGCTCTTGATAGGGAAACACAGACTCGGTTGGAAATCCCCAAGAATCCAATATGTCCATGGTTGTTACTCCTCACAAACGAAAGTAGGATGATGTCATTTTCTTCTCCCTGGTAATTGTCTATTGAAGTTACTTTGACTCCTTCAAACTTGCTACGATCCATCATTTGCTTTATTTTCAGCAGCTGACCGGTATAGGCTGTTAAGATTGTAATCTTACCAGGTTCATACCCCTGCTGCAGAAAGTAGTAGCACAAAGCTACAATGAATCTGGCTTCATGGAGATTGAAGTGACTTTGTGTATCTTCCATCTCATTTTCTGGTTCTGCATGATCTAGAAAGAAGATATCCTTTTGGACTGATTCGACACTGTCGTATTGCTTTACACTTTCATGGTCGTGAAGATTGTCGTAGAAGTGCCTTTTCATTAGATCAGATAGCTCAACACGCATGCGATGTTGGAGCTCAAGCTGAGAGTAGGGGAATTCATTGTTGATGAGTCTTTCAAACAATGATACGTCCAGGTGATACTTCTTAGCTAATAGATACACATTCGGTTTTGGTCGAAGTTGCTGATGATCTCCAATAAGAATGAGTTGTTGACATGACGCATTCAATGCTGTGACAATGTGTGCCTCAAGTACCTCAGCAGCTTCCTCTACAACTACGATCTTTGGTCTGACTCTCTGTAGAACCTGTTGATGATTAGCTGCTCCAGTTGTAGTCATGCCAATTATAGTCGCCTCTCGAAGAACATGGTATTTTTCTACATCTTTTGCCTCATCGAGCTGTCCACAAAGTTGCTTGAATTTGAGTTCATAAGATGGTAACTTTCCGTTCAACATTTCTAGATAGCTTTTCATCCACACATGATACAGTGCCCATCGGTCATTTGGATGCATGGTCCAAACATCCTTAATCGATAGAACGATTCGTGGGTCGAGAACGTCTTTACCCGAGAGTTTCTTTTGGATGAACCTCTTTAAAATACGTTGATCTGGCTTGTCCAAAAGATGCAAGTCAAAGCCGAGAAATGGATAGTCTTCCTCTTCCTCGCCGCCAGAGTCCTCTTCGTCATATTCGACATCAATCATTCTTTCAGACTCGATGGCACTGCGCTCATATTCTACATCGACTGTGGTTTTATCTTCAGCAGGATCGTGAATTGGGATCTTTTCTTCTTCTTCCTCCTCCTCCTCCTGGCGTTTATCACTCTGCCCATGTGGGTTCCAATCCCTATCGTTGTGACATTCACATAGTAGCCACTCTACCATCCAGGAGTTTGAATGTTTCATATGAGAAAGCCGCAGGAGGCTATCGTAAAGCTTCCATGACATGAACGGACCTAGTTCGTACTCGTTGATGATCCCATGTCTTGAACCCTCTATCCTAGCTTGCGTTCTCTCCACACGTCTCTTTGCAGCGTCAACTTCTTTCTTTACATGACGAACCCTTCGTTGAACGTACTCTTCATCATTCCGTACTCTCCGACCAACCAAACGATTCAGATTGAAGGCTTGTAACTGCTCACTCTTGCTTCGACTCCCAACTCTCACGATGCCATCGTGATGGAATTTTAAGATGCCTTCCAGAAATTGATCGAGAGCATGATTGGTGTAGCAAACGAGCAAAATTTGGCCAGGCTCTTCGTCACTTGACCAGATGTTTTTGTTACGTAGAAGGGTTTCCACAATCTTAAGTCCAATGTAGGTCTTGCCAGTACCTGGAGGACCCTGTATGATAGACAGTTCTTTAGTGAGAGCCGCCTTTGCTGCTTCGTATTGTGAATGATCAAGCTCTACGTCGTACAAATCAGGCCAAGCACCATCACAAAGAACGTCAACTTTTTGACAGCGCCGTTGCGTACGTTTCAGCAATGGCGAGATATCGATGCTTCTTTGCTCTTGTATCATGTCGCCATCTTCAGTAATTATGCATTCCATTAGGTAGTCAGGTGGCTTTATATCACTTAACATACTCAAAGTATATCTTGAAAATGGCAAGGAATGTCTAGACATACGCTGGAGTCCTAGGAGAACTGGACGATATGCTTCAAAGAAGACGGATGATTCTGCCATTACAAAAGTCTTATTTTGGAGACAAGATGCATCTTCTTGGTCGACCAGTGTTACTGCTACCAATCCTTTCTCTAGATCTTCAACATCCCTTTTGGCGACTGTAGCGAAAAGGTACGACTTGAAATCATCTGTTGAGAGGATAAGCAGTGATCCGTACATGAGCCGCTTTGTCGAGTTCCATCGGACTCTGGGCAACTTCTTGAAAGCCATGTAGTGGGATATTCCCGAGAAGTCGCGGACGGATTTATCAAACCGAGCTTCCTCATAGATGCGCACATCCTGAAGTTTGGCCCTCCTATCAGGATTAGCTTTCTTGAAAGTTAGGTACTCAGATATCCCATTGCGGAGAGGGTAAATGAAGTCTTCCTTTAGGAGTCTGAATTGAACGTCCAGGTAGTGGTCTACATCGGCATACACTCCTCTTGTTAGGTGAGGACGAAGAAATGGTTGATATCCAGGTTGCAATTCCTTGACGGTAGGAAGAATGTTTTGCTGGCGAAAATCGTCAGGGGGTGGGTTCTTTGAAATTCGGTCCATCTGTCGCCTTTTCTCTCTCTCCTTTTCAATATCCTCAATGTGACTGCTCAACATCTTTATTGACTTCATAAGCTCATTCCGTCTTTCATCTTCATCCATTTCTGATACAGCGTCGGAAATTAGTGTGACAGCGACTTTGAGATCAGACGCACGGCTCGGCAAACTTTGCATCGCTGAAAGAAAGACAGTGAAAACATTCTTCAACATTGTCGATCGTCTTTCTCCGATTTGCTCTCCATGACGCCTAAGCTTAGTCATAAACGTGCGTAAATGCTGACCACATAGCTTCGAGTCAAGTGTCATTGTGAGGAGCATGGTCACTGTTTGGTCCACACCTAGAGCTCCACAAATGAATGCAAGAGCCTTCCAAAAGAGGTGTTGACGTATTTCATCTATCGAGTCATCATTTAGACCAGCTTGAAGGTTTCCTTTAAGGGACCCGAGCTCAGTAGCAGCCTCTGAAGGGTCTTTCTCGAGAATTTCCATTAGAAGTCTAGAACTAAGAGGTCTGAAGTTGCCTTGGTTCTTGGAGAATCTACCCTGGGACTGTCCGCGTCTGCAACGAAAGTAATATATGATAAAGTCAACATTTTTGTTAAATGCGATTTGTATATGGCCAGTGTTCTTTCCACATTCATTACAATTAATGAGTTCTCGAATACATATAGTCAAAATGTATGCCTCGGCAACTGCCTGGCCAAAATTATATTCACACTCAGCTTCGAAGTCTGATCAGATCCTTTCCCCGTATGCATGAATAAGCCAAGTTTGAAGTTTACTCTAGTCATATTTAATTAGAACTTACAGTATATGGTAATGAGTTATTCAATTCATTTTTGTTTTAAAAAAAATAATAAACCAGTGCTTCAATTAAGACCGGAGAAACTAGCTTAGTGTACCCATGGGGGACAGGGGCGATGTGCTACCCTGTAGAGAGCTTCGATGGCCCTTTTTATTTTGTTTATGCTTATAAATTATTTATACGGTTGATTTAGGGAAAGTTGGTAAACTTTGCCTTTTTAGAAATTTGGTTGCCCCTCCTGACAATTTTTTTTCCAGATACTCCAATGGGAGGAGGAGATCGATGTCATTATCATGATTGCATGTCCCTCCCTATAGGCTATGCATACCTAGTATTTTCATCTGTCCGGTAACCATGTCTTGTAGATCTAGATGCGTTATCCACATGGCCTCCTCTTTGACCCCGACCTCTTGCAGAAGTTCCTCGTTGTCCATCATGTTGTCTGTCACCGTGACGCTGGCGGAATGGGCCTCTTTTGTCATCATCGCCTCTCGTGTCTCGTTCTCTTACAGGAGGCCTACCCTGCCCTTCACCTCTTCCCCTTTCTCCATCTCTTCTACCTCTTGGAAAGTGATCTCCCCTGAATCTCTCGGGATTTTCGGCGACTACCCTGTCTCGGGATCCGTCCCTTGTGCGCGATCTTCTACGATTCATTCTATCATGACTGTCGTCTCTTCTGTCTAGTCTGCCACCATCTATACCCGTTAGTGCTCCCCGTCCTTGTCGTCTGAGTCCACCTCTACGTCCACCTCTCCCGCTGTCATTCCTTAGATTAGGACCAAGCTCAGAATATCTATCGTTGCCGTAGTGGAGCTGTTCATCGTTCCACATCTTCAACAACCATCAGACCTACAGAGCAAATGCAAACACGTTATGATATATGATGTCGGTATTTTCACCCATCATAGTTGTGGTTGAAAATTCTAAAAAGGACATGAGTTCAACAATTATAAGCATTTTATTTTGTTCCTTCTATTTAGAGTATTATAATTTGTATTTAAGATTATACAGCAAATGAAGATCTCTATTCAAACAATCTTTCGTTCAAACAGTTTTGGATCCTAGAGACATGAAAACATCATGCAATATAATTAATGAAAATGATAAAGGTGCCCTTTCCAAAAAAAAACTATCGGTGTTTATGACTCGATGACATCATAAGCGGATCCATAGGGTTCGTTTCGCTACACAAAAAAGGGCAAGAGAAAGGCAAAAAAAGAAGAGGAAAAGAGGAAGGGGAAGAATAAAGGAAAGTATGGAGTGGAATCGGTGCTTAGATAGGTCCCTCTCAAGTCAGTATCAAAGATTACTTAAATTGTTTAATGGATTGCGGCGTTTTCCCCCGATTTACAGACCGGGATATAAAAAAATAGACTCGTGCTTCGCGGTCGCATCATTGATTAAAGGAGAAACCCATCCTTTTCATTTTTCCAAAAAGTGCAAAGAATGCCCATTGTTGGGGTATCAATACACGTTTCACTTCAACTATCTGATCAGATAACTATCCCGTTCCTGGTGACAAAAAAGTTGTAGAATGTCCAGTTTTCAAATGAGGAAAAAAAATTGATAATCTCGCGCTTCCCGCTTGCATCAATTGTTTAGTCAGATACCTTTTCTGCACACGTTTACAAAAAGCGCTAGGAGTATCCAGTTTCCCAGTCGAAAAATCTGAAATTTTTACTTCGCGCTCGCATCAATTGTCTACCTATCCTGTACATGGTTACATAAAGTTTTAGACTCTAGTTTTCAAGTAAGAGAATACAAAGGTTTTCCCTTTGCAGTCGTATTGTTTAGTAAGATAAGATAAGTAAGATAACTTGTCCTCTTCATTGTTAATAAAAGAGTGCTATATGTCAATTTTTCATGTCGGTAAACAATTTTCTCCTCGCGCTTCGCGCTCGCATTATTTGATTGATGAGATGTGTTAGTGTATCTTCACCATAACCCACAGCAAACCGTCATTAGCATGCCCCTTTTCAGATAATAATATTGAAGTATTCAGCTTGTGCTTCACGCCTGCATAGGTTGGTGATTACGAAAACTCCTGAGAATATTCAATTTCCATGTCAATTCATGAAGTATCCAAAGATATGACATACTTTATCTTTAAAAAATAATTTAAATATGATTTAGTTTATCTTTAACCAAATCAACACCCATCCTTGTCCGATTTAAAAAAAACGACTAGACAGAAAAAAAAGATTTACGAGCAGAGAAAATCACTGATGAAAAACAAGTTAAATGATCTGGAGGTGGGATTAAGGGAAGTAAACAATGTATTCATTAACGGAAATCTCAACCCATAGAATAGGCAACTTCTGTACAAGGCAAACATTTCGAGGAAGGGCAAAGAATATAACTATCTGGACGAGTAATGGAAGGATCCAGGTCACGAAAGGCCCCTTCATCCCGCCATCTTGATTGCTTCTGAAGAGGATCTCATCAAAATAAACTAAAAACTTCCCTTAAATTAAATTAGAATTAGAAATTAGGGGCACAGCTGCCCCCCCCCTTTGGGAGGCTTTTTTCTCTGGAAATTGTGCTCCCCCCCCCCATTGGAAAATCCTGGCTCTGCCTCTGAGTAACGGTAGGGGATTTCCTTGATTTTGCGAAAGCTTTTGATACCATTAACCATTCTATATACTTATTTCTGAAGTAAAGACGTATGGTATTCGTGGTTTGCCACTTGCCTGGTTCAGGAATCTATTAAACAGGGCACAATATGTCCAGGGCAATGATGCCGTTTCGTCTTTCAAAGAAACCTTGTATGGCTCTCGGTTCTGGGATCAACTTTATTTTTGTCTCATCTGCATAGGAGAGTGAGACTATATGCGCCGCTTTTCCGACGACGCCGGCGGCGTTAACACCAAATCTGAACCGAAGGTTAAGTTTTTTAAATGTTTAAATGACAGCATAACTTAGAAAGTATATGGATCTAGTTCATGCAGCTTGACCATAAGGTTAATCAAGGAATACTAAACATTCTGCCTGAGTTTCATGTCACATGATCAATGTCAAAGGTCGTTTAGGGTCAATGAACTTATACCATGTTGGGGGAATCAACATCAAAATCTTAACAATGTTAAGTTTTTTAAACGTCATCATAACTTAGAAAAGACATGACTCTAGTTCATGAAACTTAAACATAAGATTAATCAAGTATCACTGAACATCCTGTGCAAATTTCAGGTCACATGACCAAGGTCAGACGTCATTTAAGGTTAAAGAACTTTGGCCAAGTTGGGGGTATTTGGTGAATTACCATCATAGCTTTAAAATTTTATTGGTCTAGTTCATAAAATTTGGACATATTATGTCCAAGTTTTATGAACTTAACCTATCACCTTGGTCATGTGATCTGAAACTGGCAAAGGATGTTTAAAGATACTTGATTACTCTTATGTCCAAGATTCATGAATCAGATAAATAAATTTGTATGTAAATATTATATATATGTTTGCTTTTTTACCACAATTTCAACGGTGGATTCTCAGCACTCAGCATTCAAATCCACAATACAGTACGACAATACACCACAGGTGGTATGTACTTATATAGGAATAAGAAGAAGAAACTTTCAAAGCTATGATGGCAATTCAACAGATATCCCACATGGCCGAAGTTCATTGACCTTTGAATCACTGAATATCACATTTCAGGTCACATGACCGATGTCAAAGGTCAATGAACTTTGGCCATGTGGGGGTATCTGTTGAATTACCATAACTTTGAAAGTTTTGGATCTGATTCATGAATCTTGGACATAAGAGTTATCAGGTATCACTGATCATCTCTTGCGAATTTCAAAGGTCACTTAGTCATTGAACTTTGGTCATTTTGGAGGTAATTATTAGATAGCTGTCTTAACTTTCAAAGTTTATCAATATAGTTTATATATAAGGGTAATCAAGCATCACTGACAAGCCTTATTTCGCATGATCAAGGTCAAATGTATTTCATTGTCAATGAATATAGTATTGTATCATTATATGGTGTTTTTGTGAATAATTATTTTACATTATTATTTAGATGTATGGTTTTAGAGGCGCAGATATTTTTTTGACGTCTTGCAAGGCTGTTTCAAAGAGACAAAATATTAAAACTGATTTTTATCGTTTATGCCTTTGAAAGCCGGCTGGAATTTGACGAATTGGTGAAGAGGTTCGAGTTCTAATCACGTCTTTGGATGGTGACGATAAAGGTCGGTCTCAGACGTAAACAGTCTGATTGATAAATGGCTGTAAAAACTCGATCACCCCCCCCCCGGAAATCGTTGTTACGCTTTGGATATGGTGGGGTAGTTTTTGCAATGTGAATGGATCATAATTATGATAATTAGCTTCCGGTGGGGAATTCCACAGCCTTTGAATACATTTGGTGTGTCATCATGACGACAACATTATCAGAGAATATATGTGATCTGTGTTTGAAAAGCTACTAGGTGTATGCAAGTTTTTCATCCAAGAGGGGCACGCATCATCTCCAAAAACAAACGTAAGGGAACCAATTCGACTAAGCGTAAAGGCGGGCCCTTTTTTCTCCATATTTTACTTAAAATCAAGTGAAATAAGTTCCGTTTATTTTTGGCGGAATTCTTAGCCAATTTATATATATATATATATATATATATATATATACATATATATATATATATATATATATATATATATATATATATATATATATATATATGTATGTATATATATATATGTATATATATATATATATATATATATATATATATATATATATATGTTTTCATCATCTGCTGCATACAGCTTATATCTATAACAAATGTCAGAGATTCGCCACCTCTTCCCCTATTAAACGTGTACTACTATGTGAACGGCAAAAGAGATGAAGGGATATGGAAGTAATCCAAACTGTTTACAAACACCCCCCCCCCCATAAAAAGGGGGATTGGAAGTAAATTGGAGAAAGAGACTCAATATGACTCCTCGTTGCCCTCCGTAACTTGCTTAAAACAATAATTCAGACCCCCCCCCCCATCAACCACCCCAAACGAAGAGACAGTCAAGTTACATACCGTCTAAATTATTTTGTGAGTATGCAAACAGCATCTCTTTCTAATTCGCAAACTGCACCCCTCCCACACACACACCCGCAAAACACATGCACAAACACACCCTCCCTTAAATTTGCAGATATACATCTAATTCCCTGACAACGGAACATCGTCGTAATCACGTGATTTTCAAGTATTTAAAATCGACTCAATGTGACGCCTAGATGGCCTTCATAAAGGGATACTCCAGACTGAAAATAACGTGATTTAAGAATAGATTACCAGAAATCAGACAAACATCGAAAGTTTTATCAAAATCGGACACGGAATAACAAAGTTATGGCATTTTAAAAATTTGCATTATTCCGGTGAAACAGTACTAGGCTTGCTTTCCTGAATATTCAATGAAAATACTTTCATGATGTCGCTTCCCCCACTCTTTCTTTTGTATCATATTATATGAAATTAGGTATGTTCAATTTTTTTCCTTCAAGAGCCAAAAATATTGGAATATCAACTGATTAAGTGCATGAGATATTCATTGCTGCAGCTCACTTCAATACAACGGAGACATATCATTCACACATGGATGAAAATGAAACAATTGCGATTTCATGTAATAACAAAAGAAAAAAAAGAGTGGGGATGTCATATCATCAGCCCATCTAATGAATATTCATGACGACGTGCTTATAACTGTTTTCACTGTTCACTATATATTGCTAAACTTCAAAATTCACTAACTTCGCCATTTGTTATCAGATTTTGAGGTAATTTTAAGCATTTTGCTCTGTGAATTTGTTTAGCCCGGAGAATCCCTTTAATTTTTTCAAATAAAACATTTATTTCTTCCATTTCATTACATTTTTCATAAACATAAATTCATACATTTATCAATTTGTTACAGAAAAATATAAATATGTACATATTGGGTTTAAGGAAGAAGGCGTATACCCTAAAAGCTTAGGCTTGTGGCGGGATACGCCTATATAGACAAAAATACAATACAATAAACAATACAAAGGAAAGGGCAGAGAAAATAAAAGGAAAGGGAACAAGAGAGGGAGACGTGAGCGGGGAGGCGGGCATGAATTACTAAATAAAATAGAATGCTCAACAAAATATCAGTGGGGGCAAAATGTAAATGCCGCAACAACAATTTGTCCATGGTTCATGTTCATGTTTAAAGTCAAAAGGAGACGTAAGATGGGAAAGATTTATATATAAAACGACAAAAGCAATTTTTTCATTTTTTATACTTAAAGCTGGTTGTCGACAAAGATTTTTTTTATGTAATCTGGAATTTCGTTCCATATTTTGGGGCGAGTATAACGAATGTTGTGTTGGAAGATTATTTTTCTATGTTTGGGAATGAATATTTTATTATTTGAGCGGGTATCAAAATGATGTATGTTGGAAACATGTGTAAATGAATCACGAAATTTTTGTGGAATTTGAGAATTTAAACATCTGTAGAGAAAAATGACATTGTTGAAGTTTGTTGATGTCTTCTAATTTCAACAATTTTAGGGAATGAAACAAATTCGTGGTATTTGCTAGTGGTATATTGTCGTCTGGAGAAATAATACGTACAATTTTATTTTGAAGGGAACATAATTTTTTAAGATGGGTTTGATATGTGTTAGCCCAGACTAAATTACAGTAATAAAAATATGGCAGGATTAAAGAGCAATACAATGTACGTAATACAGTTTTAGGCAAGTAAAACCTTAGGCGATATATTATTCCAATATTTTTTGCAACTTTGTTCTCAATTTCATTTATGTGATGTATCCATGTTAAATTACTATCAATGATAACGCCAAGAAACCTAGTATTTTCAACTCTGGGAATTATTTGGTTGTTAAGCTTCACCACTACATGATTAAGATCAATACGCCTTGTGGAGTTACGGAATATAATGTAATTGCATTTCTTATAGTTAATGGTAAGCTTGTTCGCACAAAACCATTTACAAACATTTGTTAGTTCAGTATTTACAGTTTCACATAAGTGATAAAGATTTTTATCAGAATAAACAATATTGGAATCGTCGGCATACATAATAAAGGAAAGGAGATTTGACGAACGATAAATGTCATTAATAAATAAAATAAACAAAAGTGGGCCAAGTAGTGACCCTTGTGGTACTCCACATTCAATTGTCCTTAGTTCAGACTGAACGGAGTTATAAATGGTGCATTGTTTATGATTTGAGAGGTAACTAGAAAAAAGGTCGAGGGCAGTTCCACGAATACCATAGTTATTTAGTTTTGATAAAGTATTTTATGATAAATAGTGTCAAACGCTTTTGACAAGTCAATAAATATCCCTAATGCAAATGAGTCGTACTCAAAGGAGTCAATTACGGTATTTGTTAATTCAAGAAGAGCTAGTTCTGTTGAGTGGTCACTACGAAATCCGTACTGAGATTCAAAAAGACACTTGTTATTTTCAAGAAAACTATAAGCCCTTCTATAAATGATCTTTTCCAATATTTTAGAAAAAAAAACAGAAAGCACTGATATGGGCCTATAATTACCAATTTGCTCTTTGTCACCAGTTTTAAAATTTGAGAAACTCGAGCAATTTTCATTTCATGACTAATTGATTAGTCATCTAGATATACTCATATTTGCCAGGGGCGTTACTCCAAAATACAAGACTTTCTTCAAAATATTTGGGAACATAGGCCTATAAACGTCATTGTTTTTTATCATTACTTTGCATTTCCCAACTTGAGTAGGCCGTTTTCATAGCTAATTTGTAATTTGAAAATACTTTACACTGTACATTTCCTTTCTTGTTTGTTAAATTGTTCAATATTATTAATGTATGCTACTTAATCGTTTAGTAAAGCGCTTAGAACCACCATGTATTAAGCGCTATAGATGTATTGTTATTATCATTAGTATTATTATTATTGTTGTTGTTATTATTATTATCATTATCATTATACCATGGCGGTGCCACCGCCCCCATCCCTCCCGCCCTTACAATTTTTAAGGGAATGTGTCCCTGTTTGACGCCCATGGTGTCAAGGAGTTTTTGCACGATGGATTCAAGACCTTTATTCAAGAACATAGCAATTGTAGATCGGCGCAAATGCAGTTCGCACCGGTCGACTTTGAGAAAATTTCCCCACCAGTGACCAGTAACTGTTCGAAAATATCGTATAGTAAGTCTCTCAGTCATAGTTTAAGGTCAATATGATCACCACTTTTCCGAACATCGCGATCGGGAACGAGTGCATTACGGCTTCGATCTCTGCGTCATCGTTCAAATTGACATCGCTTCGCTTGGATTCTCCATTATCTTGATATAAACTGAAGTTAGCGAGCAAAATCATCCGGAGATACGACGAACAAACGAGTGAGTGTCGCAGTGCGATCTTTTGATCTCTAACTTCAGTTCTTATCAAACCTACTGCCGAAGCCAAGTGAAGCGATTTCTGTCTGAGAATTCGAACGATGACGCCAAGATCGGTGCCGAAATGCAGCCGTTCCCGATCGATATTCGGAAAAGCGGAGGTCATATTGACCTTGAACTAGCTGTGACATTTTTTAAGTTACTAGTGGGAAAATTTGTTCGAAGTGGGCCGGTGCGAAACTGCATAAAACTCCCGAAAAGCAGTTTTGTTATAAGTTTTGGAATTTATCAATTATGTCATTTGTCCAGAGTCCGGGACAATACTCGATCCTATTTTGATTCACTTTTTAATTTCTTGATTGTTTATTTTCATGTAGGACATTTCAAAATACCTTTTCTACGTTTGGAAATCCGCCGTGCGTCGTTGAACGAAAACTCTCTATTGATATCCCTAAATGCATTTCAATTTTTGAGAAGCACTGTGCAACAAATCACTGACATTACACTCACCACCTTTACTCTGCTCAACACCTTGAGAGAAGCTGCATTAGATTCCCCAACTTGACATCGACAACAATAAAAAAAAATCTTTGGTCAATCGTCCTGCGGCATAACAGTATAGACTTCGTAAAAGTTCGCTTCACGACGAATAGTAAAAGAAATCAAAATATAACTCCATTTCTCAATAAATTGAATGTTTTCAGTTATCTGCGTGAAAATATTACGAGCGCAGAACAATTCGATTTCGATGTTGCCGAATGAACTAAACGGGCAACGGATGTGATTGAGAAATGAGACATGCACATCTATTTTGAGACACGGGAAATACCACGTGGAATTCCCCGCAAATGTGTGCCGCCCGCGCTCTTGCAGAGTATGGTTCGTTACAACATGAACGAAAAAGATGAGACTACACAACATTCATTTTGAAAAAAAAAACATTATTTTCTCGCCTGCAGAGCTGAAGCAAGACACTGGCGCTGCTTTTCCACCAGCGGCGAATGATTACTGTCCGATAAACAGCGGCGTAACTATATTCGTGGGGGCAGAAGGGAACGTCCCCCCCCCCCCCCATCTGCTGGCCAAAACAAACGGGGGATAAAATAAGGAGAAATGTTGGATCAGATGCGTAAAAAATAGCAATTGCTTTTTCGGGGCTTTTGCTTGGTTTTGCTTGATTAAGTTTGCATAAAAATGAGCGAGTAAATACTTTTGCTACCATGTTCAAGCAATGATCGCTAACTGACTGCCAGCATTTCAAAGCGTATGTATAAAGCGACCATTTCGTTTGTGCGTTCTGAAAGCACTAGCTTGTGTTTTTTTTAAGCTCCGTCAGAGCAGCTTGAGCGTTTGCAAGAAAATGGTTTAAGCACTAGCAAAGGGTTATGCATATAAAATAAGTCAATCGGTATAGCATTATATTTTGCTTGGCTTGCTATTGCTTGTGCTTGAAGCAATTGCATGCCAGCATGCTACTTTTCATGCATCTGACCCAATGGTCTAACTGTATTAAAATTATTGGAAGCCAAAAGTGTAAAAAAAAATTGTTAAGTTGTATGTTTCTTATGTTATGTGTGCTCTTTCCTGATTCATCCATGGTGAAGACAATCATCTTTTTATACTTCCTAGAGAATTATGAATGAATTGAGAGCCAAATGAGCTGAAATATGATATCTCTACTGTTGGTGATTTATGTAACGATTGGCTCTCCATACTTAAACCACAACTTTAAACCTGAGTTTAAGTCAATCCCGAATTCAGAATACGAGCCATTGAGTACGATGAGCTTGAATGGAAAGAGGGATCATGAAAATAATGACTGAAGTAAATCTGGTAATGGGGGATGGAGATTGTACGTTGGTCATAAAAGCGAAGTGTTTTCTACGAGTTTTTTTCAAAATATCAATAAAATGCCCCCGCAGCCCCCCCCCCCCCCCGCTGCGTGCATCAATAAAACTATAAAACAAGATTGAGGAGGAGAAGATCAGTGGTGTAAATAGAGGGGAGATGTTAATATCGAGCAGACATTTCAAAATTTGTTTGGGTGCCCCCATATCAAGGGCTATGTACACCAGGGTACACATGAGCATTATACTATCATGTTTCACGATTGTTTGTTCGATGGCTGTTATGATTTTTGTGTGTCATATGAATTACCGAATTACAGTTAAGCTGACCGTGCATTTCAATATACGAGCGAGTGACGCGAGCGAGCAATTTTTCTGTATAGTTGGAGAATGAACCAAGCTGTGCATGACAACTTTTCAAACCATGGAGATAGTTTCCATGTTAAAACCAACTCAGTGTGATGGTTTAGTTCCGTGACGAATAATGAGGGAAAATCTGGGGCTGAGGTTTGCGAGAGAGCCCGAAACTCGATGAGGCCTATCGTTTGTAATGAACATATTCGCAAAAAAATAATGTATCAACAGTTTGATGTTGAAACTTAAGGACCTACTACGTTTCATCGTTTTCTTAGTTGGGGCTCCATCCCCACCCTACCTTCCTGAGTACAATTGTGTGTTGAAGACATTTATAAAGCTACCCCTCCTTCAGAGGATATTACCAGCGGTGACTGTACAAAGAGAGCATTATGGCATTACCTAGTATATACCATTTTCATTCGTGAAACTATTTACTCTGTCGCTGTTAGCTTTCTCGCATATACACTATTTAACTTTATTTTTGCCACGCACATCCCCCCCCCCTTCCTTAATAAAATCATGCTGCCACCACTGATAGCTATTTGTTGATCAACGAGGTGAATATTAATCGAGTCATTTGATATTGCTATAACCATTGTGGTAGGGTCCATGCTATAACCTATCCATATACTTGCAGGGTATGCATGGGGGATTCCCCGCGCTTCAGGTGCAGATCTGAGATCTGACGCAATAGACTCTTATTTAAAGGAGAATGAAACCATTGGAACGAGATAGCTTGTGTGAAAACAGAAAAATCAAAGAAACAGATCAACAAAAGTTTGAGAAAAATCGGACAAATAATGAGAAAGTTATGAGTATTTGAATATTGCGATCACTAATGCTATGGAGATAGCAAATTGGCAATGTGACAAAGATGTGTGATGTCACTTGTGAACAACTCTCCCCAGTATATATTTCACTTGAATTGCCTCTTTAATCACATCTATCCATAGATCATGTGCTCTTTCTACATGAGGGCAAGTAATACATATTTTTTTAAGAATACATCACGGATAAAGAGTTTGCATCATCATAAGAAAAAGCAAAAAGAGACATTTTGAGGGTATTTTATAGTCCACCAAAGGGAAAGTTGTTCATCAGTGACATCACACATCCTTGTCGCATTGCCAATGGTAGGATCTCCATAGCATTAGTGATTGCAATATTCAAATGCTCATAACTTTCTCATTATTTGTCCGATTTTTCTCAAACTTTCTTTTATGCTTATTTTATGATTTTTCTGTTTATACACAAGCCTATTTGTTCCAAAGGTTTCATTCCCCTTAAATAGAAGGCCTTTGGTCTCACAACCAATGCAGACCAATATTTGCACAGAGCTATTAACTTGAAGTTGATAGTGATGACGATATGAATATTTGGTGTTTCCCGTTTGTACGATACCAGTGTACAATCACCATCCGCTGTCTCAACTTCCATAAGCGGATCCAGGAGGGCCCCCCCCCCCTGGCGGAGAGAAAAAAAGAAAGAAGTGGGAAAGAACGAAGAAAAGAACAAGAAGGGGAAAGAAAGGAGAAAAGGGAGAGGAAAAATAAGAGGAAGACGAGACAATAAAAAAAGAGGTCAGGGGCAAACTTGGAAAACAAATCTTGGAAAACGAATCTTTCATGTAAATATATAAAATTTTCGCTCGCGCTTTGCACACGCATTGTCTGATCGATATGATACATATCTTGCTCAATATAGGCTTATATGGAGCTGAAAGTATTAAGTTTTAAAGTCAATCTATACAAAACATATGTCAGCTCGGACATCGAACTCTCATTATATTCTCTTTATTTAAGGATTGAGTTTTTAAGTGAGCTTTAAAATGTCCGTTTTATGGTGTGATTTTTTTTTCAGCTTGCGCTGTATGCTCGCATTATTCGATTTGCCATGTACCTATTTTATTCCATAAAGTTCTCAAAATATCCCTTTTCAGGTTTCTGATTGTCAAAACGTAGGCATTTGAGCAAGCCATGTGCGCTCGCATTTTGATTGGTGAGCTATGTATACCTCTATTAATTCCGAAATTAATCTATTATTCAATTCTAATTAATTCTATGCGCGCACGCATGTTTATCAAGATTCGCAGCTTTTTCTTTATTTAAAACGTGCTTAAATTGTCCAGCATTAGATCAGAATGTGAGAAAATTTATCGTCGCTCTCGCCTTATTAGTGTAGAAAGATACTGAATTACCCATACTTTTTTCATAATTTACAAAACAGGAGTAGAGTTCCCGTTTTTAGGTCTGAAATATCTTTTTGCGCTTCGCTCTCGCATTGATCATTTTTAGGTAGGAATGTAAAAAATGTTCAGCTCGCGCTTCGCGCTCACTTTAAATAAACGTTTGAAATATGCATCGACTTAATGGGTAACTGCAAAAATTCCTTAACTGGCCCTTTTTTATCAGACCAGAACACATATTAAAGATCAGAATCACAAACATTGCCCAGTATGTTCAATTTTCAGGACAAAATACAAAAAAAAAATCGCGCTCATACTATTTAGATAGGGCTTATGAGATGTGGGAGGCTGAGCGGGAAAAATATGGCTGGAACATTGTTTAGCACCCTGTTACACCCACAAATGTAATAATCGCCCACAAATGTAATAACGCCCACAAATGTAATAACACTTTACCCACAAATGTAATAACGCCCACAAATGTAATAACACTTTACCCACAAATGTAATAATTTTTGATCGCCCACAAATGTAATAACACTTTACCCACAAATGTAATAACGCCCACAAATGTAATAACACTTTACCCACAAATGTAATAATGCACTTTACCCACAAATGTAATAATGACTTTACCTACAAATGTAATAAATTTGAAGTGATTTTTGGCGAATTCGTTCTAAACTAATATCCTATAGTAATGCGTTCATATAGCACAAAAGTTCAAAGTCTTTTTTCCAGACCCGGTTAATGAAATATTACAGTACAAGTCCAAGTCTTTTTCCAGACCCGGTTTTTCAAAATTATAATATACGTCCAAAGTCTTTTTACCGCATCCGGTTGTTTCAAAATTATAATATACGTCCAAAGTCTTTTTTCCAGACCCGGTTAATTCAAAAATTATAATGCAAGTCCAAAGTCTTTTTTTTCAGACCCGGTCGTTTCAAAAGTTATAATATACGTCGGTGAGGGGTAAAGACAACACTCTAAGCCCAAGCATTTTAAGTGGGTTTAATTTTGAAGATTGGTCTCAGCTGTCAATTTTTTTTCAATATTTCTTTATCTTTTAAATAACCGGGTCCAGACGAAAGACTAAGCATAATACTCGTATTATTCCACAAGAATAAGAATTTGAGTCTTTTGTTTTTAGGATTGCTTAAATCATTTTTAAATCACCGGGTCTGGAATAAAGACAACGCTCTAAACGTGTGCTTTTCTACATGCATGGTCTTAATTTGGAGGATTGTTGGTTCTTAGATTCGTTGTTGGGGGTTGAGTTTTATTGATTTTTTATTCCTGAAATAATTATGTCTGGAGGAAAGTTGATCTTCGATAATCGGTCTTCATGTTGTTCCACTGTAATTAGATTATTGGATATTCGTTTTAGAATATTTGTAAAAACTATTTTATTTTTCAAATAGTAACCAAGTCTGGAGAAAGGATGTCTGCTTTACCCAAGCGTTATTACAATGTTTTGTAGGGGTAGTAGTATTATTTTTAAAACAGATATATTTTTACTGGGTGAAACTTTGGAAATTTGGTCTTAGATTCGAAGTTTTTCAGTTACTTTTTTTTAATAGCCGGGTCTGGAGGAAAGAGTACGTTTTAAACCTCGTGTTATTCCACGAGAATAAGAATATAAGGTCTTATGTTAGAAGATTTTTTTTTCGTAACTGTTTTAGGTCTGGAATAAAGACAACACTCTAAACCTCTTTTAAAACAGGTTCTTAGGTTGAAGGTTTGTTTGGTCTTAAACTTTGATTTTTTTTAATTCTTACTATTAGCGTTTTTAAAGAAAAAAAATGGTCGGGCTGAAAGACTACGCTATATATCCAGCATTAATAAGATTATGGGGTCTTTATACTGTTTTTAAACTGTTATTCATAATGTTTAAATAACAGGTAACCGGGTCTGGAGAAAAGACTACGCTTGATTCTCAATTTATTCTTAGTGCATATATTCACAATATACACCGTATAAGTTGAAACAACAACAAAGACATTTATTCCACCAGTTTTAATTATCTGGGTCTGGAGAAAAGACTAAGCTCGATTCCCATTTTTTTCCACAGGAATATCATTATCGTATCTTAGTTTGGACTTATATTATAAATTTTGAAATAACTGGGTCAGGAAAAAGACTTTGCACTTATTAAAATTCTTGAAACAACCGGGTCTGGAAAAAAGACTTTGGGTTTATATTATAATTTTTGAAACAACCGGGTCTGGAAAAAAGACTTTGGATTTATATTATAATTTTTTAAACAACCGGGTCTGGAAAAAAGACTTTGGATTTATATCACAATTTTTTAAACAACCGGGTCTGGAAAAAAAGACTTTGGACTTTTATTATATTTTTTTAAACAACCGGGTCTGGAAAAAAGACTTGGGATTTATATTATAATTTTTGAAACAACCGGGTCTGGAAAAAAGACTTTGGATTTATATCACAATTTTTTAAACAACCGGGTCTGGAAAAAAGACTTTGGACTTTTATTATAATTTTTGAAACAACCGGGTCTGGAAAAAAGACTTTGGATTTATATCACAATTTTTTAAGCAACCGGGTCTGGAAAAAAGACTTTGGATTTATATTATAATTTTTGAAACAACCGGGTCTGGAAGAAAGACTTAGTATGATTACTATAGGATTTTAGTTTAGAACGGATTCGCCAAAAATCCCTTAAAATTTATTACATTTGTGGGTAAAGTCATTATTACATTTGTGGGCGATCAAAAATTATTACATTTGTGGGTAAAGTGTTATTACATTTGTGGGCGTTATTACATTTGTGGGTAAAGTGTTATTACATTTGTGGGCGTTATTACATTTGTGGGCGTTATTACATTTGTGGGTGCAACACACCCCCCCCCCCCTCCCCCGTATTGGCGGAAGCTGGATCTGCTCCTGACTCTTCAACTTTCCTGTCATTATCCTAAAAGTTCAAGTTATATAAGAAATCAAAGTAGGCATATTCTCTGAACATTTGTATCTGCTTTAGTCGTATAAACTGTGTGCTGCAGAAAACAACATAATAGCTGATGAATCATGTAAACTGTTCCTATTTATGTATAAGTGAAACAAATTCCTACCATAATATTCTGAAGAAAAGATTATGGGAAATTGGAAATTGGATATATGAAAGTGATTTACTATATTTTGTGCAGAGATGAAGCTAGGATTCATAAGGGGGTCATTTTTCTTGACAAAAAAATAAGACAAATAAGACAAAATGGTCATCACTTCCAATTCGGAAACTACTGGTCTCCAACAGGATTTGATGAGTAAAAGGGGTATCCACTCCAAATACAAGACGCATTTCTATCATATTTTGACTTCCTAAGGGGTGCTTCATACTATATGGTACAATTTGTGTAAAATATTGGATGAGAAAGGAGACATCCCCCTTTCAGGAATGCGCCTAGCCATGACAAATCATGAAATATTATTCGTCTGTAGAGATGTTATGACAATGGCCTTGTTCAACACATGGGGCGAAGGAAGCGCGTTATTGTTCAACCTTTGGGTGGACAAAGTTCGCTTCAAACATGGATTGCGAAATATTCATGGATAAGAGAATAATCAATTATGTTGCACGTACCCATCAGGCGAACTTTTTGCTTTTGTTTGAAATGTCTTATTTCTACTTTTTTCAAGCATGAGGTTTTGTACAATAAATCAGTCATAATCAATGAACATATAAATGTTAAATAAAAATGAATGGGTTTGTTTTTCCTATTCAAATATACTTACAACAATAAAACAATATTATTATCTCACATCAAACATCAGACAAAACAACATAAATCTTCATGTTTTTCCGTTTAAATTAATAATCACATCAAATCCGCCTCCCTTATGTCCCATTTTACCCCCCCCCCCCCCACACACACACACACTTCAGCTCCTCCATCCCCTTCATACAACATCCACACAAAAAACACCACACTTAACAAAATAACACACCCAAACACTTGCTACACTCCCACACAAGTAGATTTCACATTTCATTATTGACCTAACTTATATGCGTTCGTTTTGTGAGCCTA
This sequence comes from Lytechinus variegatus, assembly GCF_018143015.1. Lineage (NCBI taxonomy): Eukaryota > Metazoa > Echinodermata > Echinoidea > Temnopleuroida > Toxopneustidae > Lytechinus > Lytechinus variegatus. The sequence goes on along the minus strand of NC_054741.1, from coordinate 15,001,157 downwards.
TCCCACTTCTGCAATACAACATTCACCTCTTCGTCTCTGATATCTGTTTCATTTTCCTAATAATTGTCAAACATCTTTAATGTAATTTCTAATGACGGAATAATTCCCTTAGATCTTAAAACAAAGCATATGTATATTTCAACCAAAAATACTATGTTGCATAACACACAATCAACCCACTCTATTAAGAACACACGCACACACTCACCCACAGACATCCCATAAATCTTTAATCATATTGGAATACATTTATAACACTTAAAAGCAAATCTTCTCGCTATATTAAATCAAAGGGATATGTGAAATATATCGCCTTAAAACAAACAAGATTTTATTTTTGATTCACGTGTGAATTCAACGTTTATTGTGAGAAATCTGAGTATACATCAAAAAGAAACATTTTTAATATGTAGAATGTGTTATGTCGAACAGAATGGGGGGAGTCACAATGTCCTAAACCATTAATTCCGAATCAGTTCAATTTGTGGTTAAACAAGAAAAACACTTTAAAACTTGAATGGTTTAATGTTACGTCCGTAAGAAAGCCAAAATGAAAGAAAAAATCAGAAATCCACATCACATTTTACATATACGTCGCATAATTATAATTACAGGATACGACATGTCAAATATTGTGTTCTATATTCACGTGGTTAATATAGACTTTTTCCCGATGACTTATAAGTTATTTACTCAGGTGTTTTCATGGTTTGTGAAATGATTGAACACCGTTTTAAATCAAATTTATCAAAATGATCTTCACAAATCCTATGAAAAAGAATAAATTTTCTTGAACAACATAAACCGAAACGACAATGAATTACATCAATACGAAATATATAACAAGTTGTAGAACAATGAGATTTAAAATTACATCACTTTCCTAAAAGGAAAGTGAAAATTAAAAAAATTCTATGAAAATCGGAAGTTATAATTTGAAACATTAAATTTTCATAGAATTTCCAATTGTACAGTCCTGTTTTATCAAACAAACCTTTCTCCTTATTTGTTTACCTTATGAAGTCACAGCAACGACTATACTTCTATTAATGAAGGAACTGGGAACTGTAAAACGGCAACTACTGAGCAAAACCAACTTAACATGAATTTAGAATTTAGATTATATACAGAGATTGGAGAAAAATACGGTAACGAAAGTACGTAAATAAGATATATATATACACACACATATATATGAAAAAGAGCAACACTAATACTAAGACACCAAGACAATATTAGATTATACATATATACATGTGTGGGGTGAGGATGTGTGTTTGTATTGGGGATGTGTATGTATGTATATACGACCTAGTAGCATCGCATTGCTTGCATTAGGCTTTTGTCTGAACATAACACGGCAGGAAAACAAAATCTATGACAAATCTGTATTTAGCCAATCAATTGGCAGTATTAAAGCACTAAAAGCATTTTCAAAATAACACAATTTTATGAATCAGGGTCCAAGTCTTAGTGTTGCTAAATTATTTAATAGAAAAAATACATTGTTATTGTCGCTGACTCTTGAATATTTGTGGTCAAATATTATGTACATGTCTTATAAGAAGCAAATCACACGGTCGAATTCTTTAAAGGGGAATTCAGCCTTGGCCATAAAATGTTGTGTTGGGAAGGAGAAAAATAAATCAAACAGAATGGTGAAAGTTTGAAAGAAATTGGACAAGCAATAAGAAAGTTATAGCTGCTTTAAAATTGAGATCACTAATACTATGTAGATTTCAAATTGGCAACTGGGTAAGTAAATTATGACAAGGGGCATGGACAACTTTCCCATAGGCCATGTTCTTTATTATCAGGGATTTGTGGTTTTCTCCTAAGTATCCATTCCCCTGGGGCAGTAATCTAAATATAACCCATGTAGTATATTGTTTTATGTCCTCATGAAAGAAAAATATAATTTGAAATAAAACTTTTGGGGAAAATGACATTTTAGCCATAATATGTATTGGAGTACATGGAAGAGTAGTCCTTGCCTTACATCACTATGACATCCCATATGCGGCCAATTTGAAATCTCCATGGGTATAGTGATTACCAATATTTACAACTTTTAAAAATTAATATCTCTCTTTTTGTTTGTCCAATATTGTTCAAACTTTCAACTATCAACTTGTCTGATTTTCCTTTTCCTTATAAAAACAAGCTTTTATTTGGGTTGGATTCCCCTTTAACTACGAGTGAATTAACGAAATTTAAGATGATTAAGAATTTACAACGGTTGGATTGATTCTACCGTGGTGAAATGAAAATATTGTCATTCTGAAAATCTTACATTAAAATCTGTCCAATGATTTCATCGGACATATAGGCCTGTGTGTGCAGTCTTGTGTAAAACGCATTCAATTTAATTTGCGACATAAACTTGGTTATTTCAATATATTCACAATATACTTCAAGAAAAACATTATTCACATACTACATGTACTTTTGCGAATGTAACAATGAAAGGCCAAACAATTATCGTATGCGTAGCATACCCTTGAATATACCATGCATATAACCAACCTCTTATCACCGGTTTTATTATTTTCTTCAACTAATGTGAGATACTTAAGCTATTTACAAATTTCCGTCGGCCTTAGGGTCTGCTTTAAGTAATAATTTAATTCAACTCTTTATTCCACTCTCATTTAAAACATACTACAAAGTTATACAAATCAAATATAAATTTACAGACGAGCATTCTTACTTACTCGTAAAACAAAAACCGGCATAATATTGAGCATAAATGGAAATAAGTATTATCAAAACATGCGCGATTATGGGTTAATCAAATTCCTATTCAGGTATGGATAAATGTATAAGATTTCGTCTACCTTGTTTAATAATACGCTCAGTAAGTTTTCTGGATTTTGGATACTAAATCCCGCCTGACTCAAAACTCGCTACAAAATATATAGGTCAAGAAATATGGGATAACTTTAAAGGGCTTGCCCCACGTCGCTGAAATCCCTGTACCTATTAACTGACAGCATGAATTTGTTCTAGTTATCCATTCCAAAACCTTTTTTTGATTCATAGGTAACATGCAAGATGATATCGTTCACATTATCTTAATATTGATATCAGACAATTCATTTGACAGCAGTGTCATTCCGTTGTTATTGCTGGCAATGTTGGATGTGAGATCAAAGATTTGGGTTAGATCTGATATCCACAGTAAAACGCGGGTTGATTTAAGTATGGTTTTCCAAATTGCTTTTCGACGATATCTTTATTACATATTTACAAATAGAGAGGTCATAAGGTCAAATACACCTTAACTTAAAATAATTGATTCTAAATCATATCATCCAAGTCAAAATTTCCCATATTAGCTTGGTCAGACCATGCTGCGTATCTTGCCCCATCCATCTCTGTAGCGACTCTATTGCCCTCTGTCAAACGATGGCTTGTGCCTCCTATATTTGAACCACACTCCGGGCACTTGGCAGCCTGCATGGCGCCCCCGCATTCACCAATGGCGTAGACGTGCCCTTTGGGACATTTGTACCAATGACCCTTCGCGAGACCTATGGCCGAGACGATTTGCTTTCTCTCCTTCTCAGTAATTCCTAGTGCGCCGGACTTAGAAACGATCTCTGTGAGGAGTCGGTTTACTGTATGAGCTCGTTCGGCAGTCATGACCTTCCCACCAAAGAGTTCCTCTTCGGTGTCCTTCACCTCTTTTCTAGCCTTTTCACGAGCAGCTGGTTTCGCGGCTAGGATCTTGAAGAGCTTTAAGGCTAGCTCGTGTCTTTTTGCTTCCATGTTGGCATCATTGGTCTGCTGTTGGGACATCCTGTTGATTGGCTCCTGGCACAACCACTTCTGAAGGACTTGTATATCATCCTTCACCTGTTTCATGTGCAACTTATTTTTAGATGAGGATGGTAGTGATTTGAGGCGTTTGGACTGTTTTCTCAATTCCTCCAAGAACGCGACTCTGTTTTTTAAGGCGGTAACTTCCCCATGGCTCAAAGCAGAAGTCGAATTGATCATACTGTAGAATCGATGGGCATCTGTTTCTCTAGGGAATAGGTTCCCATCTTTTGAGGTTGCTAACATACCCATGGTCTCTACTTCGAGACTCAGCTTATCACGAAGTGACTGTCGGAGATAGTATATTGTAGTTTCGTTTCCAAAGATGTTTCTTTTCACAGCGTTTATGTCATTAAGGGCTTGTTTAATGGTGTTTCCGTATCGGAGGTTGCGCCGTATTGGTTTTTTGCACCAAGGACATTCCTTCAACTTTGAGAAACAAAAGCAGAATAAAACAAAATATGAAATAGGAAAATTCGGTAGAGCATTACTCTTGAATAGAGCTTAGATAATAATAAATATAATTTATCGCACAAATGTGTGAAAGCACTGGTCTAGAGAATGCTAACCATAATTCATTCATCTTGCCCAGCAGTTCTTGAGACAAAAATTAGCCTCTCACACACAAAAATATGTCAGCACAAAGGGCATCATTTCCCTCTTGTTAAACACGATGCGGTAACCCCCAAACAGTATTTTAAAGAAATAAATATCCGCAGATATTATGGATATATTGTGTGAAAACGATACATTTGTGGATACGGCGAACGTGCGGATATAACCTGACAAGGAGATGTTTGAACCATTGGTAATTCCTTGGTCACTCTGGTCTTAGAGTCTGTTGAAAATGTTAGTACCAAAAAATAACAGAAATATTTATTCCGTATTCATATCAAGAATTTGCATAAAATTACTTATCCATACACAGACCAGTAATCCAATTTACGGTTACTCATGCACTTTTTTTATATTAAAAAAACACCAATATATAAGTAAGTAAAAATATAATAATTAAACAACATTCACCATTTAAGCAGTATGTGAAAGCGTGGTTTATTTCGAATACTTAAATGAGGCGATAATATAGTAATTTTAATTTTTTATCTACTCTATTGACTTTTCAGCTGGTATAATTCTGTAAAAGCTGAGATGCTAAACATCTCACTGTTCTATCTTCAATTAAAGATAACATATCGGGAGGGCGCTGAAATAACTGTATGAACATTACATTGCTTTTTGATTTCACCAAACTAACACTGATTTCCAATTGTAAAGTATTTTATCAAAGTCAAAGTTGCCGATGTAATTAAGTAGCTTCGACTTTTCTTTTTGTCTTGCTCATTCCATCTCTGTAGCAACCATATTGCCCTCTGTTAAACGGTAGCCGGTTCCTCCGATTCCTGAACCACACTCAGGGCACCTCGAACTCTGCACAGCACGACCACAATCCCCAATGGCATAGACGTGGCCTTTGGGACATTTATACCAATGGCCTTTCGCCAGACCTATGGCTGAGACTATGTCCCTTCTCTCCTTCTCAGTAATTCCTAGTGCGCCGGACTTTGAGGCGATCTCCTTGAGTAGATGTACGACTTCATCAGCTCTTCTGGTGGTCATTGCCCTTCCGTCAAATATTACCTACTACAATATTACAAATGTATATATTTACAGGAATTTTTCTAAGTGTAAACATTTGTTTTTGATAAGCACTGTATACAAAAATAAGGAAAACAAAATCCAAGATATTTTATCGGTTTATTAAGATCTGGCACCAGACCAATTTGATTAACATTTTCTTGAATATTTTTTTTAATTACCCAATAAAAGACTAACTTATTGCGTATATTTCACATCACGTATTTCTAGTGCATATAACCTCGTAACTACATGGAATAGCGACATTCAACTTTTGGGAGATTTACCAAAACTAAAATGTGCTTTTAAGGGCAGACTGTATACCTTTTACTTCAACTATCAGTACGATAATGAAATACTCATTGATCATACATGCCCCGTTGCATCAAAGTGTCTATATCAAGGAGCTCCTTGCTATTATATTAACTTTGCCATTCATCAATATCTTCTATGAAATCCTTGATTTTTATTGGTTGTGGAGCCATGATACCCTGGCAGTTACAATTGATGTCAAAGTTACAATACCAGTTGTTAAATCAACTGGGCCGAGATCATAGGTAGGAACTACACATTATATAGAAACAAAATGATTGAGCATCTCATCTTTTTGTTCTAAAACTTTCACACATTACACAGACAGTGCTACTACCTACTCTTTTTATCATTAACGGGAACAAAAAATTATATACAATCTCAAGTTCTATTATAAGATAATCGTTTTTAATTTCACTCTGACGTAAAGTTGATTTCAATGAAAGCAAAGAAAAAGGTTATTACAAATGGTCGGGGAAAATTTACACAGAATTACAGCTCCCCCATGTGTCATGATACAAATTCCATAAAATTCCTTAAATGCCATACAATTTGAAATATTACTTGCGCAATAAATATTGTAATTAAAAATATTCTAAACTCGCTTCGTTAGAAAATTATTTTTTATCATCTTGAACCATATAAAAATAAAATAAAAATCTGTATTTCTTACAACGTCACATGTGACACTATATGATACAGTGGTTCGCATGTGACGTCACAAAATCAGAACTATGAAAATCCATAATTCTGCCAATCTTCGATTGATTTCGCCCAACTGTTATGGATATATATCTCTTTTCTACATTAATCGAAACCAACTTGACGTCAAGGTGGATTTTAACGAGAAATAAATCGTAGTTACCTTGATGGAAATTGTCCCTGATGTGTTATCACTTCCGGTGTCCGTCTTCATCCACTGGTCAAGAGCATTTGCTTCAATCACGTGCTTGCAATCTTCTAACTCCACGAATCTGAACAAGGTATAATGATTTGGACACAGTTACCAATAGATAATGATTCCCTACTTTCAAACACTCCGGAACATCTTTCTAAAAAGAAACGTTTATTGACTCTTTCAAAGGGGGGGGGGGGACTAGGTGGAATGTTTTCGAAATGTATAGTAAACAGGAGAACATTTTAGACGAAATACATGTAGAAGTAATTGATAGTTTAAAAGGTGACAACCAATATTTGGGGGTTTACCAACGTACCCGAGAGCACCTAACGGGTAGATCCCATGGGTAGCCATGCAGAGTAGTATGTGACACACGGAAACGATGCCCATAAGAAGAGCAGACGAGTTTTAGTACCATGATTATTATCTTATTTTTATTTTCCACTCATGAACATTTCAGTAAGCATGATAATCTACAACCACGTTGAAGTATGTATCCCCTTTTCTTCATTAATTATCTGTACCTATGACAACTGGGCATTCTTATTATTTTTCTCTTTAGGAGATATTAACAGAAAAAAAATCGAATCTCACCGAGCATCATCGTCATCTTCGTCGCCAAACAGGATCCTTGTCACTTCATCCTTATCACAGATTCTGCACTTCTTGGGGCAGGGTTCGCCACAGAGTCCAATGCAAGGATGGCCACACTTTAACTTGACTGTGCAAGGTTCATTACACGGTTGTCTATCGCAAGGTTGTCCACACTCTGCCCGACAGCGGAAATGTTGGCACCACCAGGTGCACTTCTCTGCACAGGGGACACATGGTTCTCCACATTTCTTCTTGCATTTACTATGTTGACATCTGTTATCGCACTTTCTTGTACATGGTGGGCAATCTGCAGCACATGTCGACAGGCATGGATGTCCGCAAACAAGTGTGCGATCGCATTTTTCTCTGCAGAATGCATGAAGACGTCCTTGATGGCACTTTCCGCACGTACCCCTGCACTGATGCTCGCAGCTCAGCATCTTTGAGCAAGGTGCTGGACAAGACTCGGGACCATCAGAGCACTTGACTTTGACATTATGACCACAGGGCCAGTTAGATTGACGAACCATTTCCTCACATTTCTCTGTACATTTCTTTCCACATGGCTCCTTGCATCGATGCCCGCAATCCAATATCCTACGGCATTGCGATTCGCAGATAACATTTGATGCATTTTTGGAGCAGGGCACTTTCTGGGAGTGGCCACAAGGCAGTTCCTTGTTGACCATTCGTTGGCATTGAGTATCACAAGGCTGGTAGCACAGCTTCATACATCTATGACCCGACGTACAGATAATCTTCGTACACTTTTGACGACACTTGTAGTTTTCATGGTTCATGTCCGAAGGGTGGCATGGCATTCGACAAACATGACCACAGATAAGACGCGCCTCACATGGTAGAGAACATCCGCCTTCCGGGACTTTCGCGAAATCATCTTCATTTGATACCTCATTCTGTGTCCCAGGATGGTTTCTGCACTGGAGTTTCAAGGTCTTCCCAATGTTGCCATACACCTCAGCATCCTTTACGATTTCTCTCCACAAGCTTTGCCCTGTAATGTTCTGTTCTGCAAGGAGTTTAAAATTTCCAATGCAGTAGAGCCCTTTTCTTGCTCTTGAGAGCGCTACACAGATTCTGTTGTCGATCTTCAAGAAACCAGCGCTTCCCTCCTTGTTGCTGCGAACGAGAGAGAGTAGAATTATGTCGTTTTCTTCTCCTTGAAAGTTGTCAACAGTAGCAACCCTGATGCCTTCAAAGTCGGTCTTTTTCATCCTCCTCTTGAAGGCAAAGAGTTGACCAGAATATGTCGTCAAGATGGTGATCTGCTCTGGTAGGTATCCTTGCTGCAAAAAATACCTACAAAGCCCTACTAAGAATTTGGCCTCGTGAATGTTTGAGTGACTCTTCATTTCATCCACAGAGTCTTCTTCCTTTTCATGGTGAAGAAAGAAGATGTTCTTTGTAACACCTAGGATATCGTCGAATCTCTTCACAGAATTCGCATCTTTAAGATATGGGTACAATCGTTCCATCCTCATGAGGCGGGAAATTTCAGGTCTCATTCTATGTTGTAGGATCAGTTGCTGGTGAGGAACTCCATTATTTATCATACGTTCAAATAAAGATATGTCCAGGTGATACTGCGTAGCTAACTTGAAGACAGTAGGACTTGGCCGAAGTTGTTGGTGATCTCCGATCAGAACGAGATGTTGGCATGACTCGGTCAATGCAGTCACGATGTGGGCTTCTAATACCTCTGCAGCTTCCTCGACTACAGTTATTCTCGGTTGGATTCTTTGAAGAAGCATATGGAACTTTGCAGCTCCAGTTGTTGTCATACCTATGACTGAAGCATTTTTAAGTATCTCAAAATCTTCTTGGCTGCGAGCCTCGCGGAGTTCCTGACAAACTTTCGTGAAACGTCGTTGCATTTCCACGAGCTGATAGTGAGATTCATTGCGGTGTAAGTGGGCCCAATATCGGTACAGTCTCCATCGCCCTGCTTCTTCAAGACGCCAAATGTTCCTAACTGCTCGCGCCTCTTGGTCGTCCATTCTTTCATTGCTCCTCAGCTTTCTCTCTAAGTTGCGCTTTCTGTTTTTTAATTGCCTTCTGTCCTGGTGCCACTCTCCGGCTTCCAGGTTGTCAATATCGTTAAGTCTGAATGCCAAAGTATCATCATCGAAGTTGACATTGGTATCTCCTGTGAATATTCTATTTCGTAAGTCGTCAACATCTAGGCGTCTCATCTCTTCAAGAATATCTGCATCTTCTAAGATATCCAGCTGTTCTCCTTCATCATCTCCTTCTTCATCTTGCGCTTCCTGATATTCACGAATATCGAGGTCACCAGTTACAAATCCCATCTGTACATCACCAAGGAGCCAATGTACCAAAAGGGACTGGCCTTTTATCATAGAGAAGTTACCTTGACTGAGACTTTGTTCTTGTGCGTCGGTCATGTGCTTCTTGAGGACTCTTTCATGAAGAAGACCTTTCCTTGTTTGGTTAATCTTGTCTTGAAGGCCTTTGACTTCTCTCCCTAGACTTTCGATTTCTCCACGAACCTCACCGATCCTTCGTCTCACATGTCGAGGTGTCTCTTCCCGAAGCTTTGAGCTCCTGAGTGAATTTAAGTTGAATCGCTTCAGAGCCTCACTGGAACTTCGACCTCCAACTCTAACTATTCCGTCACTATTATACGATGCAACCCCTTCCAGAAATTGATCTAAAGCGTGGTTTGTGTAGCAAACGAGAAGGATTGGTTTGTTCGTTCGCCGTGTAGTTCCGGCAAGTGCAAAATCTCGATCTTCCTTCCAAATATGCTTGTTTTGGAGAAGAGTGTGTACTATCTTTAACCCAATGTAAGTTTTCCCAGTGCCAGGTGGGCCTTGTACGACTGTCATTTCTTGAGTCAGCGCTGCTTTTACGGCGCGAAGCTGAGATTCGTCAAGGCCAGTGTTTCCTAGCCTTTTCCATTCGCGATCATCAAGAATCCTCACGTTCTTCATACGCATTGCAGTTTGCTTTGCGTGAGGAACGTCATCAGAGACGAGGGGTGATAGGTCGTATTCGATGGACACGTTGTTCCGTATGTAAGCAGGTGCATGTACCATTGGTGATGCCGATATAATGTAATCAGTTAGGGGTAGTGACTGCTCAGTGACATATTGTATGCGGCTCAGGACATGTCTGTAAGCTTCGAAGTAAGCGGAAGACTCTGCCATTATGAATGTCTTTTCAGTGAATATCTCTGCAATTTCCTCGTCCCTTTCCAGTTTAATTTCTATGAAACCTTTTGCCAAATCATCAGGCTTTCGGTTTGCAACTGTACCGAAGACGAGGGTCTTAAAATCATCAGGTGACAAGATGACGAGTGAACCATAGATCAATCGCTTCGATGATTGCCAACGAACACCTTTAAGCTTTGTCTCATCAAAGTGAATTCTGAATGTAACTCCGCTTTGGGAATAGAGTGGTTCATCTAATGTTACATCGTAGTACAGACGAATGTCTTGAAAGCGTTTGTCTCGCTTCCCTGGACGAGCTGTGGATATCTTGTACTCACTTATGCCTTCTCTTAGTGGAAGGACAAAGTCTTCGCGAAGAAGACGGAATTGAACGTCGAGATAATGCTCAACGCTCTCGTATTTCCCCTTTATTATGTTTGCTCGAAGGTAAGTACGAAGAGAATTATCTGTCAATTCGTCGGAGGTTGGAAACACACTGAGTTCACGGAAGTTATCGGGCGGGGGTTCTTTGGGTTCGGTGTCGGTACGTTGCTTCTTCAGCTTTTCTTGTTGAATTGCATCATGAAATCTTATAAGTTGCCGTACCTCTTCTTGGACTGTGTCATCGACAATTATGTTCCTTTTCTCTGCATATTTGACAGCGTCTTCAAGGAGTGTTGCAGCAACTTCCACATCTGTAAGGTAACTCGGTAGACGTTGCTGCAGCTCTGACAAGACTCGAGCAATGTCCTTAATGGATCGGGGCATGACCCGTAGTTTGGTGCTACTCCTTTCTGTACGCATCGCGATAAGATGGAGAGTGAGATGTCTGCTAATGAAGCCATTTCTTCCGAGCATATCTAAAAGCATATTGATAGTTTCATTGGACACCTGTGCCTGGCAGACATGGTGATAGACCTGAAGCAATAGTGATATCAGGTCATAACGTATATCCGACATATCTAGAAGCTTGCCAAGACCTTGTTTCAGAGAACCTAGTTCTTGAGCTGCCTCATCTGGGTCTTTTGAAAGGAGCGATTCCAATGCTTTGTAGCCTAGTGGATGCACTGTACGAGGTCTCCTTTGTTGGTCTTGGTGAGATACACCACGACGGTTCCTTGTTTATAAAACAAACAAAAAGAGCAAGAACATATTATTTTAAATCATTAATATTAATACAAGAATGAGAAATAAAAAGAAACATGAGTTTTTTTCTGTAAAAGAAATGTTGGGTTTGTTCAATCTATATTCATCATTTTGCAATCACACATGTATACTGGAGGTTGGATTGTGTTTGTTGTTATCAGAGGTTCATTTATATATGAATTCTATCCGATTGGCATATATCTCGTGATTTTGTGTTACTTTTCATAAATAATCAACTCTTCAACAATACACTCGATGACTCATATAAAATTGCAAAAGGGGCAGGAAAGTGGCACACCATGTGAAAATGTGATTGTGTTATGTTCATGGTCTACTGGGGAGCGGTATATCATTTCTGTTTCTGTTTATGGTAACTACCGTAAGAACTCGGCAGGACAGCGTTCTGCTGGTATCTAACCATTTAGCCAGGAAACATTTTATGTCCAAATTAATCAGTCATTGTGGCTGACCTTATAGACAACAGATATTACTCTCGGGCCTTTTTATCAAAGTGGAGATAGTGGCAGAGTGACGATTATGAGTAAAATGATCTAACCACTGGACCACACGACCCACATTGAAATGTCAACAAGTCTTTACAGATTCATAGTCTGGCTCATTCGTTTTACCTTATTCTTGGATCATTTCTGACACGAAAAGTATCTTCTGATCCCTTCAGAATCATTCTAATGGAGCACAACCTGGCTTGACTTTTTGGAATAGCTGACTTGTGAACTCATTTGAAACTTTATCTCACCCATTTTCGTCATCTCCGCCATCGTTGTGTTCACGATCTTCTCCTCGTGGACGGTTGCCTCTCCATCCACCACCACCTCCTCCTCCTCTTCCTGCTCCTCTTCCTGCTCCTCTTCCCCTTCTCCAATCTCCTCCGTCTTCATTTCTTCCCCTTCTCCAATCTCCTCCATCTTCATCTCTATCCCTTCTCCCTTCTCCTCTGTCATTTCCTCTCCCTCCACCCCTTCCTCGTCCCCCTCGGTGGCCTTCTCGCCCCCTTCTATCCCTCCAACCTTGATAGCCGCCCCTCTGTCCGCCACGTTCCATCTTTCAAGAAGGGTTTTCCTGTTCACAGTTTCTAGAGTAAAATACAACCAGCAGCATCATCAAATTTAGGGATATTGGTTGTTGTTGGTGGGGTGCGAGTTTAAATTTGTATTTCAGTAAAACTAAAGAACGTTGTTGTGACAGTCCATTAGATAACAATAACATCATGTATTGCCCCATACCTCTCTGTTTTATGTACTGTTTTAGCCAGAAGACGCTAAAACCCTTGGAGTTTGTAAGGAAAAATTATAAAAAAGTAACTTCAATGTGAAGAAAATGGACAAACATTAAGAACATTATGAGCATTACCTTTAATGTAAAGAGCGCCTATTGTATGGGAATGAGACAAATTAATATGTCACTTATCAACACATCCCCCCTCCCCTTTGACAGAAAATATCCTCAAAACTTCTTATTATTATTATTTATTTTTTTGCTAACGATGCATGGGGCATAACCTGATCGTCCATCATATATTTTGTAAAATCTGTGTTGCATATCTCGCAATAAAGCAACCTAGGACAAAGAGACAAGTGGCACATATACCAGAGTAATCAGTGGATTGGGCACGTGCCCCCCAATCGGCTGGCAAAAAAAAAACGGGGAAAAGGAGAAAAAGAGGGAGAAAGGGAGAGAAGAGAAACGTCGGGGGGGAAGGAGAAATTATTGTTCATTAAAATGTTATATTATGTTATGTTATATTATATAAGAAGCATTTTTTCATACCTTTATAAAACATTATTTGCTCAGAGCCTATCTTCATTGTTCCTGGTGCTAGCATAGACCGTTTAACGAGATGTACAATCCTGTTAATCGTGCTGTACTACAACCTCCCGTTTTCAAATCAATATACACCAAATATATTTCCTCGCAATTCGAGTTATTATTGTTTTATGTAGTGACATTTGCTTCTTTTTCATGACCACTTAAAGTGATTACCCTATTTTAAGGTCTTAATATAAAACAATTCCTGTCCGTGCTAACGTTCACATTAGTTGATTGGTGAGATGTCTCTCTTCATGAATTCCTAAAATCAGTCCTTAAAATATCAATTTTTCTGATTTCAATATCAAAAAATTTCTGTTCGCGGTTCGCGCTCGCATCATTTTGGTTAGTGAAATTCGCACGGTCTTAGTGAATTTCTGCAAACAAGCCTTAGAATGTCCCTCTTCAGTTCTGAATTTCCTAAATTTTCAGCTCGCGCTTCGCGCCCGCAGTATTTGATTCGTGAGATGCGTATGACTATGACAACAAAATGTGCTTCATGTGTTTAGATGCAATTCTAACATAATCAGAAAGTGCTTGACACTCGCATTAGATGACAATGGTGAGATACTCTTAATGGATCCCCCCCAAAAAAAAATAGTCCTTAAAATATCCAGGTTTGGGTCAATATGTACAAAAAAAAAATTAGCTGGCGCTTTGCGCTCGCATCATTTGGTTAGTGAAATAGTACGGTCTAAGTGAATTCCTAGAAACGAGCCTTTTAGTGCCCCTCTTCAGGTCTAAATTTTCAGCTCGCGCTTCGCGCTCGCATTATTTGATTAGTGAGATGCGTATGATTATCATGATTACAATGACGACAAAAAGTGTTTAATGTGTTATGTAATTCTATGAAAAGCAGCAAAGGATGGCACTTAGATGACTACGCTAAGATATGTATACTCTTAATGGATTCCTAAAATATTGGCTTAAAATGTCCCTGTTTGGGGTCAATTTATACAAAAATTTCAGCTCGCGCTTCGCGCTCGTATTGTTTGCTTAGCAAGACATGTACGTATCATTGCTACAAAAAATTTGCTTATAATGTCCCTTTTTAGGTCTCAATATCAAAAATTTCAAGCTCGCGCTTCGCGCTCGCATTATTTAATCAGTGAGATACATATCCGTTTAAAAAACAAACTAAAGACCTATTTATTTTCTTTGTAATATCCATTTGATTAATATTGTTAGCACTTGGAGAGCAGAATATTCAACTTAATTATAATATGATACTGTAAAGCGCTTTGAGCATGTTTACATGGAAAAGCGCTAAATAAATATTAAATGTATGTATGTATGTAATGGCACTGCATGTCCTTAAAATGTCTCCAATAGGTCAGTATAGCTGGCAACTGAGCGCGCTTTGCGCGCTCTCTAAGGGACTCAAATTTTTTGCTGGTGCCCCCCCAATGCCGTGACCCACGGTACGCCACTGAGAGTAATGGTGAAGTTTTTCCTGTGTGACATCACCACCGATCTGCATTTTAATATGTTTGTTGATATACAGTTAAGTCAGTGTCACATATCCTAGTTCAATGCCGGTGGGAGGATTTCCAGGGCATTTTTATCTTAACTTTCAAATGCTCATATAACATTCTTATCTATTCAATTTCATCGTCTTTTCATTGATATTCTTTTATCTTATGTTTTATACAATTCAACTTCTTTTTCATTTAAGCTACACATAAAAATCCGAGACTGCATAAACTGGATAATTGTTTTCTCCAAGAAAAAAAATAGTAATAGAAACATATATACTGGGGAGTAGACATTCTACAATATGATATTGTATGATGGTGATTTATAGCAAAGGTTCTATTCTGAAAATTATCTATCATCTCAATAAAGAAAGATAAATCAATCATTTTAGCCTAGAGGGAAGGGTTGCATCTTGGTCTAAGATACCCACCCTCATCATCCCAATGTCTATATATTGTTGGATCTGAGTAGGTGGCAATTGTTATCTAAATAAAAGTAATTGGAAATTTATTAAATCAATATGAACAATTCTAATTCTCCAGTATTCATCATGAGAAGAAAGGATATAAGAACATTTTAACATGTTAAAAGAGGGGTACGAGTTACTGGCGCGCACATTATGGGAGGCTTGGTGGCAATGGCCCCTTAAAGTTTCACGACGAAGAAAAGGGAGAACGGGAAAGAAAAGGAAAGGGAAAAGGGTGAAATATTATATAATTTTCTCAATAATTTGACAAACTCAAAAAAAATATTATATTTTTTTTTTTTTGAAAATATTTGCTCGTTCGCTATGCTTGTTCCGCTCTCTCGCACATTTTCTTATTTATTTCTGCTGCGCCATGTCTGGCACCCCCAATTTTTTGGGCTAATAATTAACGCTACTGGTAAAAGTAATATTTTGTTGAAAGATTGCGATTATGATATAATTCCTTCCTAAAAATGCGGTATTGTTTGAGAATTGCTTGAAATGTTCAGATCGCATACCATGCATATGGGACATCACATGTTGCCAGATTACATTTTACCTTGAATCTGTTATATTTCAATATTCTGACCCGGATGCAATCGGGGGTGCGGGGCGGAAGACCTGCCGGTTATGATAAAGTTACATTTTTCCAAACAAAATTTTGACAGCTTTTCTCATTCTTATCCCAGTGTTATTTTCCTTATAGAATGCACCGTCCTGTAGTTATTGTTTCCCTCTTTAATCTGATTATGCAGATACTAGTGTTTTAGTGTTTATAAATGTCAAATTAAATTTAAAAAAATAGAAAAAATAGGAATAATAATGATAATGGTAATGGTTACAACGATAGTTAACAACAATAGTAATACTAATAACAATAACAATCATGATGACAATAATAAGAGAAAAGTTAACAAAATCATGAAAGTTAAACTTAACGGGCATGCAATGCATTATAGCGTTTATAAGTGCCAAATGAAATTCAAAAAATAGGAATGAAGATGATAATGAATATAATCATAACGATAAAAATGATAACAATAACACAATTATAATAATGACAACATTACGAGTAAAGTTAACAAAATCTTGACTGTTAGAATTAACGGGGCGTGCAATGTCATTTAAAAAGCACATGACATGAGTGTTGATCCGTCTTGATCAGATATCATAGTTTTTTTTTTATTTGTTTAGGTGATAACGGGTTTTCCCAGGTTTTAAAGGGAGTATCAATATCATTAATCCAGCTATCTAGTATCTTTCGATGTCACCCACTCACCATCTCTTTGGGTTTTATTTACTGTTTAATCTATACAGTATTGAAAATAATGTTTACAGATTTGACGATAAAAACCCTTATGATTGAAACAAAGATATTAAAGCAATGGCAATTCCACATGATCAGGGAAGAACATAAACCTTTGTTTTACATCACAATGAGAAGAAAATCAAAATATTTCATTTTTCAAAAATTATAGGATGTACATATAACCGTTTTGTGAAATCAACCAAAACTTTAAAATGTCATAACTTTCTGATTTCACGTTTTATTTTTATGATTTTTCAGTGTTATCGGTGTTGGGTTTTTCTCTTTTTATTCAAAATATATTTGTTTTTGCTGGGGTGGACTTGTCCTTTGAATATTGATTAAATAATGTGTAAACTGACCCAGAATGTAAAAAGGTTGGTGTTAGATTCCATACTCCTGGTATTAAATATGACACAAAACCGGTGTCATTGTTGATAAAGGACTAAACCGACACGAATAGAAACTAATGCGTGTTCGTAAGAAGTGTTCATGTGGTTTTTATTGGTGTTAATTTGACACTAATCTGGAGTTATACGAGGAGGATGACGAGTGAATAAAACAAGATGAGGGGAGACTTACAAAATAATTATTAAAAAATCTCATGTCACTATATAAAATTTTCGCTCGCGCTTCGCGCTCGCATTGCCTTTTGGGTGATTTACATATCTTGCTCAATATGAGCTTAAAATATCAAATTTTGAAGTCAACACACCAAACATATTTCAGCTCTGAAATCGAACTTTTATTATTTTTTTTTATTTACAAGTGGATTTTTTTGTTAAAATGTATATGTTTTAAGGTCTTGATATTAACATTTCTGCTCGCGCTGCGCGCACGCAAAATTAGATTTGTCAGGTACCTATTATTTTCCTGTATTCCATATAGTTCTTAAAGTATCCCTATTCAGGTCAGATTGTCAAAACGTATCAGCGAGGGCTGCACGCTCGCATTTTGATTGGTGAGTGATGTATATCTCAACACTAATGATTCTATAACAAACTAATTAAAATTCCTATTTCATGACAGTTTATAAAAAAATTCGGCTTGCGATTTGCGCTCGCATTGATTGTTGAAAATATATTAACCAATGCATCTTATTCATAATTACAAAAGTGCTTTAAATGTCCAGTTTTCAGGCAATGATATTAACAGATTTCGCGCTCTCATTAGGCATACTAGATTGATAAAAAAGATATTAATTTAATAATCAAATTTTCCCTTTTCCAGATTAGAATATCGACAAGTTTCAACTCGCGCTTAGGAAGGGAAATGGGAAGATATTCATCAGTTTTGTAATTATGACATAATGTCCTTTGAATGTCCCGGTCCTATATGACAGAAACTCAAAGTAATAATAATGAAACGTATCAGCTCTTTTTTTACTGTGATCCATGTCTACCTCACAATTTTCCTAAAAAGTGCTTGAAATACAGAGCTTAAATTGACCCCTTTTCAGACATGTCAGATCGGAATATCATATAGTTTAAGCTCGCACTTCGCGCTCGCTTTATTGATTTTTCATGACAAAAATAGTATTTAGAATGCCCAGATTTTAGGTCGAAATCTGAAACACGCGCGCGCATGTTTATTCAGATACAAAGCTTGTTCTCTATTCAATCATTATCCAATTTCAGATCAAAAGTTTTCTGCTCGCGCTTTACGCTCGCATTAATGTAGGAAGATTTCCAAATACTCATACTTTTCATGATTTAAAAACATGAATAGAGTGTCCGATTTTCATGTAAATCTCGATTTTTTCCGCTCTTCCTTCCGCGCTTCGCTCTCGAATCATTATTGTTTATTAATATACTTATCCTTTTCACGGTTACAAAAAGTGCTAAGAATTTCTATTCTTCAGGTATAGAAATATCTAAAATTCTAACTCGCGCTTCGAACTCGCATTATTTGAGTGTTGATATATGTAACCTCTTCATGGCTAACTGCAAGCAGCCGTTAACAGATCTTTTTTTGATCAGATCAAAGCATATATAAAAAATGTTTTGTTTAGTTGGTTTCATATTTCGTTAAGGATCACAAACATTGCCCAGAATGTTTTAATATTAGGGCAAAATACATGACAAAAAAGGTCGCGCTTCGCACTCACACTATTTACATAGATATGTGATTACTGCTTTAAATATTCATGTTCTGAATAAAGCTTAGAAGTGACCAAGAATTTTTGCTCTGATACTAACTTGAAAAAAAAACGAAGTCCTTTGATATTTCTTAAGATAACAACAAAAATGAAACTGAAAATATAGTCACCTCCGAGCTAGATATTTTCCCTATTGAGATTACTCATAAAAATGTATTACATGTATACCCATAAACAACTTAAAGGTTTAATTGAAAGTTTTGACAAATCAAAGGCGTTGAAATATTAATTCAGGAGTCACGATACACCAAAAGTTGACGTTTGAATGTTTCTATTTTAATTCTCTGAAACCAAACAAATGAGGTGTCATTGTTCGCCCAGTCGGATGATGTTTGCTGATATTCATTTTAATGCACCTTATTTGCATATCATCTCCTTGAAATTGTATATCTCAGTGCTTTATGTTGTCATTTTCATTTCATGTACTCATCAATTCCTCATCTAAAGTGACCTTTGACCTTGATCATGTGACAGAGACATGTGCAAAACAATCATTCATACTTGACTAGTCTATGGTTCATGAAAAAGATCCATAAAATTTCTGTTTCTGTTTCTTTCAAAGTTGTGACACACCAACTCAACAAATACCCCCAACATGATCAAAGTTAATTGACCCTAAATGACCTTTGATCTAGGTCATGTGACGTGAATCCTGCACAGGATGTTCAAGGATACATGGCTGCTCATAATATGTCCAAGTTTCATGAACTAGATCCATAAACTTTTAACATTATGACAATTCCACAAATACCCCCAACAAAAGCTCGTTGAAATAGATCCATAAACTTTTGTTTCTGTTTCTTTCAAAGTTATGACGCCAACACAACAAAGACCCCCAACAAGTTCCAAGTTAATTGACCTTAAATGACCTTTGATCTAGGTCATGTGACCTGAAACTCATACAGGATATACCTACTTGATTGCTCTTATATCCAAGTTTCATGAACTAGATCCATAAAATTTAAAAGTTTTGATGACAATTCCACAAATACCCCCAACATGACCAAAGTTCATTGACCCTAAATGACATTTGACCTTGATCATGTGGCCTAAAACTCAGGCAGTTTTTCAGTGATACACCATTACCCTAAAGTGTTATGGACTCATTAGATAAATAAACTTTTAAAGTTATGATGACATCTAAAAAACTTAACCTTGTTTAAGATTTCGATAATGATTACCCCACATGGCCTCAGTTCATTGACCATAAATGACCTTTGACCTGGGTCATGTGACCTGACACTTGAGTAGGATGATTGGTAATACATGATTACCCTTCTGTCCACGTTTCATGAACGAGGTCCTGTACTAAGTTATGATGGCATTTCAAAAAATTAACCTTAATTGTTTACGATTTCAATGTGGACGAGGCCGCCAACGCCGCCGCGCGCCGTCGCCACCGTCGGAAAAGCGGCGCCTATATACAGTTTCGCTATGCTATACAGGCGAGACAAAAACTGACCCTGACAGAAACTCATCAAAACACTCAACCAATCCTATCCTTGGTAAATAGGGCCTACTGATAAAATTTTACCTAAGTTGAATTGGTGATCGATAAAGCTGTTTTATGTCTAAATTAAACAATGCTCTTGTGTAATAACAAACGCATAACCCACGACTCAAAAGTTGTCAAGACACATTGACACCCAACTGTCCTCAACAGGTGAACATAATTTCATGGTTTCAATAACTAATTTACAAGCTCAGCCTAATTACATGGTTTTAATAACTAATTTACACGCTCATTTGAAAGGTATTCCACCAATGGTGGACCACGTGAATTTGGTCTACACTCACTTCGTCTACTTTCTATTTGGTGTCTTCTCGAATAGTTCGGCTACAACCAGTTCGTCTAAATATTTTTGTGAAATCCCTATTCAGCCTATTTACCATTTTGTTCCATTTCAAGTTGTACTGTATGAACCAGGTCCACGACTTATATGTTGGAAAATATTTATTACAATGCCTGTTTTAAAGGGGAATTAAACATGTGGAACAAGGAACAAAGAACAAAGAATAGGAACAACTAAGCAATGGAGATCCTCCCATTGGCAATGTGACACGGATGTCTGATGTCACATGTGAACAACTTTCCCTTTGATTGACTAAAAATACCCTAAAAATGTATTTTTTATGTAGATACAAACTTTTTATCCATGATGTATTCTTTAAAAATCTGTATTACATGCCCTCCTACAGAAAGAACACAATGACCTACTGATAGATGTGATAAAAGAGGCAATTTAAGTGTGATATATACAATATAGTAATGGGAAGAGTTGTTGACAAGTGAGTGGACATCACACATCTTTGTCGCATTGCCAATTTAAGGATGTCGTTAGCATTAGTGATCGCAATATTCAAATGCTCATAACTTTCTCATTATTTGTCCGATTTTCCTCAAACTTTCGTTGATCTGTTTCTTTGCTTTTTCTGTTTTCACACATTCAAGCTATCTTGTTCCAAAGGTTTCATTCTCCTTTAAACTCACCTGATTGGTTATCATTTGACCAGTTGTCAAATACCAAACATGACTCAGCACTTGGAGGAAAATATGAATAATCATACGATGCGTACAATATGTTTTAAGCGGATAAATAACCAGATTGCAGTGTTGTAGTCAAGGCATAAACCACCAAGGCCAAGGCTTTAATACCCAAGGCCAAGGCTTCAATACCTAAGGCTGAGGCCAAGGCATGGAAACCCAAGGCCAAGACCAAGGCCTGAAAACTTCAAGGTATTTCATTTTAAAAGGGCATATTTCATTTGGAAAAAAAGAGCATTTTCGATTTTGGAAAAGGGGCATTTTTTCCAACAAGTATTTTTTCGGGGGGGAGGCAAGAGAGCACAAGTTGAAATTTTCAAATGATGACCTGAAAATGAGTCACTTTTAGGACTCGTGTCCATTTTCATGTTGTTTTCCTGCACACAACCCCTTTTAGATTTTAATTCTCATTTCTTCTACATGTATCTTCTACACTTATTTTAGCTAAAAAAATCGGAATAAAGAATACTAACAAAATCGAGTTATATTCCCACTTTCTCACCTGTTTACAAATATCAGAACCCCCTCCCCCCCCCCCCCAAAAAAAAGAGAGAGAAGTTCCACCACCAAGAATAATCTTAGAAAAGGAAAAAATGAAAGGTAAAGGAGTAAGTGTGATATTACTTTCTTTACATATTGTCACAATCTATCACAAAATTAGCTTTTCTTATAGTAAGAAAGTGAAAAAACTTTGCTCACTCGCTCACTTCAATTGCTTTAAACTTTTTGGCAGAAATTTTGCTCTATATATATATATGCCATGCTTGGCCCCTCAAAACTTTTGGTTCATCATGCCATTGACATAGCCCATTTGGATATGACAAAATTGAAGATTGTGTTCAAGTTTACCAAATCTTTTCAAAATATCATTAAGACTTAAAAAACATTCTTCTTGGCCAAAGAAAATATAATACTAGGAAAATCCTTGTTATCATTCTTTATGAAAATTGTTGTCAAAATTAGCTGTCAGATCTGTCAGAATTAATCCTGCCATCAAATCACTCTAATCTTTATCAAAATGATTATTACTATCATTATTATCATCATTAGTCATGATTACAATACGTTACCAATAAATAATGTTATTTTTCATCATATACTGTTTTCTTTGTCACATAAATGAATGTGATGATGATAATTCTTGATGATGGTGATAATCACAATTTATGGCACTGCTAGTACACTTACTACTGCTGACTGCATGGAAGTAGTGCCATTGAATATACAGAACAATTACTCATTAAATAATAACATTTATAATTACTTATATAAAAATAAATGAAAGTACAAAAAATGCCTTGAAAAAGCCTTGAAAATGCCTTGAAATTTCAAGGCTCAAAATCCTCAAGGCCAAGGCCAAGGCTTGAATGTTCAAGGCCAAGGCTTTGAAAAAGTAGGCCTTAAGGCGCCTTAAGGCCAAGGCCGAGCATCAAGGGCAAGGCACTACAACACAGCTGCCAGATTGTAATCATCATTCTCATACATTTCTCACTTAAGGGATGGCCCGGGCTGAAAGTATTTATAGCTTAATAGATAGAGTAGAATTAACTAAGCAAAATGCCCAAAATTTCATCAAAATCGGATAACAAATAACAAAGTTATTGAGTTTTAAATGTTGGCAATATTTTGTGAAAACAGTCGTCATGAATATTCATTAGGTTGGCTGATGGTGTCACATCTCCACTTGTTATTTTGCATTTTATTATATGAAATTAGTATTATTTTAACTTTTTTCTTCAAGATCTAGAAAAACTGGATTGATAACTGAGTTTGTGATGCATTAGATATTTATTGCAGCAACTTATTTCATCATAAGGGAAACATATTATTCTGAAATAATGAAAAAAAATATGATTTTATGTAATAACATACGAAAACGAAAAGTGGGAATGTGACATTATCAGCCCACCTAATTAATAATCATGACGACTGTTTTCACAAAATATTGCTAAACTTTAAACTCTATTATTTGTTATCCGATTTTGATGAAATTTTCGGAATTCTACTCTATGGATTAAGATATAAATATTTTCAGCCCGGACCATCCCTGTAAGAACATACACACACATTATTGCATCTGACTGTATCAGAAACATAAACCTTGCATTTCCAAGTGAAAAAAATGCTTTAATTGATTAACTTACCATGTAAAACACGACGCAAACCGCACCCTTCCCGTCGAGCCTGGTGTAGATTTAGGATTAACGTTGAAATGGAACATGAGATCTTTGCTCTGAGACAACGCTGACACTAAAACAGTAGATTAGAATTCTGTCTGGAGATAACTAAGACAAACCTGTAAGATGACTGCAGTTTTAATTTACTCGCTTACAAAGTCCTGATTTAGGCGTAATATGTTTCAGACAAAATTCAATGTTCCCATTGCATTGTTCGTTTTTAATAGAAGTGCTCTCCGATCCGCGGGGATCACTCCTCATCACACAGTACATGCATGAGATGTCACTCGAGCGCCGCCGTCGCGCGCGCGCGCGAGGTGACATCATCGCACTTCGAGCTGGGGATTCCCAGAGGCTGGGTTTTCCCAGTTTCTACATAATGATGATAATTTGTCCGTTGCAACAAGGCCGAAATGTATATTATTTCAACAGAAAGTTCAAAGTTCCCATGTTTCAATCCAGGCGCGGAACCAGGGCAGGCGCCCCCACCCTGACCGGTTTGTGTGCATGTGTGTGTGTATTTTGTTTTGTTTTGTTATACGAGGAAAGGGTCAACATGAATGGTGATTCTATTTTTATATTATTTGTTATTATCATCAGCTCTTCGACCACGACAGGTTAAATTGCCGGCCTATACCAGTCGCAGATCCAAGGAATTCCTGTCAGGCCTACACGAATTGCCCCCACTGTTTTTCTACAGTGAGGCAATCAGTACTAAGATCCTCCTCCCAGGGGCGGATCTAGCATTTTCGCAAAGGGGGCGGGGCAAATTTGAAATTGTCAGAGCAGACTTTTTGTTGGTGTATATAGGCCTGCCAGGTATAACGTGTAAGGAAAGTTAGACTGATGATAAGCAAGTATACACGTAGGGGCGGATCAGCAAATGGAAACAGGGAGCTGGAAATTTAATCCATATTTCGCCGCTCGGAGAGCAAATTTTCTATTTCTATATTTTTTGAGGGGGTATTCCTCGATCATTTAACTTTAATTTTACAAGCAAGATAATGTATCCCGTGGAGCCTAATAATGTACTCGCGAAGCGCGAGCTGAAAATAAAACAGGACATTCACATTTTAGACACGTTTTATGATTTTAAAAAATGCGTGTGAAAACATATCGTGAACTATTTTTCAATCGTCCCTAAAATTGAGTTTTTATAAGCACCATAACTTTTTTTATATGACTGACGGAAATGGTTAACAACATTATTGGTATCTCATTGCTAGTGCGAAGCACGAGCTGAAGATTTCATTCATAATAGTTTATACCTGAAGCAATTTTTGCATTTATGAGCAGGATGTTGGTGAATATATAAACACACAATAATGCAAGCGTGAAGCGAGAGTGGAATATATATATATATGTGTGTGTGTGCGTGTGTGTGTGTGTGTGAGGGTGTGTGTGTGTATATATATATATATACATATATATTTTCCTGATGAAGCCCTATGGGCGAAAATTCGATCTAACTTTTCTCGCCATCCTCCCCTCTCCGAGAAAAGTTTATATATATACATATACATGTATATATATATATATATATATATATATATAGTTATTTTCCTCATAGGCGCCGGAAGCGGGGGACAGGGTTGCACCCCTCCCCCCCCCCTTAAAGTAGAAAAGTTATAAATTATTTTACACGGACCCGATATCACTTTAACGCGCCTGAACGCAGGCTATAGTTACTCGAGCGAAATATGGAATCTATGTCATAACTGTCAAGCCCAGAAACCATAACATCTAGAGGTCGTCAACTCTAGGACATACTCTCAATCATCCAATATCTAGCCTATCAATTTTACTTCTTCCGAAGAAGCAAAATTGATATGCGAGAAATTGGAAGATAAACATTGAGAGTAGGTCCTAGAGTAATATTTCTTAAAAATGTGTGTAGTTCTGAAAATGACTGTAAAACAGAAAAGGTTACCGAGTTAGAGAGGCTTGAGTAGTTGGATTATTGGATAAATGAGAAGGTGCTAGTTTGAGTTGGCGAATGGAGTGCAGACCAGGAGTACTCATTTATCAACTACTCAAGCCTCTTCAACTCTTCAACCTTTTCTGGTTTACTGTCATTTTTAGGACTATGCTCATTTAAACAAAAAATTACTCGACTATCAATTTCACGTCTTCCTCTATCCAGTTTTTCGAATACTCCACATGGTGTACCGTCAACCACATCCGCTATTGGAATGTAATATTGTTTTCTTCTAAATAATGTTACATAATGTACATTATGAATTGTGGTAGTTTGTTAATCAGTTCATAAATATTTTTTTTTTATTGATGTGCTACTCTTTTAGGACCCCATTTGAAATAAGCCTTTGGGCTTACATGGGCTATCCTGTCAAGGTATTCTTCAATTCATTGTAAATCTTGTGATATTCTTGACGAATAAAATCAATCAATCAAAAATCAATCAATCTGTTTACTAGTGAATACTTCCTGGAATTTGATATTCATCATTTCCTAGTTATGGTCACATTTTCCCCAGAAAATATGTAAAGAAAAAAGAAGATTTTGAAGGAGTCATCCAAAAGTGCTTCCCAGCCATCCAAAACATGCAAAAGGAAACACATAAATCGAGAAATGTATTAAACTTTAATGATTTTCAGAAAAATTTTACATTGTTAGACAATTAAGCTTGTCAAATTTCTTTCCCCTCTATTTACAAAATATGAAACGTATTGCCAATGCATGGATAATCAGGGACTATCTCCAATGCTGATGTCAGAAATTATTTGCATAGAATGGAGATTTAAGTGCTTATCGACGTCTGCCACCTCAGAACAGTGTGACATTTTGAATTTGAAAATACATTCATTAGAATTTCTCTTGTTTCTGTTGTTACGCTCATTCAACTTAATACACTCCTTGTGACAGGAATTACTTGAAACTTATGATGATTGTGCTCTCTCGCGTCGTCCGTGTATGTAAATGTACATAAATAAATGTTTCTGAAAGGATATTGCATGAATAATGTAATTTCTGTCATTTTGAGTCAGTATAAGCGTATACTACGTAATTGATCAGACATGAAAACCACATTTCGAAGCGATTGTTTTGCGCGTAGATTTCATAGGTTCTCATAAATTATTGATATAGTCTTTCGCAGTGAATTCTATGTTTAATTCTCAAGAAATTTATTTTTTAATGCTCTTGGAAACGCAACTTTTATACTCCATTTTTACACAAAGTCCTTGCCATGGGGGCGCCACACCCTCTCGCGCTCGATCGCTTTGGTACCTCACGCTGTCAAAAATATTGTGCCCCCTTCGGGATTTTGCCCCCCCCCCAAAAAAAAAAAAAAAACTGAAAGTGTTCCGGCGCACCTGATTATCCTTCTCTCATAATTAATTTTTTTTTTATTTTGCTGGGGGAGGTTTTCATTACGCATAAAAGCACAGCACCTGCACTTGTAATGCATCCACTTGGCCAGTAAATATCAATCTTAGTCACGAATCTTTTATGAGGCCGCCATCAATTCAAGCCTAACCGCTCACGATGGCGGTCTCCTGCGTTCATTTATTACATTATTTATATATATATGTTTACATTTATAAAAGATTATTTATACTCACATCCTTATTTGTATTTATTATGTAATATGACCACATTGTTTATATTGTGAATTATTTTGTATATTGTAATTATAAATAATTTTGTATTGTGTTTTTGAACGCAGAAATAAATGCAAACAAACAAACAAAAATGAGACTTATCCGGTTAATTTTCGTGACATAGATGTGCCTGTAGGCCTAAAAGTTTATTTATTCATGATACCTGGTAGTACACATGAAATTATCAGACTCAATATTTAGCTCATAAAAATAATGTTGCATAACAATGAATTCCAGGAAATTTTAGATTCCGGATTGAAAAAATAATAGGCCTTTATTTGCTGTGGAGACTGCCATATGGAAACGTAACAGTCATGCTAAAAAAAAACAATGCGAATACTGTATTTTAGCTTACCATAGACTGCGAAGTTTGGTCTGACTCTGAGAAGGGAGTTGTTGGAGGTAAGAATAAGATACTGGTGTTAAATATTGTAAATTTCAATATTTTCGTTGATTTACCTTGACTATGATATAGCTTGAACCTTTCTTTCGTATGAGTAATTTCGGGAGCAAATTTCTTACTTGAAATATGAATCGTAAAATTATTAGATCTAGTCCGTTACCGGTAGCGTATTCTACCGTGCCCGCACTCAGGCGGCCATACCTCATCACCTGCATGTGCAGGTTATATTGCACACAAGTCAATTGGTGATCTCACGAATCCCTGATAGATGTGTTCAATTGGCACGTGAGCAAAGTCACCGGCGGCAGTGGGCTGGTAAAACGCGACCATTAATTTTGAATTAGTAAAATTATTGAATCAATAAAGATTCTGCCACATCAGGCTATCCATAACTGGATTTGTTTTTTACTTTTTTTGTCTTCAGACCCATAGGCATAAATTAAAAACATTTTGATATTCTGTTTCTAAACTTTTGCATAATGCATTAGTCAAATTGTATGTTCCGGGCCTTGGGGCACATGCCCCCCCCCCCCCAGAAAAAAAATTGGCAGAGCAAAAAAAAGAAGGTGAAAGATAGAAGGGAAAAAAAGAAGAGGAAGGTTAGAGGAGGAAGAAGAGTGAATGAAATAAACTGAGTGAAGGGGAAAACTTGCAAAAAAAACTTTCATGTCACTAGCACCCATGGGTTCATATCGTCTCGCGAGTGAAGGATTATCAGTCATACGCACGCGACACACCACTACACTTCGAAAATACAGTGGGCTTTTGCCCACATAAAATATTATGTTTAAATACATATTCCACATCCTGCTATGACACTTACCGAATCATTTAGATCCTTCCGTGACTTCTCCTTGAAGTTTCTTTCTAAAAATATGTATATTTTCTTGATCTTTAGTGAAGATTTTACGGAGATAGAAATCAGTCAGCGTTGATATCAATTTTCTCCTGAAGAGGGCGCGCGATTTATATTCATATCAAAGACACGACAAGGGAAAGAATAGGCACCTACACTATTTTACACGCATATCGACGCAAGGCATTACGCAAAGTCCGTGAAGTGTCCAATCTTTTCATTGTATAGACTTTGGTATACCGTATACGTATTATTGACGTTCGTCAAAGCTTGTACTGCTGGTTTCTTTCCAGGCACGTATATTATTTTCATTTTTTTTTTATCAGTCATCTTTTTAAATTAATGCAAATGAGTGTTATCATCACCAATAATAATCATTAATTATGTTTTTTGAAGGCATTTCATTAATTGGTGCCCATAATTAGTAAATTAATCATGAGGATTGCGCATTCAAAGAATTTAGATACAGTTATAAAATTACCGAGGAGCTGAATCAAGGTTGTGAAATTATTAGCGCCACCAACGGGCTTCCTTGTATTTCCGTGGAAGAGACAAGCGAAGTCACTTTCGAGCCGAGGTAAGCAAAATGTGCTTTTTTTATCGGATTATTATTTTATTATTATTTTTACATTCAACAAACTCTTGCTACTTACCGGCAAGAGCCCCGGTGCGTAGCGAGAAGGAGCTTCGGCAAATATTACTTCAGCAATGAAGCGATGTTTGCCGACTACTTCGAAATCCAGGGTCAAACACGGTCTATTGTACGAGGTTAGTACATACTAACCTCGTACAATGTGTGAGTGATGTCACTAGTAGAGATCTGTATAAAAGTTTTGCTCTCGCATTTCCTGTTCGATGAGATTCATGTATCTTGCTCAATAGGCTGATATGGAACTTAAGATATCAAGTTTTGAAGTGAACATACATTTCAGCTCAGACATTGAGCTTTCATGTTTCTTTTCTTGAGCTTACATTATTTTTTATATACCAATTGATCTTTATAAGTGAACGTGCCTTCCCCCCCCCAGCTGAGATTTGGTGTGCCCCCCTCCTGAAAAAAAAATGGGGAGCAAAAGAAAGAAAGGAAAAAAGAAGAGGAAAGTTAGAGGAGGAAGACGAGTGAATACAATAAAGCTGAGGGGAAGAATTGCAAAAAAAAAACTTGCAAACTTTCATGTCATTATATAAAATTTTTGGTCATGCTTTAGGCTGATATGGATCTTAAAACATTAAGTTCTGCTATATATTTAGCGAAAAACAAGAAATTCATAAAACAATAAAAATAAATACATGAATTTATTTTCAAACAAGGATCTTTTTCATTTGTAATTGTTAGCAATGTAAAGAATATTTACACCAAAATTGACATTCTAAGTGAATTATAGTGAATTAAAAAGTATGATTAACACAAAATTAGCACAATTAATTCATATTAAAATATGTTGGAAAAATTAACCATACGGCCTTGTTTTACATGTCACACTATCATGCCAATCTACACAGCGATCACGTGATGAGCAGCCAAGATCTCAAGGGGAGGGGGGGTTGATTCAACAATTTATATTACGGTAAAATATTTTGTAAAACTGAACCATACAGCATTGTGCAGACATGCCAACCATTTCCTTTTTAGAGTATTTTTTCCTCTCTTTGCTATGAATACGCCAATACTTTTTTTTTTGCATGATTTGTTACTTTTTTTTAATTTCCTATCATGGAGTATGTATTATACACAGCGCGCGACACTAGCGACGGTCCCAGACCAGTAATAATCACTGTAGGGCCAGTAACTTGTTGCATTCAAAGAACAAGTAAATTCTACGAGCACATGTTTAAAATGGTGAATTATCAAGTTTTCAAGTAGAGTTATTTCACACGTTTTTTCACTGATCTCATTACAACAGGCTGGCGAATGTTATATTGAGAAAAAAAAATTAATACTCTTTTTTTTTGTCAAAAAATACTTTTTTTCTTCTAAGAATACTTGTTTTTGTTGTAGATTGTTGGCAGTTCTGCTTGTGGATTACATAATGCAGGGCTCGACACTAGCGGTGGTCCGACGCTCCCAGACCAGTAAAAATCGCTGTCAGGCCGGTAGATTTTCAGAAATGGGAAGATTTACTGGTCCTACATGACCAGTAAAAAATATCATTGTCGGGCCAGTAATTTTTCCAAAAATAGCGAGATGTTAAGGGTCCGACATGACCAGTAATAAAAACCATTGTTGGGCAATTAACTTTTCCAGAAATGGTCAAATTCACTGCAAACCATTTCCCCCCGATAAATTCTGTCATTCACACACAGAATATACACAGAATGTATTGCACATAGTCTAGAGCAGATACATGTAGCTAGCCAGCCACACAACTCATGGGGTAAATTCTTTACTGGCTGCGCGAACGAAGCTTGGCTAAACTCTGGCAGAAATCTCTCACAGCTCACAGAACTGTCAAAATTCACGGTTCATACTCATGAAAGGCTCTTATAATGTCCATATTTCCTAAAAATTGGAGTAACTCTGTCATTTGTAAGCAGTAAAAGGATAAATTTTCACTTCTGTTTGGTTCAAACAGATCGGGTTTCGGGTGATATCGTCTGAATACATATTAGCACCACATATGCATTTATGTGTGTGTTGATACACTTGGTTTCTGACTTTCTTTCGTAGCTACTAGTATTTTAATTGAGCCAAAAAGAAATTGATAAATTATTTATGATAGTTTTAGCTTTCTTCCTCTGTTTTCTTCCTATCTTTCTTTCCTTCTTTCTTTTCAGTCTTTCTTTGTTTCTTCCCTCTCTTCTTTCATTTTTTTGGTTAATGTCTTTCTTTTTTATTTTCCCTTTTTTTCTTTAATTCGTTCTTTCATTCTTTCTATCCTTTTAAAAGATATTTTTCTCAATTTCTTTTTTTTTTCTCTTTCTTTCTTTCTTCCTTCCTTCCTTCATTCCCTCCTTCCTTCCTTCCTTTCTTTCTTTTTGATGTTTTTCTTTCTTTAATTCTTGAGTCCATCCATCCTATATTCATATCTTCTTTTCTTCCTTTTACCCTTTTCATTCCTTCATTCTTTGTTTCTTTCTTTCTTCCTTTCTTTCTTCCTTCCTTCTTCCTTTCTTCCCTCCCTTTCTTTCTTTTTGATGTTTTCTTTCTTTAATTCTTGAGTCCATCCATCCTATATTCATCTCTTCTCTTCTCTTCTTCCTTTCCTTCCTTTTACCCTTTTCTTTCCTTCATTTATTTACCTCTTTTATTTCTTCTTTCTTTGTCTCTCAGTCTTTCTTTTTTTCTTCCTTTCATCTATTTTACCTTTTCTTTTTTTATATTGCCTGCATCTTTCCTTCCTTCCCTTCCTTCATTTATTTCTTTCCTTCTATCATTTTACCTTTCCTTTCTTCCTTCTTTCAATTCTTCCTCTCTTTCTTTTGTCCTTCTTTCCATCTCTCCATTAACTCTTTCTTTTTTATTGCTTCTTCTTTCTTTCCTTTACTACTTTCTGGATTTGTTCTTTCTTTCTGTATTGCTTGCTTCATTTCTTTCCTTCAATTCTTTTTTCTTTTCTTTCTTTCTCTCTCTCTCTTCCTCTCTCTTTCTTTCTTTCTTTCTTTCTTATATCTGTTCATTCTTTATTCCTTCCTTCCTTAGTTCTTTCTTTTTTCCTTCCTTCACATCTATCCTTTCTTTACCTTTTCTTCTTTTCCTTCCTTCCTTCCTTTTTTATTCTGTCTTTTCCTCCCTTTCCTTCCTTTCTCTTATTCTTTCTTTTCCGTCCTTTTCTATCTTTCTTTCTTCTTTCCTTTTTCGTTTCTGTCTTGCTTTCTTTTTGTCCTTCATTTCAGGGGGGGGGAGGGTAACAAAAGGCTACAAAAATAAACTTGCGCCTTTTTTTAATGTTTTTATTTTTCGGGACCAGTAGATTTTAGGTTCGGACCAGTAAAAATTTGAAAAAATAGGTATCTTCTGGTCCGACATGAATAGGTTGGACCAGAAGAAAAAATGGGTTAGTGTGGAGCCCTGCATAATGACACTATTATCATGCCAAATTTCACGGCGATTAACAACCGAGATCTCAAGGGAGTTGATCCAACCGCTCCCCCATCATAACACCCCAAACTCCTGGCTTGTTGGGGTTAATATTAGCCAAAGGTAAAATTTAGGCGGAAAATGCAATTAAAACAATGAAGAGAACACCAGATGCTAATGTTGTATTACTGTTTTCTTGAATTTCAGAGCATGCTCTTTACATCAAGTGATATCTACTGAGCTACACTGTGCAACTATGGGTGATAAAGACTCATCAGGTGAGTTTTCAAAAAAAGTCAAAGACTTTAGATTTAGACCCTGGACTGTTCAAATTTTTTGGCATACCCATAGTAGGTATGCCTTAATTTGTGTTACTATCACTGAATTATCCAACGATTCCTTATGAATAATATGTGTGTAATATATTCTAGATTTGCGCTTGTTCTCCATGCATTCTTTTTAGTACAATATGCCCAAACCTGCATTTGCTAATGGTTAAAGAAAGACATAACAACGAGCATAAATGTACATGTAGTGCATGTAATCAAAAGCATTCTTGGATTCTTCTCAATTCTTATAGTGAACACTAAATTGAATGTACTCATGCCACAAAATTTTAATGGTCCACGGTATTGAATCCACCTTTGGAATTCTACACGAAGTGTCCATACTGAATGAAAAAAAAAAGAATCGGGAGAAAGCAATTTCGGAGTCACACTGAAGAACTGTCATCTTAAAAATGTTCTGAGTCAAGAGAAAATTTTGCTTCATCTGAGAATTGTGACTAGAATTTTCATGATGATATCTCTTGTTATAGATCGAATAAGTAAGAGCATTATTTTTATTATCATTATTATCAATAGTAGTTGTAGTAATGTTTTTGTTATCGTCATCATAACTATTATTACCATATTGTTATTATCATTATAGATGAGGAGGATGTTTTCGAATGTGGGAGGTGCAAGGAAAAGTTCACCGATATGACCATTTTCATGCACCATAAGAAGGAGAAAACCTGCAACAAGGTGAAGAAACAGAAGGAAATGACTGCAAAGGAAAGAGCCCAAGAATTAGGTAAGATGATTCACCTATTTGTTGGAAGGCAGTTATGTAAGCAATTACTTGATGCAGAAATGAAAATGTTGAACTGCAAGTATTATTGATGGTGAGACTTTAAATGATGATGTCCAGACTCTTTTTTGGGGTACCAAGTGTGACATCCAAAATGGTCATTTTCAGTTGAAGATATCTAATCAAAAGATAAACTTAGTCAAATTCAAATGGCCATGGTTGATAAAGCAACATTTGTTTAATAACTAAACAGTAATGGGATAGCAAATGAAAAGAGACGTCATATCATAAATCATTCCTACAACTCGGCATACCACCGTTACATGCGATGTCCGCTTTATCATTTGAATAGAATATTTACCTTCTGTTGCATCCCATACAACTTAACAACAAAGGAGTGATAAAAGGTCTGCTGGAGGATATTGGAAGATGCAAATTTTACAAAACAATTTTCTCATATCAACACAGTTAAAAAACAGATATGCACACCTATATAATACATAAATGTTGATATGTCATAAGGTATTTGAGATAGAGTTAGGAAAATTTGAGGATTTGCTTACTGGTATTATAAGATTTTCTCACAACATGCATGCCAACTTGCCAAGTTTCAAAAGTTTTATTCCCTCCGTGGCTGGAGGTTTACACCTATTGGACAGGTACCTAGTTAAATATATTCTTTAGTGATAGGTTAAAGTCAAGATTTGAAGCCTCGGTCGTCTATTTACATGGAATGGGTGATATGGTTTGGAAGTGTCTGAATAAGAAGGAATTTAGAATACCTCTTTTTCAAGAAAAAAAATGGGAAATCCACTAATTTCTTCTTTCTTGTAAAGTCATGAAAGTATTTAACATTTGGTCTTTGTTAGAATTACACAGAATTATAACTCCAAAATTCCAAATTCTGTGACAGGTCTCACAGACATCTAAAAAAGTTGACACAAACTTCTACCACTGGTACTCAGAACTAAATATTTTGAAGTCAACGGCACTTTTGTACAGAGCACATTTTTATATCGCAGCACAAATGTGGGGAATTCAAAGGGGCACAAAAAGTATTCAATGCTAATGATAGGGGCACTGAGGCCAAACCCTCTCTCGCCAGTCTAATTTCATGGTCAATTAATATCCGGGTGGAGAGTGGTAATTGTGGATAAGTGCTTTGGTAAAAGACATTAGTCCCAGGCAAGATTCGAACCCCAGCCTTTATTAAAGTAAAAGATTAAATATTTTTAGTATTTCAATACAAGTCTTCAAAAACTACTGCATGTGTACATGCTAGGAGTATATTTAAACACTCTGTTATATTCCATCTGAAAATATTCTGTATATTATTCTAATGATTTTGGGGTTGTCACATTCTTGAATCTCCAGGTGAAGTTCTCACCAGCATCCTGAACAGCAGTACAAATCCAATGACTGGCGAAGGTGAGGCTAACACTACTGTGGCAAGTATCTCCCCAACTATAGGTGACTTTTTCACAAAAGGGGGGGACAAGGAGATTGATCAAGGTCACATTAGCCTGGACATCTTAACTTCACTAGAACATCCCGTCAAGCAGGAGCAAATATCCACAAGTGCTTCCTGTGATCCATGTCAGGAATGGTTTCCGGACCAACCGGTCCTTGACAATAGCTTGCAGGAAAAGTCCACCATTGACACCAGCCAGTTAGATCAGGTCGAGATTGAAGCCACAGTAGAGTCAAAGACACAAGATGTTAATATTAAGCCTCCACTGGATAGCCCAGTTGCTTCTAGTGATTCGCCAGTTGAGAAGTCATCAAGGAGGACGCGTCAGCAGCATTCGTGTAGTGTATGTAATTTGAAGTTCCTCAGCAGATTCAAGCTTGAACAACACTGTGCTGGTAGGAAGCATCGTAATACAGTCAGAAAATTGAAAACCAACACGGGGCAGGAAGAAGTTCCAAAACGCAGACCAGGTCGTCCATCCAAGAAGAGGGTGTGTAAGGTTTGTGGCATTTCAACAGATTCTGTTAAGGACTTACAGAATCATTTAAAAGAGCAACACAAGGGTGCAACTGGAAAAGAAAATGGTGATAAGGGTGCTCAGTCTGATGAGACGACAAATCTTTGCAGGGAGTGTGGCGCCTTGGTACCAAGAAGATCACTCAGAAGACACGAGAGAAGATGTGCCAATAAGAAAAAATTTGAATGTCCATTATGCGGACACCAGTCTAGGGAAAGAACTGACTATAAATCTCATATTGACAACCATAAAGTGTGGATTGAAGTTGATAAATCTGTAGTGCCTTGGGATGGTCAATCTACCAATACCAGTTCTCGAAACGAGGATGCAACAATATCAAGTACTGAACAAGAGAAGATAGCTGATGTAAGTGATGATGCTGACAAAGACGAAGGTGTTATCTTATCCACATCTGATTTAGCCGTCTTGGGTCTCATGCCAAAACCCAAATTTTCAACTGTACAGGAGTGTTTAGACGCATTGACATCAGGTCTGAAGGGAACATACGATGAGCAAATTACTTCTGATAAAGAAACTCAGGGTGAGAGTGAAGTTATGAATCTTGATAACGGAGCCGAGCCAAGCTCTGTAAAAATGAATTCCAAACAATTGAAATGTAAAGCGTGTAAGAAGTGGTTTCCACGCAGGAGCCTTTCCAAGCACATGTATGATGTTCACAGTATGACCAAGCAGTTTCAATGTCGTGATGTGGAGTGCCTGCAAGCTTTTATTGATATGGAAAGCTTTAGAAGTCATATCACATCTCACTCTGATAAACTAATGTTCCAGTGTGGGTGCCGTCTTTGCTTCTCAAACAAGACTGCAGTGGAAGAGGAGTATGCAGATGAGATTCGGAAGTGGAAGATGAGGAAGTATTATTCCCAGTTGTCTTACAAGTGCAAGCTGTGTTGGATGAAGTTCCCATCGGAGAGTAGTTTGAGCAAGCACCAGCAGTCTGATTCTCACAACCATAGATGTGAACAGTGTGGGAAGGTGTCGGTCAGCAAGCGTCAGCTGCGGTTGCATCAAGAGACCCATCAAGAGGAGAGGGGTTATCTCTGTGACATCTGTGGCAGTGGGTTCAAGACAGACAGAGACCTCAGGAGACACATTGCTTCACATAGTTCCAACAAACCCTTCGCATGCAAGGAGTGTGATAAAGCTTTTCATTTCAAGAACAAACTAACCAGGCATATAAACACTGTCCATGCAACTTACAAACCGTTTGCCTGTAACTATGAGGGCTGTAGGAAGTCATTTGCACGGAGAGATAAACTAACTGATCATGAGAACACCCACAAAGCTCCAATTTATGCCTGTCAGTACTGCTCAAAAACCTTCTATCGTAAGGATGTCATGAGGGAGCATGAAATTGCCAACCACACCAAGGAGTTTCCGTATAATTGCAAGATGTGTAAGAAGGGGTTCTTGAGGCCAAAGGCTCTCCTGAATCACCAAGCAGCTGAGCATAACACCTCAGTCAGTCCATCCACTTTGGACAAGCTTCTGAAGGCATCGGCTGCTGTCCAACAGCGGGCTCAGAACACACCGTTATCTGCTGCAGCCTGTCTTGCTGGTTATGTCATTTATGATCAGAGCATATCATCCGTCTTGCAAGGCACCACAGATAATGATCCTCAGTCATTACCAATCCAACCTATGAACTTGCCACCATCAGCATCCTCCAGTAGTGACCTTTCCTACCAAATGACAGATATTACTGGTGCAGGAGGGACAAATCTTACCTATCAGGTGTCGGGAGGCAGCCTGCCTGTTGGTTCTAATGCTCTCCATGTCTCCCTTTCTCAGCCTCTGGTCGAGCATGATGTTTGATATCAGATGCAAAGATGAAATAAAGTGGTTTCTTGATGCTGATGACATTGGTTACATGTACATCATAAGACAACAGAATAAATATTACATGTAAATGCAAATTAAATTCCTGCACACACACTGCGCTTATTCACAGAGTGGAACAAATTATCACTTTAAGCCTCGGATGTCCAGGGTTTATTCAATTTAATATTTTACATGCTTTTTTAGATATAATCAGCACTACATTGGTTTTTTGTCAAACCCTCAAATGTGATGGTAGGACCTATCAGTGATTGATGAGGTACTGTCTTGGTTACAGTCACACTCTTAGCCATAGGGCTGAAAAAAAATCAAAGTGAAGGGTAGGGCATCAACCTACATAAAATTTACAAATTTGATGGGCATGTCACACACAATGTTAAACATACTTGGAAAAAAAAGTAGGGGACTGAATAAAACTTCACAGGTAGTCTCAGTATACAATTCAAATTTATCAATTTATTTTTGCACAAGTTGAAAGCTATTTTGTCATTACATTCACATTGGGTGAATGAGTTTTCGTGTTAAATGATATTTTCATGATTTTATTCACCTTGGTTTTCAGAATTTCAGGTAATATTGATATGTAGTATTGATCACACAGAATTGGGTTATTTTTTTCCTCATAATTTTTCTCACTTATATGTAATTTTTCTCACGTATGACTCATGGGAATTACACGACATGCGATTTCACCCTCATGACAACCCAGATCGCCCCTATAATTTCCCCAAAATAGATGGATTCTTTGGGGCAACCATTCTTACTAGAATCGCCCCAAGATCTGTCACAACATTCAAGATTATTTAGAAAATCACTTTTTGAAATATGGCAGAATAATGATTTTTTGCATTCACTGCGTAATTTCTTGTTGCCCTTATAAAATTAGCCCTTCAAAAGAAAGAATAAGCACCCAAAATTCTGCAGTCACCCCTTGTGTAAAAAAAGGCGCTTAAAAAGAAAGAAATTGCCTACCCTGGTATGACTTAGATGTAGGGCCTTTGAAAAAATGAAAATGTTGCAATTAATGAAAATATGAATGTTGCCACTATCAACAAGAATATTGAACAAAATTTGTGACGAATAATACCTTGACACAGATAAGTAAATCAGTTTTTACTGTAATTGTAAACTTTTTGAATTATTTTATTCCTGTTGCATGTCTTTGGTTTGTATGGATAGTCCATATGCTTGATAAAGTGAACCATTGTTTGAAGGTTCAGTAAACTATTGCAAAGGACTTATTTGTAGTCTTTGGTCATTTTTCTTTTTCATAATTGTGTTGCATTGTTGTGTAGTAGCAGCTCGCAGTAAACCCTTCTATGTGGTTATAATATTCTCTGATATTTAGAGGGCTATAACTTTCATTTAAACGTTTTGAAAGGAAATGTGTGGTAAACTTGTAGTGTTTTATGGGCTCTCTTGTCATGTGTAAATTAATTGGATAACTGATGTAATAATGCATAGTAAATTTAAAGTCATGTGTATTAAATGCAAAGGCACATACCGTATTTTAAGAAGTAGTTTGATTGGTTGACTGTTCAATTGGGCATGTCCCCAATGCATGATATGACCAATGGAATGATGTGTCAAATAATACACACAAGTATGTGTAGTATTTCATATGTACAGATACAGGCAAGGGCATTGGTCCCATCCCACAATGTTTAATCCTATTTCTTCTACAACCGGTTTGTCTACTAACCATTTGGTCTCATTGTCATTTAGCTCATATACCAATTTTGTCCTACCTTCAGTATTAAAGACTATACCAGTTTCTTCTACTAACCACTAGGTCTAACATAAAAGACTTGCAACTGTTGTAAGTTTGCCATAATGGCAACTGCCATGGTAACAGGGCTCAGCAGCCAATCAAAATCAAGTTTCCATGGTAGTTGCCATAATGGCAAAGTTAATAGAACAGTCGCAAGTCCTTTATGAAACGGGCCCCTGGTCTGTAGGATTAAATGGACTGTTTATGAACCAAATTTTCATTTTACAAAATGAAAAATATTACGAGTGGAGATTAAAATCACTGGGCATTAGACTGGATGTGAATTAGACCAAGTGGCTATTAGTCTATTAGACCAAGTATAGCAGACCAAGACAGAGGCAAGTATACTTTATCAATAGTAGACCAAATTGGTTTAGACCAAGTGGTATTTTAAGTAAATATAAAGTAAATCCAACTAATTGCAACTAAATCCCCTCTTTCTATTTGTGAAACGCTCGTCCATTTCTCCAATAGACCCACACCAATCCTTTTATGACTTATTTCAGAGAAGTAAATGTGTATATTGTGATATATCTGTGGAGACATTAACATATTGTCTCTCTTTTTGTGGTTTTATCAAAGAAGGTTTTAGATATGTTGCGGTGAGCATGAAGACATGCTGTATTCCTATTTTGTAATAGTATTGTAAATATGTATGAACTCTGTTCAGGGTTTCATTTTCTATTTCATTGAACTTTACCAGGCAAGTGCAATTTTTCTTCAAGAGCAATGCTGCTTGCTTTTTCATGAAGGTTGGTTGGTTTGTTTTTGTTTGTAAGTCGTTTTCATTTTACCCACATTGAATTTGCTTCAATTTACATATTTACAACTCCATTGTTGATAGCCATTGTATGCCCACTAATTGATGTCTCGTTGGAAATGAAATTAATAAAGTGTACAAAAAAATCAACTAAAATCTATTTATCCAGTCCACTTTTTGGTCCAAAAAATGGGACAACCCTGGTATACTGTATATTTATATGCAGTTTAGGGGCCCATTGCAGAAAGAGTTGCAATCAATCGCGACTCTATAAATCATGCGAAACGTGATTTTCAACCAATCAACAGCGTGCATTTGGGACTTGCGATTGATTTTTTTTTACTTGCGTTTAAACAAAACTCTTTCTGCAACGTACCCCTGGTCAAGTTGATACAAATTTCCCTTGAAAAGTCCCAAGTTTTCAGCAAGCATAACACTGAAAATTTCATTGAAATCGAATGTAAAATAAGAAAGTTATGACATTTTAAAGTTTCGCTTCATTCCACAAAACATTTATATGCACATCTCTGTCGGTATGCAAATGAGGGAACTGATGACATCACTCACTATTTATTTTGTATTTTATTATATGAAATATGAAATATTTTTATTTTCTTGTCATTGTCATGTGAAATTAAGTTTCATTCCTCCCTGAACATGTGGAATTCCATTGCTTTAACATTCTGTGCTTCAGGCAAGGAGGTCCTAATCATCAAATCGTAAAAATTGAAATATTGTATAATTCAAACAATAAAAAACAAAAGAAATATTGAGTGAGTGACATCATCGACTCTCTCATTTGGATGTAACTGGCTCATTCATATAACTATTTTGTTAAAAATAAGCGAAACTTTGAAATGTCATAACTTTCTTATTTTACGTCCGATTTTGATGAAATTTTCAGCATTGTGCTTGTCTGATTTTTCTCTATTGATTCAAATCAACATTTTTCTGAGGTGGACTTGACCTTTAAACGCAAATTACATCTCCTTTGGTGTTATAAACATCAAATTACATATGTTTTTCAGTGACATGTTAAAAAAAAATTCATAAATTTACTTTTAACTTTTCATGTATGCACGATCATTTCATAGCTTTAATATTAAAATGTTAAATAAGCTTTTCATGCAAAACAACAGGTCACAACTTGCTCATTAAGTTGTTTGTAACTTACAGACAGCTTTATGAAACAGTCCCCAGGGGCCTG
Organism: Lytechinus variegatus; assembly: GCF_018143015.1. Lineage (NCBI taxonomy): Eukaryota > Metazoa > Echinodermata > Echinoidea > Temnopleuroida > Toxopneustidae > Lytechinus > Lytechinus variegatus. Next base: position 14,960,050 of record NC_054741.1, on the reverse strand, counting down.
TTTCATAAAGCTCTTTATGTTGGCTTTGCCCTGGTAACTAATATAACATGGTAACACTGGCAGGGCTCAACAGCCAGTGAAAATAAAACTTTCCATGAGAAAGTAACTTTTGGCTAAGTTACCATTATCTTGAATATTATGATTATTAAGAGTAGCGTCATTCATGATTTCACACCAAAATCAGTGTAATTAAATAAAAATTGAAAATTTCAACAATTAATTTCAGAAGGCACTCTGTGAAAGTGATGCACAATGGTGCTCAATAGTTAGTGCATCCCACCAGAAAATTAACATTAAAATATTTTCCAAGTTCTGCAATGTTTTGGATATTTCATTGCGAATTCAGGTGATAAAATATTACATTCAATAAAGTTTGTTTCTTTGGGCTCACTGAACATTGTTGTGTTTTCTGCGTTCATCACTCGGCATGAAGGAGTGCATTTTGTGAAGGGGTCCATCACTAACTTTTGAGCACAACTATGTTGATGATATATAATGCACATGTAGCACTGGATAAACCAAGTGAGTGAGTGGGATCCTGTTTCATAGAGACTTACAACTAATTTAACTTCATCAGTCATCACCATGGCAACAGGGCTCAGGAGCCAATCATAAAGTTTCCGTGGAAGTTACAATGATGGTAAATTTACACGAGTCTTGTCATGAAAAAGAATGTTGATATTATGATTCCCAATTTTATTTCCAGTTTATGATTATTTGAAATTACTGTTACCTGTATATGTTCAGTATTTTTCAGTCATTTCTATTGGTTCTGGAAAATAATGCAAAGCAGTTTTTAATCATCAACCAATTATAATTACATCTTTGACATTTTCACTAAATTGTCAATTTAATGACCCTATAATTCTTGAAGTCAACTTAAAATTTGGGTGACCATGGACATTACTTCTTGAGATGACAATGATAGCCCTTTAAAAATGCAGATAACTTGTTTTTTTCCTCTCTCTCATTACATCTATCTTTTTTTTCATGCCATCTCCATGATAGCCCTTTAGAAATGCAGATAACTTGTTTTCTTCCTCTGCCCTTTCTTTCCTCCCTCTCTTTTTCCTCTCTTTCTCATTACATCTATCTTTTTTTTCTTTCATACCATCTTCTCCATCTTTTTCTCATTCGCCTCCATCTCTCCCCTTCATGTCATCCCTTCTTTTCTCTCGAAACAAAGCAAACCTGCCGGATAACAAAAATTATTTCAACTTGAAAAATGAATTCTTGACTAGGCAACATTTTTAATTCATTTATATACAAAATTAATTGTACATGAGGACACATAAAGTGAGGAATATTAAATTCCCAACTCACGCAAAATAAATATATATAATTCTCTATTCCAAAAATAGAAATGTAATAAATTGAAACATAAGTATCTGCAAAATAGGTGTTAATAGCATAACCAGCCAATTAGAAAACGAAGAACAGACGACTGAAATGTGATGTTTGTCGGCTCCATTTTAACATTATGAAATTAATTTAACAGTCTCTGTTATAAGCAGTATTAACACTACTATTTCCCCGGTTCTAGGCTGATAATATAAAGAGGCAGTGGTTTCATTAAACTATTAATACAGTTACACATTACCAGGGATGGAGTCAAGGCCACATTTTGCCAGCCTTGGCATCAACAGCGTTAACTTTAGCGACCATGTGACTCCCAGCCACGACTACATCACTGCATATCTTGTTACAAATAAGCGGAGTATTGCAAGTCAGATGTATGCTGTGAATTATTCTAATTGCATTTCTTTAAGTTGAAATATCATTTATTATTCATTTGGCACTTCTACAAAAAAAATCTTGATATTGAATTTACTAAAATAATCAAATCATGAAATTCAAGTTTTGTAGCAGTCTACCTAGTACGTCAGGGTCCCGTAACACAAAGGTTTGCGATTAATAGCTAAATGAAATAACTTATCAAGATCATCTTTGCATGAGCGTTTTGCTCAGTAGACTGATGAGGAACCAATCAGAATTGCTCTTTCAACTTGGCGAGTAATACGAAGAAATCAATAATCAACATTTTGACACTGGCAAAACATTTTGACTATCATGAAATTATACACAGTAAAAGTTTGCAATAAATTAGTCAAGGGGATGTTAAACTGGTCAAATCTTAAATTTGTCTGTCCCAAAGTCATGCTTAAGTGCCAATATGCACATGATAATTGACATGTGATATCACTGATGATACAGTCCCCCCCCCAAAAGCACATGATCCGACTAATAACATGATGCATATCCCACATGCAACTGGAATTTTAATTGTGATTTCAAGTTAGACCGATATCTTTATGAAACACCCACAGAAAACACATGTTGGCACTTCATGTTTGCCAAGGTACACAGGCAATGGTCCTGCAGAAATTCAGGGGAAATCCCCGTAAGCTCTCAAGCTTCGGTCATTTTGATCCTTGAATGTGACCATCATGACATGACATTGGCAAGCATATATGTGGACATCATACACATATGCCATTGCAAATCTTAGTAACGATGGAGTCGGAGGGTAAACATCCTCATGAGTTAGAACCCTTAGGCCTGTATTCTGAAGTCAGGTTTAACTTAGACCATGGTCTAACTCTGTGCTAATATTATGTAAAGCCAAAAGTGTCATCATTTTTTCATAAAAGTTGCACATTTCTTATGTTTATTGTGCTCTTTCCTGATTCATCGATGGTGAAGACAATCATCTATTTATACTTCCTAGACAATAATGAATGATTTGAGAGCCAAATGAACTGAAATAGTATATCTCTACTGTTACTGATTTATGTCACGGTTGGCTATCCATAGTTAAACCACAACTTTTATACTGATTTTAAGTTAAACCAGACTTCAGAATACGAGCCTTAGAGTTACAGTGACAGAGCCTTGATATCGGTGGCCCCAGATGTTCTTGGCATCTCAGTGTTTGTAACCAATTTTGTGTGTAAAATTGAAGACAGTTGCCTCTATGTTATACATCATGTTAGCCAGTGGTGTAATGGGAAAAAATTCTGAGGGGCACACCATGACTTGATACAGGAATGTAGGAAAGATTCTGAAATGTTGCAAGCCAGCTAGGAGAGCAAGAAAAGGATAGTTTGATTCTAACTTCATTCTACCCTTATTCTCTCCCTTTCCCTTACCCATTGCCATTACAGTATGCCTTCCTTAGTTTATTCCCTCCTCTCTCCCTCACACCTTAGAATTCATAGATGTTCCTTTCCCATATTGTTATATACTTCTATCTTCTTTCTTTCCCTTTCCTTGTACCGTTTCCTGTTATGGCTCCATTTTATTTTTTTTCATTTTCTTCCTCCTGTTTTTCTTCTTTATTATACCTTTTCCTTCCTTTTTCCTTTCCCCTTTTCCTATACTCATTTTTAATTTTCCCTCCTTTTCCTCTGTTTGTCCTCTCCTTTCATTTTTCCAGTTTAATTTCCTCACAAAACCCTCCATCCTCCAGAGCAATGTATTTTTCATCCCCCTCTGGGGCCCATTTCATAAAACTAGCTAGAACGCTTTCCAATGAGTTAAAATCTACTGAAATCCTCCAGTCTGATTGGCTGATAGGGCATAATAACAAGTCTTTATGAAACTGAGCCTGATCTCTTTCCAAGTGATTCATTCCTTGGCCACTTCAAGTTGGACTTCTCTGATTTCCAGCTCTCCTGACTGAGATATGGCAATGGTATGGCCATTTGAAAGATGAATCTCACTGTCTTTGCCAGCTTGGGCTATTACCTGGGTGTAAAAGAAAGTATAGACTATAGAGAGAAAACAAAATTGTTCAGATAATTATTCAGTTGGTACGTGGAGCATTGTAGCCCAGTGGATTAGTCTTCGGACTTTGAAACAGAGGGTCATGGGTTCCAATCCCAGCCATGGTGTACTTTCCTTCACCACAATGTGCTGCACTCAGCCAAGGTGAGGTAAATGGGTACCGGTAGAAGTAAGTAATTCCTTGAAAAGCTGTGTGCGCTATGAATGCCTAGCTTAGCCGGGTAATATAGGAGCGCCTTGAGCACCTAACAAGGTGGATATGTGCGCAATATAAATACCCTATATTATTATTATTACTTGGGTTCATGTCTATTTCATCTGTTCATCTGATTCACTTTCTCACCTCTCTCTATCCATATCTTTTTCTCCCAATCAATTTCAGTCCCTGTGATATTACCCATCACTCTTTATTTCAAACTTTCCAAAACACATTCTATTTATTTCTTCTGTCTTTAATTTCTTCACTGTCCTTCCTCTCATCCCCTTCTATCTCTCTACATACTATCCTTATTTTTTCATGTCTGTTTAGTTTTTTTTCTAAAATTCATAAATCTGAATAGCTCTTGCAACAATTCCTGAAAATACTTTTTCCAAAACACACTCCAGAAATATAGCTGTAACTTCTTCCAAGAATGCAGGACAGGATCTACAGGAGAGCCTGTAAAGCCTGGCGCACAAAATGCGATGCAATTGCACTATTAAAGATCCGATTGGTTCAAATTGCTAATTAAAATAATGTAAGTGCAATTGCATTGCAGGCCAGTGCACACATTGCAACAGTCCTGCAATCGCACTGCAAAATGGTCATGACATCATCGTATACGCCAAATCTGATTTTTTTTTAACAAATCTGATCTTGGTGCAATCTCGTCGGATAGTGTGTGGGCTTAAGAGAGAAGGGTGACAGGGGAGGTGATGTACCTGTTTCAATTGATAAGGATGGATTTTGCCCCTATCTGAGTTGAATATGTAATCTACTAATGATGAGGATGAGACATCAATCTATTGGGGAATCTGCTTAAAGGTAAATGATAGTTTTGGTAACGATATCAAAATGAGTTTGTACAGAATCCAATGAAATGACCACCAAAGTGTCTGTTTGTATAAATGAAATGCATGTGCCAAAGGATTCTGGAAGAAATTGTGTAATTGCTGAGAAATCAGCAAATAAGCACAGGATTCAGGTAGGGTGTCAGGCCCGACGCTCTAAGCAATAATTATACATTGTCCCACGTGCGCTTATCTGTGTTGGGTACTTTCGGTGTGAATATTTTTCAGCGTAGATTTCAAGATTCACAAAGTTCAGTTAATGTAACTGTACCAGATCTAGATCCTCGATGATATACTGACAATTAAGCTTTATTTTACAGACTTTCTCATGAAATCAGTGTTTACTGCAACTACTGGAATTTCTCTTTAATGGGGAGGGGGTCGTAACGTACCTCTTTCAGCAGATCGTGTTGGATTTCACTCCTATATGGATTGAGGATGTACCCTCAAGAGAATGAGGCAATCTATTTGGGAGTCTGCTTTATACAGGAGGGGGACATAATGTACCTCTTTGATCTGATCATGTTGGATTATGCCCCCTTATAGATTGAGGATGTGTCCTATGAAGAATAAGGATGAGACAATCTATTAAGGAGTCTGCTCAATAGGGGAAGGGGACCTAACGTACCTCTTTCAACTGGTCGTGATTGATTTCACCCCAGTTGAGAATGAGGATACCTCCGACCAGTGATAAGGATGAGACAATCTATAGGGGAAGAAGGGAGCGGGAAGGGGGAAAGAACATACCTCTTTAAGCTGGTCAGGTTGTATTTCGCCCCCGTCTGGATTCAGGATGTGTCCTACCAATGAGGGTGTGGAGGTTGTTTCTATGGTGCTCCCATCAGGTTGTTCCTGGATGATGGTGATGCCTGTCAAGCCTTCTTCTGTTGGTACATGTATGGTCTGTAGCTCATTTACAACCTGCTGGAGGTGCTGTACACTTTGGCTCTGCTGATACGCCTATACATGAAGCAATTTATCAATAATAGTAGAACAGGTCCTCGACCATTTTGAGATTTGATATTTGAATAGGCAGTAAAACACCTACAGATTCTGAAAATCAGAAAACTTGAACTCGAGGATATTTTGTTCAAAAGGCATCTGAAAATACTTCTAGATATCTATAAATATGAACTTACTACATGCCTGAAGCATTGCTTTGTATCCTCTAGAAAACATGCTATATACAAAATCCAATTATCATTATTATTGCAATAAAACAGACAGCAATGTTTACAACCTTCTTGCTATAAGGGAGGTGATCACTGCCATTTTAATGTAGGCATCATGCTTATACACAAAAAAGCATAGAAAAGAGTTATTTCCCCGGCCGCACAGTCATAAGGGTATCAAATTGCCAAAATAAGAAGGGGAAAAAAAGGATGCATTCAACACCCTGGATTAGTGTATGTGATAAATATTTTTCACCCTGTCATGAAAATAAAATATTTTAGGAATCATTTAGAGTGGAGAAATCATTTCAAATTACTTGTTTAGGATAGTACGAGAATGATTACCGGTACTTATTTTGGGTCAATTTTATAAGTCCATGAATAAACATGGTGTCCAAATTGATATGATAGGGGGGAGGGATTATTGAATTAATTGATTAATTAATTAATTGATTGATTAAAGAATGAAAAGAAACCTTGTATTACCTGTGTTGTGTATATACTACTCGAACAAACTCTTTCCTTCTTGATCTGTTTGGGGTAGAGTTCCAGACCCTTTTGTTTACGTCTAAATGCTGTGCGGCACTTGGAATCTATGTTTAGTCTGATCCGATACCAGTCTTCATTTGTAATCCCACAATGCTTCACTAGATGACCTGTACAAGAATATAATTGTTTTTCAAATGCACTATTAGCAATCACATGTTTTAATGTGATTCATACCTGTACATGTAAGTCATTGGTCGAATGTACACATGGAAGACTTAGAGGGTGATACAATAATCTTATTATTTGCAATCATCAATTGCGACTTCTTCTTTATAATCAATACATCACTTGAACCTATCAAGTAAATTAAATTCCACACGCACACCAGTGAGTAAGTGTAAATTTGCAAACAATTGAGAGACTGATGGTTAAATTTGTAAAAAAAATATGAATGGAAGTTGATAAAATCCTTTTAAAAGCTCCCTACTCCCCCCCCAAAAAAAAAAAAGATCAAAGCTTTGCCCACACTCACAGTGAATGCCATAGATGAGTAATGGATCAAGTTTCTTCTTTTTATGTTTGCCGGTACCAGAGAGATTCGAGACTGCCTGGGTCTCCTTGTCAAACAGGAAATCCAACAACTTGAGAGCAAGCTTGTCAGCTGACTTGTACATGTTCATAATGTGAACCATCTCACTGTAAAGAATGAGAAAATATCACCTCCATTATTAAATTTATTGGATTTAACTAAAATGAGGAAATACCTGTTATTTTGTTTGTTTGTTTTTTTCCATTAAAATAGTAACATGCTTATTCAACCCTATATGGCTCATTTGGTAAAGAAATGGGGAAAATATTTCCTCAGTAACTTATTTTGGATTTAAATAAAATGAGGAAAGAATTTTCTTTTTTCCTTCAAATTAGAATGGTAATATGTTTACGTACCCGTACATGCAGTAGTTCATATCAACAATATAAATAATACCTTTTTCTAACCAACCCTGGTATATGAAATATTGTTTTGACTTTGAACAAATGTTTCTATTAAACCAAATACACTGACAAGAACCAAATGAGGAAAAGGTTGTTTCATATTCAGCTTCAGAGAATTTTACTTACTTCCCACATTTGGTAATTGGATATCAAGAAGCTACATAAAAAGACTATATCCTGAAAGTTTCAACGAATTCCATACTTGAAGAGCATCATATGAACAAGATAAAATACACAGATATTTCATTTTGACTGGGCGCCCAATAAAAATACATTTTGATGTAATTGTAAAATGTGTAAATTAATACAATAAAACTCATTTGTGCTTTATATTCTTAATTATTTCAGGTCATAAACATTATACATTAAATCTAGTAATGAATAGGAATAGCGGCAAACCTAAATATAGGTTGTATACTCACGTTGGGTTTATTTTACACCTGACTCTCATCGCTGGACTGTTCACATCACCTAACCAACTTCCATTTGGATAATCCTCTGTTCAAAATAATCCAATATGGAAATGATATGAACAACTCTAATCTATTTCATTAGTTTTCAAATGGAAGAGATGTCTTATGGCATGAATCATCGCATAAGTGGGACACCATCAGTATGTTTTGTCATCAAGTTCTCAGATCTGACAACTTACCATGGTTTTGATGGGTCCATGAAATTTACTCCGGCGACAATTGCTCTGCTGTAAATTCCATACATTAATAGAATAATCAACTTCAACCCTGGATTTAACACTATACCCTAAACCCAACATAAAACCCTTTCGCAACCCTAACCTCAAACAAGATAAAGCCTGGAGAAATTGTCGCCGGAGCAAATGTCGTGTCACCGATTTTGATTGGCTGAGAAGCACTATTACCATGGGAACTGTAGGATAAAACAGGACTTGATCAGGTAAAATATCTGACATGTAAAAAACAACATGAGCATGAGTATTTACTTGTTATCTATAAAGTGTAGAGTAGGATAAGCTTTGCCTGGCTAGAAAGAGACTCAAACTTTTTAGTGTAAATTTTATAACAAGGCAGTGTCTACTGTTATTTGGGAGAAAATATCAGGCACTTAAAGCAACATCAACAATAAATAATTGGGAGACTATCATAAAGGTGTTTGGAAAATGCCGATACTGCAAATGTTAAAACTACATTGCAGGTTGTGAAGAGGGGGGGGGTCAACCATTTTTGTAATGGGGATAAAAAAGAATAGGAATTAATAAAGGAAAATCTAAATTATTGTACATTTCCCAATTGATCTTACTAATCAAATATTTTGAAAATCCATACTTTTTATTTTATTGTTAAAAACAGAAATATAAAATGGAAATATTCTGAAAATTGATTTTGCCTAATTGATTGTGGGCCTGGCTGCCCCGCTGTGCAGCACCAGATCGACATTGCTATATCCCTTCAATTGTTGAATGCCAAACATGGTAGCATCCACTCCCATCTTTAAATGTCTTTTTGTACTGACCCAACTGGGGCTCTAAATCCGAACTCTCACTTGTGAGAGGGACGCTCTCCAAACTGAGAAAAATCATTATAGAAATATGATCACCATCATCATCCTCATAAAATAATAATAATAATGTCATATTTTACTTGAGGTAGCCACTTCAGTTCCGAAAACTGTTCTCCCAGTGGGTCTTGCTGAACATCATTATGTTATTACTACACCGGCTTTAGCATGGCTACCTTGATTGGGCGCTCAAGCATCCAAGTAATTTCTTCCTACCGGTACCCACTCACCTCACCTGGGTTGAGTGCAGCACAATGAGGGTAAATTTCTTGCTGAAGGAAAACATGCCATGGCCTAGGAATCGAACCTACATCCATTAGATTGACAGACGAGTCGTAACCATTAAGACCACAATGCCCCCACATCATCATAGTCATCACCTCCACCATCATCATCACCACTATCATCTCCATCATCATGAAAAAACAAAATTTTGATGATAATCATCAAAAGGTTGGACACTAACCTTCAGAATTGAGAGTGATGAAAGTGAAGTTTCCATCCGTGTTGTGTGTTTGCTTAGGCTCCACCTCAAAATTCTCTTCCTTATGATCAACGGTCAACTCATCTTGCACTTCTGGAAAGATAACAATACAAATTTCATGACAAATCTTTATTACAGGTGAACATCAAAGCAAATCCCAAACATGGCAAATCATCATGCAGGACATTCATCTATCATCATCTTAACCAATGGAAGCTATGACATTAGGTTTAGAAATACCTCTAAGAATGCTTCAAACTTGGAATGGATAAATTAATCACTCAACAAAAAAGATATATAAATACAAATATAAATAAATTTGTCAATGGATAGATTTATAAAGTAAATAGATAAACTACAAATAAATCAATCAAATGAATGAATGATGGGATGGACAGACGGATGCACAGACAAACAAACAAATGAATGAATGTATACAAGAATAACATATTGTACCCATTTCATTCTGCTTCACATCAGCTTGAATCTCCACAGTATTCTGAGCATCACATTCCTTCTGAACTTCAGCTTTCAATGTCCTTAGCTGATCATCTAGCTGTTCATCTGGTAACGTCACAATGACAGTGTGAGGTCTGGGACCCTTGACATGATTAGCAGGTCTGTCAGATTGACTCTTCTTCTTTGGTCTATATAGGCAAGAAATTGGTGGAAGTGGTAACACATGCGAGCTCACACTAACGAACTACCATCGGTGAATGGGGATTATAGTGAAATGTCAGAAATTGTTAAGGAAATCTCCAGAAATGATGGATTTTTCCTATCTACCATATACTATAGGACTAGCAACTGCTTACCGTGGTGTCCTCTTCTGTCCAAGATCTCTTTTAAGTTCTTCTATCTCCTTTTCAAGCCTCTTGTTTGATCTCTGACAGGCATGCAATTTAGATATCACTGTCTTGAAGTGTGAGTCCAATGATTTCTTCAAAGCGGCCATAGATTCCTGTGAGGTTCAATTTTAATTTTAAAAAACATATTTTATTCCAACAAAAAATCTGCCAATAAACTGTGTTCTGTACACCATCAATAGTATCAGGACAAAAATATTATACTTCTGAATATGAATATGATTCCTATCTGAAAATATAAACTCTTGGTAATTGGAATTTCGAACATGGTTACATCAATATTACAACATAAACATACAGCGATACATGTGGAAGGAGGAAATAAGACATAAAAGAGAGTATTACAGAAACATTTGAGACAGAGAGAGGGGGAGAGAATTGGATTTGTGTTTTAAAATACATACAGTGGTTTAATGAGCAAAATATATTAAGGGGGCCAGATATGGCATATTGTGGGGGAAATTATATTTAAAAAGTTGTAAGAAAGCAAAGCAAGTGAGCAAAAATTTCAACATTTTTATTACAAAAATCGAAATTTGTGACAGATTTTGACATAATAGTCACCCTTCTCTCTTTCCTATTTCATCTTTTTTTTCTTGGCCGTTCAATTTTTTTCCATCTGTACACCACTAAATACAAGCATTCAAGTTGCATCCTTATTGCAATGTCATTCGTCCCTGAGAGATTGGACAGCCAAATGAATTCAACATCATACTCTGATGAACCAGGGCCTACTGCATAAAAGTTACCATTATGGTGACTTTGCTATCCAATGGCAACTACCATGGAATCCTTGATTCTGATTGGCTGTTGATCGTTACCATGGTAGTTACCATTGGATGACAAAGTTACCATAATAGTGATTTTATGCAACAGGGCCCTGTTTTGACATCGAAAGGATTCAAAACACCTAGAATTCAAACCCTACACTTGGCCTGGGATCACAGTAGTTCTCATCATATATATGTATACCTTGTGCTAGGGATACATAATTCAGTTAAATATTCCTCTGATTTTTTTTCTCAATTCTCACTAGCAGTGTGCTATAATAAGCCTATCAGGAAAAGTAATGTCGGCCAGGCCTATCATAAAAATGAACATTGGTGTTGCATGTATTATGAAAAGCACAAATTTGTGTGACAGTGAGCCACACACATACAGCTACAGGGCGATTCCACACTAGAACTTCAAAAATATCATAAATTTTTTCAACATGCTTTCAATAAGTCATAAGTAGTGTAGTATTTTACTATGATACCTAAATTTTATGAAAATTATGAGTTTTAACCAAAAGTGAAGACAGATATTGTTTTTGGGGGGGAGAACAATGGAATTTTAAATTTTCAATAATTTTGCTTATTGAATAGTCAAGTACAAATTCCGCCTGAAACAATTATTTGCAAAGCATGAGAAGATTGAAAATATTGCAGGTCAATAGAATAATATATCAATGATGGTTCCAAATAATATCTACAACATTTTCATGATCCATAATAGGGGCAGCCCTGATTTTTCCGAACCTATTTTTGGCAATGTCCCGTACGACACATGACAATGCAAAAGTTTTTCCTACAATTTTATTTTTGATGATGCAATTTCATAAAATCAGTTTCTCTTTGTTTGACCCATGGGGGATCGATTTATTCCATAAGGATCTAATTACTGCCCTTCATTTTTCAATTATTGTCCTATTAAAAGTTGTCCCGTACGACACACGCTGTGTCGTACGGGACATGTCCCGTACGACACACAATATAATAATGCATTTAATTGCAGGATTTGGATTCAGAAACCATAAATAGTAGGCATATTTAAATTCATTTAATTGATTTAACATAAAGTGAACTGAAAAAGGACTTTATTTATCTCCATAGAACATGAAATAGGTGATTCTAAACATTTTAATTGATTTCATGTAGGCTTATTCTTTTGTGAATCCCTTCAGCTAAACTGGTGATTTTCACTGATCAGAGCAAGGTTAATTTCTTTTCATTGAGCATGAAAAGAAAACTTTTATAATCATTTCAACCTAGCCTGGAAGATGACTTCCTCTTGCATGCTAATGTGGAATTATTATAAGATGTAAAAAATACACATCAATCATCATGATCATCTATTTGGACTTCCCTTGATGATCACTATTTTTTTAATACAGTATTGAAACTCCTTACTTTTTTCAAGTTGTAAAAAAAAATTTGGAAACTAAGACAAACCATATGGTTTCATGAAATGCAGATGGGTTTGAAAAAGTAGAACCGCATTTCTTTAGAAAAAAAATTGTGACTAAAAAAAGCAAAAAAAGTGACAGTTGTGACATATATCATGTAGATATACATTTTATTAAAAAAATTATAACATTTTAGCCCCATAATTTACACAAAGTTTCATTCATTCATTGTTTAGTGTTTGGAAATCATCAATTAATTCCCTAAAATATAACTTCACACAAAACCTGAAGTTTTTCGGCTCGTAAAATGCTGTGAACACTTGTACATTTCCCATCATGAAAAAATTATAACATATTGTTCCCAATTGTATATATTGAGGTTACTTAATTGTATTGTCCTGAATGACTACTTATTAAAAGATTTTTTCATAAATAAGCAAGAATTTAGGGGCAATGCTCCTTCTGATTGATAAAAAGTTCATGTTTATTTATTCAGGCTGCCCAGTACAACACGCAAGTGCCTGTACAACACACAAGTGTCCCGTACGACACACAAGTGTCCCGTACGACACAGAAGTGTCCTGTACGACACACAATTGTCCCGTACGACACATTATTTTGTTTATGATATATTGACAGAAATATTCACCTAATAGCGGTTTCTAACCTAATGAATGTCTTAGTTTGATAGGATTATCATTACCATCAGCCAAATAATGTGATTGAAGAAGTCAAAGTGACATAAAGTAAGAAAGTTTGGCTTCAATTTAGAGATGTCCCGTACGACACATTTTGAATGTCCCGTACGCCACAATGTTCTCGAAAATTATAATTTGCTTTATTTATTCATGAATGTTTATTTTGCTTTCTTTTATAAATGTGTTTGTTCTTGGGTAATTGAGTGTCAATTTGAGTTCAGTTTCTATGAAATTTATCTGCCCAACTCACAGACTTTTGAGTACAAACTTGAGGTTTCTAAAAAAGCCACTTTTTCTGCGTCCGTACGACACATTACTATTTTTAATCTGTATTATACAGGATGTGAATTCAAGTCATGTTAAGTCTTGGTTTTTCTTACACTCTGGTAGTAGTTGATGACCACCTATAGTTACTGGAATATTTTTTGTTTTTTCTTGTCAAAAACTGTCAAATGTTCTCTAAATGTCCCGTACGACACGTATGGAATCACCCTATTGTATTTTTGTGGATGATTTGGTATAGTTAAAGATACCTTCATAGTAGAAGTACTACGCCTTTGTCTGATCGATTCATTTAACCTTCTCCGTGCATCTTTAGAACGTTTTTCAATCTCTGAAAAACTGGATCTGAAGTTACCTGGTGATGTAAAAAAAAGAAATAGGGGACAAGAGAATGTTTGAAAAGGAAGGGTACAGTGTAGTCAAACACAATTAGTCTTCATACTATGTACTCTTATCTGCAAATGTAACACTCCTTTTCTTGTCAGTGTGAATATCATTTTGCATTGCGAAAATCATGTGCAAACTGTAAAATAGCATCATTCAGAATTTCTAACAGAGAAATATTTACATGTATTCGCTCTACATAGATTGCAGACTTTGCTGTACTTACTCGGTTCTGTTTGTGTGCTCTCATCAGTTCGCTCACGCATCTAAGATTTAAGTAATAAATACATATGAAACAAATTAAAATGAATTCAAACTGATACATGACATAAGCCTTAAGTATAAAGAAAAATGTGTGCCTCTGCTGATGCCTCCGTCGTTACCAGAATATACTGCTGGTATACAACTTAAAGTTACTTCTAAAATTATCAAATAATGGCCTCAAAATACACTCAGATCATCTCAAACAGTCTAAAAGACATATGAAGCAAGATTGAGGCTGATCCCTCAAAAGGTAAGAGGTAATGTCATGTTTGACTTTTGACCTCATGACCCCACACCTAATGGATGAATCAAGTTTTAAGTTAAACCCTGACACAATTCTATTTTGTAATCAGAGGCTACACTGCACAATGCATTAAAGGGGAATCCAGCCTTGGTCATAATAATATGTTGTGTTTAAAAGGGGAAAATATAAAACAGAATGGCGAAAGTTTGTAAGAAATCGGACAGGCAATAAGAAAGTTATGGCTGTTTTAAAAAATGAGATCTCTGTTAAGACTATGTAGATTTCAAATTGGCAACTGGATAATTATGACAAGGGACAAGGACAAATTTGCCCTATAGGCCATGTAATTTATTATCAGTGATTTGCGGTTTTCTCCTAAGTACCCATTCCCCTTGGGCTGTAACCTAGATATAGCCCAGGTATACTAGTATGTTGTTTTATGTCCTCATGGAAGAAAAATATAATTTGAAGCGAAACTTTTGAAAAAAAATATGTAATTTTAGCCATTTTAATGTATTGGAGTACATGGAAACGTGGTAGTCCTTGCCTTACATCACTATGACATCATATTAGTGGCCAATTTGAAGTCTCCATGGGTATAGTGATTACCAAAATTAATTCACAACTTTTAAAAATTTCATAACTTTCTTATTGTTTGTCCGATATTGTTCAAACTTTCACCAATCAATTTGTCTGATTTTCCTTAAGGTTGGATTCCCCTTTCAAAGGGGGGAAAAAACTTTAGACCAATAGACTGGTCTGACACGTGTACATTAATAACACTACTAACATTTGATTGGGAAGAAATATAAATCAAAATAAAAAGTAAATGTACTATAGTGCAACATCTATAATTTTAATCCATCTATTAAGACTTAATATTCACTTGACAAACATGCGAAGTTGCCAAGTCCTCTCCAGACTTCTTTCTACCCTTCTTAATCTTTGCTGGGGGCTCGTCAGGTTTACCAGATGTTGCAAGGTCTTCATCAGCATTCCCGCGTTTCTGACCAGCGCTTAACCTGAGGGTCCTCAATGTGCGCAAAGACATTCTTGCAATTCAGTCCACCTACTTACAAGAAATACAACAAATAAAATCATCAGTGGGACCAGATGTTTCATTGTGTGATTTCACAAAAGAATTTTATGAATATCTATCCAACAAGTTTCCATTTGATGACACTATCACAGAAAATTTCAGACAAATTAAAGTCTTAACTTTGACAACAGATTTCATGTAATCTGTCAGATTTCCTTCTCCTGCAGACAGATGTAATTTCATCAAACAAATTCATTATAGATCACTATTGACACACAGCTCTTAGAGTGGCCCACCACCATGCATAGTACCTGAATTGTGCCCCCTCAACAAATGATAGCTGGAATATGAATCAGAAGGGGGGTGATATGATATAACCTTGAAAAGATTGTCAGAATGTCTTTGAAGATAATTGACGAAACTGAATTCACTCTTTTTATATTCACGTTATTTGTGGGTATTTCATAAGTTGCGCCCTTTATTAAAATGATGTCGCTCATACATGCTAATCCCAAAAATCTAGGCTAATAAATTCAAAGTAAGACTAGCAACTTTTAAAAATGAACTAAAAATTATATTAAAGTCAAGAGAAAAAAGAGAATGGAGTTGGAAAGAAAATCAGAATGATCATCACTCGTATAGGCCTACTATTAAAGCAAAAACAGCCAAAATTGTGGTTTTGGGAACCACTCGTAGATTTGTGTACGCGCACTTGTGTACAAAGTGAATGGAGGTGGAAATAGGCACTTGTTCACTGCCACCCTGCCTGTGAGGAATCTAGAGGTAGGACTATCTATGGTATGCCAATGTTGTACAGAGCACACACTTTAAAAATCATTAAATATCACTTTTGTGACCAAAATTACTAATTTCCATACAGTTGCAATTTATTTTTCAATAGTAACTTGGGAATAATTTTTTCCATTCACTAGATTGCAGAGCGCTCAAAAACTTGAATTTTGGGCATATATTTGTGTACGCCCTCTATTGGTGGAAAGTTATATGGCAAGAAAATTTTCATTTTTTGATCTCCATTTTTAAGAAAAAAATGATTTAAAGAAGCAAATTTAAATAAGTGCCAAGTTGTATGAATAATAGGTGTAATGGAAACTGTCAGTGTAAAAAAATCAAGCATTTTCCCCAAAGAAAAAGAGAAAATAAGCCAAACATTGCCACCCTTATTTCGCCACACATGGAAATAAAACTGAGAACAAGGTTATATTATAACCTTGTTCATTGAATGAGTGGAAATAGGGAAGTGCGTGTGACTGAATTAACTAAGCGCTGCTGTGTGAAGTGAACGGTAGTTCCATAGGCAATATCACGATAATGCCACAAAAACAAATTTAAAAAAAAAATGGGTGCAAGAGTAAGACTGCAAGTGAAAGAGATAGTATTGGAACTTGTTGTTATATCTCTGTCTGACTGTACTAACAAGAGTTGCACCGCACCGTGCACCACACAGTCAGGGGGTTGAAGCCGGTGACTGGGCCGACGCAGCCGGGCGATGGGGTCACAGAAGCCGAGAACAGAGAACACTTCGCACCTTAGCAGCCGCTACGAAATTACACAAACCGTTACAGCGCGCGTCTCCTACATCGACAGCCTCACAATGCATTGGCATCTGTTGGGAAAACGTTAAACTTAATGAATATATCAAGCTATCCCGAATTTATCAAACTACAAATATCAAAAACATTGAAATAACATAAATTTCGACATTGATTTGGTAGGGAGACTTACTATTTTTCGCGAAAACAACGAGAATAAGAACAGTGTGCGAGAATTTTGGAAACAAGAACAACGCGGATCCCGATAAAATGGCGACGTGATGGGAATGCGAAGATGACGTCATAATGTCAGAAGTGCAAATCGATGAGGCGCCCAGCTCCCAGAGGTCGAGGTCGAGGGAGGGGCACGATATGACACTAGTGAAATTTTTCTCTTTTTCATATTTTGAGAAATATATATAAGAAAAATGAAGGATACCGTACTGAATATTTGGATGCTGCATCTCATTTATTACGCCTTGATAAAAATTTTCATCCCTTTCAAATCCGGGGGGGGGGGCCACTTCCATTCACGAGTGGATACCATGCGCGACCATTGGGTCTCGAAAAGCACCCTAAACACGTAATTTCCATATTCTGAAAATGCACCCCTTAACAAGTATTGGAAACAAATTAAACGATACTCTTGGCAAATATTCCCTGAAATGAACCCCTAAACAAGTACAGGAATGTTTTATTGTTGGTCCTTCGTTCGTTGGCTTATACCTTATTTGGTTTAGTACGACCCCACCTTCTATACCTCGCGCAAATCGGACTCTAAACACGAAGTTTTGGGGCAAAAAGGACATCCTTTATAAAACATTTTAATTTTGTTCTATCATCCCCGCAAATTTGACCCTAAACACGTAATTTTCCTAGCGAAATATAGATACCCTTTTTTTCATTATTTTTGTGTTTTTGACACCCTTATCACGTTACGTACGTAACGTGCCCTATCGTGAAAAGACATCCTTTTTACGTGCTTTTTGGTCGCGCATGGTATCCACTCGTCAATGTAAGTGCCCCCCCCCCCCGGGTTTCAAATGCAGAGAAGAACTAGAAGAACTGCGTCCTCGTTAACTTTAGGTCCCTCCAGAGTATATGTTGATCATAAGTAACAATTTGTCTGAAGGCCGGCAGTGGGGTAGTGGGGCAGTCATGATGTCATTATTAAGGCCAAAAACTTGAAATTGAAACATTTTTACTGTCTTATTTAGATACTGGGACTGTGTATGGGCAGTTTTTATATGATACCACAATTGAGCAAAGTTTTGATATCTTTGGGGGAATAATTAAGTTTTCTATCATATGACTTGCATGGAGCCCTGAATGTTAAAATAGGCCTATTACTAGTAAATAAGCAGCATTTTTGTTCACATGAAGATTGAAAAATTATTACATTTGTACTGAAACGTATGTTTCTATGTCGGGCTGTGCCTGCTGTCCCTATGGTAAAATTAATGGAGTGACAACGAAATATAAATGAAATCACGTGCTGTACTTTAACCTTTGTGGCGACTTGATGGCTAGTTTCTTAAAGGGGAATCCAACCAAAATAAAAACGTGTGTCTATAGAGGGAAAAGAATATCAGACAAGTTGATTGGTGAAAGTTTGAAAAATATATTATCTGGGTTATGTTAAGATTAAAAACACACTAAAAAATCCCTGATAATTAAGTACATGGCCTATGGGAAAGTTGTCCTTGACCTTTGTCATAATTTACTTACCCAGTTGCCAATTTGAAATCTACATAGTCTTGGATCTCAATTTTAAAACAGCCATTACCATTGTTTGTCCGATTTCTTTCAAGCTTTCACCATTCTGTCCTTTTTCCCCCATTCCAACACAATACATGACCAAGGCTGGATTCCCTTTAAGAAAACCGAAAAAAGTGATTTGTGTTGCAAATACTATAACTCGGACTGTCATTTTATTTGACAAAACTAATGCTAAAAAACAGTCATGGCAAAATATAATTCAAAGCCTCATTGTGTCCTGATATTGGGCGAAATATTATATGATAATAGTTTCAAAATGTGAAAACCCCTTAAAATTTTTAAATCAACATTTAACAAATTTCCACACACTTCCACATTATATACAAAAAAATAACACTAGCTATATGAGGGATTATATATTTTTGATGTTATTGTCGCAGTCGCGGCCACATGCATGCTGCCAGTCAAGCAATTTGAAATCCTATTTTAATAAATCTTGCAACATCTATATTTGTTGCTTCCCGGGGGCACTTACATTGACAAGTGGATACCGTGCGCCACCAAAAAACACATAAAAAGGATGTCTTTTGAAGATAGGGCACGTTACGTACCCGGGGGCCACTTCCAATCACGAGTGGATACCATGCGCGACCATGCATGGGGTCTCGAAAAGCACCCTAAACACATAATTTTCATATTCTGAAAATACACTCCTTAACAAGTATTGGCGTGTGAAACCCTACCCTTAACAAGTATTAGATACAAAACGATACTCTTGGCAAATATTCCCTGAAATGAAACCCCGGGGGGGGCACTCGACCAGAAAAGTGATAGGGTGTGCCGCGGGAGAGACAAAATACGGGGCCTTGGAGCGGGCTTATTGTAAAAAGGAGGGTCCTCGGAACGGGCTTCGGAACTACAATTTTGTGAAAACGGGGGTCCCTGGAACGGATCGTCAGCGTGTGAGTACGTGCACATGCACCCCTATGGAACGGGCAAGCGTGCATGATGCAGCTAGCGCGGCCTCCGCCGGGTGCGCTCTCGCAGAGACGATGGTTGGACAGCGCTCTGCGGCCGCTTTTCACCAAACTTGCAGAAGATGATCAATGCGACCGGAACGGCGTAACGAAAAATATGCGAAGCCTTGGAGCGGATTTCTTTCTTCTTTTTTCTCGTTAAGAACAAAATGCTATGCCTTGGAGCGGCTTTCTTTGTTTTTTTTCTCAATAACACAAAAATGCTATGCCTTGGAACGGAAATTTGGGTGTGAAAATGGGGGTCCCCTCCGCGGCACATACCCACTATGCATTATATACTGAGTGCCCCCCCCCCGGAATGAACCCCTATAAGTAGAGGAATGTTTTATTGTAACGGTCCTTCGGTCGTCGGCTTTACCTAATTTGGTTTAGTACGACCCCATCGTCTACACCTCGCGCAAATCGGACTCTAAACACGAAGTGTTGGGGCAAAAAGGATATCCTTTATAAAACATTTTAATTTTGTTTTATCCTAGACTTATTTTATTTTACCCTAGACCTGTAATTTGATGAAGTGTCAAATATGAGTCTGTGCTTGCAGACTAGTTCGAGCGAATGCAGTACTAACAATTGCATAGAGTGAAATTCTATGAAGCTTTTCCGGAAACTCGATATAGCGCCATCTTTTGGTTGTTCCTTTCAAAATAATTGGGGCGTAGGGTAACTTTCTGAAGTCCAATGATTTGTTTGGCATTTGCTTTTGATATAGGGTTTACCCCGGGGTTATCCAGGGGCGATTGCAAGATATATTAAAGGATAAAAGACGTGTGCCCCCCCCCCCCTCCCAATGAAAATCATGTGGGTATACATACGGCTTAGCCTTAAACCTTCCCTTTTTGGTACGTTCTATCTTCATTCCCCCCTTTTCTCTCTCATTTTCATTTTTTTTCTCTGTTTCCTCTCCATGTTTTCCCCTTATTGCTTGAAAATCATAGCTAGGGTTGATCCCCCCCCCCCCCCGACTTCATACTAACCCTGTATATCGCAGCGCAAGTATTATCTACCCCCAGTGACGTAACTACGGGGGGTATGGGGGGCACGTGCCCCCCCCCCCCCCCCTCCAATCGGGTGGCAAAAAAGGGAAAGGGAGAAAAAGAGGGAGAAAGGAAGAGAAACGTAGTGGAAAGAAGAAATATTAATTTCATATTATATTATAATTATGTTATATTACTGTATATTACATAAATACATTTTTTTGTAATAACTTAACATGCTTAATGAAACATAATTTGCCCAGGGCCTATGTCTTCATTGTTCTTGGTGCTCGCATTGTCTGTTTAACTATAATAGATCAAATACTTTTTTCGGAATACTATAGTTTTCAAGTATATTTGAGAGACGTGACGTAATCAAATCAAGTCAATATACACCAAATATATTTCCTCGCACCTCGAGCTATTATTGTTTTATGTAGTGACATATGCTTCTCTTTCATGACTACTTAAAGAGATCGCCCCATTTTAAGGTCTTAATATCAAACATTTCCTTCCGTGTTTATGTTCGCATTAAAGGATTGGTGAGATATGTGTGCTCTTTCATGAATTCCTAAAATCAGTCCTTAAAAGTCCCTTTTTCTTATCTGAATATCAAAAATTTTCAGCCCGCGCTTCTTTCCACCAATTATTGGTTAGTGAAATACGTATAGTCTTAGTGAATTTTCTACAAACAGGCCTTAGAATGCCCCTCTTCAGGTCTGAATTTCCTATATTTTCAGCTCGTGCTTCGCGCTCGCAATATTCATTAGTGAGATGCGTATGATAATCATGATTACAATGACTACAAAGAGTGAATCATGTGTTTAGATGTAATTCTAACCAAATCAGCAAGCACTTGGCCCTCGCATTAGATGACTATGGTGAGATATGTATACTCTTAATGGATTCCTTGAAAAATAGTTCTCAAAATATCCTTATCCAGGTCTGAATTTCCTAAATTTCAGCTCGCGCTCGCAATTTGATTAGTGCGATGCGTAATCATGATTACAATGACTACAAGAGTGCTTCCTGTGTTTAGATATAATTCTAACAAAATCAACAAGCGCTTGGCACTAGCATTAGATGAATATGGTGAAATATGTTAATTGATTACTGAACCAAATTCCTTAAAATGTCCATGTTTGGGGTCAATATATACAAAAAAAATCAGCTTGTGCTCGATCGCGCTCGTAAGTTTGTTTAGCGAGACAGGATTGTAACATGATAACAAAAATGTGCTTATAATGCCCCTTCCTAGGTCTGAATGTCAAAAATGTTCAGCTCGCTCTTCACGCTCGCATTATCAGTGAGATACATATCCGTTTAATGGCACTGTCCTTAAAATATATCTTTTAGGTCAGTGTACCTAGCAACTGAGCGCGCTTCGCGCGCACACTAGGTGACTCAAAATTTTTGATGGTGCCCCCCAATGCCGTGACCAACGGTACGCCACTGTCTACCCCCACTCCCATAATATTTGGAGCTATTATTGCTCCATGATTATATTCGTGTACAGTGTGAAAAGGGGCAGCAGTTAAATAACTTAGTTGGAGTTAAAGATTTTTACTTAATACTTTTATTTAAAAAATGACAGATTTCCAATGAAACAAAGCAGTGATTTCGAAATCAATTAGCAAGTGCATAAATGCGGCAACTAACGATTTAACAAAATCATTAGTTCAGGCCAGAATTATGATCAATGCAGATGTATTTCCTCGTACATACAAGTAATTTGTAATCTCCTTTAATTTGCCGGCACAAAATATTGTTTACCAGTTTTATTTTTGTTTAAGGTCAATGTCCAAACCTCTCCGCATACCAGAGAGAATTAGAAAGCACACGCCAGGCATGTGGCTACATAACCTGCGTAGAATTTTATTTTTTTAATTGGAACACAATCGTAAAATATTTTATCGTTGTTTTTGTTGATGAAGTTATCTTATGAGGAAACAGTGGCTTGGTCAGTCAGCCCATATTATGCAAGTGGTCAGGGGTCGCGGAAGCGGGGGGGGGGGGAGGGCTTCAGCCTCCTAATTTTTTCCAAAACCTAATACGTAAAAATGACCATAATTATGATTGTGATTTTTTGCACGGTCATCCCTCCCCCCCCCCCCTTGAAAACTGTTCTGCGGCCCCTGGTGATGTTATGAGCTCCATTTAAAACGAAAACGTTGTTTTTGGTTTCATTTTGCACATTTTCCTTCAAATTGCCAAATCAAAAAATGAAACTTTACACGATTTCTGTTTAAAGAGTGTAAATAAAATATGAATGTAAGA
The DNA here is from genome assembly GCF_018143015.1 of Lytechinus variegatus. Lineage (NCBI taxonomy): Eukaryota > Metazoa > Echinodermata > Echinoidea > Temnopleuroida > Toxopneustidae > Lytechinus > Lytechinus variegatus. The sequence goes on along the minus strand of NC_054741.1, from coordinate 14,937,042 downwards.
TCAAGATTAGGCTAATATTCAAAGTAGAAATGTAATTTCCTCTGTGATTTAAAGAAAAAAAGAATGCAAGAAACAATATATATATTTCATCATGTTTCGTCACTCGAGTCTGGAGAGTTAATTCATTACGTCAGTTCTCGTACAAAGAGAAACTTTGCACATTAACTGTAGGCCTATAAGTCTAATCTTTAAACGGTTGTAGTTTCAGAAAAATTAACAAAAAATAAGATACGTATATTTTGCCCAAATAAGATTTTTTCCGATAAGGGTATCACTGGCGGCTCTAGGGGGGGGGGGCACAAACGGCCCGTGCCCTGATTTGAGAAACAAAATTAAAACTGAAGTGTGCCCCCTAGAAAGTGAAATCTCTTTCTTTTTTTTTTTTGCTTGTCAAATTTTTCCTCGGAAAAATGTGCCCCCCCCTTTGGAAAACCCTGGATCCGCCCCTGTAGGGTACAGGTTACAATAAAATTTTCAATCTTATCTGTTAATTTGAAATAATTTAATATCCATTTAGCTAGCTTGATGATCTATTCATGCAAACAAATTGTCAATATTTGACAATGTGGGAGGCTGGAAGCGAACCCTGGAAAAGGGAACATTAATTTTCACGATTTTTTCTTTTATTTTCAAAATGTTGTCCTAGATGAATATGGTAGATTGTCTGTTGCATTTTGTTATTCATAGGACCGAGAAAAATACTTTGTTCTATAGTTTACGTGTAAGTTTTCATTAAATTTCAAATTGTTCCTTTTTAAACTATAAGTATCGCGTCAAACAGTAAGATAGTGATCTAGACATTTTGAGGGGCCATATAGGACAACAAAATAAATAAATGAATATAAAAAGATAAGAAGTCGTCAGACAGCGAAGCGAGCGAAAATAAAAATTACTAGCCATTTCAAAATGATTTTTTTTTAACCTAATCTTTAAAAAAACACACACAATACATTCCCCTTGTTTCCTACCCTTTCCTGTCTGTTTTGCTTTTTCCTTTTACATCTCTTCATCGTGAAACTTTTCAGGTTGGGGAAAACCCCCCCTCCCTCTCCCGGGCCAGAGGCGGCAGACCTGCGTAATGTCAATCATGTATCTAAGGGTCCCACCCTGCCTATGCCAATGAACAAAATAATTATAATTTAGTCCTATATTTTTTTCTTTTGGTGATTAATGCGGGAACAAGACAAACTTCATTTGATTTTCAAGCGAAATGTCAACGCTTGAAATTTCAAGAATGATAGCTAAAGATGGTCACTGACCATTCGCGTGACCCTTCTTTTATTGTGACGTCGCAAATCAATAAACATTTGCTACGGGAAGTCCCTTTTTACCACTACCAATAGTTTTCCCCTCCTTCGATTGATTCGTGCGTAAACGCATGCGGAGTTTACTGAGAACGCCGTCATAATACATGTATGTTTGTCGATTGAGTCGCAGTGTGCGAACAATTTTTTACCAGCATAGGCTCCAATGTCGTTGCAGACGACGCCAGGCCGGAGTTAATCGACGAATGTTTTGGAAAATCTACTGGTGGAAATACAATTATACCATATCGCTTTGACGATCACTGAGGATTCATGTAGCCGTGATTATACCTAATTTAGGTTTGGAGTTGAAGGTCGCAGTTTATAACTCTATGTTTAGGAGGCTTCATAGAACTGTAGCGCATAGACTGATAACTCGAGCGATCATCCCACTTTCTCAGCAGCGGAAGGAGCCAAGGCTAAGCGAGGGGAATTTGTTTCATTCTTTTCTGATCCTTTAAGAGGTCCCAAAATGAATCGACGTGGCAAAACAAAGGAAGGTTTTCTGTATGTGAAGCAACCATCACGTTTTGGAAAGGTGAGTACATTGTGAGAATGATTCTGGTTTTCAGGGAGTGACGGTATAATAATTGGTAGACAAAAACTGACAACTTTTATTCCAGCGGAGAATACACGTATGCCGTACGAGAGACGTACAGACTTTGGGTGTGTCGTCGGGGCATCCCGCCGGTCCGGTTTGGTGTATTTCGAACAGCTACCTGTACCTGTCGATATCATGGATTATTAGAATGAATGGATCGTAATCGAAGTGGGAGGCATAGGGAGAGGACATTCCTGGAATTGTTTGGGGCATCAGTCGTCTGGTAGTCCCTTTCATTCGCTTTTTCTTTTGCATTTGAATGGTTTAAGCTGCATCGTTTTATTTGTTAGCCGAAATCCATGAAAATGAAGGTATGTTTTGACGGTCATCACAACTTCGCACAATCACAAACTGCAATCAACAATTCACAATTCATAATTTTATTGTGTGATACTCGACGTGTGTTGAGTGCTGAGCACATATACTACTATGGGAATTAAAACCAGTCGGTGGAGCTGGAGGACGGCTGGTTGCCATGGCGAATCGCCCATGATCCATCCATGAAAATTGTACGTGGTAGATTTTAGCAGTAAAGCCTTGCACCTGTTGTATACCAGCGGGAAGGGCCTTTACGGGTGACATTTTATAATTTGGCAAATCTGAGCAGGTTAAAAAAAACTAATGATTGTAGTATTTACCATCTTTCCTCTCTGTGATCGCATTGTCAGATCGTGATTATGTGGGGCTTTATGAGAGGTATATTGTGTAATTTGTTCATTAGGGCCAGCAAGCCTCCCCCCCCCACACACAAACATTCCCGTGTGATGAAATTATAGCAACAGAGAGAGATAAAAAAAATAGAGAGTAGTAATATTCTAAAAAAAATATTTCAGTAGAAGAAAATCCCGTTTTTCAATTAATTTCCAGGGAGATGTAGAAAAGATATTTTGGGGAACAATTTATTCATTTCTCCAAAGTGGTATTTGGGGAAACGGGGGGGGGGGGGGACAGGACGGGGTAATGATAGCCATATTGTAAATGATAGCCATATTGTAAATCTTGCGACACTACGTACATCTAATCAATATGGAGTATGGATTGAATTATGACCCAAATGTGTACATTTATTTTCCAGGATATAAAGTAAACCTGTTTTGTTTCCATGGTAACATGGATGGACTGGTATCATTAACAGTAATTGCCTGGATCTCCCTCTTGCGTCCCTCTGAATAATGTCAACAGACAGTATGCCTGTTGCATACACAGAATCGGTTATGATAATGATGATCAATTAAATGACACCTGGGAACCCCAATGCATTCATACTAACATGGGCAGTGTTGGTGCTGGTGTCAGCAAAAATAATTATCTATTGTATACCTATTCATTTAATTCATCATTTTGTCAGCCTCGGATGATAAAAATGAGGAGGACGGCTGGTTGCCATGGCGAATCGCCCATGATCCATCCGTGAAAATTGTACGTAGGTTTTTCATGATGAAAGACAATGAAATAGACTGAAATCGCGATAATCTACCAGTATTAACCACAGGCAGTTCATGAAAAGTTTAAGCTTTGGGGGGATGGGGGCGGTTAAAAAAAGTAGTCTTGAAATTCTATTTACTATTTTTTTTAAGATTCCTTTCGAGATCAGTGATGAAAGGCCTGGCGAGTATATAAATAGGTCCACATCGAATGGGTGAATTGAGTATACAGTACACCATGTATGTGAAGCTTTCAGTGCATGGGTAATTGGATGTTATGTAATACACTAAGGACTTTCTATGCCTCTTGAGCGAATATAAAATGATATTGGATTAATACAGGGTATTACTCTGTGCAAGGAGATATCTCCTTGCTCTGTGTAACTGTATTCGTGCAGCTTTGAGCGAAGAAAGACAAGTAAAAAATTATATAGGCCTATGTAACCATATTCACTGGTGCGTTATTACAATAATTATCTATATTACTTCTTTTCTAATGATCTAAGCAGTCTCCCGCTTAAACAAGATTGCTGTTTCACAATCCGGAAAGATGGCATAGTCTGGGATTTTTTCTGGATTACACAATCTGTTATTTACAAGTGGGAATCCCAATACAGAGACTTTCCTGTTTTATGAAGTCATTTAATACTGCCTTGCCTTGTTCGACGTCCGTGACGAAACTCTACACCCTATTTTATTTCATTGTTTTGTCAGTATGGGTGGAGTGTGTTATGAAAGTCATTTCTATGATGATGGGCTTAGAGGGTGAAAGTCCAAAATTAGAATCATGCTGCATGCCTGCAGTTTATTTTGCACTGCCTTTGGCCTACTAGGCCTACTGATCAAAGTATATATCCCTGTCCATAATCCCAGCTCTAACTAAAAAGATTTGTCACTTAAATGTCAATCAGAAAATTCACATTTTCTTGGTTGTTGTATCCTCTCTCTTGTCAATATAGTGGAAATATCTTTTTGGAAACAAAACCTATTTTATTGTGAACGTTGTGAATGAGAATTAATGGCATTGATAACCCTTCTTGCAATTAAAGCCTAAGTTCGTGTAGTGGTTTCTTTGAAGAGTTATTTTTGCTGGGGGAGGGTGAAATAAAAAAAAACATTTGAATGCTTTTGTAACATTGATAAAATCATAACAGTTGAATTGATAATTGGTAAAAAAATCCCACTTTTTTAATAAATGACGATTTAGAGTTGTTTGCCTTTCCGTTGCGTCATTTTTTTCTGTCTGTTTCTGTCATTATGAAATAAAAAAAAATGATATAAGCCTAATGTGATTGCAGAAAAAAAGAGACCTTGAATTATTAGTATTACTTCTGGTAATCCTAGCATGAGTCTGTCATTTTCCTCAATATCGTTGGTCAAGTCATTGTATAGAACAATAACAACAAAATGGCAGCGTAACTATGATCTTAAAGAATCAGACGCAATATCGGTCACTAACCTATCCAAAATCCGGTTTTATAACTAAAGAAAAAACCTTGATGAAACCCTAAGTCAATTCCAATGTTGTAAAATAAAAATACAGTGAACTTTTGACCATGACTGAGCATGAAACTGGACAAGTATTTAGGGTCGGCTATATTGCTTTCTTGCACGAGAGAATGGACTAGCTCATAAACAAAACTTTGCATGTGAATATCTAATATGAAAATGCCAGCATAAATCGGAAAGAAAATGTCCGGGTCATTCATCTCCGCAGCGGCCCCTTCCATAGTATAGGGCGATGACACGCCCCTCGAAACGAATTATTACCCACATCATGTTCTATTACATTTGGTGCAGGGGCAGTGAAACAGGGGGCTACCCCCCCCCCCCACCTGTTTTTCAATACACGTGTACAACACCATCTGGTTGTGATTTTTATATGGTCACCCCCACTCCACCCTTCCCTTCCACTTTTCAAATCGCGCCGAGGGTCCCCTGTGATAAAACCGAATCATGCGTGTACCATGGAGCAATAGCTCTATGCATGTACCCTACTCCATTTTGGTTTTAAAAAAAATAGTGCACTTCTGTGCCTAAATTCTTTTCTTTATATGCCTATATACTGCGGGTCAAAATGGGAGTTTGGCATATGGTTAAAATTGTATAAATGAAATGATCATTGGAAATATTCTCATGGAAAATCACCTGTAGGCCTATATGCTCTGCAAGCTGAATTGTCTTTGGTGCGCACACACGTACAGTCATCGTATTATGGGATGTTTCAATGCATGCTGCAGTTGAGTTTTAACACCGAGATGGTTCCAGCTCGATACATTCATTGTATATTGAGCGGCTATAACATATTTTCAAGGTCATATATTGGATATTATAGGAGAGAAATTATCAATATCTAAGCCTATATGAAAGTGCATGAACCTATTCAACGCGTGATGTATAGATAGAGAAGCAGTATATAGTAGGGAGTCGATAGGTGATCAGGGGTGTGGTCCTAAGCTATCCCCCCATAATACATCATCAGTTAAATGACTGGCTGTCCATTGCCCCCTTGTAGAGAATCGAATGTATACCCTCTTGAATTAATATTAATGAATAAACCAACCAACCAAAATAAAACAAAAACAAGAATGACGAATTTTTCACCCCCCCCCCCCCCTCTCCCCCTCTCTCTCTCTCTCCGCGTTTCTAATTTATGCCCACACAATAATTACAGAAAGGTAGTAGTAGTTGGCCTTGGAATATCCACTTCGAACAAAGTGAAAGTCTTGTATATGGTTGTCATTACCGAAGATTATCATGATTGGGGACATTTTCATTGCGGCAATCATTTTGAATTTTCTCTATTTAAAAGTGTGTTTGTCACCATCAGAGCTTTGTGCCGAAACGGCCCATACTTTCTATTCATCACGGGTATTGTTATGAATTATGTTGAGTCCAATAATGCGGGGCTGACTCATAGATTATGTTTCAATGGATCAAGGAACTTCATTTTAGAAATACTTCTTTGTTCAGAATAAAGTTTCGAATCCCTTGTGATATGCAAATTCAAGTATGTTTCAGATTATTTTGATTACCCGACATAGCACCATTAGTGAAAGGTGTATGTGTATTTTTTTTCGTGGGGAAAGCTCAAGGGAGCGTTTAATCAACATTTGACTTGTCAGATTTCACAACTTTATTTGGTTCTGATTGGTTGAGAGGCACACGTGACTGTGACTGACTGTTGCTATGGTAACTACCCGACAAAAGATACTTTGTCAGATAAAACATCCCGCAGGCGACAAGTGCTTTTATGAAATATTCTCCACCCAGGGCTTTGCATGATTATCAACGAATGTGAAGAGAATTTAGTGATTAGGGCCTACATAATTCTATCTTACCATACACTTTAAGACAGCGGTGATCCATTACAGAAGTTTTTTTCTTGTGCCCTTATACTTCTAGCCTATGATATTCCCCCGAAAGGCGAAATGATGTCAGAATACGACTTATATCGATCAGTTTGGTATGACACGACATATCCTTTTCATCGCGACTCCAAATCGGATTTGTTTAACCCGATTTCAGAATTTCCGCTGGATCCACCCCTACTTTCTATCTCCCCCATCGTTCGTGGAAGACGATGAAAGCTGCATGAATTCTTTTGACATGTTTAGAGCGAGAATCATGGAGAGTGGAATGATGGCATCATGGTATAGAAGAACAGTCCATTCATAAACATAAGTTTTAAAAAAAAGGTAATCGGCATGTCTCTTAACTTCTGGAAAGTAAAAGTTTCATATACTTCCTATAAACTTTGGCTAAAGTCATATTTGCCGGGTGAAAATAATACAATTTCTTCATGAAAGCACCGAACGTGGGTGTGTATGCTGAACATTTAGAATGAGAAGCATGACTCATCTTTGAATTTGAAAATACAGTCATGTATACACTTGCATGCCAGCATAAGTATATTCTTCGAGACTTCGACACTTATGTTTAATTGACCACAAAATAATTATATCAGTTATGGTTATACAATATGGCTGTCAGTGTGGTAATTAATGATGATCATGGAGCCAAAAAAACATATAGCCCTGTCCAAAATGGTTATGAATTCACTTAAATCCAAATAATCAAGGTTTGTAAATTGGGCGGGGTATTATATCAAGATGTTGTTTCGCCATAAAAATTCTTCTGAAATATCTAATCATGCATCATATACAATAAACATCTGTTGCCTTGTGTCTTGGGTACCCAATACATATATTTGAATTAATAATCAAAATATTTCATTTGAAATTAAGTGATTACTCCAAGCTGAAAACAGTATGTTTTGGACAGATAAAGTAAAATCAGACAAAAAAAAAGCACTGGAAATGTCATCAAAATCGGACTAGAAATAACTAAGTTATGTTATTTTAAAGTTTTTATAATATTTTGGTGAAATATTCTGCTCATGAATATACATTGAGAAAGTTGATGTTATATCCCATTTTGTTCTTCTGTATTTTATTTTATGAAATAATATGTATTCAAATTTAATCAGTTGAATGAAATAATGGAATAACTACTTATTTTAATAATAATGATAAAGATAATTGTCGATGCAGGTTATTTTGTTACAAGGGAGACATCTGTTATCATATTCATGACTGCGTGCATAACTATTTGTACAAAACATTGCTAAAATTACAAATTCAATAACTTTTTGATTTATCAGATTCTGATATTTTCAGGGTTTTGTTCAATTTATTTATTGATTCATATAATTATTATCAGTCCGGAGTTCCCCTTTAATATTTCACATAGTGCACATACAGGAACTTCTGAAAACTTTTTTCTTTTATATTTTGCCTTGTTGTAAACACATATTATTGCTGACTTTACATGGACGTGTATATTGCTGCCAACGTGCATTTGTAGGTAGGCTCGATGTATAAATTGCGGTTGGTTTTGACAATTAATTTGCTTGCTTTGGATTTCGACATTCCTAATATCTTTGGAAAATTATTTGAGTGGAACCCCCTTTCTCCATGACAATTGTGTATCCCGAGCCCAGTTGAATAGTGTAGTCTGAAGCCGAAACCTCGACTTTGACCCGCAGTTTAAATCGAAGACCTGGATAATAACTACACAAATGAAACTAAGAATATTTTCATTATTCTATCGACACTGAGTTTAGATTTACATTCAGTGGGAACATTTCGCTGAGATCATAGTAAATCAACCGTAAACTTCATGATCCTAAATGAATTGTTGAGCAATCTAAATGATAATAATATAGGTCTATTTTGGCAGACTATGAACGAGTTGAAAAAGTAAACTGTGCAGTATTTCTGTATGTTTCTGTGGTAGCTCCATGGTGTATGGGTTCTCGCGTATAGAGATTAAAAGTTAGTTTGTTTAATATTAACGCTTTTAGAAATTATATTATTTGGATGTAGATGATAGATCTGGGTTATACAATACTGGCCGATGAGAGTTATCGGCACAATTAACGTACATAATGTAAATTTCTGACCCCCCCCCCCCCTGTACTGTGCGACTGTTTGACCTCTGAGTTTTATTTTTAATATTAGTACAAAAATAGCCTACATCATTTTTAACACTAATGAGAATTTGGTCAGATGGAAGGAGATTAGATGAAATTAAACCCTAAAAAAAACTCACGCTTCGCATTTGCAATAATTGTTTATTCGATATACTAGTAAAATATCTTGTTCTTTATTTAAAACTGTCATATTTTCAGCTGGAAATATCACCGGAACTGATCATACTGGAAAGGACTCTTCATTAGTCGGAACCACCTCATAGGAAATCCCGGTTACGGGTCTGCTTGCAGAAAATTGGGTTCCCATCGAGGGAAATAATAGTAAATGACGCAAAGCGATTTATGCCAATTACATGTTAAAGAACACCTTACATTGTTAAAGCAATAATAGTTTTAAAAATGATGTTTAAAATCGTGTTAATAGAAATATCCTTGAATAGTGTCGGAAGAATGAAAACTAAAACTTTTTTCCCTCTGTAAGGCTCTATAGTCGGTGTATTATATTTGTTGATGGATGAATAATCATTTTTTTGCTAGGTTTAGTATAACCACACGCAGGGCAAACGGCATTGTATGGTTCAATAGTGCTTTGGTACCTCTCGTAGATTATTGGACACCCCCCCCCCTTCCCACACACACTTTTTTTTTTTTTAATAATATTTTATTTTCTTCCTCTTTCAAAACAATAAGTTGACAATCACAATATAAATAAAGATTCTTTGCAAGTATACAATCAATAAACAAACAAATAAATGTATCAATATCAAGGAGATTACAAATATTTTTGAAATGATTACAAAAAAAATTTAACTGCCAAATTTCTCTTCTATAACAATGTGAAACATTTTTTTTGTGAAAGAAAAAAAATTACCTCAATCACACACACACACATTTTCATTTCATGGGGCTCCTCCACTCTCATCCTCCCTCGCTTTAAAGGGATGCCCCGGGCTGAAAATGATATGATTTAAACAGATAAAGTAAACTCAGACAAAAAACACTGAAAATTTTGATCTAAATCGAACAAGGAATAACAAAGTTACAGCATTTTAAAGATTTGCATTATTCCTGTGAAATGGTTCTTGGCATGTCTTCATGAATATTCAATGAGCAAATTGATGATGTCATATCACCACTTGTCCTTTTGTGTTTTATTATATGAATTTAGGTGTATTCAAATTATTTCTCCCCAGAACTGAAAAAATTGGATTGATAACTAATTATTTGCTGCAACTTATTTCATTATAAATGAGACACATTATCACACATGTATGAAAAAAATGAAACAATTATGATCTTATGTAATAACATCAGAAAAGGAAAGTGAGGATGTGACATCATCAGCCCACCTAATGAATATTCATGAGGATGTGCATATAACTATTTAAAAAAAACATTGCTAAACTTTGAAATTCAATATTTTTGTTAGTTGTTATACGATTTTGATGGAAATTTTCATTATTTTGTTCTGTGAAAATTACTATATTTATTTAGATATAAATATTTTCAGCCCGGAGTACCCCTTTTAAAAGGGTATCGTAATGCAATTAAAGGAAGTACCATATTTGCATTGAAGTATCGGTCTGTTAAAACGAGGTAAAGCCTTCAATTTCAACAAGCCACCCCCCCCCCTTCCAAAAAGGGGAGATAAATCGATAAAAACACCAAAAGAAATTCCTCTCCATCATGCACCGTGCCTAACAGGGCTCGAAGCTATACAAAATCAGCGTAGTATTATTGTTGTATTGTTGTTCATAATCAAAAGAGAACACAGACTCCGTGTACCTATGAGCTGGAACACGAATATCCCAAAGAGTATAATACAATTACACTTTGCACTTAGTGGACCATACATTCCATGACAAAATTAGAACTAAAAAGTTATTGTTGTTATTCCGAGATGAGTAACAAATTTCAGGCACATTTTCTGAAGTATGTACCCTTATAACCCATCTTTCTCCTTGAATAATAATTAAATTATAAAATCAACAGTAGGAGATGAGAATATATTAAAAAAACAACATTGGAAGAGAACGGAAAACAAAGAGAATGAAAACAAGATAAGAAATATAGCATAGAAGTTACAGAACAGGGGATCAGAAAAAGAATTGGAGATTAAAAAAATAAGAAAATTAATAGAAAAGAATTACATTGAATAGGAAATTGTGGGATAGAAGAGGAGAGCATTAGAAAATAGAGCTAAATATTCAATGGACAATTTTGCAAATGAATAAAACAAACTTGAATAAAGTAAAACAAAATTAAATAGTTAATTGCAGTCGTTTCACGCCTAGATTCAAGATTAAGGTAAATTCTCAAGGGCTTGGCTTTTTGCCTGTAGCGTACCAGTATTTATCCCGATACCATCATCACACGAGATCCTGTTTCTAAATAAATTTGTTTTTTCTGTACAGTATGATGTAAAATGTTGTATATTTGATTACATACAAATGAATAAACCACAGACACTACTATGTTTTACCATGGACCTACTAGCAAATGGTTTTACTCAGGTCAGTGGGATTACCGTGGGTCACGGCATTGAGGGGGCACCAGCAAAAATTTTGAATCACTTACTGGGCGCACAAAGCGCTCTCAATTGCCATTTATACTGGCCTAATAGAAGCATTTTAAAGGTCAAGTCCACCCCAGAAAAATGTGTATTTGAATAGATATAGAAAACAAAAAGAGCATAACGCTGAAAATTTCATCCAAATCGGATGTAAAATAAGAAAGTTATGACATTTAAAAGTTTCGCTTATTTTTCGCAAAACAGTGATATGCACAACTCAGTGACATGAGACAGTCTACTATGTCCCTCACTCACTATTTCTTTTTTGTGTGTGTTATTGTTTGAATTATACATTATTTAATTTCTTACAGATATAACAATACGGGCCAACGTAACTGAACCAAATAGTATTTTACAGTGCTATTTCCACATGTTCAGGGAGGAATTTATAGTTGTTTCACTTGACAATGAGGAGAAAATTAGAATATTTAATATTACATATACAAGAGAAATAGTGAGTGGATGACGTCATCAATTTCCTCATTTGCATACCAACCAGGATATGCAAACTATTTCATGAAATTAAGCGAAACTTTATAATGTCATAACTTTCTTATTTTACATCCGATTACGATGAATTTTTCAGTTTTATGCTAGTTGGATTTTTTCTTTTTATTCAAATCAACTTTTTGTTGGGGTGGACTTGTCCTTTAAGGACTGTGCCATTAAACAGATATGTATAGCACTCATTGAATAATGCGATCGCGAAGGGTAAGCTGAAAATTTTTGACATTCAGACCTAAAAAAGGGACATTATAATCAATTTTTTGTAATCACGATATGTGCTTGTCTCACTAAACAAACGATGCGAGCGCGAAGCGCAAGCTGGAATTGTATCTATTGACCCCAACAGGGACAAATGACTAGTTTTTTTTTTAATTAATGAAGAGCATAAATATCTAACCGGTCATTTAATGCGTGCGCTTCCTGTTTTTTTTTAAGAATTACACCTAAACACATGAAGCACTTTTTATATTTATTGTAATCATGAACATTATATGTATCTCACTAATCAAGTACTGCGAGCGCGAAGCGCGAGCTGACCATTCGTATTTCATACGTATTTCGTATATATACGTATTCGTATTTCACTTACTAAATCGCGCGAGTTGAAATTTTTTGATAGAGTATGTATTAAGATCAGTAAAGGGGAAATTTTATGCCACTACATAAAACAATAATTCGAAGTGCGAGCAAATATTATATCGACTTGAAAGCTGGATGTTTTTAGTACAACAGGATTATATATTTCATTAAACAAAAAATACGAGCACTAGGAATGATGAACACATAGGCCCTCAGCAAAATATGTTTCATAATGTTATGAAAAATATATTTGTATACTATATATAAGTTGATATAATAGAATATACACTAGTCTCTTAAATACGCCTCTCCCTCTTTTTCACCTTTTCCCCCGGTTTTTTTTTCTTTTGCCAGCCGACGATGGTGGGGGGGCACGCCTCCCCCCCCCCCGTAGTCACGCCACTGACTCCGGAAGAGATAAACGATTATCTGTATCTGTTTTAAGACCCCGGTTTAAGACATAAAAATTATCGAGTATACTACGAAAAGTAAAACGCAATCTTAACATTTGTTTTACACTTTTACCATTGCTGTTTCATACGACTCGACACTTGTCACATTATCCCTCTGGCAAGAAAATTCTTGACGGACCATGTATGCTAATTTTTTGATTCGTGACAGATCAAGTTGTCTTGAACATGTCACATTATCTTGGGCTAATACGTAGAGAACCTTGATGGAAATACACAATCGAATATCCTCCACTTACATCAAATTGAAAACGATTTGGCCAAACAATTCTGGCTGAACTTCAAGCGAGAGAACAATTTGAACCATGGAGCTACTTTAATAACTATATGATCCGAACATTTCGTGGGAACCTGAATAAAAGTACATGGTTTATAGGCCTACATCCTAAAAAGAGAAAGAATAACTTTGTTATGTTTGATGTGATTGTCATGTTGATGTCTGCGCGGAAATGTGAACCGATGTCAGACAACGATAAGAATTATCAACGTTTATACATCGCTCTACACAATTTATATTAAATTTCAATCACGACTTGCCCTCCCAAAGGCCAATCCGAGAATTTTCTTGCCATTGTATTTGTCAACTTTTTGGGGGTTGGTGCATGTACTCTGGCTCTTGTTCAAGGCGAACTAATCGGACGCACGTAGGCAGCGAATCAGCATGTTGTCTTTGAGTAAGCAGAATTAATTTAAGAATTTCCTCCAACTAAGACAAATTTAAATTGATGCCTCAAATAATGCCTTTTGCCTAATTATAATCGCTTTTGAAATGACCCAAAGTTTACAAACAATAATGTTGTTGACTTTAATATGCAAGCGAGGGTGATGCGATCGAGTGGTGTTTTTGCATAAATTACAGTTGAAACTGAAGGATTTTATTTTGGTGTACTTTTTATTTGGGGGGGTGGCGGTGCTGGAAAAAGATTGGTTTGACAATGCATGGGGATGACTGCCCTTCCCCCCCCCCTGATAGTTACTACCTGATACTCTTGTCTAGATATAACCTTTCATATTGGTATATTGATCTATAATTGGACCTATTCGTTCCTCATTACCGTCATTCTGATACCACATCCTTGCCAAGGTTGCACACAGCGTCGATGCAGGGGATCAGTCCCCCCCCCCCCACCAAAAAAATATTAAAAAAAACACCCTATTAGGGCACAAAAAATAATGCACCATAAGTGCCCAAGAAATGCGATAATATCGGCCTCTTTGCTCCCTCGCTATATTTTGAAAGATTTTTTACGTATGCTTACCATGTAATAGGTCCATGTTCTTACCCACCCCACATAATGAAAATGCGTACGTTTTAACGCTTCTTGGACTTGAAGCCCTATGCCCACTGACAGATCCAGGTAGGGGCAGGGGCGCGCACCCCTTTATATTTTGACAATTGTCCATTGAACACACATATTGTCGTAGCGTACCTCATTGAATAAGCCATTATGCTGAGTGTTTCATCTGTTCGTGAGTTAAGAACGACTTTAAGAACGACTGCATGGTGAACCTTTCATACGCGCTAAACCATCGCCAATGAACAGTTTGGTGTATACCATTTACCACAAGAAAGGATTTTGTTCTTAAAGTCGCTCTTAACTTGCAAACAGCTTTATAAAACGGCCCCTCCCCCCCCCCCCCCAACCATTCCAACCATCACACCACCACCACAATCTCTGCTGTGGCTCCTCGTTCAAACCTTGTGAAAATGACTCATCTTTTGTTCTTCAATTTATTCTTCATCCACTTCTTGCTCGTACATTCTTCCATTAATTATGATATCCTATCTTCAGAATATTCCCACATTTCCGGTTTGACAGCGAATTGTAATTTTGTGTTCTTTTGTATACAATTTGTGGTTGCCCTTTGGTACTACTGTGTATAGAAAATACATGTATAAACTATCCTAATCAGTAGATCCTTTTTAGTATATTGGACAAGAGAAATTTGGGGAGGGGGTTCTCAAAGGAATGTATGATTTTGCCGTTTTCTATATGAAATAACAAATATTACTCAGAAAAAGTAAAACTTTCACTTTTCTCGCGATTGTTTTGGACCACACCCAGATTTATCATATACGTCATAACTTTCCATGCATTGTTTATATACCGCAACTGTTCAAAGTCTTGTCTCTGCTTTCTTCCAATGTTTGCAGGCGTTGTCATTTTGGTATACTTCCAATGGAGAGCCCCCCCCCCCCCCCGTCAAATGAGATTTTACACGGATGTTATTTTATCTTCTCTGATATCGCTTTCCGAAAATTGATCTTACTGAACTTTCCGATTTGAGAATTCTCAGGAAAAAACAATTGCTTCCCCATTAATATTGCTACAAAAATGCAAGCCATCTTATTACACTGTTTATATCTACTTTGTCTCCACAGACACACCAAACAAGTATTTCAAAATCGGGGTAATTATTTGCTGACTCGCGCAATAGAAGTAAATATTATTATTATTATCATGGTATTTTTTCTTCGTGCGTGATGATAGTCCAAAATTAGAAAGCAAAGCAAGGGGGAAAGTATTGTAATGATTTCGGAGTGATCATCTGGGATTACTTTTGTCAATACTTGCCTACGAACATGGGCAATGGTGGGTTATTCACTTGTTTTGATTGGGACACGAATATAGTTATGGAATGTGTGGTGTCATATTGGGGTAGGCGCTACATTCATATGTGTATCTCCTGTGGGACCAAGTTCTCCAACAAGTAAAGGGGAGAATGAAAGGGACCCGGTCACGACCTCAAACATTGTACCCCGTCGAGTCATTTCAGTTATGGGATTTGACAAAAGACGGTGGGGTGTATTGTTACCGGGTCAAGTAGGTTTGTTTATCCGTTGGGTTTGGGAGTTTGTGAATAGTTTTTGCGCTATGCGAGTCAATGCATGAATATTGTGCCTACAGTGCTGGTATTGTGGAAGTCTGGTTTTGAATTGTACACAGGTTGTTGTAGTATTGTAAACATGGGTTTTACTCTGGTATCCCCGAGTCGTATGACTTTACAGGCTAAATCAACAGATTTCTCACACTGCTCTATAGGTTTGGGCAGGGAGTGTATATAGTATGCATGCATGGGGCAAATTGGCCGCCACCATTTGTGTTTCCCCCCAAGTAGGGGACCCCACCCCCCCCCAAAAAAAAAAAATAAAGAGTAGGCCTCTATCACAAAGAGAGATTCGGGTCGTACATCTAACTGGATCGGGAACTTTATCAAGAGGATTGACATCACCCTTAAGTCGCCCCCCCCCGCATGATAATATCCTGGCGTGGCGCCTATAGCCCTTAGGTGGACGGTAATGAGTTGAAAATTACTTGTATCGTATTTCCAAACTTCGGATCCTTCCCATTCTTCTCCTCCTCACCCCTCCCCCCCCCCGTCCCCCTTCAACCAACTCATTTCTCGATTCATTAATGATATAGAAATATCCCCATCAATGAATATTCTCCTGTTCCCTTCGGCCCGACAACGATACGAATTTCATAATATAACCTTTCCATTACTTTGATTGTTGTTGTCTTTGTTTTCGTTAATTGGCTTGATAATCTAATGGGGCGTTTCAAGATTCTTGCGATCACAATATATATGCGAGACTTTTGGGGATCCTAAAATCAACGGGTCCAAATTCGCTATATGATCACTTACGAAGTTTTTGTAACCTCCTAAAGCAATAAAGCGTGCAATAAGAGTAATTTCTGTTTCATGATAAAAGTAGATGCAGTGCATCTAGTGTCTTTTGCTCTTGAGAAATCTGTCCTTCCGCGCAGTTTCTATTCATACGTGAAGTTATCCTGACAAATTAATTAATTGAATTGAATTTGGCAAGTAATTTGTAACATCATTATTCTACAAGAATTCACTTTGTCCTCACTACACTTACACGTATTCAAATGACACTTTCATCCACCCATTGTATGTATTTACCCCTATTACTCATGCTGTTTGTACTTTGTAGGCATATTCAAACAATAGTAAACAAATTGAAAATCCACTGCCATGCATATAAACAAATTCAAGGGAACAAACCTATGTACAACTACATTGACCTATATTTACATTTTACAACCACGTCATTGACCGCAAGTAGCTTCTAGTCAATATTTCGAATCTCTGAAAAGTAATTTTAATCACCAACTCAATTAATTTCTTTATTTTTGTGATCCAAATGGTCAAGGTAGCAGTCCTCGTCATTGTGGACACTTTAAACAATGGTATCAATCAGTATAAATAAAGTAGAAATACCAGCGAGATATAGCCGTATGTAAATAAGCAGTGGCGTATTAAACTGTACAAGGACGGTGGGGGGGGGGGCTTGAGAACACGTGCCCAACCCCAAACGGTTGGCAACGAAAAAGGGGGTTAGAAGAAGAGAGGAAGATTAAAAAGAATAATGAAAATGTCGATTGCATGCAGGTAAAAATAATTGTATCATCAATATCTTTCTTGAAAGTGTCATGCGAAGTTCTCTCGCAATTTAGATGTAATCGAAATTGATTGAAATTTGCATCACTCCATCCAGTTCTCACTCCAGTGTATTAAGAAAATAATCTTATATTTGGACACAGCATGTTATTTCCTCCCTTTCTTATATAGCATCTCTAGTAGGTCCATGATTATAGGATGGCATAAGCTAGATGTTGGAGGCAAACTAATCTGGTGATGGCTCGAATATCTATTTTTCCGGAAGCAAGGGGTTCCCCAAACTAGAAAATTTATAGTCGTACACACTCTAAAAGAGGGCTGGTCAAAATGACCAATACGTCGAGGAATATGTGCCCGACCGACAGAAATTGTCAAAAATTAACATTTATTGATTATAATCTACCATAATTTTGGTTGATATTAACCATTTTTATCACAAATTCACCAAACATGCCAACATATTGTACATTATTGCCCCCTGTAATACCGTGTTCTCACCCCTGTAGGCTAACATAATGCATGAATGAAACAAAATAAGGCTTATGCTAATTTCTATTTTCAATAACAATGACTTCTTGTATAGGCCTATATACATCTTGGCCCATAAAGTCCCTACAAGTGAAAGTGATACTCATTCAGAAAGCACTATACCCAGATATACCCTCGTACTTCCGTAATATCTAACCCGTAAATAAGGGTGGAGGTGGGGTCCGGTTTCACGGTCGGGGTCATTTTCTAATGGTATTACCGAGGGGCTTATCCGTGTATTGTTTTATACAGGCCTAGGCGTTCTTCAATATTTTGACTTGATTGCGGGCTGTATAGTTTCTTTGATCAATGATTTGTCATAGATTTGCCTTGCTAATTTCAAGCTCGGTTTTTCAATGGTATCTTCAAAACCGTTTTTATTCACACGTCATTGACTAAAATTATATAGTCAACATGTAACAGAAGGCCTACTTGTAATTAGTTTGAGAGGATTTCGATTGTGAACCACAAACGAAAATATATATTTTGGCCTTTTTAAAATAAAAATAATTATAATGTTGTGATATGCCTTATGGTTCGACATTATTAATATTAATACCATCATATTTCAACCCTTCTCCTTTCCGTTAAATTCTATAATTTTCTCACATTATCTGTTTTTTATGGAACTTTTTTTTTTTTGGGGGGGGCAGTCACGCATCCCCAACCCCCTCATCTATTACGACAGTGGATGAAATATAGATCCAGGCTCTTTTCAGCCAACTGTAATCTGTAATGAACCAGATACTGACATGTATAGTTTAGGACAAACACTAGTATATATTATACATTCCATTGAAAACCACAAAGATAAATACCGATACGAGAATCCCTGACGATTGTTAAAAGTAACTAATTTTGGTTTTATTTCTCCCTTTTTGTGTGTGTTTACATGCTTGATGACGCGTGAAGGGAAGTGGTAAAATTTAGGATTTTCGTGGGACGTATTTCAACAAACAATATGTTTTTCTAAATGTACAAATGTATATATGGACTATTAAGTGCCAAGTGTGAACTATACTTGTCTTATATAGATTGTAGCTAATGATTTTGTATTTCCGTTTCGCATCGTATTATGAATTCTTCTTGTTTCACATCTCTGTATTAAGTTGATTGTTCACCATTAATGTTCTATTGATTTTGTTTTTATAGGGGTACTTTTCATTACTCAATGTTCGTATGGTTTATATTTTTCTATCTAATGAGACTTATGATTAGAATTCATTTCGAGAATACTCTTTAAAAGTTTCATTATAGTACAGCTTTAAGCCGATCATTTCCTTGTTATTGGTTTCTATTATCATGCGATTATAAGATTTAGGAACAAATTTGTAAATTCATTTTCAGACATCCTAGTAATTCGCTGAAATGTTATTTAATAGAAAATATCATTGATACGTATACGCTCTTCCGAATAAAAAAATATTGATTTGCATGTGGATTAAAACGACTTTATCATTATCATTATCAGTGGAATTGCAGTCGACTTGTTTTATCCTCTTTTTTTTCTCAGATATCACTAATTACTGGATGATTCACGTTGATATTCAGCGTTTAATTTGATTAAAATTCCATTGTAAAATAAACAGCTACCAATTGTTTGTTGTCAAATATGTGCGACCCTTAATTCGTCTTATCTTTGTTTGGTATTGCGCTAAATACCATGAATCCAGTCTTGTAAAGGCATGCAGTGATTTAAAGGTTTCGCATATCTGACTCCTTTAACTTCATGTGCAGGTCTAAAACATAGAACTACAATACCATGAATATTACAGGATGATACCCATTCCGTTCCCAACTATAGGGGTGTAGCGGCAGATCTGGTTCATCCGGCGGATACGGTATCCGCCGGCAGAGGTCGTTCTTTACTCGGAATCATGTCTGCCCGGTTGACGCATTTTTATTTTCCTATTAAGTAGTAAATAAAAATGATAGGTCCTGTGTGATTTTGAAGGAATGGTTACCGTGTGCATGTAGATCAAGAAACGATAGCAAGAACGATATCTGCCGAAGAGAAATCGGTCCTGAATCCGCCGGAGTTGGAACACGATTCGTCGGCAGATAGTGTTCCTAGAACCGTATATTCCCAGCACGGGATCCGCCGGTACACCGTAATAGGGAGGGGCTGTGCCAGGGTGTCTTGATGAAGGGGGGGGGGGCAATGACGTCTTATTGTTTTCAAGTGCAGTCGAATACAGCAACGTAAAGTTTCATGACTCTGATTTCTCATTTGTATGCTCTACATCCTTATTTTACATTTTCTCCCCTTTTCCACTTTTTTCTGCATCCCTTTGCACTACCTGAAAACTCATAGAGGGGTGGTCGCCTCCCTACCCCCCCCCCTCCTCCTTCATGTATGTAGAACCACGTTGCATCTGTGCCAGCACCTAACAAACTGCTGTGTGTGAATTACATTGTAGTGGGCCAATATAAAAATAGACAGGGACGACTTCATATTCCTTCTCACTAGGAATTCGAAATCGGTCATAAAATTGAAGAAGCATTGCCGTTCTTCAGATAATTCCAAAATTTACAAACAGTTGACTTCATGTTGGATTGATTAAATTAGAATATGCAGCTGCTGTATATTTTTTTTTTTCATCAATAACGATTTCAAAATATTTCTAATGCCAACAATACCCCTTCTCATCCTGTCTTTCAAGGTTTCTGCCTTCCTCCACCCTCCTCTCTCTCTCTCTCTCTCTTTTTCTGTCCATCTCATCACTCCACCCCTCAATATTTCCCAATCTCCCCAGCTCCAACGTCGGTGCTCGCTACCCTCGTAGTATTAATGCTCTACATGATAATTTAATGTGTTTGATTACAGCGATGCCAGCCCCCAATTTCAAATTTCACTTCACTCGGGTGTATGCATTACGTACAATGCAGGATATCTTTTATAAGACTGTAAAAATGTGAAACTCTCTTCGTAATAAAGTACTTTGGCCTCCCTTTGGCCTCTCCACGATATAAGGTTGTGACTATGATATGACCCGACTGTTCGAGTTAGAACATAGATAATCAAATGCCACCATTTCACATACTTACTGTGACGTGATGAGATAACGAATTATCAAAATGTCTGATCAGCTGTATAAGCACCCAGTGATTATATTACAGTTTTGTTGATTTCCTCTAACTGGTTTCACAGTGATATTACCATTTACAATAAAAATACTGATTATCGGAATAAGATAGAAATAAAGGATTTAGAAAAGTGATCTGTACTTTTCTTACGGTTTTCCAATTACAATATCTGTTGGTATCTGAATATATACATATAACACCCTTTGCTTACATTGTCATGTTAAAGGTATGAATCGTCAAAATGATGATGATGACGAAGGTGGACGAAAATGATAATGATTGATGATGATGATGATTGATGATGATGATGATGGTGATGGTGATGATGATGATGATGATGACGATGATGATGAAGATGAAGATGATGATATTCGTCATTCACTTGCGAAGACGATCACAATTTCTTTTTATCACAAATTTTTATGGGTTTGAAGATTGTATTTTTGGTTTGTTTTTTTTCGCTCGCCCCATCTATTATCTCTGGTTATATCAATGCCGTATTTCAATCCAAAAGGGTGAGTCCCTGGTAGTCAGTTATGATAATATCCTTCCGAATTGCTGAATTAATTTTTAACATCGGCATACCACTCAGCAACATGAACAGCTTCGCTACGATGAATTTAAATTCACCATATTTCATTATTGAATCATAGAGCTACAATTGTGAAACCTGTAAACGCTGTGATTAAAAAAAAACACCGACGGTACCGTAACAACACGATATCTGTTTTATTTTCTATTTTGCTGTAAGGCATGGAAACGGAAATGGGTTGTGATTCGACCGAATACCACCAAGGGCTCGGAACAATCCTCAGTCCTCCTGGAACTGTACCTAGAGAAAGGTGCCTACAACAAGACCGTGACCAGTCTCCTGCTCGAAGGCATCACCCAGATCAAGAGGGTCATCTCCAAGAGTCAGCCCAGGGCTTTCGAGTTCGTCAAGGGTTCGACTGTGTCCTTGACGCTGGCTGGTGATAGCGAGACAGATACGCAGGAATGGATCGAGATCTTCAAGAAACTGTTGCTTCCTGCTTCAGAGCAGAAGGAACTAGACGCCATCCAAGGCTACGGTAAAGGTCGGTAGATGAATCCATGCGAATTTCCATGAACACTTGAATAATGATAGACAATCATCAATTCGTGTCCCTTGCTCTGAAAACAAATGTTCTAAAAATTCTCAAAATCGCAAATAATACATTGATCCCTTTGTCAAGATATGCTTTTTTGCTCTTTCAATATATTTAAAAGTATATGGATAAGCTCACAACACGACTTACTCATCAAAAGAAAATTAGTCAAGACAATCTTTTGAAGGGTATGACTTGAAAATTTTCACCCTCATGACTTTTTAGTGTGATACCATAGATGGATATACCAAAAAGCTAATGATATGTTTGCTTTTTTATATTCCCTAGATGTAATACGCGTCACGGTGGTGCCCAACAAGGATTCTGAAAGGCTGAAGTTGTGTGGGACGTATCTGGCCGGAGTGTCCCGTCTTCAGGTGACTCTACACAATGTCCACACCGGGGAGAAAGCAATTGAGTGGGACCTCAGACACATGAAGAGGTTCATGCTGCCTAGCAAAGGACCCCAGCAAGACCTAGAAAAGATCGCCTGTTTGCAGATCAGCAAGTGGGTATATTTGTTACATGTATACTTTTTGCTCAGCCTCTACCTCCTCATCCCTCACTCATTTCACCATCTCCAGTCTTTTCCTTATTCACCACCGTCACCAAAAGATAACTGGGATTTGATAAACAGTCTCACCAAGTGATTATTATTACTTTATATTAAATTACTTTACTTTATACTTTATTATATTGATTTTACGTATAATCCATTGTAAAAGACAAATTATTTGATCGATTTGATATGCAAGTCTGTGAGAGTAATACAAGCTTTATCCAATGAGAAAACGTGCGACGATTATGCCATCATACTTCAGATCACAGAAACGTTGTATTAAGCACTCTAATAAAATATTGCATGTTGATGTTATTCTCATTATTTTAATCCGTCTATATATTATTATAGTTTATTTGTGTGTTTTTTTTTCAGTCGGAGTCCGCAAGGAGAAGGCGAGTACCTGTTTCACAGTCCGAATGCCAAACCGCTTGTAGAGGCGATCTACGACCGTCTGAGCTCGGCTATCACCGTCAAGGAGCGACGATCAAGAACGTCCTCAATGCTCTTCGAGATCCCACCTAAAGAACTGGAGCAGCTAGCCAAGGCGATCCAAGAGGGTGGCGATCCAGGGTTCGTCATGGTCAACGCCGACGGCAGCCTCGAAGATGAAACGTTCGAGAGCGAAGGAGAGAAGAAGGAAAACGGCGAAGCTAGTACTAACGGGAAAGCGAGTACTAATGGAGATGTAGAAGTAAAGGCAAATAGAGAAAGCACGGAAATTCATGTCGATAATTCGTCTGCAGAGGAAGCTAAATTGGAAAATGGAGAAATAAATGAGGCAAAGCTAGAAAATGGACAGAGTGAAGAATTAAAGACTGATGCAGAGGCTCTTCCAAAGGAAAGTATGGTAGATGAGACTCCCATTGGCGGTGGCACAACAGAGGCTGCACAAGAGAATAGGCTGACAGCGAATGGCGACGATAACTCGCCAAAGGTTGCCACAAATGAATCGCCCGTAGCAAATAGTGCAGATGTCACTGCGGATAACAATGCTGTGTCCGCCGACAATGTCACCGAAGAAGTCGCTCAAAGTGAAAAGACTGGTGACGAGCAAATCGGAAATTCAGAAGATGCAAAGGATAAGGGGAGTGAACAACCAGAACCTGAAAGTTTACCCACCAATAATGCAAGCGCTGATGATTCATCAAGTACAGCACCGGTAGAGACACAGGACTTTGCCGCTGGTCCTATCGATGCAGAAGATGAGACGGAAGAACTTGGAGAGGGCACAGCAGAGGTTCAACCACGAATGCCTCCAAGTTCTGATGAACCGGAAGAACTTGAGGCAAGTGAAAAAACGGCATCTAACGATGTTAGCGAAGTAATTGATGAAAGAACAGTTGAGACAGTAGACAGTGTAGTATCAGCTGAGAGAAATAGCGAAGAGGTAGCAGAAGAACCACAAACGCAGTCCTTGACTGAGGATAATAATCAGGTTGAAATAAGCACAGACACTCAAGACATTGAAACGGAAAGTGCCGCTATTGATGAATCAAGTGCATTAAATGAGCAGTCGGTCACAACCTTGGAAAATAACCAACAAGAAGTAGTCCCTGCAGAAGAACCGGAAGGTTCAGAGCCGAGTGAGGAAACCAGTACAGAGTCTCCACGACAAGTCGAGGAGACGACAGCAGAGGCTGCCTTGACGCCATCTGAATCCGGAAAGACCGAGATTGCCGACGCGGAGGAATCGCCAGCATCGAAAGAAACGTCGAAAAGTGAAAACGAGTCACAAGAGCAGAATGAGAAGGTTGCCGATGGGGAGAACATCCCAACAGAGCAGACACAAGATAGTCCGTCACAACAAGTCGACATAGCTCCTGACAGCTCGACAACGACGTCCGATGAAGTAGCGCAAGATGCAAAACCTGCGATTCCGGTAGTCGAAACCGTGGAATCGGTTGTCGTAGCTGAACCTGTTGTTTCAAAACCTGCGACTCCGGTAGTCGAAACCGCGGAATCGGTTGTCGTAGCTGAACCTGTTGTTTCAAAACCTGCGACTCCGGTAGTCGAAACCGTGGAATCGGTTGTCGTAGCTGAACCTGTTGTAGATGCCCAAGAGAAACATGAAGAGCCCACCGGCGAAAATGCTAATGATGAAGATACTGCAATGTGAAGTAATCGATTTGGAATACATTGTAAGTTTCCATCCCGTTAGATGTGCCAAGAAAGACGGTTCAAATGAAAGCATTTTAAACCTTGATCGCTAGATATTGAATCCTTCACGTAATGGGCATAAAGACGAATGACAGATATAAATAAGGTTTATTTAATCTATTCAATAGAAACAGTGAAAGTATTTTCAAATTGAGTCCATGATGGTTGAAAGAAACTTAAATCATCGCCGTAAACTTGCATTGCAATCAGCATCATCCATTGTGATTTTGCTCAAGGCATTGAAAATTCTCCTTGTTTTCAGGCTATTCCTGAGTGTATGACATGGTAGAGTCGTAGCTAACGATTTATAAAGTGTACGGCATATGACATCCCATATGAATTGATATCATGACTATTGAATCAATATCGTCAATATCAACGCTCTAATTAGCAGCACAATTGCTGCAAACACGTGCGCCGTTAAGACCGCAGCAACTTTCTTGCATAATATTGTAGAGCATTTGTATTGAGATTTGCGATGAAGTAAGTGTCAAGCGCAATACAAACAAGTATAATTGTTATTCTTATACCAAACGAGATGGACCTGTTATGAAGTCGTTTGAGTCACGACGAGATCTCTCTTTCAACAAGAGGTTGATGGCATGGATGAAAGACATTGTGAGCTATAAGAATAACTGTCATCTTAGGTGTAAACCCTTTGCGGATATTGCTCCTAATACGTTCCGGTAAAGGCGCATGCCGGAAAGCACAATTTGCCAAATGAATTGCATCATAGAGAACAATCACACCCTACTTGCGATAGAGAGAGGTATGAGTGTGAAGCTTGGCGTGACGATCGTATCATGAGGCCTCATTCAGTTTACTTTTTAAAGGAAAGTAGTTTGTTAATCTCGCTTCCTAATCTTTGAAATCATGAACACGTGCGTTATTATTTTGGGGGGTTGCTTTCTTACGATATTCGAAAAAATGTTCAAATTTTGGTTTTGGTTTGGTATTTTATTACAAATAATTCCCTTTACCAGTCGTGTAATGCAAACGAATCCATTTGAGATGAGCTTCTACTTTTGTAATCATGCCAACAATTAAATTGTTATTTTATAACATGATCTCTTTAATATGATGAATTTACAATAGATGTTTTATTAACAGCATGTAACAGAATGGCATCTGACGAAGATGAGGAAGAAGTTGATGTTCCCTTTAACCTACATGTATCTCCGACATTATGGTGCCACATTAATAGGCAACATTAGTTGGCGAGGTCTCATGGAAAGTGCCAGCTATCATTGATAACAGATTACCAAAATGCAATTCACAGTGAATCATTCAAATCTCTTGTATAAACACTAATCTACAGCAAGCCGCATGTAATATCATTTATATACCATCAGTGAATTAAAGATTAGACTTTAATCCCTCACTTTTCTAGTTTTCTTCCATCCACCCCTCCCTCTTCCGCGATATTATGGACCTTACATCATGTTACAGGACAGAAAAGTTACGTAGAAAGCCAAAGTAAATTTCATTAATATTGTTGTTTTTTCTCCAGAGAACATGACTTTCAGTTTATGCAGAGACGTGAGATGTAATCTGTTTGCAAATATGAACCTGTTGACAAAAAAATGACGTTGCTGTCTCTGTCAAACCTCAGACAAACTGCCGAGATATCGTAAATAGTTTCCAAAGTCTGCAAAGATTTTGAATAGGCCTATGTCAGTAAAAGGTCATTTATAGTTGGTCTAAAACAAAGTTTGTTTAAAAAAAAAAAGACTGGTATTAGTATATAAAGTTGAATCAGTATCGGATCCAGGTATAAGGGCACATCCGGTCCGTGCCCCCCCCCCCCCCCCTTTTGTGAGTCCCCGAATTTTTTTAGGGGAATATATCATGCATATGCAAATAAGGACCTTTCCCCCCTCTTTTTCTTTATTTTTATTTTGTTTATTCATTTTTTTTTCTGCTTGTCAAAATTCTCATGGAACAAAATGACCTCCATTAAGTATTGAAATTTTTTTTGCTTGTTATTTTTTTCCTGTACAAAATGCCCCCTTTTAAAAAAAATATTGGACCCGCCCGCGCATGGGTTGAATGTCTATCTCATAACGTATGTTACAGTCTCATCAACGGACTCGACTCCAGCCCGATCATTGCTACAACGTTATTTCAAATGGTATACCATCGATCAGTTAGGAGTCTGTAACTTTAGCGACACTTCCTTTCTGTTCTTATTTACCCTTCGAGATTTTCTGAAGTAACATTCTGCGGGACAAAATGCCACAAAAAGACCAAAAAGGGCTATAATTACAAATATGCACGAAAAACTTTATGTAAGGGCTGCTTTGCTTCTCTCTGTGCTGCTGTAAAGGTAAACATATTGTTTCGTTTCAGCATTGTCGCTCTTCGAGAATGATGAATTGTTCGAATACCCTTTTGAGTGGCAAAACAAAAGTACGTACTCGAGCATAACTAATGTTGTATGCTGCTCATGCATTATGGTTTCTTCGCTGGTTATGATTAGTTTAGAGTGCCTATTATGAAAAATACACAATAGTTTTTATGCAGCGCGATGACGAGTGTTGTCATTGGCTTGTGTGTATCTATTTGCCATATAGAATTTGTTATATAAATTCAACAGATTGCAAACATTTAGTGATTACTATATTAGTTATTCCATGTTATTATTTAGACGATATACTCGTAATACTGTACTGTAGTTCATCTAGATACTGTTTTCATTGTACATTGATGACGGCATGTACGATGATTAGAATACTAATTCCTGCCACCTTTTTCAAGAACCGTCACAAAAGCTAGGGTTTCATGTGCAGATCGAAATACTTTTACGTTAAGCTTCTTGTCGGGCCACAAATACATGACATAACTTACATTTTTATTATAATAAGATATGCTAGTATTCGGATGAGACCATTTAAGACTCCGAAACTTTATTATTATTATCTGGTTCAAAATATTCAAAATACCAAGAGTTTGTTATATTTCGTCGATATAGGCTGTTTGTCTGTACCCTTGCTGAAAATGTAGACCAGTTCAGATTTTAATAAAGGGGACCTTGCTGGATATATGACTGAAAACTTCGGTGACATATATTCAATATATGGGGGGAAAACATTGTTAGACTGAGATATCAAAATCCTGATTTATATTTCGTTAAAAAAGTAATCATACAATAATCTGTTATATTTAGATCAATATCTAGTTTATATGTTATGGTTAATTGTTATCGCATTCTATTATATTTATATTTTACGTTTATTCACTATTATTTCATTTGTAATTTCATCTTGTACAAACTGTTAGTATCAGTATACTTCTGTACATTATAATACAGTTTAACTGCGGCATTTTTCTTTGTGTATGTAAAGTAGTAAATCGTCAGCAAATGTGTACGAATTGTAAACTGAAAGATTTAACTTCAATTCGGTAATTGCCGATTCAGGTTCAATTTCCAGATAAGACCAGTCCTCTACGAAACGTTTCGTAATGACAGACTTGATAACTTTATTCTACTAATTTTTGAATGAAATGCTGTAACTTTGAGTGGCAGTTGGTAAATTATCTGCGCATTTTTAATGTTCAAAAACAAGGCTTCTTCATATTCCATGAACACGGAATACGTTAATGCACAAACTTTTACTCCTCGACATTTCTCACATTTACATTTGCTTATTTCCGATAAACATTTTGTGTACATTTGATGTATTTTTACGCTGCATGTTATTCTTGCCCTTGATTTGTTTATCAACTCGTTATTATTTTTTATGACGTCGAGCTCGAGAAAAATGTGCTACCTGTGTACATTTCAAGATGACCATACGCACTGCAGTTTAATGTTTATTTCAGTATGTTGTGTGCTCTATGATTAATCTTTTTCACACTGATGTGAAGGGGGGCGGGGGGCTCTTGACTCTATTTTTTCCTTTCTCGCTCTCTTTCCTCTCTCCCTCACTTCCCTCTCTTCTCCCTTATAGATTTGGCATGGTGTGCTTTATTTATTCCCCTTCGCGTTTTTCAATATATGACTTTTTTAATTGACCTCGTCACACAGTTGCACAAGAATATTTAGGATTGGCATTGATGCAGATTATTTCTCTTCTGTTTTTACGTTTTCATTATCCACATGGTGGACTGTGATGAACATATTGTTGTGCATTTTCATATTGAAGTTCGTTATCATGTTTGTGTAATAATTGGCATTGGTTTGGGGATTTGCTTTTATTTGAAAATACTCTTTAATTTTTCTTATTCTTAATCCCTGCAATGCACACTGGATCAAGGACCTGTACTGCACAGAATGCTTTAAAACCTTTTTTTCCTGAAGAAAAAAAAATAATGATAATGTGCACATGGGGAAGGTTTCTTTTTACCATTTATTCCTACCTTGTGTTGAAATGTCGGCAAAATAATTAATCTTATTTAGAAATGGTTATATCTATACGCATTCTTATTACATTCTGTGAATCATATTTATGTTCTTGAATAGACAAAAGTAACCTTAACAAGTTTACAATTTTATCATTATTTACTTAAGCAAGCTATAATTGCCCATTATAGCAGCATAAGTTCCTTTGTATATTTATTAATAATGGCTGATATAGTCATTTTAAGTTGATTTTTGTTGGAAAGACATTAAATAAATTTCTTTGACATCTTTTCCAAACTTTGCTTTAAATTTCGTTTAATGGAATGTGCTATCATGGTGTGATTCATGAGCTTGTGCTGTTTGAGTGAAATATACATTACTTCACCGATGACTGGAATAGGCCTAGTATGGCAAGCCATTGGGGTGCCAACTTCACATGTTCGTTATTGAGTAGTTTCAATCAAATAGTAAGAAAGTACTGGCCTGCTTTGCTCTAAAATCATTTAACAAAAATGAATTTCAACATCAACAATGTTCATCATCACACATCTATATATTTCAACATTACTTGATGCGAATGTGATAAGAAATATGGAATTCCATTCTGCAAAAGTTGTTGATGAAATCATGCTGAAATGTACAAACATCTAAATGAAACACCCAAATTCCACTTAATCTATCATTAACAAGGTATTTTATTTTACTATGATTTTTCTTTCCATGTATTCGAACCGGTTTTTCGCGAGTGAATATATTGTTCTTGTCGATTATTGGCATTTATATGAAAAGAGATCTTATATTGCATTAAATAATACAGATATATCTGTGAATAGCATTTTCTTGTCGTGTTTTTTGTGGTGTTTTAGATTTTCTATTATGCACCTTAATTTCCTTTTTCTACCATGGTCCACCACAATTTATCATTGCCTCTCTCTCCCCCCCCCCCCCCCCTCTCACTCTCTGTCTCTATCTCACTGTCTATCTCACTTTCTACATCTTCCTCTCTGCATAACTCCCATCCTGAAACCTATGAAAGTGGGGCAAATGTGAAGACAGAGG
This sequence comes from Lytechinus variegatus, assembly GCF_018143015.1. Lineage (NCBI taxonomy): Eukaryota > Metazoa > Echinodermata > Echinoidea > Temnopleuroida > Toxopneustidae > Lytechinus > Lytechinus variegatus. Next base: position 14,906,804 of record NC_054741.1, on the reverse strand, counting down.
CTGAAAATAGGGATATTACTGAGTTTTCAATAGTACAGACAAGTTTGTCAAAGAAATATGGACCTGGTTGTTTCTCACCCCCCCCCCAAAAAAAAAAAATGGGGCTCTGTCCCTCTTTATTAAAGAGAAAAATATTATTAATCTTTTTCACTTTCTTCCACACAAAAACAGATAAGCCAAGTCGGAAATCATAAATCTAATAAGCGAAGGGAGTGCTTGATAATTGAAAACAAGATTTTTATCTTCATTTATTTTATCATCTTAGCTTGTAATTCCAGCTTTTTCTTTATCAATGTACTGACACTGTCACTCTTGAAAAGTACAGTAATGATTACATATCACTTTCTGTCTTGCACAGTAACATAAACACGTGGATCTCGAATGTACTATGTAAACATAGATAATATCTGAAACTGTTAAATCAATAACTGCTGCACTAAAAGATTGTTAGCAAGAAGGCTACTTCAAACACCAATGGCAGGTGTACTAAGATGAAGAAAACACTGAATGAATCAAATCAAAGCTCACAATCGTGAATCACATGCTTTTACAAGACACACTTAAATCAAAACCTTGAAATCAAGACATCCGAATGACAATGCTGGTTTGAAAAAGAAACAAAAACAGACTTTCTAGCTAACAATTTCTATTAATTCTTCATAATTTCTCTCATCTAACTATACACCATCTTTAGAATTTCTTGTATGTAGAAAGCATTGCAAGTTTGGAAGAACTATACAAAAAGAGACCATCAAGTAGTTTAAAATTATCAGTTTGTCCTTCTTTGTACATAAATTTACGTTCTCTGAATCCAACACACTTCATTACATTCCTCTATTTTCATGTCAATTTCTGCTTTATTGTCATCTCAAAAAATATAACAAAAATTAGCTACAGTACTTAGCTAAAAGTAATATAAATTAAATAATGAATATGTTACATAAGCTTTCCAACAGAAACATTTTTCTACATACAGATGTAATATCTACAATGAATCATAGCACATTTCTTAAAACATATTTACTAAATACAGAAGATCCTTCGCATGACCACGTTACTTTACCTGCGGATGAACTATAGAGCATGAGGGCTTATCTGTTAATACATTATTAATGCCTTTTTAGTTTAAGCAGTTGTCACACTCCAAGTTTTAAACAGTCAAGATTAGAATTAGTACACATTTATACTGCCAAGGAACAAAATGGTGTGACTTTCCTCATTCATGATTTGATTAGATCAAACAACCTAGATTGATATTTTGATTTCAAATGACCCTTTGAGCACTTAACTTAAAATGTTAGTAAATGAACATCAGAGAGCTACTGACAAAGATATATACTAAAATGTTCAGTTCCTTCTATGCTAAGAAGTAGTTTTATATCGAAAAGGAAACCAAACTAACCTGATATATTGACTTTGATCAGGCACCCATGCAAAAGTAATCATGCAAAATCACACATTTATCCAATAAAACATTGAGGGCATCAACATTCATATAATCTACTAATGAATTTGAATAGCAACATTCACTTTTAGATGGACTTACCAACATTACAATAAAAAAAAGGTTCAGAAGGGTTGCTGTCCTGTTGCCAAAGAGATGAATTTTTCATTTCTTCATATTTGTATTCTTTGTTTAATTAGCATTAATCAGTATGAATTCATAAGTTAATGAAGGATATTTTGAACATAATTCTTTGTTTTCTTCCTATTGACACCTCAAAAGCATTGATAAATGAAAGCCTTCAACAAGCAAAGTACCACTCTCGATGCAAGAGTGCTGACTTTCTTTGCATAAATCTGTCTAGAAACTTCACAGCTAACAATGCCCTTTCCAAATGACAAGAAGATTTACCTCACATTATAAGATTACGTCCATAGGGTGTTTTCAGACCGCATCGGATTTTCAAGAAACTATGTATTCTCCGATTAGAAAATATACCCTGATGAAATGGAAATGCTTACAAAAGCATCAACTTCATTAAACAAGATCTAATGCATCAGCTATACAGCAATGCACATTTCATCAACCCATGTGTGCTAATATCTGAACAAGGCTATTTTAACTAATCAGTGATTTAATTAAATCCTTCATGCAAAAAATGGAATGCACTGAACGAACATGAACTTGAAAAACTGACCCTGTGAGCAATCTACTTTGAGTAATAACAAATTTTGGTCATAGTGGGTGGAAAACAAGGAATTTCCAGTAGCTAATTCACCAAATTTATTTTGTCCTATGCATTTTTCTCGATGCAACCAAGGAACTGTCCGTGGTGCAACATTCATGCATTATCTAAAAGCATACTCGTACTACATGCACAAGCGAAATGTTAATGGCAACAACTACTGCTACTGAATATTGTTTTGAGCTTGAGAGAATAGCAATGGGCAGGCAGTTTATGATGTGATAAATAATGATGACTACAAAAGTACAACTGTGCAGGAAACAAAAATGTGAATGATTTGGGGGGAAATATAACGAATTGGCCGACCCTCACATCCAGAACAGTATACATGTAAATGGGTTAGATATCTGTCAATGAAAAGTAAAGTTTTATGTGCAGGAAGTTTTGTGAGTGGCTTCATCTATTAGGGCAGCTTTGTTTTAGTATATTGGGGAATGTAGCATTCTTGTGAATACACCTGATAATGGATACAAATTAAATTCAAGCACTTCTCATTATTGTGGGATATTAGAAGATATAGAATCCTGTTTATACATTTAATTGAACATTATTTCTTGGTTATTTATCTTAAGAAATTGTCATGCTCTATATTGCCCAAACTAACCCCCTCCCAAAAGCCAACAAGGCATGTGTCATGTTGTAACTGGCAGTCAAGTGGAGGTTATATATCTATATAGCAATAAAAAAATTTAGTCCCATTCACATTGAAAGGGCAGTCACAGGCTCAATATTAATCATCACAAAATTAGTCGAATCTATATAATAAATAAATATGAACAGAATGAAAATAACATTTTATTTTTGCCGTTAAAAACTCAAATTAGTTAATAATTGGTTATTTTAAAAAATGAAGTCACAATCATCAAAACACAGAAAAATCAATTTATTACATCCAATCGTACATAGTTTTGAGTGATGACAGACTTGTTATTTCATGGAAAATTTTACATTTAAGGATGAGATGATTGCCTCATGCAAAAGAAAAAGAAAATGCAGACATAAATGGCAGCAATTAGACATAAGTCTGGTTTGTTTGTTTATGATGGGCTCAAATGAAAAAAAAAAAAATAAACATCCATATCATTTTCAATTAGTCTCTCTTGAATACTGATCAAATTTCAGTTTATTGCTTCCATACTAGCAAAGTATATCTTATCTACAAGTTAGTGCTCCACGCCACATGTAATGGCCAGGCTCTTCAAAGCAATGATCTTAAAATACTAGATGGTGTAAAGACCCCGCTCATCAAATTCATGGTTTTCAAACCACATGGTGTCAGAACCCTGCTGGTCTAAGCAACTGAAGTGTTAAAGTGTTAAAATCCAGCTCATAAAAACCATAGTCCTAACACCACAATAAGACCCAGCATTTATAAAGCCATGGATGCTTAAATCCAGGACGTGTACACCACAGCCTTAAAATCACTTGGGTGTTAAAACTTGGCTTAACTTGTAGTCCTAACAACACCTGGTGCTAAGACCCAGCTCATCCAAACCAGTCCTAAAATCCCAAAGTGCTATAAGACCAAGCTCATTCACACCATAGTCCCAAAGCCACATGGTGTTAAGTCCCAGTTTATTTCAACAATAGCCTCAAATATGTATTTCCTTAAAAACTTTTGGGGGTTAATACCAGATGAGGAGCAACACCAACACCCCTCCAGTTTCAGACTTGCCCAACAGATAAAATGGCTTCCATTCCATTCAAATACATCCAACGTTTTTCCTATAAAGCAGTTTAAAAGACTGCGACTCCATTGCACTGTACATACAAAATATATCATCACACAAAACCTGCCTCCTTCTAAGACCTCCTTTCACAAAATAAATACCATTTCTTCTTCTAAATATTATCATACATACACTCCTCCATACCATTCCCCTATCCAACCAATGCCTATCGCTCTCATTTATACAATATTATACATTTTTCAGCATTCACCTACTCTTGCCACCAAAATATCTTGCACATCCATCTTACTGGCCAGTGCTACATGTACGTGATGATTATCATCGTCAACATGATCGATAGTCACAGGAAATATATTGACAGAGGTAATATTCACTGTTTAGAACTTAAGAGGCATATGATAATCAGGGTTTTTTACACATGAAAAAAAACTGAAAAACAAGCAATCAGGATTGTTCTTTCCATTGATTGTGAACATTCATATTTTGTTATGCGGTCAATATACAATATATCAACCCTGCTTTCTATCTCAGCATGGTTTTGTTACAATGGCGGCAATGTGTTCTTCAATAGAAACACTATAAGATCATTTTCCCTTCCCCTAATTCCACACTCCCTTTCATATGATTATCTACAGCATGCTATATTGTCTACAATTTGCTCTTGCAAGGAATGATGATAAATAAATAGAAGAGTACATACATGTACAAGAGCGACACTGCACTGTTAGGCAAGACTTTCAGACTCTTAGGGGGTTTTGCAAGAAAATATTTGCAATCAAATTCCTGTTGTAATTTTGCAATTAATATCAGCTATAGCAAATGATTTAATACTCCTTGATGGAGAAGCAGATCAGCGATATTTGCAATTAATTGTAAGATATATCATTGATTTGGGAGCCTAAACAGACTTGTAATAGATTTTAAGTTTCTTTCAATGCCCCATTAATTTTCTATGAGTTAAAAAGTGAATATAACATAAAAAAGTGATTGGGTTTAATTGATTACTAGTTATTGTCAAAGCACCATTTAATATCAAATCATATTACCATAAATGGGTGGCAAAATAGTGAGAAAATTATAAAATGGATAGTAAGGAGATAAAATAATGAGTCTTAAAACAAATATTTCAGTACAGGATATAACATAACTAGGAAAAATGCACCAGCATTTCAAAATTAATTTTGCATAACTTTGGCGAAAGGAGGTTGACCAAAAATTAAACGCACCATTAGAATACCCTGAATTAAAAAAACAAAAAAATGAGTTCATGGTCAGAGATGTTTGAGAGTGAACATTCTAGGAATACATGCAGTCCTTTCAAAGAATAATGCAAAAAAAAGAAGACATAAAATGAGACGAGAGGCTAAGCACATCCCTAAAGTTAATATTCTTTGGTTTTAGTCAATTTTTGTGATATTTTTAAGGCGAAGCAAAAGGGGAATATTTTTCAATGGTTGTTTTCTAACCAGATTACAAAAAACTACAATATTTTTTTTTCAAAAGAATAACTTTGACCATACTCCCACTTAACATAGATATGTATCTATATAGAACACTACCACCACAATGCAACATACGCAAAGTAGGGCACAACATACATGTAAATATCAACTAACATTTGGTGAACACAACTTCTCAACAATTTTCTCCAACAGCCTGTGTGTTCATACCAATACTGTGAGTACAATGTGAATTCATATCATATTACACTAAACTATGTTGAGATGTGTGAAACGTGAGCTAAAACATGATTATTGATCTGATTTAAACAATTTCAAAACAACATCAAGAATGCACAATGTCTGTTGTGGTCCATTGGATACAAAGTGGCTCTTTTTGCGTCTCGTGGCTTTAATATATTGTCCGACTATTTACAATGCGGCTAGCACTCAAGGGGACGTTAACCTCGGTGCCGAGCGGTCATTCACTGCGGTGGTTTTCCTCAGCTTGACTCCCCGTCTGATCTCAGCCATCGCCCCGACCCCCGTCTCTTCCTCCTCCTCTGATTCGCTCTCTACCGGAGCTGGTTGCTGCTGCTGGTGGGATGGCGGAGTCAACATGGACATTGGAGGAGGGGGGAGAGGGCTGCCCTCTGCTGGTGGAGTAGGGGGGTTGAAAGATGGGGGTTGGGGTATACATTTACCGTCTGGTGTGGTGTAACCATACCCTTGTGGGGGAGGGTACTGCTGTGACTGCTGCGGAGTCTTGGGTTGCGGGGGCAGAGTCTGATAGTGATTTTGTTGAGCCTGTGGTTGGTATGATTGCTGCTGCTGCTGTTGCTGTTGTTCGTACTGGTACTGCATATATTGTTGCTGTGGCTGGGACTGTACTTGCTGCTGATTTTGTTGTTGTTGATACTGTGGCTGTTGTTGTAGCTGGAGTTGCTTATGTTGCTGCTGAAGTTGCTGTTGATGCTTCTGCTGTTGGAGTTGTAGATGATATTGCAGTTCTTGCTGTTGTTGTTGCTGCTGAGCATACGACTGTTGTTGAAAAGATGAAGGGGGATGTGCGATGCTATGCCTGGAACCAGGTGTAGACATGCCATATTGTGATTGTCCATCTTGACCATTGCTACCTACAGTAAAGACAGGTTGTTTGTTGCCAAGATCACTGGGTGGAGTCCTTGGTGAATTACGTCTCTCTGCCAGTTTAGCATCCAAACTTTCTTTCAACGCAACCCTACTCATAGCTTGGGCCATATTATCATCAATCCCTATCCGAAGGCTCTGGCTACGCGCAACCTTGGCTGGGGTGTCTTTAGCTGGCATCGTCGGAGGGGGCACCTTGAACTTGCCAGACTCATCAAACTGTGGGGCGCTGTTGGATTCCGTAAGGCTGAACGAGAGCGAGTTACCAGACGGCGTCCTGCGGATTGGTGGCGGCGGTTTCCTGCGGCGTACAGTGCCGTGGATGGACATATCATTGTTGGTGAAAGCACCGATTGAGGAGTGACGGCGGTGCATCTGGGTGTGAGAGGTTGACGCCGATGAAGAGGAGGAGGAGGATGACGACGAGGACGAAGAAGACGATGACGATGATGAAGCTGTTGATACAGCCTGAAAGATTGAGGATGGATTGAAATGTCGCGGGAGAGTTGCAGATTTACTTATGTCAGGATAGTTGACGTTGCTGTCACAGACTGAGTAGGGGTCGTATTCTGTAGAAAATATCAAACAAATAATGCAGAGTGTGAACATAACAGTAACACATCAAATGAACGTTAAACTCTACATTATGAGATAACAGGATATTTTATCTTGCCATGTTAACATAATAACCCTATTATTTATCGTATGTCAAAATGGCAAGATTTGTTATCTTGTCAAGTAGAATAAGTGCCTTATGAATAATAAGGCATTAAGTCGACTTGACAAGATAACTTAATAAAATAAGGCAATAAATCGACTTGCCAAAATAACTTCATAACCTTATAAATAATAAGGCATTGAGTCGACTGGACAAGATAACCAGGCCTGTGAGTGGGGTTTCAAAAAAATAGCTGAAAAAAGCTGAAAATTTACTTTACTATTTACTTCTTGTCTTTTGCTTTTTAGAGGTATCTTGCTTATCATTCTTCCGCGTGATCCATACTTGATTTCTTTTTCACAAAGAATACACAAGGCAACTCCGGCCTTTTTAATCTTCCTGATGCTATCGCCAAGCCGCTGCATATGCCCATCACGATCACGGTGTATTCCATCCAGGACCATTTCCACGGATTAGAAATGTCGCTGCACTTTTTATCTTCATCGGTATCCAAAGGCGACCCTCTCTGAACGATCACACATTTATGTTCAACAGACATTTTGAAAGTCATAGAAATATTTCCAATGATTCAAGAATATAAACAACAAAGTCCAAACTCCAAAGTCAGAAAGTTCAAAACACTAACTTCGTAAACATCCCGAACACGTGAACTGGCTCATTCACTAGCGAGTCTCGATCGTATGTACATGTACGTAACCAACAACGTGCACACGCAATGATTTCCCTGTGTTGTATACGGTTTCCGTCCGCTGACAATGCATACAGATTGAAGGGCTTTGCGCTTGTATGCTAACAACTGCAACGGTGCACGGTGTGATCCGCAGCAGTTTCATAGAGTTACATATACTATTAAAAAATTCAAAACTTCGTGAAGGCAAATACAAGGCCCTGTAACGTGTATATTCACAACACACACATTCTGCTCGCATCCATTTACCTAGACTTGTTTTCCAGCCGTTTTGGATAAAATAGCGGAATTTTTACTTAGAAAAAAAGGAAATCGAACACAGGAAAAAAGCGGAAATTGAAATCGGTCTTAAAAATGAAAATAGCGGATTTACGCTAAATAGCAGAGATTTCACAGGCCTGGATAACTTATCTTGCCATTTTTACATATGATAAATATATTGACATGGCGAGGTACGCTATATTACTTATTCTACTTATTCAATAATTAAATGCCGTCAAGATGAGAAACATAATAGATAACGATAATGTAACTGGCCATGACTCGCCATGTCCATTTATTACTTTTTATAAATCGTCTTGGCAGGATAACATATCTCGCAATGACGGCAAACAACTTTTTTAAGTCAAATAGGCGAGAAATTGTTTGTCGCCATCACGTTGAGGTTAGTGAACTTATATAGACTTCTGTCCAAACTCCATATTTCAAACTTCTTTATAAAACAGTCATATACATTTCTGTATAGACATGGAACAATAAAATAGGTTTAGGAAATTTTCTCATCTTTCTTTCATGAAATCCTCAGTAGGCTACACATCTTTTACCCTGATGTAATATATATATATGCAATGATACACCTTCGGTATCTTGTTTAAAAGTCATATTTTACCCTGGCTAGCAGAAGGGCAGTAGGACCTACATGTACATTCCTGTTGGTCAAGCAGAAGTACATTAACTCTAGTACACAGTGTACACTTCACAAAGTGCATTCTCAAGCTAATGCCCTTATACCAGCCACAAAGGAAATGAAAATCATTGCTCACACGTAGCCTACTGCCCTTCTGCCACATAGCCAATGATATCATGAATGTAAAGGAAACATTGTGGAATGAAAGAGATCAGGTCTTCAAACAGACATATTTATTTCATGGCGAAAATCACTATCAGATGGTCATGTTTTTTATGTTTTGTACACATCATTTTAAAAATATGGAAACAAGGGGTAAAGAAAGCACACAGGTTTAAAAAAAATCACATTGCTATTTGGATTTTCCCAAATAAAAGGTGACTGGTGACATACCTGATGAGTTGACAGTGTCGCTGGACGTATTTGGAGAGCTGGCCTGAGTGCCGTATCCACTTGACCCCGCTGACCTTTGACTCATGGGGGTCATGTTAGGAGCCACATCCAGCTTAGAGGGCTTACCCCGGACCGGTCCTGGTGTGGCATAGATTGGGTCCGCATCCACCTTCCTCTCTGCTGCACCTCTTGCAAGAACTGCCTCAAGGTCAAGGGGAGCTGAACCCTGAATATGACAAACGTACAAGTTTACAGTTACATTTTCCACCATTTCATCAATCAATACTTGCACATGAGTTGTGCTTTATTGTGCCAAAGCTCCTTCGCATTAATCCTGAGAGCTTGGTTGACATCTGTGAACTCAACACCATGCATTAATCAAAGTGTTTCTCTTTCAAAGTGATGAAATAAATACTAAGAATACCAGTTTTCCTGGATTTCACTTGTACGATTAATCTTTATCTTTCACTATATATGGCCTTTCACATTTAATTAAATATTTCTTTAATTTTCAAATTTTCACTTGCAGTGGGTGCTATCAAGGAAGTTTACAACCAACAAGGAAAAATTGTTGACCAACAAGGAAAAGTTATGAACTTTGGTAGCACATAACATGAAAGGCACAAATTGATAAGCTGTTTGAAATCAATGTAAAATCCCGGGATAGCTTTGACGCTGCTGAAAGGGATTACTCGTCAAGGTTTAAGGAGGGATTGACCTGTCTGAAATCAGGAGCATGGGTGCTACTACTGCACACATGATATTTAACGCTCAATTTTATCAATTAATATGCATGTGTCCCCTAGTACTGGTCAATATTTTATTTCAATGTTAGTCCATTATCGCAAGCAATAATCACAGATTATGAAAATTCAATGAGCTGCAATTCTGTAAGAGCAGCAGACCTGCAAACCTCTGGGAATGAAAAACTGTATTCTATGATTAAAAAAGTGTATTTTCCTCAAAAAAAGTTTATTTCATAATTAAATGCGTGGCGCAAACGCTCATCGCAGCGCTCAAGCTGCATGCCAGCTAAAGCGTGCACTGCTCTTTCAGATGAAAAAAAACAAACATTTGAACATGTGTATATCTCACCCTGGTTTTAATAAAATGATTGAAAAGAACAAGTTACCTGTATTAACATTGATCTAATAACCATATTTGTGTAAGATGTATGAAATAGAGACATATAGAGATGATTTCTCAATAAATAACGTTTATGTGAAAAATAAAAAAATTAAAAAAATATTTTTGAAAGAAAAAAAGGACTGCCGTATTTTGGTTGCAAAAACATACTTAATACGCCAAAAATGTACTGGTTGGCAGGTCTGGAGCAGTGAAGGGGGAAATGAAATTAAGGCTTCTATCTGTACTTGTTTGCAAAAAGTGGGCACTTCAGTACCAATTTACGAAGTTCGGAGTTTAAATCAATACAGAATAACACTTTTGGTCAGTAAATATTGACCAACTTTGCAAAACTGACAATGTTTTGGTTATATCGTGTTACTAAAATATATCAACATTATCATAAAACCATGGTCAATATTCAATCATTTTTTTTTTCAAATATCACCCAGCACTAGTATCCTGAGGTGACTCTACCAATGCGGTGATGTATTTTATACCAGACACTACTTGGATTTGAGTGCAACATAAAGTCACATTTGAATATTTGTGAAACAATGCCCCTGATGGTGTTTACACTTACTTGAGAAGCTCTCCTTGTAGCAGAGTGATTGGTTGGTTGGTCAGTTCCGTTAGTTGAAGACAAGGGTTGAGGCACAACTGCAATGAAAAAACAACAAAAAGAAAATTCATTTATTCAGTGAACGTAACCAGTATGTTTGCTCAGTTGATAGAGGGTCCACCTCACAACCGGGAGGTCAGGGGAGCGTTTCATGAAAGGACTTGTCAGACGTTTTGTCCGACAAGTATTGTTTTATCCGACAGTTACTATGGTAACAGTGCCTCTCAGCCAATCATAATCAAGGGAAGTTGTCAGACCTGACAACTTGTCGGACGAAAATATTGATGAAACGCTCCCCAGGAGTTCAGGCCCCTGCCGCGTTAGACCAAAAGACATTGAGATAGTAACTGCTAATGATTCAAGGGATAAAGCAATGTCTATCTGGCGCAGCTCAGGGGCTGCCAGGCCAAAAATCAATTGGGCAAAATGAATTTTCAGAGGATTTCTATTTCTGATTTTCTATATTATACACGAAATTATGGATTTTCATTTTCATATTCCATCAACATATGTAACATGAAAGGTATTGCTGTTGTGTGGAGCCTATTATTCTCTGCATTTTAGCCCTTTTCTTCTAATCAACAAATGTCAAGTAGCAATTTTTGGTTAAAAAATCCTGCACCACATCATAGTCCATGAAATGAAAGCATTAACTACAGCAAGATGTGAGGGTATAAGCGGTGATTGCTATGCAATCCTCTGTAGTCTTGCCAAATCAGATGCACCATTTATGTTAAGGGTAACAGCATAGCTATAGCTGCAGCCTCCCCCTATAAATGAGAGGCTCAGGTTGTGATGAAAGTTGGTAATTGTAATTATTATTTATCATCTATCCTTCAAAACTTGATGAACCAAAATTCTTACTCTGGTTGGGCTGTGTCATATTGAAATCTGGCAGGACTTGTTTTCCGGGCTTGCCGTTCTTGAGGGGAGTCTGTTTGGCGCCCTCGCCTGTCGGGGGCTTCATGAAGGACACCATGGGCGTGGGTACCGGCTTTGGCTGCTTCTTGGGACCTGGCACAGAAGGCGTGGTGGATGTGATGGCTGTGGGGACTTTGTTCTCTAACCAGGGTGGGGTAGGGGCCATTTGTGAGGATGGTGGGGCGGGGTAGGCAGGGGATGGGGATGAGGAAGGGGTACTTCCCTCGCTTGATGACTGGTCGCTGGATGATAATCTACCATGCTGTTTGGAAAGAAGAAAGGATGAGAACAAAATTTTAAATATACACCAACATAAAACTTAACCCAACTTATATCAACTTCAAATAAGCCATACATGCTTCTTGGTGTCCCATATTCTAAAACATAGTTCAAGTAAAACAATGGTCTAAATCTGTAGTTAAAATATTGATAGTCAAATGTGACACCAATCTTGTTCCAGAGAGATTTAATTTATCACCACCTCTATCACTAGGGCTTGACCTGAATCTATTACAAACTGTTTGGTTTCAGAACAGAATAGAATGCCAAGGGAGAACCATCTTGATCAAGAAGTATCTAATATGATTTTGCACACCAATCTCATAAACAGTACTTTTTAAGTCAACAACATATTAGATTTGCATTCACTGGTAGACCTCACCAGGAGGCAGTTTGATTTAATTATCCGTAAGATGAATATGACTTTGCGCTCGACTGGTGATCCATTCTTGTAGGTGACTTTGCACCTAAGAACATGTTCTGGTTGTATGTGAAGCTGTATACAACTTAAAACAGCTTTATGATAAACCAACATGACACTTTACCTGGGCATACTCATTAGCCATCTGCAGCATGAGACTGTAAGCCATGGTCTCATCCACTGGATCCCCGTCCTCCTCCACCCTCAGGGAGGGAGCTGCTGGGGTGCCTGGCTCCCACCGCTGCTGGTCGACGATGACGGAGGCGATCCCGGCCTGGTGAAGAGCGTGTCCTGGGAGGTGAAACCGGAATCCTGGGATGAGACGCTGGAGAGTCGGCAGGCGGGGTTGCTGGGCTGCGAGAGGCTGCGATGCCGGTGGTAGCTGTGGAGAGAGGAGCCGTTGGGACCTCCGGTACTGGGATGAGAGTGGTTGGAGTGGGCCGAAGCCATGGAACCACTGGAGCGAGAGTCAGAGCTGTTCAGGCTACTCAGGCTGCACATGCTGGACTTGCGGGAGCCATTTGATGGGGTTGGAGAACTTGGTGGAGTCTACACAGCATGAAATATGTATATCACAGTTATGGTAACTTTGTCAAAACCACTATGGTAACATGGCCGGGAAGCAATTAAAAATCAAGGTTTACATGGTAGTTCACCACATGGGCCAAGAAATAATACTGTGTGAGGTCTTTTTTAATCAATGACAATAAAAGGCAGAACCTAAAACTTGGTGCTAAGGATTTTATGAAATTATTATTAAGTGCTGAACAAAAAACACCTGCATATCACAAAACTTAAATTTGGAAATAATGGAATTTGAAATCATATGAATTCGCCACTGTTTAGAGCTGAACGAAAGACTGTATGAACAGCAAAGTCCAGTAAATGCAATGCTACCATGAGGGGAAAGAGAAGGGGGAGGATTTGAGAGAAGAATACAGGACTTACATATGACCACTGGACATCTTGACCCTTCAGATCTAAGATGACCTGTTCACTGGCTGGTGGTAGAATGTGAGGGTCTTTACTCTGGGTGCTCAGATCCTCCATGACGGTCTGAAGATGCACAACCTCAGAGAGCAAGGAGATCTCATCCTCCTAAAAAATAATATTCAATAGATGAAGACAATATTTACTGAGATGATGTTTGAAGGTTTTTGCATCCTTTATCCTTGGCACAACCCTCCTACTTTCCTTATAGGTCAAGCCTTCGCTCCTGCTCTACAACTCCACTCCTTGACTCAATACAACCTTCTCTCATCTTTCCAACCACTCAAGTCTCTCACCTTTTCTTGTTTACAGTCCTTATAAGAATTACTCATTTCAGAAAAGAATATTATATACCTTCCAACCTTCCCCTTTCTTGCCTCTCCATTTCACCCATTCCTCTGTCCACTTTTCTTAGTCTTTCTAGGAGTCACCACATGGTACACCATAAGCCTTTTAACGTAAATATTCAGTCAGTTAGTCCAAAGTTGCAAGTTTAGTGTTGTCCCTGTTGAGCAGGAGTGGTCGGATTCATCTCACACTCCAAGCAATCCCCCTAATACCCCCCCCCCCTCCCTCAACTCTGCATAATTTAGTGCATCCTCCTACTTTTCTTTCATTCAGGGTAGGAATTAAGAAGTGATAAGAAATAGCGTTTACCTGACCGGCTCGTACAAGTCTAATTCCATTATATCACAAGATTTTTTCTTGCACAATAGCTTAGGTACATTACAACGGCCGTACGGAGTAAAGACATCTCATTGAACGGCCGGATCTGGCCGTTGACAGTCCTGTCCGGCCTGAGAAAACTCGACCAGCCGAAACTTAAGGTAAAAAAAATGAAAAAGCCAGAATTCCGGCTATAGCCGGAACTCTGGCATCCCTGAATAATACAAAAATTAAGTAATGGGTCCTTGTATTGAATGTTCAATATGTGGCAAATTTACCCTAAAATCTAATTACTTTGAAGCTAACCACTCAATTTTTTTTTTCTTCAATTTTTTAGAAAAGCAATATACTTACAACAACTGGTCTAAGGAATCCGACCAAAGTGCAGAATCGACTTCTCTCCTCGATGAGGGCATTACGGCAAGCACTCTTCTCTGCTTCCTCAAGCAAGACGAACATATCATTGACATCCTGCATGGCGCTGTCTAGTTGGTATTGCACATGGGGTTTTCCTGCAGAAAAGGAAAGAAAAATAAAAACAAACAATAGGATATTAAAGGCATTCATGAGACAACCTTGGCAAAAGAAGAACAATTTGCTTTGATGAAAGGAGGTATACTGACCTCCTAGTGTATTAGTGTATCATGTTCTGTAATTGTTCAAAGAAATAGAAATTATCATAGTTGTGCTTCGTATTCTCAGGCAAATAGCACTACATAAATCCAATAATCATTGTTATCATTGACTATATACAAAGGCCATACTTTGCTTGAGAGCAAAGACTATGCCTGCCTTAAGATTTCTTTACTGTATAATGGTACCCTTATCACAGCATCAGCCAATCAGAGGCAAAGAATTCTAGTAGCTTGATAGTAAGTAAAAAAAAGATATTAAATATTCCTTGAGTTGCTCCTGAAAACATCATCTCTTGTCATTTAAACTTCTTTTATCTTTTTCATGCAGTACTATCAGCAGTGCTACTATACTACATTCATACCCAGGGACTTGCATGTGTCAATAAATCTCAAACCCATGATGTGAAGATGTCTTGGTGTGAAAAGGGTTAACTTAATTATCACCATCCCATTCTCTCCCACTCTTATGACAACATTTTGCTTCCTTTATTTTGATTATAAGGAATATACACCTAGGATGGATCCTTGTGAAGACGGATAGAGCAACAATCAAAGGAGAATGAAACAGGACTTGGAAATGATAGGACATTAATATTTCAATACCAAGTAAGAGGAAAGAGGGTCTACAGGAAAGTTGAAATATACCCAAGGCTCTGGCTGTAACATAAAGATGTGCTTTTAAATCGGTGGATTCACAATACGGTTAGACATTTATCGGTTGCAAATTCGCAATGCCTCATGGAAAAGTCGACATCTGTTGCGTGCTAGTGCATGCATGCGATTATGCTGTGATGGCTGAAACGGCTTGACCGGCTTGCATGTAAGCCGTTCATTAGGGTCTAGGAGGTGGGAGAGAAATTGAGACTGTTTTGGGTAAATTTTTCTTCTGCTTTTACCAAATTGTTTTCATTTTTGAAGCATCATAGTCACATTACAGTAGTGTACTCGCACTGTGCGCTGCCTGCGCCTGTGCGCGATGTCGACCCCAAAGTTAGAAATTTGCTGCAACCGATAGATGGCGCACCATATTATGAATCCACCGAATTACAAATTTCAAACAATGAGTTTTGATTTGTAAAGTATAGGGTTTACTGAAAAGCATACACAGAAGATGTTAAGTGACCATTGTTATCTAGAATTGATTGCAACATAGTCCAATCTGCAAACACATTCAACGACAATATATTCTGTAAATATCACATTTCATACTCATTTATTTTTCAAAACTCAGTAAGTAGTATCTTTCATGATACAAATCAATAACACGTAGCTGGCCTGTGTGTGTTCACTGGTAGGGTGATAGCTCCATAAATAATCACAAGTTTCAATCTTTTATGATTAATGATGGCAAGGATCCATCGTCATTAATAGAAACCCGAGGTCTCAATCCAGATGCACTTTTATAATCCCTCTCCTTCGTCCTTATACATTTGATGGTCTAACTACTGTCATACTGTACAGTGACCTTCCATTAGTACATCTATATTCTCGGATGGTCAGTTTTCAAGATGACGCTTACAGCATTGAACGGTTGCCAATTTGATGTGCACAGAGGAACAGATCATTAATAGCAAACAAACACCTCCAGTGGAAAGACTTTTTTTTTACTTTAAAACATTAGATTTTTTAGATATTATTATCTAATCCACAAATCAAATTTCTATTTTTTAGTCAAAACAAACGTTGCTTACCTGGATGTTGCCAAACTTATATTAAGGCTATATCAGCTGAAGAGTAAGGAATGCATATCTAATTGAATATCTCATATCATACATTTTGATTATCTTCTTTTTACAGCCAAGGGAGTATTTCATGAAGAGTTTAGTCAGTTATTTCCGCTGACAAATTTGCTCTTAGCCAATCAGATACAAGGATTTTCAGGAGCTTTCAACAGCTTTTTATTTCATGACATTTTCCCTGTGTCTCCTACCACAGTTCAATCTATATGACTTTGGCCAACAAGTTTATTATATTATTATGATTCATATTGCTCTTCAAATAAATGCACCTGACTGCACCCCCATGGGGTTTATCTATTTTCTTGGCAGACAGCTGCATGAGAAACCGCATGATCTTTGTATATGCAGGTATAAGCTCAATGAACTTTACAAGCGATATTAAACGTATCCATCTCCATGTATGAGCCATTGCTGTCATTCTAACCCATTGTCTGAATAGAAGTGGGTGGTTCTTGTGCAAAGTCTACATAAATTATCAAATGTCAAAATAAAGTGGCTGATATGAAACTGTTCCAGTACACAACTGCTATGAGAGTGCAAACCACAGAAATATACTTTCATTTCTTGCACTCTCTTGCACATGACTGTGAAAGGAGTAATCAAAGTCTGTCAAGGAATTTCTCTGTATTGAGAAGCATCAGAGCCTTTGAAGATGATGATTCAAATCCAGAAATATGCATTGCTTGCATGACATGGTGGCAAGACAATGTGTGCTGCCCACTTCAGGAAGAGTAGATGACAGGGTCAAACCTCACAAGGCTTACTATTTCTCTGAAACTGCACTACTTTGTGGAAGCGATGTCTTCAAAACTCGAAAGACAACGTGACACTCGCATCTCACTGCATGATACATGTGACAGTCTATCACCTGTCCTGTATCTCTCTTTCCTCCACCTCACTCAGTTCTTCAATAGATCCTTCACCTCACTCAGTTCTTCAATAGATCCCCCCCCTGGCTGACATACAAGTGAATATTGCCAGTGCAGGACTACATGTTTATGCATGAGTTCATGCATATTAAAAAAAAAACATTTGACTGTAACATACTATTGTTTAATTTGTTTTTCTTTTGAATGTTTGTGCCTCTCATTGAAATTATCTCCTAACTGTAACACACCATCTCCCCCCCCCTCCCCATCTCCTCGTCCCCCTTCTCCCTCTCCCTTTCCAGCTCTTTCCTTGCCTCCTCCTTCTTCCCCTTTCACTTCCCCTATCTCTATTCTTTCTTCCTGCAACGCTTTCTGTCTATTCTCCTTTCCTAGACTCTCTCTTTCCTTATCTCCTTCCCCCATTCCCTAAACTTCTTTATCATCATCTTTTATTCATACTATTACTTCTCCTTCCACTCCTCTCTCACTCTAGCTACATTTGTATCAGACAAAGCCAAGGGAACTTCACTTATACCATTCACAGAGCACTTCTCCTTACTCAACGAGATCAATTTGTCTCAATTCATTATGACTAGCTTCATTTCCCCCTAGCTGAGCTGCCCTGACAATGCCAATACCTCTCTATCTGCCGTTTCCATTCAGCATTCAGGCCATTCACCCAACTTCATCTGCGGTTTGAGCAATGGGGTACTGGACTGACTACACCAGTCTCGTTCATTGTTTTCAATCTCAAAATAAAGATCTGCGGCACGTAACCAAAGCTTAGGAATCATCGTAGAAGAATATCTTCACGACTGCTTGTATTGACCACAATGTACAATCAAACATGAAAATCAAGCGTACGACCAATCGCTAACCTTTGGGTTACAGGACCTCGGACCCTGTAACAAAAAGCTTGGCATTTGGTACTATGGTTGAACTTGATTTCAACGATTGATTGCACTTATTACTGTGTGTGATCAATCACAAAAAATTTCCCCACGATCAGTCACTATACGTTATGCAACAGGGTCCTGGGCCCCATGGTAACTTTGCCATCTAATGGTAACTACCATGGAAACATGACCCAACAGCAAATCAAAATCAAGGATTTCATGAAAGATACCAATGGCTGGAAGAGTTAATAGTGAATTTTATGCAACAGGACCCTGGTCATGAAATGGAATTGGGGAAGAGAAGTGCCTGGGGAATATTGATTTTAATGCATCTATAAATCAATGGTTTTGCAATCAACTAAAATGATCAGATTTTTTTTTTCATGTGAAGGGAAGGGGCACATGCCCTATGTAGCTCTTTTAAGAGGTGCAATAAGGGACAGAAAGGGGAAAAAGAGAGAAAATTGAAGGTTTAATGTGAATAACAGTACCAAAGAAATACTGTGAAAGATGGAGGGGTGATTCCCGTGTTGGCAGTGTCAGAAAACTTTGGAAGAACAATTTTGGCACTTTCTGCAAGCATTATAAGGTGAAGATGGGCCCAATATTGTAGAAATTCTTTGCCACTTCTACAATGGAAAAGAAGTTAATTCTTAATGCCATGTATCAAAAGCTTGCATGCCAATTTGCCCTTATAATGTAAATATCCCTGCAACAAGGAAGAAGTCACCGCAAAAGATCCTGTAATTTTGACAAATTGACTAACATGTTATTTAAAGGAAAATCGAAATAAATCTACTTACTTTCACATTGGTGACAAAAAATGGCATTGTCACCTGATATGTCAGGTGTGAACATTCATTATAGGATTTTCACTGAATAGGTACATTTAATAAAATAATAAAATAATAATAAACCCACATACATCTGTTATGACATTAGTCAAGGATATGACCAAGTAACTCCTTAAAGACCCAATCTGCCATTCACTTACAATGTTGATAATACCATTTATGGTGATGAATCAAATATAATCCTTGATTTGACTAAGCTACATGTACATTACTTATTCAGATCCTGAAAAATTATAATAAAGGATTCAGAGAAGGGCCAGCTCACCAGGGATTCATCGCTGTATGAATTCCTTGCAAGACAGCTCTTGCTTACCATCAATGTCCGCTACAAAGGAGTTGCTTGGAAGTAAACAGCAGAGCAGGATTCATGGAAGAGGGGGTACCAAGCATTGAATAAAAAGAAGAAGAAAGTCTTTCCAGGTAGACAGGATGAGTTGGGAAGAGGGGATGGGGGTACGCTGTCAAAACATAACATGGCGGTAAGACTACTCTGCTGTTCGCGTAGGTTTGCATTAGGCATTTAACACTAACACTGAATTTCTGGTATTAATAACTGTGGTATCACAGGATATCTTCCTAATCATAAAACAAATTGAAGGGTGTAATTTGAACACCGTAAGGTGTAGCCATCACATCACTGTCTGGTGTCCTTAAAGAGTATAGTTTGAAGGCATTCTTACCTATATGAATTGAAGAACACATACCAGTGCCACAATTTTTTTTTCAGGTAGCTGAAATTGGTAAACTAAATTTTGATTCTTCACAAAAACAAACAGAACAGTTTTGAACTGTCATATCCGAGTCTGTGTATATGCAGACTACAGAGGGATTGCCTGCAATAACAGTTATTGTTTCCTATTTTTCAAGAAAAAACCCACTCTGGTCACATTTGAATACAGATAATAAAGCATATTACAACGCTGCTCTTATTGACATTTAGTGTCAATGACAGGAGAGGACGTTTACCATGCTTAACTAGAATACTGTAGAACTGCAGATACTTTCGTGGAAACGGGACTCGGGAGTCCAGAGGGAGCGATGGTGAATTGTAATTTTATGCGTGGGTAACCTGCATCATCTCCTCATACAGTGGAATCCCAATCTGTCTCAGGAGGGCATTATGATTTATGTGATAACTTTGAGGCTCATAGTATTTTCTTTTATTGTATTATCTGGGCCTCTCTTTATTTCTCTCTGATGCACCATGGACCTACTTCCAGGGCCCCCTACCCAAAATAGTAGGGGGTACACAATATGAAATGTCCCCCTACTATTTTTGGTATTTTATGATAGAAAGAAATAAATCATTCAAAATCGAAATAAAACATGATTTTGGATGAGATGACCTTACTTTTGAGATGATAACCTTTTTACTTTTTCTTTTTTTTTACTTTTTTTTTTTTACTTGTCAAAAGCCCCTGGTCCCCCTATCTTTGGCAAAAGATTTCCGCCCTTGCCCACTTCTACACACACTCCATCCTAGTTAATCTATGATGTTCTCATTCTATCATTGTCACCCCTCCTCAAATACCTCAACCCCCCCCCCCCCTCCCCCTCAATCCCATCTTTCTAACAATATCCTTTGTTGCATCATCTTGCAACACCCATCTTTCTTTCTCCAACTTTTTTCTCAAACAACTCTTTCTGCCATTAATGTCATCCTGTAACAGTCCAGTGAATATCTTCCAACAGAGTCCACCCTCCTACTCATGCAGTATTTTGTATACAAAATTAATATAATAAATCTACATTATCCATAAAGCCTATATGCATGTATTCTTGTGGTACATGAAATAAATTCATACTTCCTATCTCTACGCCATTAAATAATCACAACATCATTGGAGTGTTTCACCCCTTTAAGCTATGTTCTGGTCCACTGCTATATCTGTAAGGTATACCCCTGACATGAGGGCATAGGAGAGCCATTTATCTAGCATGATATGAATTTTTGATTAACTTTTTGCCTCACATCCTCCGCTTTCTCACACCATCCAGGGGCAATGTTCATATTTAATCTTAATGCTAACCTCTCGATCTAAAAGGCCTATGCTTTTAATATGCTCCACATTCTCCCACCATTCAAAGGCAATGTTCATACTTTATCTTGATCCAAACATCTCTATCATCAGGGCCTACTAAGCATTTGCCAAATATGAAAAGGACAAATTAAACGGTATTATATAGGCATTTGAATTATCTGTATTCAGGATTAAAGATAAGTCGATAATTGTTACAAAGCATGATGTTGCATGAGAAATCAATATCCTTGTAAGTTCACATGTAATATTTGCTAGAAAGTGAATGTTTCAACTTTCAAGAGAATGACCCATAGTTTAAGACACCACTTTTGGTGGTAGTCTAATGCTTTTTACACATTTTGACCACCTTCATACATGTATTTTGCCTTTTCTTTTCAATAGAAAAACACAGTTTTTTTTTATATTTTCATTAAAATATTTTTAATACTGCTGAAAAATGGGGTGATTTATTCATTGTTTTTTGCCTTTTTTCCCCTCCTCCACTTTCTCACACCATCCAGAGGTAACATTCACACATAACCTTAACCCAAACCCCTCCACCTTAGAGGCCTATTGAGCACTTGCTGAACTATGAAAACAACAAATTAGCCCTTTGAAAAAGTATGAATTTCTGCATAACTTCATTTCCTTCACTATTGTTTCGATTTGTGCCATATGTTGCATGAGAGATAAATATGCTTCATACATGCTATATTAATAGCTTAAAAGTGTATGATGCAAATGACCTCACTTGCAAGTATTACATAAGTTTACCTAATCAACAGATGGCGCTATGTTGGATTAAAGTCAGAAAATTATATAATATAAATAATGGGGGTATATATGATGGTGATTTAAAAAGGATTTAAGCTGATCAGGTAGTAATGAATTAAGCTGGCATAAAGCATGTTGTAGGTCCATGCATAAAGGGAGGCTTATAACATCTTTGATGACACATTAATATATCTGGATGAATGTTGTTAGTATATAATTCGATCACCTGTTCAGAACATCAGGTATCCATAGCAAGATGGCCGTCAACTGTAGTGTCATCTTATGCCATTTGGCAAGGCATTAATTTATTTCACGTGTCATTCTCCACCCAATTGTTAAAAACAGTACAGACACAAACACAGTCCCACACATAAATGCATATAGACTAAAGTCTGATACACAAGATCAAAATGGCTATTTATCCCTAAAATTTAAACATAGCCATCATAAATACTTTGAAAAATATCACCCTCTTCCCTCAGTATGTAGTTAAGTGTAGATAAGTGCTCTAATTACAGGTGTTCACTAATTTTCCCCCTGATATATACAGTACCTGCAAATATGCTGTATTCAGGATAGATAAACATTTATAGCAAAGTGTGAACAAGGTCGATGTGCTGCCACAGCTGGTGGCATTCATTCTTATCAAATGAGATGCGCTCTACGGGATGAAATGAAAGTGTGAACATGCCTTTATGAAAGGAGAAAACAAGGCTGTTAGACGTATCATATAACTGAAATCATTTGTGAGAAAGTATGGATACAGATATCAACAATTCATGACCATTAGCAATGTGTTCCATCATTCTTCAGCTGAATGTGTCACATTAATGTTCTTCACGCATTGCTACAAAATGTCAAATGCGTGATCAACTGACCATTATTGTACACTCCTTTAATATTTAACAGCAATGGCATGGTGCAGAATGTTCAATTAATGATAACAATGGGAGAAAAAGATACCCAGTTCTAGATTCTGATAATCCTTTCGACAGAATAATTCATCATCTGATTCCAGAACAGATATAGTGATGTGTAGAAATGAAATAGGGCGATTGGTATGAACATAGACAGCTAAATTCATAGTCAGGTACATAAGCATGCCATCCAGATGGATTAAAAAGAAACTTGTGATCTGAATCCAGGAGACCAGATTAAGTATAAATGTGAATAGATGAAGCAGAGGTCATTGGTATAAACAATTAGACAGACAGACTATTACATGGTCAAGTACATTTATACAGAATGCAATCGAATAGGATTAATCAGCAATGTGAACAGGGTCCATTTGCTGAAAAAGTTGTGCTTTTTAAAGCAAAGTCCTAGTCCTAAATGCATGCTTTTGATATGCTGGGAATCATGTTGCATTTGATATGCAATGGGCCACTGGGATGTTTAAGTGTTTAAGTGTTTAGTATGTTCGGGTGTTTCTACATCTTCATTAGAAAGCAAATCATGGTGATACCATTATTTTTAATATATACATGTAACTTGGCTTGACTAGGTTTTACAGACAGTAAGTGGTAATGTATGGACACAAGGGCTGTCTGGTCTAGAGGTAAGAACATTGGAATCTTAATCGGTAGGCCGTGAGTTCCAATCCCACCCCAACCATTATCTTCACTTTAACCAAAAGGCCCAAAGGTAATTAATACTGCCTACAAGTTCAGCCACTATCTTAGACATGAATTGTTTTCTGATTGGTTATATACCATATTGGTGTTAATGCTGCGAGATGTTTTGGTCAAGGTCCTATGGGAGTTACTTCCCCAGAAAATACAGAAACAGAAATCCTCTTGACGATCTTTTAAAATTTAAAATTATGTATTTTGAAAAAGGTCAGAGACTAATTAATTCTCATAGTCCAAGACTCCAAATGAGAATAGATAAACAGTGCAAGTTTGGATGACAAACTATAATGCAGAAAAACTTTCAGGTCCTTGATTGTGAAGCACAACCAACCACAAGAATATTTTGCAGCATGTGAACAAGGTCAAACCAAAGATGATCAGAAATGGACTGGACTGTGAGACGCCCATCCTAAGCCAAGGACATATCGATTTCAAGAAGCTAAGACACCAATCAGCCTTGAAACCATCACCATCATTATTCTTCTATGTAGACGATTGCCATTAATCATCGCAGACAAACAACCCACATAACATACTGTCACTTGTAAATGAGTGAAATAACAAGGTATCTTTAAATGGACGGTTTGATTTTAGACAAATATCAATTTGCAAATTTTGTAAGATTTTATTGGGAATGAACCTGCAAGCATTCACATCCAATTTGTTACAAAATTATGGAAATACTTGCATGTGACTTATAATTTTCTTCCTGATGGGATAACTTGTAAGTTCCAGTTGAGTTGTAAATGATACAATTGATGTTCCAGGCTTACTGATAAATATGTAGTAATATTGCAAGTATTTTGTTTAAAAAAGCAGTTTAGGCATATAAAAGGAAGATTAGGAAGTGGTAGTGGATAGGCATATCTCTCTTTTGTGAGGGATTTTTTTATTAAGATTTTGTAAGAGGGAAATTAAACATCCATGTGACCTAACAAAAAAAATGATAAATTTAAACTGTCATTTTGCCAGGGTTTATGATAACATAAACAATGAAAGTAGAATGTTATGGTAGATGGGGACATAATTACCTCATAAATTTATACTACTTCCATGTCATGGCCAAAACAATATACAAGTTCACAAAAACAAAGAATTGGGAAGACACTGTCACATGATAACAATCTTGATCATATCTAAAACTCTTAATTTAACAAATAACACTGTATAAAAAAGACACATGGTTATTTTTAGATTTTTCGGTCTGATTCCATGCTCCACAGCATTCGTAATATCAAATGTCACGAAACTGGAAGTGTCCATTCGAGCATGACAATATCGAGTCAAGCTGGGGCCACACACTCTTGAATGAAATGCCTGTTAATACTCCATCAAATGTTTGCTAACAAAACAATGTCTACAAGTCCTTTGATAAGCCAAAAGAAAAATGGAATCCATTTGGTAATGCACTCTTGTCGAAAAATTTGACAGTGTGTCAACAATGTAGAGTGGTGAGGAAGGTGCCAAAGAGTTGGGAAATCAGAGTTTGACATTTTGTAATAGAAGACTTTGTGATTCTAGTGTAAGATAATAGTCCCCATCAGGGGAAGAACCCCAAAATGTGTGTTATCCAAGGTAACAAACCTTTCAAACCAGTAGGCCCTCATCTCAATGATTTCATGAGCTGGTGAAATCAAAGTGCATTCTACAACACCCGTAGCCAACAGTTTGGACTCCTTCTTGTGGAAACCGTGTTGTAGGTCACAGTGTATCAGCTGACAATTCTTTGTAGATTTGATCAATCCCAAACCTACACAGAAAATTTGTACTCAAATAACTTGTAATTCAAATATTGACTGAAACAAATACCTGTACACAGGAAAAAGTCAATGTTCTAACCTTGGAAATCTCAAAGTTTCCTTAGAGCAATTTTCACCTGTCCTTGACATTGCCTCATGGACATGGTCAATTTCTGTGTTCACACTTTTGTCCCAGGGGATAAGACAGTCTCTCCCCATCTTAACTTTGTAGGAAAGATCATTTACACATTCACAAATGTTTCTAAGACTCAGAGTCAGTGTCCGAGCCAAATATAGAATGTGCAAACAGTGTACATCATCAAATCACAGCCATGATTGCTCTCTCCTCATGTTTTTTGCCCCGAAGGTGGTGTCAGGAGGGGCAGGGGTCTCCAAGTCTGTTCAGACTACAAGATTGGAGAATTTTCCACAGCTTGTAAAACCCTCCCTCCCCTATGCAATATCCTGAACAAGGAAGCATATTTTGGCATCCTTCATATTCCAGTCACGCATTGCGTACCAACTACAGTCAAGTTCTTCACAGAGTATTCCGTTGTGACAGTGAAGGCCCAGAAGACATCAGGAGAGTTCTTGGGCGATCATGTCACAGATTCTTTTATTTCTTTTTGGCCAAGAACCAGTGAACACAAATTCGATAACTTTCAGTCATCGATTGCATTCATCACTTGCACTGTTAAGTCCTAACCAACCATTTCTAGGCCATTCCACCAACACTATATGCTGTACAGGTCCACTTTGAGCCTGTTTCCCTCTTTCATTGGTGTGACTGGGCTATCTATCAAGTTCATGGTGATGTATTGCACATTCTCAAGCATGACAAATTGGTTTGAGCACAACGTCTCCTGCCAGGTTGTTCCACAAACATGGGCCTGCTTCCTGTCTCACTGGAAAATGGGTCTTCCATTTCAATCTAAAACCAACATCAATGACCTCCTCCTCACTAAATTCAACAGGGGGATTTTTATAAAGAGTTTTTCCAGCAATTTTCATCTAGTTATATGTTCTTGGCCAATTAGATGCAAGGATTTCAGTAGCTTGTAACATTTGTCAGTGAAAATCACTGAAAAGAATCCTCCTGAAATGGTTCCAAGATATTGCTACAATTTTGTTCTTTTATATTTTCATCACAACACCCATAGGCCTACATACAATATACACCATACATATTGCAATACTTTTACAATATTGGCCTCTCAAGTTATGTGTATATCTTCAATCACGAATATTGAGAAATTCTGCTCGCACATTGTCTTTGCATGTTTTGATTTTGCTCATGTAAGTTTTTAAGTTTGACATCATGTGAAAATATAATATGAAAAGTGAGATTTACAGAATGTATTAAAACAAGTTTACATTTTCCAATTATTCTTCACCTTTAACAATATCAATACATAGGGGCCTACCCCATAAGAAACAGGCCATATATCATCTCAACACTAGTTACCAAAATACTTTGGTAGTGCTGAGGTAAAATTTTTTCCTGTCTTATGCTATGAAAGTGAGCAGTAGAATTCTTCCGAAGTTACAAAATGTACGACTTTCACAACAACATGAGCAGGCTGACCCAAGCAAGATGTACACCTAGAAGTACATGTACATGCTACCATAATCTAATCTGGATGATATCCTATCCAAAGCATTGACACACATACATGGCAGATGGAGAGAGAGAGAGATAATCAACAGATAAAAGATTGATAGAGAAAAGATGGACATGAGATGGAAGGATGGATAGATAGGATGAATGGGAAGCCATGAAGAATGCCTGGTATGTATGGTATGCGAAGTATGATAGCTGGGGATACATCTTCACTATCCTATCATCACTGTAGTTGATAGTCTTTAATCCAAACATCATACATGAGAAACCATATGTGTAGTAGGCCTATCTAATACCCCTTTCATAAACCTATCCTCCAATTAGCCGCCTAAGAATAACGCCGATAATTCAATAAAAATTGCATTCACAAACTCTGAAAATAATCCGCACTATTTTTACGAGCGCCCGTCCTGAAAAAGGCGGATAATCGTCATGACAACTGCACACGCCCCCTCCGATGCGGCTAGTGTATGAAAAGGGTGACCTTGTCAATTATCTGCATTATTTGAAAATGCGTTTATAAAGTCAAAATCTGGTCTCGATGCCGCTATTATGCGAATAATTGCAGCATCAAAATAATGCGGATAACTCTGGTCCTCCTCCGATTTTATGACCAAATTATGCTGCTATTAGCTGCATAATTGGGTTTATGAAAGGGGTATTAGATTCGGGAACCAATATCTTAAAGGGGTAGATCATCCTTACAAAATAAGAATTTGAAAGGTACAGGAACGATGGTAGACGACAAGGTAAAATTCTCAGTAATGTCACCTGTAGGCTTGGTATAGGCCTATGTATGTTTCGACTGAATCAATGTTCGAAGGTCATGGGTACATAGTTTATTCTGCCTTTGAGCAAAGATGACCTCAGCCAAATGGAATAAACTAAATGAGTAATAATACAATTGTTTCACAGCATGGCTCTGACATTATGACTATCCTGGATGATTTGTTCAGCTGTTACAAGCTCACCAGATAGAAGAGTCATCAAAACTTTTGACTCCATCATTTAAACCAAACTGTAGGCCCTATATTTTGGCAAGTCCAATATATATATATATATATATATATATATATATATATAAATATATATATATATATAAATGTGTAAAGTAATACATGTACAACAGCTTTTGGCAACTCTTTTTTATTTAAATATTGTAAGAAATGGATGAAGAGAACAATGGTAGGCGTAGCTTAAATCAAGGTTCCCCAGAGCTATCTACCCTTTGGAAAAATTGGTGATACCGAAAAAATGTCTCTGCCGGGAGAGACATTTTTCCCGGCAGAGACATTTTTTCGGCATCACCAATTTTTCCAAGGGGTAGATAGCTCTGGGGAACCTTGATTTAAGCTACGCCTACCATTGTTCTCTTCATCCATTTCTTACAATATATATATATATATATATATATGTATATATATATATATACATATACATGTATAAATTTTCTGTTTCCCATTTCAAATTCTACACCCATTGTGCTCCTCTTTGTAAAATGTATATAAAATTCTTGTGAATGAATGGCTGAGACTATTTTCTACAAATGGAAGAGCATCAGATGAAAATCCATGGAAGAGCATCAGATGAAAATCCATAAAAGAGTAATGGACAGATGACTGTTCCAATGCTGACCTGGGGAAACTTTGCTCTCACAACAGAATGACCATGATCCTCTACTTCATGTGACCCAATACTATGGACAATAACAAACATACATTGGTGCACCTTCAAGTAGCACAACAAAACAACAGGGCATCACTAGGAGAAAAATCTCAAGAACATGGACATCAATTTTAACATGACATCCTCAAAATAGACTTGAAGACAGGTGATCAAGGTGCACAACTGATTCCCTCAGGGAAGTCGCATCCTTTGTTACCTCAAAAACCCCTCCATGCATCTACACATAGCTTGCTTTACATGAAATCGCAAGTCTGTCGTTCTACAGCGATAGGTTTGATTGATTTGGCTGTCTGCATTTATGCTAATGATTTAAGTATGTTCATGGGAAATTTTAGACTTTTTCAATATCAGTCAGGGGCATTATTCTTCCTAGTTATGCTCACTCCAAAGTAACTTTTGAATTGAACCCAATGGTAATTTATAAGGATGAATTTGCAACTCAATGTGTATTAAAAAGGGGACTGGGAGTGAAATAGCAGGGGATATGACCCTGCACTTGAGGGAAAAGGCTATTTTGACTTGAATATATCCTATCTTACCTGATTATACCCAATTCATAAGAAAGATAAATAAATCAAGGGTCTGTTTCTTGAAATAATAATGTATCTAACTTCTTGAAAAACCCATACCAACCTCTAATAAAATGTGTTAAACTATGAACTGTTCATGAGCTTTGACTAAAATCATTCCCCATGAAAATAACCCCTGGGTGACAGCCATAGACCTACATTCCTCAACATTAGTGACCTTCTTTCCCTCTCTCAAGATCAAGATGGAGTCTGACATCTGGCGAGTCAGTTCCATGAAAAGGGCTGGTCAAAAAAGTCATCTACCTATAAACAGAGCTAGGTTTTTATTACTTTCACAGCTGAGCATTTAGCAGGTCAACCCACCTGTGTGTGTATGAAGTCAGTTTCAAAACATGAGTCCTATGTTAAAGCCTCTCATATATTAATTGGCTAATCCATATCCCCTCCTCCCCCCTCCCAACCCCCCCCCCCCAAAAAAAAAAAAACATTTATTTCTACTTATATAGGCCTATATCATATGAATACATCTGCCATAAAAATGTTACAATGTGGATGATTTGAATATGTGCTTGGGGGGATAACTTTTTTAAATTTTGCCGAATGGGAATCTAATTTTGGTCTGGATCCAAACAAAAACCAAGTACAATTCTTTTTGGAATAAAAAAAAAATTGCAAGCATGCCCAAATAGCATGAAAATTGAACTGAATGTCATTGAAATCTGGTTTTTAATTTCGTATAAAGTGTTTTATTAAACAGTCCAAAGTAATCAGCAAAGAATCTTGACCAAATCACTTCTACATATACAGTTGAATCAAAACTGGTATTGAGATTTAACCCACAATTAAGCCAATATGAAGAAGGCGGAAACCCTGCAAAACTCCTGTTCACTGCACACCAAAGAACTCTGATTTCTGGGGGCGTTCGAGGCAAACGATAAGCTGTAAATCCTTCTAAGACTTCTGACCTTTCATTTGATACAAAATATGAATATTTTGTGAAGATAAATAGCACATAAAGTTGTCAGTAGAATTAGTGAGAAGTGGAGATCCAGGACATCCCCATCTCCTGGGCTATCTTATTACCTGAAACTCCTAGGCAGCCTTGTTCTCTTCAAAGATCGTCCTTGACATAAATCAACGGCCATGGGAAGAAAAATCTTTGAATATGTATGGGTATCATGAAATAATACTCAATCAGAATGGATTAC
Source organism: Lytechinus variegatus (assembly GCF_018143015.1). Lineage (NCBI taxonomy): Eukaryota > Metazoa > Echinodermata > Echinoidea > Temnopleuroida > Toxopneustidae > Lytechinus > Lytechinus variegatus. Next base: position 14,876,442 of record NC_054741.1, on the reverse strand, counting down.
AAGCTACGTGTGAAAATCACAAGCAGTTTGAAATGTTACAGAATGATAATTGTGATTGCTTGCCTATGAGTGGGAGAAGTGAATTGCCTTTTTACTTATTAAAGGATTTATGATGACTTGATATAATAGCCTTAACACTCTTGTGCCAATGCAAATTGCTCAAAATCAAATCTGCCTACAGGTTTGGTAAAGGATCAATAATGTGATCTTACAATGGAGAATTGAACATTATATTTTTTCAAATGCTGAAAATGTATTTTGAGAAAACTTTTTTATTTTAAGGATACTTTGAGGAAACTTGGCATACTCTCAGTAATTTCTAAAATATTTTTTTAGGGCCCTCAAAACTCTGCATATTTTTCAAACTTTTGAGAAATGCTTGATATATTTCTGCAAATCAAAAAGCAATTGGGTCACTTTATTAGATGGCACAAAAGCAGGGATAGCGATATACCTGATGTACATATAGTAAGGTGGAATACAGCACAAATCTTAGGAAGGAATGTTTTTAGCATACAATATGGGAAGCTGAATGGAGTCGAGTTGAGTCTTCATTTTCTCCGGTTGAAATGTGATTTCACATTTAGGGACGTCATTAGGGGCAACTGAATTTCACAGACCATTAACTTTTATTACTCCATAATACAAAATATTCCTACGCAAGACTACACATGCCTACATCATATGATTTTATATCATCATCATGTCAACTCTTTATCATAAAAGAAATCTGATTTTTTTTAATTGACATTTGGTTGTAGTTGTACAGCAGATGATAATCAACTGAAGAAAAATGTCATATTATTGAATGGAAAAAATACTAATCAAGAAAAAAAAATGTCATCGTAATTGCTTGTAGCACATATGAAGTCTCAAAACACACTTTAAAAATGTGGCAGAATCACCTTGGACTTTCTCAGAGCAGCTTTTATGTGCTTCTCCTTTTCAAGGAATTAATTCCGCCTGGGTCCGCAGTTACCTCACATGGGTTGAATGGATCTTTGAGAAATATATATCTTCCATAAGGTATACATAGTGCCTAGAGTAGGATTTGAACTGACAGCCCAATGATTGAGACACTTATGTGAGAATCAATGGTGCCACAATAAAGGCCATAACACAGACCAGGGGAGAGTTTCAAAAACACTTTTCATCGGTCAGATGTGACAACTTCCTAGATTTGATAGGCTGAGAAGCACTGTTTCCACGAACAACTTTCAGCTAAATCAGGGCAAGTCCTTTGTAGAAATGCTCCTCAGGTCTTTCACATTGGCCATGACTGTAAAAAAACAGTTCTTGTGTGTGAATGGACCAGACTGAACATCCGTAGCATAGCAAAGAGAACAACTGGAGGTGAGAAAAGCTTCATCTTATCCTTCAAGCTAGGATAATGGCCATTGAACAGCTGATGCTGATGCTGATACCCTCTTGGTATCAACAAAAATCCATCCCCCTCATGATGGGATGAATGCTTCATGAGAATACCATATGATCTGTCTGAATACCAGTCATACGACCCAACCAGAACTGCCACACCTCATTGTCTGAGCTCCAGATGATAAGGAGCACACTGAACACTAGAAAAATGCTTGAATATATATGTATTTATAGCTTATTTTCAATTTCGGTATCAAACCAAAACCAAAGAGCCAAATGCAGATTAAATAATAATTTCATTCTAAAAATTTAGAACTCTTGGTCATTTCTGATCCAAGTGTGAATAATCACAAAGTCAACTTTCTGATTTTCTAATTGGTTCTTACAGCTGAGGAGCATTCTATGAAAAAAACAGTGGTTTTCTGAGCCAATCAGCTGCAAGGATTTCAGTAGCTTATGACGAATAGTCATTCAAAATCACTGAATTGTCTCATGAAATGATCCCCTGATTCCCCGGAAACCTGTAGGTCCATGCAGAAACACACCTCAAACTGCCCACAATATGATCAGGTGGACATTTCATAAAGCTGCTCATATTAGTTACAAGAGACATTATAAACAACCAGTGACCCTTTTTTCCGCAAATGATGTACACCTGGGGTCCCGTATCATAAAGGACTTGCAACTCTTGTAACTTTGCCATTATGGCAACTACCATTGAAACCTTGATTATGATTGGCTGCTGAGCACTGTTACCATGGTAATTGCCATTATGGCAAAGTTACAACAGTTGCCTTTATGAAACGGGGCCCCAGATTTTCATCAGTGATGGTTTAAGTTCCTAAGAAAGGGTCACCAGTCATTTATAAAGTCACTTGTAAGTTAGGAACAACTTCGTGAAAAACCCACAAGAGAATAACCTAGTTCAAAAGATTATACAATTTCTTCATCTGACAACATTTAAGACAAGGTGAGTAAAGAACCAAAGCAAAGAGGACAAAAGCCATTCTCCTCTGTACCCTCCAGCAAAATGTCAGACTGAATAGACGAAGATAAAAAGCATTAGCATGTTCATAATGGATAGGAGCATGGGTACCACTGAAAATTACAAACAGACTGAAGCTGCATCAAACTGCAGTTTGCTGACTTTGTTCCTTTTCAATGTTTATAAATCCCTTTTATCGTTTCTGACCCAGAAACAGGGTAATTATTATTCAAGATTTCTTGACCAATATTTGTATTTATTTCACGAAATGATGTCACACATGCAGAAACTGTTGGAATGTAACTTTTACATATTGATTATCTTTTCTGGTGATTATATAAATTTGAATTGTAAGTCTTTAATCTTACCTGTCAGTATCATTTAAGAATGGTGTTGGTTATAGTGTTGGTGACTAAGAATTTATGTAATAGTCTTGCTGTCCAAAAAGTGTACTGCCAATCAATATTGCTTTTCATTTGAAAATTTGGGGGAGCATTTCATAAAAGGTTTTGACAGCGACTTTCACTGACAGCTACTGCAAATGCTTGCACCTAATTGGCTGAGAGCAATATAGTCAGAGAAAATTACTGATTAAAACTTTTCAAAAAACATGCCCCACGTCTTCTACCAGACCCTCAATATTCCACAGAATTTGATTACATATATCTTTATCAGTTTTCAATGTACAAATCAACCTTCATTTTCAATTACCTGGGCCTGTTTCATAAAGACTGTTAAAAATGACAATTTGCCAGTCGATTACGATTACCATAGAGGCAGTGCTTATCAACCATTCAAAACCCTCAGAGGACATTCGGGTATGGTATACTGGGAGGCAGTGTTGTAGTCAAGGCTCAAACCTCCAAGGCCAAGGCCAAGGCCAAGGCTTTAATACCCAAGGCCAAGGCTTCAATAACCAAGGCTGAGGCCAAGGCATGGAAACCCAAGGCCAAGGCCAAGGCCTGAAAACCTCAAGGCCAAGGCCAAGGCCAAGGCATTTCAATTGTACAATATATGGAGAAAAAAAATTAGACAGCAATGCTTAGGCGGCATACATGACACACAGGACCAAATGTATAAAAGGTGTGAGCGAGCAAAATTTTTGACCCTTGTACATTTAAAACGAAAATAATTTCATGATAGATCATGTAGATTTAGGCATAAAATTAAAATAAATATGTAGTTACCTTTGTACATTTAATTATTGTTCTAGGCGATTCACATTGCAATAATTATTACCAAGGCGATCTGATCCTGGCATGCCCATTCTCAACATATGTCTTTCTCCTCTACCTGGGACAGGGAGGCAGAATGTATTTTTTTTTTTTGGGGGGGGGGGAGGTCAAAGCCAAAAATGCACTTACAGTATAAGTCAAAATGAGAATTTTGGTGCAGTTCAGCAAAGCTTCTTTAAGTGATTTCTAATTGATAAGACATACATTTTGATTTAGGCTTTAATTTCCCGCTATAGAAAGCATAGCGAGCAAGTGGTTTTGAAAAAAAAATCAATTTTGAAGTTGTAAAACTCGATTTTGGGTCAATTATGGTGCTAATCACTGTTAAAAGGGCATCCTTGCGAGATGTTGTAATAAGATGCAATAAGAAATGAAATTTAAATATTTCGAGCTGTTTTTGTAATCATGAAAAAGGTGTGCATCTTACTAAACAAATTAACGCGAGCACAAAACACAAGCTGAAATTTTTACTGACCAGAAAAGGAGGCTGTTCTGGACTGCATTTAGTGACTCATAAATAGGATACATAACTCACCAATCAAATAATGCGAGCGCAAAGCGCGAGCTCAAAAATTTGTAATATTCCGACCTTAAAACTAGACATTCTAAGCATTTTTTTTGTAAATTGAATGCGAACCTTACTTAACAATAATTTATGCAAGCACAATCCAAAATTTGTTGATTTTGAAACCTAAAATTTTGCTCTGTATGCCATGCTTGGCCCCTCAAAATTGTTGGGCTCATCATGCCATTGATGCCATAGCCCATTTGGAAATGACGAAATTGAAGTTTGTGTTTAAGTTTACCGAATCTTTTCAGAATATCATTAAGACTTAAACATTCTTGTTGGTCAAAGAAAATAATATAAGGAAAACCTAATGGAATAGAAATCAACCTTGTTATCATTCTTTAGAGTAAGCTATTTTTAAGGTATGAAAATTGTTGTCAAAATTGCAGTCAAATCTGTCAGAATTATTCCAGTCATAAAATCACTATAATCAGTGGCGTACCGTGGGTCACGGCATTGGGGGGCACCAGCAAAAACTTAAAATTGCCTATGAGCGCGCGAAGCGCGCCCAGTTGCCAGGTATACTGACCTAATAGAGATATTTTTATAAGGACAGTGCCAATAAACGGACATGTATCTCACTTGTCAAATAATGCGAACGCGAAGCGCGAGCTTAAACTTTTTGATGTTCAAACCTAAAAAGGGATATTACAATCAATCTTTTGTAATCATGATACGTACCTGTCTCGCTAAATAATAAGAGCGCGAAGCGCAAACTGAAATTTTTGTAAATATTGACCCCAAACAGGAAGATTTTAAGGACTATATTTTAGGAATCTTTTATCTATTAAGATAATACACATCTCACCATAGTCATCTAATGGGAGTGCCAATAAGCGCTTGCTGATTTTGTTAGAATTACATCTAAACATGCACATAAAGCGCTTGTAATCATGATTAACATACCCATCTTACTAATCAAATCTTGCGAGCGCGAAGCGCGAGCTGAAAATTTAGGAAATTCAGATCTGAAGAGGGGCATTTTAAGGCTTGTTTGTAGGAATTCAAGAAGACATTACGTAGTTCACTAACCAAATGATGCGAGCGCAAAGCGCGAGCTGAAAATTTTTGATATTCAGATCAGAAAACAGAAAAAGGGACATTTTAAGGACTCATTCTAGGAATTGATGGAGAGCAGACATCTTTCAGAAATCCACTACTGCGAACGTAAGCACGGACAGGAAATGTTTTATATTAAGACCTTAAAATGGGACAATCACTTAAAGTATTCATGAAAAAGAAGCATACTATTGTACATGTAAAAGAATAACTCGAAGTGCGAGCAAATATATTTGGTAGTTTGGTGTATATATGTTTGGTGGTAAGCGCATAGAGAACTAGACCAGTTATTATGCGCTTAATAAGTATCCTCTATTATTATTATTATTATTGACTTGAAAACGGGAGGTTTTAGTATAACAGGATTATATATCTCGGTAAACAGACAATGGGAGCACCAGGAACAATGAAGACATATATATGCCCTGAGCAAGTTTCATTTATATGAAAGAAGTGTTTCTTATGTAATGTAACATAACATAATTATAACATATTATAATGAACATAAATGTCTTCTTTCCCACTACATTTCTCTTCCTTTCTCCCTCTTTTCCTCCTTTTTTTTAGTCAGCCGATGGGGGGGGGCACGTGCCCCCATTCCCCCTCCTGTAGTTACGCCACTGACTATAATCCTAATCATAATTATTATCATTATTATTGATATTGTCATTATCCTTATTAGTCATGATTACATCATATTACCAATAAATAATATTAATTTTCATCACTTCTCTTTGTTACATAATTATGTGATGATAATTGCAATTGATGGCACTGCTAAGTACACTTACTGCTTCTGCTGCTGCTGACTGGTAGTATTTAGTGTCATTAGATGTACAGAACAATTGAAACATTTATAATTACTTGTATAAAACAAATAAAAGTACAAAATACAAAATGCCTTGAAAAAGCCTTGAAAATGCCTTGAAAATGCCTTGAAATTTCAAGGCTCAAAATCCTCAAGGCCAAGGCCAAGGCCCTGTCAAGGCCAAGGCTTGAATGTTCAAGGCCAAGGCTTTGAAAAAATAGGCCTTAAGGCGCCTTAAGGCCAAGGCCGAGCATCAAGGCACTACAACAATGCTGGGAGGAGCCTTGCCCTCCCAGGGATTTTGGATACATGGGGGGGGGATATCCAGGGGATCGTCCTGTTGCATGTGCCCAAGAATACCTCTTGGAATCACCTACCTTTTCTTGCTTTCTTTTGAAGTCTGATAGTGTCCGAAGACTTCTTCTTGATATCCTGCCTAGCCTTCTTGTACTCTGTAGAAGATAAGAGCGGGAGAAAAAAAGCAAAGTCATAAATATATGTCAGATACTGATACCAAGGCCCCTGTTTCATAAAGCTTGATATCCACAGCAAGTGTCATGCTTCTGTTATAAGCTACTGAAATGGCATTGTCTGAGCGGCCAGCAACATATCTGGCATTGAATTCTATTGAAAGCAAAACTTATGAAACATGGGCTAGAAGGGTTGACAGGTGGAAGAGGGAAATTTGAGTACTAGGAACATCACAAAAGTTCAGATAATACATTCAAGTGTTTCTACTCTCATAGAAGCAATCTCAGATTTTGTCCCAATGCAAGTGTCACTCTTGAAAACAAATAATTTTGAACTTGTGTCTTGAATGTCAAAAAGGAGATCTAAAAACACATCCTTTCGCTCTTCATTTACAAAGTTCTAGTAATTGATAGTATTATGTCACAAGAAAGAGTTGAGGATAAAAAACACCGAAGTAAAGTACTTCAGATATTTGATGATTCAAATATAAATCAATCTCTATTTTTTGGGGGATCGTGGGTAATGCATGACACATCAAGATAATGGCCTCTGCTAATACATCTGAGGCCCATTAATTACTTGACTATGCTTCTCATAATTATGATAACATGCCATGTACATTCAATTGGGTTGCATGTCCACAGAGAAGCTACTATATAAATCTCCTTCCCTCCACCCTGACAGCTCGTCCCTTCTGTCCCACCAATGACGCACTGTTCATCATATGCCAAAGACATTACACGCTTCCCAACCTTTGATGCACGTTTTGAAGGAGGGCGGGCAGGTTCAGAGCACCTAAAATAGGACCAATACCAGACGCCATCTGGCACGGGCTGCTTTTGTCGCCCAACAGCCAAGACAGTTGAAGGTCCGTCTCGGATGAGCGGTCACATGATCATAAACTTGAGACACTTGACAGCTATGGATAGAGAGACATATGTCATTGCGTCCCTTTAGATAGGGCATGGCTATCGCCAAGATATTTCCGCTCTCCTGTAAAACTGTCAAGATAACGCGAGGATAGGAAAAGGAGGCATGAAAATTTGTTTAACCTTCTGTTGTCACTAGATTCCTCCCAAGACATAAGCATCATGCACATCCTAACAATTTTTTTTTGGTGAGGCTCAATTATAATCAGAACCACAGCTGCATCTCGTGTCCCTCTGAAACATATCTGCTACGGCTATAGTGCAAAAGAGCCAGGAAATGTTTCGGAAGGATTGAGAAATAGAAGCCTCATGAAGTGTCAATAGTAAAACATCCAGAGATGACTGAAGATAAAATAACAAAATGAACAAAGTCAGTTCTGAAATATATCAATCAATAAAATAAAGTCAAATATCTTGAAGATTACAAAGCTACCTTTCCAATCAATATAAATGCCTATTTCAACAGAACTTGTTAATTTCAGAGCTATCCAATCCCAGTAGCTACATGCACTTGTAGCAACTGTTTGTAATTTATCAACCTTGGAAGTGATATCAGTCTGCAAATTTTAATTTAGAGCCATAGAGGTTACAATTTGAGATAATCTCTACAGAACAGTAGTCAAAATTCCCCATGGAATTCTCTCACGTGAAACAGTAAGAGAACGGGAGCCCCTCATACCAACGAGATGAGTAAGAAAAAACCCATCGTACTGCTTCATACTATAACACTCTGCATTTCATATTTGTGTAAAACGGATTATACTTTTAAACACGCTTGGATGTTTGTGTAAACTCACAAACTCCAGATAGTAAATTGGTTGAAAGAAAGTTCAATGCTCCTTTCTCCATTGACACAGCTCCTTTTGTTTAAAGCAAAGATTGATGTGGTATCCTTGTCACTGTATACTTTATCCTCCATCGAAACTCCTTCCCAGATAATTGCTCCCTGAAGTCAGTTGCAAATAAACCTTCATTTTTGTTATGCTCCACCCTTCTTTCCTGATTAATTGATACATTGTTTAACTCCTCCCCCCTAATAGGCAAAACTAAGAGTTGTACCCCCAAAATAATAAAAGAAGGACTTCTCTTCTCCGTCTCTTGACGAGAGGACATCGTGTGCTTGGTCTCCCTCGCCATCCCTTTTTAGGGGCTACCATATGGCCTTTGTTGGGGAGTACCTATTATAACAGCTATAATTTATAACCAGCTATATTTCCTACTGTGTATATATCTTATATGATTAGTATTTATCATCATTAGAATAAATGCTAATGAACTATAATCACTGTGTGACAGACTATTGATTTGTCTTGGATCTTGACCTGTAACACTAACAATCACCACGCTACACCACTAGCATCTTTTTAAGTGTTACATTTGGTGGCAGCGGTTAAACTGGGAGCCATCTTTTACCGCTCCGGACAATATTTTGATCTGCAACTGTGTATCATCTTCCGGAATTAACCTTATACTTGGAGCTTTGCTTCCTTATATTTCTGTCTTGCTGTGGTTCTACAGTAACTGTGTTGCTTCGTTATTAGAGTTATATCGCTCCTGCTGTTTTGTCGCTGATTTGAACGCTTTGCTGTTTTTTACTATTACGTTTATCAACAACTACATGTATAAATATTCTTTCATTGGTGTGAGACTTCTTGGAGACGTGTCTTCTATGGGTGTATCATCATCTCGCTCTGTGCTACCATATTCTTGAATTCTTCTCATCTTGAGCCGTTAACCTCCTCTATCATTCTACCCCTGGATTCCATCACCGCTCAAGTGCTGAACTGGATGCCCTTACGATCTCCGTCGGGTCTCCAACACCTTCATCTTTTTCATCATAATTGTGGTCCTCATTATCATCGCCGTTGTCAACAGTTTCAACGTTGCTGTCATCTTCTTTGCCACCGGCCTCAACATTCATGTCTTCGCCGTTCCGTCATTATCGTCATCACCGTCGTCATCGTTCGCTCATTACGGGTTACAGTCTGTACTTCTCCATCTATTCACCGCTGGGTTGCTGACATTCAGGAGTGATAAAGGGACTCATCACGTCACATCTTCTTCTTTTGTTGAACTGTAATTCTTTCCTTTCGTATAATTCGAACTTTTGGACACTTGGTGATCCTTCAATTTTGTCTTCGTAGAATATAAAATTATATTGTCCGATTTCTTTTTGGACATTGGATGGGACTGTAGTCTATATCAATTTTAAGTATTTTGTGTGATTAGGAAGTGCTGTCGCCTATCTTTCTTTCGCCCATGCATGTAAGTCTTATTTAATTTTTTGTTTATTTTGTGTATAGAAATTGATTGTATCTTTTCTTGGTAGTTTTATGGCCCATTAATGGACCCGTTTGTACTAGATCACATTCAATATCCCACAACTCCTCACATTACTGTTTGTTTTGAAAATTCATCTACCCCAATTCCAGCAGCAATCGACCACAGACTACCAAACTCTTATATTAGCAAATACCTGGTTGATAACCTACCCTGTCTCCAGGGCTCACCAAAAGCATTAATCTCTCCTGAAGAAGCTCTCACTCATCCTTCTAGCATATTTGGTTGGATATTTGCCTCAGTCCGTCCTGAACTGACTTTGTATAATATATCATGTACATTTGATGTGGTTGACACACCTTATTTTCATGTTATTCTGGGGCGGGATTTTCTCCTACGCCTTGGACAACATGAACGCCTATCTCCAGCCTACATTCCGAGCCTTAATGATTATTTAAGCCGAAGTATCCCCTATATACCATGCGCTGTGATAGATCTGTTGAAGTGTATAGTCGACGGACTAGTACATCAAAAGGAAAGCGTTAACAGGTCATGTGATCAATCTGACCCTGTCCCCTCACCTCCATGTATAGAGCTCCCAACTGATACCTCTCTTACCCCTGATGACACCTCATCTCAATACCTTTCTGATTCTGACTCCTCTCAAACATCCCTTCTATCTCAACGTCCTGATCCATGTCATTTCGATGAGACTCCCCCTCTCTCTGACGTCCTCCCTGACACTCAGTGTGCATCCATAAGATCCATTACATCCCCTCCTCCTGCACTTCCTCCTCTCCCTCCCCCAACACATTGCATCATCATCATTGATACAGAGGATGACATTAACCCTGGTTTGGACGCATGTTCTCCACCTCTCCACACACCTGTGTCCCCTCGGCTCACTCCTCTGGATCAGCCTTTAGCCCCTCCTATCCTCACTCCTCCCCTATCAACCCCATCCTCACTTGAGCCTCAACGTTTGACCCAACCGCCCCTTTCCCATTCCTGTATATCTTCCGACAGTCTTCTTGTACCATCTCATACTCCACGAGCTACTCCTCCTCTTTCTCCTCAACCTCCACCCCCTCCCCCACCTCCTCCTCTTCCACCACTCAATCCTGGTATTCTATCTCCACCAGTTCCACCAACACAGGATGTCCTTGACAATGACCAAGGTTTGTGTCAAGATCTTGATCCTGTTACTGTCTCTCCCAAGGTTAATGGTCCACCTAATCTATCCCCGGCATTGTTTGGCAAACTCGATGTGAACACCTTGCTTAATCTCCATGAATCTAAATCCACCCACTCTAGCATTCAAGACAATGTTACCCTACCTGATACTCCCAGTTTCTTGCCACAAGCAAATTATATCTTTGATTCCCTTTGTCATCTCACTTCCGTCATTTCCCCTGACCCACTCCCCTTATCTGCTCTCCACCATGGGTTTACCCCCCTAATACTCCCTCATGGTCCTGGTCCCCCTCTTATCCCATGTTATTGATTACAAAATGATACTTCTGAATGATGAAAATTGAATTGATTTGGACCACGATTTATCCTGCACAAATGTTCATTCTAATAAGTTCAGTTTTAAGTTGCATCTACGTGTACCTCTGTATAGCCTATTTTTGATAACGAATTTGTTTAAATCTAAAGCAATTTTTACACAATTGGAGCAATGATTATGGTCCTGGTAATTTGGATGACTGGCCACCATCTTAATGCCTTGATAATTATTCTTCTCTTTCATAATTCACAGCGAGTTTTTCGACATGTTTTGCTGTTAAGTTCGTTGTTTTATCATACTGTCTTAAACACAAATTATATTTTTCCGTTTCATATGGTATATATTATCGAACGAAATTAACCTTTCTCTGAATCTTTCATTCTTTTGGTTAAATACCCCTAAATCCCTCCTGATCAATTAAAATATGTTCACTCTGTTTTCAAACCTTGCGTATGAACTGCACTTAGATTATAGGTTACTACATTATAAATTTGGGCACATTTTCTTTTCAATTATACGATCCTCAAATTTCGCAGACTTTTTCGTAACTAGTGCAGCTTCATTTTCATAAGTTGATGTTTGGTTCTTTCATTGTATTAGTTTTGTGTTCCTATTGTAGTTTAGTAATGTCTATTTGGTTAAGTGATGTATTTGCCCGTTTTATTTACCTTTATACTTACTTACTAATAGTAAGTTACTATCATGAATATCGTTATCACATAAGCCTATAATTTAATTTTGTTTATCGTTTCATACTGTTAATGTAGCTTACCACAATTCACATTCATATTTCGAACATAGTTTACACAAGTTATTGTGTATTTTACATGGTTTCCGAATACTGGATACATTTTGCACATTTTCGCAGAACAGTAATACCTCTTTTATGTTTATGGCTGCTCAAATTTCATGCCATCATCAATTTCATTATAAATTCTTTCAAACTGCTACAACATCCTAATCGGTATGAAATGTACATAATGTAAATATTTTGTTTGTATCTTATGATTTCTTTTTTTCTGTTATCATTTATGCCACATTAGTCATTTCCTGTAAATTGTCAGTTTATTCCTTATCGTTTTAGTTTTTTAGTATAGTATGCTTTATTCCTTCACTGTATTTCTCTATTTCACATTTCATGATATCTGCTCATTGTTGGTTCTAACATGCATAGTCAATTTGCAGTTCAATTTTGTTTGAATTTAATATTAAATCCACATTTTGTTTTCAGATCCTGTACAGTCAAAATATAGTTTTGGTTGATAACGATAGATTCTTGGTATTCATTTTTTTTTTCCCACTCTTCAAGATATACAATACTGCACTGAATGTTTTTTATTGCCAGTGCTCAACCACTGTCAAGCCAAGGACTCGTTTAGTGAGAATTCCCTGGTCAGACCTACCGAAATGGGTGCTTATGATGACATATGTGTTGCTAAATTGCAAACCATAGTCAATTTTTTTTAGATGCATTTCCCTATTCACTAGTGCAAAGACAATAATACCAGACTTTGTTTCTCTTTCACCATATCAAAACTATACATTGACTTTAATCATATTACTGTTTATGTTTAATTGATTTCACATATTCTCGTGAATAGATGTATTCCTTTTGATATTTGGATAGTATTCCAGCCCCATTTATAATTTTCAATTTGTTTAGAAACGAGGACGTTTCTTTTAGGAAGATGGGTCGAATATAACACTCTGCATTTCATATTTGTGTAAAACGGATTATACTTTTAAACACGCTTGGATGTTTGTGTAAACTCACAAACTCCAGATAGTAAATTGGTTGAAAGAAAGTTCAATGCTCCTTTCTCCATTGACACAGCTCCTTTTGTTTAAAGCAAAGATTGATGTGGTATCCTTGTCACTGTATACTTTATCCTCCATCGAAACTCCTTCCCAGATAATTGCTCCCTGAAGTCAGTTGCAAATAAACCTTCATTTTTGGTTATGCTCCACCCTTCTTTCCTGATTAATTGATACATTGTTTAACTCCTCCCCCCTAATAGGCAAAACTAAGAGTTGTACCCCCAAAATAATAAAAGAAGGACTTCTCTTCTCCGTCTCTTGACGAGAGGACATCGTGTGCTTGGTCTCCCTCGCCATCCCTTTTTAGGGGCTACCATATGGCCTTTGTTGGGGAGTACCTATTATAACAGCTATAATTTATAACCAGCTATATTTCCTACTGTGTATATATCTTATATGATTAGTATTTATCATCATTAGAATAAATGCTAATGAACTATAATCACTGTGTGACAGACTATTGATTTGTCTTGGATCTTGACCTGTAACACTAACAATCACCACGCTACACCACTAGCATCTTTTTAAGTGTTACAAAACCTTGCTTAAACCTGCTCCATCATTCCGTCTTACCAAACCTCTTATCCAGTGTAATTCAAGTTGGCATCGAGGCATACGTTTAGACAGATGTCGGTTAGAGAAGAGATAGAGTTTCTCTCATCTATTGCTCTAGTGGTTTACCCTCAGACCCATTAGGGTGACTCAGATGAGGCCTGGGCCCCTTGGAGGACATTCATGGATCTTTAGTAGATATTGAAGTCGTAAACTGTCAGTTCTTTAATTGTTGGTTCTAACAAGGGAGGCCACGTGGTGATTTCGCACCCCCTGCCCCCTAAAAAAGATTTCTTTTCAAACTGGTGATTTTCACCTCCCCTGCCCCCTCATCTTTAGCAGTTATTAGAGAAAGTATAGGCTAAGGGTTTTTTAAAATTTTAGTGCATTTTTTCACACTTCAGACCGATTTTCATCACTGCTTCATCATTGCTGATATGGGCACTCTCACACAGACCCTCCCCGATAATGATAATAATAATAGATAAACATGTTTAGCACAAAGTCTATGTATAAAGTGCTTATTCTTTGGTGAATTAGTATCTAATAGTTTGTATCTAATCTATTAGTATCTAATATCTAATAGTAGTATAATTGCACATGTTATCGGTAACTACCTATCTGTTTTAGATAATTAAAGTCTTATGATAGCTATGAGGACACTGCAATGATCGTGATCAGCCCCCCCCCCCCCCTATTTTGGGTATATAAACATATTGAAGGCAACCTTATGATAACCTTTCCCCCTCCCCAATATAAGAAGAGAAAAAAACACTTTCAGATCTATTATTATGTATGTATTAATGTATTTAAGAAATTAATGCTTTATTTGAGCAAGAGAAGTGTTTGCCCTAAATTTTGAATTCTTGAACCCCTCTTTAATCTCTAAAAAAAATTAGTACATGAAATGGTTCCTGCATGGAAATTCGAACCAGCCTGGGAATACATGTAGCTTGTTCAGCAAATGAACTATATCATTATAAATCTTTCATCATTAATCAAAAGATTAGGCCAGATGTCTATACAGAGATGATAATCTACTCCCTTTCGCACCAATGAAGCCTCTATATATTTCTAGCACTCACAAGTTGAGAAAACTAACTAAACAAGCGTTGAATCAGTTTCCACTTAGCATCAAATTAAAGCATTTCGAGGAAATACAAGTACGGGTGTGGATTATAATAGATGCTCTCCAAGGCACTTCATGAGACGGATACTGTTCCTATAATAAGATGAAATTTTTTTCACGTAGGTATTGACTCTAAAGTAAACCAATCCCTCATGAATACTGATGACATATAATTAATGCAATTGAACACACTGTGCAATTGTCAATGCCAATGTTGTGTTAACATTGTTTTATTGTTTTCCATCATTAAGGGACCGATATTACCATTCTTTCAAAAATCCCTCTTTATGACCACCAACCACCTCCACCTACACAGGATCAACCAGGGAACTACTGCACAATAATGGTCTAATCCTCAACAATATAAGTTAAACTTTTCTCTAATTCCCCACCGTAATTAAAGCTAATTATGAAAAAATAAAAATGAAAATGCAATAACACAGACGTTATGTACTGGAACAAATGCATTTGAATTTCTATGACTACAGACACTAAAATCTACAGCAATCAAGGGAGAGATCCTTCTATGTGGAATCTCTACAGTAGAAGACCTGGCCAAAATACACCATGAAACCATGGACCTACTAGAGTTGAACATACACTTGAACTATCAGTCTACATTTTCTGACATACCCCTTGAAACGTACACTCGAGGCACCAGTCTGCATTTTAACGCCTGCCATCTTATATTCCACCCATGTGCTAATGCAGCCCACCTTACACCATCCCCTCCTACTCCTCGGCCATCACACAGACAGCATATGGGATGCGCTAATCAAAACAGATCCCTACCACCTCATGAGGATTCTCCTAATTTCTGGTTTCTTTCACACTGGAAGAAAATCATCCAACGAAGCCGGAACAAACCACTATTTTCTGCCAAGTAGGGAAATATGGTTTACAGGCCAGAGAGCAGTCATGGGAGATTTAAAAAAATGTTGTCAGTGCATACAAGCACCAGTAATCCTCCATATTCAAAGTTGTATTTCTAATCACTTTAAGTATGAGAGAATGCAGGTTATGTTAGAAAAAACTGCTCATTTTTTTTGGTAACGATAGCAGATACGAACAGTATTGCAACATGCGATTGTTGTACATGCGTTGATTGATTTCAGCTCAAATAACATGCTGCAATGTGTGTCTTCTACAAGTACTTGTAGGCCCCCATAAGTAATATTACAATTCTAAAGTGAAATTCTAAAAATAAGTGGCACCTATGGCCCGCCCCTGTAAGTAGTTATCTGATCAGTATACCCTGGCACTACTTCTCAATATAACTTGTTGATACATGACTCCTAAATTTTAACTACAATTTCTGATTTGCTTCACTTGATAATATTAAAAATAAACAAACTATTTATATTTGGAGAAAGACTAACGTAATGAAATATGTCAATGGTCAACGGTCTGAATGGACCCCATTGATATCATTCTCAATTGCACATCCCCGTCTCCCGAGAGATAACCTCAGTGATGAGAGAAAATGTTCAGGGAGTGAGTGTGACACATGGTATCACTCCATAATTGGCAATTTCATTTCCAGTTAGAAATGACACAAAGCCCTGTAAAATTGATGCAATCCCTGCATAAATAGACAGCATTGATTACCGCGACTACAAGAAAACATTTATTCTTCTCATTCATCTTGGCGCTGATTATAGGTCCTTTGGGGATTATTTTCTTACATTTGAAATAACAATTTGTAGAACAGCAATTAAAGGGCAAATTAACCAGCAGCTGTATAATAGCTCCACCTCAAGTCCTCAACTCCTCGTATCTAGCCAGGATCATTACCCATAATGCAACATTCTGTGCAGAGTAGTCTTCTGATATCAGCACATTTAATGATAACACACAAATTCACCACTCGATACATTCATATCATAACTACTATACCAAGTAACAAAACAGGTACATTTCCTCTCCCCCCCAAAAAAAAAATGATTCCCTACAAAAATTAAAATTATAGGCTAATGTATCCTCTGGAGTACTCAGTTACATCAAAGGTATATTTTAAGACTAGCCATTTATAACAGTTCAGTTCACTCCCCTTTAAATTTCCTGTCATCTTTCCAAACTGGAAGAAAATAATGAGTTCTCTCCCAAACCCTCGTCCAACCTCAAATAGGTTTTAGACCAACTAAAGGTGGCTCATCTAGAAAAAAGACCGACTTGTTTTGCACCAAGGATGCATATTCCCCCTACCCCACCCCCCCCCCCCCCCCCCGAAAAAGGAATGTTCAAATAGGCATGTCCTTGTTGTGTATATTTCTTCCATTATTCTGTTTACAGTAATCTTGATGAAAAATTGAGAGACCTATTTGGCTTACCATAATTTCAATTATTTATAAAAGTCACAAGTAACTTTAAAGGTCAAGTGCACCACAAAATTTTTTTTTTTTGCATAAATAGAGAAAATTCAAACAAGCACACTGCTGTAAATTTTTATCAAAATTGGATGTAAAATAAGAAAGTTATGACATTATAAAGCTTCACTTATTTTTCACAATAGAATTAATATGCACAACTTGGTGAAATGCAAATGAGAGTTCATGATGTCCCTCACTCACTATGTCTTTTGGTTTTTATTGTTCGAAATATTCAATATTATAATTTTTACCTCAGTGACAATGAGGACCAACTTGACTGAACCATAAAATGTTAAACCAATGGTAATTCTTCATGTTCAGGGAGGAACAAAACTTTGTTTCAATGGACCATGAGGAGAAAAGTAGAATATTTCATACTTCATATAATAAAATAAAAAGGAAATAGTGAGTGGGTGACATCATCAGTCACCTCATTTGCATACCAACCAGGAGAACATAACTGTTTTATGAAATTAAGCTTAAGTATAAAATATTGTAACTTTCTTATTTTACATCAAATTTTGATGAAACTTTCAGTTATGCTTGCTGGATTTTTCTCTTTTTATTCAAATCAACTTTTTGTTGAGGTGGACTTGTCCTTTGATATGAGCTGCTTTATGAACACACACTCACCATCCTCGATACATACCTTTTGCATGATCCTTGTCAAGTTGAACTGTAACCTTCTTCCATTCTTCTGTCTTATCTTGAAGAGGGACCACCAAATATTCCATTATTGAACTTCACAAGGAAAGAACAAAGGAAGAAAAAAAAACATGGAAGAAAGAACATCATTAAATTATTCATAAACACACCATTCATATAATAATAAAATATTATGTTCATAAACCATAAATAGAAAGTTTAATAACAAATATTTTATTTTTCCTATTGATCGTTAAGTTTTGTTCTACTCTTATCTGCTATGTAGCTCCCTTGTTCTCATAAGACTGCTTCAGGTTTCGTAAATCATTTTTTACCATAAAAAACGAGTGGAACTTCCCCACATTAACCTGAATCACATCTAACAATCAAC
Organism: Lytechinus variegatus; assembly: GCF_018143015.1. Taxonomy (NCBI): domain Eukaryota; kingdom Metazoa; phylum Echinodermata; class Echinoidea; order Temnopleuroida; family Toxopneustidae; genus Lytechinus; species Lytechinus variegatus. The sequence continues at coordinate 14,858,316 of NC_054741.1, read as the reverse complement.
TAGAATTTAATTCGTCATGCGGACGAATTAGGTGGTCTGTCATGATTTGTCATTCAGTGTCGGCTGATGTATGAAATAAATCATTTAGATATCATTGATAATCTTGATCGTAGACATCCTAAGAATAAGTTTTGACCATTACTAAATGTGATTATTGATGTGGTGATGACAATCGTCAGACATACATCTTCAAACAGATACATACAAGATAGATGATTATACCTCACGGATCAACACGGCAACGCGGCATGATCCGGGGAGGTCGGGATAGTTTTGCCCCAGATGACTGTGAACACGGCATCAACACGGCAGCTTCACAGGATCTACACGGATCATGCGGCAGAGCACGTCGTCAACACGGACCAATCAATACGTCAGCAACACGGACCTACACGTCAGCTACACGGACCACCACGTCAGCAACACGGACCTACACGTCAGCAATACGGACGAACACGTCAAATGCGTTATCCATTAAGCTAGCATATTCCCCATAGAGATTACACGTAAGCAAATTTGAGAATTACAATTCCAATTTTGCAAGCGAAATACAGGCATGATCCTGGCATCTGATCAAAAAATGGTGGGCACATTTGCGAAAGCTTAGAATCTCAGCTACAACATACTCAAAGCTCAGGGAAAACTGACAAGAAAAAATGGAGATATGGCTCACGAAATAGAGGAATGTCGAATCTAGTTTTGAGAAAAGGTCATGTCCCATAGAGATTACACGCAAAATACATGTGATATGAAAAAAAGTAATTATAATCTGTTTTATCTTGCTAAATTTCAACTTTTATACTTTAAATTATCATAAAGGATCATGTAAGAAGTGGCAAAAAAGAAAAAAAAGTGGAAAAAAAAAATTCATCTTGTTCACCCCAGGACTCGAACCCGCGCCCTTTAAGAAGCAGTCAAAGCCACGATATTCCCCATAGAGAATACACGTAAGCAATTTTGAGAATTACAAGTCCAATTTTGCAAGTGAAATACGGGCATGATCCCGGCATCTGATAAAAAAATAAAGGGCACATTGCGATAGCGCAAAATCTCAGCTACAACATACTAAAAGCTTAAAGAAAACTGACGAGAAAAAATGGAGATATGGCTCACGAAATAGAGGAATGTCGAATCTGGTTTTGAGAAAAAGTCATGTCCCATAGAGATTACACGCAAAATGAGGAAAAATGACATGCCTCTTTTCATCGCTGTTTTACGCAATGATGCGTTTCTCAAAACGAATATTCATGTTTACTAAGGAGAAAGAGTACATTCTAAACTACAACATATCGAAATCTGGGCGAAAAAACAATCCATATTCGAGAAGTTACAACCAAATTTGCATAAATTTGATGACGTCATTTTTGAAAAAATGAAATTTTTAGTTTAGGCGCCATTTTGATGACGTCACGATATAATTTAGGGACAATGGTGACATGAAATCAAATGTACAACTCATACTCTATCGATATATCAAAAAAAAATTGGGGGTCAATGGACTATTTAAAGAGCTACAGTGAATTTTCAATAGGCATGTTTTTGCCCATATATGGCCTATAGTGAGAGCTCGCGCGCACACGTGCTGCAAACTTTAACGGGTGTTAATTTCGTTATTAATGGTCGTAGAAGGTTGATCAAGGTATCAAATTGTTCAGAACTTTATCATCAATGAAATGATGTAAAAAAAAACGGTGTTTTTGCACTGCGTTAAGGCATTACGCGCGGAAACGCGCGCGCATGCGTGTGCGCGCGCAAATTTTCGAAATGCTTAAAATGATCTGAAACGTACCCAAAAACTTTTATAGGCCATTTGGAGAATTTTTTTACCTTTGACGCGCGCGTACGCGCGCGTCATGACCTTTACATGACCTTTGATGACATTGACAGTTGACCCTTGACCTGAAGTTAATGTCATGTAAATATTGTTGATTTTTTATAATTGATAATGAAGATATGATAAAATGAAGAATTTTACAAAATGGCGCCTAGATGACGTCATCATGACCTGATGACCTTGAAAAGCTTATTTTGACGTGTCCATGACAGATCCTATAAATGACATTAAATTCAATGAAATTGATTAAGTCTATTTTGAGATAACTTGGCGACAAGAAAAATCCGTAAAATTAAATAAAGAAATAAATAAATAAGAAAATTCTAACGAAATTAAGAGGTGATCTGTCAAAGACAGACCACCTAATTAAATATGGTCTGCTTTAACTGTGATATGCTGGGCAAAGAGAAGGCAGGGGGTTACAACCATAACAATGCTATTTCTGCTTTCATTATCCAGTTATAGCAAGAAGGGAGTTCATTGCTAAAACCCTTGTGGATCTGAGGCACATTGTCAAAAAGTTATGATCAAATGCAACATGATTTTCACTCAATAAGAGACCTGCACTCAATTATTTTGCTCTTGTTAAATGCAATTCTTTCTCCAACTGACCCCTGAACACATTACATAATATATGAATGTGACTTAAGAGCATTGTAACTTATGGTGGATATAACTAGGAAGTGGGGGAAATTTCAAAGAAGAATTAAACACTTTTCAAAGAGCGAAGCAATAAAAACCACATGTGTTGCTATGTAATTGCAGCACATAAATAATCTTTTTGTTGGGAATACTTCCACTGCTTTACAAAAATAGCACCCAAACCAAATTGGCCCAAAGGCTTGAGATGGATTGGTAACACTTTGAAAGGGAGATATTGAATTGGTTTTGATGACAGACATTGGTAGCTTTAACTCTCCATGACCTTCTTGGCCATGGGGATGGCATCACTTGATTAATTAACTGTTGCATGGCAACTAATTGACGGAGGACCGTTTCCGACACGGCGGCTACGGTTCATCTGCCCACTGGAGGAAATGCATTCAAATAGCTGTCAAATATTGATACCAGGGAGGACCAGGTAGTGTTCACATTCTGGATTATGGAAAAGGTATGTGTTCACACTCAGAATCATGGACCTGGGGGTGTTTCACAAAGACTGAAGTATGACCTAGAGTCCCACTCAAATTCTGACATCTACATGATACGCAACATGCAATCTTATTGATCAATACACAGTAGTGCACATTCTCTTGGCATAATCGGACCAATGCGGTCATGCCTTTTATATTGCACGCAACTAGGCATTTAAGTGCGACTCCAAGTCATACTTAAATCTGTGTGAAACATCCCCCTGGTATGTGTTCACACTCTGGTTTACAATGTTTGCAGCAGGCTCTAAATACATTACCAGAAGTCTGAGCTCCATCTTATCCTACCTCCAGGAAACCTGCAAGTCTTTTTCATCTAATCTCAATATTTCAGCAAAAAAATAATGGAAACATCAAAATGGGAACAGGAAGGAAGTCTGACCTTTGTTCATGAATAAAAATATGTTTTGTTTATCGACTCTTCCATAAACGCACATATATCTCCCTCAAACATGAATAACATTGTAAAAATTTAAGAGCATCAAATCAGAGCAATATTATATCACGTCTGCAGTTGCAGCTGCGATTATCAAGGACCAAGAGTAGGCTAATAAATGTTTTGAAATGCTGATTAGAAGACTGAAATGCAATGTTAAATGCATCCAAAATTTCTTCACTCGTAAGTGAACCTATCACTGAGGTCTTCTACCAATGATATAATACACACAGTCACCATTAAAGTAGATCCACAATAGTCCTTGTTACTATCCTCTATTGAAAGACGGGTAAGATGACTCGGAAAATTTTTTGTAAAGATGTTTGGTGTCTGTCATACTTAATAAAGGGAAACATTATGTAGTCTTTCAAGGGAAGCCACTGTCCCAGTCTGACAACTTGGGCAAGGTTTATTCAATTAGCACATAACTCGATCTTGTTACGCTATCTCCACTTTCTGCAGATTGGCAAAGCACACACCACAAATTACTTGAATGGTATCTAGTTTGGTTTGCCATCAAAACATGGGTTAGATGTTGGATTGTATGGCTTCCATTAACTTCATATATATCTATGTCTGGGACCTGGGAATTGCAGATTTATTTGCTTTCTAGTTTGCCAGTCAAGATTTACTGTGCATCGGAAGAACACAGCTCCCTAAACCGAGGAGACTAAATACCATAGTGGCCATTTAGCATTATTAGATAAAAAGGTTGCCATTTTCACACCTGTGTGGTTCAAGCATGCATAATACAGCAGACTTGACTTGAATCAATTTGTGTGAGAAGCTTCATTGTATAGATAGAAAGCCCCTTTAAGTTGAAAATTAGAGGGTGTCAAAGTGGTCAAGGTTTATAGGCCTTACTGTCAGATCTAATTCATTTTTTTAATCAAATTAAATTTTCATTGATAGCATAACTTTTTCCACTTTGTGGAGTATGGAGATTTTATCAGTCAATGAATTTAAAACCTGAATGCATCCATGCAAATTCGATTAAGATCATAATTGGTATTCCTATTGTGAACAGAATACAGCTTTCAACCACATCGGTTCATAGGATATTTTAGGAGTGCAATTATTATGACGATGCTGCCTCTACTTTCTCTTTAAGACTGCAAAGCTTGGTCAATGTGAATATGGCCTTGCAGATTTGATTAAGATTGCAATGGGTATACCTTGAGAAGGACTTGAGCTTGAGTTCTATTGATTTGTGTCGAAGGCAGAGTCGTGTCAGGGAGGCTCCAAGCTCCTTTGATGCACCTGTAAAGACAGAAATAAAGAATAAAAAGTGAAGGTTATTCATTACTGGAAGATAAGATTTCAATTAAAATCATCAATGATAAAATATCGATTATATCTCTATCTTGTTTATTTTCCCATTATTATCATTAATTTATAATTTAATTTGTGTACATATATCATTTTTATTTTCCTGCAGTCTTGGAGGCCCATTGGTTATTCATAGACCTGATTATGGTGCTAACGGAACAAAAATATATTTGCATTTCTTTTCTTACTATTTTCTTTGTTCATTTGGGGCCAATGCAAGGATGTGAAAATTTCTCACATCTATCATACATTACCTTCCGAGGGAAAATAGGCAATTTCAAATTAAATTAATGAATTTATGCACATTCCTTTGCTATATGTACCGTAAGTAACGGTGTATTAACCGCACCTTTTTCTCGGCGGGATAGAAGCAAAAGTTGGGGGTGCGGTTTATACACGGTGACGGGTCTGAGCCGGCCCGCCGTAACCCTTCCCGTACATGTACGATGTCTGCCAGTTCACAAACACATCGAGTGGCCGGGCGTAGCCGCCCAGGCAATGTCGTTTAGAGGGGTATGAGCCGCGGGTAATAGGAAGCGACTACCGGTATTACGATCTTAATTAAATGTTGTCCATAACAAACGCACCCACCTTCATGACACTAATTTTGACTTTATTCTCGATTCAAAGTAGTGAGTTCCCTGGCTAATTTAAAAGAGACGCCAAGCATACTCGGTAATATTTTGTCACGATGAGCGAGAGTTGAATGAGCTTAGAGATTGCGTTGTAATGTGGTTATAGCGCGACTTAAGCTGGCGCTATTCAAAGTCCCGTTTCGCGCCAGCTTTTTTTTTCCTTCCTGTTTGCTTTTCATAAGATACCATGTAAACCACGCACGAGGGAGACGGCATGAAGCCGTAAAAAAAAACTAGAAAAAATGTCAATTTCTTTGTTTCTTGAACCTTCCTGTATTCCCATATCCAAAATTCATGCTAAGACATTAAATTTCTGAAAATGGTAGTGAGGTTGTGATGCAAGAAATGTGAATGTTTCTTCCTCCTACGCTGGGAAAGACACATCATAATTTGATGTACTGGCATGACTGGTACTGTATCGTAGTTTGCAATGTAATAGCAGTGCTGTGTGTGTGCGTGTACACTGTGACTGTGAGGTGAGTGAGTGTGTAAGTTGCCAATATTGTCCGGATTGTTCTTTCTTTCTAACATTTGTAGATGAATTGATAAAGAACAGCAGATTTCCGCATACCGGTAATCTCTTTGGATACTTTGAAATCTTAAAATCTTAGATTTTGTTTCTTCGTACCTCAAATATGCATGTAAATGTAAGATTTTTTTTTTTTTTTTTTTTTTTTTTAGTCCAAAGTTGGGGGTGCGGTTAATACACCGTTACTTACTGTAAATAGAAGAGAATGTGAAGTCCTTCTGAGGTACAGATCAGGTGATACATGAAAGATATAACTGTACATGTACTTTTAAAAAAATCAAAGTATGATTACATGTACACCAGTGACTGAAGTTAGTAGCTATGCAATGGAATTCACAACAACATTGTAGAATTCGCAACTACACTTCAATTTCAAATGCTATCTTCCACCAACTTTCACTGGGAATAATTGAAGCATGAGTAACGTGTAAACTGTCAAAATTCTGAACGTCAAGACTCAGCCAGGAAGATGCTTTGGTCACATGAGAAGTACTGGAGATTCAAAAACTGTGATTCCTCTACATTGGCAAACAGTGGGAAAGACTTGACTCAATTCAAGCATCTACTAATTCAGCATTCATTACAGAAAACGTGCTACGATGGATCGAATACGTGTAAATGTCAAAGACGTGGATGAGGCTATTGCTTTTCTACATTTTCTCATGAAGTGTATATCAATACCTAGAATAACACTCACTGTTTAAAAGCTGGTCTTGTAGGAGGAGAGGAATGTGAATTAATATGGCACTAATGGGAGAGGAGAAACTTTCCTGCTATCTCTGAGAAAGACATGAATTCTTTTTTTCTTTATCAGAGATGAATGATGGTGTGAAAGTATATCACCAAGATCGTAACGTAAGGAACTTTGAAAGCAAAGGAAGCACTAAGAATTCCATTCACATGATTAATCTAATCCTAAAGTCCCATTTCACATGATTATTAATCTATCAGACCTTCCCTTTTTACATGACAATAGGCCATCCTGTCTAAACTGATTTCCTACCCTTTCAACTCATCACATTGCCAATTTGTCTCAGGGAATACTCGGGAAAGCAGCATGTTTGTATTCTGTTATAAAAAAAGATTTTATCACCAATCTTAGGCCTATATATATTTATATAAAGCCCTAGCCTCCATACACATACATGTATGTTTCCCTTAGAAATATGATGGGATCAGAAGATATAGGTCCATCTTTTGTGAAAGTAGTCTACATACATTGACATGGGCCGATAGATTGTAGCCTATTTATTATGGTGTATTTCCCTTTGGGTAGTAGCATGACAATACATTGTCATTGGGCGAATTTTATTAGATCTTATTTTTTTTAAATAGGTTTAAATTTAGGGGCCTACAAATAGGCCTATGAAAGTGGCTGTTAAATATCTGAAATTGACATTAGATTTCCAATTCATTAAATCATGACATAGCGAATACAGTGTAGGCCTACACATGATGGCAACATGCTAGTCTAAAGTGCAATGATAAAATACCTGCAGTCACTCTGATTACAATAAAAATCATAATCAAGTAATTTTTTCGCTATATCAGCCTACATATATGCACATAGTTGTATTGTGGAAGTAAAAAGAGAAGGTTACTTATGTCCATGTTGAGTACAGAATATTTCTTCCCATGTTTCTCAGGCATTATCTCAATTTCTATTAAAATCAAAAGTGTCTTCACAACACGATAATAATCTTGGATGAAGTCAAATTGCTACAAGCTACAATAACCTTGTCATGCTGAAACCAATATTGAAATCAATCTGACACCCTCATCCTCCTTACTTTACATCCCCATGCATGCAATCTGCTGTCAGTCATTGGATCACTAATAACAGTTTCCAAACAGAACAGTCTTTGGTGCCCCCAGGGCATGTAACTGACCCAAAACACAGACTGTCTACTGTTTATTTCAAGGTCTGGACCTAATAAATGAGTCTCTGAAACAGACCCCTTTGGATCCACTAAGAGACTTTACAATGATAAAAAAAATAATAATAAATTGACAAATTTGCCCACATTATTAGCATAGCCTTGAAAAAAAATCTACCTGCTAAATCCCTTTTCCATGTTCCTTTAGAGACCTTAATAGATACGTGTATTGAGACTTCCATGATTTCTCCATGAATTAAAAACAATCTACCAGGTAATTACTTGTCACTCTACATTCACATACAAGAGGTGTACAAAGAGCACTGGAACTTATACAAGTCCTCCAGCATGTACTTCAGTGGGTCAAAACACTATAATTTACAAAATAGGCCTATACAATTCCCAAGCATTTTTCTAAAGCCCATTTGTCCTGATATGAATAGGCCTATTAGTATTCCACACACTGTCTGCCATGAATATTCAGAAAATATGAATCATAAAATCATACAGTACATATCGAAACACCTTTTCCACTCCCATCACAGTGTCTGCAAGTTGAGACTATTAACACCAGACTCCAGGGAACTCCCCAGGACTGACCTGATTGTGACCTTAAATGACCTTTATGAGGTCATTGAAAGTAATATCTCCTCCTGTGTTTTGGGATGGCATCTGGGATCCTACTCTTCCCAGGATACATGTAGCCCTGGGAACAAATGATTTATAGCCCAATGCAATGTGGAGAAACCAATACACAAACTCCCCTTGCCTCACCTTCCTATCATCAGTAAACAAAACCACGTAAAATGCAGTTTCATTTACGGTAATCATGGACAGTTCATTTTATTTATATTTTCTATATTAATATTAACTAATATTTTCTATTAAAGTTATCTTAAAGAACCAGTAATATTGAAGTTTATTTGTATTGTTACAATGGCTTTAAATTCATAGCAGCTGGTATGATCTCTGCAGAAATTAGCTCACAGAACACTAGCTTGTCATAGGAACGATCAACACCATCTATCCAGAACAGAGAGAATAAATACAAACATAGGCCCTACAGTAAGGAAGTCATTGTATGCGGGGGGGGGGGGTTAAAATAGGTTTAGGCCCTACCAGTTTATTCGGTTTATTTCCAATTCGTCTAATGCCGATTCATCCAATTGCCAACTCGTCTACTACCATTTGGTCTATCATCAGTTCGTCTACTTTCATTTAGTCTCATGCTATTCTGTCTACTAACCAGTTGGTCCAATAGCCATTCAGTCCATATACCATTTGGTAATTAAACTAAAGTGGTAATTGTGCAAAATGAATGTTCAAAAGAAAATGGGTATAGACCAACTAGTTATTAGACGAAATGGTAATTAGACGAAGTGATGATTGGACATAATGGTTATTGGACCAAATGGTTGTTAGACGAAATTATGTTGATGGACGGAATGGTATTAGACTAAATGAAGGTAGACCGTGTTGTGAGTGGACAGGTTGGCTGTGGACGAATTGGCAATTTACCGTTTATTCTTCTGGATATTTTCAAGAACCAGTATAGAGGTTTGATCCCATAAGCAGCTTGGTAAGTTCCTTGCAGCAATTGATGCACAGGACTCAAAGCACCATAACAACATCCATAGAAAATAATAGAATAAAAATAAACATGAAAGACAGTCATTGTACATAGTCTATTCCTTAATTATCTATCATTTCACTTACTTTCAAGAATGAGTAGTATAATTCACTGTATAGGCCTAGAGGTTTTCTTTCATATTTTTCATAAAGGATTTAAATCCATAATCCTATAGCTGACCAATATCCCCTTTTCCATTTTGCTTTGATATCACTCTTCCTTTCACTTCTCTCTTTGTCAGTATCAAGATGTGTGTTTCAGCTTTCATGAGCAAACATAAATGCCTTTGAGAAACATGGGTACCACATTTCTTTTTGATTTCCAAAAAAAGCATTTCGTATAAAGCACGCTGAGTGATTTTCAATATAGCCCAGTAGGATGCCAATTTCCATCTTCTTAATTTTCTCACTCTTTCATTCTTTTTTCTCTCAAGCTTATTATTCCCTGCCTCTTTGTCCACTGGCTTCAGACTGAAAAAGTTTGATTTTCACAAAAAAATTCTCCATCAAATGATGGTGAATGCAAAGATGTAGTATTTTTAGCAACAACAATGCATGGGACCACATCTGTTTCTCATCACACGTATATTACAAATATGAAAGTCGAAAACATGTATATGTTTAAGTGGAGTACATTGGAAGCATAAATGATTGCAACATTAAAATTTAAATTTTCTTTCACCAAACCACCACAAAATGTTATAATATATGTAGAGGCTACATAGAAAGTGAACATTTGAATACATTACAGCCTTTCAAAGCATGAATAAAAAAAATTACATTTTTTGGTTGTACTTGCTGTTTAAAGCTGCGGTAAGAGTAAAACCAATGCATCGCTTTTCATCGAATTTGTCAATATTATTGACCAATAAAAGGAAAGAAAAAAGTAAAACTAGGTTAGTTTGTTTGGGAACTAAAGTTGCCTGAATAACAACCTATTATTTTACATTCACTTTCTCTTTCTTTTTAAAATCATTTCCCTAGTGTTTTCTGTTTCTCCATCTCATTATGTTGTTGTAGCATTGTAACAACAAAACCATTCATGTTCCCTTTTTCCTTTCCCTTTCCCACCACCATAACCTCTACCCTGTCACATCTCCAAAATCGTAACCTCACTCATGGCTCGACCTTTGACCTCCATGCATTATGAAAGTTGCCAAGTTGGGAGTCACAAACTTTCCATCTTCTCCAGAGCCACAATGGCAGTCTAGGGCCTAGGACACAAAAGCTATGGCACTTTGGTCCACTATGCCCATATACACCAGCTTTCAGTCAACTCCAACACTGAATATAACTTGGCATTTTAACAACTCCATCTAATGCAACTAAATTCCTCTTTGTATATTATATATGTGCCTCCAATGGGTACAAAAATAGCCGTGACCTTGGGTTAACAAGATAATATTAAACTGAAATAAGGAGTGCTGCCTTTAGTAGACAAGTGAAAGGGACTAAGTGTAAACCTACAGGCCAAGAAGTTTGCACATATGAAAACTAAATTGGTAGAAAATGGATTCTGTAATAACTATAATGCCAAAAAAAAAAACTGATACTGAGAGATGACAGATAATTCGGTAATTATCCAAACAAAGATCACAAATGAGTATAAGGCCTACACTGTACATTATGAAAGTTCAAGTTGATTTTTTTTTTCGTTATACAACACATTTTAAACTAAATATCGTGCCTTTAATTACAGACTATCTGTCATGGATATTCTCTGGAAGTGGAGATGGTGCACTTTATGGATACAACTAAATTCAATTACCACAATGTAGGTAAAAAAAGTGGGCAATATTTCAAAACCTACTGCCTAAATCCGCAACAATGGATAACCTTTCACATTCCAAGGAATGCATATTTTCCGGGGGTCTTTTTTATTTTTTCAGGGCTCTTTTGGGCACTTCGGGGGCAAAATCATCCAGTGCCCCTTTGTAATTGTTAGCCCATAACAAAGGGTGCTTTCACATCAACCTGGGCACATAAAATGTGTGATATTTGGCCAATTTGTTAAAGCAAAGAGAGTACTCAAAATATCCCTAAAAGAAAAAAACACCTGCAAACAAGGGTCTACTTATCACAAATAAAGAACATTTGGAAGGTTAATCCAAGATCAGCAAGTGTGAATTAGTGAATATATACAATATTTTGTGGTCTGAGTGAGTTCTCATAATTTGTTCAATCACGGGGTGTGAAAGCACTAAACCATATCATAGTAACATCTTGCTTTAGACTCAATTCCAGATTTATTATTGGTACAATAACTCATTTTCAATGCTCCTTCCTTTGTATATGCCCTACCTATACCAAAGTCTTGACTACCATAAAATAGGAGGAAAACACTTTTAGACCTACAGTATTTGGATACATCCCACATTTTGCAGTTGAATGTGGACATGTCTTGGGTGAAAACAAAGATTTAATCTGCAAGCATGCCTTGCATCTCAGCTTATATCAAAGGACTTCATCCAATTGAAACATCCCATTGACTGAGTTTACCAAGGATTTAGCCTCCAGACATATATCCTATTTGTTTGGCTTTTATTACCTCCCAAGTCCATTACTATTGCAAGGCACTTCCGATGAACTTTCATCATTGTGCCATGCAAACCCTCTCAAAATGTTTGTGGTTAACTTCGATAATATAAATCCTAACCTTTCCATATGGCAAGTTCAAGTTGAAGGATTCCATTCTCTTTTCTCCCTATTGTGAAGCTGAATTTGCCAATTTAACTGTAAGCCAACGATAATCCTCTTCATTTTCTACTGCATATATGTCACTACTTGTTATCCACGACAATAGTGATCTCATTCTGTCTCTAACAAAATTTTAGCAAAAACTGCTTATATTACTCTTGACTGAACATTTCTGAGCTACTGAAGTTAATGTAACGATATCACATTGAGAGCAACTTCGAGGGAAATCGAAAAGACCCTCAAATTTTCTAAGTTTACTTTTAGTCAGGAAAGGGGGCAATTACAACTTTGTGTTGTAATGCTCAACAAACTTCATATATCTATTAAATAATAATATAGATTTCCAAGGTAACTAACATTTTTACAATAGCACCACATTCCTTGCTGTCAAATTTCCATAGTGGCAATATGCATGATTTCACCAATCAAAGTTTTCTTGGGCAGTATATCTGGCATGTCTTAATGAACTTGAACATGATACCTACAATATTTCATGGACACACTAAGAGCACTTGAGACTTGTATCCTGTAACATATTGATGCAGTATCTGTACTTATATGAATGATTTCAGACTATGAAGAGCTAGTTCAACAAAGCTAGAAGCGAAAGAAACTTAATCAAGGCTGATTCTTCTTGCTGAAGAGCCACGTTTCCTCAGTCCAATTTTTAATTTCAGATTTTGTTTTCCTAGATGAAACTTTAAGGTGGACAAGCCTATCGAAAAGGTCAGAAGGCACTATTAAAACTCAATAGGCCTACATGTACATGGCATTTGCAAAGTTTTACACTACAGAGCAAAATTAATTGCATGACAAGAAAATCATAAAAGTACTGGAAGTTTAATAAAAAAAGGCACTTGAATTTGCTGTGAAATGATAGATGAAGGCATCTAACAAAAATACAAACAAAAAAATGGGTTATCAGACACTGTACTATTTTCCTCCATTACTTGAACCTTCATTAACTCAAATTATCAATTGAAAGCAGTCATAAAGCCTCAATTTATCTTGATTGAGGACAACTGAACTAGCTTACTTTTGATAACATTTGAATAATCTGGTTCACAATGACAAATCTTTCATCAATCCCATAAAAAGTGGCTGGGGTAGAAATTCAGCAGGATTTAGTATTTAATCTTTAAAAACGTATTTTGAACCATCAGAAAGATGCTTCAGCTCTTGACTGCTTGTGCATCCTGGACTTACATGTAGGGAATGTAATAGCATCAAATGTATACTAAAGAAGAATATTAATATAACAGTTTTGTGAACAATATATACAGGCATTATTAGCAAAATAAATACTCAACTGGTAAATCAGACATATCAAAATTATTGAAGTAAATTGAAATACAACCAAGTTTTTTGATACACCTGTGCACAAATTAGCACTCACCAAATTACCTGTCTTGAAAAACTAAATCTTGATCATTGGAATTCTTATATTATTTTGGTTATTTAGACCATGTGTAAAAAGCGTGAGCTGCCCAAATATCACAAATTTTACTGGTTACACACAAGCTTAATGCATGTATATTGCCATTCCTTCAGGAAAGTGATAATTGGGCCACGGGCAACAAATATCTACTGGGGGTGCACAACAAAAACAATCCAGGACATGGACTGCCCTCTTGATAAAAATATGGCCAGTACTTTTGTCTTAATCTCCATTTAATCTAATGAACATCCAAATGAATAGGACATCTCGCTGTGACAGACAGAGAGAAAGGAAATGGTCTTAAGAAAGGAAAAAAAGAAGGGCAGAAGGAACCACTCTATTTGAGGCACGCTGCCAATTAACCAAACTTCCCAATCGCTCTCTTGCTGCCATGTTAGGAACAGGATATGCAAAAATGCAACAGCTCCTCCCAATCACTTTTGTACTTCAGCCACTTGAGAAAGTCACAACAAGTGTTGGTTAAATTTATTTTTAAAAACTTGACCCCATTCACACTATACGTGTTTTAGCTCCAGCATGAACAGAGAAATACCAAATAGTGTGAAAATGATTGCAATGTTCTGGAAGGAAATATATAACGTACTGTACTTTTCAAAGTTACAAGAACATTTGCATGCATTTATCCAAGGCTGCATGGAAAACCAAAGAAGTTGTTTCCCTCTTTAATCTTAAAAGCCAACAAGACCTCCATTTTAATGTAATCATAACACAGGAATTCATCAGAGCCAAGATGCAACTGGCTTGTTGACTTATTGCCTAAACTGTTTTTTATAAACATTGTGCACATCCTTCCTTCTGATTTATTTTCTCATCTCACGCCGTGTTTATGCTTCCACTTTTCAGGCCAGAATCAGCGTTTCCAAACGTGGTTAGTCCAAAACACGGTTGCGTCCATGCTTACTTTCATTTAAACGCTGTTTCAAAACGCCGATCGTAAACTCACAAAAGGTGCGTTTGTAAACGTCGTTTGACCAGAATCAGGCTTTCTGGGGAAGTATAAACAGAACCACGATCGTAAACGTGTTTAAATGACATCATTTGGTACATGCTTCCAGTGAGATGAAAATCCGCGGGCAATACAGTCGTATTGCTCCATGCTTAACTCCACGTAATAACAACAATCGGGAAAAAAAAACTTTCGAAAAAAGGCGCGCCCAATTTGACCTCGCTTTACAATGCGAAGCCAGCTGGAGATCATGATTTGCTCGGAAAAGTTAAGCATAAACAGCACCCCCAGAACCACGTTTACGATCGGCGTTTTGAATCGATGTTTGAAATCGCTGATTCTGTCCTCGCAATGGAAGCATAAACACATACATGTATAGTGACCACAGAAATATATAGCAATATATGCCTCTTTCTTCAACAATAATGAAATTATGATTGGCATATCGTGACCACACAGGACATAGCTATAGATAGATATTTGGTTGCTATGTAGAGTCAAACCTATTTAAGGCCACCAAGGGAAACAGAAATAAATAGGCCACTGTAAACAGGTGATCTTTATATATGGCTTCTACTACATGTAGGCATATTCCTTCCAAATGGGAGACATTTTGGTGGCCACTACAGACAGGTTTTCACTCTAGAAAGGTGTGGGCACCATAAGACAGGTTCCACTCCTTCATTCTTACTTGACCTATGCTTCAGTATTGGTCAAACTTGGGAAAAGAATAATACCCACGATCTAGTTAACCCAAAGTCTACATCAGGAAAAAGAGACAATTCCTACAACAAATAGCCTCTCGCTATGTGAAGAACCAACATAATGAACCTGTCAAGATATATCACTGTGATAAACCACAGGAAATCAAGGAGAAACGTGCTTGTACCTGTGGCTAATAATGCCAATGTTTTTTTATACACTGCTTTCGAGCAAACATAAAATTAAAGATTTGATTTCTCTGAATCAAACTAATACAAGTTTTTCCTGTTAAATAGATGTAGGCCTACATGTAGAAACTAGCGTATGAGTGATTTTATTATTTTATCTTCATTTCTTTTCTTTTTTTGGGGGGGGTTAATTTTCATTTTGTTACATAGTACATGAATAGGCAAGAGGATGGGTAGTATTGGTTAAGTACATAACAAATTCTATTGTCTACCATTGGATGGCAAAATTAAGTTACTATATTATAGTAACTTTTCAAACCCTTTCATACATATACAGAAAATACCCAATATATCAGCTACACACATCAAATATTATTTGCTACCATTACAAGCTTTTGACACCCATAAATGCCTTTCACGACTTCGCAAAAAGGGCATTAAACTCACTTTGAATTTTCTTTGTATACCTCTTAAAGCAGCCAAACTTCGCAATGAAAAATTATTAATGGAGACATGGTGAAAAACAATGGTTGCTTGTCGTACTTACCAGCCAACTCTGGCTTTTATTAGGGTGGTCATAAAAGACTTAGTCTGTTTAATTGAAACACACAGGAAAGCCCCTGAATAATAAGTAGCAGTTCATTATGACAGGACTTGTGTTCACTCCAATGGAAGTGCCATGGTGTAGTGGTTCTCACTCTCACCTTGTTTGAATCCCACCACGGCCAAGCATCCTTTGGCAAGGCATCAATCCACATTCTGCCACTATCTACCCAGGTGTTAAATGGGTACCCAGTAAGATGTGAAAGCCTATGTCATAATCCCTAGCAATTGTGTATGATGATTTTGTTGAAATATTATTATTATTATTGTATTTACATCCAGTAACTAATATGTTTCCTTATAGAGAGAAAATTCATGTGCGATTTGAAAGTTCAAAAGTTCCATATCAGACACTTTAAAAGGAATCAATTACATTCAATTCATAAAGCAAGAGCCCCCCCCCCTCCCCTCCCTCAATGCCTATTATCATGAAATCATAGACTAAGCTATGGATAGCCCTTTCAATGATCTTGCAGCACTGTACTTTTAATAGCCGTTGGATGAATATGCCAAATCGTATGTAAATGATATGACTATTGACTCAAACACCTTCTTGAGGGTTGTCGGCAGGCATGAAGGTTGAGAGAGGAATATTCTTGCATTTCTGCACCAGTGTTTACTGAGAAAATATTAGCAGCTCTACACAGGACATTTTATGTGTTTTGATCATAACTATGTACATACGAAATTAATCAAAGATCTACACTACCAGACAGCCATCTTTAACTCACTATTACCTGTAAAAACCAGAGAACAATAGTCAGTGGAACAAATCCATTGTTCTCTGTTTTTTACAAGTAATAGTGAGTTAAAATAGCTGTCAGTTAGGCCTACATATAGAATTGTGTTTTCTATGAATTTTGGATTATTCAACAGCTGGTGATGAGAAAAATAACCTGACTTTTAATAGATTTATTAAAATGTAAGAATCTTTAAATTAAAAAAAAAATAAAAACTGAAGTAAACATTGAGAAATTTAAAATCATGTTGTATATATACACTACAAACTAATGAAGAAAAAAAAACATCGTCCGCACTGTAATCATGGTAGCTCTATAATTCAATTAGCATTGGGAGTTCGACAACTCATTGGGTGATTATGTAATAAGTGATAAATCACTAATGACATCATACAATTACTAATCCTCCTTCCTCAAGGTAACATATATATACACTCCTCTGTGTATCCACCCTTCCCCTCCTTATCGTACCCCTGCAATCCCCTCCAATTCCATAATAACTCATTAGAGCTATTTGTTGTGAGTGGCCTTCACACTGTGAGCATGCATGGGTAACATTAATGTTACTGTCCTACAGTAAACTCTGTGCTAATGAGTTACATTTTTCATTAAGAATGCGGTACTGTTGTTTGCACTCGACTGACTGAACAGAGGCAGGAGGGCACTTTCACAGAGTGTGGTCTACAATTCCAACAGGATATTTTGCATCTATCATATGCGTTTGACTGTATAAAAGCAAAACTTGCCGACAGTTCCTAGTCTTCATAGCAAAAATAGATATGTGAGTTTATGTTGAGTCACAATAAAATAAACCACATGTAGGCGTACGATAATTAGTGATAACTAGGCCTATGTCAATTCAATAATGCTTCACCTAAAAACAAAATTATCTACACAAGACTGCACAAGATTTTGATCTTCATAAATCAAACAAGTCAACATCATCAATCAAATACAGTTAGGGTTTACAAGTTCAATTAGAAATCGCCAATAACCCAAGACCTAGTTTACACAAATATAATCTGAGGATGACCTGGTTTTGACTGGCTCAGAGTCTGCCTAAAGGGGTAACCACAATATTTTGAAATGAAGGTATTTTGCGGGTAAAGGCATTTAAATGGAAAATAAAACATTGGGGATTTGTGAAATAATCATATGTGATTGTGATGAAACAATCCCTAAAAAAATTTTACATGCAATTTAAACCATATTTAGGTTAACATACTATTATTTTTTCTTTAAGTGGCTTTGAAGGGAAAAAGTAAGATTTAACCCCTCCCGCTCTAAATTTATCGTTGTAGGAGGGGAGGAATTCGAGGAGTCATTACGTGCACATACTGCGTCTATATTTTTGGCACTGCATATCAATGTTAGAATGCCGTATGAGAGAGTGAGCAGACTGTGCAATGAATGGGCAGAGCAAAAACCCAATAAATGTTGTCTTACTGTTTGGTTGGGATGGCTAATGAAAATAATGATCACCGTACCACTACTACTCCCTAGATTTCCTCCCTTCAAAATGTCCCAGCCTGGGGTCCAAGGGCGATGACGTACATTGACGAAGCTAGTTTGTCTTTCCCACTCAGTCGATAACATCAATAGTAATAATAGGGGCTTCCATCATTATGGAGCTAGACTGTGTATACATGCAAGCTCCCTATACAAATGCATGTACATACTTCTCCGCTCATCAGTTCTTTGGAGTACTCATCAATGCTGACTTCCACTCTCAGTCATATTTGCATCCTCTGTAGCTTTATTCAACACTTTGATTTTCATTTGATATTATTAATGCCATACATAAAAACAAAAGAAACATTGTCCTCCAGTGTCTATTATCATTATGGTTTCTTTAATCATCTCTTAAATAGTGTCAGGCAGACTCAGGCTATAACCTTATCATTCAAATCAGGTTATAGACCTAGCCATTTTAAGGCATATACATTTCCTGCAATCTATTCAAGTTTTAAAAAAAATGGTCCATTCAGCCTTTTATAGTACTAGTAGATACAACACTCTTGAACTTACTACATATGACCATTCATCACCCCCGATATTTCCTCTCCCGAAGTGAAATTTTTTTTTTTTCAATCTTTTCCGCACCCTCCCTTTTAGTTTAGGACCTATTCTTCAGTTACATCTACAGCACTCCAGCACTTACTTTCAACCCTCTCCCCCTCCCCATTCTTTCCAATATTGGATCACATCTCTTAATTAGCTACTTCTTATCCATCCCTCTCAAATCATTATTTCTTGGCAGCCTCCACTTTCCTTTCAAGATATTATCAATGTCTCTCCCTTTCTCAACCATTCACAGACTGATCCTCTCTACTGATATATTTGTATCAGCTGGTCTCTAAATAAAAGAACTTGAAGTAGCTCCAAGATTTATTCCCTTTCTTAATAGCTCTGCTCCAATCTGTTTCTTTATCCCACTCAGCCCCCCCCCCATCCGACTCTTCCTTGATCTGTTATACAGTAGTATCCCTTGCATCAATCTCTTTATCAGTGTTAGCTAGTCCATCTCAATTTTATTCTCTTTCTCCTCAGCAGCCTCACATCCACCCTTCCCTGCCCCTCGAACTGTTCCTTCAACAACCTTCTTGCATCAAATCTCATCATCAGTGTTAGCTCATCATGTCCATCTCTATAGGTGGTTTCAGACCGCCTCGAAGTTCGTCAGTTCTAGGTATTCTCTGATCAGGAAATATCTTATATTTTGGTAATGTGAAAGCAAACTACGTGTAATTTCCCCAAAAGAAAATACCCGCTAAATAGTAGGTACTTGGCGAAATTTTGAGAACTTTCGCACAGAATTTTCCAAGGTCGCAGGTATTTTGGCAATGTGAAAGCAATTTACGGGAACTTTTAGCCCAGCGTGTCGTTGGGTGGCTGCTGTGCAAGTTATTTTGAATCTCGCGCCTTTCCTGCTTATCAGACCATACCACGCATGCTCGTAATTTTGGGAACTTATCCCGAAGGATATGTTTTGTGGCGGTGTGAATGCAGGAATAATTAATGGGTAATTATTAGCCTAAGAAAGTTATCGTAATTTAACAGGGATTCTTATGATCGAGGTGGTTTGAAACCAGGCACTGAAATTCACGTTCTTCGATCTATCCCTCCATTATCATATCTTGTTCCCACTCTCATGATTGAAACCATGGTCTTAATCATGCTAGGAGTAATTCTATTGATCGGATCAGATCAGTCGTGGCAATCGTGATAATCATCGAAAATTTTTGGACAGTTCAAATTTCTTCTTGATCAGCTATGAAAAGCTTATCGTGATGTTCGTAAGGAATCGCATGACAGTGCGAACGAGCCATTACTTCAATCTCTTTGACAATGTTGTTTGCCTCCCTCCATCAATCTCCTCTTATTAGAGGGCCAGGCTTCTCTCAAGCTCAGCTCAATCTCAGAACGGAAGGTCCCTTTGCCAAGGGGGAAATATAGGGCAAAATATTATACTCGCCATCAGCAGAACATAATATTCTCTACAACCCGTTATATAAAAAAAGGATCATCGAGGAAAACTCCATTTATACATGTACAGGCATCATGTGCAGAATTATGTATTTCTAGTGAAGTGCAATAAGAATCTTGCAACATGTAATATCACAAGTTGATGATGTGATTTCAATATAATTCTATTTTTAGAAGGCTACTGACCTCCAAGACCTCTCTATCTGAAGCAAATTATCTAATACCCTTTTTACACAGGCTAAAATTTCCTTAACCCCGTACTATAGGTGGGGCTAAATTGCCATTTAGCCCCACCTATAGTACGGGGTTAAGCTTAGCCCACTTTCTTTTTACACAGCATTTTTGCAAAGTGGGCTAACCCCACCTTTAGTACGGGATTATTTGGCCCTGCAAAAAAGCAGGGTTATCTCAGCAATTGTGGTGCTAAGAGCGATAGTACGGGTTTAAGATCGCTAGTGTAAAACGAAAGTGGGCTAAGCTTAACCCCGTACTATAGGTGGGGCTAAATGGCCATTTAGCCCCACCTATAGTACGGGGTTAAGGAAATTTTAGCGTGTGTAAAAAGGTACGAGTAAAGTACTTGTACTACGAATGATCGACAAAAACCACTAGTCCGGGGTTAGCGAGTTTCGTGTGTGAAATGCAAGCATTGCTTATCCAGGGTTAGCAATAACAATTTGGCATGTGTGAAAAGGAAAAAAAATAGTACGGGGTTAGCAATAGTCCGGGGCTAAGAAAATCCTGTGTAAAAAGGGTATAAGCCTACTTTAAAAAAAAGACAATATTGATTTTTTTCGGTAGGAGGTTATACTGTACCCTCGCCTATGCTTTCATTCTTACAATGTTGAATTTGACTTGGTATAGCGATAATCTAGGCGTCAACTGTATTCCAAGGGAAAGTACCTCTGATTCCAAATCAATTTAACTTGGAAGAGTACAGCATCAGCTTGAAATAACTTGAATTCATAGTGCTAACTCCTAGATCAGGATTTAACAGGGAATACCAAGTATTCTTGGTTTTCCACTCAGACTGAGAATAGTGGTGAAAATGCAATAATTATTTTCTATTTTACAGGGCCTGAACAAGTTCTTGTAATTCAACAGTTATTCCGGTGATTGAGTCCATCTGAATATGCCTATTATGCAGCAAATACTCGACTAAAGACAATAACTGCTTCAGAACTCCGTTAAAAGGGGGGCAATGACCTACCTATTATCCTATCATAGGATTAACACAGGTCAGCCATTAACCTGTCTTTGATCTTATCTTGCCCAAAGGCCAATGTATAAAACCTGGTCTGTCACCATGCTGGCATGAATCACCTTGAAGACTTATATTGGGTACTTATCCATATTTCACATTTTTATGGCTGGGAGGTGGGGAAGGATGGGGGGGTGTAGCAGACTTTTTTAGCTCAACAATATTCATTTAGCTAGTACTAATAGAGGACATACGTCATATTATGTGATCTTACGAACAGCAAACAGACACATCATGAATGTAGATGGAATCTGAATGTAGATGGAATCTTGTGGACTCTGCACCTCCCTGCTGAAAGTGCCTTTAGCCATAATCTGGTTTATGTGTCCATACCACATAAGGCTACCAGTGTATCTCCACATTTATTCTGTGAGAGTGAGAGTCGAAAGTCAACACGGGTCATGTAATCCAGTGCTTAGGGCATTGGACTAATAATCGCAAGGTTGTGAGTTCACATCCCCACTCTGCCATTGTCTCCACTTTGATAAAAAGGCCAGAGAGTAATATCTGCCATCCATAAAGTCAGCCATGACTGATTAACCTAGACGTAAAATGTTTCCCAGGTAATTGGTTATATACCAGCTCGGCGTTTACCAGCAAAACACTGTCCTGCATAGTTCCTACGGAAGTTACCATAAACAGAAAAATATTGGGCCTGAGCAATGATAAGTACAGACTTACCCACATGGAAAAGAGAGGTAAAGCAATAACTTTATCAATGTCAACAAAATTAAAATATTTAGACTATTTTTATACTTCTATATATTGATTACATATTTGCCAAGATTCCTCTACACCCTGTAAATGAGTATGATAAACTAAACACAAGCCAGATGCCCCTGAATTGTGAGATGAATAACAGACCACAAGCAAACACCTTAACACAGGTTTACACTACTGAGATAATATTAGCCCAAGTCATTTATTTTTCTGCCTTCACTCAAGAAGGTAGATCTTTTTATGCTCAGCCTTGCAAGCTGACACACTGGACTGAAAATATAAGCTTGTGAACTGATAGCACATAAAGCATAGAACAGAATTTGTTTGGTCACTGCAGATGTAGGTTTTTGTTACTTCAAACTTCACAAACAAATAGCAAGTTCCACTGTGTCGCAGAGGTGGTCCAGTACTTGGAGTGAAAATGCTTCATGGTAGTGAAAGTTCTTCCAAGAGCAAAATATAAATTGAAAGACTATGAAGAGGAAATGAAAACAGTAATTGGCTTTGAATTAGTATTAATAGGAATGAAAAATCAGTTCAAAATGACTTGTCAAAATCACAAAAGGAAGGAAACTTGCATTATAGAAATGGGGATGTGTGGGCATGAAAAGGGAAGGAATTATTGACAGTTCAAAATGGAGTGACAACAAATAAAAATTGACTGACGGCTTTCATAAATTGTCCACTAGTAATCTCAAACAAATATGCATAATCAAAGGATTTCATAAAGAGGGGGAAACCACAGTTAGCTAATGGTAAATGAAGGCTACCAGTATTAGATGATTGATTTATGTGCTAAAAATAAAAACATAAAAGGGCTGAAAAGCTCAAAGATAAAGAGTTGTTCAAACTTAAAACATACTTGAATTCACAGATTTTATGAAATAAATGTAACACATTAAACAGAACATAACCTCTAAAAGCAACAGGAAATGATTCTAAAAATGTAACTGGAGTGTGTTTCTTTTTCTAAATTAAAAAATAACTTGCAAACTTTTAAACAAAATCACAGGGCAATAAGATCAGACAAATAAAAACATAGATAAATAAAACATCAAAATAACACTCCTTTCTAAAAATAATATCTGAATGCCAGAAGGAAGTTTTAACACTGAGTTAAATACATCAGATAATGCCTTTCTTGCTCTGTTGCAATGAAATAAAGATGGTTCTTGCTAGGAAGTCTTGGAGACTCTTGGTTTCGTTCTCAGAGGGCATCCGTCACAGGTAATTTGCTTGTTAAACTCAACATCAAAACAGAATCCTATAATGTTACACATCAATCCATCCTCACCATGGATGGTTTTCAGGTTGTCTTGTACAGACTTTGCCATTATTGTAACATCCAGGAAAACCTTGACTGTGATTGGCTGCTGAGCCTATTGCCATGGTAGTTGCCATAAAGTGTCAATAATCGTAACACTTTATGAAACTGAGCCCCAGAAGTCATTATTGGAACCTCCTCCAACAGGTCATCAAAATAGGCACATCTGTAGAAAGTAATACATTGTAGCACCTGTTTACATTTCACCATGGACCCTACCACCATGGTTCAAGCTTTCAAAGACCATATCCCTTGTACCATCTACCCCCCCCCCCCCGAATTACTACCAGTATACATCAGTAATTAATAGATTTTTATCGCACAATACATTTTCCATAAATTTCCAATCGTAGATATTTATACATATGTAATAATATATATATATATTTCTACTCATTTATTATTAATATTCAGTATACATCGATCACATAATTCGAGCTTGACATGGCCTGACAATCATTTGAATAAAAAATAGCAAAAAATAGTAAATAGTAAGGACCTCCCTCATCACTGATGTCAAAAATCGGGCCGAGAAAATGCCTCCTTGTTCTTAAAAGAAATAGTAAGATAGCAAATAGCAAGGACCTCCCTCACCACCGCTCTCAAAAAACCCAGACGATCAACTACTTTCTTTTTTTACTTAGCTACTTAACTTTGGTAGAAAAGAGAAAGGAATTGGTTTTCTTATAAAAGTTTCACATTAAGTGTAGTGTTGTAAAAGTATCAACAATCACAAATTTTCATGAGACAAGTATATTAGTCATACATTACTGTCTGTGTCACACAGCAGTCGTTAAAGTAATAAATTTAATTTAACAGGATGTGCAGAGTTTTGCAAACCGATGCACTTCAATGAAGGCGAGAGACAAGATTAATTTCCCCTCCCTCCTTGTAAAGATTAATTAACCTGGCAATTGGATAAAAAAAATTAATGAGATGATGTCATCTCTTGGCAACCGCATCTCCATTTTACCGTTCAGGATGATCTTCCACGTTGCCATGGTATCATCACATGTGGTCATTTTCTTCCTGTGACAAAGACCAGTCAATGAAATGGACTTTGACAGTGGCTAGATTGGGGATTCTGTTGAGCCCCAAAATATCCCATGGAACTACATGTATATAACAGCAGGGCAGTAATTGTCTTGTCCTGGACAGAGTGGTATTGAGGGTTGTATTGTGAAGTTTATGAAACCTATCAAATATCAAAACAAGACAATTTCAAGCTTTTGAATTTTTAGCAGATTTTTAGGCCTAACTAATAAAATGAAGGAAAATCTGTTTCTGAAAAGGAAATGTTTCTATGAACCTATCAGGTGCATTCATACCTCCAAAATCACAAAGATTATCTGGCTTTGTTAAAGCAAAGAACAGAAATATCCCTAAAAGTATAACATACTGAAGTAGGTGCTGTTCTCTTTAAAAATAAAGAACTATCACAGGATTTCTCAAAAGTTTCAGAGGTTTTAGACAGTAAAACCATGAGAGGTTGCACTGAAGCAAGCAGAACATAATCCTTTGTATACATACATAGAAATGCAAGAGTATTTCTTCACAGGTTCAAAACTATTGACATCTTTATCTGGTTTATTTGGTAGGTGTGAATGCGTAATTTGACTATCAGGGTTTCCTGCAGCCTGATGATGATTTATCAGAATTCATGGATGTAATTATGATTTTCAGGTGGGTATGAAAAACCAACTAAAGCCCATCACCAATGTTTTCATATCAGGTCAATCCCAAGACAATAGGTGGTTTCAGACCGCCTCGAAGTTCGCCAGTTCCAGGTATTCTCTGATCGGGAAATTTACCCCGATCAGAAAATACCAGGTATTTTGGTAATGTGAAAGCAAACTACGTGTAATTTCCCCGAAAGAAAATACCCGCCAAATAGTAGGTACTTGGTGAAATTACGAGAACTTTCGTGGGGATTTTTCCAAGGTCGCAGGTATTTTGGCGATGTGAAAGCAAATTACGGGAACTTTTAGCCCAGCGTGTCGTTGGGCGCGGCGGCGTGGGTGGCTGCTGGGCTAGTGATTTTGAATCTCGC
This sequence comes from Lytechinus variegatus, assembly GCF_018143015.1. Classification (NCBI taxonomy): domain Eukaryota; kingdom Metazoa; phylum Echinodermata; class Echinoidea; order Temnopleuroida; family Toxopneustidae; genus Lytechinus; species Lytechinus variegatus. Next base: position 14,832,720 of record NC_054741.1, on the reverse strand, counting down.
GCCTTGCCTGCTTATCAGACCATACTGCGCATGCTCGTAACTTCGGGAACTTATCCTGAAGTATGTGTTTCGGGGCGGTGTGAATGCAGGAATAATTAACAGGTATTTTTTAGCCTTAAAAAGTTCTCGTAATTTAACGGGGATTCTGTGATCGAGGCGGTTTGAAACCACCTATACATTCACTTCCTGATCAGCTTTCCAGATACGAGGCCAAGTTTAGTTTAGGATCAGTGTGATTTAGAACAGGGACACAGGACCAAAGGTTTTGAAATGTTATCTCATCAGCACAACAATACCAGTCAGCTATCTTTGAATCACTATTACCTGTAAAAAAACAGAGAGTAATAGGTTCAGTTCACTGAATCTTTCTTTGGTTTTTATAGATAACAGTAATTCACAGATCTGTGACTGGTAGTGTAATTATTACAAAACAAAAGGTGACCACAAATGAACGAGCATAACTGATCATTTTGTGAGTTTTTAAAGCTGCATTTCCTATCACATCTTGAATGATTTGTCCCAGACCTAAACATTTTGTCGCAAGTATCATAACCTGAAATAAAACTTTCAGCTCGATTTAAGAATGTCTTCGTAACGATGTGACTTTCTCAAACAAACAAAGAGGGGAGGGTTTGATATTCAGATTCTGTGCGAACTACACCTTAACACTTTAAAAAATTTCCATCAAATTATCTTTGAAAATATAAATTTCTGAGCAAACCATATCTATGGTATCAGTAAGAGGAGGTGCATTCATCAGAATTCTTTCAAAATGCCCACTACCCCTGCCCCCCCCCAAAAAAGAGACTATTTTGTCTACATGAAGGAAAAACAATCTCCCAGGAGTTGACAAAATCTGGTTTCCATGTTCTCTGTGTCAAAGGTCAAAGCTTGTAGGGGTCATCGTGTCAATACATTGTGTCAATATCAATGTCAAATGCCACTGTGGGCAGACAAGGAACAGAGATGGTGAAACCTGAGCAGAGAAGTATGACATGACTGGAAATACAACTCCATCATGTTTTTCATCAAATATTCCAAAGCCCTCACAACATTCTTTCTTTTTTTTATCTTTAGTCACATAAACACAAAACATGATTTTTTGCGTTCAGGGATAGAAATACAATTTGAACAGCCATGATACCAGTACATACATATATTGCATCAAAATTTGGGTCCATTAAATGCATGATAAAATGAAGGTTGTTTGATGTTGCACCTTCAAAATATAGAAAATCAAATACAATTAAAATTCCTCTCATTATTTCAATCATTCATTTAATGTCCATAATTTAATTCATCATTCTCCTTAATTATTGTATTGCCCGTGTACATATCATTATAGGTTCACTGTTGTTCTCTAATTTTGATGCTTTCCATTGGCTTTTTGTCTCTAAAGGGTTACTGGTAAACTAAGCACAGCTTCAAGGTTAAGTTTGACTGGATGCTCTTTTTATATTCACCTCTTTTTTCTAAAAAAGATGTGATCTGAAGAATGAATTCCATCATCATCCTTCATCACAAAAACAAGATGATTGCTACTTGTTCCTCCCACTACCATGCATCATGAATTAATAACCTGAAAATCCATAAATTTATCACATCAAAGCCATTATTTTTGTAGCCATGTTACGGAGTGGTACAACATGCTTCTGCTCAGTTTGCTTCCCACATGAATTTCACTTCAGTTGCAGGTCAATTAAAGGTTAAGCGCAGTTCTTGGTAGAAGCATTCTGACTAGCATCATCAAGTTCATACCCGTGGAACAGTACTCAAGAACTAAGGGGGAGCATGTCTGGTATAAATGGTCAGTGATCTCCAATAAATATTGTTATAAGTTACCAAAATCATTGATTCTGATTGGTTCAAAGCATACATTGTCTGTTATAATCACTATTCGTTTCATGAAACCCTCCCCTGAAATAACGTTTTGAAATGAAAAATGGGACTGAAGGACCACCTTTTCTAAAATGACTTTGTAAAAAATTCCAATAAATCCCTTGACCCATTGATGACAATAAGAAAGGGTTTTTTGTTAAACATACTTTTTAACAATCTAGTAGGCCTACCTGCACTCACATGTCTTTACAAGTAACATAAAATACATTAGAACAAAAGTACAAGAGAGCAATTTGAAAAAAAAGTTCCTTGACAAACTAGTGAAACATTTTCTGCAACGCTACCATAATAACTTTGAGGACAACTCCTACTACATGTACATGAAATTTCACTAACGTAAAACTAGAACACTGTAAAAAAAAAAAGTTATCCGATTGGACTAATTTCCTTGTTTCACTTTGGGACTAATGGAAACACATCACATTGGGGGTCATGACAGAAACCTGTCATTCTGGAATCCAAGAAGCAGAGATTACTCCCACACCCAGTATTCTCCATCTTCTTCATGTCCTTCACACATGTAATCAATTTTAGGTAATAAAAAGATTTGGAGTTCACGATCCCCGGGAACAGATTGGCATTGTACCAGTGCCCTTCACACTTGCCACTGATGTTGGATTTGATTGGAATGGATAACGACTGAAATCTAATTAACAGAGGGGAGATTTTACAGGTGCTCCAGTCGCCGCCGAGCTGTTTTCACCTTGTTAGCTCATGCCCGCATTGCCTGCACCCCTTTCTCTCTCTAAAAAAAATGACAATAATGATAGACAACAAAAAATAAAAACCCTGAATTTTCTAAAATTCATCTATCAAAATAGACCAGTAAATTTGGCAGGGTACTGACAGTTCAACCTGTATCAATATCAAACTAATTTCTGAATGACTAATACCACCACAGTTTAAGCAGAGTTGAACTGTAAAATAATATTTCTAGTAATAATTCTGGCGATGGTGAGATTCAACACTGATCGGTGAAATCAATGTGAATAGGGTAATATTCAGAATAATACATGGATTTATAGCTCTATCAAACCTCTCCTCCCTTGACTCTACCAAAGACCTCTGGTTGACCCTGGACTTACACTGCCAAGTTGACATCTCTCTAGTCTCTCAGCTACCAAAATAATAAGGTGGCCCTGAAGGGACATCATAAATCACAAAAATTATGCCAATCCTCACAACTTTCCCTGAGAAATACTGTTTATTTAGTGATAATATCGACAACCATTTGATATGTATTAATTTTAAAAGTTTCTGCTTGTGTCTGTCTTCCAAGAGCAGAGTGGATTAGGGGGGAAAAATCATGTTTTTGAACACATTATTTTTGTAATACAATATTTTGTCAAACATATTGCACAAAATATCCAGAGACCATGATCTCGTACATAATAGACCTACAGAGGAAGTTTCTACTATCAGTCCTGTCAGTGTTGGGGTCATCTACTGAAGATGAACTGAATTACCATCTGTTTATCATGGACAATGGCTTGGTATAAACACCCTAATAAGGTATCTGTTGTGACCATTCAATGGAAAGCACAGACAATTCTACTGTCCCCCTTCCATCCCATCAACCTAAAGGCCTACATGTCATACAGATCACTTTCTTTAAATATCAAATTTGATAAATAATTTCAAACTTGATTGACGATACAAATTTGAATTAAATGGAATATTTATCACATTGTATATGCACTCTAAAAATAAAAATTAATGAAAAAATGTTTTTCCAGTATAGACTAATTTAGAAATATTTCACAAATAGACAGCATATTTAGGAGAAAAATCAATATGCTAAACTGAAATTGAAAATAAATTTTAATTGTGTTTTGTGGTCATCAAGTATCATGCTTATGTTCCACCTTTTTTGTTGATTTTCCCACCATTTATGAGCTACCATCAATAAACTGCAAGGGTAAACTGCAGCTCAAGTTCATCGAAATAGAATCAATAGTTGCAGATGTAATTAAAAAGCTCAGCCAATCATTATGGATGTCTAGCTTACCATAGGGGGGATACATGACAACAGCTGCTATAGATCTCATGATACTGTTCCAATCTATTACCTTTTCTCAGTAAGATGAAACTCTATACAGGCAAATCAATCATTTTCAAAGAAAAAAAAAGGTATCATGAACGTGGAAAGGTCAGAAAATGTAACTGCAGGTAATTTTTTTTTCCTTGCTTTTTATCACTGGTGTATACATGTAGATGCGGGGGCGCATGGGAGCCACAGCCCCGATAGGTTACAGTACATGACCAAGAATCATAACAAAAAAGATGAAAATAAAGAAAAGGAAAGGAAAAGGGTGAAAAAATGATTTTATTTACTATATAAAAGTCCATCAAAATTGTTTACCTTATTTAATACACATGTATTATAATAATACATAAAACAAGGTCAAACATTTCGCTCGCTCTTAACAATTTCGAAATCTTGCATCATTTGCCACATTTGGCCCCCTCAAATTTTTTTGCTCTCTATTATTGCCTTTTTTACTAAACTCTCAAGACATCGTACTACGTCATTTTTTACAAAGCTGTTGCTAAGCTTTATAAGCCAAGAAAGTCAATATCTGGGACTACTTTAAGCAATGAGAAGAAATATTTCGATATAGATCTACTTACACTATTCTCATAGAGTTCATGTGCATCAGTGACCCAATCAGTAAAGGAGTACCTACATACCCTAGATTATTGATTTGAAATGCACATCGAGGTTTACAATACGTGAGTGGAGAAGCTTGGATACCACGCTAATAATCCTTTATTCATGGGTGCTTTCACAAATGGTACAAGAAAATTCAGATATTCCTTGTTTTGTTTCCATATTGTCAAAGTACTATCACAATATCCAACCCCTTTTTTCTCTATGAAGCAACACATACTGTATCATAGCAAATTGATTTATTAATGAATATTGCCTTTGAAAAATAATTCAGCAAATCAAATAGGACAAAATGGAAATAAAAAGGAACATTTTGCATAATAAAGGCAATTAGCACACCAAAAGTTTTTTAATTGTTGGGTTTTCATTGTGTTTTAGAGCTTAACTGGCCAATGCACTCCAATGACTCCACGTAAACAATTTCATTCTCAATCAAAGCAATGATAGCTACAATAGTATGCATTAGATTTATCATTGTACTTTTACATGTACCGTATATCTCTCCCTTTCTATAGACTAAAGGATAATCACATAATCCATTTTCAGCAAGCAATGGGATGGAAATAACTGGGACATCAGGGGCAAACAACAAATCAAGTTATAAAAGGCATAATCTGTCAACAATAATCCTCTGGATACAGTTTTGTAAACAAAATGACCTCCATAAAAACACATCTCATTATGCACAAATAGAGCTGACTTTAATGATCAGTGACAAAAAAAACTTTCAAACCCTGAGTTCACATAAACACTGTGACACAGATACACCCAAACAGTACACTGCAAGAAACAATGGTGTCAAAACTACACATACACACACCTGTACAGCACATGGGTTCCCCGAGGATCACATCAAGCTATTTAAACCAGTGTTAAATTCATGGTTTCACTGTAACACAAAAATGCACAGGTGTTATCATAACACATTGTGCTTGTTATTTCATCACTATTTGGTGTTACTTGAAAATCCATGGTCTTTAACACCTGAAGGTATGGTCCTTCGGAGCACTGACTGGTGTTATTCTTAACACTCTTTGTTTTACAGTATACAGACTACAGTGTATAGTCACTGTAAAACATTAATGCTGAATTATGTAAGCGTGTGTTCCTAAAATTCTGAAAAACAGAAGGTTGATGATGCTACTGTAATCATTTCTGCATAAAGTTTCAGCATTCTCTATCCATTTTTGCATACATGATTTATAATTATTTCTAGAACACAATGTTCCATTCATATCATATATATGTCTCACAGAGAGAAGCCATACATATATCAATGAAGTGGAAACAAGTAAACAAAATCTCTTTTAGTGAACAAACCTTACCACCCTGTAGGTGGTCTGAATCTACAATATTGTTGTCAATATCAGTATTTTTGTTTTGATTTTTTAGTACCATTAACTCATTTGAGGTGCATTATATGCAGGAATGCAATCTGATGACCAGGGTAATAATGTATATGTATCTGTAGAGCACCTGGAAACATTGTTCTTATGTATTATAAGCGATAAAAGTGGAATATTATTATATTAATTCCAAAAATAGGAATGTCACAATAATGCCCACAAGCCAACGGACATATTTTCCAAAAAGTTAGAGATGGGCTGAGGCACAACAAAATTACAATCAACAAGAAATTAATGACATAGATGTAATATGGAAAAAAATAGATAAAGCAAGACTGAGGAGTATTTCTGTCTCATCCTCACGAGTGAGTCAACAAAATTAACAAAAGGCTAAATGCTGCAATCGAGGGAAAATAATTAGTCGCATCATCCAGTAATGATATGCGCAAGGTCGCAAATGGCAGTATCGTAATTCCAATATCAGTGAAAATTATTTTTTTGTGGCCTGACAATTGTTTGTAAAATGGATGGTATTAATATCCAGAGGAAATGAATTCGCTGTCGATGTCTGGTTGGCAAATCACCACTTGAAGGTTTATTGATTCAATGACCGAATTCAAGGAGCAAATCCTGAATAAGAGAGGGGAGGAGCCACAAATTATAAAAATTTCAAGTTATAGTAGTTTCAGAGAATTTGCCTGGTGAGGTAATATTGAAAGAAGACCTTTGCACCGAATTCCTGCTTATCTTGGATACACAGAAATGCCCCCAATTAAAAAGATCAAAATCCATAAAATGTTCTTTTTATTCAAAATGATGTCAGCAAATCATGTTATGATATGAAATGGATTCTGCAATGAGCTTTGAAATGATCGACAGATAACCAAGAATAATTATCACATCTGCAGAGCTAAATATTTTCCTTTTTTCAAAATGAATGTACCGGTAATGCAATTTGAAAAAATATTCCCATAACTATATATAAATATGTAAATAGGGTCTATATGTTAGGGTTCATTTTGTACACTGCACGTGTAGAAGCATGCTTCTCTACTAAATCTTATGGGCAAAATAAAAATGTAAATGTTTGTGCATTCACTAGACCATCACTAAGGATTTGAGCTGTGTTCAGGAATTGATTGTTAACCAATGAACAGTTACCAGTTAAGCCGCTTAGTGAAGACTGTTATATGCACTCAAGTGATTGTCAAAAAGCTTTCTTGCAATAAATTGTTTTGCAAACCAAAGTACTGACCAGGTCTTGAGAAAAGGGGCATCCCATGTCAAGCATTTCAGACACCTAATTTGAGGCAATTTAATTCCATTCTCTAGAAACATAATGGTGATTTGATACTTTTGCCAATGTGGAAGCAACGTTTGTGTTATATCCCTCAAAGAAATGGGCCTACCTGAAAGATAGAAGGAACTTTTGAAAATTACAAGTACTTTCAAAGAAATTTCTCAAAAATTCACTGAGATATTTGTTGTGTGAAAGCAAATTAAGAGTTAGGGTTAGTGTTAACACTATTTTACCGTGTTTACACATTGACTCGGCTCGCGTGTTGAATCCGCGAGCCGGGTTGAAGACTGCGAAGAAGGGATCAGAGATCGCGTTCATACATATGAAAAGGCGAGTTCAACACGGCTCGCGGATCTCGAACGGAAGAAGAATTATGACGTCGCAAATTAAAGGCGGGAAATTCACCGCCGGAATCGAATCTTGTCCGTGCGAACAACAACAATGCCAAAAGTGAAAGCGCGCGCAGTGACCTAGGTCAAGAGAGTTCGACACGGCTTTCTGTTTACACACGAAAAAATTGCCGAGTCTGACTCGGGTCGCGGGTTGAAACCTTCGATTTTGTAGGATCGATAAAGCCGTGTTCGACACGGCTCGCGGATCACTCTGATCGCGTTTACACAGCATAAAATTGCCGTGTTGAGCACGGCTCTCGTGTTCAACCCCCGAGCCGAGTCAATGTGTAAACACGGTATAAGTGAGAGGAAAATAAAGGCATATCATTGTTCACTTTGTATAAGAATGAGAGAGTTTTGTTGCTGGCTCATGAAATCTTCGTTTGGTTCAGGTATGTGTGAACAGGTCAAATATTATATATTTGGTATCTTGAGGCCTGTAGAAGTGCTCATAATTTGAGGGTATTTTTGTGAATGGTCAGGTATGAAAGCACCAACATTTTCCAGAACATTGGGGCACAAAATGAATAAGCTAAGATTCAGGATGCAAAGGGATAACTGGAGTGGGATTTTCTACCAAAAAGATAATAAGGCAAGCCCTGAAATCGCACCTCAGTCAAAAGCTGATGCTGGAGCATGCGTTTCCAACATCCGACACCAGGCAAAGTGCTCTCAATCCTGCTCAAACCTAAAATGGTGACTTGTTTGTTTTTTATCAGAATATGTAGGATTCTTTGATTATTTTTTATTTGCTTTACATTTATTATTTTATTATTTTACTTTTTTTTATCTAATTACTCCATTTTTTACCATCATGACCATAGATAGATATCATGGCACCTGTGGCCCCTTACCCTTGTCCCCAGCCCCCCCCACCCCCTCTGTGTCACTGGATAATTGAACAATTAGCAATCAGAAAAGATTATTTTTAAATCTCTTCAATGACATTTCAAATTAATTCTTGATCATTGAAATGGCCGTACAAAATAGGAAATTGAATTATCTGGCCAACTGGAGGCCAATTAAATACAACAATGGTCTCATTTTCTATCACACTGTCTTGAAGTTGAAATAGAATTAGAAATTTATTTCCATTTGTTGTCGACCTTCCTATGTACATACTCATTTCTACATGTAATACTATTTTGTATGCCATCCTGAAAAAGAGACATAGAGTATATTTCACTCATTTTTCTTTTCAATTAATTTTCTAATCAGCCAAAATAATCCCATTCCTTTCAGTGGCGTTCTTTTTCAGAATGAATTAAATACTTAAATAAGACAAACAAAAACAAAATCTACAAAAGGGTCTGTACAAAAATTAGTGGAATTATAAGAAATAACATTTATGCTGTGAGGGTAGAACCAGAAAAGGTATTTTTTTTCTTTGTGCTCAATTGGCCAGTGAATTTACAAACTTGCTCAGACCTAATTTTCGGTAAAATTTTCTAAACTTATATTTTTGGAATATTCTAAAAGCCCATCAGTCTCTCTATTGATTTGTCAAATTTCAGATCAAAATTCATATTATTTAAAAAGGGCATATTTAAACACAATTATCTCAAAATCATGTTTTGGAGACCAGCCAAGGTTTGAGCCAGTTCGTAAAATCACTGACGAAGTTAATAACAGTCAGGCCCACAAAATATTTCATTTATGGCTGAACTCAATTAAAATAAGAAAACAGGAGTTGTTTACAAAATTATTTCTCTCACTCCCGAAATAGGTTGTTTGTCCTATAAAGGCCTACCTCCTACACAATCTACATGAAATATAATCTTGAGCGATCTCTGCTTTCTATCTGGTGATATTGCTTGCACAATCTTGGTGGTCTAAATAAGAAGAGGTTACAGCTGGACAGCTGATGATGAGGGCAAATGTTTGATGAAGATGATGCTTTCTTTGTTGACCTCTTGCAGAAGGACCAAGTATCAAATGAGTTTGCTCAGTGAGTTAATGTTTACCTAAGTCCTTGGTACATAAACTTGAAGAGTGTGTGTGTTTTATATGGCAAAGGCACAGGGAAGACTTTAACTATTCACTTTGGCAAATGTTATGCAAGATATGAATAAATGTGGAATATGTAAATTTTCAACGACTTTGAGTACAAAAAAACCATAAACATGTACACCAGGAGCAGTAGACCATGTACATGAAATGTACAGTATGTTTTGTACAGCTTTCAGGTAATTTATCAGCAATGATAAACAAATGTTTGAATACATGTACACTGTACAGAATAATTATGTGACCAGTATCAAGAGCCCACTTTACATGCACAGGCACACCTAACATTTTCATGGTTTTGTTTCATATTTTTGCGGGTGGTAACCGTTTTTTTAATAGAAACGATAGTTACAACAAATCAACTTTTTGGTGCGTAATGCCACTTCGTTCTTTTTTCATTAATTATAACTATTCTACTCTAGTTTTATCTGGTATGAATGAAGGGGTCTGACAACAATGCAGGCATCTCATTTTATCCCTGCCCCTCCAGGAATTCAATGAAGATGGATGATATCAGGATGTTATAAGGAAGTGAGGCATAACCTTGTTTGAAAGGTCTCATTCATCAACCGTTTATTGACTTGAACTTGAGGATTCATCATTGGTATACCCAACGCAAACAAAATTATACCCAAATGATATTTGTTCTATTTGTTCTATCAAGATTTAGTGTCATTAAGATGTAATCTAAACTATTCACATAATATCATAATACAGACAAGCTTAAAATAATCCTCTTTTCCAAACTCATTAAAGGACAAGTCCACCCCAACAAAAACTTGATTTGAATAAAAAGAGAAAAATTAAACAAGCACAACACTAAAAATTTCATCAAAATCGGATGTAAAATAAAGTTATGGCATTTTAAAGTTTCGCTTATTTTCAATAAAATAGTTATATGAACGAGCCAGTTACATCCAAATGAGAGAGTTGATGACATCACTCACTCACTATTTCTTTTGTATTTTATTATATGAAATATGAATTATTTTGATTTTCTCATCATTGGCATGTAAAATGAAGTTTAATTCCTCCCTAAACATGTGGAATTCCATTATTTTAATATTTTGTGCTTCAGGCAAGGAGGTCCTAATCGTCAAATTCCTAAAAATTGAAATATTGTATAATTCAAACAATAAAAAACAAAAGAAATAGTGAGTGAGTGACATCATCGACTCTTTCATTTGGATGGAACTGGCTCGTTCATATAACTATTTTGTTGAAAATAAGCGAAACTTTGAAATGTCATAACTTTCTTATTTTACATCCGATTTTTGATGAAATTTTCAGCATTGTGCTTGTCTGATTTTTCTCTATTGATTCAAATCAACATTTTTCTGAGGTGGACTTGACCTTTAAATAACAGTTCTATGGCTGAAGATGCTGATTTGCAAGATATTATGTGTGCATGTACATTGCAAATATTCATATTGTAGTAATTGTTTTGTTAACTTCTTTTTTCTCTTCCAATTTTCTGTCTAACTTCGTCATAATTGCCTACATGATAAATACAATGCAGTGTCAATGACTAAATTTACTTTTTTTCCAATTTGGCTTTGACCTTTTTAGATTTAAACAATAGTAATTGTTTTTTTCTTCCTTTTGCCCACCAATAATGTACAAAAACTAAATACAGAATTACTAAAGCAAAGTACAATGAAAGGCCCTACAAAGAACTGAAATCTCAGACAACATCCCATATCCATCCTTCCATCTACCCCTCCCCCCCCCAAAAAAAAAACCTCGGACAGTTGGTATTAATCACTCTTCCACCACCATTGGTATTCAAGTCATGATTTCCTGTGCATGAGCCTGCATTCGATAACTGGGGTAAAGCGGAAAGAATACCCAGTACCTATGAAAATTCACTGACCCCCATTCACAAACATCCCAATGCATACCAAATGAGGAATGGGATATGGGGGGACCAGCCAAGTTCTGTGATGTGATATATTGCCTCTGAAGTGGATTGGCCAACAATTTATGAAATTATGATGTGCATTCTAAAGGGGCTTGAAAAATATGAGTACCTGGGTCAGCGAGGGAAGATTGAATGGTGGAAAAGGGCAAGTGTGGCCAGACTTTCTGCTACAGATTGCATGATACAAAAGCCATTCTTACAATTGAGATACAAGCTCGAACCCATTAAAAAAAAGTCCATCCTAGCACCAAAATAATATAGCCCTAAATGAGCCATGCCACTATTAAAACATCATCTTTTGTATAAATGTATACGTAGGGGCCTTATTTCTCAGCTTTCTCACTGTTTACTACAAAAAAGCTTCAACTTTCAAGGTGCAGCAAAAAAATAAAAATCATATTCCAATATTAAGCTGGAATAGAAATGAGCCAGACAGTTACGAAGACTTTATCTCAGGAGGCACATGTATTGAGTTAGGGTGAAAGTTTGGAAAAACAATGACCTTTACTCAACAAACCAAACAACCAAATCAATGCCACATTTGTGGGTTTGTAATGCAGAGGACCTAGGGCTCTGTTTCCAGACCATTTCACTCTCTCCAAAGGTGGATATTCTCAACAGACCTCGGTTTGAAATAGTAATGGTATCTTAGTAACAAATAAAAAAGAAATACTTTTCTGCCTGAATTCATTGCTCATTTGTTTGTGGTCATGTTGGTTCTCATTCCTTTCAAATGCAAACAATTTATTCATCTAAAAGGAGTCTCAATGTTTCTATCACTGAAATGGAGCAAGAAAAGTGGGTTTAAAACTTAAATAACAAAAACTTGAGAAGCCACTATCAATCTCACATCAAAGAACTTCATATTCCAAAGACAAAAATAAAGGTGTCTTTGAGGTTGTTTGCTATTGAAAGTAGGACTTTGCAGTAGATCATCACCAGATAAAGTTCTTCATTTCTCTGTTGACGTGTCCAAATAGTCATTACTTGGCTTACAAACATCATGAAGCCATCTACCAGGGCGTGAATGCAAGACTAAACAAACCTCCTGTCGACCCTGGACATGCACTTTTCATCCAGCCTTTGTTCATTGTCAGGAACAAACTCTGAGGGGGCGCCTGGGGTCACACAGGGGTCAAAGTTCACTGTCATGAGCCAATCAGGGCAGATGTACTCCAGCAGGATTTTCCATTTGTTTTTACATGTCATAACACTAAACATGTGAGAGAGACATCACAATTGGGTTGTGTCTTTGAAATCCACATAAACACCAAGAACAAAATGTGCATTTAGCTCTGGCAATGAACCAAAGAATAGATCCAGATGTCAGGTCTTCAAAAAAATGAATTCTATCTAAATATGCCATCATTTTTCATGGAAAATGAAAACTGAACTTTCCTGAAAACTTTGTGATATTGTTAGTAATTTGTATATTGGCCTACCTTTGGTATATATTCATAAGACCATTCTTTTAGGATTTCAGAAGGGTTTCAATAATTTTCATTTTGAAAACAGGCATTCTCCACAATAGATAATTTTTTTTTTTACAAAATGGCATTATGCTTTTTATTTCAATACCTTTTTTAAAAAGAAAACAGAAATTTGGATTGGTTTCCCATATCGAGATCATTTGACATTTTATTTTTTTATAATTTATGTATCCTGCATGAAGTCAGAGACATAAATTCATGAAGTAGGTCCATCATAATTAACTTAGCTATCAGATTACGTCGATTCTGAAATTTGAAGTTGGTGTCAAATGCATGCATCCACCAGCATGATTTTATCCATTAATATCCATTTTCAATATATGGTCAAGGGGTTGAGACAACAAGGACATGTTATGTAACTTGTCTAAAAAGCAGGGTCACAAATTGGAGAGTTTTGTTGTCGTTTTCAGTGAACTAGGTATTGTTTAGTTTACTTTGCAGTCAGTACAACTACTGCAGCCCATGCTCCAGTAGGGTGGGGTTAGTTCATTTCACAGTAATTTTAACAAGCGGATTAAGACACAGTTCTCACTACTTTCCTAAAACTAGTTTAACGTGTAGTGAGAACGGTCGAAGCGGTCTTGGAAGCGATCTTCCAAACCGGTTCAGAAAACCACCTCGCTATGTAGTTTTCGAGATCGCTTTGCCTCTTTAAACTGGTTTCAGCTTAAGTGAGGACACAACCGTTCTTTAGGAAGCAATCTTTGCACATTTTGAGCGCGCTTCTCCACACGACAGGCGTAGAATGCTTACGCTGCAGTTTTTAATTTCGCACGAAATGTGTCACCCCACTGAGAGCGTTTCCATAGCAACAAGATCGCTTTAACGTGAAGTGATTTTGAAAACTAGTTTTAGAAAGCTTAATGAGAACGGCCTCTAACATCACCCAACCCCTCCCCCCCCCCATCTAAATCTATATTTCAACTAATATAGTGATTGATGTAAAAGAAAAGTTTTGACTAGAACACATTTTATAGAAAAGAAAGGATTGAGGGAAACAGGGTTCAAACAGAGGTTGCAAACCATTTTTTAGCAGACCATCAAAAGGAAATATTGTTTCGACCGCAAATAGGAAAGGGAAGTTTTTCGCAAAGTAATAAAGGCGATGTGGTTCATTTTAGAGTGATCTCTCAACAAAAAGACCAAATTCATGCTGTCAACTTTCATTCAAGTTTTCTTGACAGCTACTTGTATTCTTGTGAAAATTTGAGTAAAAAGTAATGATGTTGTTCTGCAATGATCACTATAGTTCTATCATAGTCAAAAGAAACCCACAGTGAAGTCCTGTTCCACTCTGCAACTACTGCTATATACATGTACAGTGCGTCCCAGAAAAAACGAAACCGATATTTAGCAATGATTTATCACAACTTAATCACAAATACAATAGACAAATGACCTACCAATGTAAAGCTATGAATCTCCTCTCTCATCTGATATTACTTAAATTATTCCTCATTCACGCATGAGTGAGCAAATACAATTTGAAGAAAGGATACCAAAAAATTTTTGTATCTGAATTTTAAAAAGAAAATCACATGCCTAAAAAGTTCAATATCTGCTCTTTAATTTGATACCTAAATCACAAAAAACGTTCAAGAAGTAAGAAAGTTACGTTCCTTCGAAACAATGCTTGTATTTCCATAATTTCATTAAATAAACATGTTTTCATCGGTTTCCCAAAGAAGCTATCGCATGGTTAACAAAAGACTTAATGCATGGGTGATCGTCAACAAAACGGAGTATCGAGTGAGTTTGAACGCTAGCCTGTAAACCTCTTCATTTTATCAAATTATTGAAATTCTAGCCTTATTTCAAATAACCAGAACTTTCTTATTTCTTGACCATTTTCTGTAATTGAGGTATCAATTAAAGAGCAGATATTGAACTTTTTAGAAATGTGGTTTTCTTTTTGAAACCCAGATACAGCCCACCAAATTACTTTTTGGTATCCCCTCTTCAAATTGTTTTTGCTCACTCATGCATGAATGAGAAATAATCTAAGTAATTTCAGATGAAAGAGGAGATTCTAAGCTTTACAATGGTAGGTTATTTGTCTATTGTATTTGTGATTAAGTTATGATAAATTATCGATAAATCTCGGTTTCATTTTTTGTGGGATGCACTGTATATTTTATAGCAATTGATTTGGGGTTTTGCCAGAATCAAGAAAATTTAACCTTTGACCACCTAAGAGCTGCAACAAGTTTGTAGGAATAAAACATTTGCCAGAAGTTTGCAAAATTGTTGGCTAGTTTTACACATTTTCCAAGTCAATTTCTCCTCGGGTGCTTTCAAACTGACTTGATCATCAAAACTCCAGTAATTTACAACTTGTTTAGGCCTAAAATTCTAAATAACCATTTTCTGCATTCATATACCCACCTGAACTAGGACTTAATACTCCTTTTGGAGTATTAAGTCCTAGTTAAGAACCTTATGCTCAGAGCTTGATAGATGAACTGTATTAAGCCTACATATTCTATGTAAATACATGTATGTATAGCAGACTTTACCAACTTCATCATTTTTTTTTAACTGCATCATCCTTTCTGACATATAATTATCAATTAGAAAATTACAATGCAAGCACACACAAGCATCATTGGGAGTGTATTGAACCCTATGACACTCTATTGGTCTAATAACCCCAAATCTTGTTAGAACAGTCCAGTGGCTACAAAGCTGACAGAATGGGATTAACCCATAGAAGGCTACTTTGGCTTTTAATAGAGGAAAAGATTTATTCAGGGTTTTAGAGGGAGGATTTACTAAGGTTCAGAGGAAGTACCATGCCCTTTAAGACTTGTCCGCTAAACCTGTAAAGCCAAGATGTAGGCCCTATAGTTGGCAAGGACTGCAAGCTGGTCAAATAATAGAAATGTTTGATGCCTTGTGGTGAGGAGGGTGAGAGAACTTCTAGTTCAGTGGCATTTCTTCTGCGTGGAGCCAGAAAGGTGTTAACTCTTAGTAAATCAAAAGCAGATAGATGCTTCATACATTACAGAAAATACACTGAAAGAAAACAACCCTTTGCATATCGAGTAGACAATATCTACAAATATCAATCTCACATTATTACATGTAGGTTTTAAAGGTTTCTATGTCAACAGCTAGGGCCTCACAAAATGTCTGCAAGAGAAATTATATATCTCTTGAAAATAGCATTCCCACACATCATCAACTATAAATATAGTCTTTACTCTGTATCTGATATAGAATGAGAAAACAGAAAACCCTGGAATAAACTGAAGTTCTTCCTCTTCAATGACACTGTCACATGCATGCTGATATGTGATCCTTTCTCACATGATAAACATGGGATTCTTCAAAAGCCACTCTTTTGACAATGGTTCCTTTGACCTCAGTATAAAGATGAAATGTCAACTGATTAGCCATCCTATACAAGTATCATCCAATGATAAGCAAATGCACGAAACAGAAACAAGCTCCTTATGAAAATATACAGCCAGAGAAATAAGTTTCGGATGGAAATGGTGAAAACATCATTTTGGTCACCAAATACCAGAGTATGAATAATGAATGATTCACATGTGACAAGATTCTTATACCCCTTTCACGCTGCCCTCTTCATTTTTCACCGGCGAACTTCTCCGCCTCGCATTCCTCACTTCACCGGCGAAAAAAAAAATGTACCCTTTCGCACTGACATTTTTTCACCGGCGAAAGTTCAATGGGCGATTCGAGGGTATCTACTTGGCCACAGCATTCAGCTGAGCTTGCAAGTAGTTGCGCGCGGAATCTCGGTGCAGGGGACTTCGGGAGAGAAAAAATTTGACCTCTGACGTCATTAAAGAGGAGAAGTTCTCCGGTTTGCTTTCATACTGGCTGTTTCACCGAAGTTCTCCACCTCTAGAGGTGGAGAAGTTCGCCGGCGAACTTCACCGGTGAAGTTCTCCTGTGTACCTTTCATACTGGACATTTTCCCCTTCGCTGGCGAACTTCGCCGGTGAAGTTCGCCGGTGAAAAGCGCACTGTGAAAGGGGTATTAGATTTACTCTTCTGGAGGGTTTGGTGAAGTCCAACAGTATTTCTCCTCTTGTCAAGGATACTTGGTAGTGTCCTATAAAATTCATCAGCAACGATACATTAACAAGGTTATTGAATGTTATTTTATTTTTATGGAGAGTTTGGTAGAGTTTACTAAAAAATAATTATCCTCCAGTCAACGTATCATTGGTGCTGCCCTACACAGAGTTTATTGACAACAATGCATGACAACAGCCATGGTAGAGGATATCCCCCAAAGACATCACTCATCAGCAGAAATGCACCTTCACAACCAGGTCAGTGTTATCCCATCCTCATTGACTCAACCCCTGGCTTCCTAACCTGGATAACTTGAGGCCTTCAATGATGGAAGTCTACTCAGTGCAAGTAGAGGTCAAACCCAACTTGAAGGTTTGAACCCATGACAGGAAAGAACAGTCTGAATCGGACAAGTTGGAGACTAGTCACTAGTTCACCCCCCCCCCATCAGAATGTACCCCTGCTCCATGCCAATAACTGCAATGAATCCATCTGACCAAGGGTGTACTACTAGTAGGTCGATGGTCTGACTCAAGACATATAGGCCTACTTTTAAATCAAAATCTAAAAATCTACATGTAATTTCCATCAAAATGTGCCATGAAAAATTGAAAGATAATTTTCTAGATCAGAGTAGACAAATTCTGCTACTAATTCATGGGCACAGATTAGCTTTTAATAGAGTTTTGACAAAATTAAAAACTTTGGAAAATCTGTTTAATATGTAGGCCTATTTGTAGAGACCTCTGATGCACTGATTGTTGTTAAATAAAAGCAGCATACTACATTGTTCATTGCTTATTATCTCTTTCTCCCCTCTCTCTCCATAAGATATCCATTAATACAGCGATGAAAATAATCTAATGCAATCCTTCCATGCATATGCTCTCAATCCCAGGGCACTATTGAGGTAACCATTAAAATCTCTTTGAGATGAGCTTCCCAAGATCCAGAGAATCCATAATTCACTCAAGGGAAAAACTAACAGAAGTCATTCTCCTCTCGCAGACATCATAATTTTACCCCCAATGAAGATGCCGACCAAGAAACCACATTGCATCTCAAAACCGATACAACTAAGCCGATTGGGTACTGAAAAAAAACATCCTGAAATACCGAGACATATTGCCAATATTTATCAATCAATTCCATTTTCCTCTCTTAATCCAGTTGGGGGAGAAATTACCGGACCCTCGACTTAACCATATCAAAAATATTACGGGAGCACTCGAGTATGCATGGTACAGGACAAGCAAGCTGAGAGTAACGGGACGACCCAGCTCAGCGTATATTATGTAGGCTATATTAAGCCATATACAAATGAACTTGTGTGTACACATGCACATGGACTAGATTTCTTTGGAATGAATTAACCTCCCAGTCTGATTGGAGGTACAAAAGGGCACGATCAAGGCGAAGGCACGTGGTTATCAAATTAATTTGCAGACGAAAGTGAGCCATTTCTTCAGCTTGATTAAATCGGGGAGTTTACATTTCAGCAGCAAATTGATACCACTGTGCTAAGGAAAGCAATTATCTGAAAACTACTTCAGATACAGGGGGAAATGTAGACAGAGAGAGGATGCAAGGTTAAATGCACAAGGGATCCTAAAAATCGCTATACTACAGCACTGGCACCTTACAATATAAGGAGCTCTATCACAACAATACCTAAATAAAATCTGTCTCAAGTTCAGGGTCATGCATTTATATGATTTGATTATTTTTCATCACTCTAATATAATCAAATTTGGAAGAAATCTGTATCTCATTAATATTAAAGTCAGAGGAGGTACAAACAACATTTTCTGTAAACTTGTCTTAGACCTCACTGTGCATACCCAAATATTCATTTGATCAATTATCATGTTCCTTTTGATACATATTTGCCTAGAAAGACTTTCATACAATGTATCTAGTCATGAATCAGACAAGAATCAATGTAATATAAAGTAAAGTGTTCAATACATGTCGATGAGCATTCCTCCTAATGGGTAATCGTTATCTTGATCCTTATGATCACAAGAAACATAATTTCTTAAACATGTAGGCCTATGCAAGTATCAAAAATGAACTTCTCCAGTCTAAAAAAAATATACTAGAACCTATCCCATTTGGAACATGTGCCACGCAAAATCCAAATGGCCATGAATTACAGATTCATGCCTTGGAAACAAATCATGCTCCAAATCGAAATAATAATAGCAACATCAAAATCATTACACCTCGTAAAATGTAAATAGCGTACAAGTCAAAACCATGTTTGAAGCAATTGCGGAACAAGCTCAAGAAGCAGCAACGCACCCTTTGAAACGACACAAGACCCATATACGCATCTGCTAAAGTCATGCTCATTATCAAGAATGGCAGGAATTTTCTGCAGCCCCGACTCTTGAAATCAATCTACCAAATTTGTCGGCTACAATGACGAGATTTACAGCTTCCCCCTTGAAGAGACGTCTATACATCTGTGCATATAGTAGTGCAGGGGTGGGCAAAATGTTGGTTGGTATTAGACCGGGTTTGGGGGATGGGGGTGATGGGGGAAGGGACAATCCGTATAAAGGCTTCCTATGGCTCTCAGCTATTTAATTTTTTTCTTAAGTATTTCATTACAATCATAGAAATCATCAATTTTTTATCAACACCAGTAACGTCAAAAGTAGAAGGGTTTTACATTTTAAAAGGGTTTTTAATTTTTAATATACTGCAGGTTAAGAGCACTTTCTAGAGAGTAAATCCATAAAACTTTGCCATAGCTTGTTTCATTGGAAGGACTCATAAAAATGAAATTATTGCTGTTTGAAAAAGAACTTAACAAACCACAAGTAGATATACATGTATGTTTATATTAATGTACACATCAAGAAATAATCCTCTATAGCTGCTATTTAATAAAGCATTATGTCTATGATAGCTGGCCCATGCATCCTGATATTCGTAATATAGAAATTATGTAAAAAAATTAATAGGCCTGCATTCTAAAGGTATGAAAATATTTTATACGCTCGCAGGAAAAACAAGCCAAAAAGCTACCATTTCCACAAAGATCACATGACATATTCTAAATATAAGTTAAGCTGGAAATGTCAGACCTGTGGTAGCTCCAATACGCTAGCCAGTTCATCCTATTCAGTTTAAAGTGGTATATAATTTGCAGAAGAGCATGCACTTCACATGCATGCATATCCCTTCATTAAATCTGCTGGTATCAAATAAGGCTTCACGTTTCAAAGAGCAATGAGATCATTTATGAATCCTTCATTCTTTTTTCCTGTGCATGTATTTGACAGTGTTTATTACATATACTATTCATCATTTGTGTAATTTTTACGCACAATAAAGGACTGCTAGAGCTGCCCTATTATGAAAATTGTGAATGCCATGATGCCCATGAAACAACTGTTCATGTGCATGAATGTATCTGATTTATAAAGTACATTGTAAATGTAATTGAACAGTCCTTTTCAATTTCAGATCATTTAAAATGTGAGATACTTGAACACGATAGCTTACATGCACATAGCAGACAAAGGCATTAACAGAGTATTTTGATACGGATATGATGGGAAAATGGCGTAATTAACAACATGAAATATCTCTTCCCTATTAATGCCTTCCCTTATCTATTCTACATGTATTTGTAATAGCAAAAAAATAATTAACCACCATCCCCCCCCCCCATGCTGGCAAGCATTGCTGCAGAAGTGTGTGCCTGATACAGTATTACGCTTTAATGTTAGTCCCACCCCCTATCAAGCGTGATTCAAATTAAATTGATTCTTAATCCCTCTCTATAATATTCACTAAACAGGGCACTTCCCATTGTGTAATCTCATAATACAAACAATCAACCCCCTGCCCCTACCCATAACATATCTGACCCCCTTTATGATTACCAAGTAGTAAACTAACCCCTGGGGCTAGTCAACAACAGGATACTCAATTAATTAGTCAAGACTCTGCTAATGAAGATGAGATAATAAGACAGCTATATCTGGGGAATGCATAAAGGAGGCCGGTCATATACTGTACATGTACCAACACAAGGCAGTCAAATACAGTTCAACCTGAGCCCCAGTAACACAAACATTTACAATTGATTGTGCAGATAATTTTTATGATCGATTGCAATTGTCAAAGGTCTGCCATACAATCATTTGTTAAACCTTGTGAATACAGCCCCCAGATGTGCATGCATTTTTAAAAAGTACACATAAGTCACACATAAATGTAAGTCATTACTAGCAACAAAATTATTGTTCATATATTATTTGTAAATAGACAACTAAAATATATTCACAATGCAATCTCAATTACATGTACATTATAACTGATCAAATTTATATGACTTAAATTGGGGTAGAGACTGCATCAGGAGCCGATGTATTCTTCAAGAGATAATGACCTAACCAGTAATGACTTTGACGGGGTCAGTAAAAGTGTAATCTCATTAGCAATGCATAAATCTTTATTTCCATATGTGTTTGGGACTACATACAGGGTAAATGTTTGCTATTTGAATATTATCAGTGCTACAGGGAGTATGGAGATTACAGAGGTAAACATAAAAGATTGGAAAGGGATAAATCATCCTTAAAGGTAAATGCTAGTTTTGGTAATGATATCAAAATGAGTACAGAATCCAATGAAATGACCACCAAAGTGTCTGTATAAATAAAATGTATGTGCCAAAGGATTCTGGAAGAAATTGTGTAATTGCTGAAAAATCAGTAAATAAGCACAGGATTTGGGTAGAGCGTTGGGCCCGACATTCAAAGCAATACTTATACATTGTCCCACGTGCACTTATCTGTGTTGGGGATCTTCGGTGTGGACATTTTTCAGCATAGATTTCAAGATTTCACAAAGTTCAGTTTATGTAACTGTACCAGATCTAGATCCTTGATGATATACTGACAATTAAGCCTTGTTTTACAGACTTTCTCATGAAATCAGTGTTTACTGCAACTACTGGAATTTCTCTTTAAATCAGATCATGGAGCGACAAAATATTTTAAAGGCTCCTGTGTTAAATACTGTTTCTACTACATGTATTTTCCACCCTTCCTGCCCTTTATATTTTATAAAGTTTGTTCTATACCCTGCATTTTAGGCTGCTAGTTAAATATGCCAACTAAGAAACCTGTAGTTCTTATCCTTTAAACAGGGAGTGACTAGTTTCCTTATCTTAATATGAAAATAAATACAGTTTGATGGAAAAGTATTAGGTATTAATCTTTCAAATTTGCATTTTAACTTTGGAAAAACAAATATGAAAGATGTTCAATAAAAAAAATACATTTTATTTTCAAAAAGATATTACAAATTTGCAATAAGAAATTTGCATTTTTATATTAGAAATATTCAATTTATAAACCCTCCAAATTCACTTTCTCAGTCTTCAGCCTGTATATGCATGGTGAAAGTTGAGCACAAGCCCCAATCTGATTTTACGTACAAATGCATTGGAACCCTACACACCAGTCAGCCTTGTGTTCCGAATTCACTTTACACCATTCATATTCTGCCTGGAGTACTGATTGATCTTATTTGTAGTTCATTGTTAGTATAACAGTATCACCATTGTGAGCGTTAAGTGGATTAAAAGCTTTGAGCTGTTGGAAAAACATGTTTCCAAATCATAGAAAACACCGCAACAATAGAGGATTTACAAAAGGAAGCCACTCAAATTCAAAACAAAAATTGTTTCCCTCTCTCTCTCTCTCTCATCTCTTTTTATAAAAAAACAGAAAATTTGCTAAAAACAAAATATTCCTTCATTGATGAAAAAATAAATAAATACACAATTAAATCTCAAATTTAATTTTTATCTTGAGCAGGATTCTGAATTCCATTAGCAAGTACGATGACCCCAATTTCAGTTTGTGACCAATACCATTTTAAATATATTTATGAATAAGATACTGTGGTCTGAATATACATGTAATGGAATATGAACATGAAGAGAAATGAATATGCTTTTTATCCAATAATTAAGTGGTGACTCAGTTTTCCTCAACCACACAAAGTAGCATCTCTGTCAAATCAGATAAATTCATAATTCAGCTTTTCTAAATTACCCAGTGCTTGTACAATTACAGGTACTGTAGGTCCGATCGTAAATGTAACCCTCGCGCTGGAGGTTTTGTTAATCTAAATATTAGGGGATTCCCTTTGTTTTAGCCACGACGGCCGACTATGCCTGAATATTTTTCCAATCAACCTAATATCCTTGATATCGAGTTCCAACTGCATGGATGCGGATTAGTAGAAATATCATCTATATTTGCTGTATTTATTGCAAGTAGCCAAGTTCATGAGCAGTTCAGGCGGATCCCGGTTAGAATTCATCATCAACCAATGCTGACGCAAGTTCACGTGAATCAGGGGGGTATTACATAAGTCCACTGGCTTATACATGGCGATTTGACCTGCTATTTATAGTTCATTTGGATTGATATAAATGACCCATGAATTATTCTGATTAAAAGTAACACGGCATGAAATGTTGAATACACTGGCAGATGTAATATTTTTTCAGTCTTTACTTTAGTGGAATTCTGTAAATTATTGATAGACATGAAAGTAATCTAATGATTGTACCTTTTTTTTCGAAACAGAAAGAATGAGGCAGCTTTATATTTGAAAAGCAAATAATCTGTAGAGTTACTGCACTACTCAGCAAAATATATTGTAATGTTCAAGAGCATGTTTTAAGGGGGTTCCATTTTCCAGAAGCTGGTGTCTGACAGCAGTTTTGTCAAATTCAAGTCACATAAGTTCTAACCTAACCTGTTTAAAGTTTTTTATGGAAACGTAAGGAATGAAGGTTTAGTTAAAACAGAACTTTGTATAGAACAATTTTCCACCAATACAGGCTGTTGTAATAATAGCGTACAAACTACTCTGTTATGTGAATAACAATGTACATGAAGGCCTATATTTTAAAGAGCTACATGTAATCTGGTTCACACGATATTCATGTAACATGAAGTCTATTGAGTACCCCCACGTTGCCTACCTCTTGTGTTGGTGGCAGCATCAGCCAACCGCTGGAATGCATCCAAGAAGGCTGACAGGACCGTGATGGTGGCCCTAAACACACAAACAAAGAAAGAGAAACAGAAAAATAAAGGGATTGGATGATTAATGATAAGATGACATTAGAGTCATGGTATCTGACAGAAGACTATCTGTCCTGTCAATGTACCAATAAACCAGAAGGATTCCCTCCTGTGTATGAACCCTTTAACAGGCCTCACATAACTGATGAATTATAGGTGCAATGAATATGTGTGGTTTCAGTTGCACTTTAACTTTCAAAATAATAATTTATTAATATGATCTTACTCACCTCATTTAAGCAGGTAAATCATGGGTTCAGAGATCACAGGTCTACTTTCATTTTTTTTCACTTTTAATTATCAATTAGCATGAGAAGGTCCAGACTACAAATGTAATTTCATTGATATCCTGATCCAATCATTTGATATAGACCTATGATAAATTTCCTGGGTTAATGCTGAGCGCTGAAGATTATAATGACATTTAATGTAAGCATGAGACTCCATCGGAGCATTCCATACATGTAATGATTTTCATGGACATTTGCTATTTTAAGCTACACTGTATAGTCAGTGAAAATCACAGACACAAATCGTGAAAAAATGCTTCTCCGGAGCTCTACTACTATTGTATATCTTAGTTTTATTTGTGAATTTAAGCTATAAAACATGTCCTGGTCATACCATGTAAGAAAAAAACTTTTCAGTTACCTGTTTATGTTATAAGGCCAGACAGCTATTGTGGGACAGTAACTTTACAAAGGAAACCAGGGCCTTGAATTACAAAGGAAGAGGGCAGTCGACTTTCCACTCACATCTTATTACCCCCTCCCCCTTCGCCATCCCCAGGCAATTCTAGGGGTACATGTCTTTAGATACATGGATAGGAAATGAATTTGAGCCAAAATGTCATCATAACTGCCTTGATGTATTGCTACTTTTATTCCTATGCTTATACCGCCATAAATCATGAAAGATTGTTCACAAAGCGATGAGTCATCTTTTTTTGTATAAATTGTGGATATGAAAGAATAAGCATACTGTATGATTATGACAGAGAATTAGTGAAGCGGGCTAAATGTAAGCAATCTTCCCTGCCAGTGACAAAATTGGCCAGGCGTGCACTCTCCTTCCGAGGCAGTAATCACTCCAAGGATCGCCCGGTAAATGTTTGCTTTTGTCTCCGTGTTTGGCCAAGAATCTCATCTAATTCATGTTTTGTTTCCGACTAATGAAAGATTCATGTTGCATGTCATCCAAGTGAAATTACGAGCAAAAAAAAATTACATCCCCTGCAATTTTCAGTGATTTCTCTCTTTTTTTGCAACCATGCTCATCAGACAAAAAGTAATTAAAATCACTGCATGGTTACTGAAAAATGATATCAGAATACAAAACTTGCTTTACACATACATGTATGTGTAAAACAATAATATTAGTTTTATCTCTCTTCTAATACAAAAATAATAACAATGCACATGCAATGCTAACATTGTTTTATTATGAATGGAAAAAATTTCAATGCTCATTACAATATGAATGAGTATCAAAAGGTGAATGTAATGCTACATTTTTAGGTGGTCTGTCTATGACAGATCACCTATTGATTTCGTCAGAATTTTCTTTATTTCTTTCTTCCTATCTTTATTCATTGTACCTATTTTTTGTCGCCAACTTTTCTCGAAATTGGCTGAATCAATTTTGCTGATTTTTTTGTCATATATAGAATCTATCATAGAGACGGCAAAATAAGCTTTTCAAGGTCATATGGTCATGATGACGTCATCTACGCGCCATTTTGTAAAATTCTTCATTTGATCATATCTTCATTATCAATTATCAAAAATTAACAATATTTACATGACATTAACTTCATGTCAGGGTTCAAATGCCAATGTCATCAAAGGTCATGTAGAGGTCATGACGCGCGCGTACGCGCGCGTCAAAGGTAAAAAAATCGTCCAAATGACCTATAAATTTTTTTGGGTACGTTTCAGGTCATTTTAAGCATTCCAAAAATTTGCGCGCGCGCACATATGCGCGCGCGTTTCCGCGCGTTACACCTTAACGCAACCCAGAAAAACCGTTTCTTTTAATATCATTGCATTGCTAATAAAATTCTGAGCAATTTGATACCTTGATCAACCTTCTACAACCATTAATAACGAAATTAACACCCGTTAAACTTTGCAGCACGTGTGCGCGCGAGCTCTCACTATAGGCCATATATGGGCAAAAACATGCCTATTGCAAATTCACTGTAGCTCTTTAAATAGTCCGTTGACCCCCAATTTTTTTTCATATATCGATAGATTATGAGTTGTAAATTTGATTTCATGTCACCATTGTCCCTAAATTATCTCGTGACGTCATCAAATAGGCGCCCAAACTAAAAATTTCATTTATTCAAAAATGACGTCATCAAATTTATGCAAATTTGGCTGTAACTTCTCGAATATAAATCATTTTTCGCCCAGATTTCGATATGTTGTAGTTTAGAAGGTACTCTTTCTACTCAGTTACATGAATATTCGTTTTGAGGAACGCATCATTGCGTAAAACAGCGATGAAAAGAGGCATATCATTTTTCCTCATTTTGCGTGTAATCTCTATGGGACATGACTTTTTCCCAAAACTCGATTCGACATTTCTCTATTTCGTGAGCCATATCTCCATTTTTTCTTGTCAGCTTTCCTTGAGCTTTTAACATGTTGTAGCTGAGATTCTGGGCTATCGGAAGTGTGCCCTTCATTTTTGGATCAGATGCCGGGATCATGCCCGTATTTCACTTGCAAAATTGGAATTGTAATTTTCAAAATTGCTTACGTGTAATCTCTATGGGGAATATCGTGGCTCAATGGATAACGCATTTGACTTGCTTTCTCGAGGGCGGAGGTTCGATTCCTGGGGTAGAAAAGATGATTTTTTTTTTCATTTTTTTTTCTTTTTGCCACCTCTTACATGATCCTTTATGATAATTAAAAGGTATGAAAGTTAAAATTTAGCAAGATAAAACAGATTATAATTTTTTTTTTCATATCACATGTATTTTGTGTGTAATCTCTATGGGACATGACTTTTTCTCAAAACTAGATTCGACATTCCTCTATTTCGTGAGCCATATCTCCATTTCTTCTTGTCAGTTTTGCCGGAGCTTTTCATATGTTATAGCTGAGATTCTGGGCTTTCGGTAATGTGCCCTTCACTTTTTGATCAGATGCCGGGATCATGCCCGTTTTTCACTTGCAATATTGGAATTGTAATTCTCAAAATTGCTTACGTGTAAAGTCTATGGGAAACATTAATAATCACATTGAGCAATGGTCAAAATTTATTCTTAGGATGTCTAGAATCAAGATTATCAATCATATCTAAATTATTCATTTTATACACTAGCCGACTCTGAATGAAAAATCATGACAGACCACCTAATTCGTCCGCATGACGAATTAAATTCTAGTTCATGCTGTAGTCTTTATGTATAGGCTGTATATACTGTATAGAGAAAGTCATAACTGTATAACATTTAAATGACAATTTTGGTAGCATCCAAGTGCAACATACAAAAATCATTATCAATCAAACTGTTCTAAAATTGTAACGATTCAAACTTCTATTACATACAACTACATGTACATGTCAGAATGTCCATAAATCTTTGCTATACATGCAGGGAACACAATTACTCCAATTCCATCTTGAATTAGAAATAAATGGCGACAGGAAAATACCAACTAGAATGAGAACGCCATATGTCACTCTATTTTTATGCTTCATTCTTCATCTACATGTAAATCAAAAGAAAATCATTTTGTGATATTTTAACATACGGCAAACAGAAGTGATTCAAAATGACTCGCTTTTGTCCGGCACAACATAAGTGTTGGGAAAGTGTTAGTATTAACAAATGATGCAGATGTTATAAAACAGCTGTAAATCACCATTTGGTCAACATCTGTTTAGATGGTGAGCTGTTACTTTTTTTGAAGTCTTCTTTAATGAGTGTGTACTTGTATGTTAAAGGTATAGGAGGTGTGAATGCATATATGTGCATGTGTTATAGACACACAGAATACATGTACATGTATAACAATGGAAATTTAGATTAAATATTAAATAACTTTTTAGAAATATGGCATTTAAATTATCATTGGATATGAACTAACAGTACTTGCACAAGTGAAAAGGTTGCTTAAAAATGTTAAGAATTAAACAGGGAATTGAATAAAACAATTTCATACAAAAATATGTCTCACAATATAAAAAATAAATATAATTAGAACAAACCTGAGCTGTGTGTGAAGCTTGCCGGCTTTGCTCGAGAAATCATCCCAAAGAGGCGTATGTGACTGTGAAAAAAATGACACATAAAGAAAATAAATGAAAATCTCCTTCAAGAACAAGATGAGGAGTGAAACTAGTCCTTTATGAGAATAATAACCATGACCTACATGTACCCATTCAACTACATGTACATTCATACAAATATCAAACATCTGACATGTATCTCGGCCATGTTAGGAATTACGAAATGCTATTTCTCTGGAGTTCTTTACTTCCCTACTTTCAACCAGTCACATTACTGCATTTCAGTGGCTTTTACTAGTCAGCTTGTACCTTACCACAGGTAACACCAATTTTATTAACATGGTGCAGTGGAATGGGTACAAGCCACACATGTACTCAGACATCTCAAGTACAATTGGGCAAAATACTCCAAACATGTACATGTATGTGGTTTACAGCCCACAGGAGAACAAATTGACAAGCTGGTGCAAGAATGCCCTACATGTCAAAAAACTAATACTAATCAAAATGAAAAAAAAAATGTCCTATGTCCATATCTACTGAAGATCATACCACATTTACACCAAACATGAATATGGGAATGATTTTAATCTACTATATGTATGCAAAAACAATTATTTCATTAATATGGTTCCATTTTTTTTACAACATTATAAAAGTGACAGGAGTCAACATTTATACACTTGACATTTTTTGCAGGTAACGCTTCATGTATGAAGATGACATTCACACATAGTATGACAGTCAAAACCATAAAGAAATGATGGAACATGTGGTAAAATCATGTGATATTACTTGAAAATATGAATAATACTAAGATACATACATGTATGTACATGTACAGTATGCAAAGTCC
Source organism: Lytechinus variegatus (assembly GCF_018143015.1). Taxonomy (NCBI): domain Eukaryota; kingdom Metazoa; phylum Echinodermata; class Echinoidea; order Temnopleuroida; family Toxopneustidae; genus Lytechinus; species Lytechinus variegatus. The sequence continues at coordinate 14,803,413 of NC_054741.1, read as the reverse complement.
TTGTGATAAATGTACATTGTAGTGAGCGTATAGAAACTCTTTACACACACACAAAGATGTGTCATTCATCATACAATAAACAGCCAAGTCTTTAATTGTATTTTGAAAAATGATTAATGAAAGTTAACACAAAAGTCATTTGCTAATTTAATCTCTCTGTAAGTTATTTCCATGTTTCCCTCCATACATGTACTGCATTTAAAATTGACCTCAAAAACAGAAATCACTGTCAAGTTTAAGTTTAAATATCTCTGAATACTTTCACTAAAAAATAAAACAAAGCATTTTTTTGGGGGGGTCCTCCCTTTCCTCAAAAAAGAGGCATGAAACCCATGACTCATGCTCGATTTCACTTTAATTATGGCAAATCTGCAGCAAATGCACGTTTCGGGAGGTAACCTTGTCACACATTCATGATCATATTCGGTCGTAAACAGTGAAGCCGCACTTTAGCCGTGTACTCCATTAGTCGGTGGAAGTTGGAAGGGAGAAGACGGCTTACCCCGCTAAAAATGTCCCATCCAGGGGATTTTATGATGTCCCCTCATCACATAGATAGCAATTAACATTTTATGCATCTCAGGTTTGTGCAGGTTACTCATCAATAGCATGAGTCCACAGACGGTATCCTCTTCCACTGGGACTCTGTCGGTTGGGGGCTTGTGTTGTCAGCAAGAAAGGCTCAAGCACATTCGAGGACCTCCTCCTCCACATACTCTAGTCTATCTTCCATACTCATATTTTCCATTATAGCACCGCAACTATGCCCCAAATTCCCAAAAGAATTCATCTAGGAAGGGATACAGAACCCTTCCAGGGTCCCGTAACACAAAGGTTAGCGATTAATCATAATTTAATTTGAAAGAACAATTCTGATTGGTTCTCAGTCTCCAAGCAAAATAAGCATGCACTGATGATCTTGACTATGGTCGTTTCATTTTATCGCTAAACCTTTTTGTTTCGGGGCCCTAGATTTTGTTTTGCAAAAACTGCCAATGTGTGCACGGTCTAATAATTTTTACTGATTTGGGATTTGGAGTCTTCGAGGTGAAAAGCGAACTGAATCACTGTGACCCTCAGGTCTCTCCTGATTATATTTATATGTAAGTGTACTTGGGGTGTGCAGTTGGATAACTACATGTACACCAGGGTTTGCCCTGTATTGCAATGGATTCTTATTAAATGTGCTCCAGTCCCCTCTTCATGGTTCTTCCATTGAATATCGGAAGACTAGTTTCCAATATGAAAAATAGTCTACATGTATGTCTTTGAAACAGGAAAATTACACACAATGTAGGCTCCAGTAAACCTACAAGAGTTGTGAGGTGGATTTGAACCTGGGATCTGTGGTTAGACAGGCAAACACAACCGCTCCTGGTAGTCTTGATTTCACTCAGCTAAAAAAAATAAACACATCTGGACATCTATTTCTTCATTTCTTGCACTTAAAGTCAGTCTACAATGCCAAGGAGAATGTACATGTACATAATTTTCATTGTACGACCAAACCTAGCCCCTTTAACCCAAGACATGCAGTATAAAGTAAAAGAAGAGCAAATCCTTTTTTATAAAAAGTAATAATCCCGACCTTGCCACGAAAATTTCACTTCATGCAAGATTAACAGTGGACAAGACTTTCCTCCTTTCCCAACAAACTGCTACATGTAAAGAATTCTTGAAGTCCAAACCACAGAAATCAAATATGCATGTACTGGTATTCATGAATAATTGCATGATGAATTCATAAGAATATAAAGTGGTAGACCTACATACATGTATACACGTTCAGTAAACATACAATATACACATACATTTTTAAGAAGATATTTTCCTTTTAAAAAATCACTTTCTAGAAATGATTGAATTTCATTGACAAGTCTGACTACATACATGTACGTGTAGGCCTGATCTGGAAATGTATAGAAAATTGATAAATTTGAGGACGATTTTTTTTTTTTCAACAACACCATGCTACATGTACATGTACATGTAATTTTAGGCCAATATACAACAGAAGCATCATTAAAAGTTGTATAATAACTCTAAAATTACACATTAAAGTATGTGGCATAACAGAGAATGCCAGTACAAATTGAAATGTTTGAGGTTGCGGCAGATATTTGTATAAGGTTTCCACCACAGTTCCTTGGCTTAAATCATAATTTGCATTGCGTTCGAGACTACATGTCTACGAGTACATGAGGATAATGGCACATGAAATACCCGTCGCTAGGCAACAAGGCCACATGTGTGAAAATGGCTCGGGAGACAAGACTCTGTGTACTTGACAGAGTAATAAGAGAGATGAACGCTAATTGGAAAATACACTGAAAACGCCAACAATGCATGACATGTTGTCTCATGATGCAGGCGGCTTGACAAGCACCCTTTCAGACAGTGTAAAAAGTGTAAAGGCCAGTTTGGATGTTGTCAAATTAAAAACCACTGTGGTTTACAACATTGTTGATTCAATGGGATTTATAGGCAGTGCAGGATTCGCACGTTTTCGCCAATGTCTGTAGGTGAAATGATCAGAAGACTGAGATGTGCGGTATTTTGCACGATATTACCACACCACCACAAGTGTTGCCACATTTCAGCTGAACAAGTGTCAGTCTGGACAGATCTACTTACATGTACTTGTAGTCATAACATTTTACAAATAGGCCCTAAAATAAATATAATCATCATTAAAACAGAACAAAAGAACTACCAGACCAGTACCTACTCTTCAGATTTTGACCCATTGTAAAGAGGCAGTATCAGTGTATGTTCTTGGTGGGGAGAAGGGAAAATGGCCTTAATCCAGGAGTGGAGATGACATCATTTTTCATTTGAAGTACATGTACATGTACGTAGCATAGTATAAATAATGAAGTCTTGACTTTCTTTTCATTGTTAAAGTATTCTTTCTTCTGGCTTCATTTCTCTCCCCTCATGTCTTTTTTTTTACCTATAACTCAGGGCAGACACCCCCCCCCCCCTTGCCATCGGCCCTACATATACATTGTACATGGTACATGGTACTTGGACACATGATGCGGACAGAGAATTGACAGAATATTTATGATGGAGACACAAGGATTCTTGATGACAGAAAGTGATGAGGCCATAGGGTACAAATTGTGATACAATCCAAGTAGGACTACATTCTAGGCCTCCAGACATTTTATGTCAAATCATGATTCAGATTCATGAAGTTTTAACAAACAAATAGAATAAGCACAAGGAGAATGACACTGAGATATACTTGTAGCTCGACAAGGGCAAACCAACTGGATGGGAAAATTTGAGAAAATGGGAACAGGCTGATAGGGCCTACATTTTGATATTCATGAATTTAACTACATGTACATGTAAAAGTAGAAATGTTGTACATTCCATGCATCAACTGGCGTAGCATGTGCATGTAGGCCTACACTAAAAAGTTTCTTCAGACTATCACTTCCACTCTTTATAGAGCTCACAAGACAATCACTGTTATTGGAGAGATACATGTACATGTAGCGTCTCCTCTACAAAACTTCACGTGAGTATGGTGATGAGTTTAGAAGACTACGCTGCTTTTTCAAGGATCAAACAAGAGCAATTAATGTATATTTCAAATCAGAATCAATTTAAATTGCTCATTCAGTCAGAGATGGCTGCGTAATGCCAAGACTTTGCTACAAATCCAAACCCCCTGGAGCAGAACCTCATTTCCATGAATCCCAAGGAGGGAGATTTTAAAGACTTCACAAGGGATGGTTATCAGGGGAGCAATTTGAACCCATTATAACTCTCCCATTAATGCAAATGATGGACAATTTCCACTGCTCTGACACAAGAGAGAATGAGGAGTGATTTCTGTTGGGAAGAGTGCTGATTTTCTAGATCCTTGAATGGATGTGCAGTGCCTTGGTCATTAGGTGGTATAAATCCCAGCGTTGACATACATGTAATAATTGAATTGGGACATTCAGGTTTGACCAAAGATGTTTTTGGATATAAACATCAAACCCTAACCCTAACCCTGCTTTCCAGTTTGCAAATCTAAAAAACTCTATTGAATTAAAAACCCATTCAGAAAAAACTTTGATGATGAAAAATTATAATGTACAATCAAAACATATTGTCAACACTGAACAGTATAAAATACATGTAGATTTGTTTGACTGACTGATATAAAGATGATAAGCCCAGCAATAAAGGACTGCATACAAAAACCAGTGAATGTTTGTAAAAAGTGACCAAGTTGGCAATTCCAATAACTTTTTGTTTCTCTATTAAAAGGGCTTGATAATAAGGAATTAATGCATACCCTATGAATTTTTAAATGTCAAATCATCAAATAAAATGTTTAAAGTGAATCGAAATGGGGTCTCTTTTGTGAATTCCACACAATGTGTTGAACAGTAGCATCACTAGCATGGTATGTAGCTTACTATTTGATCAGCTGAAATGTACTGAAGCAGGATATACAGATGTAAGCAAGGATTGTATGCAAATCCATTGAAGTTCACTGTATCATCAGTCAAGCATTATGTTTGAATTTAAATTCTTTTGATTTTTTTCAATTACCGTATACTTTCAGCATTTGATATACAGTAAAAGAGGATCCTGAAGTTAATTCAAGGAGCATTATTTTAGGATGCAAATTAAATGTACATGTACATGTACATTTACATTTTATTCTAATAATTCATTTAGCCTCATATAAATAATGTACAGATGTTGTGACTTGTTGCAACATGGACCCACATGTACACTACAGTACTACACAGTTGCAGTGATGTAATCTGGGAAGGCAAAAACACAACTAATTGCAAGAGCTCCTTTCATAAACCACTGGATTTATAAATACTCAGTATGTGAATTCCATCATGTACAAGACAGTTTTTAGGAGTCTGAACAAAGAATGCTGATTAATCACAATTTAAAGTAGAAGAGAAGATATCACATGACAGTGTCTGAGTTAACTGCGAAGGGTACATGTATAAAATCACTGCTAACATATGTAGGCCTACAATTTCAGAACAAAACCTTTGTTTGAAATCAGCTATGTATGTACATGCACTATTTTGTAGTAAGTTGACACCTTTTGCTTTTCTGACTAAATAATGATAATGCTTCAAAAATAGCCTGTTTCTACATGGAATGATTAGATGCTGCCGATTCCCTCACAATCATCTGATTTCAGATGATGTGAAATAGCTGAAATTTCAAAGAAATCACAGCAGACCCTGTCAGTTCCCTTGCAGGAGTGTATATTAATAAAAACATATGTAGGCCTACAGTAGACTGTTAAAAATTGTGCACTCATGCACACTCTGCACTGTACACATTAGTATGGAGGCAGTACATACAAGTATGTTAAAAATATGAATATTTCATGTCCATAGACAGTACTACTGTAGAAATCAATAAATGGCTCCCCACAGCACAGCACTGCATCCATGATAATAACTGAAGGGCCGTCTGCACCATCCCGAGTTTTCAAATTAGCGCGCTATTTCTGATCCGGCAAATTATCCCGATCTGAAAAATCTCGAGATTGTTTGTAATGCAGACGCAATTATCGCGCTAGTTCGTAGGATTAATCTCGAGATTGCAATCCCAAGTCAACTCGGGTTTATTTGCAAAATAGCGCGCTATTTACGAATTATCGCGCTAATTCGTAGGTGCAGACGCACTCGGGTTTGGACTCGGGTTAATTTATTCATGACCTTCAGTCCATAATGCAATTCGCGTTCCATTTCCGCCTTGGTAAAACATAAACAGCGATTATACCGAACGCATGCGAAAGTCAACTTTATCATAGCGTTCATCAATTCCCCAATCAGCAACGATGGTGTCAAGCCCCCCGTGAATGGATTTTGGGAGAGACCAGACCGATGGGGGAGGCGCTCATTATCGACGATGGTCATAGTCAATAACAATACTGACAGCATTGTCTTATTCCTTCGCAAAAATGTGAGCAAATAGCATTTCTTTCATGTCTTTCCTCCCCTCTCTCCCTCTCCCCCTCTGTCGTTGCCTCGGAGTCCGCCATCATATTAAACGAAGAATACTTCACTCGCTTATAATTATAGCGCGGCTGAGCTGAGAGGATTGTTGCATAACAACGGTCGAATTCGGCGAAAGAGTACATGGACTTGATTGCATATCGCGGGAAGTTATTCAAAAGCGCGGGCCGTTGAAACTCCAAGATCGAAAGTGCGCATGCTCGGAATATCGGGCTTGTTGCCTCGCTCGAGCAAGAATCGCTCTTCGTGCGATGGTGGAGACGGGGTTTCTTGAATCTCGAGATTAATCGCGAAGAGGGCTGATCGGGCTAAAATCTCGAGATTGAGCAAACTCGGGATGGTGCAGCACCGCCTATAGAGCTATATTATGATGAATTAATGCATTTATTTTTGGGTGTGCACTAAATCACTAATCTCATTGACATTTTATCTGGCTGGTGCAGTGTGTACTGGCAAAAGACCATGGAGGAATTCCTCTCTCTGTATATTACAATAAACATATACAAAGTTAATGTTTGATTTTTTTGTGTGTAGCAATATATTCTATTCCAAAGCACTTTAAAATTATGTAACATCATCTACGGCACTTGTACCAACACTCATTCAGTGATCGCCAAACAAAGGATATCCCTCAACTCCACCAGTCAAATGCACCACAATTTAAATTTTTTCTTGAAGGAAAAGAACAACCTGAACTGGAATTTGAAAACAAGACCTTAAAGCTATTTGCTCTGTGTGACATGTGACATTCACAACTAAAAGACTGCAAATCTTGCTCACAAAACTCAAAAAGAAAGGAGTCTGAAAGTCTGAAACTCTGTACAGATGTATGCCCACATACATGTAGAATACTGGTAATAAAATATGCTGTTACACTTTCTAAAGTTTCTATAATATTCACAATATTTTGCACCCAAAAGGATTGCATTAATATACATGTACATACCTGTACATGTAGCGTGTTCCCATGCATTCCTTTTCAATATCAAATACAAATATCACAATAAATGTACATTTAGGACTACATTGCAATTTGTTTAAATGAAAAGGTACATGTACACATTGTAAATTACAAATGAAGATTCAACAAAGCAAACAGGACTATGATGGGAGTGAGAATTGAGTGAGTGATTGAGCTCATTGAGGACAACTTGTACAAAATACAAAAAGAAGAAAGCAAAGCAAGTGAGCAATAAAAATTATGGACTGAGTTGAGCTCCAATATGACAATACATGTAGGCTCCTAGAAAACATGCATTTATAAATAACATCACAAAAAAACATGGACGTCAATCAAAAACTAACATTTCTGTTTCTTGAAATTTAAGGCGCTTATAATATTTATTCAAATCTGATTTTAATTTGAAATGAATAAAGAAGTTTGAATAGAGTAGCATGTGCATTTGAAATGCTACAATGCTGGCCAAATAAAAGTCAGTATCACTTGAGCACCGCAGAAGTGGACAGAGATTCAATGTGGCTATGCTTCGATTGGCAATTAAGACCACGCTGTGTGACCTGCCAGTGAACTCAATTTTAACAGAAAGGTGCATATTGCTTATGAGTCCATTAATAATAATTCCCTGGGTTGAAGGCGATTCAAAAGAGAAATATGACCAGGTCTTCACTTCACACTCAGTGTCTTTAGTAATCCCTTCAAATAAAGGTGTGAGTCTGGACACAAAATAGATATTTGTCAGAAAGAAGTGTTGAAACATGTATACGTACATGTATACTGGAGAGATATTGAAATGCTGTACAATTTGTAGCATTTGTACAGGCCTATATACGAATCCAAATTTATTTACCGGTACCTTTAACATTGAAATTTTGGATTCCTCAACTTAAGTAGTTGTTTTTTACTCTAATCAACACCAATGGTTATTTTATTTTGTGATATTCAATAAACAATAAAACTATCTATAGTAGGCCTACTGTAAGTGGTAGGCCTATACATAAATGTAGGCCCTACATGTACTTTCACAAATCACATTAATAAAAAAATACTATACAAATCAGGTGAAATACTTCACAGCTAATAATAGATAAAGACACTACCAGTATTTTAATCAACTAAACAATACAAACTATCCAGAAATTGTCACAGTCAAATGAAATCTGCACAGCTCCTTTATAATATTTGAAGTATTTATCATAACACAAAAAAAAGAAACTGTGAAATTTGAAATAAATGACCTTTTTTTTACATGTAAATAATTGACCTTCAAGAAGCATCAATTATATTGGAAAGGCAAAGCTGTCCCTTTCCATGGATCCATGCATTCAAAACTGGTGTTTGTTCAATGCATTCAATCAATTGGTTGATCTGTACATTTGCAGTTCACTTGTGGACACAAGTCCAAAGTTCAAACTGAAATAACAGAAAATGTGACTAAGACATTGTACTGTCAACATGACACTGTACTGCTTTACATGTATATGAGCAGTTGCTTTACTTGTACTCAAAGTGAATAAACATCCCTCAATAAACAAGCACAAAAACCAATAGAGTAAAGTTTTACATTGCATGTTTTAATTTTAGAATACAAATTTACATACAAGTGTAGATGTACCTGCATTTACACTGTACAGAAAATGTTTTTAACACCCATTTACATGTACAATGTACATGAACAGGTATGATGTGAAAGTGAAAGCATTTTATTTTATAGAGAGAAAGTTTATCTGTCTGAGCCAAAATTCATTAAGTTCCAGCAGGCCTTTTAAAACCCTAAAAGCTACTTAACACAAGGAGAATAAAGGACAATAACATCAGCTAGCTGTTTTCTTCTACTTTCCAAAACTCACTCAGGTGGAAAGACAAAGTACCTATGGAGTTGTGACCAATTGTTCACCTGAGTATTAAATCCTTTGTGGGTGCATATGCATTCAAAAGATGTCCTCACTCCTAAACATCAAAACAGCTGTTCGTAAAATTGATTTTATCCAGTATACAAGTTATGTTCAGGTGGGTGGAAACATGATATATTTCCTGAAACATGAAGAAAACTGCTTCAAATTACATGTACACATTATACTCTTCAAATCAATACATGTACTTTTTGGTTTGTGCTACATGTACAGTACCAGTTATCATACAATGTACATGTAGGCCAATCACCCTACAATCAAGCCACTCAAATGAAAACATAAAAAGTTGGTTGCAATGGTTAAACCATGAAGACAGTTCACTCGAATTATTATCTGGTCAAACAAGAGGTCACCTTTTCCACACTGTATAGGTTTGACCAGTTTCATGAGGTTCTGTAAAAATCATACACTGGTCTGGCGGATAGATTGAGCAGATTGTAAGTGCCCCCTACATGTACATTGGGCATGTAGGGGGCACTTGGAAAAAAAAGTTCCATGACCAAGACTCAGGGGAAAATCAAAGAGGAAAGGAAAAGTTGTGAAATATGAGCTCCAATAATTCTCATTTTTTAATGTCAAAATCTAAAGCAAATCATAATTCACAAGATTTTAAAATGCAAATTTTATGAAATCCAGTCCAATAATAAATGAAAAAATCTAACACATCTTCTGCTGGTAATTATCCTGTCGCCTGGCTTATCATCAATTTGCAGTTAAATCCGTCTTCCATTCTGATTGTGTCAAAATATTTTTCAATGAATGAAAGTTACACTGTATAAAGTGGACTCCACTCCTCCTCCCAAAATATGCCAAATTTAAAAAGTAAATTAACAACATTAGATCAAGATTTAAAGGTCAAGTCCATCCCAGAAAAATGTTTTTCTTAATCAATAAAGAAAAACCAGACAAGCATATTGCTGAAAATTTCATAAAAATCAGATGTAAAATAAGAAAGTTATGACATTGTAAAATGTATATATATGCACAATTTTGTCACATGCAAATGATGATAGAATCATCCCTCACTCACTGTTTCTTTTGTTTTTTTATTGTTTGAATTCAATTTTTCCAGATTTGACAAAAAGGACCAAATTGAGTCTTGACTGAAGTTCACTGAACCATAAAATCTTTAAAATTGTTATTTTACATTTTTAGGCAGATATAAAACTTTGTCTCACATGACAATGAGAAAATTTGAATATTTCATATAAAATACAAAAGAAATATGAGTGATGTCATCAGTCCCCTTATTTCCATAGACCATACAGACTGGAATGTGCATACTATAGACATTCTACTTTACAGTCTACACATAGATCTAGGCCTAAATGTAGATCTGTTTTGTGAAATCAAGCAGCCGAAACTTAATGTCATAACTTTCTTTACACAGAGATGCCAAGAGAGTTCAAAGACCAGCTATGCGTGAGATTTTCTGTGAATCTGAGTGAGATCACAGACATTGTGTACAATGTATATGGGGATAGGCTGTGATAGTTGCGTGAGACAGAGATTTGAGGGGATGAACAAGAGTCCAAAATGCCTGAGTCTCACACATAATGCGTGAGACTTGGTAGCTCTGTTTACATCCAATTTTGATGAATTTTTCAGTGGAATATGCTTGTTGGATTTTTATTCAAATCAACTTTTTGCTCGGGTGGACTTGTCCTTAGTTTAAACTTTAAGCTAGATTTATATTAATGTTGTCAGTGTTATTTTAGAGGTTATAGGGCCTACTAGTACTTATAGTCCGAACATTAACTTAGTCTTTACTTTAGTTAGAACTTAAACTTAGAGTCTTAAGTACAGTTAGACTTTATACTCACCTTCATATCATTAATCACACTTTGAAATAGGCCTCCAAGAACACTGCAATCCCTCTCACTCCCTTCCATTTTAACAATATTTCTTGCTTGTTCTAGAGATTATCTAAAATTAAGAATCCACACGATTAAACTCCACGAGGTTGAGCGAAAGGAAGTCCCTGATGACCGTCTTTCTTTGTGCAAACCCGGCCCAGCTGATCTGAATGGCAATGATCCCTCGCCTTCCCAGAGCCGTCCCGACTACCGTACCGTCTCCACTGGCCGCAGCGGCGTCGGCTGCACGCATGCAGCAAAAACCGGCCGAATGACGCTAGCTACCTCTACGGGAAACTCTCCGGCCGCTGAAGTGTTGCAAATTAAAATGATAATCCAAATATCATTCAAAGTTTCTGCATCTGAATATATTCACACAAACATCAAGAGCTTCCAACATTTACCGCTTCAATTGAAAATATCCCATCAGAATTTTGGTGGCACACCGATACGCTCGATGTACCGGTATCCGATATGATGCCAGCTGATCTGCACGCGTGCGCGATCGACTGCAGTGCATGCAGTGCTAGCTAGTGCATGCATGCAGTGCAGCGCGCGCGCGCCGGATCGCACCGTACTGTATCTCTCGTACAAAAAGAATCAATGAATTTTAGGATTCATATAATTATATACATTTTTTTTCATTTATTGACTTAAATAATCACCTCCCGTGTCCCCTAAGCTTGGGGAGTGGGCATGGGGTGCATGTGCATCCATATAAGTTCATGCAAATCATCTTTTCATTTCATTTTCCACAAAATTTAAAGTTATAAACCATAGAGACATAACGGTATATATATGATATAAACCAAGTAAATACAATCGTAATAAGTCAATTCATAAACAATACATGCATCAAGGTCATTGAATGAACTTAAAATAAACATTTTATAATAAAATACAAAGAAATATATGATTTTGTGAAAATTGAGGATCCCACTAGAAAGCAAATCTTGTAAATTGTGGGCTCCTCAAAGTCCACCCTAACATGACAGCAAAATTTAACGTCATGACTGATTTATGTTTTTGTTTATATAATTACAGCATTATTATCATTACTTTGCTTACAAAATTGCGTCTCTGGTGAGTACTTCAAAAAAATTATTAAAACCTTTCTTTTAGTCTTGTTAATTTCTTTATGCAGCTTGAGCACTGTACTAACTAGACACAGTCCGTGGCTTTGGTGCTTTATAAGTCACATGTATTACTAAAATCAAATTTCGGGACTAGATTTTGACATAAATGAATCCAGAAAAATATAGGGCCCTATTTCACACCTTTTCCTTTCCTTTTCTCTTTTTTCTCTATTATTTTCTTGGTCGAGAAATTTGCCATCTTTACGCCAGTGTGGCATTTATAAGCGTTATTTTACTTAATATTTTTCAAGTATTCTTGGAGCAAAGTTTACATCAATTACTGACAGGCATACTGCAATATTCGCTTCCAACAAGGAGTGGGTGCGGTGCGATCCCCCTCCCCCGAACTAATAATGGAGAAATAACATTATTGTCGAGATGATTGCAGAGCCATTTAAGATTATTAAAGAAGAAAGGGAAACTAATAAGTAAGGAGGAGGAGAATAAAAATGAAAACATGAAAAAGAAAATGAAGCAAATACAGGCCTCCTAAATAGCGGGTATTTGTGTGGACTTGTTACAAAAAAGGAAATCTTCACTACGTATCAAAACAGAATTCACTCGCACTTTGCGCCCGTATTGCCTTTTTGATACATCCTATATACATTCATCATGTTCATGGGGATTTGGCTGTAAAATGACTCGTTTTCAAAATAGGTCGCGCTTCGCGCTTTTGTTGTTAGTTAATATGTAAGATATGGATCTTGTTCCCGTATTACAAAAAAATTTTAATAAAATTTTTAATTTTTCAGGTACGAATCGTTAAAAAATAGTTCGCATATATACCGTGCTCGCATTATACCGAGAAACGTATATCCCTTCTGCAAACTGTTGTGTCAAACATGGGTGTTTATCATGGGGGTGGATATATCACCTCAATATTTCAGGGGATAGAATGTGTTATCACCCCCTCCCCCATAATTTACTGTCGAACATCATAATATTTATGATGAATCATAATTATGGCAGGTATGATCAAGATGATCATCAGGAGGGTGTACAAAATAGTCATCATCATTATGGTACACAGCAAAAACTGTGGTGTTAACCGGTGTACATAGAGGACCACATCAGTTATTTTACACCGGTGTTAAATTGGTGGTGTTAGTTTTACACCTATATGTGTTATTACAACCACTATGGTTGTTACATTTACACTCTTTGGTGTTATGTTCAATCTCTAGGGTGTTATTTTAACACCTCAGGGTGTGGTCCCCTATTAACACCAATTGGTGTCAGTTTTAACACCACAGTTTTTACAGTGTATATTTTTCGGTGTCGTACATGCGTGATGACCATCATTTTCTCTGAATTTTTGTGAAAAAAAAATAATCGAAACTTACGAAATGTCCTAACTTTCTTATTTTACAGCAAATTTTGATGAAATTTTCAGTGTTTTGCTTGTTTGACTTTCCTCTTTTTATCTAATTTAACTTTTTCTTGGAGTATATAGACTTTTCCTTTGACAAATGAAACCGATAACATATATTGTAAGAAACAGAAAGCTGGCCAGAAAGAAAAAAAAATCTAGGATAAAACAGAATAACATGTTCATGTTTATGCTTTTAGGAGATTAATGTTTGTCTCCCCTCTCATGCCTATATTGAATACTATTCATGACATTATCTTGCTATATTTTACCCCTCCCAGCTGTAAAGCGAATGGGATGTGTTTATTTTACCGCCTTTTTAAATTCCAAGTAAATTCGGCTTTATGATGTGGAGAACATACAAATGAGAATAGAAATTTAAGAGTGCTCGAAAGGGAAATAACCATGAAACCCGACAAGAGTCCTTAAACATGGCTCATTTTCTGATTTTTTTTTCAAGACAGCTATACTGTTGTAGAAATAAAGCTCACAGCCTGATATATATTATACTTAACACTTTAGTCTTACGGACAATCGCAAACCCCACCTTTCTTCCTTCAGCTGGCGTTCAGATGTGGGTCTTGGGGCTGTGGACCGCCCCCCCCCAAAAAAAAAAAAAAAGTTTCACGGCAAATAAAGGAGGAGAGCTCGTGCCTCGCGCTTTGTAGTATTTTTTAAAGACACAAATCGTGTTCATAGTCTTTTCAAGGTTACTGATATCCAGCCCCTGCATATGAGAAATTAGCTTTGTAAATTTTCTGTGGTTTACTCATCGAAATCAGTATTTCTGCTTTGTGTTTTTTTTTTGGGGGGGTTACTGTCTTGAGAAGAAAAACAAAACCCCTCCAAACTTTAGATGGCGCAATTCAACGAAACACAACCCATGCAGTGCCGTCTCCATGTACACGCACTGACACCACAGTGACTTACCACTACGTATGTGCGTCCCCCAAAATACTATACACTTTTGAAGTGGCTGCTGAATAAAAATATATCACTTTTAGGGGAAAAACTTATATATTTGGAAAGCCAATAAAGTCAACTTTCAAATGATACCAAAAAGTTGGAAAATCATTCATGCTTGAGCCCACCAGAACAAAGGGTATGAAAATTAGGCTGGGCTGGAATTAGCCTTTCAATTTCTGTCAGTTTTTGAGAGGCAAATCCTTCGGAAATTGCAAAGTTAAGGGTGTTGTGATGAATTAATGATCAATCGTGACCAGTTTGGGTTGGTTAATCAACCCTCCCCCCTACCCTCCTGTTGAGAGACTGATTGCTATTGATTGTCATGTACGCGTTAAGTGAAGAGCAGAATGTTGATTTGATGAGAAATTCTGAAGTGGGGCATTAACTTTTTCCTATAAATCATTTAGTCAACGATTTATTAATAAATCAACTCATTCAACATGTTCAATGTGCAAAGTGATCAATCGAAGTATCGAACATTCATTGTTTTCAATAGATTATTTCATAAATCATCATAATCGGTCAATTTCTTGGTAATCATTCAATGAAAAAATAACTGACCATCAGCCACCGGTCACTGGACAGTTAAAGGGATGGTCCGGGCTGATAGTGTGTATAGCTTAATAAATAGAGTAGAATTCACTGAGCAAAATGCCGAAAATTTCATCAAAATCGGATAACAAATAACAAAGTTATTGAATTTTAAAGTTTAGCAATATTGTCTGAAAACAGTCGTCATGAATATTCAATAGGTGGGCCGATGATCAAAAAATGTCACATCGCCACTTGTTCTTTTGTATTTTATTATACGAAATTAGGTTTATTCATTTTTTTTCTTCCAAGAACTAGAAAAATTGGATTGACAACTGATTTAGTACATTAGATATTTATTGCTGTAACTTATTTCATTATGAGGGAGACATTATTCACATAAGTATGAAATAATGAAAAAAATATGATTTTAGGTAATAACATAAGAAAACGGAAAGTGGAGATGTGACATCATCAGCCCACCTAATGAATATTCATGACGACTGTTTTCACAAAATATTTCTAAACTTTAAAGTTCAATAACTTTATTATTTGTTATCGGATTTGATGAAATTTTCGGCATTTTGCTCAGTGAATTCTACTCTGTGTATTAAGAAACAAATATATTTTCAGCCCGGACCATCCCTTTAAGTTTTGAATACCAGTTGGCTACAACCCTGGAAGTGAGACAGAGAGAGCGCCGGGGAAATAGAGGTGGAGGGGGGGGGTACATATGACTTTTGATTAGTAAAAGGACACAAAGAAGAGGAATGCCCTTTTAGCCAAGTCTTACCATATCTTGCCTTCTTGCTTGTAAAACGGGTACCATCACATTACTCTGACTCTCAGGAACACACTGCTGAGGTCCACAAGATGAATGTGCTACACTAAAATTACCGTTCCTGTTCATTCATGCATTAGATTGGTACCTCATTAAATTTGCCTAAGAAACCAAAATTTATCTCACTCAGAAATTTAGCAGAACACCCTTTGCTTTTTAAGTTCCAAACGACTAACCACTCAAAAACTGCAAGGAAAATTCCTGCCAATCCTAGCTGGCTGCCAAGCTTAGTCTCCCCCCAGAGTGATACATTTTTTTTTATTTGGCAGCCATTTCAAAAATGTATATTTTTTTTTTTGGGGGGGGCGCACTGTATAGTGATATAGTTGACACTGATTTGTGGGACTCCACGGGAATTCATCTGCTAAGTGCAGTGTGCCATGATAAATTTGAATTATGTCTTTCTGAAACTTCTTTCAACACAGCCCATCGATCTGAATAAGAATGTAAACAAAGCGCATCATTCGAACTTGACAACAAACCAACATCTAAAAGGGAAGCTTACCCGACAAAAAAATGTTGCAAAAATAGCCCCCCAAATCCTAAAAGTATTACAAGGCTACTACCACTTAACGGTCATTAATGACCGTTAAGTAAAGGACTGAGCACTTTTAAAAAGGGCTGTTACAGGGGCCGAGGAACGGTAGGGGCCGCCCCACTTTTTTTTTAAACCGACGGTCATAAAAATGACCTTTTGATTGTGATTGTCATTTTCTAATTTTCAGTGTAATCTCAAACCCCTTTCAAATCCGTTCCACGGCCCCTGTGATATAACAATGTGTATATGGTTGATGTACGTACTGAGAAAATACTTTTAATTACATTTGTATAAAAAAAACAAAGTTCTCAAATGTATCCCTCAAATTGAGAAATCAAGATAATGCCGCTCCGAATATTACACTAGCCTGTAGTACTTATTTTTTGCAAGGAGTTTCAAGAGAAATAGTAAGAACGAAATGTGTGATTAAAAAAAAGGTTTTAACCAAAAATTATGGGGATTTCGTCCACGAAAAAAATTTGGCATGCAAAAAAAAATTAAAAAACGTTTTTCACTTTCGAAAGAGGGGGGGGGGCACACTTCTATTTTAATAGCATGTTTACATTAATAAAGATAATTGTGCCTCCCCCGATCCGCCAGTGACCCAAAAAATATATCTCAAAGCCTTTTCTGTCCTGAAATTGGGCGAAATATTGTATGATAACAGTTTCAAGCGCATACATTCGTAATTCCGAAGCTTCGTTATTCCGAAGGCATTCCGAAGGTTCGTTATTCCAATACTTCTGAAGGTTCAGAAGTCCGAAAATGAAGTGAGGTTCGTAATTCCGAAGGTTCGTAAGTCCGAAAACGAAATGAGGTTTGTAATTCCGACGGTTCGTAAGTCCGAAAACGAAATGATTAACGAACCATATTTCGTTTTCGGACTAACGAACCTTCGAAACAACGAACCTTATTTCATTTTTGGATTAACGAACCTTCGGAACAATGAACCTTATTTCGTTTTTGGATTGACGAACCTTCGGAACATCTAACCTTATTTCGTTTTTGGATTATCGAACCTTGGGAATAACGCCACAAATGTTCAGATTAACGAACCCTTTTACGTTTTACGGATTAAAGAACATCAAGGTATAGGCAATTTACGTGTTTTGGAATTACGAACCTTCAGAATATAGAGCCTTCCGAATTACGAAGTGTAACCGTTTCAAGATGTGAAAAATCCTCAGAATTTGACAATTTTTTAATCAAAATTTCCACATTACAAATATTAAGATTTGTTTCAGGGATGACAGGGAATATATCTGTTATGTTTTGTGTCACAGTAGCGGTCAGTCGACAAATTCAAAATAAAATTTCAATAAATGTTGCAATATTCATTTTTGCTTACCGCCGTAAAATCTAGCAATGTGTCTGCTCATAATGTCCGACCATAGGCAGCGAAAAGTAATTATCATTTAATAAAAAAAAAAAAAATTTCCTATTTTATCTGACCAGTGAGTCTGTAATTAGGTAGTCATATTTTGTCTACAATCTGCAAGACAAATTAAATGAAGAACATGTCTTACATAATTTATTTTATCCTCGTGATATCAAAGTGGCTTTAAAGGAACTGTGTAGGAAGGTTCTCCATCTCTTAAAAATATTTGATTCATGTTAAAACTACATCACCATGCAGTGTTTACTGAGACTTCACCACACTGAGACCAATGTATTGTGCGGGGTATTGTGTTCTTCCAACGCCGATATGTGTAATAACAGAATTTGATTTGATTTATTTCTTCACATCAATCATATATAACTTTTTTTCATTACATAACAAACATGATTAGGTACTGGTTTTGGCATGACTCCTAGGGGGATGGTAATGATCACAAATCTACTACCAAATTATTATAACGCTAGCAAATCTGTTTGCTGTTTAATATTATTTGGTGTTACGTTCGAACTCCGATATTGCAACTAAATGAAATTAATTTCCTACTTCACAATCATTGTTTGAGGCCAAAATGTAGGTGATATTGTAACTTTATTTGAATGGATTGTTATTATGTAACTTTTTAATATTTGTTAATCACCGTAGGCCTATCACTCATGACAATCTACTGAGAGGTGATGTTATTTTTTTTTCAAATACATGCAGGCCTAGCAATTTCACGACCTCTTTATCCTTCTTTCTATTTTTCAACCCTTTATTCTTCTTTTCACCATGCACATGCTTGATATATTAAAGGGTGGGAGGGGGGACACCGCCCAACCATGTAGAGCTCAGATTGAATCAGAGATACGAGTAGGTGACTTATCAGGGGAGTGGAATTATTTAGGATATATCCAGTGTTCATGGTAATTCATTTGGCAGCAAAAATATATGTGGCTGCATAGCAAACTACCCGGCACTGTCTTCACCGCCTGAAGAAAATATGTAGATCTAGCCTATATGTTTCTTGTTTATGGTGGCTGAGCCCCGACTGCTACTCAAAAACACCAGTAAAATCATCTCTCATTCATGTATCAAGAAAGGCTGGGCTCATTCTTTGAGATTGACCCCCCCCCCCCCCCCCCCCTCCCGAGTCCAACATCGAAGTTCATTTTTCAGTTTTTGTTTGTCTCTTCCAGATATAGTCCAACATAATTGCAAGTCAGCGGCGTGTGTGAACCGAATTTTGCCCAGAATTTTGCGAAATCTACAACATGACTTCTAGATACGACAGAGCAATCACAGTATTTTCTCCAGATGGCCACTTATTTCAAGTAGAATATGCACAGGAAGCTGTTAAAAAGGGCTCAACTGCGGTAAGTTTAATATAGATTATTCATTACGTTGTTCCCGCGGACGCAGTCATTTTCCCCATTGACACTCTCCGTGGAATTGCCTTGTCCCATACGCTGGAAATTACGGGGTGTAACTTAAGCCCAAGGACGTAACCGTTCTGGTGAGAGGTAGGCAATATTTTGGAACAAGTAGCGGTTTGCGCACGGCACTACGTGAAGAAAATGTCGACTAGGTAATACCGCCCCCACCCATGGGTTCATATCGTCTCGCGAGCGAAGGATTATCAGTCATACGCACGCGACACACCACTACACTTCGAAAATACAGTGGGCTTTTGCCCACATAAAATATTATGTATAAATAAATATTCCACATCCTGCTATGACACTTACCGAATCATTTAGATCCTTCCGTGACTTGTCCTTGAAGTTTCTTTCTAAAAATATGTATATTTTCTTGATCTTTAGTGAAGATTTTACGGAGATAGAAATCAGTCAGCGTTGATATCAATTTTCTCCTGAAGAGGGCGCGCGATTTATATTCATATCAACGACACGACAAGGGAAAGAATAGGCACCTACACTATTTTACACGCATATCGACGCAAGGCATTACGCAAAGTCCGTGAAGTATCCAATCTTTTCATTGTATAGACTGGTATACCGTATACGTATTATTGACGTTCGTCAAAGCTTGTACTGCTGGTTTCTTTCCAGGCACGTATATTATTTTCATTTTTTTTATCAGTCATCTTTTTAAATTAATGCAAATGAGTGTTATCATCACCAATATTAATCATTATGTTTTTTGAAGGCATTTCATTAATTGGTGCCCATAATTAGTAAATTAATCATGAGGATTGCGCATTCAAAGAATTTAGATACAGTTATAAAATTACCGAGGAGCTGAATCAAGGTTGTGAAATTATTAGCGCCACCAACGGGCTTCCTTGTATTTCCGTGGAAGAGACAAGCGAAGTCACTTTCGAGGCCGAGGTAAGCAAAATGTGCTTTTTTTATCGGATTATTATTTTATTATTATTTTTATATTCAACAAACTCTTGCTACTTACCGGCAAGAGCCCCGGTGCGTAGCGAGAAGGAGCTTCGGCAAATATTACTTCAGCAATGAAGCGATGTTTGCCGACTACTTCGAAATCCAGGGTCAAACACGGTCTATTGTACGAGGTTAGTACATACTAACCTCGTACAATGTGTGAGTGTACCGCCCCTAATGAATATGCATAAGTCCATTGCGTCGCGTCGCTCGGCTCACTGCACAGCTCTTCGACTTCGTCTGAATTAGATTCACAATTCTTTACCTGTCCGGCCTAGCATGGAAGTACTTTGGGGAACACGCAGAATGCAGCTTGGAACTGATAAAATGCAAAAATTATTGATGCAAGTAATCATTAGACCAAAAGCTTCGGTCTCTGCTATGTAATTCATTGGTTGTTCAGCTGAACTCTGTTGGCTTCACTCACCAAATACAGAGACCGAAGACGTTCTAGCGCGATCTGTACAGGGCCAGGGGACTCAATGGCCATATGTTTATGTACTTAAGATCGGATAAAACGGGGAAGTGAATTTGCGCGACAGCCGAGGTAAGTCACTGTTTTTGTTCCTTTTAACTTGATTTTTCTCTGTTTTTTAGCAATTAATGCCAAGGGGGAATATGAATTTGCATTTTGGTAGCGTTTATTTTCAAAATTTTTATTCATTAAAAACAAAAATTGAAGAGCCCCGACGGGGGATTTTGCATTGCATTTTAACTGTTCCAATCTGCATTTTACCTGTTCCAAAATTTCTCTCTTCGTCAAGATAGAAATTTTGGAACTTCCAAAATGTAGATTAAAACAGGTAAAATGCAATAACTCAATAAAAGTATATTAGGTAGATTAAAGAATACAATACAAAGATAGAAGTTTTGGAACTTGTATAAAGCAGACAGGTAAAACAGGTAAAATGCAGTAACTAAATTGAGGCAAGTGTGAAGTCAAGACAGTATAGTCGAATCAAGACAAGACGAAGAAAGAATTTTGGAACAGGTAAAATGCAGATTGGAACAGGTAAAATGCAGTCACTAAGTTGAGACAAGTGTGAAGTCAAGACAGTAAAGTCGAATCAAAACAATACGAATAAAGAAAGTTTGGAACAGGTAAAATGCAGATTGGAACAGTTAAAACGAAATAACTCGATGAAAGTATATTATGTAGTTTAAGAATACAAAGATAGAAGTTTTGGAACTTGTTAAAAGCAGATTGGAACAGGTAAAATGCAGTAACTAAATTGAGGCAAGTGCGAAGTCAAGACAGTATAGTCGAATCAAGACAAGATGAAGAAAGAAATTTTGGAACAGGTAAAATGCAGATTGGAACAGTTAAAATGCAGTAACTCAATAAAAGTATATTATGTAGTTTAAGAATACAAAGATAGAAGTTTTGGAACTTGTTAAAAGCAGATCGGAACAGGTAAAATGCAGTAACTAAATTTAGGCAAGTGTGAAGTCAAGACAGTATAGTCGAATCAAGACAAGACGAAGAAAGAAATTTTGGAACAGGTAAAATGCAGATTGGAACAGTTAAAATGCAGTAACTCAGTAAAAGTATATTATGTAGTTTAAGAATACAACACAAAGATCACTCACACAACATGCGAGGTTAGTAATACTAACCTCGCACAACGCATGTGATTTCATAGTGGACTTTGACGTTTTCATTCATCACACGAATGTGAGGGAATGAAACACGCCAAACCTTTCAGTATTTCTCCACTATGGAAATCTTTATTATTATCTTTATTAAATGATTGAAGTTGGTTTTAAAAGGGAATTGGAAATTATTTATAAAAGTGTTTTTATTGCTTACCTCCAAGTCTCAACCGTTCGATCCGTCCTTAGTTATCCTTGATACTGCGGTGGAAAGTACGCAAACAACAATCGAAAAGCAATTTTTCCTATCGAACATTCTCGATTCAAGTCGTCAGCGCATAATAGGAAATTGTACCAAAAATCAACAGGTTGCATCTCATGTATATACTTATTGGTAAAGTACGCCATCTTTTGACAAGATGATGATGATGAAAGTGGATTGAACGAGCAAGAAAATAATGCCGATCGCCTAGAATGCAGCTAGCAGTACAAGTTGCAAACCGTAAACACCAAACGGTAGGCACTTAAGAACCAAGTTTGAAAGGACACTCGTAAAATTACGTCACTCTCGCCGATGAATATTCATTAGATCGTGGTCGTGCGTGTTCAATACACACTGAGTGCATGCATGCAGAGAGTTTGTATTGAACACGCACGACCACGATCTAATGAATATTCATCGGCGAGAGTGACGTAATTTTACGAGTGTCCTTTCAAACTTGGTTCTTAAGTGCCTACCGGCTTGTGAATAATATCGCGCGCCCTCTTTAGGCAAAAATTGATATCCATGCTGAGCAGAAGGTATCTACGTGAAGATCACGAAAAATGCTCTTATTTTATTAAAAAAAACAGCAAAGAGAAGTCAACAAACGATCCATATGGTTCGGTAAGTGTCATAGCACAATTAGAATTCTTAGCTATGATGTAAAGTCATAGTTATTTTAGTAAAAAGGTGTGAAAGATTCGCGTGTACCAGGTGCATATGAATCCTTCACACACGAGATGATTTGAAACCATGGGTGCACAAGGATAGAAGTTTTCGAACTTGTAAAGTGCAGATTGGAACAGGTAAAATGTAATTAATCAATGAAAGTATATTGTGTAGTCAAAAAAATACAATACCGCGATAGAAATTGTGTATCACCGAAAATGCAGATTTGAACTTTCAGGTTAAATTGTTGTGACTCTGTTATTTTTGAACCATTAATCTATCCACTGGAGACAGTGCATGGTTCCCGAATGGTTCCAACGCACATCTTGCGTGTTCTAGTATTGGTATCGTTTGTATGGTATTTTTTGACGTCATACTTCATATGATTACTTGTATCAATAATTTTTGCATTTTATCAGTTCCAAGCTGCATTCTGCGTGTTCCCCAAACTTCCATGCTAGGCCGGACAAGTAAGAATTGTAAATCTAATTCAGACGAAGAGCTGTGTAGTGAGCCGAGCGCCGCAATGGACTTATGCATATTCATTAGGGGCGGTATTACCTAGTCGACATTTTCTTCACGTAGTGCTGTGCGCAGACCGCTACTTGTTTCAAAATATTGCCTACCCTGGTGAGACTGAGAGTGACACAAGTCACGACATTTGCTCCTGACTCCTGCGACATTTGCTCCGACCTTGATATCTCAAAAGGCACAGGGTAGACTCTAGAGTTAGGATTGTAAAAGAGTTTTTATTTCAGAATAATAGAAATACAATTACAAGGATTGGGAATTAAAGTTTTAAACCAAGAAGGCAAGATTTTACCTTGCTTAACTAAGTTAAGCCAGTTTAACGTTAACTTATGGAGTGGAGGTAGGCCTACTTGGGTTTTATTTTTTCTTTACACTTCCTGCCCGGTTGGCTCCCATTGTGGGGCGTTGGGCAGTATACATGTACCTAAAGAAGAAGAAGAAGTCTCACTAAGTTATACCTCGGGCGAAGTTCGTGCAGGCTCAACTTCATTACCGCTACACTACACTCCACTCCACCTACCCAAACTTTGGTACGGTGAACTCGATCGGATATTCCGTGTGACTAGCCAGGCGGCTTCTTGAGAGTAAAAATCATTCACTGACGTAGGCTTACTCTCATTGAAGCCAGGTATTCCTATCCATACACGTGCGTGTAGGCCGCCAAAACCTGAAACTTTCGCCCCCGAGATTTCTACTTTCCTTCTAAAAGATCTAGCCCTAAATCATGTACATGGGATGTAACTTCATTTCTGACAATTCTGCGCCCGCGATTTTATTTTTAAACAAGAATTCATAAAAAAAATGAGAAAAATATCATGACAAGGCGGAAGAGACTTGCCCGATGTTTACGCCGCCATCTTGTTTCCTATTGTTCTTCGCCAATGTTATGCTATGCATATTTATATTATAATCGGATGGCTCAGAAAATACCAGAAATATTCTAAGAGTTTGGGAAAATATTCCAAGAATCAGTGGAATATTTCAAAATGAATGGTTTTGTGGCATTTTAGTAAGTTTTTATAGTTTCTTTGTATTACAATGACCATTGAATGCATTATCTTACTTGTTTTGTGATGTAATTTCAACCTCTATTATTGATTACGTAAGATTATAATTTTCAAATTTCTAGGCACGTTTGCATGTCATAGTCTACCCACGTGATGCCTCTACGTCATTAAGAAAGAAGTTATGACAGGTTCGGAGGTGTCATAAATATTTAGTAAGGTTGTTGTACCCGATCTTGGTAAAGAGGGCTTCGTGAAACGGTTGGCGGACAAGTAGCTCGCTATCTCCTATTTAGTCAAGAAGTTAGACTTATGATGGTGTTGACTTGAGAAACGGGCCCCTGAATTCTACGCATGTACTAAATTACATTGTTTGTGCGCCCTTGCCTGGAATTGAAAATTCAAAGCATGCATTCCGTGATTATGAAGACATGATGTGACTGTAAATTTTGAAAAATCCTGCAAACTCCATGATAAAAATAATTAGGAAGTTATGAAATTTCAAAATTATATTTTCATGACAAAGAGAACAGAGCCAATGATACTTTCACTATTTCTTACTGATCTATTTTTTTTTCTTCTTTGATATGCTCTGATGCGCATAATGCTAGTAAACGCAAGCATCTAATTAGGATGGAAAGTGTGGCAGCAAAGTGGTAAATTGTCCATAGACTGTGTACAATGGCGATATGGCAGCGTAGCTCAGTCGGTTGGAGCTCATGTTTCGGGTAAGATCGTAGATCTCAACGTGAGGGGTTCGAGTCCCGCTCATGCCGAAACGCGTCTGACAAAAAATCTGATGCTATAGCATTGTGTGTTAACGTGCCTCACCACTGTATTCAGTGCAGGTGTGAATGCAGTTGGAAAACACTCCGTCCATCGGAAAGGACGCAAATGTTGGTCCCGTGTATAGGAGAGTCACAACCTATGCACGTTAAAACCAATACACTATTCGTCAAAGAGTAGGGTGTTCACCCGGTGTATTGCACCTGCCGGTCCCTGCAAAATTCAGGTCAAGTCAATCTTGATGTTCATATGCCATAATAATCAATATAATGATTGTATGCTTTAACGGAAATACAAGACAAGACAATGGATACACCGTCTCGGCTAAGCGAATCGGAGACCGCTGATTGGCCTTTGCGCAGATCACGTCATGACTACGTGGTCGCCAAAATAATTCCTTCGGACTGCGTGCAAAATTATCGATATCCGGTCACATTGTCTATGTGCGAAATGGTCTTGGTTCGTGATTGGGTTGCTCCAGATGAATCGGTTTGATTACATTATAATAGGGAAAAAATTGAAATAACTCATACTTCATATATGACAAAATGCAACAAATGAAAGTGCTGGACGATTTCAGATATCAAAATTATATGATATTGAAAAATATTGAATATTCATTCATGGTATTCATTCAAGATATGTCGCGATAACATGATATGACTATTGACCAAAATATTGCTGATTATGAAATGTTTCTGGTAATCAGTATTAAATGCTGCTCTGTATTGCTTTAGATTTAAACCAACTCAGAAGTTCATGAGTTGGTACCCAATTGCCCAATTATCATGGACAAGCACCAATGATAGCCTATCTTTCATTTCCCCCTTCCCTGTTCTCACAGAATTGCAGCCCATAATAAATTTTAAGGCTTGGAAATATATTACGTTATTGGCGATAATCACCATTGAAATCAATATTGACCAGCACCTTGTGACATTATCGATTCTCATGTGCATAACATGGTTTTGTGCATATATCTTGTTTTTTGAAAAGAAGATAAACCTTGAAGTATATTTATGCTTGTTTGATGTTTTTCGTTTTATCCAAACCTTTTTTTTTTAGTGGATTCATCACTGCTGCTACATTGAATTCGGTAATGCAGGTGAGACTGCAAGAGGCATTTTACCCCCGCCCTGTTTTAGTGTACAATTGAACAAAATCTCCTAATCATTGTTTGTCCTGTGTGATTTAGGTTGGTGTGCGTGGAAAGGATCTGGTGGTCTTGGGTGTAGAGAAGAAATCAGTTGCCAAGCTGCAGGAAGAGAGGACTGTCAGGAAAATATGTGTTCTTGATGACCATGTCTGTATGGCCTTTGCTGGTAAGAACTTGATTGGGTATTTTCATAAAACTGTTTGTCTAGTCTATTTTTGTCTCACCTGCGAAGCAAAGTGAGACTATAGGCGCCGCTTTTCCGACGGCGGCGGCGGCGTCAACATCAAATCTTAACCTGAGGTTAAGTTTTTGAAATGACATCATAACTTAAAAAGTATATGGACCTAGTTCATGAAACTTGGCCATAAGGTTAATCAAGTATTACTGAACATCCTATTAGAGTTTCATGTCACATGACCAAGGTCAAAGGTCATTTAGGGTCAATGAACTTAGACCATGTTGGAGGAATCAACATCGAAATCTTAACCTGTGGTTAAGTTTTTGAAATGTCATCATAACTTAGAAAATATATGGACCTAGTTCATGAAACTTGGACATAAGGTTAATCAAGTATCACTGAACATCCTGCATGAGTTTCACGTCACATGACCAAGGTCAAAGGTCATTTAGGGTCAATGAACTTTGGCCGAATTGGGGATATCTGTTGAATTCCCATCATAACTTTGAAAGTTTATGGATCTGATTCATGAAACTTGGACATAATAGTAATCAAGCATCACTGAAAATTTTGTGCAAGTTTCAGGTCTCATGATTAAGGTCAAAGGTCATTTAGGGTCAATGAACTTTGGCCGAATCAGGGGTATCTGTTGAATTACCATCATAACTTTGATAGTTTATTGGTCTAGTTCATTAAACTTGGACATTAGAGTAATCAAGTATCACTGAACATCCTGTGCACGTTTCAGGTCACATGACCAAGGTCAAAGGTCAATGAACTTTGGCCGAATTGGGTGTATCTGTTGAATTACCATCATAACTTTGAAAGTTTATGGATCTTATTCATGAAACTTGTACATAAGAGTAATCAAGTATCACTGAATATCCTGTTTGAGTTTCAGGTCACATGATCAAGGTCAAAGGTCATGTAAGGTCAATGAACTTTGGCCATGTTGGGGTTTTTTGGTGAATCTCTGTAAGTTTATTGGTCTAGTTCATAAAAAGTGGACATAAGAGTAACCATGTATCACTGAACATCTTGTGCGAGTTAGAGTAGTATTCAAAGTCAGCACTGCTGCTATATTGAACCGCGTGATGCAGGTGAGACGGCCAGAGGCATTCCACTTGTTGATTGTTTGAATGATATCAATATTATCACCTGACAATCACCAATTGCACATATTAAAACACTTTTCGATTAGAAGCATAAATAATTGGAATGATTCACCAGAGGAAGCACATTCTGCATCCAGTGCAGTTCCATTCTTGAAAAAAAAGTCAACCACTAAAGGTTTTTACCTGATCAGAGGTGATGCATTGTGAAGAGGAGAAAATAATCTTCAAGTTTATGTCTCTCCATCTAATTGTATTGAAGTATTTATACATGTAGACTGGAGAGGGCAAATATCAAACAGTGACAGAGTCATATCTGTTATACACATGAATGGCTAGTTTAATGGTATGTGACTTTGCTGGAGTTTGCTTCTCTTGTGTCTCATAACCTTTAGTTTCTTACGTGCAAAGAGCTATGGAGTTAATTTATGAATCTGCTCTGCATTCTTCATGTTCCAGTATGTTGAGAACTGACAAAATAATAGTGCCAATATGATGAATTTTTTTTACTTGTGATGATCTATGGAAACAAAATGTGGTTAAACCCCAGAAAAGGGGGTTGCTAGAAAAATATGATGAAAGCTGATTGGCTTTAAATAGATAGGCCCTTTAAATGCTTGATTTCATTGATCATTATGTACAATTAAGCAAAGAAATCAACTGAACTATCATTAACCAAGATTTAATAGTACTGGTGATAGTGTTGGAAGCACATATTTACATGTAAATGCTCTTCTCCAGTGGTTCTGACATATTTGTTCGGGTGAGAATTGCTGCATATAAATTCCACACACTAATCGGATTACCAATTTCAACCATTGATTTTATACCCTATAAAACCCTTTTACATCTGTAATCCCAATACTAAAGCGTAGACCCGGAGCATGTCCAGCTCTATCACCTTATTTTAGTTTACAAGAATGAACAAAGTAAATTGTTGATAGATCAACACTTGGGAAGAGTTGTCCTGGGACCAGCTTTATTTTAAGTTTGGTGCTTTGCTGAACTTAAAAAATTGATCTTACACCACCTCCAAAATGTCAACACTGAACTTGAAATTACCCATTGCTTAATTCCTTTCAGGCCTGACAGCAGATGCCCGCATCCTCATCAACAGGGCCAGGATAGAATGCCAGAGTCACAAGCTAACTGTAGAAGATCCTGTTACAGTGGAGTATATCACTCGATTTATGGCTCAGCTTAAACAGGTATGTACCAGAGTAACTACTACATCTATTGGTTAGGTGACGACGGGTAGAACGGGGGAACTTGTGTATAATTGCGGTGTGGATATATGAGGCCCTTAAACCCCCTTTCCACGTCTTGCCAGCTTTTCCCAAGCACATCATTTTGACTTTTTTTTTATTGATGAACCCTGTATCCCTGTTCCTCGTACGGTGAGTTGAAAACCGCCATTTCAATATTTTTTGTACCAGATACATAAAGGTAGTTGAATGAAAATGAATAAATGGCTTTTTTTTACTCGCTGTAATCCCGTCGTAGAGCAAATGTGACTGAGTTATTAGGTACACAGTTGAAATCTCTCATTCTCTGGTTTTATCACTCATTCGGTTAGCCCCCAAATCATTAAGATTCTGTTCTTAAGGGTTCCATTTCTTATGCCAGCAACATGCATGTTTTGTTTGGTTCTGTACAAAGACATGCATAAAAGTTCAATGCCCTTTGTTGGTACTTGTTTGTGTCAATCGAGTGCAAAATTTATGTTTAAGGAATACGTAAGTATGCATGTACTGAATATATTTGAGCCCTCAGCTTACTTAACAGTGTGATCTTGCATCCATTATATGAGTTTTATTGTTATTACCTCTGTGAGCTTCTTGTTTTGAATGCATCAACAATCTGTCTCATTCTTTTACCCAGCGTTACACACAAAGCAATGGTCGAAGGCCCTTTGGACTGTCAACTCTGATTGTAGGATTTGACTATGATGGTTCCCCCAGACTGTACCAGACTGACCCAGCAGGCACATACCATTCATGGAAGGTAGGAAGAGAGCTTTGGTTCTCAGCAGCTTTCTCTGGAATGGAAGGGTTCTTCCTTCACGACTGGTCACATGTTCTTGTGCTAAATGGGATGCCTTATTAGTGAGAAGAATTTTAATGTACAAACAATGTTTCTTCCGATGGTTGATAAAAATGATGCAGAATCTGACTAAGCACATAAGAATAGGTTAAAAGTTGTGTGTAAAGTTTTGTACAACTTACAGTTTTATGAAACCTCACCCAAGAGAGGGTGGCCCTTGGAGGTGTTGTCATTTGTGAAAGGTGCATTACATAAAAACGGTTATCCCAACCACCTTTTGGCCTATTTTGCACCAATTTTACGACATTACAATCCTGAACATGCTGACCACTGAGCAGTAGGTTCAATCAACTTTGAAAAGTGGCAAAGGAAGTAAAGACAAAGGATCAGCAACACAATAATCTCTTTTCAGAGCACTGGTGGTACAACAATAATACACTCCTTTGTAGTGTTGTATTTATTATATATTCAATCTGCTCCTTTTTTTTCTTGTCTCTTGCTGGGTCATGTAAAATATCCTATTCAAATGAGAGTTTCGTGAAAGGGTTTCTTATTGATTATTTGCCCTCAGCCATTCAGATGCAAGAATTAGTAGTACATGTAGCTCTTAACATTTGTCAGTGAAATCATTGACAAGAATCTTCATGAAACTCTTATATGGTCCTTCAGTTTTGAATTCTTAGATTGTTGTGCTCCATTAACACCAAATGCTTAAAACAATATGGTTTAAGCACTGATGAATTAATGAATTGTTTACATTATCAATGTTTCAGGCTAATGCCATCGGACGCAGTGCAAAGACAGTAAGGGAGTTCCTCGAGAAGCATTACTCTGACGAGGTTGTTGAGAAGGAACGCGAGACGGTCAAGCTAGCAGTCAGAGCCCTGTTAGAAGTCGTCCAATCGGGAGCCAAGAATATAGAACTGGCTGTGATGAGGAGAGGAGAGCCACTCAAGGTGAGGGGGTTAAAGGTCAAGACTACCCCAAGAAAAAATAATTGTGAAAAATCAAATATGGCACAAGTATAACAATGAAAAATTAAAGTTTGAAAACTAAATAAATATCACACATTATTATAAGTTTTGACTTATGAAAGCTTCAGCTAATTTGAACATGGCATTGATGTATTAGTTGAGGGACCTGTAGTATCAAGCTTAGCGATTAATTGTACGGCTTATTTTCTGTGCTTGATCGGACTGTTTATTGTGTATGATTATTCGTAAAAATCAGTCCCACAATCAGTTGCTAAGCTTTATGTAACCAGCCCCAATTATAATTGAGCATTAGAATTTATAATGGATGAATATTCTCAAACAAGCAATGATTACAGTATATTCCAGACCTAAATAGTTGAAGTAAGTGAGGGTGCTCTTCAGAATGGCTGCCAAACTATTTGTAAAGTGTATATACATGCATTGTTGTCATTAAGCATTTTAGTGTTGGGCAGTAGGAATTGGACATATTTTGTATGAATTGTTATGAAAGTTATTCAGAAAGTATACATGTACATAAAACATTCAAAGAGTGATGGCGCTCGTCAAAATTGCCGTTATCATCACATAGAGGGTATGGCCTCTGTATGTTCAGCAAAAGGTTGCATATTTGACCCCATTTTTGCATTTAATTTGGTTGAATTTGTTTGAAAAGAATCTACACGTATGAAAATGTGTATGAAGGCAAGATGAGGGTGCTCTTCAAAATGGCCACAAAATCTAAATAAACAGTACAGATACCGAACCATCCTTATAGTGTCTTTCATTATCATCTACTTCCTACATTAATGTCCTGTGTTATATGTGTTATTATTTTTTTATCATCAGATGTACGAGGTATCAGAAGTCGAGAAGTACGTCACAGAGATCGAAAAGGAGAAGGAAGAGGAGGCAGAGAAGAAAAAGCAGAAGAAAGGAGCTCCAACCTCATAATGATTAGTTAAAGATTGTCTTGTATATTGTTTTTTGTATGTTAAATAGAGAGATCCTTGTAAGAAAAAAGGCCAAGTGACCAAAATATAAGAAACAATTTAAAGCACATAAGAGTTGCGATAGGATTTTGGAATCATAATAAATTTCTCCTGACGGACATTCAAAGAAATACTATTCTCAACATTCACTCTGAATGTCATACCCATGCTGCTTATCAATTGATATGTGTATTCTATTACCCAGGATGGAATTAGTTTTATAAATCATTACCACTTTCACAAAAGACCATAAGAGGGTTGCAGCAGATAGAAACACATTTTGAGATAAATGAATTTAAAGTGTTTTACTGGTCTGGGACCATCGGGCCGGTGCCATAGTCGCGCGCTGGCTAAAAGTCTGATTGAATTTAAATTTCTATACCATGACAGAACAATATCTAAGGAATGGAGAGAGACTAGTGAAGATGCTGACATTTTGTGAGGTTGTAGAATACCTTGAAAAAAGGGGAGACAGAATGTTATGTAGTACACTGTATATTACACATTGCCTGGTATCAGAAACAAATGATCTCACTCTGCATGTCCAGAAATGCCTGAAGCTGAAAAATGACTCTCAATGTGACAGCGAGTTATCTGGATCCATTGGGTACTATTTTGTCATTATTTCCATATATCTTTTCACAATTTCCACGTGAATACTGAAGATAGTAATTCTTAAATGAGAAAAATCCAATTTTTCATAATTCACATATTTATGATGTGACACTTATCCCCCAAACACATTTAATTTTATGATATTTCAAAATAAAAATTTTCCTATGTAATATCAGAAGTACATGCAGCATAATTATGTATGTGGCATGATTATATATGCAGCTTAATTATGCTGGTTTTAAATGCATTTGATATGATTAAGTATATCTTGGTTTCCATAACCAGTCCTATATGAAGCGGTCATAAGACTTCAAGCATTGTCCAATTTCATATGAAAATATTGAGGGGTGTCAGAACTGCTTTTTTTCTAAACTGTAGAACCAAAACTAACTAGCATGAGAAGAGGAATGTTGATGTACATTTGTAATTAAATGTAATGGAAAATAATACTTTTTTTTTTAAGATGAGAAATGTACCCTCCTAAAATTGATATGGATTTCTTACATTCGTGAACCACTCGGTGTGTAAATCTGATTTAACACATTTCTCTGGTTAATTGTGAAGATATGTAATATTTGAAAATTGTGTGATGTACAGAGGTGCATGTCATGTATTATACTGTAGCAAGGCTTTTAATTTCTTTTTCATGTATTCTGTAGAAATGTGGTCATTTTGCAAAGTAAAGAATTAAAATTCTTTTCCTTCACTACTACATGTAGATTTTGTTTTACTTATACATTTTGAATGTAGAAAGTCACTTGTAAGATTTATTTTGCCCAGGACTTCCTGCCTGACATCTTGGATGTTGTGCAACTAAACTTGGTACACACACCACGCAAAATTTCCTATGAAAACTGAAAAATTGAAATTTTGCGCTAATTTGTGCATGAAATTGTAACTATGTTCCAATTTATGGAATAAAACCCTCAAATTATTATTTTTTGTCGAGACACTGATGTTAGATCCTGATTGAATCTTTTATAAAAGTAAACAGTATATTTGTTTTCTTGACTTTGTGACTATTCCTTTTATTAATTTTATAGGAAGTATTTTCAGTAACATTTGTTTGATACCCGATTTCTATCACAAAATCATGAAATGAATTTATTTCAATCACCAAAGGAAAAAATAATGGCATTGATGAAATTTGCCTTTTACAGTTGTCTTGGATTTTTACATGAAATTGTGTTTTTGAGCATTTCGGGGTTTGATGTACAAGCAAGAAATATTGCAGGCGACTGACTGGAATACTCCCCAGGGAGTGGAGGATGTGCACACATTGTGTGCGGGAATGACTGATTGAATCCGATGACCGGGGTAATAATATATCTGTAAAGCGCTTAGAAACGTCGTTCCGATGGATTAAGCGCTATATAAAAGCGGATTATTATTATTATTATTTAAAACTGCACAACTGCTCATCAGGAATTTGGTCGCAAAAGAAAACTGTAATGAAAAACTCATGCATTATGAACTTATTTCTTGTGCAAAAGGTTGGGTGACTCCTTCCCCCCTCTGGAGCTTATTAGGGTGAAAATGCAAGGTTTTACATTTATTACTTGTAAAAGTAATTGTTAATTCCGATGGTTTTCTTGTTCTATAAAACAGGACTATACACTGAACTACTCAGACAAGATAAAGGAAGATGAAAGTTGAAGTTTATTTATTTAATGATGTATTTTCGCTTTGAGCCTTTAAAAAATACAATCGCAAATTTAAATTTACAGTAACATTTCATGCTTCTAAAATAAACAGTATTGACTTATAACTAAACATTTTCTTTTAATGATGAAATAAAACCTGAAATGACACTGATAATGATGAAGAAATAGGCAGTATCTATAATAAGAATAGAAGTGTACAATTATTTTTGGACAAAATAATTTCACTATTGCTCAACAAAAAATAATATCTGAAGCACCTCTCCCACTATTGAACTGCACCTTAACAGTGAATTTCTCTTTCATATTATGGTAGATTGTATCACATATTTGTTTGGCATCACCTGTGCCAGGGAGGTGAAAAGTGAACTGAATCATTGTGACCCACTGGTCTGATAAAATTGATAAGGGGTGTACAGGTGGACCACTACACCTAGGTTAACCCCTATCTTTATACGAATAGTGCTGTAGGATCATAGGTTCCATGACAATTACTCTCGCGACAATTGCTCCGCTCTAAATTCCATACTCTAATCGAATGACCAACTTAAAGGGATGGTCTGGGCTGAAAGTATGTATAGCTTAATAAATAGAGTAGAATTCACTAAGCAAAATGCCGAAAATTTCATCAAAATCGGATAACAAATAAGTTATTGAATTTTAAAGTTTAGCAATATTTTGTGAAAACAGTAATCCTGAATATTCATTAGGTGAGCTGATGATGTCACATTTCCACTTGTTCTTTTGTATTTTATTATATGAAATTAGGTTTATTCAAATTTTTTCCTCCAAGAAGTAGAAAAATCGGATTGACAACTGATTTAGTGCATTAGATATTTATTGCTGCAACTTATTTCATTATAAGGGTGACATATTATTCACACAAGTATGATATAATGAAAAAATTATGATTTTATGTAATATCATAAAAAAACGGAAAGTGGAGATGTGACATCATCAGTCCACCTAATGAATATTCATGACGACTGTTTTCACAAAATATTGCTAAACTTTAAACTTCAATAACTATTTGTTATCCGATTTTGATGAAATTTTCGGCATTTTGCTCCGTGAATTCTACTCTATGTATCAAGATAAAAATATTTTCAGCCCGGACCATCCCTTTAAAACCCTCGGTTTAACACTATACCCTAAACTTTACATAAAACCCTATTGCAACCCTAACCCTACATCTTGGATGAAATTAAGCCCGGAGCAATCGATGGTAGGAGCAAATGTGTCACCTGATCTTAACATGCAAAGGTGAGGAATCCTTATATATACATATGACAATCTTTCAGAGGGAAAAGTGGTTTCCACTGTAACATGTCTTTATGGGAAACGGGAGGAACACGTTAGCACACAATGTAGCCTTGTGACAAGGCCTCGTTACTTGGCCATATTCCTCATCAAAGAGTGGCTGAGATAAGACTACCAGTCAATGATGAGTTGGTGGTAAAACCTGGGTTAACATGTGATCGAGCAACTCCAGTCACTAGACCTTTTGGATTCTGGCGGAAATGTTAATGAATGAATCATTCATGAGCATGGCGATGCACCAATCTGCACCGTTGATGCTCATGACGTCGGGGGGCCCAGAATGTTCGCTTCTGTGGTAAGGGGTTCCTTAATGCAAACAATACGCTCGATGATTGGCTGCTACCTCCAAGTACTAATCGTTAGTCGGCAACAATGATTAAAACAGGAATTCCAAGTTGGGTTCTTAAAGGCCCTGTGGCTGAGCTCGCATTACTCGCATTCACCCTGCCTTTCACGAAGTCTTTTTTCATTTGGTATATTTAATATAAATATCATTACCGACGCAGGGCCTAGTGTAAAAGTTACACACATCATACATTGTCTGGAGAATCCTTGTGCAATATCATTAATTGCAACTTTGAGAAAATATTACATTTGGTGTTATAAAAGTACTACATAATACATGTACACCTCTTAAATGTTTTGACAAAAATGATATGCCCTCTAACTGTCCAGCAAATTTCATTACCTGATTTCTGTGGGGGTAGATTTTCCCAAAAAAAAATAGTGATTATTCCTAGACATATTCATAGAACATACATATAAATTATATCTCAATGCAAAAAAGACAATGAAGAACATAACCCTGTCACCTATTCTCTGAAATTCTATAAATACATTGAACTTCATTCTGCTAATTCTTATCATGGATAATAAAACTATTCTACATTCTATACAAGTACTAGTGACATCTAGAATTATTATTGTGAAGCCTTATTTTAAGGACTGCACAAACATGATTTTATACCAATGTATAGACATTAAAGGTCCTGAGAGATTCAATTTCCTTTTTTAACATAATAAAGTTATAAATTAAGTTGCAGTTAACAATTTCATTAAAAAACACTGTAAATTGTAAAAACAATGTTAATTCTCAATGTCATCACAGATCTCGCTATGCTATAGTTATAATTTTCGAAAATCGCATAAACAGATAAGCACATATGGGAGAGTGCAGGGTGCTAGTCATGCCAGAAAGAGCCACTTGCCAAGGCAAATTACCGCCTGGCTATTGGGTTAAAATTTCATGTACTGCCAGGCACAAATTTTCTAAAAAAGTGAACTTAAATTTTCTGAATATGTATTTCAAGCTAGTAAAGTCTTACGTATTTGCACAATTAAACTTATGCAATTGCATGCATTATTTTGCCAAATAGACTATCGATATTGAGCAAAATTATTTTGTTGTAAAACTCTACTTCGCAGCTTCACCTCTTCATATTTTACCCGGCACCCGATTGGTCTAGCTAGAACCCTGGGACAGTGTATTATTACTATATTTGGCTGGAATGGCAAGTTCAATTTGCAAATTTCTCAGTAATTACATGATCTCTTCCAAAATCCCTTGGCGCACATGCAGACACTTCGTGGTCATTTTATTTGATTCAGTATGAGCTCACTTATAATTTGTTACAACTGGCATTCATCTGTAAGAGATTTTTACTTATACCTCATAAGTGAATTATTACCATGAATCCTGTTTTTATAGATCACACACACAAAGAAATTCATGTAGACCTTTTAAGTCATTACAAACAAAATATCTTCTAATACACAATCAAGTTCTAAGAAGTTATTACTATTACCTCATTCCCTCCTGACATCTAAGATTACTGTGAAACCTGTGTTTTTTTAA
This sequence comes from Lytechinus variegatus, assembly GCF_018143015.1. Lineage (NCBI taxonomy): Eukaryota > Metazoa > Echinodermata > Echinoidea > Temnopleuroida > Toxopneustidae > Lytechinus > Lytechinus variegatus. Next base: position 14,766,766 of record NC_054741.1, on the reverse strand, counting down.
ACACCACACAAATTATCTTTATACAAACATACATGGACATGTAGACCTTCAAGGTAATTATGGCTTTAATTTCTTGTAAACACAATCAAGTTATATCAGATATTGACAATTAGCACATGGTAATATCCAGAATTAATACTGTGGAACCTGTGTTTTTGGAGACCACTCAAATGATCTTTATACAAAATCCATGGAGAACTTTAAGGTCATTATGGATTAAATGCAGACCTGCCAACCGTCTACAAAAAAGTATTCTTTGACGAAAAAGTGTATTTTTAAAAATTTGTCTCAATGTAACAATCGCCAGCCTATTGTAGTGAGATCGGTGAAAAAACATGTGAAATGACTCTACTTGAAAACTTGATAATTCACCGTTTTAAAAATGGTAGGCAAGAATTTACTTGTTCTTTTCATGCAACAAGTTACTGGCCCAACAGTGATTTTTACCGGTCTGGGACCGTTGGACTGGTGCTAGTGTCACACACTTTGTATAATACATACTCCATGATTGGAAATTTAAAAAAAAAGTAACAAATCATACAAAAAAGTATTGGCGCATTTATAGCAAAAAAGAGGACCAAATACTCTAAAAAGGGAACTGTTGGCATGTCTGTAAATGGATTACATAATCACGTTTTTAGGGTTAATTACTACATCATACGTGACATCGAGAATTATTACTGTAATACCAGACCATAAAGACCATCTGTTCATAAAGACCACTATCTTAGCTCCCTTGGGTGATCCTTAATGACAAATTTCACTAAAATGGTTATAAAGTCCACTCAAAATAATAGTTTAAACAAGCTCCTATTTCAATGTTTTTCAGGGGGGGGGGGTGAAAAAGGACAAAGGGGGGAAAAACTGAGAATGATTTAACATTGACTTCTGCTCAACAAAAAGGTACAAATTATGTAGATTTCTTTTAAAGAAAATGTAAATTAGCTTCTACGATTTAGCATGACATTACAATGAGCTTACTTTGAGGTAGATGTGCTGCTTGGATTCAGTACGAACTCACTTATAATTTGTTACAACTGGCATTCATCTGTAAGAGATTTTTACTTATACCTCATAAGTGAATTATTACCATGAATCCTGTTTTTAAAGATCACACACACAAAAAAAATTAATGTAGACCTTTTAAGTCATCACAAACGAAATTTCTTCTAATACACAATCAAGTTCTAAGAAGTTATTATTATTACCTCATGACATCTAAGATTACAGTGAAACCTGTGTTTTTAAACACCACACAAATTATCTTTATACAAACATACATGGATATGTATTTTTAAAAATTTGTCTCAATGTAACAATCGCCAGCCTATAGTAGTGAGATTGGTGAAAAAACATGTGAAATGACTCTACTTGAAAACTTGGTAATTCACCGTTTTAAACATGGTAGGCAAGAATTTACTTGTTCTTTTCATGCAACAAGTTACTGGCCCAACAGTGATTTTTACCGGTCTGGGACCGACTTTGTATAATACATACTCCATGATTGGAAATTTAAAAGAAAGTAACAAATCAGACAAAAATCATATATCATACATGACATCAAGAATTATTACTGTAATACCCTTCTTAAAAGACCATACAAGAAATGGTGGTGTTCCAAAAAAGCGTCTGAAAGGATTTCTTCTTTACACAATCTGGTAAACCCAGTCAAAACTAAGCCCACACATTTCCTGGAGGAGTCTGTAAAATAATAATAAAGCATAAGTAACCAACAGGTTAGTACAGTTGTACTATCTTGTGAGACTTTGGCCCTTTGAAGCTTCTTCAGACGGCGACGACTACTGTTATTGCTCAAGGACAGGGTTTAATAAACCAGTTCAGAGTTATCTCATGGGCAAATTTCATTAAATGACCTTTCCTTCCATCTATTATGATGGGCAAATTTCAAAGCAAGATATTATGTAAGCATGCCTGACATAGCAGGATGCAGAAATTGCATGGGCCAGATGACTAAAATAGCATGTCCATGAAATCTTTATGAAGGTGTTTTATTTGCATTTCTACGTTGAATACAAATCAACTGTAGAAGCAATTAAGTTTTGTGCCACAGGAACCAGATATGCAGAAGTGAAATATGCTATTTTAGTATTCCGCTTTGTTGTCTATCTTTGTGAAGTATATCTATGTGAAGTGATGCTATCTGTTGTCTGCTCCGACTGCATCTGATACAGACTGAAATCCATCTTTTCTGTAAACAAAAAAAGTAAATGACTTTCAGAATAAAATTTAATCATAGAATAAGAATTGAAACAAAGTAAGCAACTTGCTGTTTTGTAGACATTTATAAACATCTCTCCTCTTTTGTAGCATTTTTGTTTACCTTTTGAAAAACTGCAACAACAACAAAACTTATCCACTTATATACTCTATAGGGCTGAACACTAATGGCTACAAACAGGAAATCTTGTCAATTTCGCTCACTCTGGAAGTAAAATAAGTTAAACTATTACAATGACTGTCTATGTTTCTCAACTGGCCATTTTTTAGATATCATTACTGTTGAGTGGCCAATGTCAACATACAGTATTATTGGAGCACACTGTAAAGCTTTGTAACAATCAGGACAAGGCTTTATACCATTCGGAAATGAATCTAGACAAAATAGTAGATATAATAGGCCCTATATTCAAATTTAACTAAGATTAGCCGAGAAGTGACAAGATGACTAAGAATATGAAATAATAAAACTAAATAATGTGTCTATTTCTTACTTTTTTAATATGATGTATCCTACACCCCACCTAAAATAAAAATTTCCACCCACTTTTGGGTCGCTCTTGCATTCACTTTGAAAAGAGCAAATTTATTGTCAAACTGTAGGCCTATAATTACAGTGGCAGATCCAGTCAAGTTATTTAAGCACAACGGTTGGCCCATCCAAAATATTTTGATTAAGTTGGCTGTCTCATCCCTGTTAAATGTATCTCATATACATTACACACAAATTTCATTGTATTTTACTTAATTCATCACCTTCTGTTTGATTTATGAAATTGTTTAATTTCTCCTTTTTTGGTAGTCAGATGTTTTGTTTGTGATTTTAATGTAATTACAGACTTGTAGAACAGCCATTGGCTAAAGTTTGCTATATTTTAAACCATAAGTGAAAAAGTTCACCCCCATCTGACTTTTAAAAGATGTGAGGAAACTTACCTCAGCAATTCTTCTAATTCCCTATTAATTTTAGATGGTAGAGGCGGTCCTTCGTATGCAAATGCAGTGTAGAGTTGAACCAATGAGGCTCCAGCTCTTATCTTCTCATAGGCATCTCGACCTGAGCTGACCCCACCCACTCCAACGATGGTCACTTTACCTGAAAAAAAATCATTAAAAATGCAATTGTTATCCATTAAATTATGTCTAGTAAAAGAAAAATACATTACCACTTAAGAAAAGATATCATCACCATGCAGAGCTGTTTATTTGAGGGCTTCCGATTTTATAACTTTGCAATTATGGTAACTACTATGGTAACAATACTCGGCAACCAATCAAAATCAGGGCTTCCATGTGAGTTACCATAATTGAAAATTTACTTGAAAATATTTATTCAGAGATGCACAGTATGCCTGCAATTTGTAACAAACAGAACTTGTATTGGTTTACGCTCACATGTGCATAGGCTGTGCAAATTTGCACATGAAAAAAAAATTGTGGACAAATATTATTTTACCTCAAATTAGTGTCATATTTCATGTGACTTTTTTTAAGTCTTCATCAATTTTACCAAATATAAGTAAGATTCTAAAAGAAATTACGATCCAGAATTGGACTTTTAGGCAGGCTAGTGCACATTCCTCATATTTTATTATAATGAGTAAACATGGACTTACTTGTATATTTCATTGTGACATTTTTCAAGTCCAGTCAAAGAAACTTCATCAGGCTAAATGAACTTTGGCCGTGAGGGGTGGAGGATGGGGTCTACATTACAACCTAGCCAAAACTTAAAATTTGGTAGATCCCTTGAAACTTTTCAAATTTTCTGACCACATATATCCAGGTAACAGGTTTGCTTTTACACTTAGCTTAATGAAATCTAAAACATTCATAGACATTTCTCACCATTTGTTAATCTGTACATATCCCGAACTGTCGCTGTTGACATGTTTTTTAAAGGAGCACCACTCAAACCGCCAGTCTCTCCTTTATGCTTGCCCACTAGGCTATCAGGACGAGTTATCGTTGTGTTGGTTACGATGATACCCTCCACAGCACCCTAAAGACAACAACAACGAAAGTACCGATAATCACTTGTGACACATTCTTTAACATTTTCCCACACTTAAATGCACTTATAGTACCATTTATTTATAATTGTTTGAGGCTAAAAATCACCCTTATCTGTGTCTCTTTAGAGCCTGAATTTTTTTTTATTTGAATAGAGCAAGGCCACATTTCCCGTTGGTTAAACAGAACAAATGGAGAAAAATTAAAAAGGGCACAATGAATCTCTGTGGTGTATGAGAAGGCCATTAAGGTCAGTTAGCAGGGTATCCCCAGCCATGGCGCTGACAGCCTTATATTTAAAGCCCTAATTTTTTTTAGTGATACACATTTTCCTAAGAAAGGATTTTAAGTGAACTTTTGACCTTTTGCATAAATCCCAAAGAGTCACACACTGCCAATCAATATTCAAGGTAAATTACATTCCTTCTTGTTTACAAAAGCCAATGTTGTAGATTTCATCTGCCTGTAATTTACACATCGAAACACTATAGTCAAGGTGACTTACATATTTGATCACCCAAGCTGAGGTAAGTTTCTTGACCAATGTGTACATTTCATAGAAAGCATGTCCTGTGTAATCTACAAGCAATCACCCCACTAAAGCAATGACCTACATGAGCCAGCTTCAAGGTCATTGACATTGAAGTGTTCAAACACAAACTTTGACTTCATTTACACATTCAATCTGACAGATTTATACATTGCAGTTATTAATTGCAAGTCCCCAGGTCAATCACAAAACTTGTTATTAATAGCAGACTTGCGAACGATCTCTAGTCTGCTTCTTTTAATATTTTATTTGATATTTTGATAACAAATAGTTTTGAAAGATAAAATAAGGCACTTTGTTGATTTGAATGATCAACATTTTAACCAACAGTATAAAGCATTCATTTACCAATCCCTTTACATTTCCAAAATCTTTGTGATAACTGATATTGTTTTTTTCTTCATAGATTTCCATTCCAATCCTTTTCTGTAGTAATGAAGGTTTTGCCTGTACAACAATAACAATATTCCAAATACTTCGTAATTTTCAATTCACTAGGTCATGGCCGATGGTTTAATTTTTATATTGACTAACATCACCATGACCCATGGCTTTAGTCTATGATCTATTTTATCTAATTGCCATTTGATCCAACTGTCCCTTGGTCAAACACTCACATAGTTTATGTGTCATTTAGTGACACCTAACGACAAGACAGTGTCATTTCCATTTCTTCTATTTATTGATTCCCACTTTGTAAAATGAAGATTTGATACATAAATGGTTCATTATGCCATTTAAATGTTAGACCAAATGGATGTAAGTCAAAATGGGTAAAGCACAACTGCAAATTAAGCAAAGTGTAAAATATACTAAATGGCTTTTAGACCAAAGGGTAGATGAATAAGTTGTAAACAAACAAAGATTAGAACATAAAGGATGAGACCAAATGGAAAGTAAACAACATGGTTTCCAGCTTTTCAAGAAAACAAAATTCCCTGATTTTTCCCTGATGAAGTTTAAACTTTCCCTAAAAATTATTTAAACCCATTCCCACTTTTGCACGTTTTCTATAAAGTTGTTACAGTGAATTACATGTATTTTCAGTATATAAAAAAAATGTAGAACTAATTAGTACTATTACAGAGGTATGTAATGGCCTCCCTTCTGCCCGTACAGCCATCCTTTCCTCAACTTTAATATACAGAAAGAGGTTGATTTCTAGTAGGATGGGGGGTCGGGTGTCCGGACACTTTATAATTTTGAAGCCTTCTTTTTTTGTCTTTGGATTACACTAAAAATATGAATTCAATAGCTGTAATCATCTTCTATTTTGTTCTCTACAATATTTCCTAACATTTTGTACTAAAAATTGATGAAACTTCATTTGTAAATTTTTCCAAATGACTTTCTAAAATTGATCGTCTGTACACACAACCTGTCCGGACACACAACAACTGGGTATATCATTAAATTAAAAACACACTATGTTAAAGACGCCACTTTACAAATATAACAGAGTCTGACTGACTACATACCGTGCTTTCGACTTTTGGGCTGATCAAAATTCCGATTTAATCCCTCAATTGAGGCATTTCCCCCTGATTTGAAGTATTTTTAATCAAATTCCCTGATTGGAAAAAAAAGGAAAATAATTTCCCCAAATTTCCCTGATGTGGGCTGGGAACCCTGGAACAAAGTGGCAATTGAACACTTTACATTGCAATATTATTTTTACCAAAGGATGTTAAAATTCATCCATTTGTTTATCAATCAATGATATAATCAATGTGTTTAAGTGTATTTTTCTTTTCTCACCTTTTTGGCCATCACTACAGCAGCTATATCCTCCTTATCTGCTTGAGTTAAATCAGGAGCTATTTTGACTAGAACTGGAGGCTTAGGTGTACAGGGCAAGAGATCTCTCGTGGCAACTACCTACAAAATCAAAATCAAAATAATTGCTAAAGCCCTAAAATTTGTAATTATTCAACAGCCATAAAAAACATTACTTTGTGTATGAACATAAGCTAACCAAAGCAGTGTGCAACCAATTCGAAAAAAAATAAATGTAATATTTGTTTAAGATATATAAATATTATAAGGATAAAATAGTTGGCTACACAGAAGACAAAATACTTTGCCACTACACTTGTGCTAAACTTAAAAAAATGACCTTTTCCAAAGTCTCTAACACAGGAGTGGACAGAAACAGATGAAATGCATGGTCATCTATGTAGAGAATATATTATCAAGTCAATGTCACTAGCTCTCACTGAGGACAACATACCCGATGGAGCCAGTGTTTAAGCATATAGATGTTGCAATTTTCTTTCTCCCCATTTTTCACCTTTAGTGTATATTAATAAGTTAGGTATTGTTTCCATATATAAGAGTGACAATATTGATTGATATTATTTTCAAAGATATATTGGACTTATATAAGGGTTATTTATATTGCGCACATATCCACCTTGTTAGGTGCTCAAGGCGCTCCTATATCACCCGGCTAAGCTAGGCGTTCATAGCACACACACCTTTTTAAGGAATTATTTCCTACCGGTACCCATTTACCTCACCAGGGTTGAGTGCAGCACATTGTGGATCAGTTTCTTGCTGAAGGAAATTACACCATGGCTGGGATTCGAACCCACGACCCTCTGTTTCAAAGTCCGAAGACTAATCCACTGGGCCACAACGCTCCACATGCAAAGCTCTTAAAGATAACTTAACCAAGTTTCCTTATCTACCTCACTGCCTAGATGATTTTAAGAACTCAAGTATTCTTTCTATATTGCTTATACATCTAGGAAAAGAACATTTCTACAGAGACAGAGCTATCTAAATGTCCATTATTATAATTATTTCTTTGGGGATACCATACCTGGTCAACAAGCTCTGCTAACTGCTGTCTTCCCTGCATAGCCCTTAGCCCAGGTGTGTTGGGACTAGAGACGTTGATGACTAGGTAGTCCCCTAAGCAGCCTAGTTTCTTCACACCGTTGACATAGTCCTGGACCGCACTCGCAGAGGTCTTGTTCTTACCAAGGTTGACACCAATAATGCCCCTTTGATCTATCATAGCAGGCATAAATGGAATACAAGAATGTTGAACTAAGTACATTCTTGGAAGAAAGAAAGAGTCTATAATAAACACATTCTAACCAAGTCTGAAAGCAAGTCGGTCCAGAGACAACACTAGAGAAAATACTTGTTTCAATTTTCCTTCCATGCATAAATCCAGGGACTTTAGGATGCATCTATTCAGATCAATTTCCTTGAGTGAAGGGTTTGCACAGAAAATGTATTTGAACTTGCTATAGCATCACCTGCATAAAGAGCCCACATGTCTTCAAAGAAACACTCAGGGTGATTGATTGGAATATGTATAACAGCAATCTGTCCATAAAGACTATCTTAATAGCAGATACGAACCAATAGCGCCACCTCGAGTCCTGGCCAGTTTCCTTACCCATAATGCCAGTGTAGTCTAGTAATATAGACCCACTTGAATGATAACATGCTAATTAACTACTCAATGCATTTCTACCGCAAAAATCATGTTACCAAGTAGCAAATCAATTACTTTTCTTCTAAAATTTTTTTAGTTTGTCTAATACAATTATAGGTCAATTTATTCTTTGTAGTCTTAGTAGATATCTGAAAACATACATTTCAAGACTATGTATTTATAACACACAGTCAATGAGAGACAACACAGTTCACTCTCCCTTTAATAGCTCCCTTGGTGGTCATTACAGACAGCTTTGAATGTAACTAAAATGGTTGAAGGTACATGTAAAGAGCACTTAAAAGAGAGTAACGTTTTCAGAAGGGGGGGGGGGGGTGTTGAAAAAAGGCAATGGGAGGGGGAAAAAGACTGATATAAAATTGACTTCTGCTTAAATAGTTAACACAAATTCTGAAGATTTATTTAAAAGAAAATGTAAATTAGCTTCTACGATTTAGCATGACATTACAATTAGCTTACTTTGAGGTAGATGTGCTGCTTGCTCTTGCCTTTCCTTCAGTCTCTGTTGAGCTACATCATGTCCAACACTATTAAAGCCATACCTACAGGGAGAAGGAATAAACATAAAACCATCATGAAATAATATGTGACATGGGTGGTAATCTGACAAAACGGTATGCATTTACAAGAGATTTGGTTATGACTCACATGTATTTGATCGTTCATGTTTTCTTAATTTTCTTCAAACATCACAATTTTTTTGGGGGCTGCTCAAAAATGAGATAGGATTTTGGTGGTTGGAACAGAACACTAAGAAAAAAAAGAGTTTTGAGGCTTTGTGGAATGCTGTAAATTGTTCATAGGGGCAAAAAAAGGAAAAGTAAAACTTTACAACAAATGAACATCAAGACATTCATATACATATCATGGTAAAAAAAAATTGCTTCAAACCTGCTTACAATCTGGGGAAAGTTTACATAAATTTCCAGTTGTATGTAGAATATAATACATGACTGAATTAGTCACATCATGATCATTCAACACACTTTTCTATCAATGAGTCTGCATGTTAATGTACATATCATTTGCACATTTTTGCTTAAACATTATTTTTAGTACAACTTCATTCTTCTTAAAACATTCCCTGATTTCCTCAATACCTATTGATAATTGCCTTGTCTTCGGTCAATCTGAACACTCTGGGTTTGGGGTTTCCCTCTTGGGGTTCAGGGGTGACACTGCCAACCTCTACGAACCCAAAACCCATCTTGAGTAGACCATTCATGGCCTCCGCATGCTTGTCAAATCCAGCGGCCATGCCAATGGGATTGGTGAATTCTAAACCCATGGCTTTGCAGTGCTGTAATGGAAAAATATGGACAGTTGGAAACACAGGTTTGTATACATACCGGTACCCGGTGTAAAATTATTGAATTTTCACAACTTTACACATGCTTGCAATAATACTGATATGATAGATCCGGTATCTAGCAAGGGTGCCGGAAGGAGGGGGGGGGGGGGGCATTTGCCCCCTCAAAGAAAATTGGGCAAAACAAGATTTAGCCCCCCTAAAAGTAGAAAAATTATATCATTTAAGGACAAAAGTAAACGATGAAGACACTTTTCTGCCAAAGAATTGTCATTTCCATTGTCAAAAATGAAAACATTTTCCCCCTGAATTACACATCATAGTAAGCCTTGCGTCTTTTGACCAATATGTCCCTCTGTGAAACATACCTTTGATAAGCCCCTTTCCCATCTTATTACAGTGTGATAACGTTTAACCTTTTAATGAATTCATTTCAGACTAAAACCGAATGGCAAATTGAAAGTGGTTCGCCAATGCTGTGTCGGCTAACAAACCTGCGGTCGCCCAGAAACACTCAGACCGGACCCGATATCACCAACGCGCGTGAACACTAGTTACTCAAGCAACATATGAAATCTGAAAATAGCTGTAAAACTGAAAAGTTTAAAGAGTTATAGAGGCTTGAAAGTTGCTTATTGGATAAATGAGAAGATGCTAGCTTGAGTCGGCGAATGGAGTGCAGAGCAGTACTCATCTATCAACTAATCAAGCCTCTTCAAGTCTTCAACCTTTTCTGGTTTACTGTCTTTATCAGGACTACGCTCATTTGAACAAAAAATTACTCGACTATCAACTGTCCACTTCCTCCTATCAATTTCACTTCTTCCTCTATCCACTTTTTCGAAAACTCCACATGGTGTACCGTCAACCACATCCGCTATTGGAATGTAATTGTTTTCTTCTAAATAATGTTACATAATGTACATTATGAACTGCCGTAGTTTGTTAATTCATGATTATTTACAAATGAATATTTCATGGAATTTGATATTCATCATTTCCTAGTTATGGTCACATTTTCCCCAGAAAATATGTAAAGAAAAAAGAAGATTTTGAAGGGGTCATCCAAAAGTGCTTCCCAGCCATACAAAACATGCCAAAGGAAACACATAAATCGAGTAATGTTTTAAATTTTCAGAAAAGTATAAAATTGTTAGACAATAATTAAGCAGGTCATATTTCTTTTTCCTCCAGTTACAAAATATGAAACGTTTTGCCTATGCATGGATAATCAGGGACTGACTATCTCCAATGCTGAGGTCAGAAATGATTTGCATAAAATGGGGATTTAAGTGCTTATCGACGTCTGCCACGTCAGAACAGTATGACATTTTGAATTTGAAAAGACATTCATTAGAATGTATGTTGTTTCTGTTGTTACGCTTCTTCTGCTTAATACACTCCTTGAAACTTTTGTGCTCTCTTGTGTCGTCCGTGTATGTAAATGAATATAAATAAGTATTTCTGAAAGGACAATGCATGAAAAATGTAATTTCTGGTATTTTGAGTCAATATTTATAAGCGTATTACGTAATTCAATTAATCAGACACAAAAAACACATTTTGCGCGCAGATTATATAGGTTCTCATAAACTCTGAGTATAGTCTTTCGTAGTGAATTCTATGTTTAATTCTCAAGAAATTTATTTTTGAATTCTCTTAGAAATGCAACTTTTATACACCATTTTTACACAAAGTCCTTACGGGGGGTCCAACCCCCTCTCCCACTTGATCGCTTCAGTATCTCACGCTGTCAAATATATTGTGCCCCCTTCGGTATTTTGCCCCTTCAAAACTGAAAGTGTTCTGGCGCGCCTGGTATCTAGTATGTTTTTATGAAGATTTTTCATCAAATATATCTAGGGAAGTATATATGGTGGATATTATATCACATGATTTGCATTATTTTAGAGGGCCAAAAGTTTACGGCCCTAACATACTTTCTAATATTGATTGTACTTTATATCTTCACTATGTTTGCTGGATTTAGCTGTCAAATAGTTTTTTTTTCCATACCAGGGTGATGTTTAATAAAGCTGTTTAACAAAAAATTTATACATAACTGGTGACACTTTCTCGTGCAGAATCAGATTTTCAATAATTTGCATTCCATAAAAGTTGAAATCCAATATTTTTGGATCTAAATTATTGTTGTTATCATGTATTTCAAGGCATAGTTTATGTAAAATAAACAGAAATTTTGAAATTTGGGGCATATAATTCAGTACAAGAAGGTTAACTAGTCTATCCATAAAATAATACGAAACTTTCAAACTGGGTTTGTTTCATATTTCTGTTTGTAAAATACATGTATGCATGACTTCCTTAGGAGACTAGTGACCCTAACTTAGCACAGTCTAAAACATGTTCAACTCTTGTCCACTTTGGTTACTTGTGAGAGGGAATCTACTTCCTCCAGAGGGAGACTAAAAACAGTCACATTACCCCCCCCCCTGCCCTTTCCACTTCAGTTGCCTCCTGCTGAAGTGGACTTGGGGGGGGAGGGGTTAATTTGTTTTCTGTGAGTCTCCCTCTATGTTTAGCAAAGAAGATTTTCCCCTCATAAGGGCCAAACTGGAAAAGTTCTAGTTGTGCGTAAAGTCAGGCATGTCTTTAGAACTTTATTAGTTACCTTTATGAAACACCACACTGTTTTGAATGGGAAGCAATGATCAATGCTTACCAGAATTGAAGAATCCTTGTACTTGCTCCTTGGCACCAATCCCCAGGCTGCGGCTTTCACTGCCAAGACGTGGGCTCTTTCTGGGTCTACCCATCGGAACGCTGGCATCACAAAGTCATGGTAGAACTTCTCATTGCCATTAGCAATGTTGATCCCGGTGAAACAAACAGCACCCCCTCCAAGGATAATAGCAGCACCCTTGAGCTTATGCTGTAGTAGAAGGAAAATTATGAAACCTTATATTCAGGGACAGTGATTTGGGGTTTACCAGTTAATCAAAAAGAAAATATTTTTGGTTATTTACTTTTCTTGAGAGAATCTATTGAATTTACCTTTGCAGAGCAGAATTCAGGTCTCTGCAGTCATGGCTGTGTACAATTTATAAGACAAAATGCATTTTCCATTTTACATCCATTTTGAAACTGAATTAAATCAACAGATTTTCAGAAATGGAAAGGCTTGTTAAAAAAGGCTGTGTAAGTTACGCATCAGTTTCGGGTAAATTTTCATGGGCAGCCTAAGGGCCAAAATTAAATGACCAGTATAGTGGAGTGCATAGAAGCAAGCTAGACCTGCTAAATAGCAGGCAACTTGTCAATCAAAGAACAAAGCTACCAAGTGATAGAGATTGCCAAATGTACCATTTACAAAAATGCGCCGTAAAAGGACCGCAGATAAAGCATGATAATCTCATCCAAACTTTTACAAGCCAGTTGCAATGCTCATGGCTTTAGGAAGACACCATCAGGATATGCGACCATACACATGTATACCAGGAGCGTTGCTAAGGGGGAGTGGTGAATGCATTCATATGCTTGTTACAGTAATGGAGAAAAACAAACAAGAGGAGAAAATGATGAAAAAGAAAAAGAGTAGGGAAGAAAGAATAAAGACTAGGCGGCGGTCTAGGCCCTATCAAGAAGTCAGATATAAATCACGTTACTCTACTGCCTATAACCCCTATTATTCAATTAAAACAAAATGGCTTCCCCTTTGGGTTGTCAAGCCCCCCTCCCCTCCCCTCCCTTCAAGAAATCCTGATGTTACCCTTTTGCCAGGGTTGGGCTAAACTATTTTCTTCAATTTCAATTACAATTATGTAATTGAAGAAAATTCCAATTACAATTAGGCGTACTTTTCAATTAAATCACACTTTTTTCAATTACAATTTCCAAATACTTTTGTCAATTACTTTCTAGGAAAGTCATAAATGGAACCAGTTTTTATTCTTATCAGAGTACCCCCTATTTCAACGTAATTCAAAGTTACATAGGAACTGACAAGATGAACGTTTAGGTTAGAGAGCACGGATTCTGCCTCTTAATCTCTTTGATGCTGAAGCAGTTGACATGGAAAAGGTCCTGAAATTAAATTCTAAAATCATTAATGTCAGTTTATTCTTCTTCTTCAGGGTAGACCTGTGTCCTTCACACTTGAAGATTAATGTTAAGTCATTAAATGTTATTCGAAGTAATTGACAGTAATTAAAGTCAGTTACATTTTCTTATCAATTACAATTACTTTCCCTTTCAAAACTTCAATTACAATTACTCTAAAACATGGAATTAATGAATTAAGTAATTGATCAATTACCTTGTAATTGAGCCCAACCCAAATTTACCATAAAGTTATGCGCAACCTACATGGCCTTTTATAACAAGCCAATACCGGGTAATGGAAAAGACCTTTGAAATAGAAAATGAGTATCACTAGATATTGATATTATTAACATGATCACTAAAAAAAATATGACATTAATTAAACTTATTTAGAAATTAGAACACCATTAAAACAAAAATTTAAGAGGATAAAGCAGAAGAAATTAACAGTAGGCATAATCATAATGATGATTGATGCTAATGCCAAAATTGATGATGGTAATGATAATTATGATAATGTTGTTGCTGTGACTACCTCAGCGGGCAAAGAGTTCCAGTCATTAGCCACTCTAGTCTCTAACACTGAAGCCTTTTGAAGGTTTTTTGTCTCACACTCAGTCTAATCCTTTTCCTATAAAATTAGTCATTTCATTTTCAAGTAGTCTTTCTAACGTTAGTTCTCGGCTGGATCAACTGTCTAAAGTTGGTTAGTTTAAGCATGCGCATGTTCGCCACTCTCAGTACAAGGTTTATTAAGCTAGCCCATTAAAGTATTAATTACTAGGCCCATCATTCAGATTTCAGCTACACCTATGGTACCTACTGCTACTGCTCTGACACAGTCTGAGCTAGTAGTAACCCAGGGGCTTACCGTGTATTTGACCATACTCACGGGACTAGCGTGATTTATGGTCTAAATATTTCTCCAAATGAATTGTGAAAAGAGAAATTATGCACTTACCATGATTGTATGGATGAACTTATGAAGGTCTAACGAGTGGCAGTTTTCCTGACATCTGGGCACAGACTGGAACCTCAAAAAACGAAAAGTTCTCTCCTACTTCTACCCGCGTCTCGATCGGCCATTTTTGTTATGAATTGTAAATGGCCAATCGAAACGGGGATAGCTAGGAGAGAACTTTTTGTTTTTTGAGGTTCCAGTCTGTGCCCAGATGTCAGGAAAACTGCCACTCATTAGACCTTCATCCATACAATCATCATTTCATGGTAAGTGCATAATTTCTCTTTTCACAATTCATTTGGAGAAATATTTAGACCATAAATCACGCTAGTCCCGTGAGTATGGCCAAATACACGGTAAGCCCCTGGGTTCAGCTAGTCATGCTAGTAGTCATTGGTAGTAGCAAAGCCAAAGATGGTCATATCCTTCAAATTTTCAATTCTTATCCATAAATAGACCAAAAGCTTCAGTCTCTGTATTTTGGTTGTTCCGCTGAACTGCGTTGGCTCACTCACCAATACAATGTGAATGGGGATTATAGTAAAATGTCAGAAATTGTTGAACAAATCCCAGAAACGACGGTTATTCCTGTCTAATCTATTAAAATGACTATGATTTTCTTTTAAAAAAATAAGAAGCATATTTCATACTTAACCTTTAGAGACATTGAGTTAGATCTTTGATCCTTTGAATATAATGAAAAGCGCTTTACTGTAGGCAGCTATTTTTTCCGGTATAAATACGGTAGGCCTATTGTATTTGTACAAAACAAAGTCTCTTTACTGTTGTTGGCTGCGCTTGCACGGTTAACGTTGCTTACGAAATTTCGCGCGGGATAGCTACTTTTCAGCTGTAGATGATTAATTTACCAAATAGTTTTCGTCGTTAATGAAGATTTGAACGGATGGAAATATCAAAAGTTATAATCATGAATTTAATAACAAGGAATGTATATTTTTCTTAACTTATATATCTAATTAAGAGTTTAAGGGCATAATTTATGACTTAAGGAAATATATATTTTTCTTTTTGATCCTGATTTACAGATACTACGAACTCAGGTCACCTGATCAAAAGTGCCTGGATCATGTGACATTGCAACAGTGTGATTTCCGTGTTACATGTACGCCGCGTCCTCGCAAGAATTAGCTCATCATTCATTTTCACCATGTTTTGTTAAATTTGTTTGTAGTCAATAAACTTGTCAGTCATCTCCAAACCACTTAGACTTTGGTTTTGATCAAGAACTGGTTGACTGTTGCTGATGTGGCGATAAAACTCATCGGGGGATCTCGAGGTCCAACTAAGCAGCAAGCTAACTAAATAAAATAAGTCGTAGTGAAGTCGGATTGCAATTAGCACTTCCTTGTCCCCGGCCTTGTTAGCAGACAGCAGGTCATGTCCAAATTAGCATGAGATGTGATTTGTGAGACCAGCTCAGCTGAATTTTGAAGGAGGCATCAAAAGCATCAATAACTTTGTAACAACTGTTGAGCTGAGAAAGTTGAAAATAACAGTAGAGAAAATGGATTCTCACACAGTGAGAGCATCATTATATACATCATGCATTTTGTTTGTTTTAGTATCTCTACAAGGTTCTTACTCAGCATACCTGGGTCAAAAGAATTCATTAAATTTCATGGTACTCGCTGACTGGGGCGGGCAGCCAAATTATCCATTCTATACGACCTGCGAGGAGTATGTTGCCAAACAGATGGGAGACCTCGCATCGAATTATGCAACCCAGTTTGTCCTTGCTCTTGGAGACAACTTCTACTATGATGGAGTTCAGAGCGTTACCGATCCTCGATTCAATGAAACATTTGAAAATGTCTTCACAGCAGATTCCCTTCAGGTTCCATGGTACGTGGTGGCGGGGAACCATGACTGGCATGGCAATGTTACGGCTCAGATACTTTACTCCAATGTGTCCAAGAGATGGAACTTTCCGTCCTTATATTACCTGGTGCGCTATCAGATCCCTTCGACACAAGAAATGGTTTCTTTCATCATGATTGACACTGTCTCGCTGTCTGGCACCACGGATGACTCCAATGTCCTGCAGCAACCAACAAAGCCCAAAGACCTCTTCCTTGTTGAAAAGCAGTTTTCCTGGATTGAGGATCAGTTGAAGGCTACTATGAACGACACCTATGTCATTGTTGCAGGGCATTACCCTGTGTGGTCAATTGCAGAGCATGGACCAACAGAGTTGCTTGTCGACCGTCTTCGCCCGCTGCTGATCAAGTACAACGTGAATGCTTACTTCAGCGGTCATGATCACAACCTGCAACATATCAGGGAAGACAACTCGTCTGTAGAATACTTTGTGATTGGATCAGCACACGAGGTTGATCCTTCAGTGGCTCACAAGAAGGATGTGCCAGAAAACTGGGTGAAGTTCCATTATGCTGATGAGTCTAGCCTTGGAGGGTTTGCGTACATGGAAGCAACAACTTCTGGAATGGACTTCACATTTGCTGACGGAAGAGCTGGTAAAAGCCTTTACCATGCAACCATCAAACCTCGAAAGATGTAAAATGTTTGAATTGAGGGTCAGGTTTTATTTTGATTGTGTTTTCCTTATGTCAGCAGTTGATTTTTGAAAAAAATTTGAATTTTCATTAACACCAAAGTTACAGACTAAATAAAAAAAGTGTTTGAATAAATTTTGATTGAAAGATATATATGATGTTTTGTTGAATATGGTCCATTTTATAATCTTATGCATATTGATTACAATGTAATTTGAGATTTGAGATTTAAGTTTAGCTTCTCACTTTCTTAGAAATAGGAAGATCACCCTCTTAAGTTAACTTTTCTGATACCATCAAAATAATGAAGCATCTTGGTTCCATTTAAAGATTGATTTATGTCAAAACATTGAATTTGTCTCAAGAATGTTCTGTTTGTATTCTAAACAAACTTTGAATTTGCTTAATTGTATCTTGCTATTTCATACTTCTTTTGTATAATGTAAGTTAACTGGTATTTCTACATCTTAGAAGGATTTGCTTATTTTCTTACATTCACTGAAAGAATTACCCACTTGTTGAATTAAATTTGTTTATCAGAGCTACATGTACCTACATATAACTGAAATTAGAAGCTTCTTTCATTTAGTTGGCATTTTTGGTTTCACTTTCTGAAATATCATTCAACTTTATTTTAAACATTCATTTTCCTATAAATGCAATCTGAACATCTGAAACCATGCATACTCCAAAGTTTGAACATGATAATAAGAAAAAATTATTTTGTTTATATGACACCTAATAATAGCTCTAAATGTCGCTTAGAGACATGTTTTGTGATAACCGCTATAAAATTGATGTTACTTAATTTGTGATAATTGTAAATGTTAATTGTGATAATTATAATGTTAATTGTGATAACCACTATATACATAATGTTTTTTTTAATTATTATCATTGTCACTTGAAATGTATGAATTTTGATGCAAAATATGCTCAAATAATTTTGTCATAATTGATAAGATTCCTGTTGAAAATTCTATGCAGTCTATGTGTCATATATTCTATGCAAAAAAAATATATTTTGAAATTATCATACATGATCCTACATGGAGGTATGTACATTAACTAGCAAATTATGACATTTTCATGATTGCAGTCAAACTGAGTACTTTCTTTGTATTTATATGATTCCTATAATAAATCATATTACCATCATAGTACTTAATGATCATACATTTTGTCTTTACCGGGTCTTTAATTCCGTAGCCAGGTGTCAGTGGGGGAGGGGGCGGGGGTAGGGAAAGCAGGGGTTATTTATTTATTTACGTTCACTTGGTTTACAAGCAGTCGGTTTAATCTCAGATAGCCTATTATCACATAGGCTAAACCCCTTTAATTTAGTCTAATGTTCAGTTGGTCTAATTTCCACTTCATCTTCCTATTATTTTCACCTTGTCAAATGAAAATTTGGTTCATAACAGTTCACTGGTAAATGGTGTTATACCAGGTTTATATTATACAAAAGGGGTATAGTCTTACTGAAAATTAGACAAACATGCTATGCAGTAATTAGACCAAATGGTTAGTAGATGAAATAGAATTAGGCCATTTGGGATGAGAACAATTGGAAAGTAGATGAAGCAAGTGTTGACAAATTCAGCAATTTATACTTTGTACATGAGGAAAATTGGTCAAGACAATATTTTGACTGTCTTCTGTAGTTTACATGTAAATGGAAGCAATTTGGTTTTAAATTAATACAGGAAGGATGTACTGATGGTAACAAAACAGAAAGCAGTTGCCTGATGTTCTGACTTGAGTTATAAATGCTTACGAGATTACAAGAAACCTACCTTTGATAGATTGCATTATCTGTCCTACATTGGCAATTGATACTTGATAGATCCATTCAGATTCTATCAATTCAGATTAAATCAATTTGTTGCTATAAATTGCAAGTATATAGCAATCAAATTCAAATTACAACTGAAAGACATGAAGATGTGACAAATGACTTGCAACTAATTGCAAGTTTCTTGCATGTATTTCAGAGAAAATATGCAAAGACTCAGTAGATGAGAAATATCAAGGAGACAGTAAAGAGAGATTTGAATAGGTAGGCCTGCATATAAATGTATGATCTTATTTCACAGATTTTTATTTTCATACATATAGCTAGAGAGCTTATTTCCAAAGGGGACTAAAGTTACTTGTATTTGTATATTTACTCTATCAATGATAATAATAATTCTTGTTTACCCCAAGCTAGCCACTTCAGCTACACTAGCTACATCTTTAACTTAACTTTTTTTTTAAAATGATAACTCAGAACCCCTCCCCACAAGAATTCCTTGCTACGGCCCTGAAAACTGACATTTGAACAAGGGCGTAGGCTAGGCATGCTGGGGCGCACCATCCCGCTGAGGCAGAGGAGTTCCGACACTGGCAATCAAACAATTTGGTACCCCTTCTACTTTCAACAGATTTTTCTTAATTTCAGTTCCACTTCCCCTAGATGTGCACCCCCCATAATTGTTCCACCTCCCCAGGATGTGTACCTCCTCATGCTCAAACCAGCCTACGCCAATGTTGAAAGAATAGTAAATGTACGGTATATGTTTATATTATTCATAATGGTTACTTAGCCACCTTGGTCGTTGTAGTAATCAACCATGGGTCAAGCACAAAACATTTTCTGCAAATCCCAAGAAAATGGGATGACGATTGGAGAAGGAAGGAAAAGAAAGACAAACACAAGGAGAAAGGGTGGAAAGAAGAGGAGAAAATGAAAGATTTTAATTCGCCTTTCTCCTTTTCATTTCTTTTTTCATCGACGACACCAGTGCGGCGGTAGCACTGGCGTACCTAGGATTTTCCAAAAGAGGGGCAAATTTTTTTGCCCCCCTCTTCAACCAAAAATCACGGATTTTTTACCAGAAAAAAATTGACAATAAAAAAAAGGTCTTTTCATTGCATTTCATTTTTACATTACATATTATTAATTTGGCTTCTCAAGGGTGGGGGGCACATCCCCTGGATCAGTTGTGATTTGTCAGGGGGGCAGGGATACATCCCCTGCATGAGTTGTGACTCGTCCCATTAAGTATGCTAGTAGTTTGCTTGTCATTTTTTTTCCTGCGACCCCCCTATAATTTGTGGTTGATAACTTTTTTTTTTTTGCTTGTCAAAAAATTGTGTGGTGGTCCCCCCTTAAATTTTTGGCTTCCGCCAACAATGCCGACAACAATCGCACTTTACCGACAACAATCGCACGCATTTTTTTAAGGGATCACATTCATTATTTTAAATGCTGTTTAAAATGCCCCTTTTTCATGTAATATGATATAAATACCATGTGAGTAAACAAAATTGACACATCACAAATCCCCCACATTTTATGAACGTAAAGTCAATTATATAACATACATGTATATGGCTAGAAAAGATATCTTCTCCCCAAGGGCCATGGACGGAAATCTCTCCTTGAAGGTAGGGGGGGCGGGGGCACAATTGAGTTTTCAATTTTTATGTTCTACAGAATTACTAACTCAAACACACGCACACACACACACATATATATTTCGAAGAGGGGAGGTATTCCTAACTAAAGATGAAAGGCCTCAATAAATAATGCGAGCGCGAAGTGCGAGCCCAAATATGTTGATATTTCATAATTTGGGACCTGGAAATTGAACATTCTGAACTTTTTTTGTGTAATCATGAACTAGATTCGAACCTACATTAACCATTGATGCGAGCGCGAAGCGCGAGCTGAAAGTTTTTGATTTTCCAACCTATAAATACCAGACATTCTTTTTTATAGTACTTAAAAATGTGAACAGGATAGGAATCTAAACAATTAAAGGGATGGTCCGGGCTGAAAGTATTTATAGCTTAATAAATAGAGTAGACTTCACTGAGCAAAATGCCGAAAATTTCATCAAAATCGGATAACAAAAAACAAAGTTATTGAATTTTAAAGTTTAGCAATATTTTATGAAAACATTCGTCATGAATATTCATTACTTGGGCTGATGATGTCACATCCCCACTTGTTTATTTGTATTTAATTATATGAAATTAGGTTTATTCAAAAGTTTTCCTCCAAGAACTAGAAAAATTTGATTGACTACTGATTTAGTGCATTAGATATTTATTGCAGCAACTTATATAAGGGAGACATTATTTACATAAGTATGAAATAATTAAAAAATAATGATTTTATGTAATAACATAAGAAAACGCAAAGTGGGGATGGGACATCATCAGCCCACCTAATGAATATTCATGACGACTGTTTTCACAAAATATTGCTTCAATAACTTTATAATTTGTTATCCGATATTCCGATTTTTATGAAATTTTCGGCATTTTGCTCAGTAAATTCTACTCTGTGTATATATTAATAGAAATATTTTCAGCCTGGACCATCCCTTTAATGCGAGCGCGAAGCAGGAGGTGAAAGATTTTTTTTACAACCTAATTACTGGACATCCTTAGTACATTATGAACAGGATAGGAATCTAAACAATTTATTAATTCGAGCTCGAAGCGCGAGCTGAAAGTTTTGTATTTTCCAACCTAAAAACTGGACAATCGTAACACTTTTTCAAATCATGAAAAAAAAAAGATTCATAGGAATCTTACTAAACAATATTAGATTCGAGCGCGTGCTGAAGATATGTCATTTCCGGCCTAAAAATTGGTATCATTAGCATATTTTAAAATGAAGGACAGGGTAGCTATCTAAGAAGATTTTAAAGGAAACCAAAACCCAAGAAGAGAAACAATCTTATTGGAAAGAGTAAAATGAGAGGAACAATTTAAAAAAGTTTCATCAAAATCGGTTATGAAATAAGCAAGTTATGGACGATTAAAAAGTCTTGTTGTACTTACTATGTGGATCCTCAAATTGGCAAACGTGCTTGAAAATGGCTGATTTTGTGGACAACTCTCCATTTGTTTTGTACACATATTTTCAGATTTTCCCCTTTATTTTACATGTTTCACAATATCTCCTCCTGACCTTGACATATATGGTGTGGATTATATTTTCCCATGACATATGTTGTGCTCAGAAGGAGGCAACATGCAATTTGAAAGATAATGAGGAAAATCTGAAAATTTGTGTACAAAACAAATGGAGAGTTGTCCACAAAATCAGCCATTTTGAAGCACGTTTGCCAATTCGAGGATGCCCATAGAAAGTACAACAAGAGTTTCAAACTCCCATAACTTGCTTATTTCATAACCGATTTTGATGAAACTTTTTTTGAATTGTTCCTCTCATTTTACTCTTTCCAATAAGATTACTTCTCTTCTTAGGTTTTGGTTTCCTTTAATTGATGTAAGCGCAAAGCGTATCCTGATTTTTTTTTTATTTTTCGACCCAAAAGTCATCTTCTTTTCACCTTATAGCAATAAACAAGATATTATCTGACTCAACCATATAACTGATGCGAGTGCGAAATGTTTTTTTTTAATTCAGATATGAAACTAGATCTTTCAAGCACTTTTGAAATAAAGAACAAACATTTTATCTCAAACAATGCTAGCGCAAAGCGTGAGTTAATTTTTTTTTAAAAGATTTAAACCTACAAATTATGAAAAAGATAGATATCTTCCTAAATAAATGATTTGATTTTGTATATTTCGATCTAAAAAGTGAAAAGTTTTAAGCACGTTTTGAAGTAACGAGATGGCCCGGGGGCCACTTTCATTGACGAGTGGATACCATGCGCGACCAAGGGGTCTCGAAAAGCACCCAGACACGTATTTTCCATTTTCTGGAAATGCACCCCTTAATAAGTATTGGCATGTGAAAACCTACCCTTAAGAAGTATTGGAAACAAAACGACACTCTTGGCTAATATTCCCTGAAATGACCCCTAAACAAGGACAGGAATATTTTATTGTTATGCCACGGGTCCTTCGGTCGTCGGTTTTACCTTTACACATCATTTGGTTTAGTACGACCCCATCTTCCACACCTCGCGCAAATTGGACTCTAACACGTAGTGTTGGGGCAAAAAGGACATCCTTTATTATGAAACATCTTAATTTAATTTTATCATCGCCGCAAATTTGGCCCTAAACACGTAACTTTCCTAGCGAAATAGATACCCTTTTTTCATTATTTTTGTGTTTTGGACACCCTTATCACGTTACGTACGTAACGTGCCCTGTTTTGAAAAAGATATCATTTTTACGTGTCTTTTTGGTCGCGCATGGTATCCACTCTTCAACGTAAGTGTCCCCCCCCCGGGCGAGAAGAATGTGTATTAATGCAAAGCGCGAGCGATTTTTTATTTTTATACAATGACCTGAAAGTTTTCTTTTTCCAATTATTCTTCTTCGTCCTATCTTTCTTCTTATTTTTCTCCTCACCTTCCTATTTTGCCAAAATAGGAACAATGGGGGGGGGGCGCCGCTTCGCCCCCCTTGACTTCCCTATGATGACCTCTCCAACGGCAGGAATTTTGTGTAAAAATGGAATATAAAAGTCTCGTTAATAGAGTATTTAAAAACAAATTTTGGGGGATTAAACATAGTTAAAATTCACGGCGAAAGATTAGTCGTAACTCATGAAAACTATATTCTTCTTACTGAGTACGCGAACAATGAAAATATTCTTATATTCCAATTAAAGAAGGGAAATTGAATTGGTTTAACAAAGGTATGTTTTTATGGGGTATGGAACGTTCAGGTCTACCATCTGCACTCAATATTTACTTATAAGTATCCAGGGGCGATTTTCTTTTTCGTCATTTTGATTAGTTATGAAATTGACAATGAGCATCGATACCATCAATGTCATCACTCTTTGACTGGCATATAGGGCTTGATGCGAGTTCGAGAATAGTCAGACCGGTATGCATTTTCTTTTCCTATCCAAGTTCTTAACAAAAACTAACTGTTTTATATATATTTTGAAATTCGAGGATCCATGTGTATTATTTCGATTTTGAATTATGTATTTTTTCCATAATAAAAGACCATAGTAAAAGGGGGGACTTTTTATATTATGCCCCCCTTTCCAAAATGGTAGGGGGACACGTTCCCCCTGGGATTTCCGCACATGACAAGGGTGGAAATTTTTCCCCAAAGGTAGGGGGACCAGGAGCTGGAAAATTTGACGAGCAAAAAAAAAATGGTTATCACCACAAATGAAGAAGAAAAAAATTGAGAAAAAAGTAAGGTCACCTCGGTACAAAATACTTTGTTTAAAATGTTTTATTTCGAATTTGAAGGATGTATTTCTTTCCATCATAAAAGACAAAAAATAGCAGGGGGACATTTGATATTGTGTCCCCCTGGGATTTCTGCCCATGCTTCTCCCAAATAATCGGATACCAAATTTATGGGTTATTTTGATGATAGCTGGGAGGTATTCTTTGCGGTGATGTAAATTATGATTTGCGCCAAAGAAAGGCATGAATGCAATAAAATGAGCCACAGATGCCAATGATTTTAAAATTTTACATGAGTTAGTAAACATAATTTGCAAATCTCTTTACAATGAAATTAACTTGAGAATTGATGCCAAAAAGTACTTGACGAAAATTACTAAAAGTTTATTTTAATGCAACTCTACACGTGTCGACAGTTTTCTTGGTGTGCCCAGCCGTGCCCAGCCCAGCGATGGCATGCTAGCAGGCCCCCGAAGCTACCGCCATTTTGTTTAATCCATTAGAAGCTAAAATAAGCCCCCATTAATATTAATTTCGTACGATGCTCCCTCGTCAACTGTGGTTTTGTACGTGTATTAGACAATACGCACACCAGCGCAATGACAAAGGTCAACTTGGCAAATTTATTAATGTATTCATTTTGTTACGCGCTCGTGACGCGAATGATTCAGCGAATCAAGCAAGCGCAAATCTGAGACGATACGTTGCGCTTTATAAAGTATCGATATCACAAGCGATATCACTTAAAAACAAAACAATGTTTGTATTGCGTCTTATAGGCCTATGCTAATTCTAAAAGGGAAGATGAAAAGAGTAGATAAAGTCGCGATTAGGTAAAAAGGTGGAGGTGGGGGGGGGGGGAATCATGGTTATTACAATGATGGTATTCATTTTCACTGGTTGAGTATGAATACTGAAAAAAATAACTTTCACCACTAACAGAGTCATTTCTTGTTAATTTGGAGAAGTAAAAAAAAAATCTTCATGGATCCCCGTGCCTGCTTTCTTCTGGCGTCCGTTTTATAATGAATTACACAGCTATTTAAACATCGCTATTATTGTGATAACCGTGGGAACCTTGATTATGATTGGTATTCGTAGTTACCATACTTGTAACTCATGATGAAACGGGCCCCAGTTTATCATGCTCAATATGTTTCCTGTCCCCTTTATTCTCCAGCATTTCTTACTCTGTTTTTTTTTCCATTTAATCATTTTCCCACTCATGTTCTTTTGTGCCGCCCTTCTCCTACATATGAAGAGCTCACTTTTAAAAGGGGTTAGGTCCATTTTTAATCAAATTTGATTTTTATGTCTTAATTGATTTTTAGTAGCTCTATAAGATGATACCATAGAAAAAGAAAATTCACTTTTCAAAAGGGGTTAGGTCCATTCATAATTTTTCTGGAAAAAAATATCTTTAAAAAATATGAAGATAAGTAGATTTCTCTTATACCCAATTTTGAATTTCTAATGGTAGGGTATCATGAAAATTCATTTTCGCATAAGAATATTGCAATATGGGAGAATAAAAAAAAATAATTTTCTTGGAGTGGCCCTAGCCCCTTTTGCAACTTAACTTTTCATATATTTCCTTCTTATTTTCCCACTTGTTATCTGTCTCCTGGTTTCCAAAAATCTCGTCTTATTTCTCTTCCACCCCATTTGTTCCTACTTCCAACACCAGCTCTCTCACCACCCCCTCTAAATTATCTCTTCATAATTATGTGCCCCTCCATTTCTTTCTCATCTCTTTTCAACCCACTTCTCATCACTCTTTCCCTCTCTCTCTCGATCTCCGTCTCACTTTGAATTTTGCTAATTCCAAATCCCTTTCATTTTAGCTCGGTACAAATACTATATGAACACAAATGAAAGACATGAAGGAATTTTCTGGTTAGTGGTGAATTTTATTAATTATCCAGAAAAAAAATCACATTATCAGAGGATTAAGCTTTACCTTTTTCTTAAGCGTATGTTAATAGTTTGAACCAAAATAAATATGTTTTTGTATGCTGGGGGGAGGGGAACAATTCCCCCTACTTTTTGAAGCACTGAAAAGTGCCTTTTTATGCAAGAAAATGCCCCCTCACGAACGTGTACTGTGTCCCTTTCACCTGATGAGAACCTGTTTTAGGTAATACCAATTAGTGCTCTTCCTTATATGCAATTTTTCACCCAAAAATGCCCCACACGTGTTCTGTGCCCTTCCATCTGAGAGCCCGTTTCATGTAATACAAAGTGCCCCCTCGCCTTCTTGAAAGTGCCCTTTCTTGAATCACTGCCCCCTTTTACCCAAGAAGAGCGCTTCTAAAGAATTTGTTCTGTGCCCCTTTCACTTGAGAAGGATCTGTTTTATGGTCACCATAACGAGTGCCCTTTGAAACAAGAAAACAATATTTTCATTTCTATAATATACTTCTGAAGGAAATCCTGTGTGCAATAAGTTTAATAATTCATGTGAGTGGGGTATATAAGCAGGTTCGTACAGATGGAGGGGGGGGGGGCTTGAAGGACTCTTGCCCATAGGCGGTGGAAGCGGTGGGATAGGGGGACCTGTCCCCCCTAAATTTGAGGTGGGGGACAGTCCCCCCTCCTAAATTTTTTGTTCAGAATCTTTTTTTTTTTTGCTCGTCAATTTTTTTTCCTGCGTCCCCCCTAAATTCAGGTAGACCCCCCCTTAAAATTGTTGTGCCCCCCTAAAATTGTGGTTGACAACCTTTTTTTTTTGCTGGAAATTTTTGTGGTCCCTTCTAAGATTTAGGTGGATAAATTCAGGTGGACCACCCTAAATTTTTTGCCTTCCGCCGCCAATGCTCTTGCCCCCCCCCCAAAAAAAAAAAATCACGACCAAGGGGAAAAAAGAAAAAGGAAAGCAAAGGGTGAAATATATCATTTTGAATATTTTGTCGAAATCTATCACAAAATTGGATATTTGTTTTTAAAATGTCAAAATTTTGCTTGCTCGCAACTTTTTAAAAATTTCACATAAAACAGCATTTTCCCTGTGCCCCCCCCCCCCACTTTCAAGCAACTTCAATCCGCTGCTCCTATTTGTATGTTTATAGCTTCTCTTTTTGCAACCAATTTTAATGAAAATCAATAAGAAATTTCATACGTCATGAATTTGGGGTGTGATAATAATTTTTTTTTTAATTGGACTTGGAAAAAAAAAACCTTTTCCATCTTCATCACGTGGTTCCTAAGTCTTCAATGTTGAATAGTTGGATTTCTTGAATGAAAACATCTGTTACACCAGTCCTGCAGATTGAAAAAAATAAAGAAAATCAATTAAATTGTCATGATTTATAAAAAAATGTTTTAAGAAAAGTGAGACTATGCATAGGTATATATGTTTCTTCAACACATACCATAGGAAATCTTACTTCTAATTATAAAGTTGTACTTCTATAAAGCATATCACTTAAACATGTTCTCTGCAGTTTACATACCACTCTCCATTCTAACTACTGCACTCAACCCAGGTGAGATGAATGGGTACCCGGTAGGAAGAAATTCCTTGAATGCTTTGAGCGCCTAGGCAGCCCAGCTAAAGCTGGGGTAATAATAATAGCAGGGCCCGCTGGGAGAACAGTTTTCGGAACTGAAGCGGCTTCCCTGGGTAAATATACCTATATTATTATTATTATTATAACTACATGTACTCTTCGAAAAAATGACAGAAATTTCTTGTAAATATGAATATATAAATTAACATATGTAAATTATATGAATAGTCAGAATTAAAGTTGATATGTTTTGTTGCACAGAATATTTTGATCTGTAATTAAAAACGACATTAACTATAATCTAGAAACAAAATTGAAATGGGTTTTTCAAAGGCAGGTCTATTTTTGCCAAAAAAATGTGAACAACCTCCATTATCAAAAATAATCACTAACTAACTCACTCACTCATATAACTGCTGTAGTTTGTATTTCTCTCTGTGTTCCAGGCACTGTTCTATTAGGCCTACTTCACCAATTATTTATCATCATCAATCACCTCCATGGAAATTGTCAAATTGCATCATCCTATTAGACAA
Organism: Lytechinus variegatus; assembly: GCF_018143015.1. Taxonomy (NCBI): domain Eukaryota; kingdom Metazoa; phylum Echinodermata; class Echinoidea; order Temnopleuroida; family Toxopneustidae; genus Lytechinus; species Lytechinus variegatus. The sequence goes on along the minus strand of NC_054741.1, from coordinate 14,738,449 downwards.
AATGTAAAACCCCCCCAAAAAAATAGTAAATCTACAAATATGAAATATGAATATCACACTAAAGCATGAATAAAATGAATTTTATAAAATATAACTCATGAAAAATGAATATTGCTTTGTTTATAAACAAATAGGAAATAAAAAGGCAATTTAATTACTAGTAGATCAAGGACATGTCCTAATTTTATAAATTTGCCCAAAGTACATCTTTTGACATTGGTTCTACTTTAGACTCGACAGCCTGTATATTTAAGAAGTGTATGTTCCGTACAGATCCTACCTCTTTGTGGCTCAGGTTATTTTTATTTAATGTAAACATGGTTAACATTCAATGCATGTAATGTATCTGTAATTTTGAATGGGTTAGTTTAACTTTTATACCTGGATGAGAATCTGCAAAATGATGCATGCACTTATGATCATCATCTTGAACCATATAGGTAGACCTCTATACCGTTTTTCTTGTCCTTCAAACTCAACCTGTTTTTCTTTTTCTTCAAACTCAACCTTTTTTTCTTTTTCTTCAAACTCAACCTGTTTGTGAAAGAAAAGAGAGTACAATAATAAGAAGTGATATTTTTCATGGCCGTTTGTATAGGGGAGGGATTTGGGTAAGAGCTGAAATGTGAAAACCTTCATCAAAAAAAGAATTGCATGACATCCTTCAATTTTATTTTAGAAAATGCACAAAACGGCCATAGGTAATATTGGTTACTTCTGGCCCTCGCTTTCTGAATTTTAGGTTTCTATAAATTTTTTCAAATGTCTGCCCCCCCCAAAAAAAAAAAAATCTGCATCTTTTTATTTCAGTTGACTTTAACATAATTTCATCTCATGCACTGGGTCTAGATCTATTTGTAAGAAAGTATAGATCTAGTCCAAGACTCAGAGCTGTGCAACAGCATTCGCGTATCTAAATTACTCGTAGGTCTAGATCTAGATAGTTAGTAACGATGGACTCTCGATCTATCTAGACCTAGAAAGTAAAGCTTTGGTTCTAAACTGAGATCTAGGCCTATATGGATAAGGATTTGATGTCTGACTTTTATTCCTGGCTAAAAGTTTAAACTTCATTGCCATTATTGACCAAGATTAGACCTAGGGCCTAGTCCTTGGTCCACTGACAGACATACTCGTACATGTAAATGGAGTCGTTTAGGCCTAGACCTAGATCTAGGCCTAAATTACAGACCTAGATCATAAGCCCTGGGCCTGAGAAAGTGTCGCGGGTTGGGAAAGTATAATTTAGATGACTAGATTTGAATTAGGTTGGCCTAGAATTAGAAAGCATCGATGAATAAAAGTAAAGTACCGTACAGTAGATCTAAGTCTAAAATAATAAGAAGCAACACTAGTTGCTGGTTTCTAACCAAGTTAGAAATTAGATCTAACGTTAGGCCTATCTAGATCTAGGTCCTAGATCTATCCTATTGATAATAAGACAAACATGCAGAGCAGCATATTATTTCTTATAGACCTCTACAGGAATAACCGTCGTTTCTGGGGATTTATTCAACAATTTCTGACATTAACTACCGCTGAACTGTACATGTATTCGTGAGTGAGCCAACACAGTTCAGCGGAACAACCAAAATAGAGACTGAAGCTTTTGGTCTAGTTATTTCTAAGACAGAGTCTAACTATAGACCCTATTTATAAATAACAATAAGTTAAAATGGGTGGGGGCTAACATTGGCGGCGGAAGGAAAAAAAAAATTTGGGGTGTATACCTGAAATTTTGGGATGGACACATGTAAAAAATTGGACAAGTGCTCCAAAAAATTTTGACAAGCAAAAAAAAAAAAAAAAAGGTAATCAACCTAAATTTTAGGGGGGGTTACAACACACGTTTCAACGGGGGTCCACGTGAATTTAGGGGGGACGCAAGGAAAAAAATTGACAAGCAAAAAAAAAAAAAAAGGGTAGCAAAAAAAAATTAGGGGGGGGGGACACGTCCCCCCCGCATACGGGGGCTAAATGCAGAAGCCTGAAGTTATGCAAAATAAATTTGATATCTGAAACTGAGTGAAAGTGAGGATTGACACAATGACAGGCAATATATCTTCATCCACACTCCACTTCACAGTTTATTCCTGACTGGGTTTCGATCTACTGAAGATAGATGCAGATCTCCCTCCATCTCCCTCTAGATCTAACGTTACAGTATACAAAAAGAAGCTTCATTCTTCTTGATTTAATCAATCATGGGTTGGTCCTTGTTAATTGGAAATGAACCAAACCGGTCCGAAATTCTCTCGATGACCAATCGGCTAGGAGCCCATACAAACTGTGGTTAACACAGCGGCATAACCGCAACACTGCAAGCAACATTACAGGCTGCACTGGGCGACGATGACAATCTAACTTCAATTTCAAAGACCAAATTCTGCTTTCCTTTACCAGAAGAATGATAGCAAACTCTCTAATTTGGTAGAGAAATAACCTGAGATCACAAAATATTGTGTGAAATTTGTAAATAGTCCACTGAATTCATGTGATTATATCAATTTATACGTACTCACCGGAGTGTTCGTAGGTCCATTTTTGTGTGGAAAGAAAAGTTTCAGATTCGGGTTCAGAATGAATAAATTAGATGACGTAATGAGGTCAAATGAATAATTACTTCTGTAACACGATACCACTAGTATCGATGACAAAGAATCGGGGAAATCGCGTATTAATGACGCTCTTAACCAATGAAAAGGGCGGAATATGAATATATTTACGCTCATGAATGTCAATGGGGGCTTATTTTTGTCTTCAAATGATCGCGGTAGGCGGAGCCTAATCTCATTTGTTTTGTGCTGAACGCGCGCGCAGCTTTCGGTCTAGTAATATATTATAAGGTCTTTGCATGCTAGGATAGGCCGCGCGCGCCCGGCCGTACGTACGCATAGAGATGTATATTATTGACATCTCTATGGCCGTACCGTACGTTGATCGCGCGCCTCCACTTTGCCGCTGTGTTTCCAAAATGGCCGATCAGAAGAGAGTTAGAACGCTCCCCGACGGCAGGTCGATTGAGCAACTTCGAGTTGTTGATCTGAAGCAAGAACTGAAGAAGTATGGCGTTTCGCAAATTGGTAGCAAGAGTCAGCTCGCGGAACGTCTTAAAGCGGTAAGAAAGTTTCGCAGAAAAGGGGCTTCTCACGATAAAAGTCGAGGGACATTGAAAATTACCTTCTCGCGTGGGCCATTTCCAGCGTCCCTCCCGGGCTCAGAACTCCGTGCCCATTGCCAGGGCGTCCAACTCGCGGATTTGTGCCTTGGCTTTTATACCGGGCCATGGCTGCAGCCGGCCGCAGCGGCGCTAATGCAGTTTCGCACCAGGGGGTGGAAACTCCGCTTCTGCATCCGGTCAGACATGGGGAAATTTTGGAAGGTCAAAAGTGCACACTGCTCCCATTTTTCGCGTACAAGGCTATGGACACCGCAACTTCATGGCACACCAGCGAAACAGAGGCGTGGTCATAAATTGGCCTGCGCGCACAGCGTAAAAATATGCAAATAAGCAAATTGTCACAAATTAGCATAATACGCGACGTGATTGAATATGAAATGTATAGAGCTGCGTCTTTGGTAAATTCATCTCATTGATCATTCCCCCCCTCAAGGTATTCAGTTGTTTATTCATCTTTTCTTGTTTACATATTTTTAATTCTTTCGCGATTATTACTACATCAATTAAGATATTTCCCTGGAAGACATTTTGGAAGCTTACAAGAGATCCATTAGTAGGATTGAACTTAGGGGTCTGCTTGCTCTATTCATCAGGTGTTCATCACTGCCCATTATTTTCATTACACATCATGAATAGCCACAAATATTTGTTTATTATTTTTTGGGGGTGGGGTACATACTTAAAATGATCTGAGCAAGAGAGCAATCAGGTCATTTTGTCTTTATTTAGATATTGAAATGAACAATCTGGTGCAAATCTTGTGAAGATTTTTTTTAAAGTCTGAGTTTGGAATGGGAGCCAAAGAGAGCCCAGTACCCCCCCCCATGTATTTGCTCTCATCAACGCTTAAAGATCACTTCCAAATAAAATAAAAATTTTGTACCTGCCCACCCCCTATATTTCTCTATCAATTCCACCCCCCTCTCTCTCTCTTCCACACACACACATTCCACATAGACATGCGAGCAAACAATTATTCTCATTTCATTTTTATTATTTGTATCCCACTTTTAAATCAAACTCATTCATGTCTTTAATTCGGCTGCACCTGAATGTCACAGTATGCCATGTTGCAATGGCTTTTATGGGCTACTTGCCACGCATGTTATTTTGATACTAAATACCTGTTGTACTAGTATTATACCCATGGATACCCGACATACAGAATCAATCAATCAGTAGCACCATCATATTCCAGTCATATAGAAGTGATCTTCAGTGCCATTTCATCACAACACAGTTTGGTAGCAATAACATCATCATCACATATCTTTCACGCAATATAAATTGGTGGATTAAGTAAATCACGAATATCAAGATTAGAAAGTAATATTTCAAATTAAAATGTTTATTAGTTAATAAATTTTTGAATACATGATAAAAATATTTTTTTCTCACCAAAGCATCAAATTACATCAGCAAAATGCCTATAATGAGTGCAACAGAAATTGCAAGGATATTACAAGAGAGGGGATGTATTTTTTTGGTAAAATCTAGAGAAAAAAATATGAAAAAAATAAGTATGTATATTCACTTACATAGTTATTGATAAGCCTTACATAGTCAATATAAGGGGGCATCAAGGATGCCATTAATAAAAAGATTATCAATATACCTCTCTCTCAAAGTCAGTTACTAAAATATCAAATTATTTTTTCAGCATTTGCTGACAAGAAATAGCATGCTAATCTAATCGGTGACACTTCATAAAAAAGGGGAGCACATTTCTCTAAAGAGTGCCTTCCCAAATCTGCACATTGGTAAATCAGTAACAAAGTTGCTTATTGTCTATTGTTGTGAAGTGCTGCTAGAGCTGTGTTCTATTTCCAACAAATTCTTTTATTTGCAGAGCTAATCTAGTTCATTATACGGGACATCGACAATACAGTGTTACAAAAACAAAGAGATTTTTAAAAAAAATAGTGCAACTTTTCACTTCCCCCAGAAAATTAATTCAACAGCTTAATGTCCAGCAATACATACAGGTTCTTGTTTCATAAGGACTTCAATTATGGTAAATTGGCCCCAAATGTAACTAGCAACTAGCATGGGAACCCCAATGTTGATCTGTTGCTTTAATGTTTCCATGGTAATTACCAGAATGGCAAAGCTAGAATAGTGGTTGGTCTTAATGAATTGGGGTCCAGGACTGAGAGTGATTTCTTCGCCCTCTGTTCTGTCACCTTGTTTTTATTATGCACATTTTTTCAATGAAAATCCATTATTTCTTATCACCTTTTATATGTCTGTAGGCATGTATGTTACATAGCCCAGACCTCAGTAAAGGCCCATTCTGCATTGTTTAGATTACCAGAATACAACCTATCCCTTTCAAACTACTAATATTATTCAAAGTGCTTTCACTACTATAAGTACTACATGTAGATGATTAGAACATTAATAAAGGGGGGGGGGGGATAAGTGTGCCCTTTCGAAAAATATTTTAATCTTGTGTGAAACCTATGGACCTAAATATCTATACTCCAAATAATCTTTTTTTGTTCAACAGATGTGTATTTTAAGCAACATTCAATATGTATCGACACATTTATTTAAATTCATTAAATTTTTAAATCTGTAATTGCAATGAAGCAACTGCTTGTTATGAACCTGGCCTTCATATTTCTTCTTGATCTGCCCTGGTGATACTCAAACAGCCTGTGAAACCTGCATAGTAAACAAAAAGAAAAGGGAACAAAATGAGCTGCTGATATGAATTATTCTTACTCATCTAGTCCAGTTTATTTAGAAGTTTTAAACTTTTTATGAGCCCTTACTCTTCCATGCAATATTATTTAAAAATGCACATGTAGTAACTTATGTTGGCAGATAAAAATCATAGATCACTATTATAGATCATTATTCATATAACTTTTTTTTTATTAAGTGTGAAAACCCATTCAAATATATATCGAAAGATTAATCTCAATATTTTGTCCTTTTTTATTTCTGTCTTCAGAGTAACTGAGTTTTAAAGTGATTTTATGTATGATTAATATAGCTAAGATACATGGACAATAAGTATGCATTGATGATAATGGAAATACTGGTGAATCTGAATCCAAAGAATATTGTCTCATCATGGAGCTTTACTTTATGGGATATAACATGATTCAGAAAATAGGTTTTTTATATTTTTATGAAAACAAGCATACCTGGCAAGCTTTTAGATCAGATATCCTGTTACTCATCAGATTGTACCTCTTGGTGATGTGCAAATGGTATTTGACTTTGTACTTCTGAATAGGCTGGGACTGCTAAGAACTGGATCCCATTGGATCTGCAATTCAATATACATACAAATGTTTACAGTTAAAAATTTCAAAAGTGATAAACAAAATTCCTCTCTAAAAACAATTTTTCAGAGTTTCCAGCTTTCACAATTCCCAACTAGAAAAAAAGCAGGTCTTGACCAAAAACTAAATGGTTCAAGCATTCGTGGCCTACTCTAGTGGGGTCTTTTGCCAATCTTCAATATATATACACACCAAGCCAGCTTTGACAGATGTAAGATAATTATCATTTGTGTGATAATATGGCTCTCGCTCATTCATCAGTGCGAGTCAATCATTAAATTTTTTGCACTCGTCAATAAAACATGTCTGATTTGAATCTCTACGTTAAGTGAGTTCCTCTTTAAGTTTAAGTTTGATTTTTATTTTAAAAAAGGGTTAGCTCACTTGCTGGCAGGTTTAAATGACCCTTTGCCTTTCACCACAAATAACATCAAGTGAGGACAATAAAGATAAATCAATCGGATCAGCGGCTCTCTCTGCTTAGCCTTATACTTAAACAATTCAAAATAGGGCACTATAAATTTTGTCAACCCTTCCAAAAAAACAATTGAGCAGTTTGAACCCTGACATAGAAATGTTGCCCCCCCCCCCGAAAAAAAAAAGAATCATTAAACTCCTTTGTTAGGCTAATCATATTTTAGTCCAACGGTCCAGCCAGGAACTAAAATGAAATTAAAGTTAACTTAAAAAATCTTTGTAGAAAAAAAAGTCAAACCAGACAGATCTAGATTTTTTTTTTAAATCTATATCTACGATAGACCTATCCTAGGGGCTTACTTTTATTTAAAAAAGAAAAACGTTAACATCTGTCTCAAATCATTCCACGAGTGACCATGGGCATGGCAAAATCTACCAATATCAACAGATTCATCATTCAGTTCATTTAGATTTAATTTCATTTCATTTTAAATGCAGATAATCATATTGAAATAGCGGTGTCGAAAAATCAGTACTCGGCCCATGGCCTATAACTTCAAATTTCAACTCGAGCTTGTTTGACACTTAATTTCCAAAACCTAATGACCTAGCCTACATCGGCAATTTCGCAGCCGGCTGGCACCGGCGATATCAAAGTCCGCATTCCGCTCTGGCTATATATTTGGCTGAATTTTGATGCAGCTTTGCCGTTAAACAAGTCCACATCTAACCCTGATATTTGACAATAAGAATTGAAATACAGATTTAATAAGGGCGGACATGAAGCATCCCAATTAACCAACTTAGTTCTATGAAAAACTTTATTATTTTCTGACAAAATATGTCAGTCAGATTTCAGACTTATTTGGGATCAGGACAGGAAAAAGAAATGGAAATATGGAAATTGTGGTTCGCGTTGTAAACTGCACATAAAGCCATGCATGCGACGCCGAACCCCAGCAAACACATTACAATTTCAACTAAGATCAAAGTAAGGAATTGAACTTAACTTACTTTTATTCCTATGGAATGTCATTAGATTGATATCAATGTTTCCTCCAAGATTTTCTGCTCCATTGAAGTTCACTCAGAAATCATGATTTCGAACACCAATTCTAAAAACAGATAATTAGACTTGCTATTGTATTTCAAAAAGTTGAATTTCGCAGAATCAAAAAGAACGACACTTCGCACAGATATCGTAGGGAATTGTGGGACGGAAAAAAATGTTTAATGCATGACGACATGAATAAAACATTAGCGTTTTATCCAATCATACAACTGCATTATGCGTATTTTGACGTCATTACTCATGAATTAAACATTGACCTTCCAAAATCAACCTTCAAATTGGACAAATGGCAGCCATGTTTGTTATGTACAAAACCTATGGAAAATCAAAAACGCGCGAAAAGAGTTGCCTCTCTAGCTCCCTTCGGGAGCTTACGTATACGTAAGATCGTATCTCTGTGTTTCGCACCGGCTGGCTTCTAGCAAATTTCCTCACCAGAAATTTGTTCACAAATGTTGTGGCAAGTCTCTCAGTCACATTTTGCGATTAATGAATAATACGCCCACTGATTTTCCAAATATTAAATTATTGGGAACGGCTGCAAGCCATTTATTTTTCGGCTCCATCTCCAACTTCCAAGTCCAATCTCCTCTTCTCGATGATAAATTCTCAGAGTAAACGTCGATTCGCTTGGATTTTAAAGTTAACAACACGAATTGCCTGTGTCAGGTCATCCGTACGTTCGCCGCAAGTTCACAATCACATGACATGATTTGGTCGCTAACTTTATGACTTGTTTTTATGTTGACCAGTCCATATCAAAATTACCGCAAGCAAAGCCAAGGCAGCGAAGTGATGTCCATCTTACTGAGAATTGGAAAAATAATGTTGAGATCAATGCCCAACATAAAATTGCATTAGCGCCGCCCCAGGCCCAGCAGCGCAGCAATAGCATTTTGCCAACTGTCTCTGCTTCCTCTGGCTCATGCGTAACCATAAGTAGAGACAGAGTTCAGTGACATGTTAGTTGCCCAAACTGGAGCCATATTGTCGGTGTCAAATACTGTCAATAGGAAATAGCATGAAAGTGGGTCTAAATTCCTAAAATTTAATTTAATAATCATGACATAATTTCTGAGGTGACTCACCCTGTCAAACTCAACTAAAAAATATGTTGAAACTAATACTAATTATGTCTCATTCAGGCTCAATTGTATATTTAAAAAATATTTTATCTCGGACATGTACATTGACCTTATCTTGAATATCATTAATTTCTTATGTGTGTGACTGTGCGTGCTCGCTGTGTACAAAGTCAATGCCAATTGGTTATTCTCAAAATCATCTGGCACTCGAATTGGTTCGAATTAATAAACGGCCATTAACAGCCATGGCCGTACATGTAGATGCCTCTTTGTCATGCCCCCCAAAAAAGTTATACAATTTTTTTATAAATCTTTTGAAAATATACACTGATTATCGATGTTACTAAAATTGAGTATGATTTCATTATCATAACAAAATATTTGCATCAATGATGAGTTTCAATCAATATTCAATAATACAAAATACTATCCATGTACATTATAGCAAACATGAAAATAACAACTTCATTTCCTAAATTATGATATCTTGTTGTGTGTCTGGGCATATTTGCTAATAGTCATTTCTACCAATATTTGTTGAATATATGTCTATCTTTTAATTGCAGATTTCAATGTTTTATCTCAACCAACAAAAATACTTCTTAAAATTTCATAAAAATGTGAATGATTCTGTGATTCTAGCCAGGCATTTGGAAAGTTAAAACAATGGAACATAGATTTCAAAATTCAAATGTCATATTTACATGTAGACATTTGGACAGCACTTAGTCAGACAAAGTGATGTGTTGTCTGGAAGTGATGCCATCATAGAGTATTGGTAGTTTGATATACTTTAGGTACATGTCCAGTAACAATATTTCAGTTTTAGGCATTTAAGCCAAGTTTTAAGTTCCAAGTTACATGTATGTTCATCATAATAAATCCATTACAACCTTTATTCTGATTTTTGTCACGTTTTTTTCTTACATGTACCTTGCCTATATTAAAAAAGTGCATGTAGTAAGTAGTAGTAGTTTTTGATATTATTTTGAAATGTATATATTGGATATTCAAATTGTATACTGTTGCCATGATCAGCCTTGCAGATAGTGATTTACATTACATTTAGATTATTATCCTATTCACTTTTTTTTTGCTCATTTATCATTTGTGTTTTAGCAAATTTACCTTGAGGAGTTGAAGCAAGCCCCTGTTCATGATGGATTCCCCAATCAGGATGTAAGTAAAATGTTGAAGCAAGGCTAGCAAATGATTCGTAATATGCTACATGTATAGTAGTCATGTAGATTCTAATTTTTTTACTGTATTTTTTTTGTCAAATTCATTGCACCTCATATTTTCTAATGTTGAAGAAACTCTCCCTTGTCTTGCAATTTTTTATTGCAGACCTTGTAGTTATTGAGGGTAGGAAATCATTTTTTCTGCAACAAGCAATCGTTTGGTAAATGCAAATGTATCATAATTCTGCCATACTGTATGTACTGTATGTTCTTTAAGTTGTTCTTAAATATTGTTTAAAAAGATTCTCTCCCCAAAGCATTTAATTTTAAGGGTGATTCGAGTTGTGTTTAAGGCAAAACTTGTGTATCCTGGTGTAGTACAGGTATTACCTACATGTATGCTAGGCCTAGTGTATGCTGTGATTAATTTTCTGTACCCGGTACTTTTTTTGTTCCAGATTGTTGAGGATGAGTCTGTTGCATCTAATTCATTCATTCAGCAGTATCTTAAGCAACAACAGGAGCAACTGAAGCAGAGACATGGTAAATACATCTAATAATACTTTAAGAGAGTCAAAAGGGGCCTAAGCTTTCGATCCTAGCAGAATCTTCTTCGGAGGCAAATTAATACTTTGAATGATTATCATCAATGAACGTAGAGGGAAGCAAAAAACTCAGCAATGTTGCTATTAGCAAGGTCCACTTCGCTCAGATTTTGTGACCATTTACTCAAAGAACACTTTTTTTTATGGAAGATTGTAGAGTTGATTTTTTTTCATTTGTAAAATTTTACTATTTTTTATGGATTATGAAACCTCCAAGAAAATATGTTAAATAATATTAAAGTATTTTGGTATTTGAAAATATGAAATTTAATCCTGCTTTATTGAAGATCTACAAAAAATTAGGACAATAATTAAGAGATAGTTTTATTTCTAAAATGTAGTATATTATTATGAAATTGTTTATCTATTTTTGTGTTTATTTGTTTGAATCTAGTATTGTCATAATCTGTTAATTTACTTCTATTTTGCTATTGATCCCTGAGTGTTTTGAGTCTGTTCATGGTTTCGTTGGCATTCCTACCAAATTGTGTGCGCACTTCAATTGTATGAGTGTATCAAGTAGACCTTCCTAATAGCAACACAGCTGTGTGTTGCTGCCCGTTATGTTCGTTGATTATCATGAAGAAATTTAATCTATTGCTTCCAAGTGGTGGGTAGCATGTATCTAGTAAAAGGGGGCAGCTATGTGTTTACCGTTATGAGACTAATGGGGTGTTGCAAGAAACTTGCGATCAATTGGAAGTCAATTTCTGGTTTCTAATTCAATCATATGTCTTGCAGTTAATTGCAAATTAGTGATTGATTGCTAATTTGCTCCTTGAAACAAGAAGTTGAATCTGCTTTGCTACAGCTATTGTTAATCTATCAGTTGTAAAATTGCAGCAGAATATTTGCAATTGATCTGAAAATTTTCTTGCAACACCCCCTTAGACATTCATATAAGGGTAATTAAGTATCACTGATCGTCTTGCACGAGTCTTTGTATTTTTATACAAATTAACCTAGATTAAGTGCATGACTCTTCTATTCTTATGTATGACAAAATTTTGGTGGCTTTGCAAGAATCTAATCCTGTCTGTCTCATTCAAGTCCCATACGTACATACATGTATATTCAAGTTAGTATTCTAGCATCAACTGAAGAAATCCATCTTTCATGGTCATATAATGATGATATGATCATTTCATTGGTTTCCTTCAACTGAATCAAAATAAACTAGATTTTAATTCGTCATGAGGACGAATTAGGTGGTCTGTCATGATTTTTCATTCAGTGTCAGCTAATGTATGGAATGAATCATTTAGATATGATTGATAATATTGATCGTAGACATCCTAAGAATAAATTTTGACCATTGCTAAATGTGATTATTAATGTGGTGATGACAATCGTCAGACATACATATTCAAACAGATATATACAAGATAGATGATTATATATATAGATGGATGGCGCGATGGATGGATCAAGTGATGGATTGAGAGATAACTGATAGGTGGTTATATTAATAAAACATAGATATATATTGTATAATACAATATACATGTGTAGATAGATAGAGACAGATAGATTGATATAGAAAGATAGACATATTCAAATAGATATATATAAGAGAAATAGATAGATAGATCTAGATAGATAGATAGATAGATAGAAAGAAATATAGATAGATTTATAACAGATAGCGGATGGACGGATATGATTAGATAGATATAATATGAAAAAAAGGTAATCATAATCTGTTTTATTTTGCAATATTTTAGCTATTATTTATTAGAATCGTTATAATTGATCTTGCGCGATAGTTAAAAAAAAAATATCATGTGCACCCGCGGACTCGAACCCCTGCCCGCATGAATGAATGAGATGCAAGTCTGACGCCTAACCGATTGTGCTAGAATATTTCCCATAGACTTTACATGTAAGCAAATTTGAGAATTACAATTCCAATTTTGCAAGCAAAATACGGGCATGATCCCGGCATCTGATCAAAAAATGGAGGGAATATATACAAAAGCTTAGAATCTCAGCTACAACATACTATAAGCTCAGGGAAAACTGACAAGAAAAAATGGAGATATGGCTCATGAAATAGAGGAATGTCGAATCTAGTTTTGAGAAAAAGTCATGTCCCATACAGATTACACGCAAAATGAGGAAAAATGACATGCCTTTATTATTTGCAATTTTTCAGGATGATCTGTTTGTTAAAATAAAAAATAAAGGCAATAAGTCATGAAGAGTAAGACCTATCTACATCATATCGAACATTTGGCAAAAATTGACCAATATTCACGGAGTTAGAGCCTAATTTGCATAATTATTATGACGTCATAACAAGGAAAATGGATATTTTGACTTGCGACGCCATTTCGATAACGTCATCATCAATTGAGGGACAATAGTGACATGAAATCAAATCTACAACTCATACTCTATCGATATATGAAAAAAAAAATTGGGGGTCAACGGACTATTTAAAGAGCTATAGTGAATTTTCAATAGGCATGTTTTTGCCCATATATGGCCAAGAGTGAGAGCTCGCGCGCACACGTGCTGCAAACTTTAACGGGTGTTAATTTCGTTATTATTGGTCGTAGAGAGCTAAATTGGTTATTAAATTGCTCAGAATTATATTATCAATGCAATGATGTAAAAAAAAATGGTGTTTTTGCACTGCGTTAAGGCATTACGCGCTGAAACGCGTGCGCATACGTGTGCGCGCGCAAATTTTTGAAATGCTTAGAATGACTTGAAACGTACTCTAATTTGGTCAAAAAGTGATTTTGAGCAATTTAAAATTTTGACGCGCGCGTCGCGACCTCCAGGTGACCTTTGATGACATGACCTGATGACCCTTGACCTGAAGTTGATGTGATGTTAATTTGATCGATTTTTGATAATTGATAATGGAGATATGATTGATAATGTGATTTTACAAAATGGCGCCTAGATGACGTCATCATGACCTGATGACCTTGAAAAGCTTATTCTGACGTGTCCATGACAGATCCTATAAATGACATGAAATTCAATGAAATTGACCAAGTCCATTTCAAGATATACTGGCGACAAAAAAATCCTTAAAAATAAATAAATAAATAAAAATAATAATAAGAAATTTACGAAATTAAGAGGTGATCTGTCAAAGACAGACCACCTAAATATGGACGATAGATTAGCATCTCTTTGATATAAAAATGTTACATGTGGATTTTCAAACAACTTTTACTGACTTCCCCCACCCACCAATAGTTGACAAAATAAAATGTGATTTTGTATTTTATAAACCAATCATGTTTCATATTTCTTTTTGCATCATAGAGAGAGAACGAATTGTGGAAGCACCGCCAGAAGCTGAAAAGAGTGAAGACATACCTGAAGGGCTAGCAAATCAGGTTGATGAGCTGAACCAGTCTTTGAGCCGTAGCCAGTCCGAAGAAGCTGACAAAGAACCAGATGAGACAAGGAATGGGGAAGGCGTAGTGGATGAAAGGGCTGAAACTGCCCAAGAGGAACACACCACCTCCAGCAGATCTTCCAGAAGATCAAGGAGACAGAGTGCAAAGCAGGAAGAAGAGGCGGAGGTAGAGCCAGACACCAGGAGCACTAGGAGGAGGACCAGCTCCAGAGTTAAAGAACAGGAGGAGCCAGAGGAGATGCAGACACCACCTCAGGAAGTAGAGCAGATGCAGACTATCAATGAAGTTGGGAAAAGATCTGAATCTGAGGCGATGCAAGATGAGGCAACAAAGGTTGTTGAACCATCTGCACCAGAAGAGGAGATGGATGTAGCCGAAGCTGCTCCAACTGAAGATGCTGGAAATGAAGCTACAACACAGAAAGTAGAAATTGAGGAAGCAACAGAGAGTAGGGCTCAGGTTGAACAGACAGATGATGCCCAAAGAGATGGGAGTGTCCCAGAGTCTGCACCATCTGAACAGACTGAAGAGAGAGAGGAACAATCCAAAGTCATAGAAGACCCAGTTCCTACAGAGCCAGAGAGAGTAGAGCAAACCAGATCAGCAGAAAAACCTTCTGGACAGGTTGCAGCAGATGATGCAAGTGAAGACAAAGTCACCATCCAAGAACAAGTTGCACCAGAAAAAGAGGCAAGTAATGTAGAAATTGGGGATGCTTCTGAGAGCAAGGAAGAACAGCTAAGAGAAATTAAGCAGGTCTCCACTCAAAAGAGAGTGAAGCTCAACAGGTCTACTAACCTCAGTCGTGGTTTGGGATCCAAGACAGTAGATGAAGAGACGAGACCTGAGAAAGTTCAGGTCGTTGAACCAGAGGTATCTGAAAAAGGAGATGTTCAGACGAACCTGGATGAAGATAAAGATACCAGCTCAGCTCAGGAAGTGGTTGAGAAGTCTCCCAGAAAGCGGATAACGCCTCCCGATGATGAAGATGATCAGGGTCAACCTGATACCACCTCAAAACGTAGGAAGACAGAATCAGATGGTGAGGATACAGACAAGGGACCAGAAGAAAGTTCTCAACCAGTTACCAGTTCAAGGTAAAGTTATATCCTTTATTCATAGAAATTTAGGAATTTATTTGTGTGTTTTTCCTTTAAAAAATGACTTAAGAGGCTGGTCGATGGTCATAATATGATCACTTTACGCCAAAAAAACAAAGGTTGCTTTGAAATCAAGGGTTTATGCAGATATCTTGAATTATTCACCCTTAATTTGCATGCATGTAAAGAAAGGATTCAATGATGCATGGCTTTTGTCAAAGGGTGCTAGATTCTCACTTTTTGCAATTGTTTGAGTACATTGAGCATGTAGATTAATTTAGATAAATGATAAAAGTCTTATCACTCTCATGTACATGCTCAACTATATAGCAACAAGCATGAACTTTTACAAACTACATGTACATTTTGCACATGTAGATCAGACCCTGTCATTTCCCTCAGTGGAGCTACCTAATGCACATTTACTGAAATTTGCAATAATTGTGGTCTAACAGAAAAAATAATCTTAGGACAGCCTATGTGATTTCAGGTCACTACTTTATTTCCCTGCTAAGAGAACTTTAAGAAAAAGAAAAAAGTTGGATTACTAAGCTTTATGAATAAGATTTCTGAGGAGTAGCTGTTGAGAGTTTCCATTCTCAACCTCATATAATCATGTTTGAGACTAGTCCAAAGTCATCAAGGTTTTTTTCACTGGTGCCAGGTATTAATTTCAAATAAAGAAATGCATAAGAAAATTCATTGTCATCAAAGATTTTGAAAATTTACCAGTTAAAACCCTATATGTAACTTTCCTTATATAACTTGATATTGAATTTGTAATAGACCAAGTGGGTTTATGGAACTACAAGTTTATTTCCCACGATTTTCTTGAATTTATTAGCTGGTAACATTATGGTATTGTTGCATTACATTGTAATACCATGCTTTCGATCTGTGATGGGGAGCACTCAGTACGGGGAAGTCAGCAGACCGTTGCCGTACTCGAGCTTTGTTCCCATGCTGTTCTATAGCCTTTTTGTTTGCGCTATCGACAAGGGTGCATGCCCCATATATTGTTCACATGCAATTGTTCTTCGTTTATATCAAAGCGTACACTATTTTGCTCGTTGATCATCTCAAATTCGGCAGTACAGAGAGATTTTAGGAGGTTGTGCATGCACAGATCAATTTTCGGCTTAAGTTACCGTCCTAGATTTCTCCTATCACATAGCGAAAGCATGTTGATTATTGTGTACAAGTACAGTATGTACTATGTAGGTGCAGCCATATTTGTAATTAAACTGCTGGAGCTTCAGTGCCATCTTATTTAGGAAACCAATGTTTTGTATGTAGGCCACAATGGAATATTTTTTGTCTTGCCTGAATAAAGTTCGGCAGAGACCTTTTCTAAGTTGTTCTGGTAGTTTGTTACAAAAATGTTGAAATTTTGTTCAACTTGCTCTCATGTCTTTATTTCTGCATCAATTATGCTCACTCTTGGTACATTTGATCCTTGGGCATTACCACATATACATGTGTCCATGAGGATGAGTTTACTGAGGCATGGTTTATAATTTATTTTATACAAACATTATAATACAAAAAGAAGCATAAGTTCAAAAGTATAATCACTTATCACAAATTCATAATTTCATTAAAAAATAATACATTTGAACACAATGGAGAAGTGTTTCTGTAATACAAGCTCAGTTAAAAAAATTTGGATCATATGAAATCATAGAAGAATAACAAAAAATATGTGTGTAAATGGAGAAGAAGGGAAGGAGGGGAGAAGCGAAT
The DNA here is from genome assembly GCF_018143015.1 of Lytechinus variegatus. NCBI lineage: Eukaryota > Metazoa > Echinodermata > Echinoidea > Temnopleuroida > Toxopneustidae > Lytechinus > Lytechinus variegatus. Next base: position 14,721,386 of record NC_054741.1, on the reverse strand, counting down.
GAAGGTAAAGAAGAAGAGAGGAGAAAAATTAAAAAGGGAAAAGGAATACAATAAAGAAAAAGGAGAGATGGACAAACATGAAACTGATTCATATTCTTAATGACAGTGTTATTCTCTAATGATGAATTATATTGGTTACAGAATGTGAACTACATTATATTGCAATATTCCCCCCTTCCCAATCCAAACAAGGTACAATATTGTAAACCTATTAATTATCCCTCGCCTATAGAAACAAGTACCGCCAACACAAAAAGGCATATGTTGGACAGTGTATGTATGTATTGATATCGCTTGGAAAAAATACTTGACATTTTATGGAATTCTGTGCCTATTTTGTTCATTTCTCAGCACTTAACACATTTTTTAGAGAGCCAATTAACACATTTTTTAAAAATTTATAAATACAAATACTTGGTAGGTCATTTTATTGGATTCTGATCAAACTCATTTTGAGATTGTTACCACAACTGGTATTTATGTTTAAAGTAAATATGTACATGTATGTGTAAGGGGTACTCCTGGTAAAGAATGATTTGATTTTAAGTTTTGAACAGATGAAGTAAAATCCAAGGGTATTGTAAACCTAAATAATTGAAATCTCATCAAAATTGACAAGAAATATGACATTTAATTTTTGAAAATTATTTTAGTGAAATGGTCGGAATGCACGTCTTCATGAATGATATGCAAATGAGCAAACTTGCAGTATGATATCATTTCCCCACTTTATATACTTACAATGTATATATTTTATTGTATGAAATTTTATTTCTTTGAATTTTATCCTCCAATAATAAAAAAAAATGGATTCCCTTATGATTTGATGTGTAAAATAATCACTGATGCAACTTATTTTATTACAAGGAGTCATATACATGTACATGTCGTCAGCGCTCATCCAAACCGTTGTATCAGTCAATTTTGGTCAAAAACTCAGTTTTGAGATTATTTGCAGAAAAAGAAATGTACACATCCTATTCTATTCATAACTGAATTTCTACATGTAGGCAACAATTTATTTTAGTTTCTGAGATATGAGAGGATTTTCACGGTGATGCCATACAAATTTTTAATAAAATGCGCAAATCCCATAGGAAACGTGTACTGTAGCAGAGCGATTCAATGTTTTTATTGGTCAGCCAAACTCATATCGTCCATCTGCACTGCATTGACTTTGCACATGAAAAGCTATACTACGTTTTGACTGACCGCGCATTGAAATCGCGGTCAGGATTGTTGTATTTCCAATGGCATTTTTGTATAGGGGAAATCTAAACCGCTCAAACCGAAATTTCTTCTGCAATATTTTCTCTGATCCTTGGTTTTTTGTGTAAAAATAAGGATATCATTGTCAATCTATTGTCTTGGTCTTTCCATCCATGCATTTTTCTAGCAATGAATATGTCGTAAGGCAGGAGAACTATGTAATAATTATAGTAAACTTTGAAGTTGATTTTCTCTGAAATGGGTTTGCACCGTCGTATTTGGATACGATGGTTTTTATGACCGCCAACGATGTATCATACAGACATATTTTAAATAATCATTATTTCATGTCTATGTACACGTAATAACACCATAAGAAAAGGCAAAGTGGTGGCATGACATCATCATCATTAGGCATTTAGGACTGTTTTCACAAAATATTGGGAATTGAAATCCAGTATTATCATATTTTGATGAAACTTATTGCATTTTGCTTGGTGAACATTACTTGAGGATGTATTTATACAGATAATTATTTTCAGCCTATATTCCTTTAAGGCTACCCAACCAGTAGGGGCTGCACCGGCCTAATCACTAGTGGCAGGCCATAGATATTTATTCGAGCCAACCCATTGCTATTTTTTTTATTTTGATATGGCTGATTGACAAAGTGTATGCATATGATTGTCCATCTAACACTGATTCTATTTTTGGTATTTACTGAACTTCCTTTTCCCAAATTGGGAAGAAATATCACCAATTTTGGACTATATTTTGACTGGCGGAAGATTAGGCCTATTTTGCTGTTTGAGGTGATGAATCTGCTCCCCCCCCCCCCCCCGACGATGTCTTCAAACACGCCGATTTATTTTTAAAATAAGCCGGTCGAGGGACCCTTTTCTGGTCAGATATGGATTGCCAGATATATATCCTATCCACTGGTAGTAAACATTCGACCCCTGAATTTCATCCTTATTTTTAATAAATTTTTGAAAGTGCCAATTTAACACACGAGTCTATGGGGAATGAATTAGGCCTGTGATACCTAGGCCAATAGAGAGAAAGAAATACCCCAGGGTTCAAGGGGTACATTCAAGAAGCGGGTGCAGCCACCCCCCTCTGCCCTCCCTCCCATTGAAAGGAAAAATACCAGACAAAAAGAGAGAGGGGGAGTAGGGGATTGTTGGACTGTTGAAAAGAGAAGTCTGGGTGTTATGTATTCGTATTACCGATAAACTTTTTTTTATTAAAAGAGAAAATAATTGTCTTGTCTCTCTGTATGCTGTGCCAGCCCATCCCACCAACTCCCCCAACCCCCTCCCAACCAAAAGATAATGAAATGAAATAATTAAATTGAAAGTGAAAAATAAAACTAATACAAAAAAATGAAAAGAGATACTTTTTAAATGAAAATAATTAGAGAAGACAAAATACAAGATTCATGTAGAAAGAAAGTACAATAATACTAAAGTTATCTTGTGAAAAAGATAAAAATGAGAAATTTAGATTATAAAAAATTAATACATGCCAGGCATCGTAATGTACAATATTTGAAAATGAGCATATTTCATTTCAACTTTGCATGTGGTTGAATACAATTGCAATCAGACAATATGAACATAACACAAATTCATGTACTTTGGTCCTGCAGTCTCTTTGAATGTACCTGGGTATTATAATCATGAAGTCCATTATGCTCAATGTCTGTGTGTATGGATTCTTTTGTGTGTGTGCACCCTCTATGCACATTCACACACATGCACATGCATGGCATTTCAGCACAGCATTCCACTCCACACTGTCCTGTATGCATGCAATGAATACAGCACATGTGAAAACCAAGGTCTATTTCTGCCCTCTGCAATTTGTATTGTCCATTTGGTTTCCACATGGCTGTCTGCTGTGCTTACACTTAGGAGATTGCGTTTAATGTATGAACTACTAGTAAGGGACCTACCATTTTGGATTGTCCTCAGTTATTTTGCCAGGATATTTGTAGAAAGCAGGAAGGATGAGTCTATCCTTTTTATACTAGGAAATGTAAGCATTTGGATTTTGGAGGAACAGATCTGTGGCGTATAAGAGTGATATGATCGGAGAAGATTCTCATGACTGCGAGCTGCGTAGGCCATCAATTTACTTTCCTTTTTTAATATTTGCACGTCATTTTCTCTTTTCCTTCCCTGTATGTGTTCAGTTTTTGAAGTTTAAGAGTCTTTTGAAAAAATGTTTTTGTTGATTTAATATGTTTAATAATTTCTGAATCATGTGAATTATTTGAACTTTTTATTAGAGAACAAAAATATGAAGACAGGTGATGTACTATTAGATTCATCCTGTACATTGTATCTTGTGTACTGTACTAGGAGCATTATCATGATAAAGCTTTTAAAGGACAAGTCCACCCCAACAAAAAGGTTGATGAAGAGAAAAATCCAACAAGCACATTGAAATTTCATCAAAATCAACTTGTTTAGGGGCCAAATTGTGTAAATAAATCCTGCGAAAAACTTGTTTAGGGGGTTATTTTTCACTTAGAGAATATACTTGTTTAAAGGGTGTTTGGAAATAATTTGGTCACGCATGTGTACAGCAATACATTTGACTGCCCCCCCCCCTGGGTGTTTTCTTCCTAGTAAATGCAAATCGAATGCCAGTTACATGTTTATAATAAATTTATTAGAATGAATCAAGTTAAAGGCATATTTTGACTTTACATCTAAGGAAAATATGTTACATTAGAGAAGCTGTATTTTGCATTGCCACACTTTTGCGTTCAAGTCGTGTTCGGACAACAGTGCAAGTTGTTCAGGCTGGTGCACCTCTAAAATGAAGAAATACATTTAAAAATTCAGTGTTGCTAAAATATCTTTTGCATAGCCTGATAGCAGGTTATATTTCCCCAACAGCCTAACTGCTATAAAGTGACATTTTCATCCAAGTGAAATTATTCCCTTGTATGGCTTCATATGCCTGATGCACTCAAGTAACACAATGGACTTTACACATGATGCTGCCATCTTATTGGCTGCATTAGTATCTTCATACACAAATCTGAATTAGCCACATTAACTGTAAGACAAAATATGCATGTTAACCTTTCAAGCAGTCATCAAATTTATTTATTCTTGTAGTTCAATTCAGTGAGAAACTCCTTTATGTACCGTACATAAATTTTTTATTTATCCTCTCAGGCATGTGTGCAGTTGTTTAAAGGATATGATGAAGAATTTGGAGTTTCACTGGTTTTGAATCCATTTCTTTTGCTTTTCCATTATCTGTATTTGCGAGTAGGGAAGACGGAGTGACTGCCTCTGAAGGGAAACCGGTTGCCATGACGATGGGTACTGACGAGGGAAAGGATGATGCTGCCTCCGCCGAGACTCCAGAGACGAACGAGACAGAGGATGGAGAGATCAAAGAGGAAGGAGAGGTGAAGGAAGAGGAAGAACAAATGGAAACAGAGCAAGGAGTAGAAAGTAACAAGGAGAAAGAGATTGAACCATCTCCTCAAAAGGTAAAAAAAAAGAAAGTTGGTTGATTATTAAAAACGAAGCTGTCATGATCATATCTAAATAGACCAAAGTTTTGATAAAACATTGATTTTACTCCAGGGGCCTATTTCATAAAGACTTAAAACCATGATAACTTTGCTATTATAACGACTACCATGGTTTCAGGGCTCAGCAGCCAATCATAATCAAAGATGTTTATTGTGTGGTTACAATAATGGGAAAGTTACCATAGTTACTTGTATCCCTTTATGAAATGGGCCCATGAAGCATGATTTTGTTTATTTAGCTTGGAATTCAAATAACAACAAGAACAGAAATGCATAAACCACTGAATTTGAATGAAAATAAGGGATATTTTATTTGGCATATACTTTTTTGCACAAATATGTGCAGTGAACTCAAATTAATTTTGTGCATAAAAATGAGGAACATAGTTTTAATGCTTTCCAATTCGTCGTATCCATTTTAGAAACGACAGAGAAAGAAACATTTTAAAAATGATTAGCAATGTTCATTTTGTGTAAATATGTATGTATACCTAACTATCATCTAGCCCCGCAAGCTTAGCATCTGGCCTGTGACCTGTACAACCCGGTTAGCCCTTGGGAGAAAAGTGCCCTGACCTACATGTATGTCAAGATATATGCCAAATCCTGTGTGTTCAAGAATCCGAAGGAGTAGTGTTGTTTGTGAAAAATATAGAAGAAGGAAGCATGCTACAACTGAAGCAGAATGGTAAATTAATAAAGTCACCTTGGTCTGAGCGATGTCATGACCGAACATTGCAGTTTAGATCTCCCAGTCCAACCATTTATGCAGATGATTGTCTTCCTTAGAAGGCATCGCATCTTGGTTAAACCATCTTTGCAGAATATATCAAGCAGAAAAGCTTAGATTTACTGTCATTTCAGACTCATGACATCATGAATCAATGTAGTTTTTATCAAACTCATCGTTACTATGATCTACAGGCATCTTGAGAACACTTTGCGCTATGCTCTAAGAATCTGCTACCTACATGTAAAGACTTTCAAATCTCAGTGGACGAGACTTGGCTAATCAAAGGACCATCAACTATGGTGAAGTGAAATGTCAAAAAAAGATCTGAATTATTGTTTGACTGGAGAGAAAAGTGACCAGCGTACAAATCTGCTCCTGCGATGTGATCCGATTCTCAACCCGTCAAAAACTCTATTTTAGACAAGTCTTTGAAGAATGATACGATTGAAGACTCTGCCATCTGCCAAGGAACTCTTCTTAATAACTCATCTACCTGACCTGTTTCTATGGTATATGTGTAGTTCTGTCACTGCTACATGCATTCATCATCAGCAATTCTAATAGGCAGTGTTCACATCTAATTCCCTTCTCAAAAAAGATAACATTTTGGTTCTGTGACATAACAGGAACAATGTACAATTCATCATCAGTCATCAGAAGTCTTGCCAAAAGCACCATCAGCTTGTGGCATACTGGTTGTCATCGCACATCAAATGTCAACGTAACTCCACGTACATTGAGTTGGCAAGCACCAGGATAAACACGTATGGATCCTTTATCAAGACTAACGTCTTCTATCCCCAATAATGTTTCCATCAGACATTTTACTTTGTTTATACATGGTGACCATCTAAATGACCATCATTCTGTGGAAGATGCAGAATGTACAATGGAACATCAGAAGAACTCTTGCCAAAAGCACCATCAGCTTTTGGCATTTCAGCTGTCATCGATTACCACACCTCCAACTTCAAATGAAATCTTCATATCATTTCTTAACATAACGTTAGGAGAGCTCATATGGACCCTTCTTAAGAACTTTATTATTATTACTGGAATATGAATCGTCTGCAGTGTCTTCTACGATACATGTCTGTAATCATCATCCTTTAGGACTGAAGGATTAAATATACTTTCAAAAGCGACTCCAGGGTACAGTTCTGTTAAAAAAACTATTTGGACAGTGTCACCGACTCATCGCTGTTTCTCCAACAATTCATCCTAGTTATAAGGCCACCTTTTGGTTTTAGCTTATGAAAGGATTAGTTCCAAAGCAATATGCATTCCCCACGCTTTATTGTGATTTGTCACTCTTCAGAACTTTATTTTTGCCTTTTCACCATGGACTGTTGCTTCCCATGAGATTTTCCTTTGCATCGTGCCACATCATCAACATCCTTGTCCAGAGAATCGTCCAATCGATCGAAACTCTTATGCTGCGAGAAATTACTGAGACAAAGCGAACTGTGTTAAGCTGCTTTCGTAAACGCACTCATGCAGTCTTGATTAAAACATCCAGGGTTCCCCTTCAATGTGTTCTGTACTCCCTCCTCACATGAAGTTGCAAATAGTATTAGGCTCCAACACAGGTCGTGGCAGGTCTTGGAACAGCATACCAAACTTTGTTTTTGCAGAGCCCTGGGGGACAGAGCGAGAGAGAAAGTGGTGGCTGGGGTAATACTGATGGAGGCCGGGCCTAGAGTCTGCTGCCAGCATTATTCTGGATCATGTTTCTTGTTTCATGTTCATTGTTCCTGTTCTTTTTATGTATCTTTCTTTCTAATTATTCCTATTTTGCTCAAAAAGAAAGAGAAATTTGCATTTAATATACACAAAATTGTTGTGCTTACAGGGAGGGTGCGAAAATTTTTTACCCCCCCAAAAAAAAAAATAATAAAGGCCAAAAAAACAACAACTTGACTATTAAAGTACTAACTGCAAATTTTGAATGAGCGCAATTAAAAAAAAAGAATATCCTGAAAATCTTGCCAATCTTTAGGAAAATTAGACTTAAAAAGTTTTGTTTGTTCACATTTACTCCTCTTCCAGCAAAAACAGCTAGACGTGAATGAATTGGAATATAAATCAAGAAATGGGGCTGAAATATATGGGATAATGCAACGTACACTAACTCCCCAGAACCTTTTCTCAAGTTTACTTTTTTTTCAATCTTTTCTAATCAGAAGGTTTGTCCAATTTATCTTGGATGAGTATTTCATTCCATATCACTGAAAATTATTGGAAATGAGGCTTTAATTGTTTAAACAATAGATGTATATGAATGCACTGTAGGCATTTTAGAGAACAAACAAGTCTCCCCGATTGTCAAAGAGGCTCCCAGAAAACTTGGAAGAAAGCTTAATTTATTTGATTACCATGCAAGAAAAAGATTTCATCAACTCCTTCGTTACATACCTGTGAATATTATTGATAGCAGATGTACTGATTTCTCTTGAATCTTTTCTTCACTTTTGTTTAAATAGTACTCGAGGGATCTGCGTTGCAAATTCTGGTAATCAGTTTGAGAACCGATAGCCTCATATTTTGGGTGTTGTGGAGAATTAAATGAAATAATCATGCAAAATAAAAATTGGGGAAAAAATTACTGGACAAGCTTCCCAGCACAGGTAATGATTACACAGAACCATGTAATGAACCATCATTATTAGTTCAAAAGAAAAAGCAGAGATGAATATGGGACAAGCCTTCATTTTAATTTCTAACTCCTTTCTTTACTCTCCCTTCTTGTGCCTTGCAAGAGTTAACTTGGCATTATGGATAAATCTTCAGACTATCATTGAGCAATTAGTCTAATCTGTATATTTTGCTGTTTTGTATTTGTTTTTGCTTCTGAATCAAGGTTGAACAGAGATCCCGTTCCAGGTCGTTCAGTAACGTGTCTTCAGCTCCCGTCAAAACTAAGAGACTTTCCTTTTCGTGTAAGACAAAATTTATTTATCTACATGTATTGTCAATATAAACTGAGAACCGAAATCTGAGACAATGTTGGAGAGATTACAGAAGACCACATTACTATAACAAATCCACCTTGTACAGTGCGAGATAGTGGTTCAAACTACAACTAATTGTATCATTTTATATTCTACATGTATTTGCATACACAACCATAGGTCATGTGGAAACCCTACAGTACATCTTGTTAGTACATGTAGATATCTTTCCAGTCAATTTCATGATTGTCAGAAAGATAAAATACCCCCTTTATTATCACGCCACTACATTGTTGCAATGGGGGAGGGGAGGGGGAGCATTGACACTTACCGTGCTGATGTGACTACGCTATTTGAACCGACCATTCTCTGAAAAAGAATTTATCAGTGAAAATATATATTTTTTAAATTGGATAATAAGAACTACTGGGAAGCAGCAAATATAATCTAGCTTTAGCAGAGCAGCTGTCACACATTTCTGCATTCCTGCTAGGCTCACATTTTCCTCACCTGTATCGAGGGCAGCGTAATGTGGATGAATTCCTTCCTGAAGGAATGAGATCCAGCTTTCTAAATATATTTATTTCATGCTTCGATAAGATTTGATTAAAAAGTTACAGTTTTATGAAGTATCCATTTTGCCCCCTCATACAACCAATAGCAATCAAATTGGAATTGGAGAAGTACCGGTAACAGTGAAAGTGGCAACTCATTTCTGCAGTATATCGTATTTTTCATGCATTAAATATAATGAAATATGAAAATTTTGGTATCATTTAAAAGAGTGAAATCTTACATTTTCTTCAAATATTGTGCGCAACATACAACTTTGGAAGGTACTAGATGTATAGAAGAACTCCCAATGTTTGAAAAATAAACATTTGGTAGGATTTGGTAGAATCTTAAATAAAAAGACCCCTGCTACTATAAGAAGGAAAGTGTATTCTTGGGGATGATTCATTGGAGATTGTATATCTTGCATTGACCAACCACTATATTTTGCAAACTGAACCCCACAGCCAAGGACAAAGCCAAGGAGACCACAGGAGAGGAAGACAAACCAGAAGGCGCAGTCAACGCTCCTCAGGTTAAGAAGAGACGCTGGGGATCAACCAAGAAGACCACTGCAGATGTAGCCAAGAAGACCAATGTCAATATCAGTACACAGCTTCTCAAGGTACAGTATGCTATTTCATTGTCTAGATAATTATGCAAGTCAAGGCTCCACATTAACTTTTTGTGGTGGTGGCCCGTTCGGGCCACCAAAACCTTCAAATAATTTTTTTTGGTGGCCCATTAGTAAAGTTTGGTGGCCCGAAAAATATAAAGAAAAACATTAATTAAAAATGAATAAAACAAACTGAAATATTCTGCAGTCACTACCACGTACCACTCTTCTTTGTACATCTTGTATGTAAATTGTGCTTGCTGTTATTTTGTGGTAATATATAAATTGTTCTATCATTGTGAATATGAAATGATTGTAAATTGAAAAAAAAGAAAATGTAAGAAAAATGAATAAGACAAAATTATCAGAAAAAATGGGGAAAATTATTATTATTCATTAGAAACATGTTCTTTAATCAGGCATATTCAATGGGAAGGGGTATAAATGGTTTAATCACTGTAAAAAAAATGACAGAAAAAAAAAGAAAACGGCAATGTATCTGGAAAAAACAGTGAGAAAATTCCTTCCCTATTTTTGACAAAATGATGGAAAAAATTCACATTTCATATCAATAAAATGCCTTCCCAAGTATTTACTTCCTTAAGAGTGGTTTAAGAAGTCATTTATAAACAAGAAAGAAAGAAGCTGTCTATTCAAGACAGCTTCGAAAATAAACCAAATATCAACATACATACAAATGCACATGTGGGACTGTGATGTACTCACCTATGTGTTTTTTTGTGTATTAATGCATTTGGAAATCGGTCTTTTTGAGTCAAAACAGAGGTCATAATTCCTCCTTTTAATGCTTGCGAATTATCAGGTTTCAGTAATATGGACTGTAGAAGGGCATGTCATTGGTGTAAAATGTGACTTTGACGTAGATTTTCAAAGTTCTGGGGAAGATTTCTTAGCAGTAACATTTCGCATCGCAGCTCCCTGAGTCTGAATAGTCTGCTAGCGCACAGCCAGCTGCAGTGGTTTCACGCATGCAAAGCTCAGCCAGACAGCCGGCTGAATAATAGTTACTGTATGCTAGCGGTAGGCCTACATACTGTCATGACTGTGCAATCTTTGTGTGTGTATTTGTGTGTAGATTGACAAAAAAGGCGCATGACGAATTGACTTGCAAATTGAACTGTAGAAAGTTGATAAATGTATGCAAAATCGGGAGAAAAATTGGGCTACTTTGAAAATTATTGGTTGCCCGATTCGGGCCACCAAAACTTAACATTTTTTCAATAATGGTTGCCCGAGATGAATTTTTGGTGGCCCCGGGCCACCGCTAATGTCGAGCCTTGCATTATGGTAATAAGGATTATGTAGTTCATGAAGCTCTCATATCCGCTCTGTAGAGTGCTCAATGTGCTTTGCAATTATTCCCCTTGCTATAATCCACATACAATGTTGATTTAAATTAGGGCTCTATAATTTTATATATAAATGCCCTCTTTTACCTTGCTCAAATGGATAAATTCTCAACCATTTAACCAAGTAATATTTCACATAGGATGATGGTATGAATACCTGTGGCTAGAATGCACAGAAGAGGTTTTAAAAAATATAGTGGGGGGGTGGGTAACTTGAGTCTCTTCTCGTTTTTGACTTTTCTGAAACAAGTACGAATTCCCCATGTGCACATACCAGAAAAACAAGTTCTCTTGATGCAGTTATATCAAACTGTTCTAATACGTATCAATAAGTATCATATTTGATTTTTTTTTATTAAAAAAGAGGGAATCTTTGTAACTAGAGATCTATTTATTTCTAACATAGGATATCATTCCGGAGATCAAGGTTCCAGCTTCTGAGTTGGAACTGGACCTAGAACCAGAGGAAGGAGAAGAATCCATGGAGGTCGGTGAGGTAGGAGAGACTAAGAAAGATGAAGAGAAAGCAGAACCCATGGAAGATGAAGAGGCCTCTCAAGAACCACCCAGGAGGAAGTTTATAAGGCAAACCATCACTGCACCAGTAAGTATTCCATGATTGTCATTAGTGGTGTGTTGATGGTGGTGATAAAAAGGTCATGCTGCTTCTGCTGTCGCTCATGATCAAAAGTAATGAAAGGTAATTTATTTGGAAAAAAAATAGATTGTTGATGATGATGTCGACAATGACGATAGTGATAATAATGATGACGGTTTATAGCAACAGTGATGGTGATGATGTTGATGAAATTTGTGCTTCTGCTGTTGTTGATGATTAGAATACTGAATATATTTATTTGAAACATATAGATTTTTAATTCTATTGATCATTCGGATATTGCTTTCTTTCTTTTCTGAAGTCCTCAGACTCCTCACTATGGTTTATGATAGCAAGTAACTTATGTTAAATTTCTATAGGGTGCTCAACAAGAGGAAGAGAGCGACATCGACTACGAGGAGGATGAGGAGGATGACGTGGTAACAAGGAAGGTTCAACAAAGAGATGAGGATGAAGAGGGAGAAGAGAAAGAAGAGAAAGGAAGCGGAGATGAGGAGAGTGATAGTAGCAGTGAGGAGGAGGACGATGACAAGGAAGGGTCGGAAGATGATGGAGAGAAGGAAGGAGAGGATGGTGATAAAGAAGAGAGGAAGAAGAAAAAGAAGAAAATTGAAACACCCAAGGATGAAGGAAAGGAAAATAAACAACCAGAAGTTAAAGGTAATTATTCAGGGAACCCTTTTTTGTCAGATTTGAAAATTAATAGACTGCACTTGTATGCAAGGGACATCACTGATATTTTCCATATTCTTATTTTATGTAGAACGTATTACACAAGTTAATTTAATTCTAACACAAAACATTGATTTACGTTTTTACAAATTTTTAAAAATAAAAATAAACAAAAAGTTATTGGAAAAATGAAAATAATTATTCTGCAGTGAAATTCTTTTTATGATGATATTTAAGAGATTGTTTTGAGGACATTATGGCCAAGACTTGCTCTTCAAAATGCCCTCATAGTAGACTTGTTAAGAGGTTAAACGCTGCATTTTTGAGTGCTAGAACATTATTAAAAACTGCAGAACAATAATAATAATAATAATAACATTAATAATAATATCAATAAAGATTAATATGAAATATAGATATAAAAGTTGCTTTATTATACCAAAAACGCAATTTGCCTTGCCGGTGGCTTTTAAACACGATATTTTTTTATTTAGTGTCGAAATACAGAGAGGGGATGGAGTAAATTCGGAGGGCTCCCGTGGACGTAGGCTTAAATAAACAAAAAAAAACTATCTTCAGGAAACATGTTAACTGATGTCTCATACATCTGTCTTTTCCAAGTCGATAATACAAGTCAAACTGGTTTTGTAAAGTAGTGGGAATGCCGCGGGGGAATGCAGTTTTGCCACTTCGGGGTCTCCAAAAGATATATATTTTAACAAAGTTAATATATGGATTGAGGTGGGGTACATTCGTCATGATTCATGTGCCAGAGCTTCATTTAAGCAGTAACCTGCAAAGCAATGTCTCCTGTAAATTTTCCAAGAGAAACAAATTAGAAACAAATAAAACAAACTTAATAGTGTTTTACCGATACCGAAATGCATTTTGCCCGTATGTATCATAGATTACGGTGTGGCAGACACACCAACAAAAGCGATACGAGAAGCCGATGGAAGCTATTGTGTTGAGATTGTGTTATCTCAAATGACATACCATTGATCGCTTTATTGTCCGATTCGTGAGTGTGACTGTGACATAGAGGTTGTTTTGGTCTCGTTTTAGCGCAATATCACGTCATACATTTTGACATATTTGCCCTCTTTCTAAGCAAATTAAGGCACTAATACTGTCATGAAGCATATCGATGTTTTCGCTGATATATTCTCTTTCATGTAGAATGTTGACATTTTGTATTAATTGCTGTTATTTATAAAACAGTTCAGGATTCTTGAAAAAATACTCTGTTTTAAATTATAATTTGCATAATTTATGTAAATTAGGTAATAATAAACAAGGATATCCCAATTATTTTATGACAATTTTCTTCCCTGTCTTACCCTAAGTCTTTATTTCCAATTTTAGGGCAGTTCTGGTGAAATATATATTCTGAATTACTTGTTTATACCATATCGACACAATATGCAAATTATTTGCTTATTTGCATAGATACAGCGTGTCTCTTTGGATGAATCTTTTTCTTTTGACTCAAGGAACATTTGTGCCAAGTGGGACACTAAAAAATGCAGCGTTCACCCCTTTTTTTGCAGTTAACAAGTCTACTATCATAATTCCCTCAAATTCGATATAATGAATAGCAAGTTACAGCTGAAAATTTCATGCTAACGATTTGGGTGCAGTCCCAAATATGTTCGTGCACAGCATTTGACCTTCGGAAGATTTGTGTCAATTCATTTCCATTATGGCAATTCCATTGCTTTTCAGAAATCACCAGTTCTTAGTTGCATTATAAACAGCCTTTCTCAAATATATTTATTTTATTATTCCTCCATTATCATATGGAAAACCTGGACTAAATTTTATCTTTAAAGATAAATTCCAGTATTGGTAACGATCTCAAAATGACTTTTTACAGAATCTAATATAATGACCACCCAAGTGTCTGTTTGTATGAATAAAAAATATGTGCCAAAGGATTCTGGAAGAAATTGTGTAATTGCTGAGAAATGAGCAAAATAAGCGCGTATTCGGTCACTTCCGTCAGGTCTTTATTCCAGCAATAATAATACTGTCCCACGTGTGCCTATCTGTGTTGGTGATCTTCAGTGTGAACATTTTTCAGCGTAGATTTCAAGATTTCACAAAGTTCAGTTTATGTAACTTTACCAGATCTAGATCCTCGATGATATACTGACAATTAAGCCTGGTTTTACAGACTTTCTCATGAAATCAGTGTTTACTGCAACTACTGGCATTTCTCTTTAATAAAAATCACAGCGAAAAAGGTTATCCAGATCAAGAGAGCCGTGCGTACGATGATCGACGAACCAATCCGGAATTCAGAACGCGACCCCAGCCCCTCGAAACGAGAGCTGAGTAACATCATCCATGTCAACAACCTGACGCGACCTTTCACCTTACCTCAACTCAAGGAGCTGCTTGGCCGATATGGGACGCTGTCTGCAGATGGCTTCTGGATTAACAATATCAAATCACACTGCTTTGTAACTGTAAGTTCGTTTGGGCCTTTTTCATGTTGGGAATTTAACAATTTCCAATCCCCCCACGCCACGTTCGAGATCATTGAAATAAGGCCTGCGTCATGCGAGTTATGAGCATATATCCACATTTCATATTAAATGATCAGCTTGCATGGCTTATGTTTTTATATGCAAGTTCCCCATTTATTTCTCTTTCTCTCTGTTTATCTCTTTTTCTTTCCCTTTCATGTTTTGCTTATTCTGCAAGCAGATTTTTTATTTTTGTATTATACAGTTATTTTATTCATTATTATGTTATGCAATCATATTGTACACTGACTCTAATGAACATTTTGATATTGACCCTTTCACTTACTTTCAGTCACCACTGTTCAATTTTTGAATACCAATAATTCAATCAATTACAATAATCATGTGATAAAGACAACTCCCAATGAGATGTATTCTTATTATTGCCATTTATTCTTTTATTCTAGTATGAGAGCTCCGATGAAGCCACGGCTTGCCGCAGAGCCCTTCATGGTACCACATGGCCTAGCAGTAACCCAAAGAAATTACGTGTAGATTTCTCAGATATTAACGAGGTAAGACATTGTCAATCACCATTACCTGCATACCCTGTCTTACAAAGAGTTATGCAATCAAAATGTTTTTGAAATATGATGTACATGATGTATACTCATGCAGTGCTGCCAAGTAATAAAATTTTATTTTATTTAGTAGGATTTTTGAAACTTGTAAGAATTGTGTTTTTTGAGATTGTTTTTCAGAATTTTAAGCTTGAAAATGGAATAAAAGAAATAAAGAAAATCATTTTTTTCACAAAGTTGGCAGCTCTGTTCATGCATGCACCAATGCAACGCTCCACACTCGCTTTTATTCTTGGTGGCCCGAATGGTCCACCAAAATTATCACTTTCACATTCTTGGTGGCCCTAAAACAATAGAAAACATTACAAGCTATCAAAACTTTGGTAGCCCAACTGGACCACCAAGTGTGGGCTTTTGCAGAATTTTGGTGGCCCTACTCTCATTTTTGGTTGCCCCGGGCCACTGCTAATATTGAGCCCTGACCAGTGTCTTGCCGATTCAATGAACTCTTTGTTTTCAATGGAAATTTGCAATTTTACAGTATGAAGAAATTTGACATTGATGGATTTCTATTATTGAGGTTGATCGGATTAATCAAAACTCTTTGTAAGGTAGGACCCAGAGCTCTATCATACAAAGAATTCAGTTGTTACATCTTTAACCAACATAAAGGGGGGAAAATAAAGAAAGGAGAATTTAAAGTAATGCAAATTGTATCAAAGAAAATTGATATAAAATTAATTCAGATAGAAATGTGTCAGTTACTAAAGGAAACATGAATATCTATTTTTTAAGTTAGTGGGTGTACAATAACATTCTGAACAGCTGATCATTCTGAAGGATAATGGATGACCTTAAATTTTAGATATGAATCAGAGACAATACAACCATGGATGGATTGTGCAACTGTTGACTTGTTCATCATTCTAAATGAAAAATTAAATGTGACTTATTGGTGAATGCTGAACACGCATTGTACATGCTAGATTGTTTGCCATCTGCTTATCACTCAGTCTTTTATTTATTCTGTGCACATCAACTTGGAAATGCCAGCACTCTTGAGCTCTTGAGCAGTGATTGTGATGTACATTAGGACAATTTCACATTTATTTGTATTGGAATTGGAGTTAAACTAGTTTTTGGAGTAGCTCCCTGGCAGACAAGAATTTTTCTCTCAGAATTATTTTTGCAACGTGAAATTACATGACTGTTTTCCAGGAAGATGAAGGTTTTTCCTTAAAATCACTTTCAGCTGCAAGCTTGTAAAAAGACTTGAAATTGTTGAATAAGTAATGTCAAAGTTGGTACATGGATGTAGATTACAGTTTGGATTATTGTGGAGGTTTCGTGGTACAGTGGATATTCCTCTGGACTGTAGGTCATAGGTGCATCGTTCAAATCTTGTTGTGGCTCTAATGTTCAATGCTCTGTATTTGCCTCAGTCCGTTCTGGTGAAGGAAATGGGTACCCAATTTTATAGAATGAAGCTGAAACAAATGCCAAAGTACTCTGTTGGGAACTATGCCTGAATCAGGATAAAACTTGTGGAGTGTAATACCTGACTTTTTATCATTGTAAATTTTTCTTTGTAATTTTCTAAACCTTAATCTTATTTGATAATGATGAACTTTTTTTCCAACTTTAACTAACTGCATTTGTTTCATATTTGGTCAATGCACCTCCACAATTTTTATTGGCAGCTAAATAGACACATGGGTGTGGTTGTCAAGAAGGAGCCAGTCAAGGCAGAGCCTGCCAGGGAACCGGAACGGAGCACCGCAGCCCGCAGGGAGCGTATCCTCCACCAGGACAGGGAGAGGGACCTGGAGCAGGAGAGACGGACAAAGGAGCGTGAGAGGGAGAGGGAGCGCGCCCGTAAGGAGAGGGAATGGGACCGGGGCAAGGAAAGGAGCCAGTCTCCTCCTGAGAGGAGAAGACGTACCAGGTCACAGGAGAGGAGAGACAGACATGAAGGTATCATGTGATCATATTAACTTTTTTTGGGGGGAGGGGAGGGAATCCAGTGTGAAAAGCCCAGGTAAAATAGGTGTCAGTTTATCAATCGTTTTTAACCCTATCTAGGCCGGGGGGGGCCTCGGAGGCCCCCCTCAACGAATCACGTGATATTTTCGTCGTGCGAAATTTTTTGACCGCGCCGCTCGCTGACTTTTTACTTTCAAGTCTTGCGCAACTTTTGAGACCAATTTTGCATCACCCGGGTACGTGGTTCCGAAATTACGCAACATTATGTAAGTGCATGTCAGACCGAAAATTGCTCAAAAACGTGATTTCATGTACAAAGTCAATGCAAATTGTGTATTCAACCAAAATTCATAAATGTATGATTATTTTTAGTTTTTATAGTGTAAATGTATTCATTTTATGCTTTTTATGATCACAGAAGAGTCCCCAACAAATTTCATAAAAAAAAAACAATGAAAAACAAAAGGTCAAAAAAACAAAGAAATACATAAGAAATTGCAAAAAACAATATAATACATAAGAAAATGATTTGATATCACAATTTTTTTCATGTACACTTGCTAAGAACACCACAAAGAGTTTCTATACCAAAAATTAGTACATTTGGAGCTTTTTTTAGGGAGTTAAAGGGAAAAGTATGATTTCGCATACTAATTACGCATAAATTAGCATAATCACTTAATAGCGATTCGCATGAAATAAATTACTATACAATCTTGTAGATTATGCTCCAGGCAACCAGCGTGCCAATTTTCGGCGTGGTCTTACTGGGAGTCCCCCCCCCCCGGCCTCCCAAAATACCCCGGCCTAGATAGGGTTAAATTGAAAAAGGAATCCTTGACTTGTTGACAGTCAAGATTTTACTATTATCTAGGTCTTTGTCATATTTTTTTCACAGACGCATTGGCCAAATTTGATTCTCATAGGTTCATTTTTGTGTGAAAAAAAAGTTTGTGATTGTATTATGATGATTAGCAGCACCATTAATTTGTGTCTAAGGAATGGTTAATGTTTGTTGGCATTGTTCATGGCTGAACTCCACTTATGAGAAGACAAAATAAGCAGAAAGAATGTGAAATAGAAGTCTTTATATACCTACTTCTGAAAATTTATGATATGAATGGACAGACCAAAATCCCTTATGTGATATTCCCTTCTTTGTTAGTAATCCTCTGATTCAGTATATTATTGCACCGTACAAAAGAGCCTTTCATCAACATTTTATGTCTTGACAAGTTGTCAGATCTGACAGTTTTACTTGAATTTGATTCTCTGATGAGAGTCAGATAAAACAGTCTTTGTCGGATAACACATCTGACTTAATTTTTCAGTGCTCTTAAGAAGTGCGATACCACAGCCATTTACCCCCATCTAGCCAGTTTCAAGTAGCCCAAGTGTCACCGAGAGCAATGTTTGATAACAAAATACAGGCCCCCAGCTCTGGCTATGTTTCTTTTTGTTATATTTTTAATCAATTGGCTTTGAACACATCTGCCATGAATGTTGTAAACCCCTGTCACTAAATTATCAATTTGCACATTCTTATCCAACAGAAGTGAAGAAAGAAGAGAAAGAAGTCGATGAACCTCCTGCCAAATTGTTGGATGATTTATTCCGAAAGACCAAAGCTACCCCATGTATATACTGGTTACCTCTGACAGAAGAACAGGTATGTAGTTCCTTCTTAATGCCCCCCCCCCCCCCGATGTAGAATTACAACAAAGCCTGGTTTTCAGACTTGCTGTCTTCATGCAGTTTAGTCATTTCTAATTTCAGTTTAATAAAGAGTCAAACTGGACATAAATCTTCAGTCAATTTCTCTTTAACTTTTCAAACAGCACACTCACACAAAAATCAGTGTTCATAGCTTAGATGATTTTTGTTGTTGCTATTTTTAAAAAGTGATTTTGCCCAATTAAACATTTTTGAAATGAAATGAAATTGTGCATTAGTATTTGTAGTCATTTTCAGTTCACCTCCAAAGTTCACAGGCAGGTGAGTGTCTTAGTAGAATTTCCTGGAATCTCAGAAATTTGATATGGAAGAGGAAAATCATGCTTTTTACAATCTTGCCTGAAAAAAAAAGCTTTGACATGCAATCATTCAATTATTACAGAAAAGGTTAATTTATGGAAACTTGATTTTATTCAAAGTGCCATACTGGAGTACGATTTACAGGCCTTAGAGTCTTATAACATCAGGGCCATGTCACTTTTACATAGGGTACCTTTTTATATTACAGCACAAATGGAATTTAAAAAAAAGCACCAAAAAATCTCCAAAGCTAGTCAAAGGGACCATCGTTGCCATAGCCTTGGTGGCCTTGGATAAACTAAAGCCCCGATTTGAAATATTCGTTGAATCAAAATCTGTCCGTCTGTAATTTCCACAATGAAAATTTCATAAATAAAATGTGTATTTTGAACTCGTTTCCTGTTGGCAGGCTTTAGAGCGTGAGAAAACAAAGGCCAAGCTGGCTGTGCAGAGAGAAGCACGCAGGATGACACAGGACGACCGATTGAAGGATGTAAGAGATAAAAGCCGGGACGATCGGATGAGACGAGATAGAGAGCGCCCCCGGCCCAGGGAAAGATCATTGAGTAGGGGGAGGAGAAGCAGGAGTCGTAGCCGTGGGAGGAGACGATAGATATAACTTGTTGTTCATGTAGTATGGTTGAAATTTGGTAAACAAGCTCCTTGTGCCATAATTCTTGTTTGGATTGCTCCAACAAACCTCAGCAAAATTATCACACTTTTAAATAATGTTGAGAAGTGCTCCACTCACGCTAATACATATGGTAAGCTTCAAGCATACAAAATTGTCAATTTACAGTACATAGACAAACAGCATTCACAACTTGTATGATGCACAGAAATTTCAACTTATGGCATTCCATAAAAAATAACCTTTTTATGCACCCAAATCCCAGTTTCCCCCATTCTTACTTCCTAAACTGCTCAATTTATGATAATTTGAGCACATTACATAATTTCATTAGAACTGTAAATAAGAGACACATAATTTAAGGAAGATCTCACATATGGGGGATCAGACTTACATATTATGGATTGCCCTTGTGCAGACTATAAGTTACGTTTCAGTTATAACTCGTAGTTTTCTGTATGAGAAGGAAATCTTAACCATTCTACAAGTTTTGCATTGTCGCAAAAAAGACTTTTCATAGGGTAGTAATAAAAAAAAATCAGATTTGAGGTTATCAATCTGATTAATTCTTCAAGGAAATCATGTTTTAATGAAGCAAAAATGAGTACATGCCATTTGATACACAATATTAAGGCATGCTCAAATTTTACAACTTGTACTTATTAATTTTGTCTTGTCTTCATTCTTGTGTTTGCCCTTGAAATGAGAGTTATAAAATTTGGAGCATGTCTTTATTCTGCTCCTTTTTAAAAATAGGTATATTACTATATTTCCAGTAATGTATGAATTATCTCGATACAGAGAAATTATATGTAGAGATTAAGAATGAAATAAGACATACAGTATCTCATAAGCAGTACAACCGTTCTCAGAATCCTGGGGACTGTTTCATAAAGCTGTTTGTAAGTTAAGGTTGACTTTAAGAATGACTAATAATCCTTGTGGTATGTGATATTTACCATTAAATGTTAATTGGTGATTAGAGCATAAGAAAGGTTCACCAGTCGTAGTCGCTGTTAACTTATGGACAGTTTTATGAAACACCCACAAGGCTGTGTAATATAAGGCTAAGTGATTGAACTAGGGGTTGATTTCTTTGATTGTTACTTGTTTTTTATCAATCATAAAAATCAGTCATACAACCATCGCTAAGCTTTCTGTTTCAGGGTCCTGAAGTGTTTCACATGCAATTGTGATGATAATGGGATGTTCTTATGTGGCATTCATTCTGTTGTGCTGTAAAAAATTAGGAGAAAAGTTAAACTGTCAGCTAGAAATGTCTTGATGTTTGAGATATACATGTTATATATGTCTCTGCCAAGTATTATGTATGGTGCTGGTTACCTATTTTTACATAAGAGCGGTATCTTCTCTCTCATGCCCTTCATATGAATGGTATCCCCCTCTCATGCCCTTTAAAATTTTGTGATTGTAGTCCTACACACCGAAATGGAGACTGAAATCACATAGCGATTTCTTCATAGGGAATGGTTTGTTTTTCTTTTTGCCTAGTTGCATATTTTTGGTTTGTTTTCTGAATTCGTCCTAGAAGTCGTCTTTCACTCTGTTACTAATAGTAATGGGGTGTTGCAAGAAACTTGCGATCAATTGCAAGTCTATTTTTGGTCCCTAAATCAATCATATGTCTTGCAGTTAATTGCAAATTTGTGATTGATTGCTCATCTGCTCTTGAAATAAGAAGTATAATCTGATTTGCTATAACTAACATTGACCTAATCAGTTGTGAAATTGCAACAGAGTATTTGCAATTGATCGCAAATATGTTCTTGCAACACCCCCTAAGGGGGAGAACACATGAAAATATTTTCTTTTCATTGTAATTGGAAATCCATTGTATTTCCTGTATTGAAGTACACCATTTCCACCAGCTGTCTGAATGTAATAATACAAACAGCCTTGGGGGCAATTTATAGTAATGTTTAGAAATGTCAGGGTAATACATGTTTAAAGGTTTCAAAAGTCACCATGAGTCAGTATCAAAGCTACTATTATAGTAACTTTGCTATGCAATGGTGACTTGCATGGAGTCTTCTTATTTTGATTGGTTGTTGAGCATTGTTACCATGGTAGTTACTGTAAGAAGGCAAAGTTACTATTAACGTTACTGTAATAGTGTTTCCCCCTTTCCATCCCCGCTCTATTTAGGGTTAAATACCATGGTATTAATGTGTTTGTAAGATGAATTCTGCTTTGTCAAGAGTTAATGAAATTGGTTAATGAATGACTATCTGGTTACCAGCAGTTGATCTAGGTATCTGATCTAGTGATGTATCCCATTCAATGTGTGCCATTTTGCAGCTTTTGAATTATTTTTTTCTTCAAAATTTAATCCTCTGTTCATGGATCAAATTTGTTTTGTCATTGCATTATTGATTTGTGGACAGTCCGTCTAGAAGTTGTATTATTTGAATTTATTTAATGTTAACCTTTCGAAATTTGATTTTTTGAAATGAAGAACCAACATTACAAATGCTAACATTTCAAATTGTTTGAAAACAAAATTTTCGGCATTACTCCTCTGTGTTTTAAGATCGCATGCTCGATCTGTTATGAAAATCATGAGTCAGAAAAAATTGGAACCTCTTTATTTACTATTTCAAATTGTGTTCATTCATGTGAATTACATTGGTACAGGCATTTTTAGCTCTCTTATTGGAATATGAATTCATCACAATCTTCTGCCTGATTTTCAGTACCTAGCTTTTTGGGTAAAAGTTATGTCCAGATCTCTGTAAATCTTGAATCTACTGAATGTTAACCAAAATCTTTCACCAGGTTTTCATGAAATATCAATACAGTGAGAAAAAAAGGCAGCCTCTGGTATACATGTAGATAAAATATTGTATTATAAGAGCCATATATGTACTTTGTAAGGGAAAATCAGATGGTATATTTCCTTTTTTTTTCTTTACGTTAATTATTTAAAGCTATTCCTGCTACAGCTTAAGAAGAATTGTGTTTGGCTCTGATGTTTGTTTCATACTTTTCTATGTATGGATTTGTTTGTATATATTGTCGCATTTTTGTTTTGTTATCTTCTACCTTCATTTTTCTTTTTCAACCTGTATTTGTAAAGCGCATGAAAAATAAAAAGCAGTGGATAGAATTGAAGAGATTGAAGGGATTTTGTGTAAGATTAAATTAAAAATCACTGATTCATCTGCCAGATAACATACTTGCAATCCTTTCGATTGGAAAGGAATGGCCATTGCCTTTTAACCCATGTGGTCAGTTCAAACTATCTGCAAAAGATCTTATGTATATGACATCATCTCACAACGCCCTTTTTCAGAGGATGTATGAATACGCATATACAGAATATATGAATAACGACATACCCCTTAAAAATTTTCTTTCCGCCATTATTTCTGTGTGTTATAATCTGCTGCATTGAACCACCCACATGGTCTGCCATGAGTGTTCAAATGTGAATAAGAAATACTCCCTTCCTTCCTTTGGGCCCCATATTAGCTCTTAAAATGTATAGAGATCGAAGGTTGCTCCCTTTGTACTTTTTAATACCCTACCGACTTGTAACTTAACAATTTTTTTTTAGATTGTTCTTTGGGCCTGATGTTGCCATCATAAAATGATGAAAAGTATAATAAACCAAATTAAATTTGCAGGACAATGCAATGTTCAGCATCATGTCAACAGCAAATGTTGACTTGGTGTCGGTGTAAATTTGAAGAAGTGAATTATATTGTCATTCCACATTTTAGAGTGTAGATACATGTATAGAATTAGGATTAATCATAAACACCAGTAATATAGATAATTTGAAGACATCACCCTTTTGAGTTTTTTTTTCAGTGGCCAAAGAACTTTAATTCTCCCAAAGTATGAATATTCATACTTGAGCTGTAGTGAGGCATTATGGGTAGTTTTGCATCATTATGTCATAGTGTGAGTTTCTATTTTCATTGAATTGTGTAAGATACATGCGAAAATAAAACTGATTTGATACTTTAATACTTTGAAACTTGTTTTGTGTTGTCCATGTTGCATTTTAAAGGCCAAATTTATCCAACAATTTTATTTGAAGAAATATCAAATACTTCAAGTTTTATAGATTTGATGACATGGAGGGTCCCTACCAAATCATGATATAATAATAATAAATATAATAATAAATGATGGTGATGATGATGACGACGATGATGATGACAATGATGATGACGATGATGATGATGATGACGATGATGACGATGATGATGATGACGATGATGATTTTGATGGTAGGCCAAATGATAGTAGATGAGTTGGCAATTGGACGAATTGGGAACATAAACCCATCAATATTCCATGTTTGTATTTTTGGGGAAATCATGAAGATTACATGACTTCATTACAAGAATACATTTTGCCATAGGCTGCCGGGATAGGCTGCTTGTTCGTGAGGTGGGGGATCGTTGAGTTCCCGACTGACAGATTTTTCAATAACAGCATCAATAAATGTATCATAAATGTGATGCAAAGCATCGGCAATTTTAACAGATCACCTCTAAGAACATTCTATTGTCATATTCAAAAGAATATATTTTGATATGGGCCGAGGCCTAAGGCGGAAAGCATTGATCCCTAACCCGAGACTTACATTTCATTTCAACACGCACATTGAAATCTTAATTTTTGGTGCTGATAATACTTTTTAACCGGGTTTTTAACCAAACTTGGTTCCGTTCAGGTATGACACTGGGGCATTTTAATAGGAAAGAGGGAGAGGCATTTTTACGACATATATGACTAGATCAGAGGAGAAGTATTTTTCCTCCTCAAGTTATTGATAAGTTTATTATAGAGATACAAGACCGAGACACCACTTTTCTCATTCTCTTTCTTACTTGCTTGAAGCTTGCTTGCTTTTCCTTCCCATCCCCCCACTCTCCCCTCCCCCACTTCATCAATAATAATAGACTGATCACCCCTCCCCCTTTGGCTGCATCCCGAATTCCGTTCACGAAAGGCAATTTTGAAATCAGCATCCCTTGTAGTATAATTGTCATTAATTATTTATAAGAGCTATATCATTGCCTTAGATAAAAACAGACTAATATTGATTTAATTTCGCAATCTCCTTAAATGTGTCTCCAAAACATTGTTGAAGTTGGAACAAGCTTGCTAACCGCATACATGCTATTTTTATTATATTAGGCGATATGATTTTCTGATCAATGGATTCCATATATTAGACCATTTATTGGAGCCCAGAGCCAGTTCTCCACCGGATAGGGGATGGGGTGTTTTTGGGAGGGTCGGGGGGGGGGGGGGTAGGGTCCAGGGCTGAGTTTGTTGTTGAGATTGAATTTATTTGAGTGAAGAGGCCGGAGCGATGAGATTTTTTTTAAATGTGCTGATGGCTTCAATTCCTTTAGGTTTTATTAATGATTTATTTTTGTTTATTTGGAAACAAAAATTTAATGTTTTTATTTTACACTGGAAAAAACATCAATATGTTGAATTTATTGTAGAATTTGATTCTTAATGCATATTATCCTCATCAATGTTATTCATAATTATGTATTGGAAGATGTCTGACATTGTGAAATATTGTAACATTCAAGAAAAAAATGGTGTTAAATTTATGAAGACTTAAACTTCTATTTGTTATATATATTTTATTTTGTACATGAATTGAAGTTGTGAATAAAAACTACTAAATACAAACATATTTGACCCTCCCTAAATTTTCTAAAAATGGTTGAATGAATCATAATAATAGATGCACATGCAGGCTTTTAAAGTAGGGTACCCGTTAATGCACTTAAATGATAATCCAAAAGATATCTATTATTCGAACTAGAATCATACGTGAACTTTATAAATATCATCATTGAACTATACGATTCTTTTCTTTATAGTTTCGTTGGCTGTCCTGTTCAAACCTCATGGTTTTGACGCTACAGCATGTATTATGTTTTGGTGATTTGGCAAATCAAATCATTCAATCAATATACACATTCGTGTGAAATCACCATTGTGACGTCAATATTTCAGGAGCTCGCTTGGGTCTGTCAGGGTGTATTTTTTATTGTCACCCTTTCAAACAGCGTTTTGCATTTGTTCGATTTTCAATTCAACAACTCGATTAAATACAAATCTTTATCATGGCAAATGAATGCATGACACCGGAGCATGTTCCGTGGTACCATAGGATCGTGAAAATTTGAACTTTGAATTTGGTGCATTGTTGTATAGATTCTCAACAGAGGACAGCACGGCCAATCTCTCCTTGTGCTCATAAACTTTAGTTCCTTTTAAGGGTAATTTCTTGTTTGATTAAAACATTCCTCGCCCCTCGGAATCAAATCAAATTGGTTTGCAATTGCGTTGTGTACACTGGAAAATACAGCCTGATTTCGGGAACAACTGACTTGAGGATGGTGTCTATATGAGCAGTGTACCCAGCTGAACTCTGAGGGAAACCTTCCCGATTGTTATCCCTGCTTCTGGCCCGGCTCCGAGGCCTGTAAGAGGAGAATTTGAGGAGAATATTGGTCGGATAGAAGCGGGAATCGACGGAGATGTCGAACAGGGCTGAATTCGGAGATCAAACGTAAACAGTATAGGATTGTGTGTCAGTCGAAATGTGAGCATGACAAAAGGACAAAAAGAGAGAAGGTATTATTTTACTCAAAGATATGTACAGCGGTGTCTCGAAGCTTTATACATGGCAAGGGAAAAGAAAAGTAGGGCGATGGATGCATGTTTTTGACTTAGAGCAACGACGAAAGCGATGCTGCTGCGGAAGTCTCCAACTTGACGAAAAGTCTCAAGTGAAATCTGTAGAAGGAACCCTTTTTGATTAACCCCAAAACCATTCGAGGATCATAACTCTGGTCATAACTGTTGCATGAACCTTGTTATGTTCATCATGGAATCATCAAAGAAGAGAGATTTTAAATGTCTTTAATGTCTTAGGAAAGAATAAGGATTATTAACATGGAAGGCGAAGAGGATGTTAGCGGGATTCGATTCTTGGTCAGGAGGAACCTCAAGGCTGCGAACGAACAAGGAGTGTTCTTACTCGCCGTCAGGAATGGCAAAGGTGAGACATATTCCCTTCTCTTTTCTTTCAATCCAAGTCCGGGATCCAACTTCTAACTATTTCTCAGCTCTTTTGCATTTTTTCTTTCATTTAAAGTTTGAAAACGCCTAAAAATAGTTTCCATTCGAACATGAATGAAGTCGTAGGTAACTCACGGACAGCTCGCTTGGTGAAACACCATCCAGGGAGGTGTTTTCACAAATCCCCTCGTAGGTTACGAATGACTTTACAATCAACTGGAACATGTACTTTGTTCTTTTCTTCATCAATATCATTCTTAGCTTGCATCAACAGAAGAAAGTAGGACATAAAAACTCTCGTTAAGTGTGCTTGCAAATTCTATTTATTATTTGTCTGACTTCGGCGACAATGCAAATTTTAGACAAGAGTTTTACAACTAGCTTTTTTTCTTGTGTAGATTCTAGAGCAGTTGCGTAACTACGGGGGAGGGGGGCATGGAGGGCAGGTGCCCCCCATCGGCTCGCAATGAAGGGGAAAGGAGAAACAGAGGGAGAAAGGAAGAAAAACGTAGTGGGAAAGAAGAAATTATTGTTCATTATTATGTTATATTGTAATTATGTTATGATGTTGTATTACATAAACATTTTTTCATAACATTATGAAACATATTTGCTCAGGGCCCATTTTCCCGGTGCTCGCATTTGCTGTTTAACGAGATATGTAATCCTGTTGTACTAAAACCTCCCGTTTTCAAGTCAATATACACCAGATATATTTCCTCGCACTTCGTCGAGTTACAGTTTATGTTGAAAAATATGTTTCTTATACTTAAATATGCTTCTTATACTTATGCTCCTTATACTTTAAGTGATTGCCCCACATTCATAAAACATATAAATACATCCTGTCCGTGCTTACTTTCGCATTAGCGTATATCTGCTCTTCATGAATTCTTCAAATCAGTCCTTAAAATGTCCCCTTTTCTAATCTGATTTTCAGCTCGCACTTTGCGCTCGCATCATCTGGTTAGTGAAATACTTATGGTCTTAGTGAATTCCTAAAAGCAAGTCTCTTCAGACCTCTTCAGGTCTGAATTTTCTAAATTTTCAGCTCGCGCTTCGCGCTCGAAATATTTGATTAGTGAGATGCGTATACTAATCATGTTTACAAAGACTACAAGTGCTTCATGTGTTTAGATGTAATTGTAACAAAATCAGCAAGCGCTTGGCACTCGCATTAGATGACTATGGTTAGATATTATATACTCTTAATGGATTCCCAAAATATAGTCCTAAATGTCCCTGTATGGGGTCATATTATGCACAAATTTCAGCTCGCGATTCGCGCACGCATTGTTTGTTTAGCGAGACATAATTACAAAAATTTGCTTATAATGTTGCTTTTTAGGTCTGAATATCAAAGATTTTCAGCTTGTGCTTTCGCGCTCGCATTATTTGATCAGTGAGATACATATCCGTTTAGTGGCAGTGTCCTTAAAATGTCTCTATTAGGTATACCTGGCAACTGAGCGCGCTTCGTGCGCTCACTAAGTGACACAATTTTGTTGCTGGTTACTGGTGCCCCCCATGCCGTTACCCACAATACGCCACTGTTCTAGAGGTCTAAGATTTATATTAACTTCACAGTCATAAATATGATTAACTTCATAATCATATATGGTTATGACTAACACCAGGAAGGGGGTGTGGGTAGTGGGAGGTGATTTTAGAGTGGTGTATCTTTTCTCAATTTGAATAATACTGGTTTCATAGGGTTACAACCGGACCAAGGCCTCCCTTTTCGATACTCTTATCTATCATTTCATTCTTTCCCCACTCCTTTTTTTTTACTAACTTGAAAAAAAATGTAAGTGCAGTCGCCCCCTGCATGCTTTTTGTGGTACTGCACGTGATAGTTTTATACAGGTATATAAGTCGATAGACCTATTGTTGACATGAATGCTTGTTGAGATTCCATGCTTGTTGTAAAATCTGAACTTTTGGAATATGCCCAAAATAAAAATGTTTGTTATGTCACTTTTTAATAGCAAGAGCAAAAAGCATTTATTTTGGACAAAAGGCCTACTTCAGGTAGAGGTGTTCTTTTTAAAATTAAATATTTGCTAACTCTATTTTATGGAAGTACTAAACCACAGAGCTTTTGACATGTTCATAACCATGGGCGTCGATCCATGTTTCCGATGGGGGGGGGGGCGAAAGTGAAAAAAAAATCAACTTTTTCCGCACGCTTTGCAAGCAAAGCGCACTGAAAAATTGACAATTTTATATGTCTTACTATAGTTACTTTTTGTTAAGTTAAATGGTTTTAAAGTTCTATCCAATGCTTTTTACAATATTTGTTTACATCGCATAATTATGAATGTTTCAAGTTGTCAAAATTATTAGAGGGGGCAAATATATTGGTTTTCCACCAGTATATTCATGGGGGAGCTCGCCCCCTGCCCACAGGATCGACTCATCTCATGTTAGTAACGATTGTGCGTATTTGATCATTTGAATATCTAAACGTAACTTGAACATCTGAACAAGTGTTAAGTACACACTTTATAACACAAAATTAAGTAAGTAATATTTATAATTATATTTGAATAGGTCGGATGAATACTCTTTCATTTTTATTTCATGCTGTTTGTTCGATTCGATATTACTTTATTGGTATCACAATAAAGCAGTGCTGCAATAAAGATATAAAGATTATCAAAGAGCTCATTTGCAAAAGGGGTTAGATCCATTTTTCATCAAATTTGATTTTGTTGTCCCAATGTATAGATATTTCGTAGCTCTATGAGATGATACAAAAAAGTTATTGCGAAAATCACGCACAAAAAGTAGAATAAATTCCACGTGCGCTCAAAAAATTAAAATAAAATGATAGCGCCATATCACATAAAAGAAAAGAATAGTTTGACACAAAACACAAACATTTACTTTTTATAATAATGAAAGAGATGTGTCCTCAAAAGACTCTTGAATTTCCCTACCTGATAGGCCTGTCCAGGATTATTATTAAATAGCTTGTTCCACTCATGCTCCACTTAACTCAGCAGCAGCTTGATGAAACGATCGTGTACTATTTCATAACTCAAATAAATAATCAAGCGTTAGATGTGATGGAGGTGAATGTTGAAAATGACATGAAAAAAATATACCTGAAAAGAAGCAGGGTTATAAATAAGGGATTATTTCAATGCAAACATTGATTTAAAAAAAGAAAGAACAGGGGAGAGTAAGTAGAGCAACCATGGACAGAGGAGGAGGGGTCGGGTGGGGGTCCGAATCAGATACGACGGTTACTTATGAATAGTGACCAGAAAGTGTTGGGTATATACTTAATCACGATTCTCAATCACTTCGAGTCATCTGCTAAAGTTGATATCTGATTTTGAAATATTGTTGTTGTTGTTGTCGATGATGACAGGTTTAATTTTACGCGATATGCCATATCTAGCCCCTCAATATTTTGGGCTCATACGCCACTGCCCAAAGGACACAATTGACCCCCAACTAACTATCTTTCAAACCAGACAAGCCCGACAAGGAATACTTTTAGAAAAAGGCTCTCATCCCCTAAAATCAGACGAGCAAAAAAGAAAGATTCCCCTGAAAAAATCCTACTTGCAAAAGATGCTAGGTTTGGGACACATTTCGAGGAGGCACGTGCCTTAAGCAATATTAATCCATACGCCACTGCCCAAAGGACACAATTGACCCCCAACTAACTATCTTTCAAACCAGACAAGCCCGACAAGGAATACTTTTAGAAAAAGGCTCTCATCCCCTAAAATCAGACGAGCAAAAAAGAAAGATTCCCCTGAAAAAATCCTACTTGCAAAAGATGCTAGGTTTGGGACACATTTCGAGGAGGCACGTGCCTTAAGCAATATTAATCCATTAAACTTGTTCGACAGCTGCTGCATGGCAGGAATACCGATGTTCGAACTGTGATCAGTGTTGTCAAAATCACTCTTGAGAATAGCGCCATCACTCGTCAGCCGTCATTTTCACAATTGTCCAACATGATCACTTTGAAATATAGGGGGTGGGGTACAGTGCCCCACTCCCCACTCACGAACGTTTACTTGGCCCCTTTCATCGGAAGAGGACCAGTTTTAGGTGTTACCAAGTGCCCTTTCTCGTACAAGTGCAATATCTCGTATAATTGCCCCATTTTACACACGAAAAGTGCCCTTCACGAACATGTCCTGTGCCCCCTTTCACCTGAGAAGGACCCGTTTTATGCCGTTGGCAAGTGCACCTTTGCCTTCTTATAGGTGCCCTTTCTCGTATCATTGCCCATTTTTACCTAACAAATGTGCCCCCACGAACGTGTTATGTACCCTTTTCACCTGAGAAAGACCTGTTTGCCTTCTCATAGGTGCCTGTTCTTCATATCAGATATTGTCCTGAAAAACCCACTCTTTTCGTGCCTGATGAGCGCCCGGTTCCTTTATTTAGCACCGTACTACTCCCTTCTGCAAGTCCATAAGCAATGACTTGTAAAAATAATCCTACGTGCCTAAAGTTTCGTGAGTCCTAAGATCATGGCCATACGCAGCGGGGGGGGGGGGAGGGGCAGTTGCCCCCCCCCCCCTCCGGAAATTTTGAAAACTCAAAATTTTCACTACATATTTTTACAAAATTCACCAAGTATGCACAAAATCCACCACTTTCACGTAACAAAATGCAAAAGCGCCTCAAAGATAAGCTCGGTCGCTTTGCTTTCTCGCTTTCAATTTTTTTCAAAAAAGTTTACTCGTGCTGCCCCCAGTGAAAAATTTCTGCATATGAACCTGTTTTTAAAAGAAAAGGTGCCCATTATCCCCGTGCCCCCACTTTAAACTTCGCTCCGCCGCCCCTGGGTGTGTGGGGGGGGGGGAGTAGCCACGCGACTGCATACAGCAACAATGGTAACTGGAAATGTATCCGAAATCGGCAATTCGCCTAACGGGATCTTTTGTCATGTTTGTGATTTTCAAGATTTTATAGAAACCAAATATCTTAAATGTTTTGATGAGTATTGGTTGTAAAGTTTATGTTCTATCCCGGGACCATGCATGCTATGCCCCCGTCTTTTTACTAATTGTCACGGATTTGACAGGTAGATAACAGTAATTGACAAGTATGGGCTATACGGTATGTAAATATTGAATCATTTTATACTGTGACTGATAGCTAGTAATTGTCATCTTGTCACGGTCGTAACTTCCGACCTTATCTTCATTTTACTCTACCATTCTCGGTAATTCATCAACGGAATAGAATTTGAATTCGTAATTGTGATTCGCGTTCGTGATTCTAGTTTGGTTTCACACCTGCTAAAAAAAATCGTCATTAGCCTTTTTTTCACTGGAATTGTCATTCAATTTACGATTTTTTTACCGTGTGAAAGGGCGGCATATCCCCTTCCCACTTTTTTTTTACCTGTCCAAAGGCTAATTTGCAATCTTGGTATAGGCTTTATTAAAATAGTGTCGGAATTAACCATGACGAAGCAATAATCTTCAATTTGTTATCATTATTCACATGATAATATTTGTTGAACTGGAGCGGAGTATTCCTGAACTATCAACGAACTTTAACATTTATGGCCCCCAAATAAACATAAATTATATGCACAAAACTGCGATTCTACAATTAGCTACCCAGTGAAACGATTTTGGCTACCACCTCCCATGAGAATTTATGACACTTTTCAATATCATGTATTTCCAAAGAGACATCGGCGTAAATTAAGTAATTTTTAAATTAGTGAAATAAGATGAAAAGGCTTTTTTTTGTTTAACACGACATTTTTTGACTGATACATCGTTACATGCATGGACGGTGACGCAGGATCGGAGGTAGTGGAAGATCACCCTACAACATTTAAGAAATTAATAAAATGAAATAAAATAGGAGGAAATTAAGAAGAAGAAAAGGGAGATGAATAAGAATTGTCATAAAGATAGGTTTGGGTGGTATAGTCCTCAATAACCTATTCTCATGAAATATGTCACTTTTAGGTCGTCATTGTGAAAATAAAAGCTATATAATCAATGTCTGATCCTGTCGTATTCATAAAATTGTTAATTATTACTCAATTAATTATAGACTTGAAACCTCGTAAAACTTTTGTCAACCAAACTTGGGGACTTCTCCATCTCCAGGTTATTGTTTGTGACGACATTTGAGAGATTACGTGGCCTTACCCTTGGTAAATGTATTTTTTGCCCCTATATATATATATATATATATATATATATATATATATATATATATATATATATATCAAAAGGATGTCCCCGCCCCTGTATGTCCCACTGCCCCATGCATGCACTGAAAATATATTAATCACAGTGTGACGATGCTAGCGTACAACCAGATAAATCATAAACTAAACAATGTTTCGAATTCATTTTATATTAAAAAAGAAAAACCCGCAACATTATTCCTCAGTGAATGGATACATGGAATTTCCGAATCGATAAAATCAAATAATGAAATTAAAAAGTCATTACCATAACATAATCATTCAAGTGTTGTCACCGCATTTGGACTTGAATAGTGTATTTTGGACCGTGTCAAGAACAAAAAACAAGAATGATAGACACTTCGAACTTCGGATCACGCTCTGTTAGAGACAAGACAAAGATTTTAAGAAGAAGGGAAAAAATCAGAAGTACTTGATCGTTGAGCATATATTTGTTCATAACTGAGTGTGCAATTCAAATCTGTTTTGATTTGATAAAGCATTGCTGTACAGTCATTCTAACCTTGGTTATGATTTGATGAACATGGTGGCTTCAAATTTCTCTCGCGGCGGGAATTTTTATAAGGCATAGGCCTGCTATTTTCAGTAAACAATTTTTACTGTTTCATCTTTGTTCATCGTTCCACTCATTATCGAAATCATCATGGGTTCGAGGTAAGGTTGAATGTGGTATTTACATCGCAAGAAAGGTAGAGAGATAGAGAGAGAAGATAAATTAGAGTGTTACGTATTCTATCAAAGGGATTACTAAGATAGTACTATTGTTTGTTTGATTTCTAATTTGCATAGTATTACTGCGTATACAAAATAGTATTTTCTTAGTGTTTTCCTTCGACCATTCGTTGAGAAATTTAAGACTATATCACTGTCTTTCATTAAAACTAAGCACTTTCTTTTCTTATTGTAGTATTATAATGCAAGCTTCGAATAGTAAACTTGATTCGTATGAGGGACGCCCGAATAGGCCTTGAAAATCTATTACAATAATTGATATACAAACGTTTCATACTCTCAAAATAACTCAGTCAAATGGATTAGACCAGTAGTCAGCTGGGTGCAACTGATATGTCTAGTCACACTTCTGAATTATATTCTAGTCAGAAATAAATCTGTTCTAGTAAAATACGACTACAAAATAGTCAAATATGACTAGAATAACATTTGTACCTAGCTGACCCTATTAACTAGTCATTTTTTTTTGTTTTGACTGATTTGTTTTTAGAGTGCAGTTAAAAACTGCTTTGCAAGAAGGGGTAGAACGGAAAGAACAATGGAATGGTCAGGGCAGCATAACTTTTCATAGTTTAGGGTAAGATGTTCACTCTATGCAGATCATTTATTTTTATGATGTCTTTTTCTTGAAACTATAACTATTATAATTTCTGATATAACATAGTCAACGACATTTGCCTTCATATGCACTTAACTATTCAAATCCTACAATATCATTGTAAAGGGCGTTAAAACTCATGATGTGGGTTGGATTTAGAATAAATCCAGATCGACTATCGTTTTTATTTCAAGTGAATTCCATTAGAATCCATTCTACTCCATGCAATATAAAGCAAAATGTGACCGAAGGAGGGGGGGGGGGGTAATTGTTGACTAGTGCAGAATTTCAAGCAGACAATTTTATGATTCAAATGAAATCAGAAAAACTCAAACTAGCATAAAACTGAATAATTCATCAAAATGTAAATTAGAAAGTTATGACGTATAAATTTTCGCCTAATTTCACATTATGCACATCCTTGTCGGTATGCTATAATGAGGAGATTTGACATCACCAACTCACTATTTTTTTGTATATTATCATACTCTTTGTAATATGAATTATCTTATCTTTTTCATGTGAAAAAAAGTTTTGATATTTCTTTTAAAACGAAGTAGCTAATGTTGCAACGTATATTGTAATTCACGAAGTGACTTTTTAAATATAAAAATATTAAATATTTCTCATCAACTCTCTCATTTTGCTTATCAATGTGGTGTGCATATAACACTGTTTTGTGAAAAATAAGCGAAAGTTAACTTTTTCTATAATTTTACATCCAATTTTGATAAACTTTTAAGCTTTATGCTTCTTTCGTTTTCTCGTTTAGTCCAATTAACTGTTAATGGGGTAGATTTACCCTTCGTTTGAGGGATATAATGAGGTAAAAAAAGAAGGTGTAGATAGAGGTCGTGTCGAGAAGCCAGGAAGAAAGCTGCGATCGAGGATGAAGTATGGCGCGAAAATATCAAAGGCTGGGGGAAATGTAAACATGGAAATGTAAATGGAAGATTAATCAAACATTCATTTACCTTCTTCAAACAAAACACTACATGAAAATTTATGGCGAAGTTTTTATCGCGAAAAGGTTATTTTGAAATAATATCGCGTAAAAGACAGTTATCACGAAATTTGGAAGACGGTCGTTGCAAGAGATATTCTAGACTTAATTGTTCTATCATATATATATTATTTTGGTAGGGGCAATTTTGTTTCGTTAAGCTATCCTCATAGGGCACACTGCTAGCGTCTTGGGATTACATGAGTCAATATAATGGTAAATAGGACTATAGATAGCACAAGAATCACTAACTAAACAAAGACTTTGCACCCATCTACATCTCTGTGGATGGCGTTGTAGAAGAATGGGGGGGGGGGCTAGACAGGGCGTATTGATGGGGGTTGGGGGTGGGGGTATGTGGAAGTAATATTCTTGTTTGAATGACTAGTCAAACTCATGAATTTGGAAGTGAGTAAATTTTTTTCGAAAGATTTTCACAATTTCTTTATGTGGGGGAGGTTAATAGGATAAGAAAGACAGCGTGGGGAGGGGTAGGGGGGAGGAGGAACTCCCCCCGATAGCATGTTAGTAAACAATAGGCCTATTTCAAAAGTGAGCAAACAGTCTTAGTTTACAGTCATGGGAAACATAATTGGAACTCTTCAAGTGTTCAACTCTGGGGAGCACATTACTCTTAGACCATGCATGCTGGCAGTTTTGGGATGAGAGACGTCCACCCACATATCATGCATATAGACATGTTTCAACCTCACCAAAATGAAACCCGAATGGGATGACACGTCAGCGCAACTTGTTTTGATGTTTTGTTTATAGGATGAATAATTCATCAACTCATCAATTAATTTTGTCTTATTTATTTAGTAATCTATTTATCTTTGTTTATCTTATTTACTTATTCATACATCTCTTTTTCAAAGTGTTTCGGGGTAACAAGATCAGTATTTTCGTTTGGATAGGTTTTAAGTGGTGCTCCATTTTTGCCGTCTCTAAAAAAGTATAACCAGGGGGGCGTTTCATGAAAGGACTTGTAGGGTATTTTATCCGATAGTTACCATAAGAAGTGAGCATCCCAGCCAATCAAATTCGTGGAAAGTTGTCAGATCTGACAACGATGTGAAAACTGTCGATGAAATGCGCTCCAGGTGTCCATGGATCATTATCTGCAAAATTTAAACGCAATGAAAGAAAGAAATAATCTTACACAAGTATGAATTTCGCTTGAAAGACAAACATCATTATCAAACTCAAAAGAAGTCATCGTCTTCGTTTTTCATCATCGCAACTGCTTTTTTTTATAATTCTATTATTCAATGGTAGTCTTTCATTAATTCTTTTTCATCCACTCTGCTCAATCAGTGTGATTATTTAGCATTATATGTTTGGGATTGTCATAATTATTCTTAAAGATCAAGTCCACCTCAGAAAAATGTTGATTTGAATCAATAGAGAAAAATCAGACAAGCACAATGCTGAAAATTTCATCAAAATCGGATGTAAAATAAAAAAAAAAGTTATGACATTTCAAAGTTTCGCTTATTTTTAACAAAATAGTTATATGAACGAGCCAGTTACATCCAAATGAGAGAGTCGATGATGTCACTCACTCACTATTTCTTTTGTTTTTATTGTTTGAATTATACATTATTTTAATTTTTACAAATTTGATGATTAAGACCTCCTTGCCTGAAGCACAAAATGTTAAAATAATGGAATTCCGCGTGTTCAGGGAGGAATGAAACTTCATTTCACATGACAATGAAGAGAAAATCAAAATATTTCATATTTCATATAATAAAATACAAAAGAAATAGTGGTTAGTGATGTCATCTGTTCCCTCATTTGCATACCGACTGAGATGTGCATATAACTGTTTTGTGAAATGAAGCGAAACTTTAAAATATCATAACTTTCTTAATTTTACATCCGATTTTAATGAAATTTTCAGTGTTATGCTTGTTGAATTTTTCTCTTTTTATTCAAATCAAGTTTTTGTTGGGGTGGATTTGTCCTTTAATTGATTCAATAAAAATCCATCTTCCGCAGCATGATGTATATTTCTATTATTTGGGTCAAAATTGATTTGTTATATTTGTGTTAGCACATTAATATTGCTATGCAGAAGAAAAATTAATGAACAAAATCAAATAAAATCAAAATGAGAACAAGTCAATGCAAAAGGGTATAAAATGAGCAACGATTAACATGATTACGCTAATTACGTCATGATCATCTATACCATATCGCTCGAACTCTCTTCAAGGTGACCCATTCGCTCGCATAAAAGTAGCTTGCGACACCATATATAATGCGGACTTTTAAAAACTTTATATTTGCCCCCCCCCCATTTAGTAGGGGAAGGCGGGGTAAGTTGAGCATAGGGACAAGTTGAGCCACCACCCCCAGGCTAATAATGAATGAGTCAGACATTGTGGTGGTGTCATGTATTGATGACCATTGCATAACCCTTAACCCAACCACTTTATTTCCAACTTTGAACAAAAAGTACTTTTTTAGAGGGAAAAATTCAAATTTCAACCAAAAAAGTAAAAAAGGTTGTGAAATAGATAAGTGCTATTTACCCACACACGTCTTTGAATATATTATAAAAATAAGAACAATATTGTTAGTCCAGGCATGGATTCTCATTCTTGTCATAGTTTTTTACATGATGAATGCATAAGAAATGTGTGGATGTGAAAATATGGCAATAAGTTCGGACTGGGGTAATTTAAGCCAAATCAACATGGGGCAAGTTGAGCCATGTTAATTCTTATGGTGATGTATAATAACAAAAAATTAAAAAACATAAAAAGCCATTGATATGCAGGCAGAAAGGAGCAAATTCACATGACAGTTCTTTTACTTTAAGAAGATGTTAGTATTTATAGAGAATTAGCAAGTGAAAATACTTTAAATGATATTTGACATCCTGGTTCTTCCCGCATACATTTTGTACATAGTTTTTGTGGCTCAACTTACCCCAGACGGTGGCACAACTTACCCCATATATGGGGCAAGTTGAGCCATTTGACATCGTTTTTTTAAGGTCACGATGACTTTCGGTGTGGGGGTAGAAAGTTATATGTAAGTGAAAAACATTTGCCTAGAATCAAATTGAAAGGCAAGGTACTTATTTCTACAATATTACTAGTCATATTAATTCTAACATGCAAAATGCGAAAAGTGTCACAACTTACCTCGCCTTCCCCTACTCTATAATTGTGCATCAAGAGTTTTGCAAATGTTTGATTTCATGTACTCCAGATGAAAATGACGTCAATGGTCGCTTAAATCCTCATGTTTATTTACTTTGTACCACTCTCCATGTCGCCGGCCAATAGGCCTATTCAATGACTTTCTTGGAAAGGATCTGCTTATTTTTTCTTCTATATTTAGTACCCAAGGTCTTCATGGTCGAAATTAGCACTAAAGGGAAAGGTGTGCAGTTTTTCATGGGACCTCAAAATAGTGAATGACAAAATAATTAATTTGTTCGAAGGCGCCCTTTTATATCATAATGAATGAATATATGCCCTTTTATTATGACAAGTCATGATGCACTCCAAGTCCTGCCAGGCAAATATTTACAAGCCACCCACTACCGTTTTTTTTTCTTCATTCCGGCAATGGACAAATTTGGTGTAATTCTTTACTCGAACAGCGTTGAGGGCGCTTGTCTGATTGACGATACAGTGCTGTATTGTATTTTTACACGCGGTACTGTCACGGTGACGAAAAAAAATCAGGTAATTTAGAGTCCAAGCCATATTCTAACTTAATGAAATTAAAAACTTATCAACTCTCATACAAGCCTTAACTTCCAAACCACCAAGATTCGCGTGAAAAAATCGCGATGGGTTATGTAGATTATAAACAATCGTCAATTAAATATTGGTACTACTAGAGAGGTCAATGATTAAATAAACTAAATGATTTATTTTGTAGAATATTTACAGTCGGCGGTATTATGTCGAAAGTTCATCTCTGTCGGTATGATTAGCAATAGCTTGATGGTGATGCTCGAAATTCCAGAGATTTGAACTAAATCCAGATTGCCTGTGAATAGTTACATGCCGAATTTTGGATTGAGATGCGAATCCTAAGTTTTTACGTTAAAATTTTAAATGATTTAGATCCAAATCCAGAGTTCAGCGGTCACTACCCAAGCACCAATCTGGACACCGTCTTACGAAGAGTTCCGATAGATTTAAATCTAACTCATGCTGCGATTGATCTAAATTTGTGCATAGTAAAGAGATATAATCTCATATTTTTAGATCTATCGCAATTTAAATTTGGTTTGAATCTATCTTAACTCAATGTAATATAAATTGAAATTAAAAATATGAATTGGGAGGGAATTCACATTGGTATAAAGATATCTTATTCTAATGTAGGGTAGGAACAGTTGGATAAGACTATTAATAATATGCATGATCTTTGTTTATAGTAGGAATAAAAATAAACCCACTCACCTCAAGAAAAAAAACAAAAACAAATATAAAAAAATGAACAGACACAGGAAGAAAAACTAGCTAAAAAACGGGACACTTTTGTGCACCATCTCAGAAAATGGGAAATTTTCACCAGTAGTGGTGGCGAAGTAGGCACGGTTATTGTGGATTGAAATGATAGTACAGGAGGCTATGTACTTCCGAGGGTGTGTGCGTGTGGGGGGGGGGGGCTGTGCGGTGTTGGGGTGGTGTGTGTGTGTCCGATTGTGTTTTGTTTGTGCTGTGCTCTATAGATGACGGGGGTAGGGGGTGTTTTGAAGACAGATTAAACTTATCTCAGACCTTCAGTTAAATTATGTTGCATGTTCAATATGTTTAAACAATTATCAATGATGTATTTCTTTTTATATGAAAAATGAAAATGTTTTGCTATGGTACTATATATGCTCTTTTATTTTGGAGAGAAATAAAATGTTACTTAAGAAAGAGATGGGGCCCTCGATTTACGTTTAATCCATGAACTCGAGAGTATAATGCGACGTCCGGGTAATATAACGTCCAACGATTAGAAACTTTTCCCAGGGACACTCATTCAGAGGTGATAATCGTTTGGGTGAGGGACCTTTCTCACCGCTTTGCAGAACGCTTTCAAGAACAAAGATAATGTATAGTGAAATGCCCTTCATTACAAAGTGCAATCAAGAAGTCTTTGTCGAAAATTGCTGAATAAAAAAAGTGTTTCGTCCTGGACTCTGGACAAACGACATATTTGTAATTTTTCGTCAGCTCCGAAACTTAGAACAATCTGCTGTTCCGGTTCACAAATTTTCGACAAAGACCCCCAGTTGTTTTATAGTCATATGACGGGTATTTTCTATACATTTACTGTTTGCTTGAATCCGCTTTGGGTAGCGGTGCGAAAAATCCCTATTGCACCTTAAAAGAAAATAAATAAGAGCGGTCCGCAGTCGACATATCTTCATGTGAAAATTCTGGCAAACAAAACACTGTTCGAGGTGGGTCCTGTCGACAGTCATGGTGCTGTTCGCCATTCACAACGCCCACAGTCGACACTTGTGTAAAAACTGGCGAGCAAGAGGTAGCCTGTGTCTTAAATGACAACTTTTCATATTTATTTGCATTTTTAACCGATCTGTTGCGTCCTTTTTCAGCGATGAGAACCCCTTGATTATTCCGTTTAAAAAAAGGCTTGTGTGTCGTATGGAGTGAGAAACATTTTGGGGGTAATTAAGGATTTCTTCATAAAATCGATCACTGTCTGTGCCCCTCCCTGATTGATGCCGTTTAGAGAAGTTGATATCGAAGGCGACTCTAGCACAAGGGAAATCGAT
Organism: Lytechinus variegatus; assembly: GCF_018143015.1. Taxonomy (NCBI): domain Eukaryota; kingdom Metazoa; phylum Echinodermata; class Echinoidea; order Temnopleuroida; family Toxopneustidae; genus Lytechinus; species Lytechinus variegatus. The sequence goes on along the minus strand of NC_054741.1, from coordinate 14,680,002 downwards.
AAGAAACTAAATTCTAAGTAAATACAAAGTGTAAGGTCCAAACTATTACAGGAAAGGAAAAAATGGCAGATAAGGCTCTTTAGCAGTGTCTAGAATGTACTTTGCATTTATTTTGTGTGTTTTTTAACTCTTAAAATACTTAGTAGAGGATAGGACCATTAAGAAAAAGAACTGCCTCCGATGTACATTAATAATAATATGCAACATTTACATAGCGCTTAATACAAATGTTTCTAAGCGCTGCATACTATTACCCCGGCTTAAGCACGGCTACCCTGATCGGGCGCATCAAGCATTCAAGGAATTCCTTCCTACCGGGTACCCATTTACTACACCTGGTTCGAGAGTGGCAAATGGAGATAAACGCCAGAAGGACGCTAGTGCTGCGGTGGGATTTGAACCCCGGACCTTGTGGTTCAAAGTCCGAAGACTTATCCACTGAGACACAACACCTCTACATTACGTTATCAAGGAAGTCTTAAAACACGTTATAGTCCCATACATAATATAATACAGCAAAGAAGAAACATTTGAATAATCTTCTCAACTGAAGTACAGATTTACTGGGGTAATATAAAACTTTACGACCAATAGCTTTCTCTTTGGTGTCCTCTTATTCTTTTTCTCCCTGTTTTAATTCCATTTACCTCCATTTTTCACGAGTTGAAAATCATAGGGACCGTCAGCTCCCCTGCCCCCATAAGCGCCGCCCTCGCTGGCTTGATTTCAAGAGACCCCTACCCCGTTCTCCAAATAATACACTTGCATAGGAAGCGGGGGGGGGGGGGGCTGTCCCCCTAAATTTGAGGTAGGGGGACGACCCCCCTAATTTTTTTTGTTGAGAATCCTTTTTTGCTTGTCAAAAAATGTTGGTGGTGTCCTGTGTCCATCCCAAAATATTTCAGGTGGACCCCCCCTAAATCTTTTGCCTTCCGCTGCCAATGTACACTTGCCAACTGAAATGATAAGGTAATGACAGAAAAGGAAATATATTCCTTGCAAAGAAATATACATTCTTGTGCGTATATGCATCTGCTTCATGCGTAATACAGTAGCTACACGAACTTCACCATAAATCAGGACAGACAGGTATATTACAAATAAAGTACAATGCCATCTTAGACATGCGAAGGTATTTTACGTTTGGTTTACATGTTGTAAAGAACTAAATTCTTCACACTAGCATTGATAATGTGTTATAAACCTTAATCGATAGGGCATATGCTATTTGCCTTTTCGCGGGGTTTTGTTTGCACCATACACTTTATCTAATTGGGATCAAGTAGAAAATGTGACAATCGAGCCGAGAGACCTCCATAAATGAATTCCATTTTGAATGAGTAAGTAAGGTTCAATTCTTACAAAATGCAAGAAAACCTTGCAAATTGTTATCCTGGTATTACATTAAGCGAGTGATCGTGCCTATGGACATTTAGGAACCAGTGGCAGATCTAGGGGGGGGGGGGGGGGTAGGTGTTTAACCCTCCCACCCCATGGGCTTCCTAACCAAAAATATGGTGAGGGGATCAAACTATATATAAAGGCCCTTCCCTGTTGACAAGGATCGCGCCAACAGAATAGGGGCGGATCTACGGGAAGGCGGATGGGGGGGGGATGTTATTAGGACGCAGCAAGGAGCAGATCATTGTCTATTGAGTCAAACCCGCTGGGAAAATCTTCATCTTAGCAAAAACCTAGATCCTCCCTTAGGAACGTATCAATTATTATCAATACTCCCTCTCGGTCGAAATACCATTTTCTCGTATTTTCTAAAGAATGTAAATTGTCCGTATGATATTTTGAACGCTGTTGATAAAACTTTCCAAGGTTTTTCTAAACTATTATGTTTTTGTATTATGTCGTTTGTTCACTAATTTCTGTTTTTATATTCATGTCATATAATGTGCAGTATATAAGAAGTAAAATATATACATGTATATATAAAACGGAATCCTTCGCTTTGATGATAATCGTGTAAAGGGCAATGTCTTTGGTCATTTGATCACGTTACATTTAATCTAAATTGCTTTATCTCTCTCTTTATTTTAAGCAGTGATACCAGATTAAGAAACATGTCTACAAATCACTGTCCGGCAAATAACAACCCGAGGATAAATGCAAAAATAAATGTTTGCAGGAATACTTTGCTGGAAAGAATAACAATGGGAACATACAGTTGCGGACAGACCCTAACCCCACTACTAACGTCAAGACTCCGCGTCCTCACAGTACAGTGCCCATGCCACACTAAATACAGAAACCAGACCGCACATACGATATGACATGACCCCCAAATGATTAAAAATCGATTGGTTTTCGTCAGGTACACCGGTGTGACATAGTTGCAAGAAACGCGCACGCAAAACTCAACGAGCCGACCGGGTGGGTATCTTCTTTCCAAACAAAGTTTCTTCCAGGCGTTCATTCCGGTGACGAACTTTAACCGACTTCAGACCCATGCTTCCGACTTTGCGAGATACTTAATCCTGTGGATGGTTGGTTGAAACTCATTTCGTGTTCGATTTTTATTCCAGGTTTAGTCGTGCAGGTTCGCCAGCCGAACACCATCAACATGGAGACCAAACCCATCGCCAATGGCGTCGCTCCCTCCGAGGACGTCACTGACCACGGCAACTCGAATTCCCATCCCGACATCGTCGAAGTCGGCATCGACAACCCGACGGTCGATCTCGGCGACGAGGTGCCCATCTCGGTTCACATCATCCGCCCCGAAGAAGCCGGCATCGCCCCGGTAGTCAACCACGACAGCATGCCTAATAACAATTTCATGAAGGATGGCTATGCCAATGACCCCTCCGCCACCGAACTCCTCAACGACACCAAAGTGGTGGAGATGGAGATGGAGGATCGGACAAGACTGCCAGTTAAAGAGGAATATGAAACGAACAATGATAAGGAGGACGACGAGGAGAGAGAAACGTGGGGAAGGAAAATTGATTTTCTTTTATCTGTCATCGGTTTTTCAGTCGATTTAGCGAATGTCTGGAGGTTTCCATATTTAGTATACAGGAACGGGGGAGGTAAGTTTTCTTCTTTTAGTTATTTATAAGATTTACGTTTTCCTCCCTTATTATCCCTCCTCTGAAGTTATAGGTGACTCAAAAGTTAATCGCATTTGTTAATAATGACCAGCCGAATATTAGATTTTTTTATAAGAATATACTTTTAAATCTCAATACATTTAAATTGAAATCTCCTCGCTTTATATTTAAGTCCAGACGATTTAATTCTGAATCTAATATTTACTATTCAAGGCCAATCTTGATTCATTTTAGATTCTTTGAATTTAGAGTGTACCCCCAACACCAAAGCGTTTTGTAATGTCATTGGAGCTTTAGAATTGACCAATATAAAAAAAAATCAAATCAATACGAAGTTATTCTACCGAAGAAAAACACATCAATACATAAGTTCTTTCAAGCACCAAGAAATTCCTTCAAGTGTGATTTTATTTATCCACCATTCTGTTTATGGTTACTCTTCGTAATTCCGAAGGTTCTTAATTCCGAAACACGTAAATTGCCATTATTGCCTATACATCGATGTTCGTTAATCCGAAAACGTAAAAGGGTTCGTTAATCCAAACATTTGTGGCGTTATTCCGAAGGTTCGTTAATCCGAAAACGAAATAAGGTTCGTTGTTCTGAAGGTTCGTTAGTCCGAAAACGAAATAAGGTTCGTTGTTCTGAAGGTTAGTTAGTTCGAAAACGAAATAAGGTTCGTTAATCATTACGTTTTCGGACTAATGAACCTTCGGAATTACAAACCTCATTTCGTTTTCGGATTAACGAACCTTCGGAATTACGAACCTCACTTTGTTTGCGGACTAACGAACCTTCGGAATTACGAACCTCATTTCGTTTTCGGACTAACGAACCTTCGGAATGATAAAGCTTCGGAATTACGAATGTATGCGTCTGTTTATCGTATTATATTCCAAAAGTGTAATGCCTCGTTTCATTTTAGTATTGTAAATAATAATTTTTTTTGTTGATTTCTACTTGTCTAAAGAAAAAAAACACACACACCAAATAACGTATTAGTCCACGACTAGTCCCCTTTCTACTTCTTCCTGGGATTTTCTAATGGGTTCAAATGTTATCTTAACTGGATCTGAACATATGCCTTTTACGTAATTAAAATGTCAATAACCCGATATAAAAAAGGCCGAGAAGATTATGCATTCCACCTTCATGGCTAGACTATTCATTTTCTTTGCTATTTCCATTTGGAATTACGGGGATCGGGCTTCAAATCCTAAGCAAAGCATTAATGTCCTAGCTTTGGTACTAAATTTGCCACTTTCAACCTCGTGCGCCCAATTACTTTGGTGACTCGTGGTAATACGGCAACCATGGTAACTGTCTAATTGCTGCATAAAGTGTTTCAAATTGACATTAGGGATTTTCCGCGCCGTGACGCCGAACAAATTCAAGAACACAGTTAACGTATTGAAAAGTCAAATCAGAGCTCGGAGGTCTTTGTCGAAAATGGGTGAACCGGGAACAGCAGTTTCGTCCTAACAAGTTTCGGAGCTGACGAAGAGTTGTGTATGTCGTTCAGAGTCCAGGTGGGTGTTTCATAAAGCTGCTCGTAAAATTACGCACAACTTTACGAACGACTGGAACATGTGCTTATGTCTTAAATGAATGACATATAGGGATGTATCATTTAGCACAAGAAAGGATCACCAGTCGTGCGTAAAGTCATTCGTATCGTACGAACAGCTTAATGAAACACCCACCAGGACTTGATTCACTAATTTTCGACAAAGACTTCTTAGTTGGTTGCTCTTCAGTTTGTCATGAAGGAAATCTTCACGATACATTTTCTATGTTCTTGAAAGCGTTCTGCGTAGCAGTGCGAAAGCTCATATAATAAACATGAATTACAAAATATGCCGAGGAAGTAAAGGAGTTGTAAAGCCGCATATAGAGGGGTGTTAAGAATATACCAAATCACGGCTCGATGATGCTCTCTAGTGATCATCGTTCAAACCAAGATTGACCTATATTCTGAGCGTTTTCATAAATAAAATACATTATCTTTGCTGTTTTCATTCAAAATTCGGGAATTTACATTGCAAGTTTCCAAGAACACAGAATACAACAATAGAATTCAATGGAACAAAACTCGATCCCCTTCCACGAGGCAAAACAACTTACCGATCATGCGCGCGGGAAAATTGCATATTGTCATGTTATGCGCATGCTCGACTTGATAATATTTTCGACGTAGTATTTAACGTCTCTCGTGAACATTTCCGTCCGCACTCTCAGAAATTTTGTAACCAAGGTTATAACATAATGAGCCTACCAACTGTCGACTGACAAAATAACATCCTTCATTCTACATGTTAATTTTCTATTTAAAAACATTTAGTAGGTTGATAATATAAACCAACCCTAAAGTGATTGGTTAACATTGGTTTGACTTTTAAAAAATCTGAGCTAGAAGGTCACACTTGTCACCTGTGTCTGTGATATGTTAAAAAAATGAAGCCCAGAAAAAATTGCATTCGAAAATAATTATTAAGTGCTTCAAAAATTGAAATATAAAGTGATCGGAAACACCATCTTAATTTCAATCCATACACTTATGTGTACTATTTAGGCGTCTATAAGACACCTATTTACAAAATCGGGGTTTGCCTTGTAGTTTTAGCTTTTCATTCTCAACAATGGTTGTTTTCAGGGTTTATTACTTCTAATACATGCACTTGTACACATGTTTCATCTTGGTTTGAGAATTTTTTAAATCGGCTGCTCACAAAGTTAAACAATACCTTTAATATATTTTCCTAAGAGTGTATAACTTTTCCCAAGAGTGTATGTGACATAAAGACTATAGGAGGGGAGGGGTAATTGCGGTTAGACTTTATTTGCAGATCATACTGGGGAATATGAAATGTACAATGAAGAGAAATGAATTACTCTACAAATCCCACTGTGACTTTTATTACTTTTATATTTGATTTTGAAATTCAACGCATTCCAACTTCGGGGTCTGTAATAGAAACAATTACTCCTTTAAAGTTTCCTTCTCAGAAAAACTACCAACAATTTTTGGCACATTATGGTCACACATTTCCAATATAAGCAGGTCTTTCCCGCGACCAGAACGGCGACGAATACTGATTTAAGTATACAACAATCGTTACTTGGAAATGGTACCGCATTTTATAGGAAAAGGCCATGTGTTGTAATAACATTATGCAGTATAGACAAAGAGGAAAAACAACCATTCTGAGTCAGCTTTAGAATTCATTTACTGTTCATATGATCATATTACCTTCCTGTTGCTTTTTGAATGTATTGTTTTCAATTGTAAAAGTGGTTAAGCCGAAAACCACAGACTGAAAACACAACTTCATACCCAAAGAGATGAACTTTAAACTCTTACGGTTTTCTTTTTTTCTTTACCTGTGTCACTATTCGACAAACATGACAGAAACTTCATCTCAGATTATATTTGAAATGAAACGTAGCCTGCTTGAACTAAAGAGAGAGTGGAAAGAGTTCTTTAAACTATAACCCCTTCCCCTTCTTTAGACAAGAAATATGCCACAGTCTGTCAGAGGACATAGACTTTTATTCCATACAGCATGTGCTTCACAATTTGGCCTACTTATCATCTCTAGTCTAAATTTGCTGGACTCCTTCTAATTCTTTATCTTGTTTTATCGGAGCACATATCGACATTCCAATATACATGAATAACAATGAAGATAAAAGTTAGAACAGAACTCAAGAACTTATATTTTGCTTTAAGAAAGATGTCAACAGAGTAAAAGGTTTATCCATAGTCTGCGAAATACTCTTAGAAAGTGTTTGTCAAACTGTTGTATACGAAACTTTCCCTCTACAATGCAGGCTTTTAAGAATGACAAGATCATAACAAATAATGCAAGATGAGGATTCAGTTTATCTAGGACTTCAAATTTGTTGATAAAGACCTGGTCTAAAGTATTCGAAATCCTTTGTAAAATTTTATTGACATTTGAATGCTAAAAAGTGGGAGGATTTGGTTTGATCGACTGGCTCTCGAAATTAGTTCACTCACATCAATTGCATACCCCGCGTAAATACTGAAAAGAAAATCGTAATGGTATAAAGTGTAATTCATTTGGAGGCGATATACTTAATAAACTATATCGTTTAGAGAATATTAATAAAATGATAACAAATCACAACGATGGTTATCGTAATGATAATAATGATGGTGGTGATGGTGATAATGATGATGATGATTATAATGATAATACACTGTAAAAACTGTGGTGTTAAAACTGACACCAATTGGTGTTAATAGAGGACCACACCCTGAGGTGTTAAATAACACCGTAGAGATTGAACATAACACCAAAGAGTGTAAATGTAACAACCACATGTGTTGTAATAACACCTATAGGTGTAAAACTAACACCACCAATTTAACACCGATGTAAAATAACTGGTGTGGTCCTCTATGTACACCGGTTAATACCACAGTTTTTGCTGTGTAGTATTAGTGATAAAATAATAATAATAATATTCATAATGACAATTACACTACTTCTAATAATAATGATAATACTGCTTACATTGAAAGTAATAATAATGATGATTATAATGATTTAATAATGAGAAATAAATCATTACACTTTGATTGTGTTGTTGATAACGATTGCAGTGGAAATGATCTTGGTGGTGATATAATATTGATCTATGATGATGATTATTATTATTATTATCATTATTTATATTATTAATTAGTATTAGTAGTATCATTATTATTATTGTCATTGTTAATATCATTATGATTATGGTGATATTTTAGTTGTAACACTTTCAGTTTTTTATCTGTCATCGTTATCATCGTAATTAGCATTACTCTATATTCATCGTCAATATTTCATACAATCTAACTTCTCAACTCTTCCATCTTTGACACACTCTCCCAGGAGCGTTCCTCATACCATACGTATTGTTTCTGCTGATCGGTGGAATGCCCATGCTGTACATGGAGCTGGCACTCGGACAGTATAACAGAGGGGGAGCTATTAGTGTTTGGAAGATCTGTCCAATTTTTCAAGGTAAGTCTGTGTTCAGCACTTAGATGACATTAACTTCTTATTATTTACTTTATGCTGTTGTTTGTCAGTGTATTAATTAATCAACTGTTCATATCACTGATTTAAAGATAGGGCGCGCATTTACCTTGAACCAATTTACTTATGCCAGCCTGACACTTGCACGATTTTGTGTCACGCAAATTTAGCGACCGGGTCGTGAACTATTCTCAAACTGTTCGTGAACTCGTCGGGACGATGCGTGCCAGTGCGTGGCAGTGCGCGCCATGCCACGACTGTCACGAATAGTTCACGAACAGCTCACGTCGTGTTCACGAATAGTTCAGCACGACACCGTCCGAATTGCGCAAACTCGTCGTGCCAATGCGGGAAGTGCGTAAACTATGCGCAAACTATGCGTGAACTCGTCGTGCCAGTTCGTGTCAATGTGGACACTGACGGGCACGCATTCGTGAACTTTTCGTGAACTCGTCGTGAACTATGCGTGAACAAGTCGTAAACAGTGCGGGAGCCTCCCAGTTCGTGCCCCAAAATGGCACGACTTGCCACGACAAAATCGTGGCCAAAAGTCGTGCAAGTGTCAGCCTGGCTTTGGTTGGGGAGTCGTGGTCTAGAGGATCTGACTTTCATATCTCAATCTGTGGGACGTTTGTTCGATTCCCAACCACGGCATGTTTGTCTTCAGAAATATACCCACATTGTGCTGCATTCAACCCAGGTGAGGTGAATGGATACGCGGTATAGGAAGAAATTCCTCCAAATGCCAGAGCACGGCTTTATCCGGGATAATTATAGCAGTGTATCCTAGCTCTGGCAAAAAGCGATTTAAAAACCCAGTTATTATTTGTGTATCCGTTAGGCCTACTTCAAACCTATTAAAAAACAAAGGTGAAAAGTATTTGTTTGAACATGAATATCAAGATATGCTGTTACAAAAGCGACTTGTGTCATTTTAGAGGCAATATAAGCAAAGGCTCTATACAAAGAAGACCGAACAATTTCATTTATGAAAAAAATAAACATTCGAAGAACATGAAGAATGGTAATATTTGAGTTAGTAGCGTCATTAATCATATTAATCAAATTAAAAATGAACAATGGAGCCAGCTCGTTATGAATATTTTCAGATAATCTTTGAAACGATATTCAAATTTGCGTGGCCCTCCTTGCGAATAAAGAAGAAGAAGAAAAAAGAACTGCGCATTAAAAGCATTGTCTTGTAAGAATAAAGGAGGTAAAAAAAGATGAAGGTTTTGAAAATGCAGATTCCTTTTGCTAAAAAATGCAAAAAACGTGAGACTTTTCTCAAAGACTACAGGGTTAGTGATGATTCTATTAATTTCAACACTTGAGTCAAAGGCATTTTTTAAGAGTAACGATAAGATTTAAAATACATTCCTTTTCATTATCATTCTACTTCATTATTATAAAACGCAGTCATGAACGAATTGCAAAGTTAAGACCTCAAGAAGTCATGTTATCCCTTAAAGAGGGATCGATGTTTACATTTATGATTGATTTCTCAAAACAAAATATTTCTTGCTCGCGCAATGAATGATTGATTATGACAATTGAACAGAAACCTCACACACGACCACCCGAAACAAGTCAGCACAGACATGACTGACGGCGCTCGATCGTAATTCTGATATTATTTGGCATATCAAGACTATAGAAAAATGGAACGTTTTTTGGCAGATCTCCACGTCGTATACAAAGAATCACAACGTTTCTTTGTTTTGTTTCAAGTAAATTGTCATTATGTTTGGTTGAAATATCGGGAAATTGTAAGCAAGCATATCGCAAATTAGCAAGGCTTCATAAATCTACGCCCGTCCGAGTACATCCAAAGGTTTCGTTGTCAAATTGTCCCAGTTACACCAAGCAGCAAATCAATGCAGGTTTCATACCATCAATGTAATATGAAATATTATATGTAAAATTGTTCAAAAAAGCACCTGCATGGGATTTTAATGTCAATAAAGATTTAGACGACAATAAAAAGGGTTTGATGATGTTGATGTTATTGTTGAAATGGGTGGTGATGATCGTTGTTATGATGGCGGTGATGATTGTAATCATGAAATGGGGATGATGATGATAATGATGATAATTTTGATAGTTTTCTAGTTCTTGATGATGATGATGATGATGATGACGATGATAATGATGATAATTTTCTACTTCTTGATGATGATGATGATGATGATAATGATGATAATGATGATGATGATGATGAAGAAGATGATGATGATGATGATGATGAAGAAGAAGATGATGATGATGATGGCGGTGATGGTGATAATGATGATGGTGGTGATGGTGATAATAATGATGATGATGGTAGTGGTGATGGTGATAATGATGATGACGATAATGATGACGATAATTGTAATGATACTGTTCTTGTTCTTGATGATAATGATGGTGATGGTGGTGGTTATGATGGATATACCAGTGGTGATTGTTATGATTACTGAGATGATGGTGGTGGTCGTAGTGTTGGTGGTGATGGTGGTGGTGAGGATGATGATGGTGGAGGTGACGATGGCACGCATAATGGCAATCATGTTGTTGCAGGTGATGGCGATTATAGTCGGGAGTTTAGGTTGTTGTCATGGTAATTATTATCCTTGAGATCCCCTATCTCCATCTCGTTCTCCTCCTTCCCATCATCAACCTAATAATCCCGCCTTAATTCATTTTCCCTATACTGCCTGGCCCCCATACAACTTCCAAATTTATTAACAAACTCCCTTAACATGCAACACGTGTGTTTGCAAACGAATAACAAGAATTCGTTTCCTTGGAAACGAACTCGACCATACGACATTTACTCTGTTTACAGTCTTGACCCGTTTTTCTTGAATTCTTGCATTACTGACCGAATATCAGTGACGGATTGTATCACACTGTTCCAATGACTAGTTTTACATTTGTGCCCGGTCGTTCGGCATTAAGTATAAATCAACCCAGCACGAGAGAAAAAAAAGAATAAAAGCCCAGATTTTAACTCAGAATAAGTGTGGGCGATAATATGAAAACCATCTGTTGACGATATAGCATCCACTGATTCACGTATACACTGTACTTGGTCAAGATTGTACTTACCCTGTTTCCTAAAGGGGTATACCAAGGATTTGGTACACCATGTGATGCATTTTTGTTAAACTTGCAATTCAAACTTTTATCAGTTTTCAAAATTTCAGAGCTGACAGCAGCAACCTCTTTTATATTTTAATGATTAATGTATTAAATTCAAATATGTTTTCAAGGACATTTTTCTTAAGATGTATGGTTAAATAAGCGAAAATTGTTTACGAAAGATGAATCCCACCCCCAACACTCTACTCCCTTCGTGGAGGAGCCGTGGTGTAGTGATTCTGACTCTCGCCTTGTAAACAGAGGGTCGTGTGTTCAAATCCCACCACGGTCTGGCGTCCTTTGGCAAGGCCTTAATCCACACTTTTCCACTCTCGACCCGGGTGCTAAATGGGTACCCGGTATAGGATGTGAAAGTCATTGTTACTTGTCCAGTACTGTGCGCCTCACCGGCGACTGACTGGAATACTCCCCAGGGAGTGGAGGATGTGCGCACGTTGTGTGCGGGAATGACTGATTGAATCCGATGACCGGGGCATCTGTAAAGCGCTTAGACACGTTGTTCCGATGTATTGAGCGCTATATAAAAGCGGATTATTATTATTATTATTATTATCAACAACAAAAATCGTCGATATTTACTTTTAAACGAAGGTGACCAGTTTAATAATTATTTTCTCCCTTCAAATAGACCGAAATATTAATGAATCTGTCCTGCATTCGTTTATAATTATTTTGTTTGACTTCATATCACACGTAAGATTTTAGATGATCTCATCTTCTTTTTGATTTCTGTTGTTGGTGGTAACTCTTGACGTTGATGATGATGATGATGATGATGACGACGACGACGACCATTCTTTTTTTTTGTTATTGGTTGTTATCATCTGAGTTAAGACAAAATTGTTATGTGCGCATTTCATTTTAAAGATGGTTTGAAGAATACTGAATATAGGTCAACAGTAAGCCTTGTAGACGTATACTTCTCTTATTTCTCTTCCTTCGCGTGCTTCCATATCGAGTAAACTGACACGCTTGTAGTAATAACTTTTGTTTATAAGTACACCTGAAGTGCATTCACCTCATGTTTGATTTACTATGTATTTTCTCGCAACGTATTATTTTGTCACATAACGCGAAATTAGAGAGCATGTTGGTGTCGAGGTCTGAAGCGATCGTAAAACATTACCTACCGAATGACACTGTATCAAATCTGTAAGAGGATAGGCATACTTTATATCTGTTGGAAGATAACTAGGATTCGAGAGAGAAAAGCAAGGGGGTGGGACTAGAATTTCAAATGTTTAACCCAATTTGTATAAAATAAAGAGCATCAGCAAGAAACCAACAATTTTCTTTTGCGATATAGTGGATAAAAATAACAAAGCGTTCACCTTGCATTTTCGTTGGGAGCGAACAGGGGTCATACTCCCCTACGCCCGAGCACGTTAGTGGATTATAATCTGAAAAGAGGAATATTAAATTGTTCATTCAATACAATTACATCAAGTATTTTTTTCTTCCTGCAGGTCGTTCAATGATTTATGCTAAACCGACTTAACCATTACCAATCTACACCAGGGTAGGTAGAGGCAAATTTGGATTAGAGTCTTGCGAAAACTTGGGGCTACACAGCGTGTGAAATTCCTTCCCAAGACATTATATATCGCAATGACAATCACGGGCGTAGAGATGAGGGGTTTGGTGTCGTGCGCCCCCCCCCCTGATTCTCGACCTAGGAAAAACTTAGAGAAAAGGAAAAAATAGGAAAACGAAAGTTTGAGGTATTATATTATTTTCCCAATGTTATGTCAAAATCTGTAGATTTTTGTATTAAAAAGTGTATTTTTGTTTTGTTCGCTCGCATCTTTGCAGAACCTTTGCCCTATATCCGCCGTGCAAGGCACACTCTTTTATTGGCCCATTTACACCATTGATGAAAATATTAAACATATGCCTATAAACGACAAAACAGGTTAGTGACAACTTACATGTGTAAGTTGTAACTTGGTCTTTCATCCTACGTGTATGGTCTAATTTCGGTTCGTCTGCTTTCTATTCGTCCATTAACCATTTGGTCCAATTGCCAGCAAATTTATCGTTTTGTTTATTTTCCAGTTAGGCCTTATCCATCTATACTATCCGCTTAATTTACTACCACTGAGCCCCTGGTTGTACACAGAAATTTGTTCGGGGGAGGGCAAGTTTTCTATGAAATTAGAAATCGAGGGAGCAAAGTGACCGAGCTTGTCACGTGGGAGATTTTGCATTGCATATTTGAAAGCAAAATTGGAGGATTTAGTTCACACTTTTGGTGAATTTTGTTTAAATTTTTTGTAAAATGAATTATGTAAGTTTCAAAACTTCTGGTGGCAACTTCTCCCCGCCCCACCCACCTGCTAACGGTCATGATTGAGCTTGTACTATTAGATGAATTTAATATGAAATAAAATTTAATGTAGAAGAAATAAAAGTGAACACCCTCAGGGCATTATACTTAATGACAATTGCGGTAGGACCAGTTTAATAGTAGACCAAGTGGGTTTAGCCATGATGGCGTTAGAGGATTTGAGAATTAGACCGTCAGCAAGTAGCCCAAATGGATATAAATCATTTCATTTACTTGTCTTGTGTGTAATTTAATCAAAATCAAACAGACTGGTCGTCTTGTGAACAGTCAGAATGGATTCGAAATTTCTGACATAAAACACCAAATGAGATCTGAATATTTGAACCTCAACGGCGATGTTTCTAATATTGTAACTGTTTCGAGAAATTAAGTGTTTAAATGCGAGTGTAGCAATTGGAAACCCCGTTGGTCGTAATACTATTTTTAGAGAAACATATATATGAAAAAATAAATGTGACGACAAATTTAGGATTAAGGATCCCGATATGAGCACGCGATGACTTCTGGCAGTGGGCCTGTTAGCATGGAAGGCGTGCGCTATGAATTAGAATTTATATATTTAGTATTTTGAATTCAGATCTTGAATTCATAGAACTGTTACACTTTCATGCTCTTAAGTAGTTTGAATTCAGATCCTGAATTCATAGAACTGTTACACTTTCATGCTCTTAAAGATCAAAGTCTGCCAAGGCAACACATAAATTTGCATCAAAAGTGAAAATCAAGCAGGTAGGCGACAGTTTCATCAAAATCAGATGTTAAAACAAGAAATTATGATTTTAATTTCACAAAAAAAAATTATGCACAGCATGGGCAAATTGGAGGAGAGTTGGTAACATCTCACATCCGCTATTAGATTTTTGTATTACATGAAATATGACATAGATTATTTTTAGATTTGATGTTAAAGGAAGCTTTCGGTTTTATCAGAATGGTTTTGCAATAATGAAAATTTTATATTTTCTTAGAACAGTAAAACTATACTGTTTATAGGAGGGAAAACATGCTTTATCATAAAAAATGACAAATGATGAGTGCGTCACCAATGCCTCCTTCATAATCGTGATTGTGAAAATAATCAAAATGTTAACAATCACAAACTTTCGTGACTGTCTCTCGATTTGGTTTGATTTTACGCTATCATTTAAAGTCAACTTGTGATTGGGGTTGATTTGAACTTTAAATTCAAGTATCTGGATACTAATGCAGGTAAACGTTTGAACTGCTCTGATTTCTTGCCACGCTCATCAATGATCTGTCGGAAAATGTTATTTTTTCCTGAATTGCGTGACAAACCGTCCCGTAGAGGGGGTGCTCATTCGAGTTAAAAATAATTTTGGAGGACCTAGTAGTACACACAGTCTATTTATAACATTCTTGTATTTAATTCTAAACTACCGAGGGAACTGTGGACGTGTAAAAATGTAAGGCTGGCTCACCAATTCCGTTTAGTGAACGTCTTTACTTCAATGAATAATCAAACTATTATTCTACTTGTACAAAAATACTTTTGAAAATATTTTTATGAATAAAAAAAAGCTTTTTTCACGTTTATGTATTAGTACAGCTTTTCCAAGCGAATGGCGATTATGGCTATCGACATAGCTTTCCGCTTGAGTGATTACCACTTACTTTCAAAATATTCGTGAATAGTGACTTGCGTAAAACTTGGAAATAGATATCATGAAGAGTGCAAGGACGTTAGCAATAAGAAAACATATAGGATATTTTGTCCTTTCTATTTTTTCCTTCGCCAAAACATTCCTTCGAGTGCCACTCATCCCCCCCCCCTCCGTCCGCGAATGTGCTCTACATGTCGCAGTGCTAGCTTGATTACCCGTGATTTCTGCGAGATTAACAAAAATGGACGGTGCTCACTCAAACATGAGATTCTGTCAAATATACTTTATAGATGAGGCCAAAGGCTGAGAATTATGAATAGAAAATATCCATATCTTGTATATTCTTCCATTTTAGGGACCTTTTCAAAGTTTGAACTTTTTTATATTCATGTTTTTATTATAAAATCATCAAGAATCACAATATTTACAGGAAGTTGGCAGGATAACAAAAAAGACCCAAATCGGTACTTAGTCCTTAAAAAAGAAACATCATAAAGGCATCAGCGATGCAGGGCCGTCGTAGAATATACTGGCATTGTCGTAAAATCGGCGCAGGGGCATCGTAACTATGTACGAGCGTCGTACGATATGACATCTATCCCATTGGTGCCCAACACATGAAATCGTTCGAAGTCCGTAAATAATGTAAAAATTAAAATCGTAGCCCGTATTTACCTGCGATCCCCCCCTAAAATCGAAAACTAATCCATCTTGCGATGGTCGGAGCAAACGTAGGTAAACGAGGCATTGAGCTTCTTTTATATATATATTTCTTTAGCACATTCAAACGTTATACGTCGATATTTCAAAGACGTAGTGATTATAATTATGTAGGCCTATATTATTTTCTCCTCGGACATATAGCCATATTTTATTTGAATATAATGATTTCTTTGGCCCAAACGTATTCGAAACATATTGCACAAATATAAAACGCCCATGTTCACATCGGTTTGTTTTTATTTGTCACTTTCACATTTGACAAATCACAGACGCCCCTCCAACAATGTAAATATTACTCTTTCAAATCGGAAGTAATATATAATTCTACTACTTATACTTGTGAAAAGCGCAATCTAAATATTTTCAGGAACTCGTATAGTTCATTGCTATTTTACCTTATTCCTATTTTTAGAATCCCATTCGGAAATCTCAAATTTCTTAGTCCAACAGATAAGTGACATCTGTAAATCAACGATACCACAAAACACAAACAAACGATGAATCATTCGTTAGGATAAATACAAGCACAACCATAACATGGACACGGGTTAAAATAAGGTCCACGGGATATAAATATTCTGAAAGTTCAATTCAAGTTGGCTTGTACTCGTAAATGTTTCGAAATACGCTATTTCCGTCATCACGTAGGTTTGTATAATAATTATGGCCACACCTTATTTGGCGTGGGGCCTATTTGAAGAGAGATATATGGGGATATAAATCTGCTTAACCCCCTTCCCCCCTCAAAATCAAAATATCTGTAGTGAAAAGTTAATAGAAAATATAAAAATACAATAAAGGGAAAGGGAAAGAAGGAAATCTACGGGGGGGGGGGGAGAAATATTAATATGGTATGCACGGGGGTGAGACTATCCACCCCATCCCCAATTTTCAAAATTTACTTTTTATTTTCAAATTTGCACACAAGTTAATCCAGTGTGGTTCCCTTTACGGTTGAAAACTACCCAGAGTTGGATATATTTTTTAACCGATCGTTGTGTGGACAGTTGTTGCCTAAAATTTTAATCAATAGTATACCATTTTTAAATGATTTTTTAAACCACTTTCTTTTAAACTTTTCTCCATATTTTTGTACGGACACAGTGAAATAAAATGTTCAATTCCTAAAGATCAATATTTGGAAATCGCACCATGAATTCTGGACATATTCCCTTCTTTTCTTCTACTTTTTTAAAAGAATGATAAATGAATGGTACCAATATGATGAACGGTAAATAAAATGTGGACGTGAGAGATAGATCGTATACACAACAATCTCGTCATTCTGATTCCCGCATTGGTCCTCTTTGATTTGAAACAATATCAATCACTCATAATTGTGTCCTGTATAACCTGTCACAAAGATGACAAAAACTCCCAAACAAAACTAAAACTTAGAAAAGGGGGATGTTGAACTGTAGAGAAAATGAAGCACGCTAATATACTATCCTTTTGTTTTCTAGTATGTTTTACAGAGCGAAGACTGTCTTAAGTTGTTTTTTCAATGACATGCCCACATTTTTAACAATTACACGACCACGTCCCGGGATCATCATTAGAATTCCCTCGCCAAGAAATGGAATTATTGTCCAAAAAATAACGCGCACTTGCTTCCATTATTCATTATTAGGAAAGAGAAACTCAAAATGCTGTAAACTGCGCCCCGGGAAAGAACCCCGCTTCGTCATTGTTCCTACCAATAAACCTGGCGATTCTTCATTGTTTTCCTCGACGTGCATTACGTGTTCTTGTATATAGTCCCAAGTCTACGATAAATCTAATAGACCAGTTTATTCTGTATTCCTTGGTGGGCCATTTTCAGTTATTGAATTATCACAGAAATATTGTGAAAAAAGACATATTACTGATACATCTGCGGGTTCCTCTAATTATCGATCCTTTATTGCCACGCCACCGTTAATAGGGGGTGGTGCGTTGGGAAGTACTGTAGGAAGTCTGAAAAAGTGCAAAACGTTTCCCTCGTTCAAGGTCAAAACGCATTAACAAGTTAAACTCGTAACTGCTTTCGACCCTTGAAATGTCCCCGGTATATACACTGTAATCTGCAAGGGCGTAGGCTGGTTTGGGCATGGGGATGCACATTTTGAAGAAGTGGAACTGAAGAAAATTAGAAGACAGATACTACATCAATTCAATTCAATCATGAGGAACCTATCCCTGAACGATATTGGACGTTAAGTGTTTGAAGTTTGATCTACTAGCCAGGTGGGTGTTTCATAATGCTGTTCGTAAGTTAAAAGCGACTTTAAGAACGACTGGTGATCCTTTCTTGTGGTAAATTGTATGTTCATTGGCAGTGGTTAAGCGCGTAAGAAAGGTTAAAAGTCCCTCTTAACTTACGAACAGCTTTATGAAACGACCCCCTGGATTTTTGGCTATTATGATGGAACTCCTATGGCTCTACGGAGTGGGGGGGGGTTGCATTTGCTCCCACCCCTCCCCCAATCTGCGCCCGTGATCTTGGCTTTCCTCATGAGAAACCGGAATTGGGGGAAGGTTAACTGTTCAAAAGAGAGGGGTTCCAGTTCGGAGCGATCGAGCTCAAGCAAAGTTAAAAGCCTGCACACTGGGGGATCGACGTGGTATGCAAATGCCCATGTACGCCTTCAACGCCGACTTCACTCCGTCGTTGTTAACATGTGATATGATTAGTTGTAAATTGGAAAACATTATTCGAATGTACCTGATAGACATTCCATTGCCAACATTCCCTGGGGTAGGTATCCCCCGTAGACATTGGGACGAATGTTAAAGCACTTCTTCGCTTCGTTTCGGATAAATCGTTCGAATTTGCAATTTTCTCTTGTAGAGAAGAGAGATAGATAGAGAGTGGGTGAGAAAGGGGGTTAGGGAGAGAGAGAAGAATAGAGGAAGAAGGGTGAGGGGCTATGTAAAGTATGAGGATGTAGGGGAAGGGCAGTGAGGAAACCGGACGAAATATACAAAGAATAGCTTAAACTTCACTGGTGTGCTTAGGGGCACTTTCATAGGCACTTTTTGTAATACGCCAATATTTTTTTGACTTAGTAAAACCTGTATAATCAGAATTTTAAAAAAAATGGGGAAGGGCAAGGACACTACAGGGGGATAGGACACTGAAAGCAGGCAAAGACAGGGGTGTGGAGAGAAACCAGAACCTAACAAAAGATTGAAAGAAAGAAAAAAAAGATACATGAAGAGTGTCAGAGAAAGAAAATATAAGAATGAGAGACAACAAGTTAGAGAAGTGAACAGAGAGGGTGAGATCAATAGCACCTATAACTGAAGTCAGTTTCCGTACTGACACTTTTAAAGTCAAATTTCACATTTCAAGGTAACACCTGTAAACAGAACACCTCGTGGTTATAAAGTTATTTTATCCTGTTCATTAGAGTTTTGTCATGTACAGAAAGATATGATTAAATTCACATTACGTATCGGTCACTACTAATTTGTATCCATCCATCTTTCTTCATTTTGGAGCAATGTTGTGAAAAGTATCGAATTATTGGCAGAAAAAATGTTGAACTATACGATATCGTAACCGTTTGCAGGGGTTCGCAGAGGAATGAAAAAAAAAACAATCCCTCGTTGTACATTGGGAAACACACATGTGAATTAATCTAGTGAGGTGTAAGTTTACTACTAAAGATATTATATCCGAGAAGAAAAAGGAAAAGCTGGGTAGCTGACCGGTGTATTGCGACCAAAAATTCGATCAGATCAGTACAGTGAACTCGACCAGCAGAACCCGACACTAACCGAATAAAGCATGTCTATTGCCATTCGCCTACTGTTCATTCAATGCGTTCTGACACTAATCGGATCGCCTTTCACGTCTTTTTTTTCACATCGTCAGGAAAAAAAATGTGCTCCAAACGAATGTTATTTCATGACTTGATGTAGAACCCTACACATGCAGAAACGAAATTGATGGTTTTGAAATGCATATTTTTGTTTTGGCTTGCAACCATAGTTATAGGCATACAGGATGACTTTTTCAGGGCCGGGGCGCAGCAAAATAAGAGTAAGATCGATTACATAATTTCAGTTTCTTCTATCGGTGATTTTGTTCGACCCGACCACCTCCTAAGTATATTTGGATCCACTTTTCTTTTTTTTTTCATTTTCGGCAACTATATTCTAGTAATCATTATGGGCGACCTCTCCCTGTGACACCGCCCGTCTTTATTAATATTGCGTTATTGCTGTGACAGTTGCATTTCTCCAACTTTCATTTAATTTTAGAAGCAGCGTTTTTATTATTACGTCTTTGTGACTTTTGCTG
The DNA here is from genome assembly GCF_018143015.1 of Lytechinus variegatus. NCBI lineage: Eukaryota > Metazoa > Echinodermata > Echinoidea > Temnopleuroida > Toxopneustidae > Lytechinus > Lytechinus variegatus. Next base: position 14,659,765 of record NC_054741.1, on the reverse strand, counting down.
TGGGATGTCTTTAATGTAATGATATGTTTTAATAGAAATTAGATGACTCTAATACGTTTGACTTGCTAAATGATTTTGAACCCTACCGAGAAGTCAAACCTTGAACTCTTAGTCCGAGAATCGATTAACCACTGTACCCTAATGGGATGAATTTTTAAGTGAGGACAGAGATATAGTCCCGACATAGCACCTGACTCAGTCCTCTTTTTGTTCGTTGCTTTGACTTTTGGCCTCAAACCATACATGCCTTTTCCTATCTGAGATGCATCTCTTAACGTTT